>NC_073624.1:254000532-256400532 GCF_029407905.1 Bubalus kerabau
GGAAAAGAAGAAGTAAAGCTCTCACTGTTTGCAGATGATATAATTTTATTACTGTTGAGAAATGGATTATTCTTTAAATTCATGAAATTAGTTTTTCTTCCTTCTCTCTTTGCTCCTTTCCTTTCCTTCTTACTTGCCTTTGAGCCTTCCTCCCTCCTTCCATCTTCTGGTCTCATCTCCCTTCCTTCCTCTCTCAGTCCTTCCATTCACTCTCTTTTGTTATTTCCTTTTTTCCTTTCCTTCTCTTATCCTCCCTTCCCTCCCTCACTCCCCATCTCCTTCTATCCCATTTCCAGTCAGATAATGTCGCCATGAAGCATTTCTTTGGTGCTGCATGCTGGTCATGAGGATCCTGAGGCGAATAAGACAGACACAGTCTCTATCGTAGTGAAGCTCACAGGCTTGAGGCAGGGAATGGAGGAAAGCATCAAAAAATAATCAAAATATAGTTGTTCAATTACTAAAACAGAGGAAGCTATTTAGGAACTTGTAATAGAGGATCTGATCTAGACCAGGGTTCAGAAAATTCTTTTCCTGAGGTCAAAATCTTTTAACACATAGAGATATGATCATAAACAGCTAAATTAATTGTATTGATTCTGAGATTACAATTTTATATCAGATCATTTAATATGACTTTAAAGTAGTCATTTCTGCAGAACATTAGACTTAGGGTTATTTTAAGGTATATTCAAATATTTGATTTATATTAAAATTAAGGCTTTAAAAAACAAAACTAATTTTATTTTTCAGAAAGTATGATTATTTTATATCTATTTTTATTCTGAAAACACATGTAAAATATCAATGAAGAAATAATACTTGACTTAAAAACATCCAGCTTACACAAAAGGAATCTTTTTAGAAATATATCCTGTTGCATAATTCAAAAATACTTTAAAAGTTGGCTTTGGAACATCAAAATTGTCACACTTAAAATAACCTCATTATGTTGTTGAGTGAGTCACAGATATTATTACAACTGGAAAAACTGAAGAACAAGTGATTTTTCTCAGTGCAGCAAGTCAATACAGTATAAGTATACATCAAATACTTAGCCTATTATCTCAATGTAATCAATCCCACAGGACATTTAAATTGGTGGGTCCAGTTGAAATGGAATTGTTTCAAATGAATGTATTTGAAGACATTATATTTCACAGTTTGAGGAATTTTGAAATGAAAGAAAACTCAAGTTTAGTCTCATAGAAGAAAATCAGGATGTGACTTGAACCTATTGGATAGAGAACTACAATATATTATTGGCTGTGTATCCCTGCATTAAAAAAAAAAAATTCTGTTTTTTGATTTGGGTCTTAATTATGTATTTAAAACTTGATTATTTAATTTTACTGTTTAAACTGGGGAAGAGTAAGCAATGTTGAAGGTGAAAGGAGTGGCTATTTAATGACAATGCAGGGAATATGAAAATTCATCTGCAATTGTTTTCTCCCTATATAAATGCGAAGAGGACACAAATGAATGTTTATTTTAGTATCAGAGATAACAGCTGTAGATAAGTCTATTGGTTTTCTACTACTATGTAACAGATGACCACAGACTTACTGGTTTTAGTTTCCTAAGGTTTGAAGTCTGAGCACAGACTTTCTTGGTCTACTACTCAGGGTTTCACCAGGCTGAAATCAAGTTGTCAGCCAGGCCTGTGATCTCATCTAAAGTTTCAGGTTCTCTTTCAAGCTCACTGGCTGTTGGCAGAACGCAGTTCCTTGAAGCTACAGGACTGAGGCCCTCAGCTCCTACCCAAGTTTGACTGTTCCCTGTCTCCACAACTTGACAATTTACTTCTTCAAGACCAAGGGGAAAAGGACACTTATTTTAAATCTCTTCTGTTGTTGACCTCTAGAGATATTTTTTGTAGGGTATTCTTAGCTGGGAAACCCCATGGACAGAGGAGCCTGGTGGGCTAGAGTCCATGGGGTCATAAGAGTTGGACTGAGTAACTATTATATGACAACAGCTGATTAGGAGAGGACCACCAGGATAACCTCTTTTTTGATTAACTTAAGGTCAGTTGTTTAAGGACATTCATTATTTCTGCAAAATTCTTTCCCTTTTTCCATGTAAACTTTTCATAATAGCGATATTTCATCATATTCACACCGGGCCCACCCACACATAAGTGAAGTGGCTTATGCAGGGCATGTACACTGGGGGTCAGTATCCAGGAGGCCAGTAGAGTGCTCTGCCTACCACAAGAACCTTCCCCAAGATGACTGCAACCTGTACCATTTTCAGCTTATGACACATAGAAGGAATACAGCCAGGAGAGAATCCATACTGTTTCAAAGTAACTACACAACAGGTAACATGTCTCTAAAAAAAAAAAAAAATTAGGTAAAGTGTCTGTCTACAATGCAGGGGACCCGGGTTCAATCCCTGGGTTGGGAAGATCTCCTGGAGAAGGAAATGGCAATCCACTCCAGTACTATTGCCTGGAAAATCCCATGGACAGAGGAGACTGGTAGGCTACAGTCCACAGGGTCTCAAAGAGTCAGACACGACTAAGCGACTTCACTTTCACAGAAACATAAATTAATCACTTTTCATATACCTTTAAAAAGTTCAAAATGAACTGAAACATTATGCATATATTTTTGGTATAAAAATATAAATTCTATTTTATGAGAAGGTATTTATGTGTTGTATCACATGCTTATTTTAAATTAGCCACATTATTAGTGAATTGAATTTCTGAATTAGATTTGGCAATAAAGCTGCTCCTACATTTTGCCTTCATTGTGGCATATTAGGAAAACCCTTTCACACTGGTAAGCTTTCAGAACAGGAAGGAAGACAGAAAACTGACATGTACAATGCCCTCAAATTAGGCTGTTCCCAAAGTCATTTATTACTTCATCTTAGGCAGCTTACCTCCCATTTGCTAGAAATCATTGTATGCAATTTTGCACTTTTCATTTGAAATATTCTGACATCTGTATTTTTTATATGAATACAATTTTACATTTAAAACATCTTACTGCCTTGGATCTCAATGTAGGACATATTTTTATAAAATGTACATTCAATAAAAATAAACACTAAAAATCTCACAACTATTGAAATTATACAGAAAGAAACTAACAAGCCAATAATATATACAATCTTGAGAAATTAAGCCAATAATATATATAATGTTGAGAATTAGAGATGTTCCCTGGCATCCATACACAAATAGAGCATTAGAGCTTCCTGTTCATGTGTTATATTACACAGAATATATAACTTCTTAGCTGCTCACTTCTTAAAGACATAAAACAAGCAAAGCATTAAAAAACAAATTGAGTCTTTCCTTAAGAATATATAATAGTAATTTTAGAAAAAAAAAAGTTTTCCTAGTATCTATTCATCTACTTTTACAGTAATTTATGTAGTTGTTAGTGACTCCTAACATCCCTAGGACCCACTCCAGTGTTCTTGCCTGGAGAATCCCAGGGACGGGGGAGCCTTGTGGGCTGCCGGCTATGGGGCCGCACAGAGTCGGACAAAACTGAAGCGACTTAGCAGCAGCAGCAGCAACATCCCTAGGAGACTTGTACCAGATCAAGTCTTATTTAGGGGGTCTTCCATAAGACCCCTTTTTATAGTATTTATTGAAATGCATATGAATTTATTTTAGGCCCTGATGCTGTCTCAGTTTAGGCATTGGAATCAGACAAAATTAAAGGTGATCTTTGTGGCTCATTGTCGAGCCAGTGACCTTGGCCTATAATTTAATCTCTCTGAAGCCAATTTCTTCAGCTCAGAAGTCAGACATATAGAAATAATCAATGAAAAATGGTTAACATAATGTCTGAGACAAATTATGATCTGAGGAAGTAGCAGTTAATACTGCTATTATTAGAATATGACCATCCTATATGTTCTGATAATCAAAGTGAATTTTTGGCTTCAGTTTTTGCTCTTGCTTTATGAAGCATTGGAAAAGAATGTAACAGTGGTTTAAGCAAAACAGTGCAAGAATTCATGCTCTTGCGTAATGCATAACTGGCTAAACAAATGAAAGGACTGTGTTTGTTTGACCATCTGCATATCAGCCCCATACTGACCATATTCTACACTGTTTCTGTGATTTGGGAAAATGGGCATCATTCAGTGCTTTGTGTTAAGAACTGGAAGAAAAATTACATTATGTCAACATAACCCATTCCCAATTTCAGACCATTTTATTTTGATAGTATCTGTCTTTTCCTCTTAAGTTTAAGGAAAAATAATAAAAACCCTAAACAAAAATTGTGGTGCATGTAGTTGAGGAGTTGATACAATTTATGTCATTACTTAAAAAAAAAAGAAAAATCCCTGTATCCAGGAAAGAGATTATATCGATTTTGCCAGATTTTAACTCCTGGGGATGTTGTTGACATTCTCAGTCTGCCATAGTTCATCAGAACATGGTGTGTCTTTAGCAAAGACAGATGTCTGCCCGACCTTCTGCACTAAATGCTGATCTCTGCTTTGCATAACTCCTGCCAAGCACTTGATGTTCACACAGAAGTCAATGATCACTGTCATTTTGGTGCCAAAATTTCCTTTATGCAAAAACACTCATAACTAGAGTTTCTGAAATGAATATACTATGTTCTGGTCATCACTACAGCTAAGTATTTTATATTTACTCAGTGAAACAATTAAAAAAAAATACTACTCCTTTATACCTTGAGACTGCTCACATCAACAAAAAGAAACAAATACTTTACTGAGATAATGCTAGGAGAGTGGGCTAGTTGAATTGTTGACTTGGTCACTACGTTTTCATTGAAAGTCTACTTTGTTTACAGATGTTTTCAAGGAAACTGGGAAACAAATGGGGTTTATCTTTGAAAAACTTAAAATTCTATTCAGAAATTAATAATCTGAGTCTACAGAAAACACTAATTTAAAATCAGTGCCCTCCATCCAAATTATCCATTTTTGTTTAAATTGCATTCTGTTCCTTCAGTCTTCAGGCTTTATTTTCAGGCCTTTCCAGTTGTATGACCCTAGTCAGCTCACTAATCCATTTAAGCTTCAGTTTCCTTCTTTGTAAAACAAATATTAAAGTAGTTGTTACCTCAAGAAATTTTCTGAGGGAAAATATGATGACTAAAAATCATTACTATCTGGTAGAGACAAAAAGCTAAGCACTAGGAATCAGAATAATAGTTATGGTTGTCTGAATAATAATCACAACAATAAAAAGTTACAATGATAGTTTTTGTTTGCTGTTCATGATTGAGTTTCACTGCAATGCTAACACATCAGAACAAATATCACATGTAATTACAGCCACAGGATAACAGAATCTTGGTGTTTGCTTGAACATATGAGATCAAACACTGCAATAGTACTAGCTTCACAGATGAGGATACCGATGTCCGGAAAGGCCATGCAACTTGCTTGTTAGGGGTGGGGAGCCTAGCTCTTTTTCTGCATTATTCTGTGTTACAGTTATAACTTAACAATGACTGAACACTTATTAGGTCTAAGGAATGCACTAAAAGTACCAATATTATTACATTTATTATTAATTTTCATAGCAATCTTATGATACCTGTATGTTAACTGCTGTTATCTCTATTTCTATCCATGGAGAAACTATGGCTTCTCTGCTGTGGGTAGTGAATCCTGGGTACGAACATATTTAACCAAACTCTAGTACCCAAATATATGACCACTTTGCCATGTGGATGAATTTGTACATATGTCTGTCTGTATGTGTGTGTGTGTTTAATTATACAAATGAAATGCATGAGTTAAAAACACATATGTGATGATTTTTATAGATTTTCATTGCTGTTTTTTCACCCCTTTTCCTTAGGTTTAAAGAGTATACTTTTTAATTTTTTAAAATCTTACAATGTTCATTTGTAGTAATGGTTCAGAATATGAGAAATTAGATGATTTAGGGGAAGGAATTCAGAAAATGTTCAGATGACCTTCAAGTTAATATCTTCAAAACAAGAAGAAAAAGAAAATTGACCTAAATAAATAAATCTGGGATAGTATCCAGGAGGAAGAAGTCCATATTCTTTAATTAAGAATAAGAGGAAGAAAAATTAAGCAGAGCCAAACAAAACAAAAACCAAAAAATGGTACATATGCGCAATTGAAAAAGGGTGGTTTCTTCTATACAACAGGTTAAATGCATTTTAAAAATAGTGTTTTAACAAAAGGCAAATATGGCATAGCATTATTTTGACAAGGATGTAATATATGAGTTTAGTATGAAGTGTTCTATAATCTATAGTCTACATTTGTGCCTGCATGTGTGCTCAGTCATGTCTGACTCTCTCCAGTCCCAAGGATTGTCACTCACCAGGCTCCTCTGGGATTTTCCATGGGATTTTCCAGGCAAGAATACTGGAGTGGGTTGTTATTTCCTTTTCCATATATTCTACATTAGCCAATCACTAATACTGAAGGCTGGAAGAGAATCCTCTATGGAGCTTATGAATTTCTGAACATTTTACAAACAGCACTGAGTGCCATTATTCTAGAATATTTTTTCAAGGCAACATTCTATAGCACAAAGCACTGAAGAGAAAGGTAGATAGTACCTCCCTCCAGTATAATATTCATGTTCTTTAAACTGAGATTTCCTCTCCTGTGATACAATCCACTGTATATCTAAGTGTCACTTGACTTTTGTCTATAACTCTGGCTTCCAGGTGGCTCAGTGGTAAACAATATGTATGTCAACACAGGAGACGTGGCTCAATCCCTGGGTCAGGAAGATCTCGAAAACGAAATGGCAACCCACTATAGTATTCTTGCCTGGAAAGTCCCACGGACAGAGGAGCCTAGTAGAGGGCTACAGTCCATAGGGTTGCAAAAGAATAGGGCACATTTAGAAACTAAACACAACTGGGAATTTGCACTTGAAAAATGGACATCAAATGCACTCATGCTCAATGTTTCATGCTGTGTTGAGAGAAAAAAATTCTTCTGTCCTTTGATCTAGGAATCTCGTGTCTTCTATCAACATTCAAGAAACTGAGACATTTTAGCTTGCACGTAGAGTAAGATGTCAGACTTCTCACCATTCTTGACATTAAAGTTTCTCAAATAATGTCAACTGACTGTTGCATAGGCCCCTTTGGGTCTGTCCAACTGAATTAGACATTTATTTTCTCCACAAAACAAGTTTTGGAGATGGGTTTCTCGTTTATTCTTAACATTCTTTACATTTTCCCCTTTGGGAGGGTATTTATTTAAATATATTTCTTAAAGGCCTTCACTTTGGGGAATTCCCTGGTGGTCCAGTGGTTAGGGCACCACAGGTTCACTGCTGAGGGCACTGGGTCAATCCCTGGTCTGGGAACTAAGATCCCACAAACCACATAGAGTGGCCAAGAAATAAACTAAAGGCCCTTGCCTTCATTCTCCTTCCATTATGTCACTTCAGTTATGTTCCCTGAGTTCTGCCTTTTTAACAAAATAATATTCGGATACTTACTATGCTACATCAGTTCAGTTCAGTCATTCAGCTGTGTCCGATTCTTTGTGACCCCATGGACTGTAGCACATAGGGGATTTCACCTATGTGCTACATAGGAGAAACTATTAGTGTGTGTATGGAATCCTTCACACTGTTTATATATATATAAGCATTTTTGAAAGTCCCACATCTGCAGTATAATAATTTCCACTTTTTGTGACATTAACACTTTTTAGTTCCCAGATATAGACAAAAAACTTGAAAGGAAGTGATTTCTTCATACTCATTCAGAAAATTTGAAAGAGAATCTTTGTTAAAATTCCAGCTGTGTATCAGTCTAGGTCAGTAGCTGCTAGATTTGGTACATCTGAAGTGTGTGAAAGTCAGGAAAGGACAAAACTGCTAAAAACTTTGCCTTGTCACTTCATTTCAGAATCTATTTGTCTTTCATGATCATGAACAACTGAATTGTTTTCCCTAAAAATTGCAGAAAACTTATTGTATGGATGCTAAGACTTTATTAGCTAATACAATTTCATCTGGTGAAATTATAAATTATAATATAAGTGGCTGAAAGTGCATGTTATTCTACATGACTGGCTAAAATGTCATCAGTGAACATTAATGGAACATTACTTGTAACATGCTCTATGCCAGGCACTATACAGTAAATTAAAAGAAAAATAATTAAGCCAGTGTGTTTCTCAGGCAACTACATGAGAGAAACAATGATTAGCCAAGCCAGTCATAGAATATTAACATGAAAACATTTAGCCTTGAGTGACTTTTAGGCATTCTACTCTAGGAGGATCTTTACTCACAAGATGAAATGAAACACATATGTCTCTATCTTTAAGTAGCCAAGACACATCTGTGTCTTCTGAGCTATCAAATTACTTATCATATTTCTTTTCTCTCTCTAAAAAAATGTGCTTTTATCATTTAGTAGTGACTTAAAAAATATATGCTGAATCACCACAGTGGTGGCAATTTTTATGAGAGTATATAGTAAAGGGCCTGATGCCCACAGAGGTGCCTTGTCGAGGGATCCAGGATATCATTAAATTTTCTCTGTTCTCTCATTAGGAATTATGATTGCATGTAAAGGTAAGAGTTAGTAGGAGAAAACAGTAGATGCACAAATTCAAATGTCACTATCATTTGACAGATTCTAGTCAACTGGAAGGGACCTTGAGATCAGTTATTCAAATTACAGTAGTGAGCAGGACACTGGATGATATCTGAGATGCAGTTGATAAGAAAAAATTGCAAGAGAAAAATAAACACAAAATAATAAAAGCTAATTAGAATCTTCTGAAAATGTGATGACATACCTTCATCCATTAAAAAAAAACAAATAGTCATAATGGAAGCTGCTATTTTTACATGAGAGATCCTATATTCCCTAATGATTTAGGAGTGAAGATTTGAGTTCCTGCCAAAATATGAAAGATTTCCAAATAGGAGCTCTCACTCCTTTTGAAGTCTATTTTCCTTTTCTAAGTTAAAAACAAGTATTTTTATCATATGCTTTTTAAATCGTGCAAAGTAAAATTTATTTATTTATTTCCTGATTACCGTGCATACTCTGGAATTTTGTATCCTTCAAAGACTAAATTATTCTCCTGGCTCTGTAAAAGTCTTTAGGATTTGATTAACTGTCACCTTTTATGTCCATAATTCTTCTTTAGGTTACTGAAGTTCTCTTGAAAAGAATATATCTCAATATATCTCTGAGTAGATCTCAAATTTAGGATTTGAAAACCCAAATTTACCAGAGAGAAATCATCTTTCAGAAGCTAACCGAACCAAGGATCCTTTAAAAATATTTTCTTAACATTTGGGGGAAGCTATCTATACCACTTTACTTTGAATAGTCTGATCTTCCATGGCTCAAGAGGGAAAAACAGATATAAATATGGCTATAGAAAGGCAGCAGGAAGTGGAGGTTAGTGTCTCTTTCCCAGTGTGTGTGTACAGAAGGTAATAAAAGACGAGTCCAGGAATCACTGATAGCTGCCAATTTGTAGCTAATTTTTGAGCAAAGGGGTTTTAAAACCCACATTGCCATCCATCACAGCTTCCTCTCTTGACATTTTTCTATAAACTGCTCTTGTGGAGTTCCTTTAAGGAAGTCACTGCCCTCCTCTTCCCTAGTCCAGGGAAAGTGGGCTAAAGAGTAATTTCATTTGCTGAAGGTGACTTGAATTCTTTCTTACCAAAATGCTCCTTTAGGATCAAATGAAAGCACTCAAAATCTTATTTGTAGACTTTACTCATCTGAGGTTGCTGTCTTGAGGACTGCTGAACAAAATTTTCAGTTGTTTTAATTAAGCCCATTTTGTTCCACAGTTAGGAGAAATGGGGTTTCTTTTCTGTGGGGCTGATGAGGTGTATTCCTCTTCTTTCATGCTTCTGTGTTGATAATAAGCTTCAGAGTTGGAAATCTTTTCCATGTGTTTCTAGTTTGGGATCTTAGCAAACTGTCCCTCTGGTCTGGTAGGAAGCTGTTATACATTATTGAAAGATCTTTTGTATGAGTTAGAATTACTTCACCAAATTTAAATTATGGTATTCAGAATTCATCCTTGCCATATGGAGCAGTGTTATAAAATATATTGATCTATGTCACTGGATGTACATCATTTCAGAAACTGATCGGCCCCTCCTGTTGTGTTTAAAACATTGAGAGGAGCACCCCTTATTCTCTTATATGTTACAAGTCATAGTTTTAGATTTTATTTTCACCTATATCTTAATATAAACATTTTATATGCATGCTTCCTTTACACATACATACACATATATGTGAGTATATAGAAAAAACTCCAGAAAACATGTAAAAATATAATGAGTGCATTCATTGATCTAAAACATACTAAATGTAAAACACATCTATATCCAAACTTCAGAATAAGTCAAGATACACAAATGACTGAAAACCTATAGTATTTCTCTTCTTTTTTTAACCCCACAAAATTAAGGAATACCTGCTGCGTTCAGAGTACCTTTCCTTCTTTATAAAAAGCTTTATAAAAGGCCAAGACACAAAGATAAGAACTGTTTGATTCTACATAAATGGTTGTCCTGTGGGGATCAAAGTCTTGTCCAGACCCAAAGCCCCAGGCATCTATCCACATTACAAAACTCCAATGAGTTGGCTGTAGAGAAGCAACATTTTTGAAGGCTGCAAGAGTCTCCTTGAAGTAGAGGAAATGTTTCTCTTCTGAATCACCTCCTTAGAATGTTTTGTTCTCATTTTTCTTTGCAGTCTCCCAAATTTTAGTGCTCTCTGCCACTCTAAGCACACGTTTGCTCATGTGCAAACTACTTGTCCAAGCCCTACTAAGACTAGGATTAACGCGTTGAAAGTGAAAGTGGAAGTCGCTCAGTCCTGTGTGGGTAGTCTTTCCCTTCTCCAGGGGATCTTCCCAACACAGGGATTGAACCTAGGTCTCCCACATTGAGGGTGGATTCTTTACCAGCTGAGCCACAAGGGAAGCCCATTAACACATTAAGGACATGAAAATCTTTGTCTCTACTAGGGCTTAGAAACTATATCTATTTAAATTGCTATCATTTCAAATGCTCTGAGAACCACACATCTTGATGTAACTACTAGAATTCTATTTTAGAATGGTTAGATTAAAAATAAAGTATCTCTGTAAGGCGGGTGTTGGGGGGGAACTGCAAGAAGAAATGAATGAATCTCTTCAGTGATTCAGGGGAAAAAAAAACAAAAATCAAACAGAACTGAAAAGTTATGAACTGGTTCTTTCAGGAAAACTAATAAAATGGTGAAATCATTGAAAAATACATTTAAGAAACCAAAAATCACAACATAAAATTTGAAATATCAAAGGTAATACAGTAAGAGATGTAAAGATTTTACTAAAAAAACAGAGATCATTGTTATTTAATTACTAAGTTGTTTCCAACACTTTTATAACCCCATGGGCTATAGACCACCAGGCCCTCTGTCCATGGAATTTTCCAAGCAAGAATACTGGAGTGGGTTGCCATTTCCTTCTCCAGGGGATCTTCCTGGATCAAGGATTGAGCCTGTGTCTCTTGCATTGGCAGGCAGCTTCTTTACCATTGAGCCACCAGGTTACATTTGACTGCTGGGACTGATAAGCCTTGTTAGTTTGCTTTATATTTACACTAGATCAAACATCACAAGTCTGAAATGAATGGGAGGAAGGAGAATCAAATCTGTTGCGGAGTTATCAGAGAGGTAAGTACAAACTAACACACAGGCAACATTCCTGCCAAGGGAAGATGATGCCAAACTAGTGCTCTGCTTTATAAGATACACCAGGTAGGAAAGGAAGCTACTCTCTTGGGTATACATTTTGGTAGGGGGAGCTGGAAAACTAGCAGGATATTCCAATGCAATGAAATAAACATGACATTGGTGGGGAGGAGGAGAAGGAGTTGGAAACAGGGAGGTACTAAAATGAACCTGCTCATGGCTGCCTTGCCATGGCACTGGAGCCAGGAAAGAGGAGCGATGGGACTTGAATAGGTAAGCAGAGCCTAGAGGGTGAAGCAGCATCACAAAAAATGGTCATCTCTATTTTTCTTTTTATCTTGAAGCCGTCTTTCTGGGGCTCATTGATCTTTTATAGCATGATATGGGCTATGACAATGCTTACCCCAGTTACTCAGTGGTAACCTAAGATTTTAACCAGTACAATCACACTCCATAATCCACACTTGTAATCACTATGCTCTGATGTTGCTTTCAAATGATGTGTGAGACTACTGAGTCAATATCTAGAATAATCTGTGGAGTTGACACCCACTAACCAGTAGTTTTAATCCTTTCAGTGCATATTTGAGTGAATAGTTTAATATGGCTGAACAATAGCACCTAGAAGAAGGCCTGGACCACATTAGTATCAAATATGTTTGCTGCATGAATAAATATACCTTCCAAAATAAAATATAATTTATAGCTAGCAAGCAAAAATATCATCAATACTAGGATATAATTTGATTTTTTTACAGATATTAAAGAACTCTTAAGAAAATTGAAGGTAGCAACTCATATATGTGGAATATGAATAAAACTGGTATAGATCATCTAACTTATTTACAAAGCAGAAATAGAAACACAGACTTGGAAAACAAACATACGGACACCAAATAGGAAGGGTTCTGTGAGAGGATGAATGAGGAGATTGGGATTCCATATATACACTAATGATATTATGGATAAAATAGATAACTAATGAGAACCTACTATAGCATAAGGAACTCTACTCAGTGCTCTGTGGTGACATAGTAGTAGTAGTAGATTGCTCAACTGTGTCTGACTCTTTACAACTCTATGGACTGGAACTCACCAGGTTCTTCTGTCCATGGGATTCTCCAGGCAAGAATACTGGAGTGGATTGCCATTCCCTTCTTCAGAGGATCTTCCCGACCCAGGGATTGAACCCGGGTCTCCTGCATTGCAGGCAGATTCTTTACCGTTTGAGCTACAGGGAAGTCCTTTTGAGCTACAGAGAAGTCCTGTGGTGACATAAATGGGAAGGAAATCCAAAAAAGGGGGGATATATGTACATGAATAGCCGACTCACTTTGCTATACAGTAGAAACTAACACAACATTGTAAATCAGCTATACGCCTATAAAAATTTTTAAAAGAAGAAAATGAAGATAGCAAAGAGAAAAGCTCTAATTTTCTCATCTCTTGTTCATACATTTATTATTATTATTTTTTACTTAATTTTGCCCAACACTTTAAACTAGAAGTTTAAGTTCTTTCTCTATTGGTTAGTTAGTGCTCAGTACCTAAACTATTATTGATCCTTACTTTATGCAATACCTTTAGATATTATTTTAGATATGTAACAATCAGAATGCCTGGGTTTAATCCTAGCTCTCCTATTGAGAACTGGGTATTTATAAGACTAAGGGCAGAGCAGTACACTCATGGGAAAATTCACTGGAAGGCAAGCTGGTATATATATGAGAGGTAGACATTTTGGGGAGACATATTTCAATGGTTCTTTCTTATTCTGCATGTCTCATAAGCAGAGACTAACTGTTATGTTCCACAGTATCTTTTCAAGTGTGCTTGTTTATAATGAACAATACTAGAATTTAGAGTGCCTCCCTCTGGACAAGAGTGAAAGAAAAGGAAGTCAGCAAAATAAAATCAAAGTCCCTTTCCAGAGTTAAGTCCAAGCAGGTTATCTTATCATTGCTCATAAAATAGCAGATTTTCTAGGTCAAGGTTTCTCAGCAGTAACACAGTTGGGTGTGCAGGGTACCCAACTGGATCCCTGTATGTTGCCCATGTGGGACTTAGGGGCAAAGGAATCGACATGAACATGAAAGTCACACTATTTGCCATGTAATACATAACAAAGTCTTTTGTCTCTGACCCAGAAAACTTGCGTCTTGCCAGCATCAGTGAAGCTGTAGAAGACTAACTCATTCGTTTGCAAGCAGGGTAAAATCTTAGGGCCTTCACAGTTATTTCCTGGACCCTCACTAAAATTATTAGACTACTTCTCTATATTCTAATTGAAAAATCGAAAGGAACTTGGAATAGTCCTACTTAGGATTGTTGAGATGATTAAAGTGAAGTGAAGTAAGTGTTCGACTCTTTGAAACCCCATGGACTATACAGTCCAGGCAAGAATACTGTAGTGGGTAGCCATTCCTTTCTCCATGGGATCTTCCCAACCCAGGGATTAAACTCAGGTCTCCCGCCTTGCAGGCAGATTCTTTACCAGCTGAGCCACAAAGGAAGCTGAGATGATAAATTTAAATGGCCTAGTCTAGTGTGTACCACATAGTAACACTTAACAAAGATTAGCTAGTATTACCTAATACTTAAACATGTGTGCTGTGTGCTCAGTCGTGTCTGACTCTTTGCAATTCCATGGACTATAACCCACTAGGTTTTTCTGTCCATGGGATTTTCCAGGCAAGAATACTGGAGTGGACTGCCATTTCCTCCTCTAGGAATACTTATACATCATGAGCTGATAGTGCTTCAAGTAATTAGGGATGTGTAACTGACAACAACCTATTCTGGTCAAAATGAAAAAGAAAAGTCCCTTCCTTGCTCACTATGTTTGTTTTCCTCCATGGGCACTTTCCCTATACTATCTTGGATTTTCCTGTTTATTTCACTTCAGCTTAATAAACATTTATTTGAACAGCATTGGGAATACTCAGTTATAGAGTTTATGACACTGAGTACAGCAGATAGCAAACTGTTCACCCTCATACGACCTCCCTTAAATCAATTTTTAATAATTATGTTTAAAAAGTCAAAGCCAAACAAAACACTCATTCACCCTTGGTAAGTGCAAGAGCCAAGTACACCTTGAACTATGCATACATATTCAATAACTGATTTGAAATCAGAATGTCCTCATGCCTCTCTAGTCTATAGGTCCAATCAGGTCACACTAATCTAAATTCCCAAATATTGCTGGCTTGTTCTCTGCATAATTTGAGGAAATCGATGTCTACTTCAACATCTCTCCCAGTTGTTTCTGGGAGTCTCTAGAATATGTCTAAGGGGAATCAGAAAGACCTCTGCGTGGGTTCTCTGTTCTTTTGCAGAAGTGCTCTGCTGGGCGTGCCAGTGGCTGGTGATGGGCACTGCTGTCCCTTCAGTGGCAGTACCTCTTCCCCCATGGCAGATACTCCAACCCCTGAGCTGACAAAGCTATGCAGATGCCTGGGGCAGAGTGGGGTTGTTTTCAAGTTGTATATGTTGGACACGGTATGCTAAAGCTGGTGCAGCCACAGGACAAAACAAGAACAAGCCTACAAGGAAAAAGTTGATTATAGTCACGGGTCCCAGAGAACGGAGTCAATGCATGCTACTTAGGGCCACGGGGGATGGCACTAGCATAGGACAGGAGGCAGCAGCGAAAGAGCAGGAGGAGCTCAGCCCATGGCCTGTATTGAGGGTTCCATAAGCAGAGTAAGGCAAGGCAGGGTCAACAGTTTAGCACAGGCTAATTTGAATAATTTCAGATAACTTGGGCTAGATGGGTCTTTAGTTGCCTGGAAACTGGCCCTGGGCTGATGAAGACAAGAACATCACCTCCTAGGGTGCACATGCCAGAGCAAGGAGATATGGTGCTAGACGGGTTAGTTTGCATATCAAAGGTATGTTCCCCACTGGGTCCTTTTCTATATCTAAGAATTGCCTAGCCAGCAGGGACAGTTATTGCTCAGCAAGAAAAGTTAGTTTTGTTTT
Organism: Bubalus kerabau; assembly: GCF_029407905.1. Lineage (NCBI taxonomy): Eukaryota > Metazoa > Chordata > Mammalia > Artiodactyla > Bovidae > Bubalus > Bubalus kerabau. Next base: position 254,016,207 of record NC_073624.1, read on the forward strand.
ATGATATCAAAATGTCATAGCATAGAGGGAAAAAAAAACATAATATATAGGGAGAAAAGGAACATTTCTCAATTCTGGATTATGTATGTCAGCATCTAGGCTCAGAATTGGCACTTTTGTGTCAAAACTCTGTGTCTGTTCTGAAAACTGGTTTAACTTCTGCCTTACTCCTCCCCTCTGTGTCCAGACTTGGTCCCTGGGAGTCTGGCTGAGGGAAGGCTTTCTATTATTTATCATTTTCCTTCTTCTGTGACATATTACCAACATCACAAAAATGTTGAAAGCTCTATTCCCAACATCTATGTTGTCTACCACAAATACAGATATTTTGAGCACAGCACTTTCTCAGATTAACTTCTTAGGGCTATTATTTGGTTGTTAAATTTCAGGTAGAGAGGATCACCTTCCTTGTATTTTTCTAACCCATCACTTACAAACCCATCAATTCTTTTTTCAGAGCCCCATGAATTGTCAAGTATTCTAATTAATACTTGAATAATTCATAAGTGATTATTTTAACTCTTAAAGATACAGAAAGATCTGACATCTAATCAGTTCCCAGTCTTATTATTTGGGTGTCAAAATACATTGCTCTTGACCTTTGGGCTCAGCATATATGGATAGATCGTGAACACTGCACACAATTCTTCTCTGGTCAAGGCACCTCCTCAGCCTCAAACAAAGGTGTAGCTCTCAACACACAGGCTGCTTAGTTCCCACAGTCTCTCTCTCTCTGTTCCCCCAGTCTCTCTCTCTCTGTTCCTCCAGTCTTCTATAAGGACATCGACTGGCTCCAGAAACATCACCTCTGGAAAGACTCAGAACACAAATTAACTCCCCTGATTATCCTACCTCTTCATCCCTCATCCTTCACTCTATCCAGTGCCTTAATTTTATGGTCAACTCTCAGAATACAAAGAGTTTAATTTACGTCTCTTTCTTGTCAAGCTTTCTAAGGAAGCCTGCTGCTGCTGCTGCTGCTAAGTCGCCTCAGTCGTATCCGACTCTATGCGACCCCATAGACAGCAGCCCACTAGGCTCCCCCATCCCTGGGATTCTCCAGGCAAGAACACTGGAGTGGGTTGCCATTTCCTTCTCCAAGATAGTTTTCTGGCAATTCTTTCACTAGAAAGAAGAAAAACTACAACTTTAATCTTTGACAGGGACGCCTCTGTTAGACTACTTGATACACAAGCACTCCCTGAACACCAGTTGAGCCTGTCTCAACTCGGACTAAATATTTATCAATGTTGACCATTCTATGGTCATTCGGCATTTGAAGGAAATTAGAAAGGTGGATTTTAAAAACAAAATTCAAATGGTCTGTTTATTATACCTGAATAGGAAAACAACTTACTGTGAAAAATATATACCTAGTAAAACATCTTCATAAAAAAGAGGTAAGATTAAGCTCATGTTGTTTGGGAAGTTAATGAAAAAACACCTGTTTTTAGAAGTCTATTGTATGAGAATTTTCTCTCTAGATAATCAAAAACTTCGTGATATATATTATTTAAGAGACTTTAAAAAAATTTTAACAGGTAACAACTTTTTAATGCTAAGTAAAATACTTTCAAATAATAGCTTGGGAGATTTTGTTTGTTTAAATGAGCTCTAAGTACTTCCTGGAGATTTATTTTCTGAAGTTGTAGGAAATATTGATTATATTCTTTTCCTCCTTGCATCTCACAGTATTTTATTCTATTTTAATTTTTATCTACTTTCAGACTTGACTAACATTAGAGAATAAAGGATTATTAGATGGTAGTGCCTTTGTAATAACACTATTAACTTGGGAATAAATTCTGGGATGACACTGACTTATGATCTCAGACTCAATTATCTCACTGACCCCCTGGGCTACATCCCCTTTCAGCAAAGGATCTGTGCTGACCTTTATTATGTCTATTATGGGTACAAAGAATGAATTTCTCAAAGCACAAGATCAGAATTGTTCGGTACAAATATAGGAGAATGGCTAACATTTCAAGGTAAATTTATGTATACTCTAAATATACATGTAAACCATAAAATAGCAGTCACTACATCACTTTAATAATGAGGAGATGTTTAAAAATCATTACCATAATGTAAAATAAATTGCTCCAGTATTTATTGACTTATATTTTCATGTTAAATAAATGAAGTTCAGTTCAATTCAGTCATTCAGTCATGTCTGACTCTTTGCGACCCCATGAATGGCAGCATGCCAGGCCTTCCTGTCCATCACCGACTCCCGGAATTTACTCAAGCTAATGTCCATCTAGTCGGTGATGCCATCCAGCCATCTCATCCTCTGTCGTCCACTTCTCCTCCTGCCCCCAACCCCTTCCAGCATCAGGCTCTTTTCCAATGAGTCAACACGTCGCATGAGGTGGCCAAAGTACTGGAGTTTCAGCTTTAGCATCAGTCCTTCCAATGAACACCCAGGACTGATCTCCTTTAGAATGGACTGGTTGGATCTCCTTGCACTCCAAGGGACTCTCAAGAGTCTTCTCCAACTTCACAGTTTAAAAGCATCAATTCTTCGGCACTCAGCCTTCTTCACAGTCGAACTCTCACATCCATCCATGACCACTGGAAAAACCATAGCCTTGACTAGACAGACCTTTGTTGGCAAAGTAATATGTCTGTTTTTTAATATGCTATCTAGGTCGGTCATAACTTTCCTTCCAAGGACTACACGTCTTTTAATTTCATGGCTGCAATCACCATCTGCAGTGAGTTTGGAGCCCCCCAAAATAAGTCTGACACTGTTTCCACTGTTTTCCCATCTATTTCCCATGAAGTGATGGGACCAGATGCCATGATCTTTGTTTTCTGAATGTTGAGCTTTAAGCCAACTTTTTCACTCTCCTCTTTCACTTTCATCAAGAGGCTTTTTAGTTCCTCTTCACTTTCTGCCATAAGGGTGGTGTCATCTGCATATCTGAGGTTATTGATATTTCTCCCGGCAATCTTGATTCCAGCTTGTGCTTCCTCCAGGCGAGCGTTTCTAATGAGGTACTCTGCTGCTGCTGCTAAGTCGCTTCAGTCGTGTCCGACTCTGTGCGACCCCATAGACGGCAGCCCACCAGGCTCCCCTGTCCCTGGGATTCTCCAGGCAAAAACACTGGAGTGGGTTGCCATTTCCTTCTCCAATGCATGAAAGTGAAAAGTGAAAGTGAAGTCGCTCAGTCGTGTCCGACTCCTAGCGACCCCATGGACTGCAGCCTACTAGGCTCCTCCGCCCATGGGATTTTCCAGGCAAGAGTACTGGAGTGGGGTGGCATTGCCTTCTCCCATGAGGTACTCTGCATATAAGTTAAATAAGCAGGGTGACAATATACAGCCTTGACGTACTCCTTTTCCTATTTGGAACCAGTCTGTTTTTCCATGTCCAGTTTTAACTGTTGCTTCCTGACCTGCATATAGGTTTCTCAAGAGGCAGGTCAGGTGGTCTGGTATTCCCATCTCTTTCAGAATTTCCCCCAGTTTGTTGTGATCCACTGTCAAAGGCTTTGGCATAGTCAAAGCAGAAATAGATGTTTTTCTGGAACTCTCTTGCTTTTTCCATGATCTAGCAGATGTTGGCAATTTGATCTCTGGTTCCTCTGCCTTTTCTAAAACCAACTTGAACATCTGGAAGTTCACGGTTCACATATTGCTGAAGCCTGGCTTGGAGAATTTTGAGCATTATTTTACTAGCGTATGAGATGAGTGCAATTGTGCGGTAGTTTGAGCATTCTTTGGCATTGCCTTTCTTAGGGATTGGAATGAAAACTGACCTTTTCCAGTCCTGTGGCCACTGCTGAGTTTTCCAAACTTGCTGGCATATTGAGTGCAGCGCTTTCACAGCATCATCTTTTAGGAGTTACCCATTTAAATAAAGTCTTAATCACTGCTTAAGACAAATACACTTGACTTTTATTAAAATAATCATAAAGATACAGAACAGAGGAATCCTTAGTAGTAAAAGCACAAAGCTAGGGCTGACAGTCAACCTTTTGGCTAACTTTGGGAGGACTTTCCATTAGTTATAAGCAGATTAACTCTAACATACGTAGACTTGGAACAAGAACATAAATGAAGACTCCCAGACATGTGCTGGACGAATTCCAAAAGTGCCCTCTATTTTCTACCCCTCCTGTATTCTTACCCTGTGATCGGAATTTGTAGCTCGTTTCATTAAGTAGAATGTCTTCTACCATTTGCACTTGTGCTGACCTTGTGACTTGTTTGTGTCAATAAAGTGAATGGAAATAGTATGTAGGTAGTTGTGAGACTAAACTTTATAAGACCTTGCATACATCTGCTTTTTCTGTTCAAACTCTGATACCACCAGCCAGCATGCGCTCCCAGAACAGAGTTTACCATGTCAGTTGAGACCATTTACAGCTAACCAGCCCCCAGTCAAGGAGCTAGGTGACTATCTAGATAGTTCATTAGAATTGTCTAACCAACCCACAGATCCAAATTTCCAAGGATTACTTACATGTAAGCATTTTAGGATCTCAATCACTATATTTCCTTACCTTTTTAAAAGTTATAACACTTTTCAATGTTACAGAAAAAGTAGATAAGTAATAAACATTCTTGATGATGTTGTATTATTTCTAAACTGGCCATATGATACAGAATATTTTTTCAGACAGCTTTCAGATAGTTTCATTGATTTAAAAAGATGAATTTTAAATGTGGTGAAATGTTTTACAACAAATTGAGTTATAGTTTTAAGATACTTAAAGAGACTAATGATTTTTTGATTTGATGCATTTATTTCCTAGGTAGTGTGCCTGTTATATAGCTCAACTAAAACAACAGTATGTAGTATATTCTTCAGTGACTTAAAAATGCTGACAAATGGAGCAACATCAGAAAATTTATTGTGTTATGAACAAGCATGTATTTGAAGCATCAAATATATGCTTGAGATGATACAGAAATAATTTAATCACTTGTATATAAATCTTCCTTTGAATCCTTACCTAGTTCACAATTTGCTATTAGCAAATTATATTAATAAATTCAATTCATTCAGATTTGACGAACTCTTCTTGATTCTGTTTCCTAAGTGCATCATCATAAGCATTTCTGACATTGAACAAAGTGAAATTCAAACTCAGCAATTTCTTTCAAAAATATTTTTCTAACAAAATATGACAGTGATATGTAATCATCTGCCTAAGGATTATAATTTTATAGTAAAAATCTATGATATCTATTATCTTTCTAAGTATTAATGTGATGACAAGTGAGAGCACGCTATTAATAAACTACTTTTATGATGCATAATACAAATCTTTGGGTTTTTTAACATACTAACATTGATGCTATGACTCATTTATTGTGCACATTGTACTTTAGACTATATTTTAATTTTTAAATTGAAATGCAGGTCAACACCATTAAACTCAAAGTAACATTTGATTTTTTTCCTTTAACATAGTATGATCTATAAAATTTTATTTGCATTAAAATAAGTGAACTATTGAACTTGACTAAGCACATCGTATTTAGTACTGGGAGCCATAAATCAAAAGGGTTTCAGGTAATCTAAAACACTTCAAGTAAGGAAAAATATTGGAAGGATGAAAGTCTGGAACCTCTGTTATACTAAGACTCATAATCAGGGCTGTTTAGCAAGGAAAAGAAATCTTCAGGGCTATCATATGGAAGAGGAATTATAACTCTTCTAAATAGCACCATTAGATAAAATATATTGGGTTGACCAAAAGTTTGTTTGTTCATCTTTTTCCACTACATTGTACGGAAAAACGTGAACAAACTTTTTGGCCAACCCAACAAAATAAACCAAAGCATACTGCTAAGAAACAGCATAGGAAAATTTATTGTTGGTCTAATTTAAAGATAAATTGAATTTCTTTGAGAATGTAAGCATCGGATTTGTGAGGGAGTTGAGAGTAAACATACGATAAAAGTGTGAAGGCCTTGAAAGTCCGTTCTAAAACGTACAGTCTTCTGTAACAATGATCAGAAAGCCTATGCACAATTACATGCACAATTTAATCACCACTGAAGGTATTAATACTTAATTTAAACCATCTTGTACGTTAATAATGGAAAGTCACAACGTTACCATGTTTTTAACATTGAGAAACATACGGCTTAACTAATCCAAATCTTTCATGTAAAAGACAAGGAATGTAAAGCAAAGATATATGACACTACAACTTGCTAAGGAGTTTTGTGTAGTCAGAGTGAGTGTACAGCTCATGCTCATAAGCAATGGTATGCTAGTAGAGTGATTAAGAGCGCTAGAATTGGTATGAAAGAAGACCTGTGATACCACATTAAATTTTGACATCTTGAATAAATTATGTAATTTTTCTAAACCTTAGTTTCTACTTCTGTAAATTTGGAATTGGAGAAAAGAAAGTTCTTATGACTCTTTCTATGAATATATGGAGGGATAAATAACAAGAAACATGATGCAGTAGAGAAAAATATTAAAAGGATTATTTCTTAATTCCCAATTAACTGCATTACTTTTTGGAGCTTTATAAAATATTTCTGTGTTACTCTTTCTGCTTCTCTAGTATTTCCCTACATTGGTATAAAATGGGCTTAGATGGGAAAGACCAGGTGGCTTAGGTGATAAAGACTCTGCTTGCAATGCAGGAGACCTGGGTTCGATCCCTGTGTTGGGAAGATTCCCTGGAAAAGGGAAGGGCTACTCACTCCAGGATACTTGCCTGGAGAATACTGGCATAAAATACTGGTATAAAATATTGGTACACAAAGCATGGAATCAAAATAGGCAGAAGAAACATCAACAATCTCAAATATGCAGATGATAACACTCTAATGCCTGAGAGCAAAGAGGAACTAAAGAGCCTCTAGATGAAGGTGAAGGAGGAGAGTAAAAAAGCCAGCTTAAAACTACATATTAAAAAAAAAAAAAAAGTTAAGATCATGGCATTTGGCCCACTACTTCATGGCAAATAGAAGGGGAAAAGGTAGAAACAGTGTCAGAGTTCCTCTTCTTGGGCTCTAAAATCACTGTGGATGGTGACTGCACCCATGAAATCAGAAGGCGATTGCTTTCTGTCAGGAATGTGATGACAATCCAAGACAATGTGTTGAAAAGCAGAGACATTACTCTGCCGACAAAGGTCTGTATAGTCAAGGCTATGGTCTTCCCAGTGGTCACTTAGAGTTGTGAGAACTGGACCGTAAAGAAGGCAGAGTGTCAAAGAATTGATGCCTTTGAACTGTGCTTCTGGAGGAGACTCCTGAGAGTCCCTTGGACAGGTAGGAGTTCAAACCAGCCGATCTTAAGAGAATCAACATTAATACTCAATGGAAGGACTGATGCTGAAGTTGAAGCTACAGTATTTCAGTCATATAATGTTAACAGCCAACTCATTGAAAAAGTCCTTGATGCTGGGAATAATTGAGGGCAGAAGGATAAGAGGGCATCAGAGGATGAGATGGTTGGATGGCATCACTGATGCAATGGACATGAACTTGGGCAAACTTTGGGAGATGGTGAGGGACAGGGAGGCCTGGCATGCTGCAGTCCATGGGGTTGCAAAGAGTTGGACATGACTGTGCAACTGAGCAACTACTCAAAGCATAGCTTTTTTTCTCTAATGTTTGTACAACTTCATTGAATTTTTATTGTTTTTAGGCTTGCTGAAACTTTAGATAAAGTTTAAGCTTAACATTTAATGTAATTTACTAATTTAATTAGTAACTTTAATACTAATTTATTTTTAGAATTCTTTTGTAAGCTTCAGGAAGCTATTTTCTTGCTTTTTGTTCTATATCTCAATTATTTCTAATAATAAATATCACTGAAGTTTGAATGTATGTATCATAAATACTATAAAAGAATAAAATAATAATATATTTTGGAGACTTCTAATCATACCAAAAGTTATTTTCAATAAAACAGCATGCTTGGGAATATACTAATTATGATTTCTCTAAAAACTCAGCAAATACTGTAAAATAACAGAAAAAATTTGATATTGAACTAACTAAAATTGTATTTCAGATAGTCTTTGGTATCATAGGCTAATTCTATGTGACTTGAATTCTTGGTGGTAAAACCCACATATTTTTTTTCAGTAAACTGCAAATGTCACAGCAAAGCTAAGGCTTGAATTTGGATCACCTGTGAATAATAATTCATTTAAAAGTATTTAATGATTCAAACATGCCTGCATATCAATGCAGTACATGATTTAGTCTAATATTACATCAATATTTTTGACTTCTCTGGAATCATTAACCTTTCAAAGCAGAGGTATTTCTAATAGCTCTTCCCAGAAGAATACTTAAAGTTCCTCCATGATTTGAATTTATTATGAAATGGCTATGTGCTGGTGCTTGGGCAAGTAATGATATTTCATGCCTACAGAAGAATCAAGCATTGGGCTTCCCTAAAACAACCAAGTTCACTGCTAACCCCTGAGGCATGCCTGACAGTACCCTCTATTCTATTATTTTTACTAGAACTATTCCTCTCAGAACTTTATCCATTATGTCAGTGGTTTAGTCACTTAAGTCATGTCTGACTCTCGTGACTCCATGGACTGTAGCCTGCCAGGTTCCTCCACTCATGGGATTCTCCAGGCAAGAATACTGGAGTGGGTTGCCATTTCCTTCTCCAGGGGATCTTCCTCACCCAGGAATCAAACCCAGGTCTCCTGCATTGCAGGCAGATCCTTTACCAACTGAGCTACATTATACTTTTCTTTAATAAAGAAAAATATTATTGAACTCTCCAAAGTTATTTATAACCTTGAAATGATATTTGCCTTGTCACTTAAAAAGAGCCTTTGAATGTTATTTAATATTGTTAGTGAGCCAACATCAGGAACTTGATTATTTCTTTAATTCGTTTGATTTGCCTTTACTCTTGCTAATGAAATAAGCAGCTTTGTGAAAATGAAAGTCATTTTAAGAACTACTTTCAGAAAAGGAATGCTTATATTTCCAAGTACACTAAAGAGATGTATTCACATACACAGTGATTTAAAGCAGCAAAATAGCCACCGATTTAGCAGTGCATCTTCTAAAGATTTCATAGCATTTTTAACCAAGGAATATACAAATATCCACCCTGATTTTCCATGCTAGTGAAAGGTAAATATCTTATTGATAATAAAATATATGAAACTGTCTTGGATGAAAATTACTGTAGCCAAAATAAAATAACAAGCACCTCAGTTACACAGCTACTCCTCTACCCAAAGTGAAGTAAAATTTCAAAGGATCTTTTCTTCTAATTTTTTTTAAGAGCCTCCATACTGTTTTCCATGTTGGTTGCACCAATTTATATTCCCACCAACAGTGTATGTTCTTAGCAATACTGTTTTGAATAGGTCTCCTCAAGTCAGGGCAACAAAAGTAAAACGTACACATTCACGCACACGTGTGTGTGCACACACACTGAAATATTACTGAGCTATAAACAATAAAATTCTGCTGTTTGCATCAGTGTGGATGGACCTAGAGAAGTAAGTCAAATACCATTATGATATCACTTTTATATGGAATCTAAAAAGTAGTACAAATGAATATATATAAAAAACGTATATAGTCTCACAGATATAGAAAACAAACTGGTAGCTACTAAAGGGAGAAGGAAGAAATAGAAGGGCAAATTTGGGGTATGGGATTAAGAGATACAAACTACCATCTATAAAACAGATAAGCAACAAGGATATCTTGCATAATACAGTTATAATAATTCTTAATGCATTATAGCCATGAACTTCCAGATGTTCAAGCTGGTTTTAGAAAAGGCAGAGGAACCAGAGATCAAATTGCCAACATCCATGGATCATCAAAAAAGGAAGAGAATTCCAGAAAAACATCTATTTCTGCTTTATTGACTATGCCAAAGCCTTTGACTGTGTGGATCACAATAAACTGTGGGAAATTCTGCAAGAGATGGGCATACCAGACCACCTGACCTGCCTCTTGAGAAACCTATATGCAGGTCAGGAAGCAACAGTTAGAACTGGACATGGAACAACAGACTGGTTCCATATAGGAAAAGGAGTACGTCAAGGCTGTATATTGTCACCCTGCTTGTTTAACTTATATGCAGAGTACATCATGAGAAACACTGGGCTGGATGAAGCACAAGCTGGAATCAAGATTGCCAGGAGAAATATCAATAACCTCAGATATGCAGATGACACCACTCTTATGGCAGAAAGTGAAGAGGAACTAAAAGGCCTCTTGATCAAAGTGAAAGAGGAGAGTGAAACAGTTGGCTTAAAGCTCAACATTCAGAAAACTAAGATGAGCTTTCGTTAATAGTCATCGAATAGATTGATTATTTCAATAAGGGTTAGAGAAGGGGATTTTTCTATCATTCTTTTTATCTTTAATACCTGGAGTTCTTCTATATTATTTTTATACTTTCCTTCATCAACTAATTTATCACCTTGAAATAAAGTACTTCAAGGAAGGCAGGATGATTGATTCTTTGCCTAAAATACAAAATAGGTAAAGAGAATGTATAGATGGCTTCATTTGGTTACTAATTTGAGATGTACCCTAGGAGAGAATTAAATGCATATATTTATGTTTAAATATGTAGATAAACACTTACTTGTTTTCAGCTAAAGGACTGGTTTTTAAAAATATGCTCTGTGAATCACCCCTAGGAATCCATGGGGACTTAAATGCCATTTTATGTAATGTGAGAGATCACTGGTTTTGTCATATGAAACCCGTCTCCTTTTCTGCATTGTTTTTTAGATTCTGCACCTGCTGTTAACTGTGAATCTCTCCTGTATCTCAAGTTCAAACATCCCAAACATGAATGTCTAGGGAGATCAGTCATCATTCTCAGCCTTTTTATGCTGAATCACTCATCCAGGGTGAATAGATATATGAAACAACATGACAATTCCCATTTAACAAATCACTTATAGATAGACTGTGCAGACAATAGCATAAATCGAAGTTAAAATATCTTGCTGAGTGAATGAAGTCAGACCAAAAAGAAAAGAAATACTTTTGTATAAATTCCTAGAAAATACAAACTAGTCCAGTGATATTAAGCAGACCAGTGATTGCCTTGAGGTGGCGAAAGAAGACAGGAAACTTAATGGGGATGAATGTGTTTACTATCTTGATTGCTCATTAACTTAATGGTTTTACAGTGTTATTCACATGTTTAAATTTCCCATATGGGATACTTTAAATATGTGAAATTTGAGGCATGTTATTTAATCCCAATAAAGTTTTTTTTTTTAATAGGTTATGAAAGTGGAGACTAATCTGAAGAAAAGACTGACAGTCCAGTGTCTTATAAGGATGTAAACATTATTAGAATGACTTAAAAAAGGAGAAGGATTTGACGTATAGGGTGCTACATTAGGAAATCAGTCTAAGGTTAGGAATCCCAATGGGACAATTTTAGAAGCCTAAAAGTAGTACAAGAACATTTGCCTACCAAGCCATTTTTTTAATTAATGTAATTTTATTTTAGAAAAATAAAACATTCCAAATGCTTTTTATATTATAATCAAGTCCGGTCAATGACAAAGAAGAAAAGACTAAAGCACAGAAACAGTATAAAGAGACACACAAGGGAATATACAGGGACAATAAAAGCTAAACTTGGAAAGAGAAATATGGAGAAACAGAAAGAAAAAAAGAAATACAGGCTTGGAAGAAAGGCCAAACAGGAAACTTTATCAACTCTGGTTCATGCCACCATATTGCTCATCTGGTCAAAATGTGGTAATTCCTGAACTATCAGTGAGCTTTATGGGAGTTTGAAGTAGTCCTTTCTGTAATAAGATTCTCTTAGTTTATTTTCACTTACGTATTTTTATTTACTTTTAGCATAATTCTAAAACAATGTATATGAAGGATGGACTTGGTTTTCTGAAATACATCTCAAAGGGAAACATTTTAAACAAATATACCCTATGTTGTCAAGTGATATATACAGGTCAGTGTCAGCTTACAAGAACCCAATGTCATTATCTGGCTATGTTGCAAGGGAAAGGTTGGCTCATTCACTAATCTTCCTTTCTTTTTTTTTTAATAAGAAAATTGATCTCTTATCTGAACAATTTAAATATGTTTACCAATAATTTTAAAAATCTACTTCTTCTATTTAAAGTTTACTTAAATTTAATCTTATAGTACATTACCATTAACAGTAAATGAAGATCTAAAAACACTAGTGATGAACCGGGAATTTACAGAAATGATTCTGTGATTGAAGATTGTTTCTAGGACTATATACTTACAGCTTCTTAAAAGGGAATGACTAGAGAGCTAAAGTTATTTTCATTTATGTAATTCTTAAACTGTTGCATGAAGCAGTAGAAAATTCAGGGGTAACACTGGTATGATGAATGGATTAAATTCAGCATATAAACATAAAAATAATAATGTTTAGTGCATGTAAAAAATTGGATGTAGATACAATCAGTCACATACATACACACACAAAAAGCACAAATCATGATGTCCAGAGATGACAGAGGCTCAACCAAGATGGCAGGTTAGATCATAAATGGTTTGAAGTTATGGAGAAGCAGTAGCAAGAAGATCATGAATTGACACAACTTCAATGTGAAATACAGTCTCATATAAGGTTTCAATTTTGTTTGGATCTAGCACAGACTCCGAAGATAGCTGTTTATGAGTCATTAGATGTAACAGTTATGGGGAGAGTTTGGCCATGGAATTTGGCATATTCTGTAAAGCAGACACAGAAGTCTGATAGTATGAAAGTGAACAGAATATAAAGTAAGAACTATCTTTAAGGCAAATTAATGGTCTTTAGAATGTTCTTATTTCAATGATATACCATTATTTATATGGCACTTCCATGATGTTATTGAACAGTGAATAGTCACTGATAATTTTTTAAAACATTTCCACAGTAATTATATTATCTAAACTTACTCTTTCATGTTTCAGACGAGGACTCTGGAGCTTAGGTGGGTGTACTCGGACTAACTAGAGAAGGCAATGGCACCCCACTCCAGTACTCTTGCCTGGAAAATCCCATGGACGCAGGAGCCTGGTAGGCTGCAGTCCATGGGGTCGCTAAGAGTAGGACACGACTGAGCGACTTAACTTTCACTCTTCACTTTCATGCATTGGAGAAGGAAATGGCAGCCCACTCCAGTGTTCTTGCCTTGAGAATCCCAGGGACGGGGGGGGAGCCTGGGGGGCTATGGGGTCGCACAGAGTCGGACACTACTGAAGCGACTTAGCAGCAGCAGCAGCACTCAGACTAACATCAGATAACTAATTAGTAGTAGATTCAGGCTTAAAATAGGGATTTGTGTTTATACCAGCAACCATGTTCCAATCTTTTGGCAGTAAGAAAACTGTAAATAAATAAACTCCAGATGAAGTTACACCTTTGGCCTTCATGCAAGGTACATTTATTTCCAAATGGCAGTATAATTGAGGTGTCATATATATGCTGAGGAGGGCATGGCAATCCACTCCAGTATTCTTGCCTGGAGAATCCCATGGACAGAGGAGCCTGGAGGGCTACAGTCCATGGGGTCACAAAGAGTTTGATGTGACTGATCATGCATGCAACACATGTCTAACATATTTTGCAATATTTATTTTTTTCCCCTAAAGTTATATCCAAATCATGAAACCAATACATTTTTGGGCCAGATTATTCAGAAACCAAGACAATTTTACTTCAGTTGTTAATAGAAGAAAATACCAGCACATCTTAAAGATATAATCTGACACTTGCTCGCTATTTCACTGTATCTAAAGCTGAAGTGAAGTGAAGAGAAAGTCGCTCAGTCATGTCCAACTCTTTGCAACCCTATGGACTATACAGTCTATGGAATTTTCCAGGCCAGAATACTGGAGTAGGTAACCTTTTACTTCTCCAGGGGATCTTCCCAACCCAGGGATTGAACCCAGGTCTCCTGCATTGCAGGTGGATTCTTTACCAGATGAACCAAAAGGGAAACCCCAGAACACTGGCGTGGGTAGCCTATCACTTTGCCAGTGGATCTTCCCAACCCAGGAATCGAACTAGGGTCTCCTCCATTGCAGGCGTATTGTTTACCAACTGAACTATCAGCTGCTGCTGCTGCTAAGTCGCTTCAGTTGTGTCCGACTCTGTGCGACCCCATAGACGGCAGCCCACTAGGCTCCCCCGTCCCTGGGATTCTCCAGGCAAGAACATTGGAGTGGGTTGCCATTTCCTTCTCCAATGCATGAAAGTGAAAAGTGAAAGTGAAGTCGCTCAGTCGTGTCCGACCCTCAGTGACCCCATGGACTGCGGCCCACCAGGCTCCTCCGTCCATGGGAGTTTCCAGGCAAGAGTACTGTAGTGCGTTGCCATTGCCTTCTCCGGAGCTATCAGGGAAGCCAATATAAAGGTAGTTCTTATATATCTTTGTGAGGTAAGATATATTTTAAAACATCATAAACGTAAGGTCTAAAGTAGTGGCAGTGAGTTCTAACAAATAATTATATGGCTCTCTGTCCTTATCTTTAGTTCATCTTGAACAATCATTCTTCCTAGAATTAATTTATAGTATTCATCTAAAGTTTCTTCCACTTGATGTCAAGCTTTCTTGAGAACTGAAACAATTTTCTTCTTATAAAAGGTTGTACTGAAATGTATCCCACTTCAGCTTACATTCAATTTTTCCATTATTTGACCTGGACCTGAATGTACTTAATGAATCTTGAGTAGAAAAATTCTTATATATGACTATCTTGATTAACTTGATCTTTCAGCAAAGTATTGCACAAATTGAAACCACACTCCAATATGTAGTATACTTGAAACTTGAGTTGGTTATTCAATTACTGTTTACTGGGAAAAAAAAAAAAACAGTAAGTTACTCTAGGCTAAAATGTGACTTAAAGCATAAATCATAGTCTCTCTTAGTCTTGCTTTTGTCAAATTCATATCTACATCTTAGGACATAGTTTGTGCCCCTGCTCTTACATTACTTTTACTTTTTTCTTAGCTTATAAGTGTTTACATTATATGTATTTTCTAATCATTTCTCCAGTTTGTCTCAAGATCACTCACATCCTCATTGTGTGTGTGTGTGTGTGTGTGTGTGTGTGCATGCACACACATGTGCGCACTTGCATACTCATGTGAGAGTACTGGTGAGGGAAGCCCATTTGACAATGAAAACTGGTTTAGATATAGAAAGATGGGCTATAATAGTCTACTTCTGTGATTGGCATCAGTCACTGATTATATAAAGTCTCACACAAAGTGGCTATTCATCTGTTTTACCCTTAGGATCTACTCAACCCATTGCTGTAGATGCTTGTGGGCCAACACATGCTAACTGTCACTTTAATCTCACTGTTCAATAGTGAAACTGCATCTACCTTGTAGCGTATAGCTGTGAGTTCAAAACTAGCCTCTCCCATCCTGCTTCACCATTAGACTTTGATATTCATTAATAATAGGAGCAACGCTGTCATCACCGCCAGCCCCTGGAGGTCACCTTCTACTGAGCATCTCAGGGATGCTGGGACCACCATACCTCTAGTACATTTCTCACTTCCTACATGTCTTCTTCTCTTAGTGAAGGCAGTGTCCTCTGGCAACTCCTAAGAAACAGAGTGAAACAATAGGTTCCATTCTAATGTCTCCATATCCCAAAGCCTCGTGATGAGGAAGTTAAAATATGTGAGAAAGAAAAGAAAAGAATATTGAGTAATAAGAACAATAAATTGAATTAAAATATGTTACATATAGGTGTAGTTGAAGAGCTACTTCAGATTGGATGATCAGATAAATTCTCTCAGATGAACTTAATCTGAGCATTGAATGAAATAAAGGAGGCAACATTTTAAAATTAATGAAAAACGTTTTAAGAAAATTCCTAGTCTGTAGATTCAGCTCATGTGTCTTTCCTTACCTTCAAATTTTATATTTTCAATGCCTTCTGGAGTTTTTCACAATGACCTCAAATATAACTAACAAAAATCTGAATCAATAATACTGCCTCCCCTACCAATAATCTTGTTTGCTGTAATATGTTCCTAGATAATTACCACAAACGCTGGCCTAAAACAATCAAAATGTATTCTCTCATGGTTCCAGAGGTTAGAGCTCCAAAATCAAATTGTTGCCAGGTCTGGCCCCTGCAGGAAGCTCTGAGAAAGAATTCACTCCGTGCTTCTTTCCACATCTTGGCCGTTGCCACCAACGAGTGCACACAGCCTGCTTTCCTGTGCGTGTCTCTGTGTGTCCTATCATTTTTGAGGATATCAGTCATTGGATTTAGGGGCCACTCCAATATACTATGGGGCTTATCTTAACTTGCTATCTGCAAAGACTCTACTTCCAAATGATACCACATTCACAGATTTCAGAGGTCAGGACTTCAATATACCTTTTGGGGTAACACAGTTCAACCCACCATACTTGCCATCCTGTATCCCCAGTATTAGTCATAGAATACCTTAATTCATTGCTCTCCACGTTTAGTCACCTAACATTCTCAAGTGTTTTTTTAATATTTATTGAATATATCTAATTCTAACTGCACCTTATATCACTTTAACTTGGATCTTCATTATTTTTAAAGCCTTCCAAAACAGCATTTCAAAACATCTCTCTGCCACTAATATCATCTTCTCTCCCTCATCCAGTTTTTCTAAATTCATTCTACAGCCAGAGTGTTTTAGAATCCAAAAAAGTATTAGTTGAATCATGTCAATATCCTGTTAAAAAACATTAAAGTCTTCCCTTTGCCATAATTTTAAAAAAAAAATGCACGTGTGTGTGTGTATAAGCAAAAAAAAAAAAAAAAAAACACACAAAAGATCATAAAAATAATTTTTAAATATGTTTTTAGGGTAATAATTAAATTTTGCCTTTGAGTTTAGTAAGACCTTCATTCACTACGTCTTATGCACACTGTAGTTTGGGCGGCTACTGACTATCTGAATCCCATTTTTCTCACTTGTTAAATGGAGCTAAAATAATTGGTTAAGCAGAATTATAAAACTGTAATGAAGAACAGGGGCTTACTCCAATTCCTGGTACACTGTGAAAGCCTAGGATACAGAACTACCATCCACTACCTCTCCAGGTCCTTCTCCAAACCAGGTATACAGTGAGGTTAATATCTGAGGTCTCAGGTGACTTCTGTGACTTTGTAATAAAGGGTAAGATAAACTTTCTCAGAGTAGGAGCTGTATCATAAACTGATACTAATTATTAGGGTTTTACATGCTTTCATTGAAGTGCTCTGCAATTTTGATTTTTATAGAACAGTCTTTTGGACTCTGTGGGAGAGGTGGGGGGATGATTTGGGAGAATGGCATTAAAACATGTATAATATCATATAAGAAAAAAAAAATAAATGGACTTTGGGATCCTTAGAACACTTAAATAGTTATTCATGAACCAAACAAACATTTCATGCCAATCTCGTCTTTCTCTTTGCCTGGTGTGCCCATTCAGTGGAATGTTTTCCATTTTCAACTTTGTACAATCTACTCCCAAGCTTCTTGACCTTTTCACTTGACTTGCAAAGCTGCTTAACTTCCCATCTTTAGTGGGTTAATTTCTTAACACTCTTTAATCCTGTTGGACACAGGTATCAGCTCTACCAGGAAACTGAGTCTGACTCCTTAGTCTTAATGAGAGTTTCTCCTTTGTGCATACTCCTGTCACAGCATTTATCAATGTCAACAGCAGTTGTCCTTCTCCATTTCTGTCTCCTTCAACCATTTGTCTGCTTTGATATGCTATCAGCTCTTGAAAGCAGGGACCACATCTCATGCTGTGTCTATCCACCAGTACCTAGCCTAGTGCTCCATGTTCTTGTAGTAGGTGAAAAGATGAGATTGTTTCTTGAGAGTAGTGATTTATCTATCCCTTGAATGAATATACATTTATATTACTAGAATTAAGTCCCATGGAAGCCCTGACATCATATATTGAGTTTACTGTTGTATTCTCAAGTTTAAAGCAGAGATGGACATACAGTTAACGCTCAATAAATACTTGACTGTTGAATGATAAGAGAACCATTTCATTTAAATTAGCAAAAAAGGAAAGGTTTTTATCAGAACACTTCACTCTTACTCTAAACTGTAAGCATGTGTATTCCAAATACAGAAAGAAAACTGTAGAGCTCTGTTGGGGAATAATGTCTGTTACTTGGCATAATGTAAAGACACTCTCTTGGCATCCAGGAGATCTGGCTCCTGTCTCTCAGAGTGGTCACATACCTATCCACTTGGGACTGAGTCTTTCATTTTCTTTAGGTCTCAGTTTCCTCCTTTGAGAAGTGAAGGTTTTGGATTATTATCTACCTCTAAGGCCTCTTCTATGCTGAAATTCTTTCATTTTTAAATATCAAGCCTTATCTAGATAAATCTATGACTCCATAGCATTTATCATGAAGATATAAGTGAGGGGAATTGACCTATATAGCCCTTGTATTAAAAATAAATCCCGCTTTGCTTTGACAATTTGCAATACTGTGTCCTAATTAGACAGAAGACATTTTCATCTGAAATGATGGAATTTTGTCCATTTCCCTGTTATCTGTTCAAAAATATACAGTATTATTAAAGTATTAAAACTAAATATGCCAAATTTATGTTATTATTATAAAATATTAATGTTTCATCACTGGGAAAGATACAGAGGTAATCAGTTAAATCCTTACCCTTTACAGATTGAAGAATGGGGACACAAAGGCTATATATGGCTGTCCCAAGTGACCATGGGGTTATTTCAGGGCAGCAAAGTATGAGAAATTCAGTCCTCCTAATTCTTTAAGAAGTGCTCTTTCTTCTACCTGAGGTTTTACTATCTTTGAAGTACTAATCGATAATTTCACCAAGGAAATAGAAGCAGATACAGACACTCACGAGTACCTACAACATCCACCTAGATGTACCAGCATCTATTCCTGGATAATACATGTTCTGACTTCACTCCTATCACCATGGGAGGACTCTCCTTGTTCAACTAGGGAGTTGCTAAACACAATTCCTCTAATTGTGCCTAAGATCCCTTTACCTCTGGCCTACTCAAAGATGTTATTCAAAAGCATCAATTTGTAAAAGATCCTTTCTATTAGCATACAAATATGCTGTTATTTTTCTCATGTTGGAAAAAAAAATATGTTTGATCACAGTTTCTCTGCCCTCTGATCTCTGTCTCTCTGATCCCTTTTATAGCGAAACTTCCTAAAGTCTCCACAGCTGCTTTTCTTCAACTTCTCATCACCCTTGCTCTTTGAAATTTATTCCATCCCAGCTGAAGCTGTCACTAAGGTAAATGCTGTTCTGCTGCTGCTGCTAAGTCGGGTCAGGCATGTCCGACTCTGTGCGACCCCACAGATGGCAACCCACCAGGCTCCTCTGTCCCTGGGATTCTCCAGGCAAGAATACTGGAGTGGGTTGCCATTTCCTTCTCCAAATGCTGTTCTGACATGGCCAAATCCAATGGTCAGTTCTCACTTCTCATCTTACTTGTCCAGTTCAGTTCAGTTCAGTTCAGTCACTCAGTCATGTCTGTCTCTTTACCGCCCCATGAATCACAGCACGCCAGGCCTCCCTGTCCATCACCAACTCCCGGAGTTCACGCAGACTCACGTCCATCGAGTCAGTGATGCCATCCAGCCATCTCATCCTCTGTCATCCCCTTCTCCACCTGCCCCCAATCCCTCCCAGCATCAGTGTCTTTTCCAATGAGTCAAATCTTCACATTAGGTGGCCAAAGTACTGGAGTTTCAGCTTTAGCATCTTCCTTCCAAAGAAATCCCAGGGCTCATCTCCTTCAGAATGGACTGGTTGGATCTCTTTGCAGTCCAAGGGACTCTCCAGATTCTTCTCCAACACCACAGTTCAAAAGCATCAATTCTTCGGTGCTCAGCTTTCTTCACAGTCCAACTCTCACATCTATCCATGACCACTGGAAAAACCATAGCCTTGACTAAACGGACCTTTGTTGGCAAAGTAATGTCTCTGTTTTTTAATATGCTATCTAGATTGGTCATAACCTTTCTTCCAAGGAGTAAGCGTCTTTTAATTTCACTGCTTCAGTCATCATCTGCAGTGATTTTGGAGCCCCCCAAAATAAAGTCTGACACTGTTTCCACTGTTTCTCCATCTATTTCCCATGAAGTGATGGGACCAGATGCCATGATCTTCATTTTCTGAATGTTGAGCTTTAAGCCAACTTTTTCACTCTCCACTTTCACTTTCACCAAGAGGCTTTTTAGTTCCTCTTCACTTTCTGCCATAAGGGTGGTGTCATCTACTTGTCCAAGGTACCAGCATTTGATCGTCTATCACACCTTCTCTTCTTTGAAATGTCTGTTCCACTTGCACCAAGGACACCATATTCTAATGGTTTTCTATCTCTTTTATCTATTCTACCCAGAATCCTTTGCCATCTTCTGCTTGTACTCCAAACTCTGATTACTGTTGTCCCAAAGTCTGGAGGTGGAGGGGAACATGTGACAAGGAATGACAGCAGATTTCTAGAGCCGAAAATCGCCCTCAACTGATAGTCAGCAACCCAATGGAGACTTCAAAGCTACTGTAGCAAGAAACTGAATTCTGCCAATGATCTTATAAGGCTTGCAAGCAGATTCTTCTACAGTCATGAGAGAAGAATTCAGCTAAGTTGATACTTTGTGAAGGTTCAGTTCAGTCGCTTAGTCGTGTCTGACTCTTTGTGACCCCATGAACCACAGCACGCCAGGCCTCCCTGTCCATCACCAACTCCTGGAGTCCACCCAAATCCATTGTGAAGGTTAATTTTGTGTATTAACTTGATTGGACTAGGGGATGCCCAGGTAGCTGGTAAAACATTTCTGGGTGTGCCTGTGAAGGTGTTTCTGGCAGAGATTCATTTTGAATTGATGAGCTGAGTAAAGCAGATCTTTCTCACCTACATGAGTGGGCACCATTCCATCCACTGAGGGCCTCCATGGAACAGAAGGCAGAGGAAGGGCCAGTTCCTTTTCTCTGAGCTGAGATGTCCATCTTCTCTTGCCCTCAGACATCAGTGCTCTTTGCCCTTGGCCTTCAAACTATTATCAGACCTACACCATCAGTTCCCTGCATTCTCAGGCCTTTGAAGTTGAACTGAATTATACCATAGACTTTCCTGGTTCTCTGGCTCCAGTCAGCAAACTGAGATGTCTCAGCCTCCATGATCATGTGAGCCAATTCCCATAAAAAAAAAAAAATCTGCTTTATATGTGTGTGTAATCATACACACCTTAGTTCAGCTTTGAGAACCAATGCAGAAAACTCAGGCACACCATGCCTGGACTTCTCATCTGGAGAACTATGAGCTAATAAATAGTTACTTTAAGTCGCTATGTTTAGGGTAATTTTTTAAGCTTCAGTAGTAAACTAATACAGTACTCAATAAATATGTGCCGAATAAATAACATTACATTTTATCAGTGTAAGTCTTTCAAATAATTGGTATTGTGCCAGGAATACTGATTTTATATTATATAAATAATTTCTCTACTTTCTGAAACATCTCTTTTTGTTTCAGATCAAATGTGTAGTATTATAGTTTCACAACATTAAAAAAAAGGGCTACTTGGTAAAATTAGAGATCCACTCAGTACTATGTTATCTTGGACTTTTAGGATTAAATTATGGTTATACTTTCATTAAAGTTTTTGTTAGTTATGTGTTTAAATCTTGAAATTTAATCTGTAAAGATGGGCTTAGATTTTTAGCCTTTTTACAGTTCTGAGGTCAAATGTATTTTTTTTCTCCCCTTCACACCGCTGGATACTAATGCCAGCTGTTCCATTTTTACTTTGGGTGATCACAATTTGAAAATGATTGAGCATGGCAAATTAGAGAGCATATGCATAATAGGTTTTCACCTAGCACTTACGTTTCAAATTCCCATCTATTTTGCACAGTCTCACTAACAGGCAAGTGTTATATTTTAATCACACTTTCTGACACAAGCTTTTCTCTTTTCTATTGAAAAATAAATTAGATCGTCTTCCCATCTGCATACCCTATAATAAAGACTAAGTGATATCTTACTGCTTGATGTTAATTTGATATGAAAACCATCACTCTTTTATGTTTTTAATTTTCATAAAAAAAGTTTGGCTTAATACATAGTTTTAGAAATGTTTCACATTAATGGGTAAATAAAAAGATCAACTAGAGAATAGACTTAAATATTCATATCATATGTAAAAGTTAAGATAAAATGTGATAGTAGGTAGCTGAATTTTTTCCATTATTTTCTAGAGAGTGAAAAATATATTGTCATTTGTTTAGTTTCTCTTCTGGTTGTCATCTGTTAGTAGACAAAAATATAATGATGCTAGGAATTTAAAAATAAAAAGTTTCATGCTGGAGACACCATGCTGAGACAGAGGCAGTGTGGATTTTATTTCTTAAATAAATTGATAGCGCTGGTTTAGTCCATTAACATTTCTTATAAACTGTTGTTCAGTTTTCTCTCGACAACATATGAGAACAATGTAAATGGCTATCTCTGGATAAATATTACTACTCAGTAGGTAACTATAAAACATGTATCCCCTTTTTTCATATTAAAAATGTAGTAAACCTGCAGAACATGAAACTAAAAGGAGCCAGCAATTTTTTCCTTAGTGTTGATTAAAAAATAAAAGTAGCAGAAAACTTAATTCTAAAAAGACTGTTTGCTCAATTGCACTAAAACCTTATGTGATTTTGCCTATGAATAAATGGCATCACTGACTCGATGGACGTGAGTCTGAGTGAACTCTGGGAGTTGGTGATGGACAGGGAGGCCTGGTGTGCTGCGATTCATGGGGTCACAAAGAGTCGGACACGACTGAGCGACTGATCTGATCTGAAATGTTATAAAAAGTAGAAAAATGGAAGGTCATAGATTTTGCTCTCAACTAGAGCAACCAGTTCAGTTCAGTTGCTCAGTCATATTCAACTCTTTGTTACCCCAGACTGCAGCACACCAGGCTTTCCTGTCTATCACCAACTCCTGGAGCTTGCTCAAACTCATGTCCATCAAGTAGGTGATGCCATACAACCATCTCATCCACTGCTGTCTCCTTTTCCTCCTGCCTTCAATCTTTCCCAGCATCAGGGTCTTTTCAAATAAGTCAGTTCTTCATATCAGGTGGCCAAAGTATTGGAGTTTCAGCTTCAGCATCAGTCCTTCCAATGAATATTCAGGACTGATTTCCTTTAGGATGGACTGGTTGGATCTCCTTGCTTCCAAGGGACTCTCAAGAGTCTTCTCCAACACGAATTCTTTACCAACTGATCTATCAGGGAAGCCCAACTAGAGCAATAATTTATGTTCAAACATGCATTATGGGGACTTGCTCTATGCCTGACTTCAATATATTTTCCCCTCCTTCATTTTCCCTGGAAAAACACTTTCTTGTCTTTCAACGTGTTCTTTCACCATGTCTTTTAGCAAATTAACTCAAATCCTTTGATTAGAATGGGAAAAGGAAACACCATCTTTACTCCTGCTGGGCAAGCAATGAAACTAATGAGCTATCTCAATTATCAGACTAAACATATGACAAAGTTTAAACATTTTGCTTATGACTTTTTTTTTTCCCTTCATGGGTTGCTGCTGCTAAGCTATCCATCTTAAGACAGATTTAAAATACTCAGCAATTTATTATAAAAGAGGAGAAATTTCTACTTGCTCTTTAAAGTTGGGTTTTGGGGGGTACTTTTATGTGTTTCTGCTTTGGGCCAATAATTAAAAACTCAGAATATGACAAGAGGAAATACTACCAACTATTTTTTAAAATTTGGATTAAAAAATTAAATGCATTCAAAGAAAGTGTGAAAACCATGCTATAACCAGTTAACAAGTTTAAAAATGGAAAGAAGCTAAAATTTGGGGAATTGAGGCACTGTCTCACTTTCTTGATCAACAGATAAAGGTTGGAAAAATGATATTGAGTTTTATGGCATTCTAAAGGAGATCAGCCCTGGGTGTTCTTTGGAAGGAATGATGCTACAGCTGAAACTCCAGTACTTGGGCCACCTCATGCGAAGATTTGACTCATTGGGAAAGACTCTGATGCTCGGAGGGATTGGGGGCAGGAGGAAAAGGGGACAACAGAGGATGAGATGGCTGGATGGCATCACCGACCCGATGGACATGAGTTTGACTGAACTCTGGGAGTTGGTGATGGACAGGGAGGCCTGGCGTGCTGTGATTCATGGGGTCGCAAAGAGTAGGACATGACTGAGCGACTGAACTGACCTGAAACCCTATGACTTGTCTAATCAGTTTATCCTTCTGACATTTTAATACATTGAAAAGTGAACTTCTTTAACTGATTTTTTTTTCAGTTTAAAGACATTCTTCAAGGCATCTTTGTTATTGTGTCCCTGTAATAGTAAAAGTGAAATAAAAATAAATGAAAATGAAGTCAAAAGGCATCATTCTGCAAAAGAACAAACTTTGAGATGTCTTTGTAGCTATACTAAAGACTTCTGAATGTACCTAGAGCCAATAAAGAAGAAAAGTAGCTCTAGAAGTTCAAGGCTCCAGAATCATGTTCAGACAGTCTGGCTGAATTTATATGAAGCAGAAACTGCATAGAGTTATAGGAATCATTACAGGGTAAACTCTATTAGTCCTTTAGCTGAAACAAGCCACCAGACAGAAATATAATGTGGACAAGGGAGGGGTAGAGGTTGAATGAGTAAAGATGTATTCTTTGTGGAAAGCAGATGGTGGAATTGGAGAAACTAAGAAAGGCTGAATAGATATATGGACAGGTCATAATACTTTTTTCTTGGGAAAGTGAAAAACTGCTCATAGGCTCCTTTCAGGCAAACCTTAAGATCAGAAAATTCTTGTGTGTTCTTCCACAGGCTTTTGAAAGTACCTATTGTTTCAGAGGCTCAATTTATAGTAGATAAATAATCCCACATTTTAAAGTTTTTGATTAATGAAATTTTCCTATTTGAGGAAAACAGTGGGCTTTCCATGGGAAGTAATACAAGCATTACATCATCTCTTTAAAAAAGAAAACAAAGCAATAATACCAACAACAACAAGCTTTTAAATTGTTTCCCAGAATGCCAAGCTACAGTACATGGGAGAAACAGAAGATAGGACTCTGAAGAGATGGGTTTTGAGGATACCACCAAACAACGAAAGATCCTTGGATAACACTTATTTTACTTAATTAATTTACTCAAAGTTTCTGCTAAAACAGTTTTGCTTCTGAAGAGTTTTTTCCAGTTGATGCTCTTTTTCAATCACAACTCCTGGCAGAAATTTCTGTCATTGAAATTTGATCTTACTCATATTCTCTTTTAGCACTTACTTCTCAGAAGTGTAATTATTTTTCACATGACTGTATCTCTTACAAGATTGTTTATGTATTTGAGAGGAAGTGACTTTATTTTATTTATATCTCTGTCCTCATTGCCTGAGTTATGCTAGTCACATTGCAGGTATTTAGTAGTTAAGCAGTAAATGAATGATTACCAGTACAAAAAAGCATCTGTCATCCCAAGTTTGAGTAAGACCTACCAGTTTATATGTAAAAGCTTAGTCTCACAGAACATTCTAATGTATTTTTTAACCAAAAATATAGGTGGTTTGAGATAAAATTTTAATAACTTCCAGAAACCTTGGATGCTTATCAAGGATGCTTATCAAAACTCCATGAAATCTTTAGAGATTCACTTATCACTTAATTGATACATTTAAAATCTTCCCCAATCTGTTCTTCATTGTTTAACACACATAGAAATAGCTGTGTAATTCCTAAAAGGTGAATTTATTATCGACTTCTGAAATGCCTATTTCTGATTATATGCTTTAATTTTGCTATGTGGTTTACTTAAAGAATTAACAAGAATATTTTTAGAATGGCTAGAAAAGGCCCATCATACTTAAATTGTCTTAATGTTAATTATAATGAACTCTTTACATTTTAGGAAATATAATTTTAGGATCTATCAACTGATTGAAATTTAATTATCTTTCATAAAATGACTGGCATGCATTCATGTGAGAAAGAGTATTAATGTTTATCAAACTAAAAGCCTAAGAATTTAAAACTAAGCTATTACTCTGTGTAAATTTATAGCCAGGTTACCTGAAAGGTCAATTATGCATTTATGTGCCTTGGCGCTTATTCCTGGAATCAATGTGATTCTTTACCCTGAAGAAATTTTATTTATCATGAAAGGAAAAGCAAAATAAAAATATTCTTCAGGAAATCAGAGTAGCCACTACATTGTAACTGATGATTGCATTTCTGCACATCAGGATCAGGCAGCCATATTTGTAGATCCTGGTTTTGCCACCACCTGGAAAATCCCATGGGTGGAGGAGCCTGGTAGGCTGCAGTCCATGGGGTCACTAGGAGTCGGACACAACTGAGCGACTTCACTTTCATTTTTCACTTTCATGCACTGGAGAAGGAAATGGCAACCCACTCCAGTGTTCTTGCCTGGAGAATCCCAGGGACAGGGGAGCCTGGTGAGCTGCTGTCTATGGGGTCGCACAGAGTCGGACACGACTGAACTGACTTAGCAGCAGCAGCAGCAGTTAACCCTCTGTGATTCAGTATCTTGATCTACAAAGTTAAAGACAAAATGTTTGCTGAACTGTTGTGGATACTAAAGGATCAGAATATAATGTTGGATGTTATTACTACTTTACCAGCTACCTTTATTTCCCGCCCCTCTCCTTCCTCTCTTCTACTTTGTCAATTCTGCTTTCAATTTTCTTCTTACTTTTCATGTTTTCTTTCTGAATACTTCCTTGGGTTTGATGGTGATCCTATTATGCATTGCCACTCCCCTCCAAAAATAAATTGAAGTTAAATGCTTATTCAAAATAAGATACAAAATTGAAATGAAAAACAAAAGGCCTGATTTTCTGTGTCTTTGTTCATCTCCCTAATTGCAAGATCTTTGTCTCTTTCCCTCCTCCTTCCCTTTTACAAGCAACTTTAATTAGGAAACAAGATGAATGTATGAAGTAACAAATTTAAAATTAAGGAAGATTTAACAAAATCTTTGAACTAAATATTTAAGGAAATCAAGAACTATCTTCAAATTTTAACATTTATATTGCAGGAAAAATGGCCAAACCAATGCCAAAGAAATAGGGGGACTCAATATAAAAAATGAATTCATACAGTGAAGAATCCAACAAGGAATAAAGCTTTGATTTGAGAAAAGCAATATCACAAAACAGAACTTTAGCCTTGTCATTTTAGCCCTTGTCATGCTAGTCTTGAAGTGCTTCCAGAGTGTTTCTTTTCCTCCTTATCCAAATACTGCTATATCCAATTCAGAGAGCAATTTATTCTCAATCTGTCATTTCCTATCTGTGCTTCTGGTCCATGGTTAGATCCAACATTAGAGAGGCCATATTAAAGCATAAGAAACAAACAAAGTATGTATTTCAAAATTACATGAAAGAAGGATCCTTAGAAATTGCAGCTTTCTTCTATATTACAGTAGTTATATTGGCGTATCTTCTCAACCGGATTAAACCCTCAGGAAGGCAATCAAACTCTGCTGGGTGAGGTTATGGAAAAGTTCCAGAACCACTGTGTCAACTGAATGTTATTAGACATTTGGGATGGCTATTCTCAGGAAACTCCAGTGAGATTAGAACACTAATTATATTCATTTTAACTAATCAGAATTCCATCTTGGAAAAATGCTTTGCCGATCTCCACTATCCAAAATCATACTATAAAATCTTTCCAGTGACACAGAATATTAACTTCTCCTATATTTACTATAATGGTTGGTTGCTGACACTCTACTTATCCTTACACTTTTTGGAGAAATTTTTTTTTATTGTGTATCTCATGATTAGCCTCATGATAAAAGTGGAAAATGGTAAAACATACAGAACAATAACTCAAATATTATGAAATGATACACTTGTGTAAATATCTCTTTAAGAGAATTAAAGGCAGTGGGGAGAACAGTGAGTGCTTTGAAGAGAGGATGCAGTTAGCCTTTCAACTAAATACACTGCTTCATACACTGACTTTGTCAGAGTTAGCACATCAGAGCAGAATCAGACACTTTAACCTGTTCTGTTATTTTTACCGCTTTTAGATCTCTACAATTGTACACTTGGCCAAATATAAAAGGTGAAAAATAATAGACCATTGACCCTCCAAATCTTTAACTATAAATTTGAAGTATAAGCAAAGGTCAATAGCAGTTTCTTTAGGCTTACAGAAAATTCTTGAAAAGTCAAAGGATGTCAGGATGGAAAATATGTGAGTTCCTATTTCACTGAATTTACTGTGGTTCAGTAAAACTTGCATTTCTGGGGGTTCCTGAAAGAAGGCTGGAGTCCCTCTCATTAAAAAATTTAGGGATTAAACTTTGAACACCATCGTAATGTAAAATTGTGTATTTATGGGAGGAAAAAAAGCTGCAAAAGTTGAGTACTATATATTTATGATCCTGTTGTATATTGACATTTGTGTGAGATATTATTACCATTTTCAGATGAGAAAAGAGAAATGGGGTACATTTTGTCCAAAATACAGAGCTAAGAAAACATGACAGAGTCTGAAATCAAGATGGGAAATGAGGATAGGAGGCTGTGAAAGAGACACTCATCAAGGTCATTCAAAGCCGAGAGTGTTCTCAATGGATAAGCACACAAGTTCCATCATAGAAAAATTTTCATGAACAAGGCAATGGAAAAATTCAAGTCTTTGAGACAGACTATTTTGTCTAAGTATATTTTAAAATTTGACACCCACAACATTTGAAAGCAAAAATTATATGTTTCTTTGTGAGGGGCAATAGCTGTAAGATGCCAACCCATGCTTTATGTCCAACAGATGGGAGGCACATGGGGACCCAGAACCCTTCAGGCATTCGCACCATAGTCCCTGGCCTACTGTACCAGGTCATCCAATGCAGGTGCCTCCAAGGAGAATCCCCTGCTTCCAGGGTGAGCACCCCACTCCTAACTGCTTTCCCCAAGGCACCTGCCAGTTCTGGTCTCCAGACTAGGAGAACCTGCTCTCGACCTTGACAGCTCAGCAGAGGCAGTTGTGGCATGAGCACTGCTGTGAGGACAGCAGCAAGGACCTTCACACACTCCCATGACCTGAAGCACCACCATTTATGCTCCACACCAGCCTCTGCTGCTGCTTCAGTCTCTGAGGGCAGCACTTCTAGTGAAACAACCACAGGGCTCCCAGATCCCAGAGCAGTTGAAGGAGATTTATGTATAATCTAAGATATGTGGTAACTGATTCATTCTTACGTTCAGCAGATAGCAATTCTTCACTCTCTGCAGCTGTTCTACAATTTTTAGCAAATATTGTTGTCAGCAGGCTTTCCTCCCCATGTCCAACCACATTCTATTTCATGAAAATTTAAAGTGAAATCCTTAATATCTATCCTTCATAAAGACTGGAAAAACTCACTAAACATAAATACTCCCAATCTTTCCATATATGATGATGTATACTGATAAAACAATTCACTTTTACTTTTTTAGTTTTTGTGCATCTGTATTTAGTCTTAAGATTCCACAGCTTTTTTTTTTTCCCCACAGCTTTTAATTTTAGTCAATGAAGTTTTTCAAACATTTAGTAGTTCACATGATTTCTTTCTTTTCAATAATATATTTTATAATATATATTGACTTACCTTTTGAAGTAGTAATATTCTATCATGATCATTTAAATATATGCTTAACTCCTGATGAGTCAGGCTCATTTTGCTAAACATTTATAAATAATGCCAATTTTTAGAATTCATTTTCTCTAACCTCAAAATAGTACTAGCATTCACTTTACTTTGCAGGAAAGTCAACCTGCTCTGAAAAGAAAAAATATTAACCAAGTTCAGTAGCTTCAGCTACTGCTCTGCTGTAGCAAGGCTTCATGTACTACAAAATTTAAAATTCTATAGAATCACAAAAGACCTCAACTAGTCAGAGTGATATGGAAAAAGAACAAAATAAGAGGAACCACACATCTTAATTTCAAACTATATTATAAGTTATAGTAAACAAACAGTTTACTATAAATAAACACAGATACATAAATCAACAGAACAGAAATAGAGAGTCCAGGAAAAAAACATATGAAAAATCAATTAAATTATGTCAAAGGAGTCGTGGATATAAAATAGGAAAGGGACAGTCTCTTTAATAAATAATGTTGGGAAAACAGGATGCCACATGCAAACAGGATCACTATGTTATTTCACATACAACAATCAACTTAAAATGGAGTAAAGACTAAAATGTAAGACCTAAAACCATAAAACTTTTTGAAGAAAGCATAGATAGTGAGATCTTTGACATTGGACTTGGTGATAATTTTTTAGATTTGACACAAAAAGCAAAAAGTATACATGTGAGACTATATCAAACTACAAAGCTTCTGCATAGCAAAGGAAACAATCAACAAAATTAAAGGCAACCCACAGAAAGAGATAAAGCATTTGAAAATCTTATATGTGAAAAGAGGTTTCTAAAATATATAAAGAACTCATATAACTGAATATAAAAAAACAATCTGATTAATGAATGAGTAGAGAAGCAGAATAGATATTTTTCCAAAGAAGAAATCCACATGACCAAATGGGACACAAAAAAGTGCTCAACATCACTAACCATCAGGGAAATGCAAGTCAAAGCCACAATGACACCTTGCCTCCCACCTGGTGAAATGACTGTCATCAAAAACACAAGAGACAGCATGTGTTGATGATGATGTGGAGAAATAGGATGCCCTGTGCATTGTGGGTAGGAATGTAAACTGGTATAGCTACTATGGAAATCAGTATGGAAGTTTCTTAAAAAATTAAAAACAGAACTACTATATGATCCAGAAACTTTACTTCTGAGCATATATCCAAAGGAAATGAAAACACGACATAGAAAAGATGTCTGTGCTCCCACGTTCACTGTGGTATTAGTATCGAGATATGGAAACAGCATAAGTGCCATCAATGGAAGAATGAATAATGAAGATGTCACACACTCTCTCATGCGCGTGCGCGCGCGTGCACACACACACAAACACACAGAAATATTATTCAGCTATGAGAAAGAAAGAAATCGTGCCATTTGAGCCCGTGTAGGTCGGAGAAGGCAATGGCACCCCACTCCAGTACTCTTGCCTGGAAAATCCCATGGACGGAGGAGCCTGGTAGGCTGCAGTCCATGGGGTTGCGAAGAGTCGGACACGACTGAGCGACTTCACTTTGACTTTTCACTTTCATGCATTGGAGACGGAAATGGCAACCCACTCCAGTGTTCTTGCCTGGAGAATCCCAGGGACGGGGGAGCCTGGTGGGCTGCCGTCTATGAGGTCCCACAGTCTGACACGACTGAAGTGATTTAGCAGCATCAGCAGGTAGACCTTGAGGTTATTATGTTAAATGATGTAGCCAGTCAGAGAAAGACACATGCAGCCTGGTGTCACTTACTTGTGGAATCTAATACAAAGTCAAACTCATTGAAACAAAGAGTAGAAAAGTGGTTATAAGAGCTGAGGGGGGTGAGAAATAGGACAAATGTTGGTAAAACGGTATAAACTTTTAATTATAAGATGAATAAGGTCTGTGGATCTAATGTAAAACATGGTGATTATAGTTAATAACATTTACTGCAAATTAGAACACTGCTAAGAGTAGAACTTAAATGTCCTCACCAAAAATAAAAAATAAAAAAATTGAAAATGTTGTAGTTCTGTTCAATTTGGTAACATTGAGTGTATCAATTTTCTGTTGCCACTTAGCAAATTGCTACATGGTAATCTAGAGGTTCAAATAGGGAAATATCTGTTTTTAGGTTCATTCAGGTTTGTAGTAGAATTAATTTAATGGCAGCTGTATGACTGAGGGCTCTGGCTTCTTTCCGGCCCTCTTGGGTCCTGGAGGTTGCCCTCCTGCCACAGAATCTTATTTCTGGGCAGTTTCCAATGTGGCTTCCTGCTTTGTCAAGGCCAAGAGGGGAATCTCTGGCTCTAGTATGCTAAAACAGTATTTTATGTAAAAAGAAATATTTTTTTAACATATTCTATTGTCTAGACTCAAGTCACAGATCCTCCTGTACTCTGGATGAAGGGATCATGTAAGGGTATGACTCATGTGCGGGTCATCTTGGGGGTAGCTGTCGTATCTTTCCAATCTCATGATTAAATGTCCCAGTGTAATCACTTGAAAACTAAGCATATATTAATGTACCTCGTGAGATATTTTTATATTAAAGTATGCATCCCCAAATGGTTTAAGAGATATTAAAGAATGTCTGTTCTCACTAATATTGATATTTTTAGCTATTTGAATACAAGTATTCCTAATTGATTTACTGCATTTCATACAAATAATATTCCAGTTAGCTCACAATTCTTTTTCTTCTCTTCTGTTTTTCTTTTTTTCACTCTTACGGGCTCAGTAAATTAACTCATAATGTTCTTCATTTTGCATTTATTCATATCCTGAGGTCTTCTCTTTTTGTAACAAAATGTATTTTTGATCTTCAGGGATGGTTTCATCTACAATCCTTGTATCTGTGTTTCCTTACAAAAAGGGAGAGAGAGGGAGCTAGCTAGCGCTAGCAACTGCAGCATTCAGAATAACAAAGGCAGGCATTGAAAGGCTGGGCTGGATTGACATCAGTAGCGAAAACAAAGCATTATTTATGAGGCCAGCCTGGCTACTATTTTCCAGTGGTAATTTTTATTCCCTGACTCATTCCTCTTTTAGCATACACATTTAATAAAAACATTATGGAACAAAACCCAAAAGTGATCTGATGCCAAAGCACTCTTAAGTATTGCTTAGCATGATGAAAAATGCTGTAAGACCAAATCGTTGTGACTAGGATATTAATGGGGCAAGCCATAGCTTCAAAGTGGCTGCAGGTATAGATTTTGGTACACCAGGTAAACAAAGTAGCAGCATTTGCCTTTGGATAACACAGAAAGCTACACCTTTATCTAATCGCCAGGCTAAAGCTTCCCCCACTTTGGAGTAAAACTATAGTGCTAGTATTTGGGAGCATTATCACAATGGACCAGACAGCTGAGGTAATGATGTAACCAGGGTTACTGAATAATTCACTGCATGCATTAGCAAGAAGATTATATAGTTAATCAACCCACATACTTCCTGAGTCCTTATTAAATGCAAGACACTCAGGGACAAAATCACCTATAATCAAATGAGATGATGCAAATGATAGCACAATATACATTGCACCTCCATTAAAATGTGAGTTATAACTATTTAAAATAGTATAAATTATTTTTACCTTGTTTTACAGCTGGGCCCCCCAAATGGCAAGACAGTGCTTTTATCTCCTCTGTTGGGATTGACCCAGAGTTATCTGGATTGAAGTACATTATGCTTAAAATCAAGCATACTGGGAATGGGGTCAAAAGGTTAATGGTGACGGGTACTAACTAAATGTATTGCAATAATCATTTCACAACATATATAAATCAAACCATTATGTTGTGCATCCTCAAATTGTACACTGGTGGATGTGAATTATATCTCAGTAGAACCAGAAAATTAGTTAACAGAGAGCAAGTCAGATTCTTAGGAAGGTGGTCCCAAAACTCCATTATTTTCACTATATATAAGTAGTAAGATCAAGAGTCTTGGCTCCTCACTAAATACATGGACTGACTGGGAGAGAAAAGAGTGCATTTGTGGATGCCCAATATTCCAGAGGAACCTAATTTATTAACGAGGGCTCTAAATTAGAGATGTTTTTCTTCTATGCTCAGTTGTGTCCGACTCTTTGCAACCCCATGGACTATACAGTCCATGGAATTCCCAGAAGAGAATACCAGGTTGGGTAGCCTTTCCCTTCTCCAGGGGATCTTCCCAATCCAGGGATCGAACCCAGGTCTCCTGCACTGCAGGTTTATTCTTTACCAGCTGAACTACCAGGGAGCATCACAGAGTTGGACATGACTGAGCAACAGAATTGAACTTCTTTTGTGCAAAGTGTTATAGACCCCCAAACCATCATGTTATTACCACACATACCTCTGATTATAAATGCAGAGCGTGGCATAATATTGGCACATTTTATACATAAAGACATTGAGAAATGGCTTTTATACACTTCCCAGTTATGAAAGGAAAATTATGATTTAGCCTTAAGTCAATTTCCCTTCCTTGGGCTCTAGGCTTTTTTTTTCTTATTTTCAATTTCTTTATCATTTACTGAGCAGCTTTTGTTATTGTGCCTTTCTCTTCCACAAATAGAGCCCTGAATTCAAGGCACTAATCCAAGTCACTTATTAAGTGGATTTTGATTACATATAATTCAGTGCTATCTCTTTGACTTGTCAAGTTTGGTATTGCCTTCAGCTGGAGTCAGTCAGTCAGTTCAGTCGTTCAGTCATCTCCAACTCTTTGTGACCCCATGAACTGCAGTATGCCAGGCCTCCCTGTCCATCACCAACTCCCAGACTTCAGTCAAACCCATGTCCATTGAGTTGGTGATGCCATCCAACCATTTCATCCTCTGTTGTCCCCTTCTCCTCCTGCCTTCAATCTTTCCCAGCATCAGGGTCTTTTCAAATGAGTCAGTTCTTCCTATCAGGTGGCCAAAGTGTTGGAGTTTCAGCTTCAACATCAGTCCTTCCAATGAATATTCAGGACTGATTTCCTTTAGGATGGACTGGTTGGATTTCCTTGCTGTCCAAGGGACTCTCAAGAGTCTTCTCCAACACCACAGTTCAAAAGTATTAATCCTTTGGCTGGAGGGCATGTATTAATACAAGATTTTTCTTTGGCCTTTCTTCTTTGCAATTAGCAGCAGTAATATCTGACCATAGACAACCAACAGCCCTCAACCCAGATGGCTTCTGATGCTGCCTTCATATTCTTTAGTGAAGGAGGGTGAGACTTTTCAAACAATTACAATATCCTTTCAATTTGCAGGTTGCCATTTTGATGCTAATGTAGTTTAGTTCCCAAAGAATATTTAAATTGCTCAACAGATGCAGTCTCCTGACATTTGTCTTCAATTCATAGGGAGTTTCAAATTTAAAGGCACATAAAATGGTCTTCTTGCAGTGAAGGCTCTTGCTTCTATACTTACCAGTTAGAATTTCATGTATAAAAGAAAAGTTAATGTGTCTTTACTTTAAATTAATTTGCACCTTCTTTAAAATTTTTTCAATCTAATAATCAAGATACCACTTTTTAGAATTTTTATTTTATTTTATATTTTTGTAATATAGAAAAGCCTGAAGCCTAATTAATAGGTTCCCGTAAATTCTATGTAAACCTAGCATACTCCTGTCAAAAGCAGATACGTAATGAGGTTCAACCCTTCAAAACAGCCTCATAGAACCCAATAATCCACCTGTCCAGAGATCACTTGGCCAACTTTTTACAACAAACCTTTAAAATCCAAAGTAGCTTTGGCTGGATGGAGAGTGTCTTACAACATGAGTGAACCCACAATTATTTGGAACTTTTCTCAGTGGTACCCTGCTGTTTGGAAAGTTCTTGATCAAGAGCTTTAGATGTTAGATATCACAGGAAGAGAGACACTAAGTTCAGACAGAGGCAAATATCACCAACCTCAGTGACTACACAAAAGAATTAAAATTTAGAAAGAAATGAACTTGCCTAGAGGCATTTTATTAAAAGTTAAAGTATAGCTTGATGAAACATTTTGTTAAGTTCTTCTATAGTGTAGTCAAGGGAATATATAGGATTGTTGAGCTGTACCCCATTGGCCTAAAAGTCTGTGCTTGCCCTGCTTCAAGACTGAAGAAAGAGCCTGGAGTCAGCAACAGAGCCATCAGTGGTTTAATGGACAGGGAATATTTTTATTCCCTGACTCATTCCTCTTGAGCATACACATTTAATAAAATGTTGTGGAAGAAAACATCAAACAAAGGTTAACTATTTTCATTTTTCTATATGCCAGCAATGAACAAGTGGAATCTGAATTTAAAAACATGTCATTTACATTAGCAGCCCCCGAGATGAAATACTTAGGTTTAAATCTAACAAGGTATGTATAAAATCTATATAAGGAAAACTACAAAACCCTGAAGAAGGAAATTTTTAAAAAATCTAAATAAATGGAGAAATATTCTATGTTCATGAATAGGAAGGCTCAATAATGTCAAAATATCAGTTATTCTCAAAGTGATCTATAGATTCAATCCAATCCCAATCAAAATTCTTTCAAGTTACTTTATGGATAATGACAAATTGATTTCTAGAGTTTATATGAAGAGGCAAAAGACCTTGAATAGCCAACACAATATTGAAAGAGAACAAAACTGGAATGCTGCCACTACTTGACTTCAAGACTTACTATTAAGCTATGGTAATTAACACAGTGTGATATTGGTAAAAGAACAAATGGGTTGATGGAACAGAATACAGAGCCCAGCAATAGATTCCCATACATATAGTCAACTGATCTTTGACAAAGAAGCAAAGACAATATAATGAAGCAAAGATCGTGTTTTTCACAAATGGTGCTAAAACAACTAGAAAAGGAATCCAGACACAGAGCTTATACTTTTCACAAAACCAGCTCAAAATGGATCACAGACCAAAATGTAAAATGTAGAACTAAAGATAATACAGGAGAAATTCTAGATGACCTTGAGAATGGGCATAACTTTTAAAATACATCAAAGGTATAACCTGTGAAATAAATAATTCATAATCTAGACTTCATTAAAATTAACACTTCTGGTTTGCAAAAGACAATTTTGAAAGAATGGAAAGACAAGCCAGACTATGAAATAATATGACAAAGACACATATGATAAAGAATATTACTCAAAATGCACAAGTAACTTTTAAAACTCTTTAATAAGAACATAAACAACTTGGCTTAAACATGGGCAAACCCTAAACAGACATCTCACCAAAAAAGATGCATGAATGACAAATAAGCACATGAAAAGGAACTACACATCATATGTCATTAAACTCATTTAAAAAAAAAAGATACTGCCACATACCTATTATAATGGCCAACTTCTGGAACATTGGTATCATGAAATGCTGGTGAAGATATGGAACAAAAGGAACTTTGATTCATCGTTGGTAGAGATGCAAAATGACATAGCCACTTTGGAGGACACTTTTCTAGTTTCCTATAAAAGTAAATACACCCTTTACCATACAATCCATTAATTTCACTATGGTATTTACCCCAAAAAGTTGAAAAATTTATCTTCTTAAAAATCTGCACATGGATGTTTACAGCAACTCTATTCATAAACGCCAATACTTGGAAGCAACCAAGATGTCCTTCAGTAGGCAAATGGATAAATGAAGTGTGGTATGAAAGACACAAAGGAAACTTAAATGCGTATTAGTAAGTGAAAGAAGCTAACCTGAAAGGCTGCATACTGTATGATTATGACATGACATCCTGGAAAAGACAAAACTATAGAGGCATAGAAAGATCAGTGGTTGCTAGTGGTTGTGAGCCTGGGAAGGAACTGACTAGAGCACACAAGGTTTTAGGGTGGTGAAAATACTCTTTATAATACTATAATGATAGACACACATTATTACCATCTTCCAAAACTGACAGAATGCACAATACCATGAGCTAAAGCTGAAATAAACTATGAACTTTGGGTGCTTATGATATGTCAAAGTACATGCTTCAGTTGGGATTAATGTACCACCCTGGGGGATGTTGATAATTGGGGAGGCTGTGCATGCATGGGCACATGGGATATATAGGAAATCCCTGTATATTTTCCTCAATTTTGTTGTAAACCCTAAATTGCTCAAAAACTAAGGCCTTAAGAAAGAAAAAAATATATTCAAGGAAAATAACACACGGTATGTGTCCTTACAAAAATTTGTGATCTAACTGTAGAAATATATTGTGACCATGAGACGTTAAATAACAAATATAGAAAATGTGATGTATGATATTTCATGCTTAATGAGTCCAGAAAGAGTTGTGAGTTAAGAACAAGGAAATTTCTGTATGAGATGGATTTGCTCAGGAAGATTCAATGGAAAAGAAGAGATTGAAGTCGATTCATGAAGGATAGCTTGGTTAAAGAAAAAGGAGAATGAGGAGCCTGGATTAGAGATTAGGTTATAAATGACATATCATTCTTTAAAGTAGTGTCCTTGACCTTCCTGTTCCGGGATTAATATATGAGTTTGCTGTTCTTAAAATGACCGGTG
This sequence comes from Bubalus kerabau, assembly GCF_029407905.1. Classification (NCBI taxonomy): domain Eukaryota; kingdom Metazoa; phylum Chordata; class Mammalia; order Artiodactyla; family Bovidae; genus Bubalus; species Bubalus kerabau. Next base: position 254,054,349 of record NC_073624.1, read on the forward strand.
AAATATTGTTTTAACCTACTGTGAACAATCTGTATAAGACAGTGCCATGTTTAAAAATAAATTTGATGAATACTTTGTTGATTTCATGATAAAACACCATTATAAAGGAAGTTCTATATTGAAGTTTGCCTACTCCATTTTAGTTCAACAATAAAAGACAGGACATTGATTTAATGTAAACATCATAATATTATTTTCTTGAAATTCAAAAATATCATATAAAGGAAACAAAAAAAATAAGCAAAAAATATTTGTAACAGCAATTTCTTGAAACTACTTGGTTTTACTTATTAATGCTTATAGAAAACCTAGTACATAGAGGACACATAAAAATCTTTTTCTAGCTTTAAAAACAATTCAACTAATTTAAGTCTCATCTCACATTAAACATTAGTTCAGTTCAGTTGCTCAGGCATGTCTGACTCTTTGCGATCCCATGTACTGCAGCACGCCAGTCTTCCATGTCCATCAGGGAAGCCAGAGTTTACTGAAATTCATGTCCATTGAGTCAGTGATGCCATCCAACCATCTCATCCTCTGTCATCCTCTTCTCCTCCTGCCTTCAATCTTTCCCAGCATCAGGGTCTTTTCAAATAAGTCACTTCTTCACATCAGGTGGCCAAAGTATGGGAGTTTCAGCTTCAGCATCAGTCCTTCCAAAGAATATTCAGGACTGATTTCCTTTAGGATGGACTAGTTGGATCTCCTTGCTGTCCAAGGGACTCTCAAGAGTCTTCTCCAATACCACAGTTCAAAAGCATCAATTCATCAGCGCTCAGCTCTCTTTATGAAGAAGACAATGGCAACCCACTCCAGTACTCTTGCCTGGAAAATCCTATGGATGGAGGAGCCTGGTAGGCTACAATCCATGGGGTTGCAAAGAGTTGCACACGACTGAGTGACTTCACTTTCACTTTTCACTTTCATGCACTGGAGAAGGACATGGCAACCCACTTGAGTAGTCTTGCCTAGAGAATCCCAGGGAAGGGAGCCTGGTGGGCTGCCATCTATGGGTCACACAGAGTCAGACATGACTGACGTGACTTAGCAGCAGCAGCAGCTCTTTTTATAGTCCAACTCTCACATCCATGCATGACTACTGGAAAAACCATAGTTTTGACTAGACGGATGTTTGTTGGCAAAGTAATGTCTCTGCTTTTTAATATGCTATCTAGGTTGGTCATAACTTTTATTCAAAGGAGCAAACATCTATTAATTTAATTTCACTGCAGTCACCATCTGCAGTGATTTTGGAGCTCAACAAAATAATGTCTGTCACTGTTTCCATTGTTTCCCCATCTATTTGCCATGAAGTGATGGGACTGGATGCCATGATCTTACTTTTCTGAATGTTGAGTTTTAAGCCAATTTTTTCACACTCCTCTTTCACTTTCATCAAGAGGCTCTTTAGTTCTTCTTCACTTTCTGCCATAAGGGTGGTGTCATCCGCATATCTGAGATTATTCATATTTCTCCTGGCACTCTTGATTCCACTCTGTGCTACATCCAGTCTAGCATTTCTCATGATGTACTCTGCATATAAGTTAAAGAAGCATGGTGACAATATACAGCCTTGACATACTCCTTTCCCAATGATTTGGAACCAGTCTGTTGTGCCATGTCCAGTTCTAACTGTTGCTTCTTGACCTGCATACAGATTTCTCAGTAGGCAGATCAGGTGGTCTGGTATTCCCATCTCTTTCAGAATTTTCCACAGTTTGTTGTGATTCACACAGTCAAAGGCTTTGGCATAGTCAATAAAGCAGAAGTAGTTGTTTTTCTGGAACTCTCTTGCTTTTTCCATGATCCAACGGATGTTGGCATAGTTTTTTTCTTTTTTTACATTTTGGATGATGATCCTTACATAATGAGTTGATAAATTATGGGCAAAAAATTAATTTTGAATGCAATAATTTTGTGTATATAAATGTATAAGCTACAGCATGTTTTGATTATGGAATGGGGCTTCATTTTCTTTTGGAGTTAATTATATAAATTACAGATAAATTCATCACATATATTGTCATCTCATCATATTTTAAAACTTCATAAGTTATTTCTTTTAAATAATCAGCCAAATGATTTTTTTAAATTGACATGACAGTATATTGCTAACAACTTTTTCAATTTAAAAGGTTAGAAATTTATTATTAAAAATCTGAGATAATTCTGCATTAACTCTAGTTTATACTGATTTTGATAGCTTTTCAGTAACATGATATGGCAGTAAAATTAATATAAATTACACCTTAATGTTATTTTAAAAAGCCCTAAGCCTATCGTTTGAATAACAGACATTTCTATAAATTGCTCATGTATCATTAAGGCACAGATCTAAGTTACACAGACTATGATAAAAGTGTGATATAAGTCTCAAGTTACATTCACTTATTCACTGATGCAGTCATGTCTTGGTCTTCTAGTTTTGTTTAATGCCTTTCACCATTTGGTGACTTTCACATAGGGAGTGATACTCCCTCCCCTAAAATTTCTCTCTGAAACACTCTACTTTCAGAACACATTATTTCATCTTTTCAGTTCACTTTCCGTAAAGCATGCCCTTTTCCCATGTTAAAATTCTACAGCATCGTAGAGGCTGCAAATCCATGAATCCCACCACCTACTGTCAATTTGCTCCTTCGTCTATTGCCTCCCTGCTGCTGCTGCTGCTGCTAAGTTGCTTCAGTCGTGTCCGACTCTGTGCGACCCCATAGACGGGAGCCCACCAGGCTCCCCCGCCCCTGGGATTCTCCATGCAAGAACACTGGAGTGGGTTGCCATTTCCTTCTCCAATGCATGAAAGTGAAAAGTGAAAGTGAAGTCGCTCAGTTGTGTCCGACTCTTCACAACCCCATGGACTGCAGCTTACCAGGTTCCTCTGTCCATGGGATTTTTCAGGCAAGAGTACTGGAGTGGGGGTGCCTTCTCCACTATTGCCTCCGTACCCTACCTAAATTTCTTGATCCATATAACCACACTCTTGCAAACACCTTCTGCCCTCTGCTTTCTTCTTGCCTGGACTCATGAACTGAATATCTGGTGAAAACCAACCAGTCCTAGACTAAACAAAACAAACCCCCACAACTGGGGAGGTTGGTTTCAGTAAAAATATACCTTCATCTCCTTAATACTACTCAAGTTTTCTCCTCTCTACCATTGCCACCAACTTCTCTTTCCCTATTGTCTAGCTTCATACTTTGTTATGGCCCTCCTTAATCTTTGGCCAGTTTTCATGATGTGTTCTGTAAAATGTAAAATCACTTTCTACCACTCCCAAGGTTAAAAGGCTATAAGAGTTGTCAGTTCCCCTTAAGTAGTGTCCTAAATCCTTTAAGGAAATTTAAGTACTCTACATTACACAGCTCCTTCGTCTGTCTTTTCTTCTTCTCTTAGGCTGTCTTTTTCTTCAGCACACTTACTTCATATATCCTTTCACTCCCTTAAATCTTCTCACTGGGGCCCTTACTCATTTCTGCAGTTAGACTGCTGGATAGCCTCTTCTATTTTTCAGGTAGGCCTTCCCTAGTCTCCTAATCTGAGATAGATTCTTCAGGATTATCTCTCAAAGCATCTTTTCTTCTAATCATTTTTCACCATATGTAGCTACAGTTTTACATTTTCCTTTGCTTACTCTGTGCATCTCCCAGTAAAATCTATGACCCAGCCAGCAGGGCACCTTGCCACATGCCCACTGTATAGCAGAATATCTGGAACACAGACATTACCTCATAAGTATTGGTTAAATGAATGAAAAACTGAAACTGTGAATGAAGTGTGCTGTTCATTGACAAATACAGCAATTTGAGAACACCACATTTTCAATACTGGTACATAGCTGAGAAAAAATACATTAGGACTTCTTATATTACCAATGGATTAACATGTTTTTTAGAAGTTGTATTGATATATGATTTAAGTCTAATAAAATGAACTAATTTTTTTAACTTTTTCAACACAGATATCATGCAATCACCAATTTATATATTCTTGAAAGAAAGAAAGAAAGTGAAGTCGCTCAGTCGTGTCTGACTCTTTGCGACCCCATGGACACCAGGCTCCTCCGTCCATGGGATTTTCTAGGCAAGAGTACTGGAGTGGGGTGCCATTTTTAATATGGTTCTAAACCAACTTTACTATACAGAGGTAGAAACCAACAGCCATGGAATTCAAGTGACTCTTCAAAAGCCATGCAACTAAGTAAGTGGCAGAACTGCTAACAGGATCTGAATATAAACTGTAAATCTTCCTTTTTAATAAACTATAATGTAAAAAATCTTCCAAACATTTAGGTTTTACCTAGCTACTTATTTAAAGTACGATGACAGAGGATTTTAATAAGTTCCTAAGGTATTGAGTTATTGTGGTTCATATGTTCTAATGGTATCTAAATAACACTTTTCAGCTCCGTGGAACACAGTGTTGCTTTTCTGTAATTGGTTTTCAGTGAGCCTGTATTATTATTATTATCTGTATTATTCAGTTCTCTTTGTTAGTACTCCACACAGAGGTTTCCTATACAATTGATACATGTTTACTCACACACACACTGATATTTAAGCCCTCTCTGGCTATGACTTTAAATTTAGTTAAACTGCATTTAGTTCTTGATTGAAGGCTCTGGAGATAAGATCAGATCTGTCAACTTGACTGCATTCCCAAGACCTCCAGAAGAGGGATTTATAGGGGAAATAGAAACAGACAAGAAGTATAAGTTGAATCTCTGTTACCCAATGTAATAAAATAAGAAGAATTTGTTTTGATCACATTTCTGTCTAAATTGTGTTCAAATATGCCTCCTTCTCCAGTCCAGTAGTGGTTAATACATCCAGACAGTAAGTGTTATTTGGCCTGTTTCCTTATCACTACATTTCCCAAAATATCTCCTGTCCTTGTCTCACTGTTGCTTCTTTCCAAGACACATCTTTCAGTTAACTCACAAAGATATTGAGACTTCAACAGAACAACTGTCAGAGAATGTTTCCAACTAGGCAGGTTCATTCAATTAAAATAAAGTGAGCTGTATTTCATCGGAATAGGTAATGTTGTAGAGTTCCAAGGTAGAGATAATTGCATCCACAGATCATGCTGCTTTTATTTATGGTTTTATTAAATCGTAGTGCTTATTACCATGTACAAGTCTATAATCCACACTCATTCTGTTTTCTTTTTATTTTTCTTTGTTCCTAAAGAATAATATGCCTCTACATCCAATTCTAACTTCTCATTCATTGGCTGTTTTATATGTCTTTCCCTTTTAGTTTATAATTCTTTCTACTCAGTGGAACCTTTATACAGAGATCCGTGAGAGCATTAGCAGGAGCTATTTATAGCTCTTGTCTCTGAATGTAAAAAAGGTGCAAATACAGTTCTCACTACAGTAAGTCTGGCTTCTTTCATGTACATGCCTATCATATTCTAAATCTTTTGATCTGTAAGTGATATGAATCTCAATGTTCAAGCCTTGATACCTTGGGCAAGTCAACATTTAAACCTCAATTTCTTTAGGGAATAACAATACTGGTCCTATCTAATCCATAAATTATTGTGAAGCTCAATACATTTTTAGTAGAAGTAATTTATAATAGAGATATAATAAAATTCTGCTATTTTGCTATTATTATGTTGTTATTTGCTATATTATAGACAGAAATACAGATATGCAACTGTTCTCTAGTGGTAAATCTCCAAAGGATTTTAGTGGTTTTGCAAAGTCTTCCTCAGCATCTCTTCTATTCAAGGAAATGCCAGTATAGAGATCACAGTTGAAGGTAAGGGTTTTGAGTTTCTAACTTAAGTAAAATATAATTAAACTATAATTTTGAAAAGTCAGATTGTTATAAACAATGCAAAATTTTAGCATGTAACTTAAAACAGGTACTGCATTTTAATTTTCTCAGGTCAATTTTCATCTATGCTATTTTAAGTCTCTGAACTCTTCTCTAAGCTGGCTTTCAAGCATTTAGCATTAATATTTGTTTGATGGCTTTAATATTATTAGGGCCACAAGAATCTCATCTATTTCAAGCCCTATTGCTCAAGCACCAGAATTTATGTTATTTTAAAATCATTCTGTTAAGTTGCTTAAACATTTTTATATTAATTTTTGGGTATTTGACTTATAAAATTCAACAGGAATTAATAATAATTTAAACTATTTTTTAAAATGTAAATTATACATATTTTTGAAGCTTTTCTCTAAATATTCAATTTTATTTTGCAAATACATTGGAGATTAATGCAAGCATTTTTCAGAAGAAAAAAAAAATTCAGCCCTTTCAGGCTCTAACAGAGCTGCTGATAAATTAGTTTGGTTAGTGGCTCCATAGATTTCTAACCTAACATCCTAAAATCAATTAAATTCAGAAGAGACTTAGTCCATCAAAAGTGGTTAGTGAGCTCTAACAAGGAGAGGTTCGCTGTTCTCATCAGACTTTACTGATAACCCTTAGTAACACTAGCTGTAGGGTAAACGGACATCGTTTCCATGTATAACAGTTCCTATATTTGGCTGTCAGTTAGAACTTCCTAAAGAGCTTTGGTGAAAAAAAGAAAAAAAAAATGTGCTCAGTCCATGCCTTGGACCAACTGCGTCAGATCTGAGAAGGTGTGACCTGTGTTTGGGGATGAAATGGCAACCCACTCCAGTATTCTTGCCTGGAGAATCCTGAGGACAGAGGAAACTGTTGGGCTGCTGTCCTTAGGGTCACACAGAGTTGGGCGTGACTGAAGCGACTTAGCATGCATGCATGCATTGGAGAAGGAAATGGCAACCCACTCCAGTATTCTTGCCTGGAGAATCCCAGGGATGGAGGCACCTGGTGGGCTGCCATCTATGGGGTTGCACAGAGTCGGACATGACTGAAGCGACTTAGCAGCAGCAAGCCTATGATGATAACTTTTGTTTAGAAATATTTGATCATCTTTATTAGATAATTCAAAGGAGTTAGTATTACGTTTGTAAGAATTATTAAGTATGTAAGTTTGTAGTATTAAGTTTGTAAGGTGTAATAATGGCATTGCAATTGTAAAAGAAAATGTCCTTATTTCTTTCGGAAATGTACAGGAGTGAAATAACATGGTGTCACTCTCTGGAATTAATTCCTAAAACATTTTAGCAAAGAATAACAGAGAAGAAAGGTGATCAATAAAGGAAACATTGCAAAATCTTTGTAATTGGTGAATCCAGGTGTTTGGCATATTAGACTGATAGATTATATTATTGTTTCTGTGAATTTTAGCATATCTAAATAGAAAAAGTGTGATCATTGATCCTCATTATTTGTGGATTCAATATTTGCTCACTTGCCACAATATACTTGTAACACCAAAAGCAATTCTCCTGGGACTTTGCTATCATTTACAGATTTGCACATTGTTGAAAAATTTGCGTTCCTCAACAGCACACTTTCTCAGCTGGGTGTAAACAAGATGATGCTCTGCTATCTTGATTCAGCTCTCATATCAATGGTTTTTATGCTATTTAGTGCCATGTTTACCATATTTTTGTGCTTTTTGTTGATGATTTTGCTGTTGAAAATATTCCCTAAGAGTATTGCTGAAGTGCTGGCTAGTATTCCTAAGTGCAAGAAGGTTGTGAGGTGCATTATGGAAAAAAAAAAATATATATATATATGCTAAACAGACAAACTTTGTTTAGTCATAAGTTAGTGCTGTTAGTCTGGAATTCAATGTTAAGTAACAATACATATTAGACAAGCTTTCTTTAAACATTTAAAACATGGTTATGTATTGTTGTACTGAGGAAACAAATGTATGGCTTACATGGCCTTAATCCTATTTCACCCTAAGAACAATTGTTTACTATTTACTAATTTAGTGTTTGTGGTGAATTTATAGAACATAACTACCTCAAGTAAGGACTGACTGTATATATAAAGTGCCTAGACTACATACTCACTCAAAAATTTTTGAATTCTCCAAGGAGTCAACAGAAAATGCAAACTAGTACGGTTTATTATGGTATTATTGACATCACTAACAGGAGTTAAAGGTACAGAGGGAAGTCAAATGGCTTGGGGTGTAGGAGGATCCCAGGCCAGAAAATGGGACAGACATTACTATTCTTTCCCCATCACTGTCCACATACAATCCCATCACTATTTTCTCTGGACATCATTGGACAAGTAATGTCTCCACAATCCATCATTTCCTCTATCATCACTTCTGGACTTCCTGAATAATTTCCTAAACATTCTTCTCATCTACAATAGTGTCTTCCTCACATTCATTCTAGTGACAAAGGCTATCATGATTCACTACCTAAAACTGCCACCCTAGTTAACATCATTCAGTGACCCCAAGGGACACACGAGGATTCTTAACTTCAGTCCAAGAATGATGTTCAGGAGACCAGGAGCCCGTGAAACTGTATGCAAAATGCTAAAACTCTTCTAAGTGTCTCCCGTCCCAACTGGAGAGGATATACTGCTTTTTATAATATCTGCAAGAAGTCTGATCACATATCATTACCAAAAATATAATTTCCCAACACTCTTAACAAAGTCTGGAATGACTGTCATAACCTCATTCCTTGCTACCTGTTTAGACCTGTCTCTCATCGTGCCTTGTTTATGCTGCAGCAGCATAAACTTGCTGGGTCCCCAGCACATACCATGGCTGTGCTCATCATAACCACACTGGAATGATTTTTGATTGCACATTACTACACATTACTTGGTTATGTCCTTTTCATTCTTAAGGACACCCTTATTTAAAATTTGAAAGTAGATGAGATGGGCTAAAATAAGTAATAAAAAATCAGTGTATCTGAGCAGAGTGGGAGAGGGAAAACGATGTCAGAATGCCAGAAGTACTGAGGAGCCAGATTATGTGGAGTTTTGTAAACTGGTCTGGAAAGTTTGGGTTTTATTCCTGTGTGATGGAAAGTCATTAGAGAGTTATAATAAGGGAGTCCAAGGTGAACTGATTTCAAAGTTTGAGAACATCATTCTGATGTATAGAGAATAGACTGTAGGTAAAGTGATGGGCTGAAGTAACAAGATAGACTAGGAGGATATTGCAAAAATCCACTCAAAATGACGGTAATTTAGCAAGGATGGTAGTAGCAGAAAGATGGAAAGAAGTCCCTTTATGAATTTAGACTGGGGTACATTTTGGAGGTCAAGTTGACAAGGGATACTGATGAACAGGACATACTATATGTGGGGAAATGGAAAGACTCTTAGGTTTTTGACTCTAGTAATTGCATGGAGGATTGTACCATTTATTAGGGGACAAAAGAAGAAAGGAAACATGACTCCCAGTCTTCTTGCCTGGACTATTTAGTGGATAGTAATAAGCATGACATAGATAAGTAACCCATAAGGAAGGACAGGTTTTTTATGGGGCAGATTGTGTTTATATTTAAACATGTTCTGTTTTAGATATCTGTGAATGTCTAGTTTGGGAAATCTAACTCTAACTCTAGGGAAGTTTTGTTTTCAAAGAAAAATTAGGGAAATTTGCTCTAAAAGCAATATTTTTACCCTGATGATGTTTATGAAATAACTCTGTGGACACAATAAACTATTGTGGAGGTTTTGAACCCATCCTGAGAAAGATTCATATTTAATCAGAATTATCCATACAGTCCTTCAGACTTCTTTCTTATTGAGCTTTTATGAGTATTGATGGTAAGGATTTATACACACCTTGAGTTATTACAACTAATCCATTTTAAGCCATTGACCTTCTGTAATAAATCCTTAACAAAATCCTTTAAATGTTATAGGCTGTAATTTTAAAATCTTGATAATGAAAGAGGACAAACAGCTAGAATTCGGAATCTTGAAAAAAGATGATAGAATTTGGCCTTTCATTTTTTTTTCTTACAATAAATGTGGAATACATACTTGGATTTACCATCACTTCAACAGTATGCATTATGACTCAAATTCAGTTATCTCATAGGATATCTCATAGTTATCTCATACCTTTTTCAGTTTTTTCTTTTCTCTACTCCTTGGGTTAAAGTTGCTACATTAAGTGTCATTTTGACAGTGCTTTGACTCCCTTCTTAGCAGCCAGGTATGAAATCCAGACGTGCTACTGACATTTCCAGTTGGATGTCTAAAAGAAGCTCAAGCTTCCCTTGGTCCACACAAGCTCCTGCTTACTCCTTGTAGTTACTACCATCATTTTCTGCCCCATAGGTGCCTCCATTCACTTACCTAAACTTGCTTAAACTCACTCACTGAAAAGCCCTGGCTGACTTCTCATTTCCAACCATCAGTATCTGCAATTCTGGGCTTGAAGACTATTTCCTCCAACTGAAGAAACTCACTATGAAGCCAAGACTGCTGCAGAATCACCATCCAACCAGTGACTAGGTGCGGATAAATGCCTCCACTTTCTCACTGTCAAGGCAGGATATTTCAGAGTTACCTGTAGTGCTCTGTCCTGACAGGGCAGGAGACACAAGAGATGCAGGTTCAATCCCTGGGTTGGGAAGATACCCTGGAGAAGGAATTAGCAACGCACTTCAAAATTCTTGCCTGGGAAATTCCATCAACAGAGGAGCCTGGAAAGTTACAGTCTATGAGGCTGCAAAAGAGTTGGACACGACTTAGTGACTAAACAACAACAAAATCAAGCTAACTTCAGACATTCTTTGTCATCATCTAGCTTAACAGAACATCCACAGTGGCAGCCTTCCTTATTTCACCTCCATATGTCCCTATTTTTGTTCTTGAAATTTACCAAATAGACGATTTGCATTCAAATGCTCATGAATCAAGGGAGTGCCTACGGTGATGTTTCCCTACAAACCCACTATTCTTGGAGTCTTTCCTGTGTCAGCCAATGACAACTCCAATTCCACCAGTTGCTGGGCCAAAGACCAAGGTGTCCTTAATTCTCCTTTCTTCATACCTCAAGTTGGCTTAATCAGAAAATCTTGTAGCATCTGTTTTAAACATATCTAGAATTTGACCAATCATCTCTACCCTTAGTGACTATCAGTCTGCTTGCACTGCCTACAAAAGTACCCCAGACTGAGTGGCTTAAACGGCAGATATTTATTTTCTTACAGTTGTGGAAGTTGGAAGACTGAGATCAAGATGCAGGTAGGGATATTTTTTCTGAGGCTTCTCTCTTTGGCTTGCCTTTTTACTGGGTCCTCTTCTCTATGAACTCACATCACTGTTGCTTTTTGTGTGTCCTTATTTCTTCTTACAAGGACACCAGTCACACTGGTTTAGGGTCCACACTAACTGTCTCATTTTAACTTAACTGTCTCTTGGAAGGTCTTATCTCCCAACAGAATCATGTTGTGAGGTACTGGGGAGCAGGGTTTCAACATATGAATTTTAGAGGGACTCAATTCAGCCTGAAAGAGTGACCCAATTTTGCTGAAGACATCATCTTTTTCTGCCTAGAAAAGCAATCTCCTCTTAACTGTCTGCCCTACTTCTGCCCTTTCTTACGGTCAATTCTCAATACGACAGCCAGAATTTTCCTATTAGCACTCTACTCAGAACTGTCTACCGGCTTTCCATCTGACCTAGAATAAAATTCTGTGACAAGCAAAATCTACACTGGCCCAGGTTCTTTCATCTCCTGACATCACACTCTATTATTCCAGTCTGCATTCCAACACTCGTCCAGAACACTGACCTCCTTGTTACTTGAGCAATCTTGGCTATTCCCATCTTAGGGCCCTTCCATGTTATTCCCTTTACCTAAAATTATATTCCTGCAATATATGTATGGCTATATAAATTCCTCCCTGCAGGTCTTTACTCAAATCTCATCTTAAGTAGGCCTGTCCTGGTCACGATACAAAAGATCTCAATCCCTCTCTGACACTTCCTGGTTTTCATTATCCTTAGCACTTATCTTCTGGAATATTATATATTTTACATATTTAACTGCTTTATTTTCTGTCTCTCTCATTAAGTTATAAAGCTTCTTGAGGGCTGGAATATTTTTTAATTCAGTCTTGATACTTCAACACCTAGAGCCATGCCTGCAACATAGGTGTTCAAAAAGCATTTGCTGCATGAAAGAATGGGTTTTTAGCATAGTAGTAAAATAATCACTGTTATAAGAATTCAATCTGATACGTATTTGTATGAGAGCCTCATAGCCTTTCATGCATCTCTTTGACATGGCTCTTATATATAATAGACTAAAATAGCAGAAAATAAAACAGCAAATTGAAAGGCAGCACACTCAGACTGGGCAATTCAGAAAGGATTCCCAGAATGATATCACCATATTGATGCTTAAGAGAAAAAGATATTCATTCATTCAACAATGATTTAATGATTGTTATTAATGTACCAGTGACTCATTAAAAGCTTGGGTTCAGTTCAGTCGCTCAGTTGTGTCTGACTCTTTGCAATCCCGTGGAAAAGCTTGGGTCGGAAGACACAGAAGACTCTGGCCTTGTTTAGGAAGGTTACACAGTCCATAATTTTCCTCCTATTGTTTTGAAGTTGTAATTCCTAGCTTTGCATGGTTGTGAAGGAGGAGGAGAAGGCTGAGGATGAGGTTTAGGAGGAAAAAGATGAGAACAGAAAGGAACAGGAGGATCAATCACTCACAGATTAGTAGAACTAAATTTTTAAGCAAATAGAAACATAGAAAGTAATGGATTTCTTACAGGCTAAACAAGGAAATGTACTCCTCTCACACGCTAGTAAAGTAATGCTCAAAATTCTCCAAGCCAGGCTTCAACAATACATGAACCGTGAACTTCCAGATGTTTAAGCTGATTTTAGAAAAGGCAGAGGAGCCAGAAATCAAATTGCCAACATTCGCTGGATCATTGAAAAAGCAAGAGAGTTCCAGAAAAACATCTATTTCTGCATTATTAACTATGCCAAAGTCTTTGACTGTGTGGATCACAACAAACTATGGAAAATTCTTCAAGAGATGGGAATACCAGACCACCTGACCTGCCTCTTGAGAAATCTGTATGCAGGTCAGGAAGCAACAGTTAGAACTGGACATGGAACAACAGACTGGTTCCAAATCGGGAAAGGAGTACGTCAAGGCTGTATATTGTTACCCTGCTTATTTAACTTATATGAAGAGTACATCACGGGAAATGCTGGACTGGAAGAAGCACAAGCTGGAATCAAGATTGCCGGGAGAAATATCAATAACCTCAGATATGCAGATGACACCACCCATATGGCAGAAAGTGAAGAGGAACTAATGAGCCTCTTGATGAAAGTGAAAGAGGAAAGTGAAAATGTTGGCTTAAAGCTCAACATTCAAAAACTAAGATCATGGCATCCGGTCCCATTACTTCATGGCAAATAGATGGGGAAACAATGGAAACAGTGGCTAACTTTATTTTGGGGGGCTTCAAAATCACTGCAGATGATTGCATGGTGACTGCATGGTGATTGTAGCCATGAAATTTAAAGATGCTTACTCCTTGGAAGGAAAGTTATGACCAACCTAGACAGCATATTGAAAAGCAGAGACATTACTTTGCCAACAAAGGTTCGTCTAGTCAAGGCTATGGTTTTTCCAGTGGTCATGTATGGATGTGAGAGTTGGACTATAAAGAGAGCTGAGTGCCGATAAATTGATTCTTTTGAACTATGGTGTTGGAGAAGACTCTTGAGAGTCACTTGGACTGCAAGGAGATCCAACCAGTCCATCCTAAATGAGATCAGTCCTGGGTGTTCATTGGAAGGACTGATATTGAAGCTGAAACTCTAATACTTTGACCACCTGATGTGAAGAGCTGACTCATGTAAAGACCCTGATGCTGGGAAAGATTAAAGGTGGGAGGAGAAAGTGACGATAGAGGATGAGATGACTGGATAGCATCACAGACTCAATGGACATGAGTTTGAGTAAACTCCCGGAGTTTGTGATGCACAGAGAGGCCTGGCATGCTGCGGTCCATGGGGTCACAAAAAGTTGAACACGACTGATCCACTGAACTGAACTGAACTGAATCAAGGAAGAAATGAAAGAGAACAGTCCTCTCTCTAAAACCAGCCCTAATATGATGCCTTGAAACTTTCTTCAAAGGCCCATATTGTGTCTTACCTTTGTTCTAGCTTTGCATGATCAATATCCAGTTTATTATAAGAATAGCATAGGGAAAAGCAACCATAGTAAGTTTATGGTATTCCTACAGTTGGAAGGAGTACACATTATGGAAAAGGAACTTTTTAAACTAAAGGCAATTCTATACTTACAAATATAGATTTCTTAATACATGGTTTGCTATCCTAGTGAGAAGTGAGCTTGATTTTCTTTCTGGGTATATGTCTTGTGTGGGGAGAGTGTAGACTAACTAGAGGAAAAAGACTTAAACTCAGGGTATGATTATCTCAGGCCCAATGTTTCCTCACAGGCACATAATAATTGCTGTTAGCAATGTACTTTTCTAAAGTTTAAAGCTATAGCATAAGTAAAATAAATGTTTATAGATATCAGACCTTACAGCTAGTGAAATTGAAACAAACATTCTTAAGTCGCTCCTTAGAGATGCACACAATTAATTGAAGACAGATAATTGCATGTGTAATGGCTTCTTGTACACTAAGTACCTGTTTACAAATCAAATTATTCAATTTGGAGTCTCAAGTGTGTGCTGTCTATGCTCGATTAACCCCTTACGGCTATGCATAAACACCTAGTTTGTGAAGATGTGGCCTTAATAATATCTTTAAGATCATTTAGATTATAATTTAAATTTAAATCTGTGAAGTAAAACTCTATGATCAATTCCTAAGTAAAGAAATGTAACATGTCAAGCATTTGCTATTATTGTTTGAGGCTCAGAGGTTTATTTGTAAAACTTGTGTTTAAATAAGTCCTCCTTTCAAGGGACATCCCCCTGTAAAGAGATAATGAAAACATGCTTTATAAAAATCTGAAAAGGCAGTTTTCTAAAAGCATTTGAGAGCCTTAACCAAGTTTCTTTAAGAAAACTTATTCTAAGCATGAAAATTAGGTGCATTAGAATTACTCATGTAATCATTCCTTCACATGAATCATATGGCACACAATATGGAAACAGCCATGGAAATGCATAAAGAGAAAGAAGACGTGATTCCTGCACACGACACATGATTAAATGCATCAGGTCCATAACACTAATGCTTTAGGAGGGATGGACATGCTGCTGAGCTCAAACCCTGGTGTTACAGAGGCCCTAAAATCAGCTCCATACCTCAGGAAATAAGCAAACAATATTTATGTCATCATGTTTAGCCTCAGTTTTCTCATTGATAAAGGCAGAGCAACCTAGTACCTCACTCAGGTAGTAATGTGAGAACAGAATGTCTAGCACATTCTAGAAAATCACAGAAAAGCAAAATCTACTGATAAGTTAAGAAAAAAAAGTTTTTTTCTATTTTTCCATGACTTAATATCTATCATCTTTATAGATGGGTAAAACTATATTAAAAAAAAAAAACAAACCTCATAATGGGTAATTAATGCCATAGGAAAAGTATGATTCTTTTGCAGAGAGGGAATAAAAAGCAGGGTTAAGATTATGAATCATATAGTGAAGTTAGATTGTTCCCTTGAAGGTTATGTGAACATATGGCTAAACAAACAGCAGAATAAGAGGGTAAGTGGTCAAATTGTAGAAAGTATGCACTGGATAAAAAAAAAAATTACATTTGCTACTGTTTTAAATATTTGAAGCTGTTTTATAGATTTGAGTTTCAGACCAAAAAAAAAAAAAAAAGGCTTTGATAGGAAGAATATGAAAAACACAGGAATAAAAAATAATATGAGGGTTTTTTTTTAATTTCTATTTTGTATCAGACTTTCCACCTTGAAGAAAAAGTTCAAATCATTCTTTTCTCCAAGTAAAAACAAAGGAAAATCATTATAGAGCACTTGGGATGAAAATAGAGCACACACTATTTTTATATTGTTCTTTAAATAGGTTCTCTTCAATAAAAGAATTTAGTTTGCTTTTTAGTGGCAGTAAATACAAATAGATATCGCCGGTATTAGTTCTCCCAGGTGTAGGAGACTTGATAGGAGACTGTTAATTTCTTGAACATTACCGTTTTTAGTATTCATTTTGGTGACTGAAAATTGAATGTTTGAATTGGGTTCAGTTTGTTAGGAATCTATACTCATTTTACTTGGCTTCTGAAATATAATTGGATTATATGTGAGACAGGCTCAGGAAAAACAAAGCATTTATGTGGTTCATTTTCACTTTTTTTCTTCTCTCTCTCGTTTCTAACCTTCCTTCTCTTCTCCTTTCCTTGTTACTTTCCCCTCTCTCTCCCCCTCCCCCTCCTTTTATTTATTTATTTTTTTGCTTATTTCCAAAGAGGGATAAACAGTGTTTCCTATTTACACTGTTTTCTTAAAAGGAAGAAATGTCTGAAAAAGTTATTTTTCATTACCGACAACTTTTTCCCAAGATGATTTGACTACCCATGTTTAATATCTACAGTAAATTAAGTTCAAATAGAAAAGACTGAATCTTTTATTACAAAATGACTGTGGACTGCCTAACTCTAATTGCCTATGTCCCTGTTTTTGTGGTTAGATAGAGAACATACACTGAAAAATAACCATACACGCATTGCATGCTTTGTACTGCTCTTTGGGAATTACACTTCTGATGGTAACTGCACATTTCCAGCGGTGATCCAAGGCATTAGGCTTCTGTGCCCCTTATGCTTCACAGCCTTTTCTGACTCTAATAGACAGCCTTTTTCCATGTTGAGCAGTCTATCTCTTTCTCGTAAATGCCTTGGGTGGTAAACTGAAGTGTATGCTAAACAGTTAATGCTAGAAAAGGATAGGACTGCAACTCCACTGGATGTAAGAGGATTCATGAAAATATTACAAATTGATCAAGTATTCATTATTGGAAAGATGATATTATTTTATAGTAACTATTCAAAACACTAGGCGGTTGGCTCTATTTCTCTCTGAGATAGTGGAAAATAAATGGGAAAAGAATCTCATTCACTCCATCTGTCTCATTTAGCACCCATTGTATCCCTTTGTAGTATAATTCAAAAATGTTACTTAGAGCATAGTGGTAATGGAGAAGAAAAGAGTACATTTGAGAAAATTGAGGCATAAAACTGGCAAATAACTATCTTAAAAATATTGTGAAAGAAAAAAATGGATACTTGCAGAAAATTTATATTGGCAGAACAACATTTCTTTTAAAATGTGGTTCAGCTTCTTAGATACAGAAAAATGTGACTTGTTGCCAAAGGTCCTATTATTAATAAATACGAGAAAATCTGCAGAAGCACAGAGTAATGGCAAGTGTCTTCAGTTCTCTGAAACAGCGTGGCATCACAGAATCTGACTGTTGCTCTTTTTCTTTTTTTGCTTTCTTAAAGAAAATGTGATACTGGAAATTCCTTATATTTTACCATCAGTTCTGCCAGTGAATATGTAAAGTAACAATATTCCTTGCACTAACATGAAGACAAAATATAATCAAGGTATCTAACCTACAGAGGTCATCTTATTTACTAAATGTAATGGATTTTTTTTTATATCTTACCAAAATTAAGAAATAAAGTCTAACGTTTTTAATGTTTAGCTACCACTTATCATTGTGTATCAGAATTTCTTAGTCCTAGGATTTATTTTGTAACATGACAATATTCTGTGTTCATCTTTATTTGGAAGTAATATCTGTTTTAGGGACTTCCCTGGTGGCTCAGTTGGTAAAGCGTCTGTCTACAATGTGGGAGACCCAGGTTCAATCCCTGGGTCGGGAAGATCCCCTGGAGAAGGAAATGGCAATCCACTCCAGTACTACTGCTTGGAAAATCCCATGGACAGAGGAGCCTGGCTACGGTCTATGGGGTCGCAGAGTCGGACACGACTGAGCGACTTCACTTTCACCTTCAATATCTGTTTTAAGTGAAAGTATTTAGATGGGAAACAGTGGAAACAGTGTCAGACTTTATTTTTCTGGGCTCCAAAATCACTGCAGATGGTGACTGCAGCCATGAAATTAAAAGACGCTTACTCCTTGGAAGGAAAGTTATGACTAACCTAGATAGCATATTCAGGAGCAGAGACATTACTTTGCCAACAAAGGTTCGTCTAGTCAAGGCTATGGTTTTTCCTGTGGTCATGTATGGATGTGAGAGTTGGACTGTGAAGAAGGCTGAGCACCGAAGAATTGATGTCTTTGAACTGTGGTGTTGGAGAAGACTCTTGAGAGTCCCTTGGACTGCAAGGAGATCCAACCAGTCCATTCTGAAGGACATCAGCCCTGGGATTTCTTTGGAAGGAATGATGCTAAAGCTGAAACTCCAGTACTTTGGCCACCTCATGCGAAGAGTTGACTCATTGGAAAAGACTCTGATGCTGGGAGGGATTGGGGTCAGGAGGAGAAGGGGACGACAGAAGATGAGATGGCTGAATGGCATCACTCACTCGATGGATGTGAGTCTGGGTAAACTCCGGGAGTTGGTGATGGATAGGGAGGCCTGGCGTGCTGCGATTCATGGGGTCGCAAAGAGTCGGACATGACTGAGCGACTGATCTGATCTGATCTGATCTGATCTGATTTTCAATACACAAATAATAGGGGATGTGCTCTATGTTTCTACATACAAAATAATGCACTGTAAGGAATGAGAGCTGGAGATATGTTGACAGAATTAGAGAAATCCTAGTTTTGTATAAGTTCTGAGAAAAGCCCTATTAGGAAAGATTTTCTATAACTTTAGTGTTCTCAGTAAAGCAATGTATTTACTATCTACCCTTCCATATCTAAAAATACAGTCATATCATTCTAAGCTAAATTTATCAGAAAAAAAAAATAGGGCATTTTGGTCTATTATTTTAGTGAATAAACTTGCTACATGTTAAATGATTTTTCACATATTAGATATACAACAGAAGTCAGTATTAAAATTATAGTATGAAAGGTAAAACTTGCATCAAAAAAATTATAGTTTAAGCTATGGGATAGTTTGATGGGTAATCATTGTAAACAATAATTATCCTGTTATAATTTAAATAGCTGAAGAACATGAGAATGTTTACTCAGCTATTATATGAGACACAGCATGTAAAGATTAACTTTAGTAGAACTAAGGGGATCAGTAATTTACTGCTGTTATTATGTCTGTGGGCTTCTCTTGTGGCTCAGCTGGTAAAGACTCTGCCTGCTATGTGGAAGACCTGGGTTCAATCCCTGGGTTGGGAAGATTCCTTGGAGAAGAGAAAGACTACCCACTTCAGTATTCTGGCCTGGAGAATTCCATGGACTGTACAGTCCATAGAGTCACAAAGAGTCAGACATGATTGAGCAACTTTCACTTCACATTATGTCTGTAGAATTAAACAACAAAAAATAACATTTTTCAAAGGAATATATAAATGTTTGTTTTTGGATATACTAGTATTGGGACTTCCCTGGTGGCTCAGAGGGTAAAGAATCTGCCTGCAGTGCAGGAGACCTGGGTTCGATCCCGGGGTTGGGAAGATACTCTGGAGAAGAACATGGCAACCCATTTCCAGTATTCTGGCCTGAAGAATCCCATGGACAGAGGAGCCTGGAGGGCTTCAGTCCATGGGGTCACATAGAGTTGGACATGACTCAGCAACTATAGTACTATACTAATATAGACTTTCTCTAATATTAATTATGAAGTTCAATTTTTTTTTCATTTTTGCAATTGTCTTTTTTATTGAAGTATATTTGACTTACAATATTGTATTAGTTTTACAGCATAGTGATTCAATCTTTTTATGGATTATAATTCATATAAAGTTATTATAAAATATTCACTATGTTCTCTGTGCTGTATACTACATTCTCATGGCTTATTTTATACCTAATAGTTTGCATCTATTAGTCCCCTGCACCAAACTTGCTGCTCTCCTCACTTTTCTTCCCACTGATAACCACTAGTTTGCTTTTTGTATCTCTGAGTATATTTCTGTTTTTTTTTTTGTTTTTTTTGCCTTAAATGCTAATTTTATTTTTATTTTATTTTATTTTTAAACTTTACATAATTGTATTAGTTTTGCCAAATTACTTTATTTTTTAGATTCCATATAGAAGTTAAAATATACAGTATCTCTCTTTCTCTTTCTAACTTATTTCATGGAGCATAATACCCTCGAGGTCCATCCACATTGTTGCAAATGGCAAAATTTCATTCCTTTCTTATGAAAGAATAACATTCTACAGTGTGTATATATATACAGAACACCTTCTTATTCACTTATCTATTGATGGACACTTAGATTGCTTCTATGTCTTGGTTATTATAAACAATGTTGCTATGAACACTGGCGTGCATATATCTTTTCAACTTAAGGTATGTACTCAGGATTTAAAGGGCTGGCTTATAAAATAGTTCTATTTAAACCAGTTTACACTTCCACCAAATGTAAACTAGAGTCCCTTTTCTCCAGATCCTCACCAACACTTGTTGGTTCTTTTCTTTTTGACACTAGCCATCTGACAACTGGGAGTTGAAATCTCACTCTGGTTTTGTTTTGCCTTTCCCTGATGATCAGTAACGTTGAGCATCTTATCATGTGCTTATTAGCCATCTGCGTGCTTCTTCAGAAAAATGTCCGTTCAGGTCCTCTGCCCATTTTCGAAAAAAAAATCTTTTAATTGAATTGTATGCTTTATTTCTATTTCTTTGCTTCTATTTCTGTGCTATTCTATTACTTTCTCAAGTTCTGTTAGCATTTTTATTCTATAGCTTTGAACTCTTTATCAGGTAAATTATCGACCTCAGTTTCATCAGGGGTTTTGAATGTGGCTTTATTTTTATTAGAAACATACTCCTCTGTCATCTCAAATCGTTTGACTCTGTTTACTTCAATGAAATTAGGGAAAACAGTTATGTATCCCCAAGTCCTTATGTGGGAGCATGTCTATGCAGTTGATGTATGCCTAGTGACTTTGGGGGAGAGCTGGGTCTGCGGTGAGCACAGGCTGTCTTCTAGAGACTGCTATCAGCCACCAGGGATGGGAGCCAGGGCTGGAGTCACAGGGGTGAGCTCCAGAGCCAGCTGTGAGCTGGGACTTCTCTTAGGCTCAAGGTGGTCAGAACTCTATAGGAAGTGGAGGCTGGGCTTGAGGGGGTGGAGTAGGAGCCATGAGGGCGCTGGGCTTTTCCCAGCATGAAGGAAGTCTCCTCCCTGGTCGGGAGCATGGCCCAGTCTGTGGGCTTGGAGCAATACTTCTGAGGTGACTCCATTTCCTCCCCTGGTATGTATGCTCCCTTAGTTACAGGTGGGCTCGGAGCTCTCGGAGCTGCACTTCTGTGGAGGCTTTGCTTTTCCCAAGTGCATGGATACCAGAGAACTGGTGGTCTCCAACTTGGGGGGAGCAGTGCAGAGCATGAGGGGCTAGAGTGGGAATCCAGTGTAAGCAGGGGAATGCACTGGGGTGGTCCTGGCAAGCTGGCCAAGTAGAGGGCCATTTTCAATCACCTGCCCCTGTGCTGAGACTGGAGGCAAGTAAGTGTGTGTACAAACTTCTCAAAGTACAGTCTCCATTTCCTAAGGTCCTCCAGTATGACATACTGGATTTCAAACCAGCTAAGGGGCCCAATGTCCTGGTGTCAGGGTCCAGGGTTGCTGCACCTAATATGAGGTGTGGACCCGTTGTTTGTTAGGGAGGATTCTGTGATAAAGCCTTCTTCTTCTGAGTCACTTGTTAGGGCTGTGGGTCCTGACCAGAATTGCTTCTCATTCCCCTACCCCTACCAGATTCTACGTGGTTCTTTCTTTACAGGTTTGCTTGTAGATGAGACATTTTGCTAGTTTTCTGGTCATTCTCTGAAAGAGTTGCTGTCTATACACAGCTTTGATTTTGATGTATTCCTGGGGGGAGGTGAGTTCAGGGTCTCTCTTATCTGACATCTTGACCCTACCTCAGTTCAGTTCAGTCGCTCAGTTGTGTCCGACTCTTTGCGACCCCATGAACTTCAGCATGCCAGGCCTCCCTGTCCATCACCAACTCCCAGAGTTTACCAAAATTCATGTCCACTGAGTCGGTGATGCCATCCAACCATCTCATCCTCTATCGTCTCCTTCTCCTCCTGCCCTCAATCTTTCCCAGCATCAGGGTCTTTTCAAATGAGTCAGCTCTTCGCACCAGGTGGCCAAAGTATTGGAGATTCAGCTTCAAGATTAGTCCTTCCAATGAACACCCAGGACTGATCTCTTTTAGGATGGACTGGTTGGATCTCCTTGCAGTCCAAGGGACTCTCAAGAGTCTTCTCCAACACCACAATTCAAAAGCATCAATTCTTCAGTGCTCAGCCCTTTTTATAGTCCAACTCTCACATCCACACATGACTACTGGAAAAACCATAGCCTTGACTAGACAGACTTTTGTGGACAAAGTAATGTCCCTGCTTTTTAATATGGTGTCTAGGTTGGTCATAACTTTCCTTCCAAGGAGTAAGCGTCTTTTAATTTCATGGCTGAAATCACCATCTGAAGTGATTCTGGAGCCCCCAAAAATAAAGTCTGACACTGTTTACACTGATTCCCCATCTATTTGCCATGAAGTGATGGGACCAGATGCCATGATCTTCGTTTTCTTAATGCTGAGCTTTAAGTCAACTTTTTAACTCTCCTCTTTCACTTTCATCAAGAGGATCTTTTGTTCTCCATTACTTTTTGCCATAGGAGTGGTGTCATCTGCATATCTGAGGTTATTGATATTTCTCCCAGCAATCTTGTTCCAGCTTGTACTTCTTCCAGCCCAGCATTTCTCATGATGTACTCTGCATAGAAGTTAAATAAGCAGGGTGACAATATACAGCCTTGACGTACTCCTTTTCCTATTTGGAACCAGTCTGTTGCTTCACATCCAGATCTAACTGTTGCTTCCTTACAGATTTCTCAAGAGGCAGATCAGGTGGTCTGGTATTCCCAACTCTTTCAGAATTTTCCACAGTTTATTGTGATACACACAGTCAAAGTCTTTGGCATAGTCAATAAAGCAGAAATAGATGTTTTTCTGGAACTCTCTTGCTTTTCTGATGATCTAGAGGATGTTGACAATTTGATATCTGGTTCCTCTGCCTTTTCTAAAATCAGCTTGAACATTGGAAGTTCATGGCTCACGTATTGTTGAAGCCTGGCTTGGAGAATTTTGAGCATTACTTTACTAGCGTGTGAGATGAGTGCAATTGTGTGGTAGTTTGAGCATTCCTTGACATTGCCTTTCTTTGGGATTGGAATGAAAACTGACCTTTTCCAGTCCCGTGGCCACTGCTGAGTTTTCCAAATTTGCTGACATAGTGAGTGCAGCACTTTCATAGCATTATCTTTTAGGATTTGAAATAGCTCAACTGGAATTCCATTACCTCCACTAGCTTTGTTCATAGTGATGCTTCCTAAGGCCCACTTGACTTCACATTCCAGGATGTCTGGCTCTAGGTGAGTGGTCACACCATCATGATTATCTGGGTCATGAAAATCTTTTTTGTATAGTTCTTTTGTTTACCTCTATTCTTCATTTTTTAAAACAAATGATTTTGTTCTCCTTATATAATTTTTTTTAATTTGGGGAAGATTTGTATTCAGATATGTCCATTATTTTCTGCATCATGCTTTCAAATGGATGAGATTCTTCTTACTGATCTTTATTCCACTGATTCAAATTTTGCCTCAGACCCCAAACTGGTTATGAAAATAAAACCACTATTCACCAACCCTGAATATTCACTGGAAGGACTGATGCTGAAGCTCCAATATTTTGCCCACCTGATGTGAAGAACCAACTCATTGGAA
This sequence comes from Bubalus kerabau, assembly GCF_029407905.1. Taxonomy (NCBI): domain Eukaryota; kingdom Metazoa; phylum Chordata; class Mammalia; order Artiodactyla; family Bovidae; genus Bubalus; species Bubalus kerabau. Next base: position 254,078,079 of record NC_073624.1, read on the forward strand.
AGACCCTGATGCTAGGAATGATTGAAAGCAGGAGGAGAAGAACACAGCAGAGGATGAGATGGTTGCATGGCATCACCTACCCAAAGGACATGAATTTGAGCAAACTCTGGGAGATAGTGGAGGGCAGGGAAGTCTGGCATGCTGCAGCCCATGGGTTTGCAGAGTCAGACAAACTTAGCAACTGAACAGCAACAATTCACCAATGATTTAAGTAATGATTCTGCTTTTCTCTTTCTATTTTAGGTTCTTTAGCCATGATTTGTAGAGCAAACAATGCTGAAGATTTAGGCGAGAAGTATGCTTTGTGCCTAATGAAGAAAAATTCAATGAGATGGGCTTGTAAGATGAAAATATTTTGAGAAAAGTAATAGTGTTATTTTGTTCCCTGACTGTACCTAATGGGTTTACAGTGAACACACTCTTCTGTATTAATATATTCTCTCCAAGTCATTCTTCATCTATTCTGCCAACATAAAAGTGCCACCATTTTAAATATCACTTCCTCCATACAAATTTTTTACTTTTTAGATTATAACATCTGGAAAACAACATAATTCTTTAACATATCAATAAATACTTTTTTGAAGATGAATAATCATCTCTTATTTATTTTCCAGAGAAAATGCAGAGGTTAATTGCATTCTAAAATATTTCTGAGTCATGAAACAAACATGATAACACTGAAGCCTTAACAGAGTATGAATAAAATGAATATAATATCTTTAAAGTATCTTTAAGGTATGACCTCTTCATCACCATTATTTATCAAAAGCAACAGTGATGGGTAAACAAGTGTATAAAAAACAAAGTGTGAAAATGGTTTTTGAGAAATACTCTGCAAACATGTTAGAAACATAGGTGTAGAGATGAAAGTATAAGTCTGTTTTTAATTGGAATAAACATATTGACAATATTATAAGAGTAGCTAGCTAATTTATGCTCTTCAGAATCTGAGATAGATTAGAGGAAAGCATTAGGAGCAAGAATTCTCTGTCCATAGATTCTCTAAGGAAGTGGTTCCCAACCTTTTTAACACCAGGGACCAGTTTCGGGGAAGAAAACTTTTCCACAGATGGGGTGGGGAGGGTGGGAAAGTGGGGGGTGTTGTTTCAGGATGATTCAGCTGAACAGTGGGAAGCTGTAAATGAATAGAAACCTTCCTTTGCCCTCTGCTCACTTCCTGCTGTGTGGCCCACTTCCTAACAGGCCACAGGATTTGAGGACCCCTGTTCAAGGGGGTACAAAGAAACATTTAAAATTTGTATGTGTGCATTATTGGATTTGTTATTTTATTTCCACTCTGGGTTTTCAGAATTTTTCACTTATCATTACATTCTAATTCACTGTTTCTTATATTTGAAAAAAATATACTTATCACTTTTAAAGGAAAAATATCATGAATCCATAGTACTGACATAAAACACTTAAATTACAATGGTACTTACAATAGTATTTAAAATGGTAGAAAAATAAAATCAGATGTAAGACCTTTATGCTTATAGCTCTTACAAATTATAAAGTCAAACCATTTTATAAATTAAAGATAAACTATAAAAACAATGTAAATTTTATTTGACAAATGTTTTACTAAAATTGCCTTTCAAGATGTGAATAGTAGCTTTTAGGCACTGGCTCATCCAAACTGTACTAAAATTTTCAACTACAAACTATACTAAGATTTTTATATGTAGAGCAGTGACACTATTTATTATTCTCTTGGTGTGAATTGTGTTATTGTGTCCACTCTTTTGTCCCTCCTCATAAGCTTGTGCCATTGTGGTATTATTGCTAACTCAATCACATAATAAATACAAATGTAGTCTCTTAAATACAGTGATATTTGGTATTAGGCATGTAGATGATCCAATATATACTAAAAACCTATTTTTTAGGGATTTTTAAAAAATTGAATACTCAAGGATATCCAAAATATGCTTGGAAAACTTCAGAGAACCTCAGAACTCAGTGGAAGAATATCAAATCAGTTATAAACAAATTATTGAAAAACATATTTTAAGAAATTACCACCTATCAGACTAAAATATGCATCACAGAAAATAGACAATGTCACAAAAAATAAAACAAACTATAAAAACAAACAAAATTCTCCAAACAAAGAAGAAAATAGTGGGGTGGGGGGAGTTTGAAAGAATAAGAAATCAGAATGCATAAAAATGAAAACTATGAAACTGCAGATACAACACAGATCCTTTTATTTTCTTCCTTTCAGATCAGATCAGATCAGTCGCTCAGTGTCTGACTCTTTGCAATCTTGGAGAAAGGGAAATAAAAGATAGTGTTCATTTCAGGGATAAGGCTGGAAGGAAATTGGAGTCAAACTGAAGGTGGGCTATGGTTCGGACCTAATGCAGAGTGACTAGAGCTCAAAGAAGAGTGCTCTAGTCAATTCAGAACTTAAGACAAAGTGGAAAGAAAATGTTCAAAATTATTTTGGGGAGATTCAGTTTTTTTTGGCAGCCAAGTCTTTGTCTTTGATGTGAATTGACTTCTATCTAAACTTGGGATGATTTTCATTCTCCTTTATTTTCCTATTTTTAGTACCACAAAGCAGAATTTCCCTATTTTTGCCAACAGAAAAAGAGCTGCCCTGCAGGAGAGAAGGAAGGACCTTAACTGTATGATCTTACTGCAGAGAAGTAGGACTACAGCAGAAATAGAGCCTTCCTGGTGCTCTGCAGGAGAGTTACCTCTGTAGTAGCCCAGGCTGGTGCTTTACTTCAATGGCTACTGAAATGCTAATTCGGCTGTGGTTTAACACAAAGGGTTTGTAGTAACATCAGCATATATTTCAACTGAAATCTTTTTATGACTTCTCCAAATGTGAATATTAGGTTGACATTTCAATTGATATTACAATTTAAAACAAATTCAACTGTCAAACATTTCACTGGACAACTCTATTCCCAAACTGCATGTAAATTGAAGTAAAATGTAAAGTAATAATAAAAACTTGTGAAATATTTATCTGTCTTATATTTGCTATGTGCAAACTTCTAAAAATAGATTCTTTATTTACCTGTTTCAATAAATTTCCTGTTTATGAAACTAAAAGCAATAACCAAAATAATAGGATGTAATTATCATACTTGTGTTTCCTCCCTATGTGTTTCCTTTAATATATTTAACATAGATGTAATCTATGTCCTTTGAATTTTCCTGGTTCCCATGAAAAATATATCACCAGTAGCTTTCATTTCATTCTATAGTATATCAACCATAACTACAACTAACTTTTACCACTGAATTTCACTATAAAAAATTAGATTAAAAGAGAAACCATGAAATATTGAAGAGCAAAACAAATACAATATATAACCACTCAGATACCATTATTGTTAACATTTTTACTTATGCTTTTTAGAACTTCATTTTCCTAAAGATATGTGTATATATCTATTGTTGTTTAGTCGCTAAGTCATGTTTGACTCTTTTGCGACTCCATGGACTGTAGCCCACCAGGATCCTCTGTCCATGGGATTTCTTAGGCAAGAATACCAGAGTAGGTTGTCATTTTATTCTCCAGGGAATCTTCCCAACCCAGGGATTGAACCTGTGTCTCCTGCTTGGCAGGTGAATTCTTTACCACTGAGCCACCTGGGAAGCCCGTGTGTATTATATGCATACTTATAAAAAAAATTTTACTAGTTTCCCTAAAATACTCCCTGGACTCTCACTGATTCATGCTCATCGTGTTCTTTTGAAAGCACCCATGATGCTCTGCCTGAGAGCTTTTCTCTTCCCCAGGGAACAGTTCTTAGCTAATAATAATGGGAATTAAAAGATGAAGAGCTCAGCTTTCTTGAAATTCAGGTGCAGTATCTTTAAGATATTGTGGTGGCTCACTCCTGTGAGATGCAGAACTCTTCTAAAGAACAAAGCCTGGAGAATTTGCCATTAGTCTGACAGAGCTCAGTGAGTTTCTTCTCACCCAATCTTCTTTCCTCCTCTGCACTGTGGTCCGAGTGCTCTTCCTTCTAATTCCTCCTACTCCCCTTTATTCCTCATAGATGTTTCCCTGATTAAATCTCTTTTATATCAAATCCTATTGTGGCTGCCTTAAAAAACCTAAAACAAAGGTAATGCCAGCGGTAGTTAGAGGAAACAAGAGGTAAGATAGAGTTTGGAGATTGGCCAACCAATCATCCTATGGCCAAAGAGGAGACCACTGGCATGGCAAGGTCACCATTAAGCCAAACTATAGATGCCACCAGGGCACTCTGGACTCCTGGTGAAAAAAGGAGCCACCATCTCGGCCAGAGTAATAGATGCTCCTAAGCATGAGGTGGCAGAGCTGCTTTCATACAGCTGGGGCAGGTAGAAATATTTATGAATCCTGGGTGATCCGTATGTGCTTCTCAGTACCCTCAGGCCTAGTTTAACTATGAATGAACATTTGCAACAATTGTGGCTCAAGAAGTCATGATTGCTAAGGGCTTAGGCCCTCAGGAATGAAGTTTTGGGTAACAACACAAGGTTAGTCATCCAAATCTTTCAAGGTAATAATAAAGTGAGGGCGTCTTAGAGAGGAAAGGGGAGGAAAGTGGAGTATGACTCATGAACCCAAGACAGACTGCTAGAGCTGGCATTATCAATCCTTCTCTTCTAAGCTTCTCTTCAAGAAGAGAGGGCCACAGCAACCGTGATGAAGTTATTCTTTGAACTTACACTGAAAACTGGCTCTGTGCAGGGCAATGAACGGACTGCAGAAAATACATTTCTCAGATCTTATGCTCCAGGGATGAGAGCTGACCCACAGTTCTGACTGCTACCTTCCTGAATCCAACACTGCTTTTATACTGCAGCCATACTTCCCTAGGGCTGCTCTAAGCACGGACTGAGCATGGTGGGTTACTAATGTCAGCCCTTTTGAAATCACTGATGACACTTCTAATGAGTAGTACTTTCAATGTACTGAAACTCAGACTTTTACTGCTGTTTGAGACTTTTTCCATTCAAATTATCTTTGTTTTCCCTTTTCCTTTCATAGGTATCTTACCGTCACTGTATTCCAAATGTTCTCCCTGCCTATTCTTTCTCCTTCACTTTTATCCTTCATGGGGATTTCTCCAATAAATTCATTGCCCATTTTGATCTCAACTTCTCAGAAAAACCACAAATTTGCCCCATACTCTCCTAGAGGGTCCCAGGAGGAAGTGAGCTTGGTTGTCCACAAATAATATTGACTTACACATTAACATAACCTGTTCTGAATTCTTTCCATTCACTGTTTAATATCCTTCTTCCTCACTCAGTCTTTCTCAAAATTAAACTAATGAGATGGTTTTAAAGTAAATCTACAGTGTCCAAGACTCCTGTCAAGTGGTGGAGCCCAAGTCTTCTCCCCTTGAGGGTAAGCTGGAATTAATAACACAGGTCTGATGAAGAGAATGTAGCAGAAATGATGGTCTGATCTGCTAACAGCCAGAAAGAAACTAAGGCCTCCTGCCAAGAGCTATGTATTTGAGACCTTCTAGAAGTGGTCCTCTCAGTTAAGTCCTCAGAAGACAGGGCTGACATCCTGATTGCAACCTCAGGAAAGATTCTGAGTCAGAACTCCCCATCTAAGCCATCTCTGTACTCTTGACTCTCAGGAATCATGTGAGATAATAAATGTTTGTTGTTTAAGATGCTATGTTTTAAGGTAACTTGTTACATAACAGATAAGTAATACACACTTAAATTTAATACATATATTCAAATCCTTATCTCAAGATTCATTTCTGGAGGAATATACACATGTATACACACAGTCACACACACAGGTGTATGTGGGTTTCTCAAATAAATAAACCACTTAGTATCAAGGGTTTATTTTTCACTACCATATTTTGAGTTATTTCAAAAATATCTGTATATTTCATTATTAATTAGTAGTCACTCCATAGTGTTCCACCCAAAGTTCACATGTTTTAAGCATGTTCTTTTTTATGAGAAATTGAAGATGTTTCTCATTTTTAGGCTCTGGTATACTTATAAAAAATGAATATACTAGTTGATATATAACTAGTGATTGAAAATATAAAACATTTAAATCACTTGTGCCTTATTCTGTGACATAATTCATAATTACAGTCATCTAGCAACTATAATTAGAGCAAAGGACAGATGGTAAAGGTTTAAAAGGATGTATTTTTTTTAATTATGTAGGCTGACAAATAATTTATCTCCATCACAAGTGTCCATTCATTAGCTATTCCACTGAGACAGGGTCAATGAAATTTTAAGATGGATAGATAGAATTAGTAACTCCAGTATCTAAACAGAAAGTATACATCTACTATTAAAGGGGCAGCAAACAATGCCATGATCAATTGCTGAAGTTTTAGTTTTATCTCACATATGATAAAACTTTCCAAGTAGTCACAGAATTTCTTATTTTTCTACCAAGAGTAATAAAAGATAAATTAATAATGTAAATAATATTCTGGATATATGTCAATTTCTCCCATTATGTGTGGCTCCTCTGCTTGAAAGTAGATCCATCGCAAATAATATTAAACTCAAAGGAATTTTATTGTGAGATTATTGGAGAAGCTTCTGGAAGTGGAAGAAGAACTCACTAGACATGGAAGACATCAAAAGACAAGGGCTCCAGTAACATCAGTTTTTAATTTCTTGACTTTGTTTTCTAAATGTAGGTAGACTTGCTCTACTTTTTGATCTATAGCACTTCTAAGCAACAGTAAACCATAAACAACAAAAAAATTAACTCAGTAACCAGTTATTGAGTACATACTAAGTGCCACGCTTTATACGTTATGCTTTGTAATCCTCACAGGAGCCCAGAGAGGAGGAAATGACAATTCACTCCAGTATTCTTGCCTGGAGAATCCTATGGACAGAGGAGCCTGGTGGGCTGCAGTCTATAGGGTCACAATGAATTGGACACAACTGAGCATGCCCTAACACATTGAAAAAAGTGCCCCAGAGAATAACTACTAAACCAGTAGTTACATATTTACTGACTTGACTTTCTGAGTACCAAGTTCACATTCATAAGGAATGTACTGTTTGCCTCAGTGTGGATCCATCCCCACATCTAATCCAGTTCACTATACCTGGAGGACTGGACCACGTTGTGCTCAAATTGCATTTCCTCTTTAAACAAAAAGGATAATGGGAGGAGTACAAGCCTTTGCTAGAAATATAATAAGTGTGGTAGTATATGGACTAGCATATTAAACAAACTAGAAAATGTGACCAAATACCAAATTTTTGCTTGATTTGGAAGAGTCAATGAGGGCACCTTTTTTGGTTTTCAATGAGAATTAGTAAACAAAAGAGCACTGAGTCTTTTTAAAAAAGAAATATGCTCTTATCCAAGAAATACAATGATAGTAATTTTAATTTTACAATATTTAAAAATGAGTACTCGAAAATCAGGAGATATTCTGTGCTATGGATCAATTTTAAATTACATTTTAGGGTTGGAGGGCAGAATTCTGTGTAATATTAAACATTCTTGAGGGTTACATTTGATGCTGAATAGAGCACCTGTGCCAGGATTTAGTGTAAATCTATGACTTGGTAGAAAGTTCAGGAAGGATTATAGTGAGAGGTGAGTAAAGCATATTTTATAGCCACTTACATAAATATCTGTCCTCAAGACTTTAAAGTGGTGTGAATTATGTGTCAATATAGTCATGTACTCTCCCAATATTTCCCTAGTATCTAAAAGAGTATAAAATTGTTAGTCTAGGTAAGGATTATATTTTGCCCACCAATAGATAAAAAATGGTGATTAGCAAAGTTCATTATTATATAGGAAACTAAAAATAGACCCAGATTGTTTATTGGTTTAGTATTTTCCTGATGTCTTTCTTCCCTGACAATGGCTAACTTTATTCAGTATGTAATGAAATTTAGTAACAGTGTACAGATTTAATTAACCTAGCTACGATTATTATTTTTTTTGGGATAGGAGAAAAATCCTAACATTCCAGACATAGTCAAGATAGCCCCAAACTGAACAACAAATGAAGACAACTTTCAAAAATAAAGGGAATTTGGAAAGCATAATAACTTAAAATGAAAAAAAAGAGTTTTTTTTTTAAATTTTTTTCATTCTTTCTTCCAGTTTTGAGGGTCAAGTTAAAAGCTATATACTGTAGAACTACTATTTATACCTAAACCTGTGTAATCTCAATACATTTATTTTACTTACAATAAAAACAGAATATGATTTCAGACTCAAATATGACACAAAAATTATATTTTAAGTACCAGAGCATACACTGCATATAGTAATTTATTTGACATCTGACTGAGTCAATTTTAAACTATGGGTATGTGTAAAGATTAGAGCTTTGTCTTCTCAGAGTTTCCTCCAGGTTCTCCTGAAATTGCACCCAAGGTAGCGCTACCTTTTTTTTCCCCTGTGAGTCTTCTATTGATTTTCATCCTTCAACTGTGAGTTCTTTTTATGTGTGTCCTAGTCTTCAAATTGTTATCTGATTCCTACAGTATTAATTATCTATGCTGCATTACAAATTACACCCAAATTTAGCAGCTTCAAACAGCATACATTTATAATCTCACACTTTCTATGTATCAGGAATCTGGCACGAATCCTCTACTTCAAGGTCTGAGGAAGTTGCAATCAAAATTTTGCCTTGAGACAAATTCACCTCAAGGTTCAGTAGAACCTTGAGAATCCTTTTTCAAGCTCACTTAGTGTTAGTGGGCAGGATTTCATTGTTTGCAGGCTGCTGACTGAAATCCTCAGTTGTTTGCAGAAACTATTTGGCAAAACTAATACAATTTTGTAAAGTTTAAAAATAAAATAAAATAAAAAAAAAAGAAACTAGCCAGTGGCCTTCTTTATCACAGCAAACATTTGAGAAAAATGAGAAAAGAATATCAGGAAAATGAAAGTCAAAATATTTTATAACTGAATGTTAGATATGACATTCCATTACTTTTGCAGTATTCTACTTATCAAGAAGAAAGTCACTAGGTCTATCAAACATTCAAACTATTTTACAAAGCTTTAGTAATCAAGAGTGTGGTATTGGCATAAAAACAGATGCATAGAAAAAACAAACAGAGCTGAAAGTCCATAATTAAACCCATACTTACATGGCCCACTAGTTTATGCAAAGAACTGAGCACTCAGAAGGGGAAAGACAGCCTCTTAAAAAATGGTGTTGGAAAAACTGGTCAGACATATGTAAGGTAGCGAAACTAAACCCCTAGCTTGCACCATACACAATAATAAACTCACAAATGGTTTAAATATTTGAATGTAAGACCGGAAATCAAAGAACTAAAAGGAAACAAAGGTAGCATACTCACTGAGACTGGTCTTTGACATCAAAGACTAAGGCAACACAATCAAACACAAACAAGTGGAACTGCATCAAATTACCTGTGGCAGATTCATTTCGATATTTGGCAAAACCAATACAATATTGTAAAGTTTAAAAATAAAATAAAATTAAAATCCTAAAAAAAAAAAAAACAAAAAGGGATGGGACATATTGATATACAGCAGAAACTATCACAATTTTATAATTATCCTCCAATTAACAATAAATTTTAAAAAGTTAAAAAAAAATAAAAACTTTCTGTATGGCAAATGAAGCCATGAACAAAGTGAAAGGGCAACCTGTGGAATGAGACAATATTTGAGAATCATGTATCTGATAAGCAGTTAATTTCTAAATTAGATGAAGGACTCCTACAACTCAGTAGATAAAAAAACAAGCAATACAATTAAAAATGGGCATGGAAGTGAATAGACATTTTCTGAAGACATGAATGACCAAAAGATACATGAGAAGATGCTCAATGTCACAAAATATTGTGTAAATGTAAATTAAAGCCCCAGTGAGACATTACATCACACCTCGAAGAATGACTATTCAGTTCAGTTGAGTTCAGTCTCTCAGTCATGTCCAACTCTTTGTGACCCCATGAATCGCAGAACGCCAGGCCTCCCTGTCCATCACCAACTCCCGGAGTTCACCCAGACTCACGTCCATTGAGTCAGTGATGCCATCCAGCCATCTCATCCTCTGTCGTCCCCTTCTCCTCCTGCCCCCAATCCCTCCCAGCATCAGAGTCTTTTCCAATGAGTCAACTCTTCGCATGAGGTGGCCAAAGTACTGGAGTTTCAGCTTTAGCATCATTCCTTCCAAAGAAATCCCAGGGCTGATGTCCTTCAGAATGGACTGGTTGGATCTCCTTGCAGTCCAAGGGACTCTCAAGAGTCTTCTCCAACACCACAGTTCAAAAGCATCAATTCTTCGGCGCTCAGCCTTCTTCACAGTCCAACTCTCACATCCATCCATGACCACTGGAAAAACCATAGCCTTGACTAGACGAACCTTTGTTGGCAAAGTAATGTCTCTGCTTTTGAATAGGCTATCTAGGTTGGACATAACTTTCCTTCCAAGGAGTAAGCGTCTTTTAATTTCATGGCTGCAGTCACCATCTGCAGTGATTTTGGAGCCCCCCAAAATAAAGTCTGACACTGTTTCCACTGTTTCCCCATCTATTTCCCATGAAGTGATAGGACCGGACGCCATGATCTTCGTTTTCTGAATGTTGAGCTTTAAGCCAACTTTTTCACTCTCCTCTTTCTCTCTCATCAAGAGGCTTTTTAGTTCCTCTTCACTTTCTGCCATAAGGGTGGTGTCATCTGCATATCTGAGGTTATTGATATTTCTCCTGGCAATCTTGATTCCAGCTTGTGCTTCTTCCAGTCCAGCGTTTCTCATGATGTAGTCTGCATATAAGTTAAATAAGCAGGTTGACAATATACAGCCTTGACGTACTCCTTTTCCTATTTGGAACCAGTCTGTTGTTCCTTGTCCAGTTCTAATTGTTGCTTCCTGACCTGCATACAGGTTTCTCAAGAGGCAGGTCAGGTGGTCTGCTACTCCCATGTCTTTCAGAATTTCCCACAGTTTATTGTGATCCACACAGTCAAAGGCTTTGGCATAGTCAATAAAGCAGAAATAGTTGTTTTTCTGGAACTCTCTTGCTTTTTCCATGATCCAGTGGATGTTGGCAATTTGATCTCTGGTTCTTCTGCCTTTTCTAAAACCAGATTGAATAACAGGAAGTTCACGGTTCACATATTGCTGAAGCCTGGCTTGGAGAATTTTGAGCATTACTATACTAGTGTGTGAGATGAGTGCAACTGTGCAGTAGTTTGAGCATTAAGTCATGGTGAAGATGTGGAAAACAAGTCAACCCTTGTGCACTGTGTTACACAAGTGGGAAGGTAAGTGGGAATGTAAATGGGTATAGCTATTATGTAAACAATGTGCAGGTTTCTCAAAACAACAACAACTTTATCGTACCACTGAGCAATTCCACTTTTGGGTATTTATCCAAAAGAAATGAGATCATGGTCTTGAAGAGATCTGTACCCCAATGTAAAGTGCATCATTATTTAAAATACCAAGATATGGAAACGAGCAAAGTGTCCATTGACAGATGAATGGATAAAGAAAATATTGTATATACATAAAACAGAATAATATCCAGCCATTAAAAAAATAGGAATCTTAAAAATATAAAAATGAAAAAAATAAGAAGGGAATCTTGCCATTTGTAACAACATGGGTAGGTATTAGGAGTTTAATATTTACTGAAATCATTCAGACAGAAAAAAAATACTATATAATATCATGAGAAATCTAAAAACAAAAACAATAATAACAACAACAAAACCAAAATAGAATTCACAGATACAAAAAACAGATTGGTAGTTTCCAGAGATAAGGGGTGGGAGTGAGAAAAACAGGTGAAGTTGGGTCAAATGGCACAAATTACCACTTACAAACAAACACTGGGGATGATCTCTACAGTTGACAATACTGTATGTACATTTGAAAGTTACTAAGATGTCCTTTTCATTATAGGGGACTGGAATGCAAAAGTGGGAAGTCAAGAAACACCTGGAGTAACAGTCAGATTTAATCCTAGAGTACAGAATGAAGCAGGGCAAAGGCTAATAGGGATCTACCAAGAGAATGCACTGGTCATAGCAAACACCCTCTTCCAACAAAACAAGAGAAGACTCTACACATCAACATCACCAGATGGTCAATGCCAAAATCAGATTGATTATATTCTTTGCAGCCAAAGATGGAGAAGTCCTATACAGTCAGCAAAAACAAGACTGGGAGCTGACTGTGGCTCAGATCATGAACTCCTTATTGCCAAATTCACACTTAAATTGAAGAAAGTAGGGGAAACCACTAGACCATTCAGGTATGACCTAAATCAAATCCCTTATGACTATACAGTGGAAGTGAGAAATAGATTTAAGGGACTAGATATGATAGACAGAGGGCCTGAATGACTATGGACGAAGGTTCATGACATTGTACAGGAGAGAGGGATCAAGCCCATTCCCAAGAAAAAGAAATGCAAAAAAGCAAAATGGCTGTCTGAGGGGGCCTTACAAATAGCTGTGAAAAGAAGAGAAGCAAAAAGCAAAGGAGAAAAGGAAAGATATACCCACTTGAATGCAGAATTCCAAAGAAAAGCAAGAAGAGATAAGAAAGCCTTCCTCAGCGATCAATGCAAAAAAATAGAGGAAAACAACAGAATGGGAAAGACTAGAGATCTCTTCAAGAAAATCAGAGATACCAAGGGAACATTTCATGCAAAGATGGGCTCAATAAAGGACAGAAATGGTAGGGACCTAACAGAAGCAGAAGATATTAAGAAGAGGTGGCAAGAATACACAGAAGAACTGTACAAAAAAGGGCTTCATGACCCAGATAATCACAATGGTGTGATCACTCACCTAGAGCCAGACATCCTGGAATGCGAAGTCAAGTGGGCCTTAGAAAGCATCAGTACGAACAAAGCTAGTGGAGGTGATGGAATTCCAGTTGAGCTATTTCAAATCCTGGAAGATGATGCTTTGAAAGTGCTGCACTCAATACGCCAGCAAATTTGGAAAAGTCAGCAGTGGCCACAGGACTGGAAAAGCTCAGTTTTCATTCCAATCCTAAAGAAAGGCAATGCCAAAGAATGCTCAAACTACCGCACAATTGTACTCATCTCACATGCTAGCAGAGTAATGCTCAAAATTCTCCAAGCCAGGCTTCAACAAGATGTACAAGCTGGTTTTATTTATTTATTTTTTCTTTTTTTAATTTTTTAAATTTTATTTTATTTTTAAACTTTACCTAATTGTATTAGTTTTGCCAAATATCAAAATGAATCTGCCACAGGTATACCTGTGTTCCGCATCCTGAACCCTCCTCCCTCCTCCATCCCCATACCATCCTTCTGGGTCGTTCCAGTGCACTAGCCCCAAGCATCCAGTATCGTGCATTGAACCTGGACTGGCAACTCGTTTCATACATGATATTTTACATGGTTTTAGAAAAGGCAGAGGAACCAGATATCAAATTGCCAACACATGCTGGATCATTAAAAAATCAAGAGAGTTCCAGAACAACATCTATTTCTGCTTTATTGAATATGCCAACACTTTTGTCTGTGTGGATCACAATAAACTGTGGAAAATTCTTCAAGATATGCCTGACCGGCCTCTTGAGAAATCTGTATGCAGGTCAGGAAGCAACAGTTAGAACTGGACATGGAATAATGGACTGGTTCAAAATTGGGAAAGGCGTATGACAAAGCTGTATATTTTCACCTTGTTTATTTAACTTTTATGCAGTGTATATCATGTGGATTGCTGGGCTTATGAATCACAAGCTGGAATCAAGACTGCCAGGAAAATATCAACAGCCTCACATATGCAGATGATACCATTCTAATGGCAGAAAGCAAAGAGGGACTAAAGAGCCTCTTGATTACGGTGAAAGAAGAAAGTGAAAAAGCTGGCTTAAAACTCAGCATTCAAAAAACTAAGATCATGGCATCCAGTTGCATCACTTCATTGCAAATAGATGGGGAAAAAGTGGAAGCAGTGACAGATTTTACTTTCTTGGGCTCCAATATCACTGAAGATGATGGTGACTGCAGCCATGAAATCAAAAGATGCTTGCTCCTTAGAAGAGAAACTATAGCAAACCTAGACCACATATTAAAAAGCAGAGATATCACTTTGCTGACAAAGATCCGTATAGTCAAAGCATTGGTTTTTCCAGTAGTCATGTATGGATGTGAGAGTTGGGCCATAAAGAAGGCTGCTGCTGCTGCTGTTGCTAAGTCGCTTCAGTCGTGTCCGACTCGTGCGACCCCATAGACGGCAGCCCACCAGGCTCCGCCGTCCCTAGGATTCTCCAGGCAAGAACACTGGAGTGGGTTGCCATTTTCTTCTCCAAAGCATGAAAGTGAAAAGTGAAAGTGAAGTCACTAAGTCATGTCCAATTCTCAGAGACCCCATGGACTGCAGCCAACCAGGCTCCTCCGACCATGGGATTTTCTGAGCAAGAGTACTGGAGTAGGGTGCCATTGCCTTCTCCAAAAGAAGGCTGAGTACCAAAGAACTGTTTTTTTGGATTGTGGTGCTGGAGAAAACTCTTGAGAGTCCCTTGGATTACAAGGAGATCAAACCAGTCAATCCTAAAGGAAATCAACCCTGAATATTCATTAGGATTACTGATGCTGAAGCTCCAATACTTTGGCTACCTGATACAAAGTGTCAACTCATTGGAAAATGAGTTTTCCTGTTGCTGGGAAAGATTGAACACCAAAGGAGAAGAGGGCAGCAGAGAATAAAATGGTTGGTTAGATAACATATCCGACTCAATGGACATGAGTTTAAGCAAACTCCAAGAGCTAGTGAAAGACATGGGAGCCTGGTGTGCTAGAGTCAATGAGGTCTCAAAAAGTCAGACTTGACTTAGTGGCTGAACTACAGCAACAAAAATATTAAAAGTTCGCATCATACACATGCATAACTTTTTGAAACTATGTGTAATGATGAATGTTAACCAAACTTATTAATCGTCTTCCAACATATACACATATCAAATAACTACGTTGTACACCTAAAACTAATACAATGAATGTCATGTACATTTTATCCCATATTTTACAGTTTTTTTTAATTACCAGAGTTTACTCATATTCCTTACCCTGTTTAATTTTACCAGCTTACATAACTGTAATTATTAAGAACTGCTACTGCTACTGCTACTGCTAAGTCACTTCAGTTGTGTCCGACTCTGTGCGACCCCACAGATGGCAGCCCACCAGGCTCCCCCATCCCTGGGATTCTCCAGGCAAGAACAGTGGAGTGGGTTGCCATTTCCTTCTCCAATGCATGAAAGTGAAAAGTGAAAGTGAAGTCGCTGAGTCGTGTCCAACTCTCCGCTACCCCATGGACTGCAGCCTTCCAGGCTCCTCCATCCGTGGGATTTTCCAGGCAAGAGTACTGGAGTGGGGTGCCACTGCCTTCTCCAATTATTAATAACAGGAAATTTCTATTCATTCATGATTAGTAAATAAACCATAGACCATATTCCAATATCATGAATTTTTCATCTACAAGACTGTCCGTATTATCCCCAGATCCTATTGAGCATCCTGCATTGTGTTTAATCATTATTTCTCCACCTACAAAAAGTGAAGCTGACCTGAGCTACCCAAATGCCCTAAAATATAGAAACGGTAATTTCATTTAATGAATAAGCAATGGAAAAGCTTCAGTAAGATTCCATGTGTAATTTATGATGAGAAGGAAAGATGACAAAGAGTAGAATAGCATCCCAATGAGCAATAAAAAATATATCAGAAAACTTGTTCTTAGATTAGATGAAAACAATAACTAAAATTTCAAAATGATAAAAAACTATCTTAAGAATAATAGGAACATATTAATGACAGGATACATTCTCTCAACCTAGGATCAAGTAAGTGAAACAATTTTATAGTAAGCTTGCAGAACACCTAAAAACAAAATTAGCGAAGTAGATTTACAGATATGTAGCTGATTTTGAAAATGGACAATATCACCTATTTTTAAGTATATATGGCACATTTTAAAAAATGGATATTTTAAGTTATAATAACAGCTTTGTCCCGTGTCAGTTTAGCTAAGCTGGAACTACAGTGCCCTTTCCTTGATGGTTCTAGGTTAGGATTTGTTGTGTAGTTGCTTAGTCTTGTTCGACTCTTTCATGACTAAATGGACTGTAGCCCACCATGCTGTTCTGTCCATGGGATTTTCCAGGCAAGATAACTGGAGTCAGTTGCCATATCCTTCTCCAGGGGATATTCCTGACCCAGGGATGGAACCCACGTCTCCTGCATTGGCAGGCAGATTCTTTACCACTGAGCCACCTGGGATGCTCCCAGGTTAGGATTAGCCACAAGAAAACTTTTCCTAGAGGTGGAATAAGGAATTGAAATGGCAGCCATGCTTTCTCTCAGATCAGCATTGCTCAAGAACTGGTTGGGATGTGCTGTCTCCTTTTCTCTTATTGGGGTAGCTAGGGGCTGGGTCATTAACTCTTCTAATTCACACTGGTTATGCTACTTCCTTTATTTTTGCTAATTCCTGGACCAGTGAGTTTTGCTGATTCCTGGACCAGTGTGTATACAGGTCTTTGGCAAAGTGCATCACCATCTCCATAGTTGACCTGAATCATCAAAGTTAGAGGCTTGGAAGTAGGGACAGACATGTTGGTTCAGCATAGAGAGTAAGTTCTAGTTCACTCTTAAGTTTCTGACTCATCCTCATGAATTTCAGTGTCACTGACACCCGCCTACTGCAATTCCATGTTCCCTTCGGGACTTTAGCCCACCACTGGACACAGGCATCCAGACTTACATCACCTCCTATTTACTTAAGTTCTAATCTACATAACAAATACATTTTATCACTCCTAATTGCCTTTTGTCAGATATCATTTTCCAAAAATGACTTTTAACAATATTCCCCATCGCAGATGCCCTTTGAGAATCTTGTTACTGGATTATATTTCCCCCTCTTCTTCAAACTGGGAGAGGTCTTGGCTACTGCCTCAACCAGTAAAATAGGATGGCAGGGACCCCTGAAACTTGACCAGAGAAAGTGATAAGAGCTTCTGCTGACTCTCTTAGGATGCTTGATCTTGGAATCCAGGCAACCTGTTGTGAGCAAGTCTAGGCGACACAGAGAAAGCCATACGAGAAGAATCAAGACCTCTGTCCTTCAGTCCAAGCTGTATTTTCAACCCTATCCTGCACCAAATTGCCAACCATGTTAGCAAGTCATCTTGGAAGTACATCCTTCAGTTCTCAATTGAGCAGCCCTAGATAAGGCTGAACTGAACAGAGATGTGCCATCCCAACCGAGCCCTGCTTGAATTGCAGATTTCATGAGGAAAGCAAATGATTACAGTTGTTTTAAGCCACTAGGTTTTAGAGTAGTTTGTTGCACAAGAATAGATGATGAGACCATCATTTGCTATTGCTCTAACAAATCAGCATGCAATTCTCTTTTATCTGTTTTATGCCATGGTTGAATAATCCTATGATTCCAGTAAGCTTTAGATCTTTCTGCTCCTCACCAAAAGATGCATTAATAGGCAAATTGAAAATGCTCAATAGCAAAAGATGCCATGGTTTAGGTGGCAAGGCATGTTAATTGTTTTGTACCTTACTTCTCTCCCTGCTGCCCTTATTACTGGGTCCTCTTAGAATACATGGAAGACTGGGAGGGATTTGAGGAACTTACTCCTTTTCTGGAGTCAGTCTGCATGCAGGAAATGTCAGCCAGCAACTGATCCTTCTGATGGTTATAGGAGCAGTCTCTTGGGCAGACAAACTGGAGCCATAAATATTTTCATTTCACCCAATTATCAGTCCTAGGGGTTTCTGTCATGTCTTTCAGTAGCAGCTTGGCAAAAGTTAGAAGCCCTTTTTTGAGATCCAAATTTATCAACTAGTGGTTTAATAAGTGATATAAATATTTCTTTTCAGAAGAAATATGGAAAAAAATGAGGAAATGTTTCATCATTTATGCTGTTTTCTAGAAAATAACAAAGACTATAATGCTAAATATACAAATGATTTCAGTGATCAAAATTACTGTTTTATTTGATAATGTTATTACCACCTGTTTTTAACAAACATCACTCTAGATAATGGGAGCGACCTATGGGAATCAAAAAAGATACAAAACATAGTCACACAGAATTTATTTCCAATAAAACTTGGGGTATTGAGCATGTACACTGCCATATTTGATTATTTGGTTAGATCATTTCAGATTTGAAGTTAGCAAAATAAAGGTTGGGTCCTTTGTATATTTTTATTTTCTTTCCATAGTTCATCTTTCAGTATCCACTTGAACTTTCCCCCCAAAAGTCCCTATTGGCATTATAGTATATGTTATTCTTAAATAGTATCAGATTAATAAGGTTGCTGTGTAAACCAAAACACATTATACTGTTTATCATTTTTATGCTAAGTCAGTAGAAAATTTTAAATTTGCCTGGGATTTAATTTAACTGGGATTCACAGAAATCTTGCTGGGAGACTCAGAACGTTAGTCAATACTTTATTCATCTCAACTCATAAGGTTTTAATTTAGTTATTTTTCCTACTTATTTTTCCCCTTAGTCAGGAATTAGAATTTCTGAGAAGTCTTTCTTCTAAGCTCCTGAAAAATCTTCTCTAATAGTACAGTACTGAGTTGACCCACTGTTAATTCAAAGCAGGTCCTGGGCATGTTGCCTTGACTTGAAGGTTGTGGTTGGAAATCATTCCATGGATGTTTCTAAATGCTTCCACTGTATATTATATAACACAGGCAGAACATTTGTGGAGGCTGAGGCCAAGAGGCAAGAGACAGCCTGTTACCAACCTGAGACTCTAACTACTCATTTCTCTCTCTGTGTATTTATACCTGATACATAATTACAATAACAATTTTGTAAGCTATATCCCTGCAAGGTAAAGATTCACAATTTTCTTCCTTATAGAGAGAATAGAACTGTTATTGGAGGAATCTTTTGTGTCAGACTTTGTAATAAAATGGTAGAGGAGAGAACTGAATGTAAATATAAATAGGATATGGACTGGCTTTTGAGAAATTAACAGCCAAATGAGGGAGAAAGATACATAGCATGGTATACTATGAGAGGAGTTCAAATAGAGAACAGACCATTCTGTGGAAGAAGGAAAAACCAAGACTTACATATTAATACAAGAACATTAATGCAAGAACAAAGCTATCAGAGAAGGAAGAGGAGAGGAATTATCCCATTATAAAAGAAAAAAAAATGCTTAATAGAAAACAAATCTATTTTCTAAGGGTAAGCAGTTGAAATTAGGTTGTAGAATATGGATACATAACCACAGGACAAACTGACCTCATATTCAGTTTGAAATTTGAGTCCAGTGATTTTCTTGATTTGTGTCATACACATTAAAATTTCAACATCTTATTTTTAAAAAAGTAGGTCTTTAGCTTTCTTTCAACCGCTTCACAGGCCTCTCTATTTTTCTAGTGTTCAGTTCTGTGATTCCCTGAACTTCAAATTTATTTGTCAAGTGTGATTTTCTTTACTGCACCAGATATCTTAATTGACGTTTTATAGGTGCAAGAAAAAATCAGTGGCTCTGTTCCCACTGCAGAGTCCTAAAGGTATTATTTACCACAATGAGCACACAGTTATCTTGTCGACAACTCCCATGTCTGTATTGTTTGGAGAAAGAGTATGGGTGTGGGGGGGAATATACCTAACTTCATTGGCATTAAATCAGGATATAGAATACAGAAAACATCACTCAAACAGACCAAACATTAATATTCTGACACAGAATTAGAAATTAAGCTGAAACAGAAAATGTGATTTGAGTAATACTTTGCACCAAAGAGCAACTTCACAAGTAGTTGTCAGAAGTTCATCAATAAGTAATAGTGCATTATTGTGAATTAACTTTCCCAACAGGTCCATGAATCTTTATACAGAATCTTTATTCACTTCATTTATACACACTACAAAATGCTAATGGTAGAAATCTATTTTAGGATTGGGATCAAAGTTAAAAAGTTGCACAACTGATTTGACATAGTCACATGATTGGCTTTGTCAGAAATGCATCTGGAAATGTAGCAACTCAATATCCTCATTGTCATTTGCAGTAATCCAGATACAGAGTCTGTCAGTGAAAAACTTTCCCCAGCATGTGGCAGCATCATCACTGCTCCACTGGATTATTTTTACTATAGAGTGCAAAAATGTTTACCTTTCTTCTTATATTCTGAATGGTAAAGTGTATGATCATAATATATATATTTTTCTAGTAACCAAGAATTTTAAGACCATGAGAAGATACAATGGAATATAAGGATATGAGGTTCTAATATGGATATTTATGAAAAAATGGTGATACGTCAGCAGAACCATCCAGTTACACAAATGAGCAAGGGAAGTAATTTCACACTGACAAAACACATAAAGAACACTGGGTTCTATTTTTTGAAATAATTGGTCTACTACAGAAGTAAAAATTAGTGAATACAATCAGCATTCCCACATTCTGGGTTTAAGCTTTTATATTTGAAAATTACTTTATACATTCATTATTGCTTATGAATTCATAAACAATTATGTTTATTTATACATTATGTTTATACATTCTGAATTATTTATTATGAATTTCTAGTCATCTTATTTCTCCAGTATAGGGACTAATTTGTCATCAAATGTTTTGTGATCCAGAGAAGGTTATTGACTTCCTTAAGATTGCATAGAAAAGAAGGCATATGGATGGCAAAAAATTATGTGAAGCAATAGTCCATATCATGTTACTATAAAATTTCATATTAAAAAGAGATACCACTACATACATATTAGAGTGGCTAAAATTTAAAACACTGACAATACTAAATGCTGGTCAGGTAAATTTTTTCTCTAGCTAATTTTTTCATATTCTTATCATATATTCAAGTAGATTTTTTTTTTAATTCTGAAAAGGATTCTCAGTTTCTGTTACTGGAAGCTGGGGTGTTTAATCTATGGTTTCAATTCTATCACTCTATTGAAAACCTTTATTTCTATAAACAGTAAACTTCACTCTCAATTTCACCAGATCCATTCTTTTTTTTTTTTTTTCTTTTCATAGTCTTTATGGTTCTTGATATTGTCAGGCTTTTACAATTTTGTTTTGTTTTTTTTTGTTTGTTTGTTTGTTTTTTTAATTTTATTTTATTTTTAAACTTTACATAACATGTATAGCTGTGGCGGATTCATTTTGATATTTGGCAAAACTAATACACCAGATCCATTCTTACTTTTCATGTATAGTTACTTAGAGTAGGTAAGATGTAATCAAAGTCACTGAGATTTCAGTTAACTTGAAAATCAAAGTTGCTTAAAACATTAAGGTGTATCAATTTTTTTTCTGTACTTAATAAAGAATGATCTCTGTTCATTTCCAAGGTAAACCATTCAATATCATGGTAATTCAAGTCTATGCCCCAACTAGTAATGCTGAAGAAGCTCAAGCTGAACAGTTCTATGAAGACCTACAAGACCTTCTAGAACTACACCCCAAAAAGGTGTCCTTTTCATTACTGGGGACTGGAATGCAAAAGTAGTAAGTCAAGAAACACCTGGAGTAACAGGCAAATTTAGCCTTGGAGTACAGAAAGAAGCAGGGCAAAGGCTAATAGAGTTCTGCAAAGAGAATGAACTAGTCATAGCAAACATGATCTTCCAACAATACAAGAGAAGACTCTACACATGGACATCACCAGCTAGTCAAAACTGAAATCATTGATTATATTCTTTGCAGCCAGAGATGGAGAAGCTCTATTCAGTCAGCAAAAACAAGACTGGGAGCTGACTGTGGCTCAGATAATTAACTCCTTATTGCTAAATTCAGACCGGAATTGAAGAAAGTAGAGAAAACCACTAGACCATTCAGGTATGACTTAAATCAAATCCCTTATGACTATACAGTGGAAGTGAGAGA
The DNA here is from genome assembly GCF_029407905.1 of Bubalus kerabau. Taxonomy (NCBI): domain Eukaryota; kingdom Metazoa; phylum Chordata; class Mammalia; order Artiodactyla; family Bovidae; genus Bubalus; species Bubalus kerabau. The sequence continues at coordinate 254,099,955 of NC_073624.1, forward strand.
TAGACTTAAGGGACTAGATCTGATCGAGTGCCTGATGAACTATGGATAGAGGTTCGTTACATTGTACAGGAGACAGGAATCAAGACCATCCCCAAGAAAAAGAAATGAAAAAAAGCAAAATGGCTGTCTGAGGACACGTTGCAAATAGCTGTGGAAAGAAGGGAAGTGAAAAGCAAAGGAGAAAAGGAAAGATATAAACATCTGAATGCAGAGTTCCAAAGAATAGCATGGAGAGATAAGAAAGACTTTGTCAGCAATCAATGCAAAAAAATAGAGGAAAACAACAGAATGGGAAAGACTAGAGCTCTCTGCAAGAAAATTAGAGATACTAAGGGAACATTTCATGAAAAGATGGGCTCTATAAAGGACAGAAATGGTAGGGACCTAACAGAAGCAGAAGATATTAAGAAGAGGTGGCAAGAATACACAGAAGAACTGTACAAAAAAGATCTTCATGACCGAGATAATCATGATGGTGTGATCACTCACCTAGAGCCAGACATCCTGAAATGTGAAGTCAAGTGGGCCTTAGTAAGCATCACTATGAAGAAAGCTTATGGATGTGATGGAATTCCAGTTGAGCTATTTCAATTCCTGAAAGATGATGCTGTGAAAGTGCTGCACTCAATATGCCAGCAAATTCGGAAAAGTCAGCAGTGGCCACAGGACTGGAAAAGGTCAGTTTTCATTCCAATCTCAAAGAAAGGCAATGCCAAAGAATGCTCAAACCACCACACAATTGTACTCATCTCACACGCTAATAAAGTAATACTTAAAATTCTCCAAGCCAGGCTTTAGCAATATGTGAACCGTGAACTTCCAGATGTTCAAGCTGGTTTTACAAAAGGCAGAGGAACCAGAGATCAAATTGCCAACATCTGCTGGATCATGGAAAAAGCAAGAGAATTCCAGAAAAAGATCTATTTCTGCTTTATTGACTATGTCAAAGCCTTTGACTGTGTGGATCACAACAAACTATAGGAAATTCTGGCAAAACTAATACAATTATGTAAAATTTAAAAATAAAATAAAATAATAATAATAAAAAAAAAGAAAAAAAAAAAAAAAGAAAATTCTGAAAGAAATGGGAATACCAGACCACCTGACCTGCCTCTTGAGAAAACTGTATGCAGGTCAGGAAGCAACAGTTAGACCTGGACATGGAACAACAGACTGGTTCCCAATAGGAAAAGGAGCATGTCAAGGCTGTATATTGTCACCCTGCTTATTAAACTTATATGCAGAGCACATTGAGAATGCTGGGCTGGAAGAAGCACAAGCTGGAATCAAGATTGCCAGGAGAAATACCAATAACCTCAGATATGCAGATGACACCACCCTTATGGCAGAAAGTGAAGAAGAACCAAAGAGCCTCTTGATGAAAGTGTAAGAGGAGAGTGAAAAAGTTGGCTTAAAGCTCAACTTTCAGAAAACTAAAATCATGGCATCTGGTCCCATCATTTCATGGCAAATAGATGGGGAAACAGTGGAAACAGTGTCAAACTTTATTTATCTGGGCTCCAAAATCACTGCAGATTGTGACTGCAGCCATGAAATTAAAAGATGCTTATGACCAACCTAGATAGCATATTCAAAAGCAGAGACATTACTTTGTCAACAAAGGTCTATCTAGTCAAGGCTACGGTTTTTCCAGTGGTCATGAATGGATATGAGAGTTCGACTATAAAGAAAGCTGAGTGCCGAAGAATCGATGCATTTGAATTGTGGTGTTGGAGAAGACTCCTAAGAGTCCTTGGACTACAAGGAGATCCATCAAGTCCATCCTAAAGGAGATCAATCAGTCCTGGGTGTTCGTTGGAAGGGCTGATGTTGAAGTTGAAACTCCAATACTTTGGCCACGTGATGCGAAGAGCTCACTCATTTGAAAAGACCCTGATTCTGGGAAAGATTGAGGGCAGGAGGAGAAGGGGACAACAGAGGATGATATGGTTGGATGACATCACCGACTCAATGGACATGGGTTGGGTGAACTTCAGAAGTTGGTGATGGACAGGGAGGCCTTGTGTGCTGCGGTTCATGGGGTTGCAAAGAATCGGACACGACTGAGCAACTGAACTGAACTGAAGTAGGGTACCACTAAATGAGACTGGCTGATGAATAATAATTGTTAACACCTTGATGTTAACATGGGGGAAAATATTCCTATTAAGTATATGTGTATGAATCATTTTAATTTTCCACTCTTATACTGTGACACTGTAAAGTCAAAGATCTTGAAACTTTCATTTTATTTTATTCTCAGGCTGCCTTTAATCTTATTACATTAACTCCTGAGATACACCACACGTACAATTAACGAACATGTTACACGTTTTTTATGTCATAGTACAAAATTGGAAGAGACAATCAACAATAGCTTGTTCCTAAGGATGTAAATCTGGTGTTTTACATGAATGAGTTCACATGATGTCCTAAGGGTGTCTAGAAGTGAGTGCTTTTTGAGGCCATCCTTTTAGAAATAGTCTGATTTGCTTATTCTGTAACTGCTGATTCCATTTAGATACAATCATGAAATAAACCATGGCTATTTTGCTGCTCAGCGGTCTAGTTTTACAAAATCAAACTGTCTTCTTTCTACATCCTGAACAAATGGAACTATCATGGCTTGTCAGCTGAATTTCAGTAATCCTTGTGGTGGTGATGACATTTCAAGCAAAAGTTTATGATTTTTGAAATGTAAGTCACATTCCTAAAGGAAAAGTTACAAATAAAGAATTTACAAGATATACTTAGCATATGGGACTCAGAAACAAAGATGTGTTCCAAGCATTTCAAATTTGAGGTTTATTTTCTAATGCACTAAATGACAAATTTGTTTTTACTCAGATATGGGATAATCTATATTTTCACATATTCCTGTTAAAGCCATTGTGTGATTTATTATTTATGCCAACAATGCAAGTTTCTGTAAAGCATATAGCTGAGGAAAAGAACTTAATGTTTTTCACACAAAAGACTAAATGCCTCAGAAACTTTCTTTTGAATAATACTAAGAGTAAGATATCCTGCTTAAAATTCTAACTTGGAAATGGAGCTGCTATTGTCTTGATGTTCTTTACTCTTGATTTGGACTGCTGCTGCTGCTTCAGTCGTGTCCAAGTCTGTGCGACCCCATAGACAGTAGCCCACCAGGCTCCCTGTCCCTGGGATTCTCCAGGCAAGAACACTGGAGTGGGTCACCATTTCCTTCTCCAGTGCATGAAAGTGAAAAGTGAAAGTGAAGTCTCTCAGTTGTGTTCGACCCTTAGCAACCCCACGGACTGCAGCCTACCAGGCTCCCTTTTGTTATTTTTCTTGACTCAATTAACTGTAGCCAAAATTCCTATAGGAATGTGGCTATGTGTTCCAGTTCAAAGGAAAATTTCAGAAAATTGAGGGCTAATGATCAGTAGAGGAAGCTTAGAACAGGGTTAGGAGTCTACATTATGCCCCCATCCTGGTGCTGGGCCTATTGTGTCTATCACAGGCTGATCTGCCATAATGAAAAAAAATCATATTTGGTAATTTGCTTTTTCCTGGAAGCATTTCATGTTCTGATACACTCTTAATTTTCCCATAAGGGAACTGATACAAACTCAGGTGTCAATATGATGGGCACAGGCTTTTATCACCCTTCCTGCCTTCAAAAATGTGCATTACAAATCTTTTTGTACACATATCTTTGCTATTGAATACCTCTGATAACTAGAGACTGAGTATTGCTGGGGCCTAGCAATGACTGTCAAGAATGCTGGTAGATAATTTTCACTTTAATTAAGTATTCATTGTTCATTACTTAGCATAGTGTGTTTCTTGTGTGAAAAATTTTGTCTCTAAGTGCAATTCTAAGACATATCAAACAAATCAAAAGTTCCTTCCAAAGCCTGTGTGCTCTCTCGCCCTCTCTCTCACACACACACACGCACAAACTTCTTGGGTAGACTGGCTCAAGAACTCGGGAAATAACATCGATGGAATGACGTGTAAGATACTTCTGAGTGGAGAAATACATGACATGCTTAGGGGGTTACGTATGTCTTAGATGACCAACGCAGGAAAAAAACTGCATCAAAAACTTAGGTCTCAAGTTGTTTCTTTCCTAGGGAATAAGTGCTAGGGATTTATTATCCTTCACATCTATTTTTTTGAAGGAAACAAAAACCATTAATTAAAATTTCCTTTTAAGGCAGAATCTATATTTATAAAAAACTAAAGTCAGACCTCAGCTTTGCCACAATTGAACAAATATTAAAGCTAAACTAGTCCATGATTTACCACAAAATACTTAATTCTACTTACAGAGTTTAATGGTACTTTTTTCTAACTCAGCTATTAAAGTAGAAACTTTACAAACTTGAAGTCTGACTGCATTTCAAAATGCATGTTTTATTTTTTTTTCTTTTTTACAATTTTATTAAATAATCTTCTTTATTCTGCTAGGTAGACTTTAGAACAATTTTATTTACCTTTTTTTTAGGATTATTATTATTTTTTTTGGAAGGATAATTGCTTTACAGAATTTAGTTGTTTTCTGTCAAACCTCAACATGAATCAGCCATAGGTATACATATATCCCCTTCCTTTTGAAGCTTCCTTCCATCTCTCTCCCCACTCCACGCCTGTAGGTTGATACAGATCCCCTGTCTGAGTTTCCTGAGCCATACAGCAAATTCCCATTGGCTATCTATTTTACATATGGTAATGTAAGTTTCCATGTTAGTCTTTCCATGTATCTCACCCTCTCCTCGCCTCTCCCCATGTCCATAAGTCTATTCTCTATGTCTGTTTCTCCACTGCTGCCCTGTAAGTAAATTCTTCAGTACCATTTTTCTAGATTCCATATATATGAGTTAGAATATGATATTTATCTTTCTCTTTCTGACTTACTTCACTCTGTATAATAGGTTCTAGGCTCATCCACCTGATTAGGACTGACTCAAAGGCATTCCTTTTATGGGTGAGTAATATTCCATTGTGTATATGTACCACAACTTCTTTACCCATTCATCTGTCAGTGGACATCTAGGTTACTTCCATGTTCTAGCTATTGTAAATAGGGCCGCAATGAACACTGGGATACATGTGTCTTTTTCAATTTTGGTTTCCTCAGGGTATATGTCTAGGAGTGGGATTGCTGTGTCATATGGTGGTTTTATTCCTAGTTTATTAAGGAATCTCCATGCTGTCTTCCATAGTGGCTATATCAACTTACATTCCCACCAACAGTCCAAGAGCATTCCCTTTTCTCCACATCCTCTCCAAAATTTATTGTTTGTGGACTTTTTGATGATGGCCATTCTGACCAGTGTGAGGTGATATCTCACTGTAGTTTTGATTTGCTTTTCTCTAATAATGAGTGATGTTGAGCATCTTTTCTTGTGTTTGTTAGCCATAAGCATAACACCCATAAGCATATACACCCATAAGCAAAGTCAAAACATTCCAACTAAAATACAGTAAATTGATCTGGCAAACAAAGGAAATAAAAAAATTATATTTAGCAGTTAAGAACAAAACTAACTAGAGCACAAACTGGAAAACTAAAGCAAGGTGCCAATTGGGGAATAAAGCAATGAAAATGAAACTAACAAATATGTTGAGAGGAGAGGAAAGAAAAGAAAGAAAGAATAGATATGCAAGGTTAAATAGAGGTAGATGAAGAAGATTTATATACTGTAGAGATTAACTGCAAAGGGAAAAGAAAAGTAGGAAAAGCAAACAAAGGAACAAATGTACAAAAATAATGTTTAAAATCTAAAAATTAAAAAAGAGAGAGAGAGAGAGAGAGAAAAAAAAAAAAAGAAAGCTCCACAGAACTACAAAAGCCCAACGTAGAGGCAGAGGTTTATAACAACAATAAAAAATGTGAGGGGGAAAAAAAAAGCTCAAAAGCTAATTTGATTTCATAGTGCCAATAAAATTGACAACTACAACAGAGGAAAAAAAAAAAAGAAAAAAATCCAAAAGAATCTACAGAACAGGTCAATACATAAGAATAATAAATGTTTTTCTTGAGTTACTGCGGTCAGAGTCCTTTCCCTCACTGGGAGTCACAGTCCTCCTCACCTCTCACCTCTCTGACTGACCCCTGACCTGTTGTGGGAGCAGCTCAGATTCTAAGCTGTTTCCACTCTTGTGTGTTCTTGCCTCCTGTGTCCACAGCTATCAGAACTAGTATGTTTTCTTTTGTGGGAGTTCTCAGTGTCTTTTTATATATTCCACATAGAGTCTGCCTACTTGATCTTATGGATTTAATGTGCAGCATGTACAGCTGGTGGGAAGGTTTTGGGTCTTCTTCCTTAGCCACACTGCCCCTGGGTTTCAACTGTTGTTTTATTTCCACCTCTGCGTGTGGGTTGTCCACTGGGGTTTGCTCCTGAGGGTGAGCTGGAGGACTTGGGTTTGCCCCTGTGAAGGCCAGGTGTGGAGGTGGTGCAGTTGCTTGGGTTGCAGGGCGTTCTGGCAGCACCAGGTACTCAGGGGAGTTGGCAGCTGGGGCAGCAAGAAATATAGTGCTCTAGAAGGGCATGACAACCAATATTGGCCAATAAGTTCCAGTATTCTTGCCTGAACACCCTCTGACAGAGAAGCCTGGTAGGCCACAGTCTACAGGGTTGCAAAGAGTTGGATATGACCAAAGCGACCCTGCACGCATAGATACAAGACTTGTTTTGCCTGTGGTGACTCTGTCCCAGTGAGAGTTGAGCATGAAAGTGGCACAACTGCTTGGCTTGTGGGGACCCTGGTGGCGCCAAGTGTGTAGGGACACAGACTGCCTCCACCGCAGGAGTTACGGTCCTATCAGAGTCTTTTTTCTAGCCTCTTGTAGCTGGCATTCAGAGGCCCCTTTGGCCAGTCTTTCTCCATAGCTCCATCCATTCAGGCACTTAGAGAGCTCCCTTGCCTGGGGTCCTTCTTTGTTGTTCCACATGTCAGGCACACAGAGGGGCCCCCCGACTGGGGTCCTACTTATAAATCGGCACGTCAGGCACTTAAAGGGGCACCCTGGGTAGGGTCCTGTTCTATAGTTTCATGCATCAGTCTCTTAAAGGAGCATCCTGGGTGGGGTCCTACTCCGTAGTTCAGTGTGTCAGAGGTTTGATGGGCCAGCCTCTCTATTGTTCAGCTGCTGATGCAGGTGTGTGGGGAGAGAGAGGCTATGGTGATGGCTCCAACCTTTACGCATGACTCAGCAGTATCGTCTTGCTTCCTTGGCTGCCTGGCTCTCCTCCACAGGCTTTCCCACCACAATCTCCTCCCTCACATCCCCTCAACCAGTCTCTCCACAGTCAATAGCAGCCCTTGCCCTAGGATTGCTCCACAATCCCTAAACTCCAGCTCCCAGCCACTGCGCCTTCTAGGGGACCCTTGTCACTGTCCGGGGTATGTATGGTTGCGGGAAGGACTGCCTGGTTCTCATTCCATTTAGGCTTCCACAGATCAGCTGTTTCACTTTCAGCCTTAAATGTTTCTCCTCTGACTCAGACAGTTGCCTGGCTGTGGGGATCAGACCCCTGCTTCAGTTCCCCCACCAACCGAGGGTAGATCCAGGCCTACTAACGCTCCTGTTTTTCTCCCTAGTTCCTTCATCCCACCGATTTTGGTTGGTTCTGTATATTCTTTCCCACTGGTCAGGTACTCCCGTCTACTCTCAGCTGGTGTTCTCCAAGCACTTCTGTGCCTGCAGGTGTATTCCTGATGTATCCGTGGAGAGAGATGTATTCTATGTCCACCTACTCCTCCCCGCTCTTGTTCTCCATATTTTATTTTTAATAAACAACCACACATGAATGCATATCTTGTAAAATCTTAGTATCAATACAGCTGAAGTGTCCTATGATCATTTACCCCTAAATCCAGTACCCCTCTCCATATTAAATTTAGATTAAAAAAATTTAAAGCATGGTGGTAAGTTTGAGGAAAAAAATACACTTTGTATAACTAGGCAAGTGTGAATTCAAAGCCTGTTTTTATATCTCTAAGCTATGTTTTCTAGGGCAAATATCTTGGGCTGTCTGAGTTTCAATGCCCTTAAGTACAAAATGCAGGGTAGGTACAGATTTTTAGAGACAATGTGTTAGCTATATGCAATGTACTAGGTGCTAAATAAATTGTTAAATAAGACACCACAAACACAAAAGTATTAAAAATTTAAAGACATAGTGAAAAATCAGATTCTAAACTGAAAGCGAAGAAACACAGGCTTAGTAAGATTATTTAGACATTCTCAACCAAGAAACTAAAGATGAGTTTTCCTGATGCCATATCTACAGAATAAATTCCAAAGGTGGTAGATCAAATACCTCCAAGATACATGTGTGCTCACCCTGACAAAGAACCTCTGGAGCAAAAGCCAGGAACAATGTGAATAAAACAAAACACTTCGTACCCCAAACAAAGCAAAAGCCAAAGAAAACAAAATTTCACTTCCAATTCTCAAAGTGCAAACTTTAAGTCAGTACCAAAATAGAACTTCCAAAATAGAACTTCTAGTCTTAATCTCGGAGAAGGCAATGGCACCCCACTCCAGTACTCTTGCCTGGAAAATCCCATGGACGGAGGAGACTGGTGGGCTGCTGTCCATGGGGTCGCTAAGAGTCGGACACGACTGAGCATCTTCACTTTCACTTTCCACTTTCATGCATTGGAGAAGGAAATGGCAACCCACTCCAGTGTTCTTGCCTGGAGAATCCCAGGGATGGGGGAGCCTGGTGGGCTGCCGTCTCAAGGGTCGCACAGAGTCGGACACGACTGAAGCGACTTAGCAGCAGCAGCAGCAGTCTTAATCTATCATTTTAGAAAAAAAAAAAAAGGAATCAAACTATAAACTCTCAAACTATGACAAAATTCAAAACTATATGGATTTAGTAAACTCAAGTCAACCCTATACTGACTGCTATATTTTAAAAATATTTTTGCTAAAACGAATTTGGTAATAAAAACACATCATCCCAAATATGTTTAAAGGTAACATAAACCTCCCTGAATGTATGGTGCTAAGCTATGGCTCAAGTGGCAAAATCATGAATGTATCTATGGCCCAGGTATGTATGATATCCAGTGAGAGCAGCATCTGAGAGCTGGCATTTCTGACCGTACCAAACCTGTGAGCAGTCCTTCAACATTTGTAATATTAGGAACATTTTGAAGCAACTGCTTCAACTCTGAAGCCTGTATGCTTGCAAATGTAGAGTGTATAAGCTTTAGAAACATTACTTATTCTGAGAGGAGGCTAGATAGGGGGGACATGAAAGAGAAGAGGAATCATTTCAAAGTTTGTAAAAAATCATTGATGAGAATAAAAGAATTTAGGCAGAGAATCCTTTGCCTTTTAAATGTAACATGATAGATTTTATAAAACCAAACTGAGAACCAGGCAAGCTTTCAATTCCAAAGGTAAGGAAGAAAACCAGAGGGTATGAGATGAATAAATATTCTAAAAAGAAGAAAGAATAAACTTGGTGTTGGATGAATAAATGATTGGCTCCTTTGAAAGAACTGGTTAATTTCTAATAAAATAAAATAAAATGAAAGCATAACAAGCTGGTAGAAAGTAACTGGAATGAAAAGACCATATTTGTCATGACTCAAATATTATGTAGATATTTTAATATACCATCTAATTTTCATTCCATGTATACAAGAATTATGACACATTCTCCTATTTTCCAAAATACATCTTAAATTAGAATGAAGTTTAAAATATATTAAATGAGTAGCACAATCATTCTGTAAGGGGTTGTTCATATTATTGCAACACTAGCTCATCAGTTGAATTTCCATATTTTACATATTCCTTTACTATAGCTAAGAATTAGAAAAAATTAATTATGTCCTCATTTTCCTCTCAATTTAAAACTGACATTTAATATTTAATGACAGGCATCATACCAAAATCTTATATAATCAGAAACAGAAAAGCTTCAAAATGTTTATCAGTGCAAATGTTAAATTTGAACAAATACTGCAATGTGCTTTATGAAATGTTATCAAAATAATTAAAAACATATGTACTTCCAATGCAGAACTTAACACCAATAGGAAAGTTTAACTTATTTTCTTCTTTTACTGATGGATTGTAGGAATTTGGTAAAAACAGATTTTTTCAATGTTATGCTATTGTATTTTTGAGTCTATTTTAAATAAAAAAGATAAAAAGTATGAAAAACATTTATAAAAGGGGAACTAGGAAGCTTATTAAATATTTATGAAGGTCTTATAATAGATATTTATTTTAAGGTTTAACTAAATATGATGCCATTCTCTATTTTTATCAGTCCTTTGTTTATATTGAATAAGAACCTATATATAGACAGACTTCTTTATCTAGGTATTTCCCACATGTCCCCAATATTTTAAAAAAGTCTCCTTTTCCCCATTAAATTGATTTTAATTATTATATAATTGTCAGAGTATTTTAAAAACTTTTATCAAACCAACAAGATTTGGCTAGGAAACACTGCATTGACTACTGAGATTTATAGGATATTGATATTTTCTGGCACTCTTTAAAGAACATGTTGAAATTCCTCCAAGCCCTCAAATAACACATCATCCAGGCTATTAGCAGATTTTTTTTTTTTTCAGTTTTGTTTGTATTTTCAGGAAACATTAGTAGCGGCATGATGTTTTGGAAAAAGTGTGAGCCAAAGAATTGATGTGTTAGTTGGAAGTGCAAATAGAAACTTTTTTGGGTTGGTTATCCCCTATCTCAGCTTAGATTTTACTTACTGTCCCTGTTATTTATTTCTTATTTATTTTGGGGGCAGAGCATTTCTATGCACTGCCTCCATGGCCAGAAGGAACAGCTGGCATTTGCTATTCTTGAAAGAGATGCCAAGGATAGAAATACGTGGGTAACTGGCAGTGTAGAGGACTTTGAAATCTGTCTCAGCAGCTGTCGCTGCGATGGGCACAGTACAAATACGCAAAACGTAGCTCTTTGCTGCCAAGGCCGTCTGTACTTTTGGCAGCGTATCCTCAACAGTTCTGAATGTTGTGTGCCTGCCTTCAAGGCAGTGGCACTGTGTGCGTTAATATGTAGAAAGATACTGGATCTTTCATTTCATGGCATGTTTGCCCAAGGGAAACAAAGGGAAGGCATTGCTATCTTTGTTTCCCTGGCTTCATGAATATCCTTTAATTTGATTTGGTTTCATGGTCAAGTAAATTTTAAGAAATCTGCTGGTGGTTTTGAAAATTTTGTGGTCCTTAAGAAAACATAACTTGAAAAAGGGAAGCCAAATTCCTAGGTACAAGATCCACCAGGTGGCTCAGTTGTCTAAAGGTAATTTCACATTTATTGCTTCCTATCTACAATATAACTTCAAAAATATATTTTGTGAACTTCAAAGACCATCAAGTGGAGAATGTAAATGACTTAACTCTTACATCCTGTCTTTTTAAGGTACTTTTGCAATCTTTGCAACGTATCTATGCTGCTGTTCAAGTCGCTAAGTCATGGCCAACTCTTTGTGACCCCATGAACTGCAGCACGCCAGGCTCCTCTGGCCTCCACTATCTCCCGGAGTTTGCTCACATTCATGTCCATTGAGCTGGTGATGCTATATGACCACCTCATCCTCTACTGCCCCCTTCTCTTTTTGCCTTCAATCTTTTCCAGCATTAGGATCTATAGATGATTAGTGTATATTTTGGCAAATAAGGTAAGGAAAAAGGTAGATAAGAATAATTCCATTATATAAGCAAAAGATTAACCTTAAATGGATTAGGGGCAATTAGTTTACCCAAGTGATAACTACTATAAATAAACATTTTACGCACCCTACCACTTTAAATGAAAAGTAACATTGGTTGGTCCAATACAAGCTAAAACTTGTTAACATGTATCTGGGTGTGAAGCTAAACACAGAAAAAATCTTGACCCTGAAGGGCTTTCCCCTACCCTCAATCTATTCTTGCCCCAATTTCCCTTTGCAGTGGCACCCGTCTCCAGAAAAACCATCTTCCTTTCTACTGCCGCACATTCATTGCACCTTCCTGCCTCCTGGCCTGTGTTTTCCCTCACATGTAACTCTTTTCTCTTTCCCCATATACAACTTAACAAACTAGAGACCCTTTTGCTATACCCTACCCTAAATGCCAGTAGCTGGTGGAAGCCTGAGTAAGATGCTCTAATACACATTTATTGGGCCTTTAGTCTTGAATAGGAAACATTTAAATTGCATTATATGAGGTATTAAGAGAGATTTATATTTAACAGAAATGACACAGCCTTGACTTTAAATGGCACATTGATTAGGGAAGCAGACAGTGAGAGAGTTTGGGTGACAAGATATCTACAACTGTGACCAGAGTTCAACAACGATGACAATTAAAAAAAAAAAAAGGACTGGACCAAAGCAGAAACTGAATGGCAATACTCTCAAGGTCTCAGCCACCCCAGTGGGGGCTTTGGAGGGGGTGTGCCAGTGTAAACTCATGTTGGCTGTGCCTTCATACCACTGCCTCACCCACACATCTGGGGAGGGCACAGCAGTCAGCCAGCTGAGTCTCTGCAACAGAGGCAGGATCTGAGGAGATGATAGAAATCCTTGACTATGAAATGTTATTGTATATTTTTGACAGCAAGGTAGTAGAGTGACATATCACAAGATCTTCTGACTTCATACATACATATATATATATATATATAATACAACTAAGTGCTATTAAAGCACTTATATCTTAGTTTATTGGCAACATTGTTTTTTCTTCTAACTGGTATAATATTATTTGTCACAGTTTGTTGTTGTTCAGTCGTTCAGCCCTATCTGACTCTTTGGGATACCATGGACTGCAGCATGCCAGGCTTTCCTCTCCTTCACTATTTCCCGTAGTTTGCTCAAACTCATGTCCATTGAGTCGATGATTCCATCCAATCATCTTCACCTCTGTCGTCCCCTTCACACTTTACAATATTTTAAAATGGAATTTATTTTTAGAGCAGTTCTAGTTTTATATCAAAATTGAGTGCAAAGTACAATGTTCCCACATATCCCTTCCTGCCTGTTTCCATCTCTCTCTCTCTCTCTCTCTCTCACACACACACACACACACACACACACACACACACAACCTCTCTATCAACATCCAGCACCAATGTGGTACATTTGTTAAAATATTTGTTACATTCACACATCATCACCCAGAGTCTATAGTCTATATTAAGCTTCACTTGTGCTGTATAATACCTTACTATGGGTTTGAATACATTTAAAATTATATGTACCTACTATAGAGGGCTTCCCTGGTGGCTCAGGCGGTAAAGCGTCTGCCTGCAATGCGGGAGACCAGGGTTCAATCCCTGGGTTGGGAAGATCCCCTGGAGAAGGAAATGGCAACCCACTCCAGTACTCTTGCCTGGAAAATTCCATGGACTGAGAAGCCTGGTAGGCTACAGTCCATGGGGTCACAAAGAGTCAGACATGACTGAGTGACTTCACTTTACTACTATAGTATCACACAGAACTGTTTCATTGCTCTAAAAATGTTCAGTTCAGTCACTCAGTCGTGTCCAACTCTTTGTGACCCCATGGACTGCAGCACACCTGGCCTCCCTGTCCATCACCAATGAGCAGAGATTGCTCAAACTCATGTCCATCAAGTCAGTGATGCCATCCAACCATCTCATCCTCTGTCATCGCCTTCTCTCCTGCCTTCAATATTCACCAGCATCAGGATCTTTTCCAATGAGTCAGTTCTTTGCGTCAGGTGACCCAAGTAGTGGAGTTTCAGCTTTAGCACCAGTCCTTCCAATGAATATTCAGGACTGATTTCCTTTAAGATTGACTGGTTGGATCTCCTTGCAACCCAAGGGACTCTCAAAAGTCCTCTCCAAAAATCTCCTAAAAATCTTAGGCTTCGCTGATCCATTCCTTCCTTTCCTCTAATCTTTGGCAATCATTGTTCTTGACTATATCCATAGTTCAGCCTTTTCTAGAATGTCATACAACTGGAATCATAAAATATGTAGGTTTTTCAGGTTTTATTTCACTTAATATATATTTAGAATTCCTTGCTGTCTTTTTATGGCTTGCTAATTCATTTTATTTTAACACTGAATAACATCCCATTGTCTGCATGTGCCAAACTTTATTTAATCACTCCACTGTTGATGGAAATCTTGGCTGCTTCTGTTTTGGAAATAATAAAACTGCTATACATTCTATGTGCATGACCCATATCGAGATTTATTTTTAACTTTTACTACTTTTTTCTTTAAAGTTATTATTTGGTTAGAAGTTGACAAATATTTTGAAGAAATATTGCACTCCTCTTTGGTCTTTTAATTCCATACATTATTTAATATAGTATAAATTCATGGATGTTTTTATATATTTTAACTCATTCAGTTAAATTTATTAATGTTTTATATATTTTTAGATAATTCAAAGACTATAGAAAGCTCTGTCTCTGACATGCTCCTTTTCCTGATTAACATGTCCTTTTAATCAATACCATAGTTCTATCATTTTATCTTAAGATATTAGCCATTATAATTGCTATATTTTGTAGTCCACATATAGTTAGATTTATCCAAGCATTTACCGCTTTCTTTACTTGCGATATTTTTCTTGCACAGCAGAACTTCCTTTTATATTACTTTCCGACTCCTTGCAAAGCACACTTTTGAAGTTTTTAAATGAGAATTCATTGCTGTTAAAATTTTCTACATTCTGGGATTACTTAAATGATTTCTATTTCACTCAAAAATGCTTAAAGATTTTTTTGAAATTTTTTACAGTGGACATTTAGTCTTGGCATTTTGAAAATTTATTCTACTGTCATCTTATTTCTGTTTTTGCTCTTGTGAACAACTAACTCTTAACAGATTTATCATTTGCCTCTAGCCAATTTTAATATCTTTTCTTTGTCTTTGGTGGCTAGTTTAAAAATCATATATAAATGTGAACATGTATTTTTACTGATTCTTTTTGCATTCATTGTATTTGCTGATTTTGAGTGCATGTCTCTCAACAGAAAATGTTAAGATATTACTTCTAAAATATTTGCTTTCCCTCATTTGTTGTATCTCATCTATCTTCCAAGTTTTGTAAGTCCTCTATTTTTGGACACTGGTTTTAGACATGTATTCTAGAGAATTTCTTCAGTTCTTACAGTAGTTCATTAATTTTCTCATAAAATATAAATAAAATATATTCAGAATTTCTAATTTAAATAATTATATACATGTTTTCAAATCAGTGATTGATTTCATAATTTTAAAACTTTCTTATCCTGATCACATTTTCTAATTATTTAAAAATACTGGTAAATTTATTTTGCACTGTGTATCCCAGACTTTCAATTCTTACTAATTCTTGCCAAAATGTTCTGTCACCCAACTAAAAAGTAGAAAAATTAATAAACAAATAGAATTATTTTAATACTAGTAAGAAAAGTACAAACTGAAACTGTATTCCAATAGGTACTCTTAAATGTTTTCATTTTTAGTAGGCTCCTATGATTAATAGTGTGTTAGAATGATTATAAATTATTAGGTGAACAATTAAAAAGGTAGCTTGAAAAGTGACATGCAGATTGTAATTGAAATTTAATGCATAAATATGTCTGTATACATAGAAAATTACTATCCTATGTGTTCCAAAAATATATTTCAGTGTAAAGGTGATTCTTTTTATTTTATATAGATTTATATATAACTTATGTATTTTTACTTGTGAAAAAGCAAACTATAATTATGTAAGTTTTAAAAAGCACTTATCTTCCCTAGTCAGCTAAAGACAGTACAGTAGAAATATATATACTTAATATATTTACTATATTTAATATAATAAATCAATGGATTAGCCCATGTGCATAGTGCTTCAGAAAAGATAAAAATGGTCCCTGCTCTTCAAAGAGTTTATATTCAGTGACAAGACAACATACCAAAAAGGAGACAGAGCAAAAGACTGAGCAGATTTGTTGAAATGTACGGCAGTATTTTCTCTTAAGCCTGCTACAACTAACGAACAGAGGGAAGTCAGTTAAACTCTATGTAATCTTCCTCATTTGTCAGTGTCATTACTGTCCTACCAAAGTCAAGCTGTTGCCAGATAAAACTCAGTCACACACAAAGAAGTGCCTCACATACACACAAATGTATTAAGTGGATGCATTACTAACACTCTTCTGGCTGATAAGTGATTTAAGTGTTGCTTTGTGTCTCAGATAGTGAACCTGAGTTAAAATTACTCTTCTAAAATAACCTTATAAATATATGTGGAAAGGATAATAGAGGACTGGTGGGTAGTCTCACTCTTCTCTATTCAAAGACTGAAAGTCTAATTTCCAAAGCTATCTTGATTTTTTTTTTTAACTACAAAGGAAACTGGAGAAGACAAATAATCCACATAATTTCTGGGAAAACAATGTGTCTACTCTCTAAAACCACATGTGACTAGGTAGTTTTGTTTTGTTTTTGTTTTTGGCTTGGGAAAAGTTGTACCACACCACAACTCATAGTCTTTAGGGACACTAAAGCTTCCTGAAAGAAAAGGGTCGATAGAGTCCCACTTCTTTCTTCTGTTTCATGGTCATTGATATATTCTAGTGATCATCAAGGAAGGTCTTTACTGACACTGATCAGCAGAAAAGGGTACAAAATTTCCACTATGTGAAGGACTGGAAGGACTGATACTGAAGCCTAAGCTCCAATATTTTGGCCCCCTGATGCAAAGAACTGACTCATTGGAAAAGATCCTGATGCTCGGAAAGATTGAAGGCAGGAGAAGGGGATGACAGAGGGTGAGATGGTTGGATGGCATCACTGACTTGATGGACATGCATTTGAGCAAGCTCCAGGAGTTGGTGCTGGACAGGGAAGCCTGGCGTGCTGCAGTCCATGGGGTCACAAAGAGTTGGACACAATTGAGTAACTGAACAACAACAAATGTGAAAGACTGTGAATGGACTTTGTTGAGGACCAGAGCTCAATATGTGCTTGACTGTCATGGGAAAGGGCATTATGGTAAGCATGACATTTGGTTAACTCCTGAAATATTTCCCGAAAACCATGAGTAATAAACATTTTTGATTATTTAATAACTCCAACATACTTCACTATGTATTATGAATTATACATAAGTTCAGCTGTCCCTTAGTATCTCTGGGGGATTGGTTCCAATATTTCCAATGGATAGCAAAATCCACAGATGCTCAAGTTCCTTATATAAAATGATATAGTGCAGTTGGTTCTTGCTATCCCTGTGCTGTACACCTGCCACTAGGAGGGTCAACTGTATGTATCTACAAACAATGTTCCAAGAACTCACATGCTAGAAAAAAACAGTAAGCTACATATGTTAACAATTATATTATGAAGCTAACACTGATACACACTAAACTAACTTTATACAAGCAGAAGATAGGTTTTACTTCTATTACTTGAAATTGAGAAAGATTTTGCAGAAATATTCAAAGATGAGATGCCAACTGACAAGAACTTTAAACCATAAAATGTAAAAGGTGGATAGAGTCTCATGATACAGAGACATAGGACAAGGCATTTATGATCGAAAACCATAGATAACTGACAAGAGAGAAAATAGAAAACATAGAATGGATCTGGGTAGCAATGGGCAGTAATTTTGTATTCTAATTTTTTTTTTAAAGTTTTTTTTTCTTTTTCTATTAAAGTTCTTTTTGTTCCTTTTTCATTGGAGGATGACTGCTTCACAATATTGTGTTGGCTTCTGTCATACAACAATGTATACATATATCTCCTCCACAAGTATACATATGTCTCCTCCCTCCTGAACCTTCTCCCCACCACCTCCCCATCCCACCGGTAGGTTGTCACAGAGCATCAGTTGAACTACCTGTGCCGACAGCAGCTTGGCACTGGCTATCTACGCCACATATGGTAATGTATACAGGTCAATGCTACTCTCAAGTTTGGTCCACCTTCTCCTTCCCCTGCTGTGTCCAAAGTCTGTTCTCTACGTCCATGTCTTTGAGTTTCCATCCCAAGGAGGTAGAACAATTAGAAACATGGATTTAAAAAAAAAAAAAAAAAGAAAGAAAAAAAAAAAAGAGTAGAGAGGTGGGTGTGAATGAGGAGCTGTGTTAAAAGTTCACTTTGGAACCTGTTAAAATACATGCTGGCAAGATATCCTGGTAGAACGGCATATAAGGCAGGTTGAAATGTGAAGCTTGATTGTTAGAAATATATCAGAACTTTATGGAAGTTATTCTCAGCAGAAGTGACTATTGAAGTCATTTAGGATTTTGTATTTTAAAACTACTTCCCTAACCTTCAAAGTTCTCTAGGACTTTCATTTTCTAGACTTATGACTCAAGGGGCGGGGGGTAATTGAAGTGTATTAAATTCTGTAGGCAATTTTTATGTGTTTTAATAGAAATTAGGGTCTTTCCTAATTAAGACTATTATTTAAATTCTTCTGTTCAGTTTTTAACTTTATAGATGTTATCTTTATATATGCTACCAATATAACAATACATAGTCACTCTAAAGTATATTATTAAAAACAAATTATGTCTTCAAATTAGGAAAGACATAGCTTTCTTTTGAGAATATGATTTATTTTTAACTGAGAAATTTTCTTTTTTGCATACACATAATTTGTGTTCACTTTTGTACTTCTGTACTAGACTTCAGTTAAACTTTTACTCACAATAAGGCTCATCATTTTATTTAAGTTACTTATTTAATCCAAATTGAAATGTGTGCCCAAGAAGCCCTTTCCAAATAATGGGAACGTGTCTTTAGTTTAACCTAGATCAAATGCTTGTATTTTAAAACTCATGTGAATAGGTTTCATAGCAATTACCTGCAATCTGCCCCTGAGCTTTTGACATTAAACAATTAAGCTCTATTTCTTGACTTTCAATTAGTGTATTCACTATCCCACTCCATATTTGATAAGTTGATTAATGAATCACCAGAGCAATTTCAATCTTGTCAAAATAACGAAGAATTCACACTATTTGTTCTTACTAACTACATTTAAAATCTTAACTCAGGCTCTGAGGCAGAACTTAACCTTGGGGATTCTAAAGAAAGATGCAGACTGGGAGAGGGAAGGGTAGGTGCTTCCAGAAAAGTTCTAGAGGTCATGATGAAGGAGAAGTAGGTGTGGGCAGACCCAAAGACTCATGGTATTGTACGTAATTCTTTTTTTAGCTTCATGGTTAAATTATACAATAACTTTTGACTACTGAAATGCTATAAAAATATTTGGTTCAGAAATGTTTCATTCCATTTTTCCAAATGCAAAGAACTCTTTTAATGATTTTGTTTGGACATCAGATGCTACATTCCTCTAGGAACCAATTATTCTGCCTGAAACATTTGTTTGCTGTCATGTAGACATGGGTTAGATGACAGAAACCACAGACTTTCAATAGATTAGCAGATGCAGAAGAAAAAAAAAAAAAAAACACTTTAAAGAGCCTTAGGGGCAAACATAGAAACAACCCACATGGAAAACTTGAACCAATGATGAAAAATGCCTCTTTTGATATTTTACAGAGGCAAATAAAATGTGGAAATAACATTGCTCAAAATAAAATTTCTTTTGTAGTTGTATGAAACTACTTCTATATAGGATTACATACTGTGTGAGGTGAAAAGTAAAAATGAATCTATAGCAAATGTTTTACCATGGAGTCAGATTTTCTGATATCACATATGATAGGATACAGTGCCACTATTCTGGGGACAAATGGAGTTTTTAGATCATAAACATCAAAAAGTCACCTAAACCTAAAATATTTAAAATCCTAATGGATGTAAAAGATGATTTTATAGAATTCTAAAGTTACTATGGGCTAGTGCCTTTCTTTGGTGCCTTGGATTCACAGGAAGGTCAATCTTCTATAGCTCACTATAATGTCACTATAGTCACTAGCCAATCTTTCTCTTCCTCTTCAAATATATTGAGGTAAACTTCCATGTCTCAAGTGTTACTGTTAGTTGCTCAGTCATATCCAGCACTTTGTGACCCCATGACTGTAATCTACCAGGCTCCTCTGTTCATGGAATTCTCCAGGGAAGAATATTGGAAAGGGTTGCCATGCCCTTCTCCAGAGGAACTTCCCTATTCAAGGATCAAAAAGCTGGGTCTCCCACATTGCAGCCAGATTCTTTACCATCTAAGCCACCAGGGAAGTCTTTCCATGTATCAGGGCTACCATAATTTATCCTTACAAAGTTGCACCCATTGATGTCTCTCTCTCTCCAACATTTTGACATCCAAATATTCAATTAAATGGAAACCACTCACTCAGTTCTTACCATGAACACATTTTGACCAGACAAATTTTTTCCTATCTATCTTCTAGATAACTCCCCACTTCTAGTTATACTAGTTCACTAGTGGCTAAACTTGCCCTTTGGCACAATTCTTGTCCTTTGC
Organism: Bubalus kerabau; assembly: GCF_029407905.1. Classification (NCBI taxonomy): domain Eukaryota; kingdom Metazoa; phylum Chordata; class Mammalia; order Artiodactyla; family Bovidae; genus Bubalus; species Bubalus kerabau. The sequence goes on from NC_073624.1 coordinate 254,120,339, forward strand.
TCCTTACTCTGCATGGCCATTTCTTCTGTGATGAGTCTTTGTACCCCTTTTATCTGCTGTAAACCAGGGAACCTATTACAAAGGAGCAAACACTTCCTGCTTCACCTCCTCAGTTCAGTCGCTCAGTCGTGTCCGATTCTGCGACCCCATGAATTGCAGCACACCAGGCCTCCCTGTCCATCACAAACTCCCACAGTTCACTAAGACTCACGTCCATCAAGTCAGTGATGCCATCCAGCCATCTCATCCTCTGTCGTCCCCTTCTCCTCCTGCCCCCAATCCCTCCCTCCCAGCATCAGAGTCTTTTCCAATGAGTCAACTCTTCGCATGAGGTGGCCAAAGTACTGGAGTTTCAGCTTTAGCATCATTCCTTCCATGAACATCCAGGACTGATCTCCTTCAGAATGGACTGGTTGGATCTCCTTGCAGTCCAAGGGACTCTCAGGAGTAGTCTCCAACACCACTGTTCAAAACCATCAATTCTTCGGCGCTCAGCTTTCTTCACAGTTCAACTCTCACATCCATACATGACCACTGGAAAAACCATAGCTTTCACTAGACGAACCTTTGTTGGCAAAGTAATGTCTCTGCTTTTGAATATGCTGACTAGGTTAGTCATAACTTTCCTTCCAAGGAGTAAGCGTCTTTTAATTTCATGGCTGCAGTCACCATCTGCAGTGATTATGGAGCCCAAAAAAATAAAGTCTGACACTGTTTACACTGTTTCCCCATTTACTTCCCATGAAGTGATGGGACCAGATGCCATGATCTTCTTTTTCTGAATGTTGAGATTTAAGCCAACTTTTCCCACTCTAAACTTTCACTTTCATCAAGAGGCTCTTTAGTTCCTCTTCACTTTCTGCCATAAGGGTGGTGTCATCTGCATATCTGAGGTTATTGATATTTCTCCTGGCAATCTTGATTCCAGCTTGTGCTTCTTCCAGTCCAGCGTTTCTCATGATGTACTCTGCATAGAAGTTAAATAAGCAGGGTGACAATATACAGCCTTGACGGACTCCTTTTCCTATTTGGAACCAGTCTGTTGTTCCATGTCCAGTTCTAACTGTTGCTTCCTGACCTGCATACACATTTCTCAAGCGGCAGGTCAGGTGGTCTGGTATTCCCATCTCTTTCAGAATTTTCCACAGTTTATTGTGATCCACACAGTCAAAGGCTTTGGCATAGTCAATAAAGCAGAAATAGATGTTTTTCTGGAACTCTCTTGCTTTTTCCAGGATCCAGCAGATGTTGTCAATTTGATCTCTGATTCCTCTGCCTTTTCTAAAACCAGCTTGAACATCAGGAAGTTCACGGTTCACATATTGCTGAAGCCTGGCTTGGAGAATTTTGAGCATTACTTTACTAGCATATGAGATGAGTGCAATTGTGCGGTAGTTTGAACATTCTTTGGCATTGCCTTTCTTAGGGATTGGAATGAAAACTGACCTTTTCCAGTGCTGTGGCCACTGCTGAGTTTTCCAAATTTGCTGGCATTTTGAGTGCAGCACTTTCATAGCATCATCTTTCAGGATTTGAAAGAGCTCAACTGGAATTCCATCACCTCCACTAGCTTTGTTTGTAGTGATGCTTTCTAAGGCCCACTTGACTTCACATTCCAGGATGTCTGGCTCTAGGTGAGTGATCACACCATTGTGATTATCTGGGTCATGAAGATCTTTTTTGTGCAGTTCTTCTATGTATTCTTGCCACCTCTTCTTAATATCTTCTGCTTCTTTTAGGTCCCTACCATTTCTGTCCTTTATCGAGCCCATCTTTGCATGAAATGTTCCCTTGGTAGCTCTAATTTTCTTGAAGAGATCTCTAGTCTTTCCCATTCTGTTGTTTTCCTCTATTTCTTTGCATTGGTCGCTGAAGAAGGCTTTCTTATCTCTTCTTGCTATTCTCTGGAATTCTGCATTCAGATGCTTATATCTTTCCTTTTCTCCTTTGCTTTTCACTTCTCTTCTTTTCACAGCTATTTGTAAGGCCTCCCCAGACAGCCATTTTGCTTTTTTGCATTTCTTTTCCATGGGGATGGTCTTGATCCCTGTCTCCTGTAAAATATCACAAACCTCCATCCATAGTTCATCAGGTACTCTGTCTATCAGATCTAGTCCCTTAAATCTATTTCTCACTTCCACTGTATAATCATAAGGTATTTGATTTAGGTCATACCTGAATGGTCTAGTGGTTTTCCCTACTTTCTTCAATTTAATCTGAATTTGGCAATAAGGAGTTCATGATCTGAGCCACAGTCAGCTCCTGGTCTTGTTTTTGTTGACTATATAGAGCTTCTCCATCTTTGGCTACAAAGAATATAATCAATCTGATTTCGGTGTTGACCATCTGGTGATGTCCATGTGTAGAGTCTTCTCTTGTGTTGTTGGAACAGGGTGTTTGCTATGACCCATGCATTTTCTTGGAAAAACTCTATTAGTCTTTGTCCTGCTTCATTCTGTATTCCAAGGCCAAATTTGCCTGTTACTCCAATTGTTTCTTGACTTCCTACTTTTGCATTCCAGTCCCCTATAATGAAAAGGGCATCTTTTTTGGGTGTTAGTTCTAAAAGGTCTTATAGGTCTTCATAGAACCGTTCAACTTCAGCTTCTTCAGTGTTACTGGCTGGGGCATAGACTTGCATTACTGTGATATTGAATGGTTTGCCTTGGAAACGAAGAGGGATCATTCTGTCGTTTTTGAGATTGCATCCAAGTACTGCATTTCAAACTCTTTTGTTGACCATGATGGCTATTCCATTTCTTCTGAGGGATTCCTGCCCGCAGTAGTAGATATAATGGTCATCTGAGTTAAATTCACCCATTCCAGTCCATTTTAGTTCGCTGATTCCTAGAATGTCAACATTCACCCTTGCCATCTCTTGTTTGACCACTTCCAATTTGCCTTGATTCGTGGACCTGACATTCCAGGTTCCTATGCAATACTGCTCTTTACAGCATCGGACCTCGCTTCTATCACCAATCACATTCACAGCTGGGTACTGTTTTTGCTTTGGCTCCATCCCTTCATTCTTTCTGGAGATATTTCTCCACTGATCTCCAGTAGCATATTGGGCACCTACTGACCTGGGGAGTTCCTCTTTCAGTATCCTATCATTTTGCCTTTTCATACTGTTCATGGGGTTCTCAAGGCAAGAATACTGAAGTGGTTTGCCATTCCCTTTTCCAGTGGACCACATTCTGTCAGATCTCTCCACCATGACCCACCTGTTGGGTTGCCCCACAGGCATGGCTTAGTTTCATTGAGTTAGACAAGGCTGTGGTCCTAGTGTGATTAAATTGACTGGGAGAAGGCAATGGCACCCCACTCCAGTACTCTTGCCTGGAAAGTCCCATGGACAGAGGAGCCTGGAAGGCTGCAGTCCATGGGGTCGCTGAGGGTCGCACACGACTGAGCGACTTCACTTTCACTTTTCACTTCCATGCATTGGCGAAGGAAATGGCAACCCACTCCAGTGTTCTTGCCTGGAGAATCCCAGGGACGGGGGAGCCTGGTGGGCTGTCATCTATGGGGTCACACTGAGTCGGACACGACTGAAGTGACTTAGCAGCAGCAGCAGCAGTTTTCTGTGAGTATGGTTTTAGTGTTTCTGTCCTCTGATGCCCTCTTGCAACACCTACCATCTTACTTGGGTTTCTCTTACCTTGGGCGTGGGGTATCTCTTCACAGCTGCTCCAGCAAAGAGCAGCCGCTGCTCCTTACCTTGAACAAAGGGTATCGCTCACCTCCTACCGTGGGAGAATGACATTTCTTTACCAGAAATATTCTTTCCATTATTTATTTCATATTTCCTTGTCTGAAATATATAATGTCTTCCACAATGCCACTTCCCTGTAGAAATTTCCCAAGAGAGGGTTAATCTCTTATGGCGTGAGTTTCCGAAAGAGAAGGCAAACGAGCCTTGTCCCCGCTCACCAGTTCTAGTTCCCTGCTCTGTTTTCTTAGTTACTCAAGGAGGCATGTATTTGAGGTCCTAGGTTCTATCACAGAGTAAGAATATACATTTTAGAGCAAAAACATCAGAGGTTTCTTCCCATATGCATCACCATTTTTCTTAATTTCTTCAACGCTCCTCTACATGCCTCCCTATAGCACTTAGGTTTCCCTTTTCTCTTTCTCTGTTACTGTCTCAGTATTGGTAGATCATTCACATTGATGGCAAGCTGTGCACTTTGATGGATCAAGTTATTTGACTAAAATTCCCCATCATTCTTTCAAAAAGACTCAGAATCCAAGATCTCATTTTACGTTCCCCATTACCACATACTGATAAAAATCGATTTTAACTATTAAAATTATTGTTCAAAAAATATTTAGAACATTCCTTATCTGTCAAATATTGGCATTTTCCACAGTTGGCCACCCCCAACACTTCAATGCTGGAAGTCATACATACTTCCTTAGTGCACTTTTACTATTACATTTTGCTAATGACTAAATCCTCACCAGGGAGCTACCTGGTCTGAGCCACCAGGAAGTCCAGATCCTTACTATGTCTCAGCTCTTCTTTATTTCTTATTTTCTCCCAACTGTATTCTCCACAAGTGACTGCTTGAAATCTTTTCTGACAGTACTTAGGTGTGGAATCAGGGTCCACGGATTCTCCATCTTTCTTACTCTTTTTTCACAGACATTTACTTCCTCATAGATAATTGAGGGCATGCTTTCATTAATTCCAGCAATCAGAAACGCCTCCACAGTGTCTTACAATATCTGTGTATCATCACTGAATCATTTCTTATCTCTTCTCCAAAGCGAAGCAGGCACTCCTGGCTATTACAGTCTCACTTGTACGCCTTGCCCCACATCCTTTTTTCCCCTATATGCTTTTATGTGACCTTTTTCAAGATTAATGTACTGTAGAGGTTAAGAACACAGGCTCTGGAACCAGACTACCTGAATTCAAATACTCATGCTGCAATGTATTAACCATGAGAACAGTTATAAAACCTTTATTAGCATCAGGATCCTCATCTGTAAAAGGAAAGGGGTAATAACAATACTTCTCTTATAGAGTTGCTGTAATAAATGAGATAATATATCTAAGATGTTTCTATCAGTGGTGACCAAACTGTTTTCTACCACTATAAAAATATTTTTCTTAATTCCAGCACTTTCAATTATTGTACTCTTCCAGCTTCTTTACAGCAACCTACTAAAATAGACAAATCACTTATTTTAAAATAGAATTTTCTGTAGCTGGCAAATTTACTTGAAATAAAATGACTTGTCATAAAACATTTAACAAGATTGGTGCATTTCATTTTCTGGATTCACCACAAATATAATATACAATGTTTCTAGATCAATATATGGAAATTAGAGTATTTTAAAAGTATTATTAAATAATGGCATGACTGCTTTATTTAATCTAAGCATTAATAGTTATAATGAGTAGAAATATGTTGTAGTCTTCCTCTTGATGCTTTGATATTAAAATACCATTAAAGAACATTCACATGTATTTACCATATCTATAAATATTTCAATGAGACTTTGAAAAATGTCTTTCATTTTTGGTTATTAGAAACAGAAAAAGTATTCCTTTTAGTTGTTCAAATTTTATATTCCTCTGTTCTGCCTATGGTAAGGCACATTATTTCTTGAATTCTGATTGAAGCACATGAGCTTGTCTGTTAATTCCAACTGGGTATATGGCACCTAGGCTCTATCTTGCATTTGGTGCTGGTATCTGGCTATGATGTTCTCAGGAGACCTCATAGGGATGATTTTCAGAGTTAGACGATTCTATTGGGCACCCAAGTTACTTAGAAGAATACTTTTGTAGTTTGTTTCCATGCTTACATTTTAAAAACGTAAGGAACATGTGGATAAGTGAACATTAGATATGCAAGATAATGCATGAATATAAATGTAAAGAATATTGGAAAGCAAAAATTTTCCTATTGTGAAACTTTGCAATGGCTTAAGACATATAAGTAAAAGTTTAAAGCTTTAAAAGATCATTTGCAATTCACATTGAAGCCTATAGCTCTATTGCAGGCATTTTAAAAGGTTGTGTGCATCAGGGTAGAAAAAGAAATTGCTTTAATCTAAATATGGTCTTGCTACAACCATCTGGGACAAAAATATGAAATTGGATTCTCATACATTCAGTATTTACAACCCTAGTTGCACTTTTTCAAAAGTATATAGGGATTCCATGTTTAAGAATCAAGAATCACAAAAATAATATGTTATGACAAGAAAAAGTCATGGTGAATAGTTTTAATATCTAATGAGATTTGTCTTTAAACTATTTAATAAATTCTTTATTTAAACCTAAGCTAATTAAAAAGAAAAACCCTTTTAGCAAAGTTTTGGCCTAGATGTACATGAAAGGTTCCCTTAAGTAGTAAATAATAGAACTCACAAACTCAGATGCATATTTTTCTTTTTTAAAAGTTAATTTTAATGAACTTCTTACAGTGAGCTGCATTCCAATGTAATGAAAACTGGTAACTAATTGTAGTAGAATAAAATGCATGTCAAATTTAATTGTATTCAGTAATTCAGTTTTATTAATTTGTAATTGAGTTAGAGTTTAATATTTGGGGAACTTTTTTTTCCTGTGGAATAATTCTAAACTGATCTGTTCTTATGCAATTTCCTGAGTGGAGACCTTTTTTAAATGTCAAAAAACAGATAATAATAATAATAATACTTAAGAAGAAATATCATTTCCTATGGCTTGGATAATGGCACCTTAATCGACATTAAAATCTTATCAAGATAATTGCCATAAACATATTCATTAAAAAGGAAGTGACTTTTACTTATCTATTTACTTATCCTGCAGTCTAAAGAACACTGGCATTTTATCAGGTGTACTATATAGTATCTGGTTATTTTGAGCTTGTTGAGATTATGCTTTTTTTTTAACTTGTCAAATTTATTTTATTTCCACAGATTAAAATATTTATGACATGCTTTAGCTTTTGGTATATAATAAAGTCTTTTTGGTTCACTTATTTATCAGAGGTTTTCACAATGTGTTATGGAGACTAAAATATTTAGATAATGATGATGATAGCCCATGACATTCTACAGACATTATATTAGGTTGGTGCAAAAGTAATTGCATTGCAAAACCAAAAAAGGTTTTGCATTGCACTTTGCCATATAATATTGGGATACATTCTTAAATAAATGTGGTTATGGTATATATCATTTTAATACAAATTTCTCACTTTATTTTTTTGCTAATGACATTACTTGCTGTTTATTTTATATTTATGTTAGATTAGGGAAATAATGTTAGACAAAAAGCAAATTCAAGCAATTTTCTAATTTTGAGTTCAAATGGGTTGTAAAGCAGCAGAGATGGCTCACAACATCAACAACACATTTGGCCCAGGAACTAATAACAAAAATACAATGCAGTGGGTTCAAGAAATTTTTCAAAGGCAACGAGAGCCTTGAGGATGACGAGCACAGTGGCTGGCCATTGGAAACTGATGATGACTAACTGAGAGCATCATCGAAGCTGATCCTCTCACACAAGAAGATGCTGAAGAACTCAGCATTGACTATTCTATTCTCACGCAGCATTTGAAGCAAATTGGGAAGGTGAAAAAGTTCTATAAGTGGGTGCCTTATGAGCTGATCAAACATCAAAAAAATTTTCATTTTGAAGTGTTATCCTCTCTTATTCTATGCAACAACTATGAATCATTTCTCAATCAGATTGTGATGTGCAATGACAAGTGGGTTTTATAAAACAACCAGTGATGACCAACTCAGTGTTTGGACAGATAAGAAGCTCCAAAGCATTTTACAAAGCCAAACTTGTGCCTAAAAAAGGTCATGGTTACTGTTTGGTGGTCTGATGCTGGTCTGATCCACTAGAGCTTTCTGAATTCTGGTGAAACCATTACACGCGACAGGGATGCTAGGCAAATTGATGAGATGCACCCAAAACCGCAATGCCTGTAGTCAGCATTGATCAACAGGATGGGCCTAATGCATCTCCACAACACCACCAAACACACATTGCACAACCAACATTTCAAAAGTTAAACAAAATATGTAAAGGAAATAAAAAGTGCGATTAAAATATCACCTCACAACTGTCACAATAGCCATCAAAAAAATTACAAACACAATGGAACAAAATAGAAAGCCCAGAGATAAATCCACACACCTATGGACACCTTATCTTTGACAAAGGAGGCCAGAATATACAATGGAGAAAAGACAATCTCTTTAACAAGTGGTGCTGGGAAAACTGGTCAACCACTTGTAAAAGAATGAAACTAGAACACTTTTTACACCATACACAAAAATAAACTCAAAATGGATTAAAGATCTAAACGTAAGACCAGAAACTAAAACTCCTAGAGGAGAATATAGGCAAAACACTCTCCGACAAAAATCACAGCAGGATCCTCTATGACCCACCTCTGAGAATATTGGAAATAAAAGCAAATATAAACAAATGGGACCTAATTAAAATTAAAAGCTTTTGCACAACAAAGGAAACTATAAGCGAGGTGAAAAGACAGCCTTCACAATGGGAGAATAGCAATTGAAGCAACTGACAAACAACTCATCTCAAAAATATACAAGGAACTCCTGCAGCTCAATTCCAGAAAAATAAATGACCCAATCAAAAAATGGGCCAAAGAACTAAATAGACATTTCTCCAACGAAGACATACAGATGGCTAACAAACACATGAAAAGATGCTCAACATCACTCATTATCAGAGAAATGCAGATCAAAACCACAATGAGGTAGCATTTCACGCCAGTCAGAATGGCTGCGATCCAAAAGTGTACAAGCAATAAATGCTGGAGAGGGTGTGGAGAAAAGGGAACCCTCTTACACTGTTGGTGGGAATACAAACTAGTACAGCCACTATGGAGAACAGTGTGGAGATTCCTTAAAAAACTGGAAATAGAACTGCCTTATGACCCAGCAATCTCACTGCTGGGCATACACACCAAGGAAACCAGAATTGAAAGAGACACATGTACCCCCAATGTTCATCGCAGCACTGTTTATAATAGCCAGGACATGGAAGCAACCTAGATGTCCATCAGCAGATGAATGGATAAGAAAGCTGTGGTACATATACACAATGGAATATTAGCCATTAAAAAGAATACATTTGAATCAGTTCTAATGAGGTGGATGAAACTGGAGCCTATTATACAGAGTGAAGTAAGCCAGAAAGAAAAACATCAATATAGTATACTAACGCATATATATGGAATTTAGAAAGATAGTAACGATAACCCTGTATGTGAGACAGCAAAAGAGACACAGATGTGTAGAACAGTCTTTTGGACTCTGTGGGAGAGGGCGAGGGTGGGATGATTTGGGAGAATAGCATTGAAACATGTATAATGTCATATGTGAAACAAATCACCAGTCCAGGTTCGATGCATGATACAGGATGCTCGGGGCTAGTGCACTCAGATGACCCAAAGGGATGATATGGGGAGGGAGGAGGGAGGGGGGTTCAGGATGGGGAACACATGTATACCTGTGGTGGATTCATGTTGATGTATGGCAAAACCAGTACAATATTGTAAATTAATTAGCCTCCAATTAAAATAAATAAATTTATATTAAAAAAATAAAAACAGAAAGGGACATTCAGCTCATTAGGAGGAAATGAGTATTACCAAATGGGTTTCTGATGCTTAAGAATAAATTTATTCTGGTTTATTTTTTTAAGGAATGGAATATTAAAATGCCAGAATAGCCAGTGAATTTTTCACGAATCTGTAGACCAAAAAACAAAAAAACTAATCTGTTTAAAAAAAATTACAAACAATAAATGCTAGAGGCAGTGTGGAGAAAAGGGAACCCTCTTGCACAGTTGGGTATGTAAATTGATACAGACATGATAGAAGATAGTATGGAGGTTCCATAAAAGATTAGGAATAAAACCACCATGTGACCCAGCACTTCTAGGAGTATACACTGAGATAAGCAAAATAGAAAAAGACACATGTACGCTAATGTTCACTGCAGTTCTATTTTCAATAGCTAAGAAGTGGAAGCAATCTAAATATCTATCAACAGGATAAAGAAACTGCGGTGTATATATATATATATGGAGAAGGCAATGGCACCCCACTCCAGTACTTTTGCCTAGAAAACCCCATGGACGGAGGAGCCTGGTAGGCTGCTGTCCATGGGGTTGCTAGAGTCGGAAACGACTGAGTGACTTCACTTTCACTTTTCACTTTCATGCATTGGAGAAGGAAATGGCAACCCACTCCGGTGTTCTTGCCTGGAGAATCCCAGGGACAGAGAAGCCTGGTGGGCTGCTGTCCATTGGGTCACACAAAGTCGGACACTACTGAAGTGACTTAGCAGCAGCAGCATATATGTATATACACACACACACACACACACAATGGAATATTACTCAGCCATAAAAAGGGACACATTTGAGTCAGCTCAAATGAGGTGAATGAACCTAGAGCCTTTTATACAGAGTGAAGTAAGTCAGAAAAAGAAAAATATTGTATATTAACACAAATATATAGAACCTAGAAAGATGGTACTGATGAACCTATTTGCAGAGCACTATTAAAGAAGGGAGGGTAAAGAAGGAATAAAAAGATTGAAATCAATCTATGTCTTTAAAATACGAAAAATACGGTAAGCAGATGAGACATCCGCTATTTCTTTTTCTTTTACTGTGCTTTGAGTTTAGGACAACTGGTTGATTTTCTGCAGTTGTTAAATAACTTGCCTTTTTAAATGATAAATCCCTTTAGGCTTCCTTTTCCTTGATCAGACCTTTAGCACAACCTTGACAGCCAGTTGAGAACACTGGTTTGAAATTCTACTCTTCTACAGGCAGTAACCCAGTTACTAGATTGATGTGTGGAGATGTATAGATTGGAAACTATTAAAATTTGTCATTGGCCTAATGTTGAGTGGCTGATCAAAGTCAACAAAGGAGAAAAATACATCTCTGAATGAAAGGAGAACATTTTAAAAATATAAGACATATCTTGCAAATATTTATAACACAGCATTGTAATAGTCTGCTTTTCCCCCTTCTTTCCTCTTTTCTTCCTCCCTCCCATTATCTCTCACTTTCTGTCTCCTCCTTTGTGTACAGAGTCACTCAGTCCTGTCCGACTCTTTTAGACCCAGTGGACTGTATTCTACTAGGTTCCTCTGACCATGGAATTCTCCAGGTAAGAAAACTGGAGGGGGTAGCCTTTCCCTTCTCCAGGGGATCTTCCCAACCCAGGGATCAAATCTGGGTCTCCTGTATTGCAGGCGGATTCTTTACCATCTGAGCCACCAGGGAAGCCCTTTGTTTTTCTGCAAAAACGATGTCACAGCATACTGTAATTTCCTTTCACAGAAGCAATAGGGAACTATTAAATGGCAACTCAAAACAGCTGAGAAGTTGTTTCCATTGAGGTTTGTTGATTTTTTTTTTTTCCTTGCTGACAGGAACATGCCAAGAGAAGGTATCAAAATAATCTAGGCAGCAGACACTGATCTGCTATTCTGACGGTTAATTAGTGGGTTGGGTAACGACAGGAAGTGTGTAATTATTATGATATATGAAAATTAAGCTTCTTATTATGTTCCTTACCTATTATTCAAGCTACAGCATGTGGCTCTAATGAGTGCAATGTGTAGAGAGCTACATTTCTAAGCATAATAAATAGGAATCAAATGCAGTTATTCTTGACTTTTCACAGAGTTGTGCTGAGAACATGTGTTTAGCTGGTGAAGCTCTGCTGAGTGTTTTTTGTTTGGGGCACTATAGCTTCCATTATTAGGTTTTAGATTATAGCTCACTTTGTATTTAAACTGTTGAGAATAATAATGGCTACTGCCATCAAGATAATCTACAAGTGACAGTAATTTTAATGCTCCTCTTCGTGGTTACAGTTTGCATTAGAGTCCAGGCAATGTAGTTAAGAGTGTAATCTCTGATTTTCTTTTTATTTAAGTTCTTTGAAAAACATTGAATGTTTAGAGGAATTATATGGCATTCCTAGTTATGTAGTGAGCTTATTTCTATAATTTAGAGCTAAAGAGAAAAAAAAAAATTATCCTTTCCCTTTCCCTACTCCACCCAGAGTTTTTTACTTCTTGTTCAAAGATAAATAATGGAATGTTTGAGCCACCCCATGATATTATAGTAGTAAATGTTTATATCTTAAAACAAAAAAGAATTCCCTCTTTTAAACAAATTGTCTGTAGGACACCTAGGTCTTCCCAGGTGGTACGAGTGGTAAAGAACCTGCCTGCCAATGTAGGAGACTTAAGAGACCCAGGTTCAATCCTTGGATCAGGAAGGTCCCAGGCAGGAGGGCATGGCAACCCACACCAGTATTCTTACCTGGAGAATCCCACAGACAGAGAAGCCTGGTAAGCTATAGTCCATAGGGTTGCAAAGAATTGCACATGACTAAAGCGATTATGTATGTATGTATGAATAAATGTATGTACAGGAGATCTAGGAGGCAATTTCTTTTGATCTGAAAATTTAGGAATCTCGTGCTTCGTCCCTGTGAGTAAATAAAATATGTTCGGAGGATGAAAATCACTGCTTTCCTCCCACCTCTCCTAGCCATTATTAATGATGTTGGAATCAGGAAATACCTGATTTCAGTATTTTGTTGGCTAAAACAAGGGGTTTGTTAGAATATGAGACATTTTATGCCCAATACATTTGCAAATTAAACAAACATGAAAAAATGGTTTAAAAAGATTATAAAGGAAAGTGGCTTTTTAAAAGTTCCAATTTTAACAAAAACAAAATTTCTTCTTACTGTATTTTTTTTAACCTTTCCCTACTAATTGTATCATTTGAGTCACTGGTGAAGCCACTAGTGTATATGATGATTCAGAAGCTTCATAAAGTGAATATTCAAAGTAAGCACAATTGGACTTTGGCCTGTAGTTAGAAGATTAACTCCCCGAAGAGAAATAGAGAGATAAAAGAAATGATGGGCCTGGTTTGACCAAAAATATTAAGGATGGAAGATGAAAGGACAATCTTAGGAGATATCTAGTACTAAAGTATTCTAAAAAGGCCATCACCATCTCACTTTGTGTATATATATATATTTTTTTTAATTTAGCTGCCTTTTTAAAAATACAAAATCATCCATGGTCATTTGGCAGGAACACAGGTGTGGAGAGATAGCACTTCATTTACTGGAGCTGAAAGTAAAGAAGAGCTTTGAAATACAGCCAGCTTAACTATGCACTGCTAATAATTTTTTGCATTTTCTGAATTTTTAGACACTCTCCTCTCATAGCCTCATTTTCTCCCATCTTAATACATATGTAAGTATATATGGTTATATAAGTTATATATATATATATGCATATATATATATGCATCACTGATGTAATGTATATACTATATATTATAGTCATGTATAATATATACATTAATATTATGTTAATGAAATACATATGCCCTTACATATAGTTATATATGCATTATATATGCAATATATATTAAGATTAACATAGCTTCAAATTCTTATCTCATTATACATGGAGTATTTCAGCTTGTATTTGTTTTAGAGTGTTTTAAATGTTAATAGTGTTAAATTTCTATATAAAATGATTTAATGCTGTTGACATTTAACAATGTTTTCTAACATGAAATTTAGTCAGAATACTGGATTCCAAGTCAAATTTGTTTCTTAATGTGATTTCGTAAGTATACAAGCATTCTTATAAGTCTATTTAAAATATATTACAACTTTATAAAAGAATAAAATAAAGATAATTAAAAAATTTAAGTTAATTATGAGCACATGCATGCATGTATTGAGAGAGAAGGATGAAATACAGAAAAAGGCTAAAAGAAAGTACAAGTGAGTGAAGAGGGAAAACAATTCAGCTTATAAAACCTATTACTGCGAGAAGAATCATAATCAATTTTTTAAACTTAAAAACAGTTTGAGTTTTAAGGTATGACAAATGTTTCTTATGTACTTATTATCTCTAACACATAAGATCAATTTTTGACTTGCATGAGTAATTTGAATGATCTGCTTGAGGGACAGTTTGACTAATAGAGAGAAAGTGTTCTGAAACTTAATTTAAAAAAATTCAATGAGCTCTCTGAAGTTGTTAATGGGCCATGACAAAACATGGTTGAGAATCTGAAAATATGTACTGGTTTTGCTCCCTGATTCCTAGTAAAGAGAAGCTTTAGAATATTTTAGAGGATTTTATAATGGAAAATTTTAATTAAAACCTAACACAAATCACTTTTGGTAAAGTTGAGTTCATTTAAAATGTAAATGAATACAAAATGTCCCCAGATACTTTAAGCTATAAATAACAAATGACTTCTCATAACTGAATAATTTATATGTATATAAACATATCTTTTAAAAATGCTTTTCTGGTTACTTCTAGCTGACTTAAAAATCTAGACAAATATATGTGATGTTAGAGCAATTAGCAAAAAAAGTAAAATCAATTTAGCTATTTTGAGAACATAATAAATTTGTAACTTTAAATACTTTAAAAGTCAACCTACAGATTATATCTTGAGCACGTTAAGCAATCATGAATAATCTCTCATGATCAAAAGATACAGATATTTGATCTCTTTCAACGGAAAGCATAACAATACATCAATACTGTAACATAATTAAGTTTTCAGATTTCGTACTACAGTAGTTTTCTGTGTTATCCAAAGGTCACAGGATTTACTAAGTCTTAGACCAAGACATCTTAATAGGATTCTGGCCAGAAATCTGTTACTTAAACACGTATTTCGTTTGACAATGAAAAAGATATATAATAAAGCTAGATGTGTGGATTCTATGTCAAATACACTTAACCTAATTAATGCCCACCATGTGCACAGACCAATGGCCTGGATGCTACATATCTCTTTTCTCCACTTAACCAAGGTCATAATCACCTTTTAAAACTAATCTTAAATATTACATTTCCACAAGCATTATTTAATGGCCCAAAGTTTATTAAACACATTTTCTGGGGTTTCCTGGCACTCTGTCCTCCTTTTGCATAACATTTGCACAATAATTTAATTTATTTGACTTTAGTATCTGTCTCCTCACTTGACAGTTAAGCCCACTGATAGGAAAATAATCTAACACACAAACTTAGCAAATGTATAAATGGGTGATCAAATGAAATAATATCTCATGACATTAGGAGAACCATTCATTCTGTCTTCTGAAAATCGTCTCCCTCAGAATTCTGAGTCATATAAGAAAGTCAATAATTGTGATGTTCGTCCTAAGAGATCAGAGTTTGCGCCTCTGAACCACCACTAATTTAAATACATAGAGGCTAGTTCTGATTGCCTAATGTTTTGAGCCAGTATTTACCTACATCTTCTAATGTACAGTTGTGGTGGTTTCGTCACTAAGTCGTGTCCGACTCTTGCGACCCCATGGACTGTAGCCTGCCAGGCTCCTCTGCCCTTTGGATTTTCCAGGCAAGAATACTGGAGTGGATTGCCATTTCTTTCTCCAGGAGATCTTCCCAAACCAGAAATCAAACCTGGGTTTCCTGCATTGCAGGCAGATTCTTTACTGACTGAGCTATGAGGGAAGCCCTAATGTACAGCAGTATGTATGATTTATATATATGGAAATATGTGGCCCCATGATTCTATGTGTTGGCTGGGAAGTTTTATCCTTTGGTTTTGTTTAGATTCACTCAGGTGAACATATCTGACAGTTAATATTGCCTGCTGGCTAGGGCACCTGTGTCTCCTCCACAGGGTCTCTTAGGTCCTATAGGCTCGGCTGCTTTTCTTACATAGAAGTCTCAACAGAGCACTATAGGAACTCAGTGTTGTCCCTATATCCCATGCAGCTGGTCAGAGAAATTCCCAACACAAGCCTAGATTTAAAGGGTGGAGATAACAAATATCATGTCTTTATGAGAGAAGCCATAAAAGGTGGCTATGTTTTCAATCCACTACAGGATTCTATTAGTTACTTAGTGGTTTCCAATACCTGATGTCACATTCATTCTCTTAAGTTTGGCTACTACTCATGCAGAGAGTAAAACCCTATCATTTGCTGTCACTGTGCTTACTTTTCCCCATGAAGTTTCCCTTATTGACTTCCAAGACTAATTTGTCATGACCAAGTCACATTCTCCTACTTTCATAAGTCTGGTTATTCTACTACCCACAGAAAAATGAAGCTACGTCAAAACAGTTACGAGCATTTTCAATGAGTAAAACAATGTATTTCTAAACACTGTCTCATATGATTATGAGAAAATGAAAAAAAAAATCCAAAAGAATAGCATAAAACACTTGGAATAGGAGGCCAATAAGTTTTTTTTTTTTGTCCCTCCTTTTTGTCTCATGATTTCCCCTAAGAACCAAAAGTAAAGAAAACAGGACCTATTATTCTTGGACCATTATTCTAAAGACAGCTCCGAGGGATTGCCAGATGATTCTTCTAAATTTATTAATACTAGGACATTGCCAATCCTGTTCTCCTCATACTCAGTAACCAAGCCAGTCTATAAAAGAAACCTGAGGCAGCCGTTCACTAAAGTGGAGGTACTTAGGAGCACTGTTTTGTGGACCAGGTAGCTAGTGCTGTTTATCAGGAAAGCACATTTAGCAGAGCGTAGGGGGGAAGTAAGAAGGAGGCTCTAAAAGAACCAAAAAGTGAGGCTGCCAGTGCCAGCTAGAAGAGAATGCCTGGGCACTTTGAGCTTTCCATAGAGTTGACAAGCAGAGGCATATTTCTGAGCTCCCATTGGATGGGAGCTCAGTGGAAGAATTATTGAGAACTTGGAGTGTATGTGAGTGCTAAGACTGACACCTTTTCGCCTAAAAAATTCTGGAAGTCCAGGGTTGCCTGGAGTGGTTATTAAAGGGAAGGGAAAGCAAAAAAGTAGCAAAAGGGGAACAGTCTGCATTCCCACTATGTGATTTCCCCTTGGGCTAGGTGGATGGTTTGAAAGGAAACCAAGATTGAGCCAACTTAAAACTACTCCACTCAAAAGAGTAATTTTTTCTTTTCTTTTCTTTTTTTTTAGAGTAAAGGAACTTCTACAGTAGGAAGCTCTGGGTACATTGCTGAGAGCAGGACAGAAGGAGGTTGAAAGAGGTTAGGAAATTTCACAAATCAAGACCCACAGGAATTTGATGGGCCCATAGAAGTAGCTTACATGAGGAATGGCATTGGAACATCTACCATAAAGGGGGCATCCATGGCCATATTTTAGCAGTATGAGTGTTATAAATATCTTGCTTGATACTGAACTTAGTTTCTCTATTTCAATAGAATCTCAATTTCCTGACTTTTCAACGTTTATGCTGCTTAACACCTGCTGTATTTTTTAAGAAATGGCCACTAACACATTTTACTAAGACATAACTTAGGGCAAGTCTGTCTCCTAGTTAAAGAAAATAACTTGACACTATTGAACTGAATAAACTGAACAATATGGCCGCTCCCATATGAAGTTCAAAGGTTATAATTTTATTCCTCTCTTTTATGTTGAAAGTCAATACCTTTACAAGGAGTTACTACAGATACAACAGCCTAAATCTAAACACTGGGCCATAGCCTGGTGATAAAAATAGATTATGACATTTACAGAATAAAATTTCTCCAGCTTTTCACTCAAAAGTGTGCTCCATCTTTAGATGGATTATGCAAGCAAGCACAGTTCCAGTAATAACAAACCTCTCTTCCAGGAGCCATTTCAGAAAGCATGAAGGATATTATCTCCCATTGTCAGGGTGATCCAGGACAAAAGATAGAGATGTAAATTTGGAATTACTGTGGACCTTTTGTATAGTAAGTTTCCCCCCTTTTCTTCCTCTTCTTGCTTATCTCTCATGCCCAGACTGTGCCATGTGTGATTCATTCCTCTGTTGTCCCCTTCCTTAATGCTGCTTTTTAGATGCCCAGATAAGCTCTGTGAGCAACCTTACTCCCTTCTCTTTGTCCAAACACCAAATTCTCTATTATACCACTCAGTGTTGCCCCACCTACCATGAAATCTCAGACCCTCTGCTCCTGGCATGGACTTAGGCATTTTAATGCAGATGACAATACACTATGCTTGATAAGCTCACACTTAAAGAAGCACAAATAATAGTCTATTCAGAGATAAACACAGAAAGTATTTCGATACCCCCAGGGACCATTTACTACATTTTAACAACATATCTGCCTGTTAAAGCAGGAGACTTGGGTTTGATCCTTGGGTCAGGAAGATCCTCTGGAGAAGAAAATGGCAACCCACTGCAGTAGTCTTGCCTGGTAAATCCCATGGACAGAGGAGCCTGGTGGGCTACAGTCGATAGGGTCCTAAAATAATCAGATAAGACTTAGGGATTAAACAAAGACAAGGTATAATGATTCCCATAATCTTTTTTTCCAGTTCCAAGATGTTTTTACATATTCATTGAGATATTATTGACAAACAATAATTACAAAAATTTCTAATTTTATCACAAAGTAAAGAAATACACAGCCACAGGGTTTTTCTGTAAAAAAACCAGATTCACAAGTGGCAGACTGGCCCTCATGGTAGAGGAGCTCTGACCCTGGACTCCAGCTCTCAAGAGCTGAGTGTTCATGTCCTGACTTGATTCATAAAAGTTAAGAGTAAGAGTCTGCCTTGAGGGAGCTTGCATTTCTAATTTAATGGGTGATAAAAGAGAGAAGAGCTGGAATACTAAATTTTATTGTAGGACAGTTGTTACTATGTGTATTTAATCCACAGAATTTTTAATTCAAATGGATCTTGGATGTCACTGAGTCCAACCCTCTTAAGTGTATGACTCCTTGTAACAAAATTACTAGACAGTGGTAATTTGATCCTGCTTGACTAACTCTGCTAATATAGCTAACTAAATTTGTGAGGAAGCTTGTTCAATAATTCAAGCTTTGTAACTATTCAGAATCCTTTATATGAGATCAGTCTACTTCAGTGTAACTTTTACTCAGTTCTCTCTCTCTCCCTGCCCCTCACACACTCACCTCTTACTCATAGACCTTCAAAAGGTTGTTATGGTCTTTGTAATTAACCAAGTCACTCTCTGCATTAGAAAATGACTATCTTTCCAAGCAATGGCAGCAATGGCAATATAAAATATGATCAGCAATTGGCACTGTGCATGACTTGTTACCTGCTGTGTGCTGTGCTTAGTCACTCAACCTGTCCGACTCTTTTCGACCCCATGGACTGTAGCCCGCCAGGCTCCTCTGTCCATGGGAATTCTCCAGGCAAAAATACTGCAGTGGGTTGCCATGCCCTCCTCAAAGGGTTCGTCCCAACCCAGGGATCGAACCCAGGTCTTCAGCATTGCAGGTGGATTCTTCACCATCTGTGTCATCAGGGAAGCCCAAGAATACTAGAGTGGATAGCCTATCCCTTCTCCAGGGGATCTTCTCAATGCAGGAATCAAATTGGGGTCTCCCGCATTACAGGCCGATACTTAACCAGCTGAGCTATCAGGGAAGCCCTGGCTTGTTACATATAATACCTAAAATCTCATTTTACCAGTTAAAGAAACTAAAGTACAGAGAAGCCAACAAGCTGCTCAGGATCACACATAACACAACTCAATGTTGGTTTCAAGATTTAATTCCAGGTATTCTTCTCTGGTGGCTCAGACGGTAAAGCATCTGCCTGCAGTGCAGGAGACCTGGGTTCAATCCTTGGGTTGGGAAGATCCCCTGGAGAAGGAAATGGCAACCCACTCCAGTACTCTTGCCTGAAAATGTCCACGGACTGAGGAGCCTGGTAGGCTACAGTCCATGGGGTCACAAAGAGTCGGACATGATTGAGTGACTTCACTTACTCATTCTATCTCCATGGCAAGTACTCTCAACTACTTCATCTTGCTGACAAAAAAAAAATATATATATATATTTTTTTTTAATTAAGACTTATTTCTTTGAAAATTAACTCAAAATTCAAAAATTGGGAAAAGAAAATTAAAATAAAAATGAAAAATAAGAGTCCATAATAAATGATTAGGGAAATACAACTAGCATATTTAAAATCAATTGATACACATGCTACTCCACAATGGAATAATATTAATGAAATGTTGTTGTTGTTAATTGCTATTTCCTGTCCAAGTTTTTACGACCCCATAGACTGTAGCCTGCCAGGCTCTTCTGTCCAGGGAATTTTCCAGGTACCATTTCCTTCTCCAGGGGATCGACCAGACCCAGTGATCAAACCAGCATCTCCTGTACTGGCAAGCAGATTCTTTATCACTGAGCCAGCCACCAGGGAAGACTCTTCCCCCAAATATGTTGAACTCAAAAAGAGCAGAATGAAATTTGGATAACGATCAATCTAACCAAAGGGTAAGTTACCACCTTTTATTTCCCACAAGGAAAAGAAAAGGTTGCATTATCTCAAAACAGTAACTTCCTTATATTGGGACACTGGTTACAATTCAATTCTGATACATACATATTTCTTGAAAGTGAAAGTCACACAGTTATGTCTGACTCTTTGTGACCCTATGGACTATAAACTCCATGGAATTCTCCAGGCCAGAATACTGGAGTGGGTAGCCTTTCCTTCTCCAGGGGATCTTCCCAACCCAGGGATGGAACCCAGGTCTCCTGCATTGTAGGCAGATTCTTTACCAGCTGAGCCACAAGGGAAACCCAATATATTCTGACCACTGATAAGCAACTTACATGAAATTATTGTGTCTAATCAATGTTTCACTATAAAGCTACTATTTTGACCAATTAAAAACAAAACAAAACTCCATTATGGTGACATTTCCAGAAGTATTAACTTAGCAACAAGTCATCTTTATGTCATTTATCAAACTGAAAGGAAGAAGATAGTACATCCCAATTTTTACTTATTTAAAAGAGATTTAATTCAATAATTTGACTCCTATTTGAAAACCACATTTTCCTCCTCAGCACTGGACAGCACTGAGGTGAAAACAGTGTTCATGATCGTTGACTTTCCTTTAAAGAAAAGCATTATGGAATTTCAGCAGTGAACATTATCCAGTTCCTACTCAAATGCCCTCTCCAGGAATATGTGAAAGTATTCTGTAAAAGGCAAGAAGAAATTCCAGTCTTGAACATTTCACTCCAACAACTTGATCAGACCAGCTGCCCTATCATTGAGTAGAATGATCACCAGTACCCTTGTCACTGCTAATGCTAAATATTATGTCCTGTGTTGTATCCAAATAAATGCACAGAAGACATTTGTATAGATAAATTAGTGTTAAGAATTAAAAACTCTCATCACTACTTTTTAATGTATTCTTAATAAACTCAGTAGCTTCTGAATCAATTTCACTTCCGGAAGCAAAATATACACAAACATCAATCAGCTTATGTAGAAACCTACCAAAATTGAAACAAAAATTACATAGATTCGACAAATGAGATTAGCTTAATTAGCTATTGACTTTAAGCCTTAGCAACCTTCTCAGCAGGCTTCCTCATCTGAATCACAGAACATGGGTCATTTTCTCAACTTAGAATTCATTATATACTGTATAATGAGACCAGTGTCTTCTGAAACTGCCACTAGAAGAAACTAGGATATTCTTAATAGATACTCTTTGAGATCATCTTTGCTATACGCAGATGAGTTAAAATTTTCACTTTAAGGGTTAACAATAAAATTAAACTAGGTATCAATCTAACAGCAGTTTTTGTCTGGGAAGATGAAATGTTATTTTTCTTTTTTTTTTTCTATTATGCTTTCCTTTTTCTGAAAGTCTTGTAAAATAACATTTTTATAATTATCCCCGTATAGAATGAATGGTCTCTGGGTCCATGAAATACATGTAAAACTGCTTATGCCAAACCACAAACCTAGGTGATAGCCTAAAACTGGGTTTTTAAAATAACAAGAATAGAGTATATGCCAGATTTTTCCCCTGATAAATAATCTTAGCCATTATTTCTTGACAGTCAATCACTAATTATGTTAGTAGCACTTCTCCTGGTGACTAAATCTTTCTCAATGTATAAAATTAATGTCTCTAGAAGCTGCATTAGAATTTTCATGTGGTCATGTCACTGATAATTAAGAGGAAGGTAACAGCTTACTACATGAGGATACCACCTGGTAATTCTATCAGCCAAAAATACTGCATTTTAAAAAATTTTCATTATCCTCCTTATCTCCTATCCTAATTCCATCAGTAACATCAACATTCTAAAACACCCACTGGTTCCAAACACTGGAACCTTCTTTGCTTATTCTCTTTCACTTGTATTTCTAACCACAGTGTCTGACATGGAGTTCCTCGCCAAGCCTTTTTCAGTTATGCTTACACTGGTAACTCTCATCAGTGCCCTCTCATCACTATTCTCAATGCGGTTAACTCACTCCAATTGTTTCTAGACTATTCTAATAACTATCTCATGTTCTTTCTGCCCAACCAGCCAACCCTCTGTTCAAAAACTACTGAAAGAAAGCACCAACTGCCCTCTATTGTAGACAGGAATGATACTGATAATTAAACTCTGAAATGAAGATTACTCTGTGAAGTTTTTACATTTTTCTGAATGCAAATAATTTAATTGCCTATTATAGCAATTTGTTGTTTTATCTCTTCAGCTTTTTATTAAAATACCTATTAGGTTTTTTTTTTCTAATTTGTTTATAATCATTCATGAATTATATTTCCTTTATATTTCCCTAAATTTGGTTTGATAGATGAGTAAAGACATGAAATCACCACAGATCTATGGTGAACTCTTCATGTTAAAAACAGGGAGTAATAGTACTTATCTCACAGTGTAATTGTAAGGATTAAATGAGCTAATATATATAAACTGCTAAAACAGTGCATGTCACAGATCCTTTCTCAGGATAACATAGAAATAAGATAATATTACAAAATATTTGTTAGGGTCTATGTATCATTTACTTGAGCCATAGCTGGCACTTACTTTCTGCCTGTCCCTTCGTACTCAGTCCTCTAATCTTCAGTCTCAGTTACTTTCAAATGATTCTTTGTGATCCCATTCTACTTGCAACCTGATTTACAAGTCCCACGTCTGTAGAAAATGCCATGATATTTCAATTTGTTCCACTTAATGAATTTGTTGCACACTAGGAAATCTATACCAATCATTCTTTTATGATATAAATTTGCATAGAAAGGAGATGTCCATGTCAGTCTTTTGAAGGTTGTGGGCTTCACCCTGTTTATTAATGGAACAATGTCAAGAAATAAATTTTAAAGCAGTGTTATCTGTCCTTTTGTCCCTTGTTGTTGTTTGTAGAATTTTAAATGCATACTATGTAAGCTGAAATAAAAAATATATCATAGGGAAATGAGGTTTTTCAGTAAATACATACACTACTTTTAGAACTCACCAACATTAAATATCTTGCTCATATCAACCAGAAATACTTACTTGATAACTTCCTTACATTTAGGTAAGTGTACTAGTAGCAACCAATCAACCAGTCCATTCTGAAGGGGATTAGCCCTGGGTGTTCTTTGGAAGGAATGATGCTAAAGCTGAGACTCCAGTACTTTGGCCACCTCATGCAAAGAGTTGACTCACTGGAAAAGACTCTGATGCTGGGAGGGATTGGGGGCAGGAGGAGAAGGGGACAGCAGAGGATGAGATGGCTGGATGGCATCACCAACTCGATGGACGTGAGTCTGAGTGAACTCCGGGAGTTGGTGATGGACAGGGAGGCCTGGCGTGCTGCGATTCATGGGGTCGCAAAGAGTCGGACATGACTGAGTGACCGAACTGAACTGAACTAAACTGAACTAGTAGCATAGACTGGTTAGGAGAACAGTTATTCTGTATTTATAAGCTTACTAGACGCCATGTTGTCAGCTTCTACAACCATTTTATTATATCTCATAACATGACTCAGAGTTGATATTTATATTGCCAATTTAATGAAGAGGAATGTGATAGTTGGAGAAATTTTATGACCCTCCTGAGGTAGTATGTTCAGGATCTGAGATTGATTCTTCTGCTTACAGAATTAAGTTCCTTCCAAAACATCAAAACAATTGGATTTATTGAAGATTTCAAGATAAGGGACATTATTATCAAAGAATCAGTTTCCTTATAACCCTTCCTCACTACATGCATTTGCCCATTCATATCCTTTGTCTAATTATCTTAATAGAATTTTAGATTTTTACTCTATATTGACATGCCTTTCTACTTGGAAACAGTTGACAAAATAACATCTACATCAGAAATTCACAATGCAATTAAAAACCCTAAACCTAATATAATGAGATTTACATGGCAACGGCACCCCACTCCAGTACTTTTGCTTGGAAAATCCCATGGACGGAGGAGCCTGGTAGGCTGCAGTTCATGGGGTCCCGAAGATTCAGACACGACTGAGCGACTTCACTTTCACTTTTCACTTTCATGCATTGGAGAAGGAAATGGCAACCCACTCCAGTGTTCTTGCCTGGAGAATCCCAGGGATGGGGGAGCCTGGTGGGCTGCTGTCTATGGGGTTGCAAAGAGTCAGACACGACTGAAGTGACTTAGCAGCAGCAGCAGAGAAGCGAACCTTTCATAGGGTATGACTTTAGAAGTAAACAAAGGTCATCTGATATTTCATAATTAAAATTTAACTTTATACTTTCATCAACATCAAAATGAAACTCTCCCTGTATTTGGCAAATATTTAAAGAATTTTTCTTTAATTTTTACATTAATATAAATTCAGAGTAGACTCTGATAAGAGGGTGAAGGGTAAAAGCCCAAGGAAACAGGACATTTGAAGACTAAGAAGGCTAAGGTTGTGCCTTGGATAGAGAAGTTAACCAAAATGGCTACTCAAGAAACCCAGATGAATGCCACCACTTAAGACAGCCTCCTACAGAAAAGAATGGAAACTAAGTGATGACTAGATGATAAATGTCACATTTCTATGATTCTAAGAAATCTCCATTTAATAACAGTCTTAAAAAGGATCATGATAGACAGTGTGAAACTCAGGTTAAAACTCTTTTTTCCTGGCCCTTTTAATACATTTGTAAACACCCAACTCCTACATTAACTCTGTCTCCCCTTTAAAATACATAAAGTGATTCATATTTTCTTTACTAAACCTGATGGATGTAGTGCTTGATACTTAACATGTTCTCTAGGGACAAGTAGTATTCAGTTGCTTTACATGAAAAAATGATATACTATACCAGAATTCCACAGCATAAGATGGCTAATGAATTTCTTAGATTATCTTACATAGTCACCTGCAATGAAGTGCCTATTAGAGACAAAATAGTCGTGAACCAAGTGGCTGTTGCAACAACAGATCATTAGAGGAGGAATGGTGGTTACAAGTGCTGTGGGATGGCCCGGAAATTTTTGACTGCACTAGAAATGTACAGAAAGAAAATGTCCTGATTGGGGTCTAAATTCTTGGCTTGAGAAATAAACAGAGGTCCAAGGAGCTACTGTGACTATACAGATATAATCTCTTATCTTTGTAGTCAGAGAAACTGATGTAGCTGGAAATCAGACACCGATTTCATTCATACTCTTCCAAGGTTTCCTATGTGAAATTTAATGTATTAACTGGGAGTGACCAAAGCTCTCAGAAATGAAATGAATGAAACACTGGGTTAATTAAGATGAATATATACAGGAGATATTTCAAAACCAGTGAATTATCTGGCAGCAGAAGCAGTCTCTCACTCTCTATCCCTCAGGTCTACAATCTTCTAAGGCTGACCTGACTTGTCTTAAGGTTCCACAATCATTATACCTGACATAACTAGGTTGTAAACAAATTCTGTTTTCCTTAATGCTTATTCTGCACTGTATCTCATTTCTTCCACATTTTAAACTAAAATCAGATACTAGCATGATTAAAAAAGCGAAGGCTTAAATACCCAAAAATGTGTTTTCGGCTGTGACAGATATATTAGCAGAATGCTGGAGGACACATGTGCATTCTAAAAATGGTGCACTAGGAGATGGGGCCACAGCAGCTTGTAATAGTCGTGACTTTGGCTGGTAAGTTAACTGAAATCTAAATCTAACTATGGCTTGTCAGGATGACTATCATCAGAAAGAGCATAGGTAACTAATGTTGGTGAGAATGTGGAGAAAGGGGAACCCTTGCACGCTGTTGGTGGGAAATGTAAATTGGTGTAACTACTGTGGAAAACAGTATGGAAGTTTCTGAAAAAACTAAAGATAGTACTACTTTAGGACCCAGTGATCCCACTTCTGGATGTATGTCTGGGAGGGGTGGGGGGAGAATAGAAACACGAATTCAAAAAGATACATGTACCCAAAAGTTCACTGCAGCATTCTTTATCATTGCCAGGATATGGAAGCAACCTAAGTGTCCAACTACAGATGAATGAATAAAGAAGTGCATACATACAAATACACACACACACACACACACGCATACACATACAAAATAGAATACAACTGAGCCAGAAAAAGGATGAAATTTTGCCATTTACAGCAAGATTGATGGACTTAGAGGCCATGCTATGTGAAATAAGTCACACAGAGAAAGATAAGCACTGTATGATATCACTTGTATATGGAGTCAAAATAATACAACAAACCAGTAAATGTAACAACAACAAAAACAAGCAGTCTTACAGGTAAAGAACTAGTACTACCAATGGGGAGAGGGAAGGAGGAAGGAATATAGCAGTAGGGAATCAAAAGGTACAAACTATTCATTATAAAATAAAGTACAAGGATATTCTGTACAAAAGGGAAATACAGCCAATATTTTATAATCACTATAAATTGAATACATTTTACAAGTGTGAAACACTACCTCATATACCCAAAGCTCATAATATTGCATAGCAATATACTTTTTTTTTAATTTTATTTTATTTTTAAACTTTACATAACTGTATTAGTTTTGCCAAACATCAAAATGAATCTGCCACAGGTATACCCGTGCTCCCCATCCTGAACCCTCCTCCCTCCTCCCTCCCTGTACCCTCCCTCTGGGTCGTCCCAGAGCACCAGCCCCAAGCATCCAGTATCATGCATCGAACCTGGACTGGCAACTCGTTTCATACATGATATTATACATGTTTCAATGCCATTCTCCCAAATCTCCCCACCCTCTCCCTCTCCCACAGAGTCCATAAGGCTGATCTATACATCAGTGTCTCTTTTGCTGTCTCGTACACAGGGTTATTGTTACCATCTTTCTAAATTCCATATATATGCGTTAGTATACTGTATAGGTGTTTTTCTTTCTGGCTTACTTCACTCTGTATAATAGGCTCCAGTTTCATCCACCTCATTAGAACTGATTCAAATGTATTCTTTTTAATGGCTGAGTAATACTCCATTGTGTATATGTACCATTGCTTTCTTATCCATTCATCTGCTGATGGACATCTAGGTTGCTTCCATGTCCTGGCTATTATAAACAGTGCTGCGATGAACATTGGGGTACACGTGTCTCTTTCCCTTCTGGTTTCCTCAGTGTGTATGCCCAGCAGTGGGATTGCTGGATCATAAGGCAGGTCTATTTCCAGTTTTTAAAGGAATCTCTACACTGTTCTCCATAGTGGCTGTACTAGTTTGCATTCCCACCAACAGTGTAAGAGGGTTCCCTTTTCTCCACACCCTCTCCAGCATTTATTGCTTGTACACTTTTGGATCGCAGCCATTCTGACTGGAGTGAAATGCTACCTCATAGTGGTTTTGATTTGCATTTCTCTGATAATGAGGATGTTGAGCATCTTTTCATGTGTTTGTTAGCCATCTGTATGTCTTCTTTGGAGAAATGTCTATTTAGTTCTTTGGCCCATTTTTTGATTGGGTCATTTATTTTTCTGGAGTTGAGCTGTAGGAGTTGCTTGTATATTTTTGAGATTAGTTGTTTGTCAGTTGCTTCATTTGTTATTATTTTCTCCCATTCTGAAGGCTGCCATTTCACCTTGCTAATAGTTTCCTTTGATGTGCAGAAGCTTTTAAGGTTAATTAGGTCCCATTTGTTTATTTTTGCTTTTATTTCCAATGTTCTGGGAGGTGGGTCATAGAGGATCCTGCTGTGATGTATGTCAGAGAGTGTTTTGCCTATGTTCTCCTCTAGGAGATTTATAGTTTCTGGTCTTACATTGAGATCTTTAATCCATTTTGAGTTTATTTTTGTGCATGGTGTTAGAAAGTGTTCTAGTTTCATTCTTTTACAAGTGGTTGACCAGTTTTCCCAGCACCACTTGTTAAAGAGATTGTCTTTTAATCCATCGTATATTCTTGCCTCCTTTGTCAAAGATAAGGTGTCCATATGTGTGTGGAGTTATCTCTGGGCTTTCTATTTTGTTCCATTGATCAATATTTCTGTCTTTGTGCCAGTACCATACTGTCTTGATAACTGTGGCTTTGTAATAGAGCCTGAAGTCAGGTAGGTTGATTCCTCCAGTTCCATTCTTCTTTCTCAAGATCGCTTTGGCTATTCGAGGTTTTTTGTATTTCCATACAAATTGTGAAATTATTTGTTCTAGCTCTGTGAAGAATACCGTTGGTAGGTTGACAGGGATTGCATTGAATCTATAAATTGCTTTGGGTAGTATACTCATTTTCACTATATTGATTCTTCCAATCCATGAACATGGTATATTTCTCCATCTGTTAGTGTCCTCTTTGATTTCTTTCACCAGTGTTTTATAGTTTTCTATATATAGGTCTTTAGTTTCTTTAGGTAGATATATTCCTAAGTATTTTATTCTTTCCGTTGCAATGGTGAATGGAATTGTTTCCTTAATTTCTCTTTCTGTTTTCTCATTATTAGTGTATAGGAATGCAAGGGATTTCTGTGTGTTGATTTTATATCCTGCAACTTTACTATAGTCATTGATTAGTTCTAGTAATTTTCTGGTGGAGTCTTTAGGGTTTTCTATGTAGAGGATCATGTCATCTGCGAATAGTGAGAGTTTTACTTCTTCTTTTCCAATTTGGATTCCTTTTATTTCTTTTTCTGCTCTGATTGCTGTGGCCAAAACTTCCAAAACTATGTTGAATAGTAATGGTGAAAGTGGGCACCCTTGTCTTGTTCCTGACTTTAGAGGAAATGCTTTCAATTTTTTACCATTGAGGATAATGTTTGCTGTGGGTTTGTCATATATAGCTTTTATTATGTTGAGGTATGTTCCTTCTATTCCTGCTTTCTGGAGAGTTTTTATCATAAATGGATGTTCAGTATTGTCAAAGGCTTTCTCTGCATCTATTGAGATAATCATATGGTTTTTTTCAATTTGTTAATGTGATGTATTACATTGATTGATTTGCAGATATTGAAGAATCCTTGCATCCCTGGGATAAAGCCCACTTGGTCCTGGTGTATGATCTTTTTAATGTGTTGTTGGATTCTGATTGCTAGAATTTTGTTAAGGATTTTTGCATCTATGTTCATCAGTGATATTGGCCTGTAGTTTTCTTTTTTTGTGGCATCTTTGTCAGGTTTTGGTATTAGGGTGATGGTGGCCTCATAGAATGAGTTTGGAAGTTTACCATCCTCTGCAATTTTCTGGAAGAGTTTGAGCAGGATGGGTGTTAGCTCTTCTCTAAATTTTTGGTAGAATTCAGCTGTGAAGCCGTCTGGACCTGGGCTTTTGTTTGCTGGAAGATTTTTGATTACAGTTTCAATTTCCGTGCTTGTGATGGGTCTGTTAAGATTTTCTATTTCTTCCTGGTCGAGTTTTGGAAAGTTGTACTTTTCTAAGAATTTGTCCATTTCTTCCACGTTGTCCATTTTATTGGCATATAATTGTTGATAGTAGTCTCTTATGATCCTTTGTATTTCTGTGTTGTCTGTTTTGATCTCTCCATTTTCATTTCTAGTTTTATTGATTTGATTTTTCTCCCTTTGTTTCTTGATGAGTCTGGCTAATGGTTTGTCAATTTTATTTATCCTCTCAAAGAACCAGCTTTTGGCTTTGTTGATTTTTGCTATGGTCTCTTTTGTTTCTTTTGCATTTATTTCTGCTCTAATTTTTAAGATTTCTTTCCTTCTACTAACCCTGGGGTTCTTCATTTCTTCCTTTTCTAGTTGCTTTAGGTGTAGAGTTAGGTTATTTATTCAACTTTTTTCTTGTTTCTTGAGGTGTGCCTGTATTGCTATGAACTTTCCCCTTAGGACTGCTTTTACAGTGTCCCACAGGTTTTGGGTTGTTGTGTTTTCATTTTCATTAGTTTCTATGCAAATTTTGATTTCTTTTTTGATTTCTTCTGTGATTTGTTGGTTATTCAGCAGCGTGTTGTTCAGCCTCCATATGTTGGAATTTTTAATAGTTTTTCTCCTGTAATTGAGATCTAATCTTACTGCATTGTGGTCAGAAAAGATGCTTGGAATGATTTCTATTTTTTTGAATTGACCAAGGCTAGCTTTATGGCCCAGGATGTGATCTATCCTGGAGAAGGTTCCATGTGCGCTTGAGAAAAAGGTGAAATTCATTGTTTTGGGATGAAATGTCCTATAGATATCAATTAGGTCTAACTGGTCTATTGTATCATTTAAAGTTTGTGTTTCCTTGTTAATTTTCTGTTTAGTTGATCTATCCATAGGTGTAAGTGGGGTATTAACGTCTCCCACTATTATTGTGTTGTTGTTAATTTCTCCTTTCATACTTGTTAGCATTTGTCTTACATTTTGCGGTGCTTCCGTGTTGGGCGCATGTATATTTATAATTGTTATATCTTCTTGGATTGATCCTTTGATCATTATGTAGTGTCCATCTTTGTCTCTTTTCACAGTCTTTGTTTTAAAGTCTATTTTATCTGATATAAGTATTGCTACTCCTGCTTTCTTTTGGTCCCTATTTGCATGGAAAATCTTTTTCCAGCCCTTCACTTTCAGTCTGTATGTGTCCCCTGTTTTGAGGTGGGTCTCTTGTAGACAACATATGTAGGGGTCTTGTTTTTGTATCCATTCAGCCAGTCTTTGTCTTTTGGTTGGGGCATTCAACCCATTTACGTTTAAGGTAATTACTGATAAGTATGATCCTGTTGCCATTTACTTTATAGTTTTGGGTTCGAATTTATACACCGTTTTTGTGTTTCCTGTCTAGAGAATATCCTTTAGTATTTGTTGGAGAGCTGGTTTGATGGTGCTGAATTCTCTCAGCTTTTGCTTGTCTGAAAAGCTTTTGATTTCTCCTTCATACTTGAATGAGATCCTTGCTGGGTACAATAATCTGGGCTGTAGGTTATTTTCTTTCATCACTTTAAGTATGTCTTGCCATTCTTTCCTGGCTTGAAGAGTTTCTATTGAAAGTTCAGCTGTTATCCTTATGGGAATTCCCTTGTGTGTTATTTGTTGTTTTTCCCTTGCTGCTTTTAATATTTGTTCTTTGTGTTTGATCTTTGTTAATTTGATTAATATGTGTCTTGGGGTGTTTCGCCTTGGGTTTATCCTGTTTGGGACCCTCTGGGTTTCTTGGACTTGGGTGATTATTTCCTTCCCCATTTTAGGGAAGTTTTCAACTATTATCTCTTCAAGTATTTTCTCATGGTCTTTCTTTTTGTCTTCTTCTTCTGGGACCCCTATGATTCGAATGTTGCAGCATTTAATATTGTCCTGGAGGTCTCTGAGATTGTCCTCATTTTTTTTAATTCGTTTTTCTCTTATCCTCTCTGATTCATTTATTTCTACCATTCTATCTTCTAATTCTCTAATCCTATCTTCTGCCTCTGTTATTCTACTATTTGTTGCCTCCAGAGTGTTTTTCATTTCATTTATTGCATTATTCATTATATATTGACTCTCTCTTATTTCTTCTAGGTCCTTGTTAAACCTTTCTTGCATCTTCTCAATCTTTGTCTCCAGGCTATTTATCTGTGATTCCATTTTAATTTCAAGATTTTGGATCAATTTCACTATCATTATTCGGAATTCTTTATCAGGTAGATTCCCTATCTCTTCCTCTTTTGTTTGGTTTGGTGGGCATTTATCCTGTTCCTTTATCTGCTAGGTATTCCTCTGTCTTTTCATCTTGTTTAAATTGCTGAGTTTGGGGTGTCCTTTCTGTATTCTGGCAGTTTGTGGAGTTCTCTTTATTGTGGCATTTCCTCGCTCTGTGTGGGTTTGTACAGGTGGCTTGTCAAGGTTTCTTGGTTAGGGAAGCTTGTGTTGGTGTTCTGGTGGGTGGAGCTGTATTTCTTCTCTCTGGAGTGCAATGAAATGTCCAGTAATGAGTTATGGGATGTCTATGGTTTTGGGGTGACTTTGGGCTGCCTGTATCTTGGAGCTCAGGGCTGTGTTCCTTGTTACTGGTGAATTTGCTTGGTATGTCTTGCCCTGAAACTTGTTGGCCCTTGTGTGGTGCTTGGTTTCAGTGCTGGTATGGAGGCATTTGATGAGCTCCTGTCAATTAATGTTCCTTGGAGTCAGGAGCTCCCTGGAGTCAGGGTTTGGACTTAAGCCTCCTGCTTCCAGTTATCAGTCTTATTTTTACAGTAGTTTCAGAGCTTCTCCTTCTATACAGCATGATTGATAAAACATCTACGTTAAAGATGAAAAGTTTCTCTACTGTGAGGGTCACCCAGAGAGGTTCACAGCGTTATATGGAGAAGAGAAGAGGGAGGAGGGAGTTAGAGGTGACCCGAAGAAGATGAGGTGGAATCAATAGAGGAGAGAGTGGGCTATCCAGTAATCTCTTCCTTATGTGCACTCCACAACTGGACTGCTCAGAGTTGTTCACGGAGTTATACAGAGAAGAGAAGAAGGAGGAAGGTGACAGAGGTGGCCAGGAGGATAAAAGGGGGGAATGAAAAGGAGAGAGACAGATCCAGCCAGTAATCAGTTCCCTAAGTGTTCTCCACTGTCTTGAACACACAGAAATTCACAGAGTTGGGTAGAGTAGAGAGGGGTTAGGGAGGAGACATAGGCGACCTGGTGGAGAAAAAGGAGAGTCCAAAGGGAGAGAGAGCAGTTAAGCCAGTAATCCCACTCCCTAGTGAAAAATGGGTCCTGAAGATTGGGTTCTTAAAGGTACAAAATTGGTAACAAATACATAAAAGCAAAAATTAAAAATCTAGAGTAGAGTTTGGAATTTCAAAAATACGATGTTAAAGAAAAGAAGAAGGAAAAGAAAGAGAGAAAAAATGAACAAACAAAAGCAAACAAGGTCGCAAAAATTACAAAGAAAATATGGGTACAAAATTGATAACTAATACCAAAAAGCAAAAGTTAAAAATCTAGAGTAGAGTTTGGAATTTCAAAAATACAATGTTAAAAAAAGAAGAAGAAAATGAGAGAGGAAAAAAAAACAAACAAGAACAATCAAAGTCGCATAAATTATAAAGAAAATACAGGTACAAAATTGATAACAAATACCAAAAAGAATAAATTAAAAATCTAGAGTAGAGTTTGGAATTTCAGATATACAATGTTATTTAAAAGAAGAAGAGAAAGAAACAGAGAAAAAGAAAATGAAAAAATAAAAAAAGATCACAGAAATTATTAAAAAAAACTATAGGTACAAAATTGATAACAAATACCAAAAAGCTAAAATTAAAAATCTAGAGTAGAGTTTGGAATTTCAAAAATACAATGTTAAAGAAAAGAAGGGAAAAAAACTTAAAAAAATATATATGAAGTTTGCTTAAAAAAAATAGGGTCTTTTTTTCTTTCTTTTTTTTTTTTTTGCAAAGTAATCAGTTATAAAAGTGAAAATTAAAGGAATAATAGAGGACTTAAATTTAAAAAAAAATAAAAAAAAAGAAAGAAAGAATGATCGTAAAAATAGTAAAAATATATCTAGGACTTTCTCCGGTTTTGTTGTGAGTATTGTGGGTTCAGTTCATTTTTGGCTAGTTCCTTGGTCTGACTTATATTTCTCAAGATCTATAGGCCCCTTCCTATGTAGTTGGTACTAACCACGGGGTTTTAATCTATTGCCTGTAGCTTCCAAGGCGGTTCCCTGTGGTATAGCTTCTTCTGTTTGCTGGTCTTTTCAGTGTCTGGTTTCCACCCTGACACAAAGGGGACGGTGGAGGACACTTTTTTTTTTTAGGCTCACTTGTTCAGTCATGCTGAGGGGAGGTAGGGAGGGATGCTGCAAACAAATAACACTGGCATGTGCTCACAGTGCCTCAGCCACACTGGGTCTGCCCCCTGTTCACGGCGCGTGTAGCCTCCCTGCCCATGCTGCTCATGCTCTAGGTTGCTCCCCCGGGAACCATCCGTGGCTGGCCCTGGGCTGCCTGCACTTCCCAGGTCCAAGCCGCTCAGGTTCAGGCACTCGGGTAGTCCTCAGAGGCGCAGACTCTTGGTTGGGCCTGCGTTTTGTGCCCTTCCCAGATCCGGGCAGCTCAGGTGATGAGGTGTTTGGCACGCGTGATTGCTGCGACTTATCGCCTCCCCGCCGCTCGGTTATCTAGGTGTGCACCAGCGCACCTTCTCAGGCAGATGTTGACCGTCCAGACCCCCAAGAAGTTTTAGTTAGCAAAGAAGCCTGCTTACAGTTTTATAGATAATGTCTCTCTGGGGCTGCGATTGTCCCCTTCTGGCTCTGGCTGCCTATCACCGGAGGGGGATGGTCTGCCGCCAGCTATCTCTGTTCAGTCCTTTGTTCCGTGCGCGGGCCTGGCGGTGTCTTAGGTTAGGGCTGGCTTTTCATGTGGTAGATATCCCACAGTCTGGTTTGCTAGCCCAAATTATTTCACTCAGATAGCACTCGGGGTATTCAGGCCAGATCCTTGTGATGCAGCCCGCGCCATGCCTCCCTGCCCAGCTCCGCTTGCTAATGGCGGATGCAGGCGTCTGCGCTGCTTCTCCGCTGGGGGAGTTACCGTAGGGCTTGCAATGTGTGGGTTTTAATTGTTTATTTATTTTTCCTCCCTGTTATGTTGCCCTCTGTGCTTCCAAGGCTCGGCATGGATTTGGCAGTGAGAAGGTTTCCTGGTGTTTGGAAACTCCGTCCCTCCCTCTTTTGTCTCTTTTTTTGTCTTTTATATTTTTTCCTACCTCCTTTCAAAGAGTTGGGTTGCTTTTCTGGGTGCCTGATGTCCTCTGCCGGCATTCAGAAGTTGTTTTGTGGAATTTACTCAGCGTTTAAATGTTCTTTTGATGAATTTGTGGGGGAGAAAGTGTTATCCCCGTCCTACACCTCCGCCACCTTAGCTCCTCCTCAATATACTTCTATAGTAGAAAAAAAATTGAAAAAACCTAACTATGGCTATAATAAATGGATCTGAAATCTAAAAATTCATGTTTACTGTGTATGAAGAGGTCAAAAGTTTAGGTAGCAGGAATGCAATCCACCTTCCCATCATCTATTTATTTCCTGAGAAGGTTAAAAGGACATTTATTTTGCCAAAGCACTTAAAAAAAAAAATCCACCAGTAATGGGTTCACTAGCATCCTTGACTAGCACCATAGTGTTGGTCCTCTAGTTGGCATCTCTGTTTCATTGTGCATGAGAGACTCTAGAATGTCAGAAGACAAATGGCAGCTTAACTACCAGCAGAAATGTACATATTATTTTTATAATAGATATTACAACAGGAAACAAAATTAAAATGGCAATATCAATAAGGATAGTTGAGGTAGATAAGTAATCTGAAAATTTTAAGGGAATGTGAGTATGTTTCCTCATACTGCTACACTTAATAATTAATTCATAAAATTGTTGCTTTCTGTCTTTCTGATTTAGAGGTTTTCTGCATTAGGGGTGTTAGTACTCAAGAGTGAGTCCAACAAGATAACAACAATTGTTCTACCTGGTCTTTTTGGACTTCCCTATGCTTCTGAATCCAGAGATTGATTCTTTAAAAGTACTAATAGTAATGTCAGGGTGGGGATATTGTTTCTACCAGAGAAAAATGCCATTACTGTGACATATGGGAGCAGGGGAGAAGATCATGTGTATTTCTTGAGCAGTTTTCTGGAAGATCCTTCATATGTTCACAGTCAGTGTCAAATTTAGTGCAAGACGATCACAATGTAGTGACACCAAGTGCTCATACTGAGAGGGTGACAGGCAGGAAGGCTAGGGGTCCCAAACAAAGGAAATTAGCTGCAAGTGTCAGATGTTATTTTCTCTCTCTCTGAAGGAGCAGGAGGAAACAAACTACAAGTGTCTGACTTGTTTTTCCCCTTCTCTATACAAAATTAAAAGGAGGTTTCTCTTAAAATTCTGTGTTTCCATGACGAGAGCTGGCTCCACCAGACCTTTTCTCAAGCCTTGAGCTAACCAGTGCATTTTTCTTATGGAAATGTTTTTCTTAAGCTATGTTAATGAACTATGTATTTACCCTTGACTCTGTCTTTCTTCAGCAGTGGCAACAGGTCTGGAAAAAGTCAGTTTTCATTCCAATCCCTAAGAAAGGCAATGCCAAAGAATGTCCAAACTGCTGCACAATTGCACTCATCTCACATTCTAGTAAAGTAATGCTCAAAATTATCCAAGCCAGGCTTTAGCAATACGTGACCTGTGAACTTCCAGATGTTCAAGCTGGTTTTAGAAAAGGCAGAGGAACCAGAGATCAAATTGCCAACATCCACTGGATCATAGAAAAGCAAGAGAATTCCAGAAAAACATCTACTCCTGCTTTACTGACAACGCCAAAGTCTTTGACTGTGTGGATCACAATAAACTGTGGAAAATTCTGAAAGAGATGGGAATACCAGACCACCTGACCTGCCTCTTGAGAAATCTGTATACGGGTCAGGAAGCAACAGTTAGAACTGGACATGGAACAACAGACTGGTTCCAAATAGGGAAAGGAGTACATCAAGACTGTATATTGTCACCCTGCCTATTTAACTTATATGCAGAGTACATCATGAGAAACGCTGGGCTGGATGAAACACAAGCTGGAATCAAGATTGCTGGGAGAAATATCAATAACCTCAAATATGCAGATGACACCACCCTTATGGCAGAAAGTGAAGAAGAACTAAAGAGCCTCTTGATGAAAGTGAAAGAGCAGAGTGAAAATGTTGGCTTAAAGGTCAACACTCAGAAAACTAAGATCATGGCATCTGGTCCCATCACTTCATGGCAAATAGATGGAGAAACAGTGGAAACTGGCAGACTTTATTTTTTTGGTATCCAAAATCACTGTAGATGGTGACTGCAGCTGTGAAATTAAAAGACACTTACTCCTTAGGGGAAAAGTTATGACCAACCCAGACGGTGTATTAAAAAGAAGATGTGTTACTTTCCCAACAAAGGCCCGTCTAGTCAAGGCTATGGTTTTCCCAGTGGTCATGTATGGATGTGAGAGTTGGACTGTGAAGAAAGCTGAGCACTGAAGAATTGATGCTTTTGAACTGTGGTGTTGGAGAAGACTCTTGAGAGTCCCTTGGACTGCAAGGAGATCCAACCAGCCCATTCTAAAGGAAATCAGTCCTAATATTCATTGGGAGGACTGATGTGAAGCTGAAATGCGAATACTTTGGCCACCTGATGTGAAGAAGTGATTCATTGGAAAAGACCCTGATGCTGGAAAAGACTGAAGGCAGGAGGAGAAGGGGACGACAGAGGATGAGATGATTGGATGGCATCACTGACTCAATGGACATGAGTTTGAGTAAACTCTGGGAGTTGATGATGGACAGGGAGGCCTGCTGTGCTGCAGTCCATGGGGTCGCAAAGAGTCGGACATGACTGAGCTACTAAACTGAAGTGTGTTTCTTTAAGTCTTTCAGATTAAGACTCAGAACAGATGAAGGCTCAACAAACCAGTTGTTTTACTCATACATTGTTCTCCTAATCTATGTTAATGAATCTATATATTAATTTGGAAAGCTGCCTTTCATCAAGATTCGTGTCAATCATTATATGGCCTGAGATGACTTACCTGGTGCCAATGTTATCTCAAAATGTATGCTGTGAGGGGCCTTTTGCCACTCTGAATTTTGAGACATTTCCTTTCTCTATTTAATAGCTTGCTAATAAGCATATAACATACTGCTAAAGGCTAGCAGGAGGGTACTCTTTGTGACCCCTTCTGATGTCTATGTCAGAAGGTTTCTATATTTCTTTTATACTTTAATAAAACTTTATTACACAAAAGCTCTGAGTGATCAAGCCTGGTCACTGGCCCCTGACTGAATTCCTCTACTCTGGAAGCCAAGAATCCCAACATCTTTCATGGCTCAGCAATAATCTTTCAATACATCTATCAGTTCAGTTCACTTCAGTCTCATTTGTGTCAGACTCTTCATGACCCCATGGACTGCAGCACACCAGAACTCCCTGTCCATCACCAACTCCCAGAGCCTACTCAAACTCAAGTCCATTGAGTTGGTGATGCCATCCAACCATTTCATCCTCTGTCGTCCCCTTCTCCTCCCGCCCGGCATTTTGCATGATGTACCCTGAATAAAAGTTAAATAAGCAGGGTGAGAGAATATAGCCTTGCTCTACTCTTTTCCCAGTTTTGAACCAGTCTGTTGTTCTATGTCTGGTTTCAACTGTTGCTTCTTGACCTGCATATAGGCTTCTCAGGATACAGGTAAGGTAGTTTGGTATTCCCATCTCTTTAAGAATTTTCCACAGTTTGTGTTAATTCATACAGTCAAAGTCTTTAGTGTAGTCAATGAAGCAAAAATAGATGCTTTCCTGAACTCAGACCCATTAATGTTCTTTGTATTCTATTGCTTAAAGAGGAAATAATTAAGGACAGTGCCCATACAGTATATAAAGCCGCTAGAGGTGGAGGGGAATAAAATTGTTAAATATATTAAATTGGCAGAAACAAGGAAGGAAAGAAAAAAAATCAAGGGAAAAGACAGCAAGAAACAACATTGTTATAAAAGTCCTCATGTTTCAAAATGGCTTGAGAGCATATCCAGAATTGCCATATATAACATTCATTTTCTACCTCTTTTTTGTCCCCTTCATCTGCATCTAGAACTCAACTGATCAAATTTCTCTACATCATAGTCTACCAATTTGTTCATTCTTAAGAAATATGGGTGCTTGATATCTTTCCAATTTGTTAATTCTATAGATGTTCAAGCTGGATTTAGAAAAGGCAAAGGAACCAGACCAAATTGCCAATATCTGTTGAATCATCAAAAACACAAAAGAATTCCAGAAAACATCTACTCCTGCTTTATTTACTATGCCAAAGCCCTTGACTGTGTGGATCACAAAAAACTGTAGAACATTCTTAGAGAGACGGGAATACCAGACCACCTGACCTACCTCTTGAGAAATCTATATGTAGGTCAGGAAGCAACAGTTAGAACTGGATGTGGATTCATTTTGATATTTGGCAAAACTAATACAATTATGTAAAGTTTAAAAAAAAACCAAAAAACTGGATGTGGAACAACAGACTGGTTCCAAATTGGGAAAGGAGTACGTCAAGGCTGTATATTGTCACCCTGCCTATTTAACTTCTATGCAGAGTACATCATGAGAAATGCTGGGCTGGAAGAAGCACAAGCTGGAATCAAGACTGCTGGGAGAAATATCAATAACCTCAGATATGCAGATGACACCACCCTTATGGCAGAAAGTGAAGAGGAACTAAAAAGCCTCTTGATGAAAGTGAAAGAGGAGAGTGAAAAAGTTGGCTTAAAACTCAACATTCAGAAAACTAAGATCATGGCATCTGGTCCCATCA
The DNA here is from genome assembly GCF_029407905.1 of Bubalus kerabau. Classification (NCBI taxonomy): domain Eukaryota; kingdom Metazoa; phylum Chordata; class Mammalia; order Artiodactyla; family Bovidae; genus Bubalus; species Bubalus kerabau. Next base: position 254,159,869 of record NC_073624.1, read on the forward strand.
CTTCATGGCAAATAGATGAGGAAAAAGCAGAAACAGTGATAGACTTTACTTTATTGGGCTCCAAAATCACTGTGGATGGTGACTGCAGCCATGAAATTAAAAGACACTTGCTCCTTGGAAGTAAAGCTATGACAAACCTAGTCAGCATATTAAAAATCAGAGACATCACTTTACCAACAAACGTTCATATAGTCAAAGCTATGGTTTTATCAATAGTCATGTATGGATGTGAAAGTTGGACCATAAAGAAGGTTGAGTGCTGAAGTGCTTTTGAATTGTGGTGTTAGAGAAGACTCTTGAGAGTCTCTTGGACAGCAAGGAGATCAGACCAGTCAGTCCTAAAGGAAATCAACTCTGAAAATTCATTGGATGGACCAACTCTGAAGCTCCTATACTTTGGCCTTCTGATGCAGAGTGGAATAATTGGAAAAACCTTGATGCTGGGAAAGATTGAGTGCAGGAGGAAAAGGGAGTGATGGAGGATGAGATGGTTGGATGGCTTCACTGACTCCATGGACATTGAGTCTGAGCCAACTCCAGGAGATCGTGAAGGACAGGGAAGCCTGTTGGGCTGCAGTCCATTGGGTTGCAAACAGTTGGACACGTCTTAGTGACTGAACCAGAACAATGAACAACAATGTGTCTGAATAGAAGAGGATGAACATCTGCCAGAAAAGAATAAATTTGTTATTGGAAATTTGTGTACACCATTTTGGAGAAATAGATTATATTTTTATTTGGTGATAAATAATTTCTTACTTTAGGTTAGAATATGTGGTTATTGCTATGGTTGTAGTTTGGAAGCTTAAGTCAATGTAATCTCCCTAGTGTATTAATTCTGTAGAATTTGCAATAATTCCTAAGGATCAGTTTAGGGCTCACTTTTTCATTCTTTCCAATGGATGTGTAAGTACATAATTTCCTGTATGACATCTCTCTCTGCCTAGAACAAGTATGTTGAAACTTAGTTAATTCAGAGCTACCTCTTTATTTAATGAAATAGACTTTATTAAGTCTATTAAATAGACTTTATTTAATGAAAATCCCTATTTTTCTATAGAACTCTAAATAGATTTCAATATGAAAAAAAATGTGTTTTGAAAATAGTTTAGCAGCAGGAACTAGAGAAATATTATTTACTCTGCAAAATGCTAAGAAAATAATTTGAATTCCTAGGTAATTTACAGAATACAGATGACAGAAGAAATGAGTTAGTGAAATGGTACAAAGATAGAGCAACAATTTAGAGTGAAATAAGCTAAAAATTAAATATTTATAGTGGAGGTATGACTGAAAGAACAAGAGGCTTGTTTATCATCTGCAATAATTTTTTTAAAAAGCATTCTTATGACCACTGTTATTCACCCCCTCTCTTGAAAATAAAAAATAACTTCACTGAAGTCTATTCTATTCACAAATGCCCTGTGAATCTCAACTTAAGAAACTGAGATAAAACTTAAAATTTGCACCTTGTTGATACAGAATGGAACAAAGAACTTTCAAGATGGAGATGTAATACACAACTTTTCTGATGCAGGAGGAGCCTTTGAACTTGAAGTAATTAAAAGAATATAGCCCCCTTTAGTAATGTATAGAAATCTTGGACAAAATTTAAACTTCTATAGGACATGGAAAGATGAATTCAGAATGATACATATACATATTTGTAAACTTTTATCTACTCTAAATTCTGCTCTCTGTCCCTTAGATAAAGATCTTCGTAAAAATCTTCCAGTGAGAAAGAGCATTTAAACTGGTTAAAACAAATGTCCTATTGTCTTGTGTGTGTTAGTCGCTCAGTTGTGTCCAACTCTTTGCGACCCCATGGACTGTAGGCCACCAGGCTCCTCTGTCTGTGTGATTCTCCAGGCGAGAACACTGGAGTGTGTTGCCAGCCCCTGCTCCAGTCCTATTGTCTTAGCATTGATCAAACAAACATAAATATTTAAGAGGTAAGTATTCATTCTTTAACTCATGGATTCACACATAAGCATTTTTGGATATCCATTTCTCTCCTAACTGTGAATATACAGTGGAACAGGACAGAACTCTAGTATCTATAGGTTCTACTGCTTACATAGAGGAGTAAATAGGCAATTTTAATACTGGAGAAACAACTAAGACACAGGTCAATGCAGAATATGGGAGGAAAACCAAGGAGGAGGTATGATCCAGCCTCTTAATGAGGATGATGCTGAAATATCTTGAACACTGAGAAAGTCACCCAAGTATAGAGCAGGGGAGGAGACCACTCTCTGTCACTCTCTGTCAACCAGACAGAACAGTGTTTGACAACTGCACAGGGTTGGTATGGCTGGAGAACAAGGTCAAAGGCAAGGACTAATGGGTTGCTACAGAGGAACCTGGAGAATATAGAAGGAATCAGACAATGAAGGACTTTGGATTTCATTCATAAAGCAATAGTAAACAATCAAGGATTTATATGAGGGTGATTAGGCTGTTCTATGAAAAAATGCCTTGAAATGTATAAGATCAGGAACAATGAAGCCAGTAAATAATACATTATAATAACTCGTGTCAATAATAAGGGCATGAAATTAAGTAGGCCACTGATGATGAAGGTGGTTACCAATTTTAGAAACATTAAGAAAATAAAGTAGACTGGGCATAATGATATACAAGGGTGGAAAAGAAAGCAAAGAGCCAAGGATAAATCCTAGATTTCTGTCTTGTAGTTAAGAGTTGATGCAAAAATAGTAGTAATAAATATGAAGTTATTAAAGCAAAAAAAAAAAAAGAAAACTTTTTGGTCTTAATGAATTTTGAAATTATCCGTTACACTGGACTAAAACATTAAACATAAAGATTTTGTGTCCTTAGGGCTGGGAAAACATTTCATGGTAAATTAGCATGCAAACAATTACAGCTGCCTCATCTTTTTAAATATTTAATCCCAGCAGGCAAGTGTGTTTGCATGTATAATAAATGTCCCCTCCCATCAAATCGTTTTCTATAAGGAGCCTAGTCCAGTTTTATTAGAGACAGAGCATTTGCAGCTAAATGAGTTATCAGTGTGCCAATATCACATGCAACCACTAAAAGAACAGCAGATGTAAGGATATAACAATTATTTAATGTGGTAAGATACATCTGACATAAAAAGATCCATTCACATATCCATTCATTCTCAGGGTTCGTAGTTGGTAAATGGTCTCCACATTATTGCAAGATTCTGAATCAAAATAATTTAATCAAAATAGATTCTGATGAGAAAATGGCCAATAAATAGAGTAGGCTTTACCTCTTAAAAGTCCCAGGTAGAGTAGACAAGAAGCCATTTATACTCCTTTTTCTAGATAATGATGTTTCAGAAGAAAATAATTCAATGTTTTGGAGATATTAAACTCAAAATGGCTTAAAGACTTAAACATAAGACATGACACCATAAAACTTGTAGAAGAGAACACAGGGAAAACATTCTCTGACATCAATCATACCAGTGTTTTCTTAGGTCACTCTCCAAAGGCAATATAAATAAAAGTAAAAATAAATAAATGGGACATAATCAAACATAAGCTTTTGCACAGCAAAGGAAACCATAAGCAAAATGAAAAGACAACCTATGGATTAGAACAAAATATTAGCAAACAATGTAACTGACAAGGGCTTAATCTCCAAACATCAGCTCATATTATTCAATAACAACAATGACAATACAAAAACACCCCAAACAACACAAACAAAATTGAGAAGATCTAAACAGACATTTCTCCAAAGACGACACACAGATGACCAAGAAGCACATGAAAAGATGCTCAGCATCTCTGATTATTAGAGAAATGTACATCAAAATTACAATGAGGTATTACCTCATGCTGGTCAGAATTGCCAACAGAAAAAAGTCTACAAATAATAAATGCTGGAGAGGGTGTGGAAAAAAGGAAATCTCCTATACCATTGATGGGAATATAAATTGGTACAGCCACTATGGAGGACACTATGGAGGTAACACAAATAGATATGGATTATCCAGCAATTCCACTTCTGGGTACGTATCTGGAGAAAACTCTGATTTGAAAATATGCTTTCATTTCAATATTCACAGCAGCACTATTTACAATAGCCAAGACATGGAAGCAACCTAAATGTCCATCAACAGAGGAAGAGATCAGAAAATGTGGTACACATATGCAATGGGACATTACTCAGCCATAAAATGAATAGATTATTGCTATCTGTAGCAACATGGATGGACCTATAGACTATCACACTAAGTCAGACAGAGAAAGACAAATACTATATACTTACATAAATCTAAAAATAATATTAATGGACTTATTTACAAACTGAAACAGACTCATAGACATAGAAAACAAACTTATGTTTAGCAAAGTAGAAATGAGTGGCAGAAGAATAAATTAGGAGGGTGAGTTTAAAAGATAAATACCATTATGTTTAGAATATATAAAAACTAGGGCTTACTATCTAGCACAGAGAACAATATTCAACATCTTGTAATAACCTATAATGGAAAAGAATCTGAAAAACAATATATATGTTTAACTGAATCACTCTGCTGTACACCTGAAACTAATTACATTATTGTAAATCAACTGTAGTCCAATAAAAGAAAAAAAAATCTTTCTACCTTTATGAAGTACTAGAAAAAGCTGAAGTTAACTAGAATTTCTACCTAGTTCCTCTTATATTGTAGTTCTATGGATTATTAATGAATAATAATACATTTGAATTACAGTTCAATCACTGGTCTTGTGAAATTTGACAGGATAAAATGGCTTGTTTCTGCTCCATCAAGTTTTCTTCAGGGCTCAACAGAATCAAGTATGTTGAGCTATTCAGTGGATTACACCATGAAGATGAGTGGCCATCATTAGTGGTAGCAATGATTTATACAAAAAAAGAGGGCTAATACTTAGGAAAGAGGAAAATTAATCCCTCTAAGAGTCCCTTAGACTGCAAGATCAAACAGATCAATCCTAAAGGAAATCAACACTGAATATTCATTGGAAAGACTAATGCTGAAGCTCTAATACTTTGGACACCTGATGTGAAAAGACGACTCACTGGAAAAGATCCTGATGCTGGGAAAGATTGAAGGCGAAAGAAGAAGGGGGTGGCTGAGGATGAGTTGGTTAGGCAGCATCACCACCTCAATGGACATGAATTTTAGTGAACTGCAGGACATAGTGGAGGACAGAGGAGCCTGGCAAGCTACAGTCCATGGAGCGGCAAAGAGTTGGACATGACTTAGCAACTGAACAACAGCAACATATTGTCTTGTAAGTTAGTGGACTCTTCATTTAGAAAAGAAACCATAGATATTAGGGTGACACATTCAATGAACATTCTTCTGAGCCAGGAGTTTAGTGCTAAGAATTCATGAAGAAAATAAATTCTCTATGGCTTAGTAGTTTGTTAGAAAAGTAAAATAACATAGCCAATGATTAAAATCAAAAGTTTAAGTGTGAAGAAGACACTCATGAAGGTCATAAGAACCCAGGTAATGGGACATTTGACATTCAACGGGCAGATGAATGAGCAGGGAGTTTCACAAGGATTGAAAACTTGAGCAATATCTTAGAAAATGTGATACAAAATCTCCTAATTTATAGAAGTATAGCCTTTTCTCATAGATAGGCAGATTTAATTAACATTTAAAGAAGTTTATGCAAACAGTGAGTAAGTGAGAAAAAACTTGAGACTGATAACTACCCTAAAGATGACCTGTATTATTAATGCTTGGTTCCTCAATTTTCCCCCCAGTTTAAATCTTCAGTTCAGTTCAGTTGCTCAGTCGTGTCCGACTCTTTGTGACCCCATGAATCGCAGCACACCAGGCCTCCCCATACATCACCAACTCCCGGAGTTCACTCAGACTCACATCCATCGAGTCAATGATGCCATCCAACCATCTCATCCTCTGTCGTCCCCTTCTCCTCCTGCCCCCAATCCCTCCCAGCATCAGAGTCTTTTCCAATGAGTCAACTCGTCCCATCAGGTGGCCAAAGTACTGGAGTTTTTGCTTTAGGATCATTCCTTCCAAAGAACACCCAGGGCTGATCTCCTTCAGAATGGACTGGTTGGATCTCCTTGCAGTCCAAGGGACTCTCAAGAGTCTTCTCCAACACCACAGTTCAAAAGCATCAATTCTTCAGCGCTCAGCCTTCTTCACAGTCCAACTCTCTCATCCATACATGACCACTGGAAAAACCATAGCCTTGACTAGACAGACCTTTGTTGGCAAAGTAATGTCTCTGCTTTTGAATATGCTATCTAGGTTGGTCACAACTTTCCTTCCAAGGAGTAAGCGTCTTTTAATTTCATGGCTGCAGTCACCATCTGCAGTGATTTTGGAGCCCCCAAAAATAAAGTCTGACACTGTTTCCATTGTTTCCTCATCTATTTCCCATGAAGTGATGGGACCAGATGCCATGATCTTCGTTTTTTGTACAGTTCTTCTGTGTATTCTTGCCACCTCTTCTTAATATCTTCTGCTTCTGTTAGGTACATGCCATTTCTGTCCTTTATCAAGCCCGTCTTTGCATGAAATGTTCCCTTGGTATCTCTAATTTTCTTGAAGAGATCTCTAGTCTTTCCCATCCTGTTGTTTTCCTCTATTTCTTTGCATTGATCACTGAGGAAGGCTTTCTTATCTCTTCTTACTCAGGACTTAAAGAGCAGCCAAACCTGCCATTATGTTATACTTGATACTCTCTCGTTTTTTTGGTGGGGGAGGGCATCCAAATCTTTGGTTTGACCTTCTGTTTTCATGTTCTTTTATTATTAAGTCTTCTCAGAGCTTGGCTGTTTCTACAACTTGGAGTTTATCATTTTATCATTACACCTGTTAGGCCTTTTTATTCACGTCTGTCAGGTGGTTTATTATGTATTTGTTTCAGATCTTTATATCACCCTGCTGAAAACTGCAATTTGTTTCCAAACTTATTCATTTTGTACTGTGTCTCTTAATTGAATTGTTACTTTTCTTTCAATTATTCTAGCAAAAATCTTTACACTGGATTTTCTTCTCTCCATTAGCCCTGAAACACCTTTAGAAGTGTAAGATTCTCTCTCCTAAATCTCCTTCCAAATTTATCCTCATCTTGATGCTCACTGCCATTGCTTTAATTTAGGTCATCATAATCTTTCATTTAAAGAATTGGAATAATGAATTAGTATTACTTGACATCATTTTCACTTATAATCCACCGCCTCTTCTTCCACAAGGTTGATCTTAATAAAAGTTGATATGCTATTCTGTCTCTAGCTTGAAATCCTGGATTGACTCTCACTTATTTGCTTAAGTGATAAGTTTCTTAGCAACTTACACCAGGTCCAGGTCATATATAAACTGGCCCTTGTATTTCCTTGCCAATGTTAGATCAAAATGTATCTTTGCCCTGGGCCCCACTGCAGTTCATACTCTATCAAACTTAAAATATACACCATTCCCTTCTTTGCCTTTTAGTGTACACACACTCTGACAGGGCACTTTTATTTATCACCTTGGGTTGGATTATCATTTCTCTGCTGACGACTCCCAAATCTCTATCTCCCTCTGATACTTATTTCCTGGGCTACAGACAAGGATATCCAACTCAAATGTTTATTTCTTCTAAAGTGTACCACAGACATCTCAAACCCAACATTTCCAACAAACTGGATTTATAGTCTTCATCCAAAAATTCACTGCACTTTTAAGAAAGTGTAGTTATTTTAGGGAAATCAACATATTATGGCAAGACTTCATCTTATACATGTAGAAGCAGGCTCAGGAAGTTTAATTTGTCATGACACCTGGTATTTCAAACAGCCTACACTCTAACTAGATTTAATAAAAAAGGGCATGAATTATGTCCTGTAGCTGAAAGCACAGAGTCAAATCATGCCAGGCTCAAACCATCACTTCAGTCTATTAGTTCTATTTTCTCTATTTCTTGGTTTCTACATTTCAGTTTAGAGTTTTTCTGTGTTGCCTCCTTTCTCACACAGGTTTTTCCTTTTGGGGGTAATATGACAGCCAAACATTTTAGATTTGCATCATATAGTTTCAGCAGCCATGAGATAAAAATAGAGTTTTTTCTTCCCTAATGGTTAAAAACAATCTCCCATGGAGAATGTTGAATACATACCCCTTTCTGAAACAAGTCACTGTGAGCACAGGGATGGGTTCTGGTGAGATATGTGCTATTCCATGAGCTATAAGATGGAACTCCAGTGGGACCAGAGATTGAGTAAGTGTTTGGGGTCATCTAAGAAACAGGAATGGGGAATGACGACATCACTCACAGATGGAGAGATTGATATGAAGTAGGCAAAAGCAATTGGAGAAGGAAATGGCAACCCACTCCAGTGTTCTTGCCTGGAGAATCCCAGGGCCGGGGTGCCTGGTGGGTTGCCATCTATGGGGTCGCACAGAGTTGGACACAATTGAAGTGACTTAGCAGCAGCAGCAGGCAAAAGCAATTAGTTGCTCATAGTTACTCAGCAAATAAGTAGCCAGGCAAGAGCTGAAACTTAGGCTACTTAGTTCCCACAGTATTTTTTTTTTTTCTCTAATGTGCTACAATGAATATTGTCAGCTGTAACTTAGCAACTGGAGACAGAGAAATGTAAGACACAGTCCCTCTTTCTAGAGAATAGTAAATCTTATACCATAGGTGAGGAGTTTGTAACCATTTCATCAATAATTTATAGTGTTACTTCCTAAGAAAGGTCCAGTTTAAAAAGCCTTATAAATGGCATTTATTTTGTACTGCTTGCATATATGTGTCTTACTGAAATAGTGCATTACATTTTATTACTCAGAAAATTTACCTTGGTTGAAGATTGCCCTATTTAGTGAAGAATACCAAAGGCTGGTGAATGGGGACATTGCTTCTTCATATGAGATAGGTGCCTACCCTCGTTTCTGCTGTGCCTCCCAGGTTTGCTTTTTATGTTCCAGAAGCATACAAATGTTCTCACCCCACTAGCCATCAGCCAGAATGTGGTATAATGAACTAATTTACAACAGTGTACCGTTGATCATGAGGGGTGTTCACAAATGGGCTGTTCCTTCTCCTTCTGGGTAGATGTACACTTTCCAAACATTTTAAAGTGATACATGGTCAAGGGACTCACTCTGGCTGACCAGTTGTGAGTTGGAGGCATCAACCACTCCTTGAAGGAATTTTGAAAGCCAGCGTTCAGTCCAGTGTCTTTGCTTTTCCTGCACCAGTAGTCATGGAAAAACACATGAGGAGATGGAGTTTCCTTCAACTTCCATTCTTAAATGAATATAATGGCTAAAGCTGACTGCCAACCCACATCAGACTTGTAGCAAGGGAAATGTGTGTGTGTGTGTGTGTGTGTGTGGTGTTTAGTCACTGAGATGTTAGGGGTTGTCTATTACTGTAGTATAACACAGCCTATTCTGATTGAATCAAGTGCATTCACTAAATCACCCAGGTATGTACCCATGTCCCAAGATGTTTACAGTGCTAGAAAATGCCTGGAGAGCCAATCAAAAGAAAAGAACATTAATTGTGAATTTTTGGAATTTGAGAGGACTAAAGAATATTCATATTTGAAGGGTTTCATATTAGGTAAATACTCTCCTCCTTTCTAGCAAACAAAAGAAAACTAAAGAAAAATAGTCATAGAACTTGAATCTGGAAAGAGAGGCCTAGGAATTTCATTTATTTTTCTCTGAAGCAAATAACACATGGAGACATACCTACTCTTTTGAAATTAAAATATGGATGCTACCAAATGTAAGGAGCTGTCATTTACAGTTACTTCTAATTTATTAACATCCAGAACATTAAAAAATAATTCTGAGTCCCTGTACTTCTGTTCAAAATTCTGTCTGGAAAGAAAGAACATGATAAACTGCCCTTGAAATTCTGTGAAAGGGAAATAAAACTTTATTATCTCTTTCTAAAGTTAGTTAGGGAAGGTTTTTCAGCTTGTCATAGGAAGTGAGGGGAAGGCTGAAGTTAATGAGCTGCGTGCACTGTGATGGGCTTCTTTGAAAGAAGCTGTGCTTTCCATAGTGAAGTCATCAGAAAAAAAGAACCAGCATGGCAGCAGGAAGCATCATAATTAATAAGAAGCCCACAAAACAATGCTATTCAATTTAACATGACTACTATGTACTGTAGACAATAACAGCATGAGTCTTCATTTACAATGCAATTTATCACTTTTTTTCCCTTCAGAAAATGAAATGAGATCAATTTCTCCAGAAGCTTCAAATACTGCAGAACAAAATAAACTTCATAGGACAAAAAATAGTTTAAGAGATGTGGAGACAAGTTAGAAATTTAATCTCTGTACCTGGGATGCAGTAGACAGTGGAAATCCCATTTACCATCTGTGACTGAATATTCTGATGCCAAACTTCTAATCTCAGTAGTACCTTTAAGTGGTCTGTGGCTTATTACCTAAAGGTCTGGGAATTATAAATTTCCTTTAATAGCTTGGTAATGGAGGTAAAAGATTGCTTTAAATATCTCTTGAGGGAATCACTGATTAATCAAGAGGAAAGTTTGCATTCCTCAAATTTTCATTCTGAGAATACGGGAAGGAAAGAGCTCTAGAATGTGAGAGTTCTTTTGCAACCTTTATTCAGGTGCCCTGGTCTATTTTCTTCTTATAATACTAATTTCTTTTTCTATACACCTTTAGAAGCAACTGAGTCCTGAGGATAAATTTTACTCTAAAAGTAGAAAGCAAAGAGACATAAATTTCAGAAACACATTTTTTGATGAGAGTAATGAAAATAAAAACAAAAATAAACAAATGAGACCTAATTAAAGTTAAAAGCTTTTGAAGAGCAAAGGAAACCAACAAAATAAAAAGAAAACTCACAGAAAGGGAGAAAATATTCACAAACAAAGCAACCTACAAAGGACTCATCTCCAAAATATACAAACAGCTCATGCAGCAAAAGTTAAAAAAAAAAAAAAACCTACACACACACAACCCAATCAAAAAAGTGAGCAGAAGATCTAAGTAGACATTTCCCCAAAATGGCAATATAAATGGCCAACAGGCATATGAAAAGATGGTCAACATCACTAATTATTAGTGAAATGCAAATCAAAATTACAGTGAGGTATCACCTCACACCAGTCAGAATGGCCATCACCAAAAAATCTACAAACAAATGCTGGAAAGGGTATGGAGGAAAGGGAACTCTCCTACACTGTTGGTGTGAATGTAAACTGATGCACAACAAACTGTGGAAAATTCTTAAAGAGATGGGAATACCAGTTCACCTTACTTGTCTCCAGAGAAACGTGTATGCAGAAAAAGAAACAATAGTTAGAACCTGACATGGAACAAGTCTGGTTCAAATTTGAGAAAGCAGTTCATTGAGACTATATATTGTCACCTTGCTTATTTAAGTGCTATGCAGAGTACATCATGCAAAATGCTGGGCTGGATGACTCACAAGTTGGAATCGAGATTGCCTGGAAAAATATCAACAACCTTAGATACACAAACAATACCACTTTAATGGCAGAAAGCAAAGAGGAACTAAAGAGCCTCTTGATGAAGGTGAAGAGGAGAGTAGAAAAAGCTGGCTTAAAATTCAATATTTAAGAAACAAAGATCATGGCATCTGGTCCCAGCACTTCAGGCAAACAGATGGGGAAAAAGTAGAAACAGTGACAGATTTTATTTTCTGGGGCTCTAAAATCATGGCAGATGGAGCCATCTATCACTGCAGATGACTGTAGCCATGAAATTAAAAAAAAAAAAATGCTTGTTCCTTGGAAGAAAAGCTATGACAAACCTAGACAGGAATTAAAAAGCAGAGACATCACTTTGCCAACAAGTCAAAGCTATGGTTTTTCCAATAGTCTTGTATGGATGTGAGAATTGGACCATAAAGGAGGCGGAGCACCAAAGAATTGATGCTTTCAAACCATGGTGCTGGATAAGAAACTTGAGAGTCCCTTGGACAGCAAGATCAAACCAGTCAATCCTAAAGGAAATCATCACTGACTATTCATTGAAAGGACTGATGCTGAAGCTCCAAAATGTTGGCCACTTGATGAAAAGAGCTGACTCATTGGAAAAGACCCTGATGCTGGGAAAGATCAAGGGCAGGAAGAGAAGGGGATGACAGAGAATGAGATGATTGGATGGCATTACTGACTCAATGGACTTGAGTTTGAGCAAACTGAGAGACATAGAGAGGGACAGGGAAGCCTGGCATGCTGCAGTTCATGGGGTCATGAATTAGTGACTGAACAATAACAACAACAGTCACCATGGAGAACAGTATGGAGGTTCCTTAAAAAACCCAATACTAGAGCTACCATATGACCTCGCAGTCCAGGTTCTGGGCATAGGTCCAGAGAAAACCACAATTTGAAAAGATACAAGCACTCCAATCCAATGTTCACTACAACACTGATTACAATAGCCAGGGAATGGAAGCAACCTAAATATCCATCAACAGAGGAATTGATACAGAAGATCTGGTTCTTTTATACAATGGAATATTATTCAGCTAGAAAAAAAATAATTCCATAGTAGAGTATAATAATAAAGTATAATAAATCAGACATAGAAAGACAAATATCATATGATATCACTGATGTGTGGAATCTAAAAAAAAAGGTACAAATGAACCTATTCACAAAACAGAAATTGAATCACAAATGTAGAAGGCAAACTTATGGTTTCCAAGTTTGGGGAAGGATAACTTGGGAGATTGAGACTGACATGTACACTCTGCTATACACAAAACAGAAAACTAATAAGATTCTACTGTATAGCACAGGGCACTTTATTCAATACTCTGTAATGACCTGTACAGGAATAGAATCTAAAAAAGAGTAGACATACATATATGTCTAGGTGACTTACTTTGCTATACAGCAGAAACTAACATCACTGTAAATCAACTACACTCCAATAAAAAGAAAAAACTAAAAGATTAAGAAAAATACATTGTGGACTTCCACCTATTTCAAAAGATTGCTTTTGTTCTATATAAAATAAATAGATAAAGACACAATAAAATTGATTTAAAATGATGTTATTCAATTTATTAATAAGTATTAACACTAATTGGAGAAGATGATGGCACCTCACTCCAGTACTCTTGCCTGGAAAATCCCATGGACGGAGGAGCCTGGTGGGCTGCAGTCCATGGGGTCGCTAAGAGTCAGACACGACTGAGCAACTTCACTTTCACGCATTGGAGAAGGAAATGGCAACCCACTCCAGTGTTCTTGCCTGGAGAATCCCATGGACGGAGGAGCCTGGTGGGCTGCCGTCTGTGGGGTCACACAGAGTCGGACACGACTGAAGCGACTTGGCAGTAACAGCAGCATTAACACTAATTGACTCATCTAACATGAACATCACCAGATGATCAACACCAATATATATATCAACACCAATATAACACCAACACATCAATATAATCAGATTGATTATATTCTTTGCAGCCAAAGATGGAGAAGCTCTATACAGTAAGCAAAAACAAGACCAGGAGCTGACTGTGGCTAAAATCATGAACACCTTATTGCCAAATTCAGACTTAAATTGAAGAAAGTAGGGAAAACCACTAGACCATTCAGGTATGACCTAAATCAAATCCTTTATGATTATACAGTGGAAGTGAGAAATAGATTTAAGGGCCTAGATGTGATAGATAGAGTGCCTGATGAACTATGGACGGAGGTTCATGACATTGTACAGGAGACAGGGAGCAAGACCATCCCCAAGAAAGAGAAATAAAAAAAGCAAAATGGCTGTCTGAGGAGGCCTTATAAATAGCTGTGAAAAGAAGAGGAGTTGAAAGCAAATGAGAAAAGGAAAGATATAAGCATCTCAATGCAGAGTTCCAAAGAATAGCAAGAAGAGATAAGAAAGCCTTCCTCAGCAATCAATGTAAAGAAATAGAGGAAAGCAACAGAATGGGAAAGACCAGAGATCTCTTCAAGAAAATCAGAGATACCAAGGGAACATTTCAGGCAAACATGGGCTCGATAAAGGACAGAAATGGTATGGACCTAATAGAAGCAGAGGATATTTAGAAGAGGTGGTAAGGATACACAAAAGAACTGTACAAAAAAGATCTTCATGCCCCAGATAATCATGATGGTGTGATCACTCACCTAGTGCCAGACATCCTGGAATGTGAAGTCAAGTGGGCCTTAGAAAGCATCTCTATGAACAAAGCTAGTGGAGGTGATGGAATTCCAATTGAGCTATTTCAAATCCTGAAAGATGATGCTGTGAAAGTGCTGTATTCAATATGCCAACAAAATTTGGAAAACTCAACAGTGGCCACAGGACTGGAAAGGGTCAGTTTTCATTCCAATCTCAAAGAAAGGCAATGCCAAAGAATGCTCAAACTACTGCAGAATTGCACTCATCTCACATGCTAGTAAAGTAATGCTCAAAATTCTCCAAGCCAGGCTTCAGCAATACGTGCACTGTGAACTTCCAGATGTTCAAGCTGGTTTTAGAAAAGGCAGAGGAACCAGAGATCAAATTGCCAACATCCGCTGGATCATGGAAAAAGGAAGAGAGTTCCAGAAAAACATCTATTTCTGTTTTATTGACTATGCCAAAGCCTTTGACTGTGTATTACAATAAACTGTGGAAAATTCTGAAAGAGAGGGGAATACCAGACCACCTGACCTGCCTCTTGAGAAACCTACATGCAGGTCAGAAAGCAACAGTTAGAACTGGACATGGAACAACAGACTGGTTCCAAATAGGAAAAGGAGTATGTCAAGGCTGTATACTGTCACCCTGCTTTTTTAACTTATATGCAGAGTACATCATTAGAAACACTGGGCTGGAAGAACACAAGATGGGATCAAGATTGCCAGGAGAAATATCAATAACCTCAGATATGCAGATGACACCACCCTTATGGCAGAAAGTGAAGAGGAACTAAAGGGCCTCTTGATGAAAGTGAAAGTGGAGAGTGAAAAAGTTGGCCTAAAGCTCAACATTCAAAAAGGAAGATCATGGCATCTGGTCCCATCACTTCATGAGAAATAGATGGGAATACAGTGGAAACAGTGTCAGACTTTATTTTCCTGGGCTCCAAAATCACTGCAGATGTTGATTGCAGCCATGAAATTAAAAGACACTTACTCATTGGAAGGAAAGTTATAACCAACCTAGATAGCATATTCAAAAGTAGAGACATTACTTTGCCAACACAGGTCCGTCTAGTCAAGGCTATGGTTTTTTCTGTGGTCATGTATGGATGTCAGAGTTGGATTGTGAAGAGGGCTGAGCGCTGATGAATTGATGCTTTTGAACTGTGGTGTTGGAGAAGACTCTTGAGAGTCCCTTGGACTGCAAGGAGATCCAACCAGTCCATTCTGAAGGAGATCGGCCCTGGGTGTTCTTTGGAAGGACTGATGCTAAAGCTGAAACTCCAGTACTTTGGCCACCTGATGGGACGAGTTGACTCATTGGAAAAGACTCTGATGCTGGGAGGGATTGGGGGCAGGAGGAGAAGGGGACGACAGAGGATGAGATGGCTGAATGGCATTACTGACTCGATGGACGAGAGTTTGGGTGAATTCTGGGAGTTGGTGATGGACAGGGAGGCGTGGCGTGCTGCAGTTCATAGGGTCGCAAAGATTCGGACATGACTGTGCGACTGAACTTAACTGAACTGAACAGGGAACTGATGCTGGGAGAGAATAAGAAAGATTTTCTCAGAAGCATTGAAGCATTGACTCCCAATATGAACTTTTAGAGGTTTCACTTTTATGTTAAAAAGTTTCACAGCACAGATTGTATATGAAATCTATTTGCAAATGGAATTTTTTTAATGCCAAGAATGTGAGAGTAAGCTTCAAATGCTAATAAATTATATTTATAGTTGTCAATAAGCATTAGAAAGGTAGGAGGTCAGAGAAAGTATGATTTTTAAATACATTTTAAATTTTCTCATTGTCTATGTTTTCAGAAACCATTGTTTTTAAGAGTTCCTTTTTACAAAATTTTTCTCAAGAAGAAAATTAAAGATTTCTAAAACTCTGTCAACTTTTAAATTACAAATTTCAAATTACTTCCAGGAAAGCTGATATATACAATTTGCAGTCTGAAATAATGAATTTATAAATATTTTCTTGGTAAATTTGATATAGTTCAGTTTAACAAATTTGCTACTTATTTTTCCAATTACATTTTTTTTATGTACCTGACACTGATTTTTAAAAACTTTTGAGTGCATGTATGTGTAAAATTAAGTTACTTGTCTATGCTTTTCATTTTGCTTTTATATATAGTTTCGTATTTCCAGATTATTAGCCATTTCTATTTTGCATGTGAAACAAAATGACTAAGGGCTGTTTCAGTGATTTTTCTAAGCAACTGAATATGCTGTAATGAGGCATTTGGAACCTCAATGTACATGATACAAAACTTACGATGCACTTATGTCTTTCTTATTTGAGTTTCCTTTAGATGTTAACCTTTGTACCACATATTTTACAGTGAGACGAGTATATTATTATTTTCAGTTTATATTAATTACTGGATATTTCAAGAAATCAATGATACTGAATTAAGGGGAAATAAGTACAGGGTTTACATATAAAAATAATTTTTAAAAATTATATTAAAAAAAAAAATTCCCACCTTATTCCTTTTTAGGGTACAGTTCAGTAGTGTTATGTATATTCACATTGTTATGAAACAGAGCTCCAGCACTTTATAAATCTGAAACTATATCCAATAAACAACTCTCCCTACCTTTCTTCTTCACCTTAGCCTCTAGTAACCACCATTCTACTTCCTACTTCTATGAAGTTGACCACTTTAATACTTCAGGTAAATGGAAGCATACACTGTCATTTTGTGACTGGCTTATTTCACTTAAAATAACGTCTCAAGGTTCAACCTGCTGTAGCATGTGACAGGTTTTTCCTCCTTTTTGTCTGAATAATATTCCGTTGTGTGGATATACCACATTAGATGGGGAAACAGTGGAAACAGTGTCAGACTTTATTTTTCTGGGCTCCAAAATCACTGCAGATGGTGACTGCAGCCATGAAATTAAAAGATGCTTACTCCTTGGAAGGAAAGTTATGACCAACCTAGACAGCATATTGAAAAGCAGAGACATTACTTTGCCAACAAAGGTCCGTTTAGTCAAGGCTATGGTTTTTCCTGTGGTCATGTATGGATGTGAGAGTTGGACTGTGAAGAAAGCTGAGCACCAAAGAATTGATGCTTTTGAACTGTGGTGTTGGAGAAGACACTTGAGAGTCCCTTGGACTGCAAGGAGATCCAACCAGTCCATCCTAAAGGAGATCAGTCCTGGGTGTTCCTTGGAAGGACTGATACTAAAGCTGAAACTCCAATACTTTGGCCACCTCATGCAAAGAGTTGACTCATTGGAAAAGACCCTGATGTTGGGAGGGATTGGGATCAGGAGGAGAAGGGGACGGCAGAGGATGAGATGGCTGGATGGCATCACTGACTCAATGGACATGAGTTTGAGTGAACTCCTGGAGTTGGTAATGGACAGGGAGGCCTGGCGTGCTGCGATTCATGGGGTTGCAAAGAGTCGGACACGACTGACAGACTGAACTGAACTGAACTGATATACCACATTGCTTATTCATTTATCAGTCAACATTTGAGTTGCTTCTGCCTCTTAATGATAATGAATAGTGCTACTGTAAACATGGAAATACAAGTATCTCTTCAAGACCCAGATGTCAAAAAAGGTTTTGGCTATCTGCCCAGGAGTGGGATCGCCACATCATATGTAGCTCTTGTTTTAAGATTTTGAAGAACCCCTACACTGATTTTCCACAGAAGTTGCACTATTTTACAATTATTACCGATACTACAAAAGGTTCCAATTTCTCCACATCCTTGTCAACAATTGTTATTCTCTGCTTATTGATAGCAGTTAATCATTCTAATGGGTATGAAGTGGGATCTTATGGTTTTGATCTGCATCTCTCTGATTATTGGTGATGTTAAGCATATTTTCATATCTTTGCTGACCATTAGTGTATCATCTTTGGAGAAATGTCTGTGCAGACACTTCAACCATATTTAATACAATTTTTTTTTCTTGAGTTGTAGTTCTTACATATTCTGGATATTTAGTACCTCTCAAATATATAGTTCGCAAATATTTTATCTCATTCCATTGGTTGTTTTCCCTACCTATTGTATCCTATGAAGCACAAATGTTTTTAAGTTTCATATAGTCCCATTTGTCTATGTTTGTTTTTGGTGTCATATCCAAAAAAATCATTTACAAGTCCAATGTTACAAAGCTTGTCCTATATTCATTCTCTTAGGAGTTTTATAGCTTTAGCTGTAACATGTACATTTCATTTTCTCATTTCATTTTCAATTATTTTTTGTATATAAGAGATGGATCCATCTTCATTTTTTTTGCATGTGGAGGTCCAGTTTTCTACAAGAGTTTTTTGAAGAGATTGTCCTTTGCCTATGATGCAATCTTCACACCGGTGTTTAAGGTATAATATATTGTTGCTGTTTTGTGTTAGTCGCTCAGTGATATCTAACTCTTTGCAACCCCATGGACTGTAGCCCACCAGGCTCCTCTGTCCATGGGATTCTTCTCCAGGCAAGAATACTGGAATGGGTTGCCATGACCTTTTCCAGGAGATAATATAACATAACATATGAGTTTATTTCTGAGCTGTCTATTATATTATTTTTATCTGTTTGCCTGTCTTTATGCCAGTACCATACTATTTTGATTACTGTTGTTTTGTAGGCTTCTTTTAAAATCAGAAAGCATGAGTCCTTCAATTTTTTTTTTTTTTAAATTATTATGGCTATTTTGGTCTCTTGAGATTCCATATGAATTTCAGGATGAGATTTACTGTTTCCCATTTCTGAAAAAATTGCCACTGGGAATTTGATAGGGGTTGAATTCAACCTAGATAGTATATTCAAAAGCAGAGACATTACTTTGCCAACAAATGTCCATCTAGTCAAGGCTATGGTTTTTCCAGTGGTCATGTATGGATGTGAGAGTTGGACTGTGAAGAAAGCTGAGTGCCGAAGAATTGATGCTTTTGAACTGTGGTGTTGGAGAAGACTCTTGAGAGTCCCTTGGACTGCACGGAGATCCAACCAGTCCATTCTGAAGGAGATCAGCCCTGGGATTTCTTTGGAAGGAATGATATTAAAGCTGAAACTCCAGTACTTTGGCCACCTCATGCGAAGAGTTGACTCATTGGAAAAGACTCTGATGCTGGGAGGGATTGGGGGCAGGAGGAGAAGGGGACGACAGAGGATGAGATGGCTGGATGGCATCACTGACTCGATGGATGTGAGTCTGAGTGAACTCCGGGAGTTGGTGATGGATAGGGAGGCCTGGCGTGCTGCAATTCATGGGATCGCAAAGAGTCAGACACGACTGAGCGACTGAACTGACTGAGCTGAATTCAATCTGTAGATCACTTTGGGTGCTATTAACCATATTACATCTTCCAATTTATGCAAAAGCAATGTCTTCTTTCAGTAATTTTTTCACTTCAATATACAAGTCTTTTACTTCCTTGGTCATATTTATTCCTAAGTATTTTATTCTTTCTCATATTATTGTAAATAAAATTATTTTCTTAATTTTCCTTTCAGACTGTTCATTATTAGTGTATAGCAGTTCAACTGACTTGTATGTTAATTTTGTGTTCTGCAGCTTTGCTGAATTTATTATTTCTAGTAGGTTTTTTTCTTTTGCCAGCTCATTAGGGATTCCTACATTCAAGATCAAGCTATCTATGAAAAAATAATTTTACTTCTTAAAAACAGTATTTTTAAAAACAAAGTTCAAAATTATATGAATTTTACACTCTTTGCCTTCTTTAACATAATTGAGATGGCCCTAATAGGTCTAAGAAATAAAAGAAAAATATACTTGGAAATATAAGACCATTACTAATACTGGGTAGCTAATCTATATAATTGGTTTCTAGTTTCAAGTATTTTATATAGGCATTAATCTCCTAATCTATTAACTACTTTAATTATAGTTACTGTAATTGCTTAATCTAGTATGCAAAATAATATTTTAGTGTGTGCTTAATAGTTACTGACAGTTTTAATCAAAATTCCTGAAGTTCTCAATTTTCAGAAAAGAAGTAAAAAGAAAGTTTGAACAACATTAATCTTGACAAAGTGGAGAGCCACTATATATGTACCTTTCATATATTAATATAAATTGTCAATTCTATAAACCCTGTATTAGTGAGAATAGTCCTTTATTATCCCTACTCCTATGGTCTAAATTATATATTGATAATTTGACTTGTAAATATGATACAAATTTATTGATATACTACTACATGAATGAAGAATGGATTAATATACTATCATATAAAACAAAATTAAGGCATTTATCAATGGCTAGGAATTTACTTTTCTTTCCCAAACCATACAATTTTTGAAAGATTTGACCAGTTGTTTTAATTATCTGGGTTATAATTAAATCAATATTAATGGAGGTTAGGCAAGAGTGATAAGATTCCTTCACTACAGAATAATGTAAGATTATACAATGTCACTTATAATTCTTGCCTGGGAAATCTCATGGACAGAGGAGCCTGGCAGGCTATTAATCCACGGGGTCACAAAGAGTTGGACGTGACCGAGTGACTGAGCAAATATATACAAACAATCTTCACAATCCATGATTGAAGAGCTATTATATTCAGAGTGTTGGTGATACTATAGGAGTCTGAAAACTATGTATGTTGGAGTTCCCTGGTGGTCTAGTGGTTAAGAATCTACCTGCCAATGAAGGGGACACGGGTTCAATCTCTGGTCTGAGAAGACCCCACATGCTGCAGGACTAAGCCCATGAGCCATAGCTACTGAGCCCTTGCTCTAGGACCTGTGAGCTATGGCTATTGAGTCCATGTGCAAAAACTACTGAAGTATGAGTGCCCTAGAGCCTGTGCTCTGCAGTAAGAGAAGCCATCACAATGAAAAGCCCAGGCACCACAGCTAAAGAAAGACTGTGAGCAGCAATGAAGATGCAATGCAGTCATAAATATTTTTTTAAAGACATATGTTGAAAGCTTTAAAAATCACATTTATTAGAACAAAGCATAAATTCCAATAAAAGGTCATTGTATGTTTTCTAGCATACAGTAGTATTATGATTCATACCAGTATATTCCTGGAATGCCTTTAAAATATAATTTTCTTTGTTTTTTTTTTTTTTGGCTGCACCAGTGGCATGGTATGAAAGATCTTAGTTTCCCAGCCAGGGACCAAACCAGTGCCTCATGAAATGGAAGTGTGGAGTCTTCACCACTGGACCACCAGGAAAGTCCCCAAATAAAGATTTCCTGGAAATATATTTACTGATGGTTTCATCTACTTATACAGATCTGAAAACAGCTGAAAACCAGAATAACAGAATTCAGATCAATTTTCTACAAAATGAAAAATTTTAGATATACTTACATGCATCATTTCTTTCATACTGAGGACTGACCTTACCCCAGATATTTTTAATTTGGGTTTCATAGCCCTAAATTTTTGTTCAGTAACATATGTCAAAGCATGAGTCCTAATGATGACTTCAAATTAAAAACACATGATGGTTGTGAGGTCCCAAGAAATCAAACGTTAGCAATAGGTGGATCCTGTCTAAATTTACATGGATTTTGACATTTATACAATAACTGAATATCCCTATGTGTATATATTCACAAATATATTATTTTTATTTCATATTTAAATCTGGAATGAGGCAGATAAATTTGTTTTTTCAGTATGTGTCATAGTATATTTAAGCAGTAGTCATTGTTCTTATGATTTTCATATAGTATACTCCACAGACTGAAAGAGGAGCACAGCATGAGTGATCAGTCATCTACTCTCTAGTTTCATTTTAGTAAAACTTTAATGCTTAACAGAGGATAAGATCATTAGAAGGTATCACTGACTCAATGGACATGAATCTGAGCAAACTCCAGGAGATAGAGGAGGACAGGGAAGCAGGTCATGCTGCAGTCCATGTGGTCACAAAGAGTTGGACAAAACTTAGCAACTGAACAACAATGATGCTTAACACAGACTCTGTAATATTTAATAACACATTTATATATTCATTCATAAATCCAGCATTCCTATGACAAGCATACTGAATACTCATAATATGCCAGGAGTTATGCAAGGTTCTTGATTTTAAGACATACACAATAATTTAACCCCTGCCTTCAAAGAGTTTATAGTCTAGTGACAGAGAAAGAGATACTTGGTAGAAAGGTTTGATGAAAGTGTTTTTATTAATTATATGGTGGAAATTAATCCAGCACACAGTAGAAGAACAAAGCGGGTACCAGTGATATTCGATGGAGGGATGGGAGGTCAAAAGACCCTGCAGTATCTTCCTCAGGACAGAGAAAAAATACACTGCAGGGTATTCTCAGCAGCATCTCTGCAACAGACCTAATTACTAGTTTACAGTATTCACTTTTTTTTTGTTTTCATGCCCTTCAGTGTTAGCTGGTAGCATAAAACCAGAACTCAATTTGATAAAAGCAATTATATGAAACAGTCAAATGGTGTAACACAAATTCAAGGCTTTTCAATGGTCTAGCCTGATCCAAGGATAAAGTGGAGTTTATTAAATGAGACAGATGAGCTAACTGAGTATTGTTGTATATCACAAGAGTTAGAGCAAATTCTATCTCATGCGGAACATCCTCCCAGTGGTAGGGGATGTATTGTCATCACTGATTAACATCATCTATGCTTTGTCTGTGTGGAACATGAAAGCTTCAGTTTATAAGTAAAACTCTTATCTCCTAAGTTCCGACTCACCCATACTCTAGGAAATATAAACATTTCTAGCATTTTGTCTGCTTTCAATAATATATATAAAAAAATTCTATCTTAGTTAGGAAAAACCTATGCTCCCCATGCAGTCTCATTATAGTGCAGTGCCAGGGAGGACTCCCCCTCATAAAATTCCAAAGCCTTTAAAAGATCCAATTGGTACTGCACAGACAGAAATGCCCAAGACCAAGGAACAGTGTCAAAAAATCAACTCTGAATTCATTCTAAGTGAACTATAGCTATAAATCTTAGTATAATGAAAGTGTTGAAAAGTAAGGAAAATATTATTGTAGCTTTATCAAGCCTATCTGTTTACTCACTTTAATCAGTGTATCACTGCCAAGCATTGTGCCAAGTGCCATGAATTTTGGTACAGACAGGAAGACATTGAGCTCACACTGTATTGGGTGGAACAGTCAATACTAAACAAATCAGCAAAAATAAACATGATTTCATGATGACCACGGGAGAAATGCTGACTAAAATTACAGCAAGTAGAACGTATATTCAAATATCTGTGGAAGTGTTAACTGATCACTTGAATAAAGATTCCTAAGTTTCTAGCTTTTAATTCATTTTACATTAAGCCTAATTTTGTTCAGGCCCAAAAACCTGCAGGTCACCAGTAACTTGCATGACTGAAAAAAAGACTTTCATTATCTCTTTTAGCGTGACAGGGGAAAAACATCAGCTGAAACTGCTTTCTTTGAAGTTGCTTCAGGCCAAACAGGCACTAATAGGTAATAAATAAGACTTTACATGAGTTCATGAAACAAACTCATTGAAAGATGACTACATTCCACCCTAGGACTTGTTTCCTAGCCAGTCTGCAAAGCAGAAGTCTGGATTTTAAAAGATTATCATTCTGAAATTGAGTCCAGTGGTATTAGTAATGTAGCTTATTTCAATTAAAGTAAGATATGAATTCATTTTTATTTCATCACTTTCTTAGTGATTCTTCAGTGAACTCAAATTGTTAATTTAAGTTTTATTGCACAAAGTGATACATCTACCAGTGTTTCAGTACCGATATACATTTTTTTTTCATTTTCAAAGTTGATTTTACACAGATTCTCTAACTAAAAAAATAAATGTATAATTTCTCTTTTGTATGTGAATCTTACCAACATGAGTAGGACCTGTTCCCTGATTTATTATGTATGAGCCCATTTTGTTCTTGTACTACCCACACAGGAGCAATTTCTGTGCTTCATAATTGAGCAGTAAGACATTGACAGTAAGTGCCTTCCTCTGTCTCCATAGAATATTTACAGGAGTGAAGGCTGAAGTACAAGTGATTTCAACCATCAAAGCAGTGTGATAATCTCAAACAAAAAAATGCTTGTAGTCTCTTAATGATATTAAAAATTCAAATAATAAAAATGGAATCATTTGCAACTAGTGGATCCATTCAGTGGGTATTAATTTGGGGATGCTGTTCTTGGCCACAAATCAGAAAATTCCATTTGTGTCAAGAGTCCTGAAGCTATTCCACAACAAGTTAGTTATTTCTCTATTGACATGCTTTAAGAAAATGGCTTAGTTCTGCAATTTGCTTGATAGTAAGACTATGCAAATATATCCCAGGAGGGACAGTAATTTCGAATAAAGAAAGAAATCTCATTGATTATTTGCTTGTTTCCAGAATCGGAAGCTGGAGAATGAGACTCAGTCTCTGATAGAAAACACCCCATTTAAATATTTCTTTTACTTATTCCTGAGGTACAAAAGTCCTTACTTGTCATTACCCTTTGAAGTAAAATATCTAAAGTGAACTCATACAATGTTCTACATGTAGTCCCTATTAGCAGGCATCGGATGGGACAGAGATCTGAAGCTGTGGTGGTTCACTGTCCCCGAAAGAACCCAAAAGCAAATGATTTGAGACTACTTAAACAACTTAAAGAAATATGAGATTATTCCACAGTAGATAAAAATATCAAGTCAAAAAAGTCTGAGTGTTTCTCATGATATCTCCATGAAAAAATAAATGTTAGCAGAAATCTTTTTTCAATTAACTGCATGGTTGGGTTTCACAGAACTAGAAATGTGCAAGATTGAGAGAGCTTAATCATGGGAGAAGAAGAGGGTAGGACAAATTGAGAAAGCAGCATTGAGGTATACACTGTCATGTGTAAAACAGGTAACTGGCTGGAAGGGGCTGTATATTACAGGGAGCCCAGCCCGGTGCTCTGTGATGATCTAGAAAAATGGGATGGGGGATGGGGTCCAAGAGGGAGGGTATATATGTGTGTACATACGTATATATATATATATATATATATATATATATATATGACTGATTGACATTGCTGTACAATAGAGACCAGCACAACATTGTAAAGTAACTATCCTCCAATTAAAAAAAAAATAACTTAATCATCACTACATAGTTGGCACTAATTAAAATGCTACTAAATCTATGAGAAATTTGAGGCCCTGAGTAAGTTGGCTCCTTCAGGAAAGGCCAAGGATAACATTCTTCTTTTTATGAACACAAAAAACATGTATGATGCAGACAGTGAATATCAAACACATCACTTTTACTGAGGAAACTAAGATATAAGGCAAGTTTCCCTTTAGCATTTGCAGAGCTTTGGGCAAAAACATAAATATAGAACCTTATATATCTAAAGCTTTAAGAGTTATGAATGAAGCCACAGTTTTTAAGTAAAGCATGTTTTATCCTTCTTTCTGGATAATATATAACTGTCAAAATAATCTTTTAACATCTATAGTTTTAAGATGAATTAACCTTGGTAAAATATTCTAAATAAGTGAATTTAATGATTATTATACATGTATTCTGTGTAATATTCTAAATAAGTGAATTTAATGCTTATCACACATGTATTCTGGTGCTGTCTGATGAGTGATAGAAACAATTCATATTTTTGTTTCATAGGTCCACTAAACTGGGATATTTTCTTTAATTTCAGAAAATATGTAATTCCTGCTTTAATTAAGATTTCCGTGTAACTTGTACTTGGTTGAGAATAATGACAATTAGAAAATTTTTGATTATATAGATCTCAGATTTTTAATATTTCAGTATGATAAAACACTCTGAAAACAGCAACTTGAAGTATCTAAAATTAACATCATTATACCTAGATTTGGAAAGAAAATTCATTTTACAATGAATGTTAAGGGCTCAGTTCTACAAGATTACTGGACATTATAAAGTGTAAGTATCACAACAAGCTTCTACATCATAAATTAAGTATTAAAGAAAACAAATATTAATATGAAAAAATGAGCATAATTTACAGTTTACAGAAACTATAATTTGCTGTTAACAATCATTGATCATTTCTATAAATTTTATCGTGCATCTTGATAAAAGTAATCAAATTGCCTTAATATCATTTCATTGATATATTTTGTGTCTGTAACGTGCATGTAAGATCAAATTTGATATGCTTTCCTTTGTCAAGATATTTCATCTTTAATTCAGAATATGTTATACTAAATCTATAAATTGTTCCAAAACGTGTCATCATTATAGGCACAATTGAGGCATGACTCCCATAAGCAATTTAAACTAAATGCAATATATGGCACATTCACACATATAGAGTATACTTCTGCATTTGCAGACAGAGTCCCAAGAAAGCCAATGCCATTGTTATAAATTTGTAGCTAATACTATTTGTAATTATTTAAAATAATTGAGTTTTAGAGTTACTTTTTAACTAAATTTAATTGTATTAGATACAAAGTAGCTTTCAGTTCCATTGTTTAATATTCATCTAGTGGCCAATGTAGAGACCGGCATCATTCTTTAAACATGTTACACCCAGACCTACATAAATACAAATTTAAGAATAATATAAATTAATAATATCAAACATTCCTTAAACATCATGTGCTACTATTGAGAATGTACATTCATTTATTGTGTTGAATATCTTTAAAATAATGAGAGAAAGCCAAGAAAAATGGACACTCAATACTAATAGAAAATGACACTTCCTTGTGGAAGAGGTTACTGCAATCGTACTCTGTGAAAGAAGGAATATGACAAGTTCAGTTCAGTTGTTCAGTCATGTCCGACTCTTTGCGACCCCATGGACTACAGCACAACAGGCTTCCCTGTCCATACCAACTACCAGAACTTACTCAAACTGATGTCCATAGAGTCGGTGATGCCATCCAACTGTCTCATCCTCTGTCATCTCCATCTCCTCCCACCTTCAATGTTTCCCAGCATCAGGGTCTTTTCCAATGAGTCAGTTCTTCACATCAGGTGGCCAAAGTATTGGCGTTTCAGCTTCAAGATCAGTCCTCCCAATGAATATTCAGGACTGATTTCCTTTAGCATGGACTGGTTGGATCTCCACGTGGTCCAAGGGACTCTCAAGAGTCTTCTCCAATCACAGTTCAAAAGCATCAATTCTTCGGCACTCAGCTTTGTTTATAGTCCAACTCTCACATCCATACATGACTACTGGAAAAACCATAGCCTTGACTAGACAGAACTTTGTTGGCAAAGTAAAGTCCCTGCTTTTTAATCTGCTGTCTAGGTTGGACATAGCTTTTCTTGCAAGGAGCAAGTGTCTTTTAATTTCATGGCTGCAGTCACTATCTGCAGTGATTTTGGAGCTCCAAAACATCAAGTCTCTCATTGTTGCCATTGTTTCCCTATTTATTTGCCATGAAGTGATGGGGCCAGATGCCATGATCTCAGTTTTCTGAATGTCGAGTTTTAAGCCAATTTTTTCATTCTCCTCTTTCACTTTCATCAAGAGGCTCTTTAGTTCTTCACTTTATAAGGCTGGTGTCATCTGCATATCAGAGGTTATTGATATTTCTCCCAGCAATCTTCATTCCAGCTTGTGCTTCATCCAGCCCAGCATTTCTCATGATGTACTCTGCATATAAGTTAAATAAGCAGGGTTCCAATATACAGCCTTGATGTACTCCTTTCCCTATTTGGAAGCAGTCTGTTGTTCCATGTCCAGTTCTAACTGTTGCTTCCTGACCTGTATACAGATTTCTGAGGACACAGATCAGGTGGTCTGGTATTCCTATCTCTTTAAGAATTTTCCAGTCTGTTGTGATCCACACAGTCAAAGGCTTTGGCATAGTCAACAACACAGAAGTAGGTATTTTTCTGGAACTCTCTTGCTTTTTCAATGATCTAACGGATGTGGGCAATTAGATCCCTGGTTCCTCAATCTTTTCTAAAACCAGCTGGAACATCTGGAAATTCACAGTTCACATACTGTTGAAGCCTGGCTTGGCGAATTTTGAGCATTACTTTGCTAGTGTGTAAAATGAGTGTAATTGTGCAGTAGTTTGGACATTCTTTGGCAATGCCCTGCTTTGGGATTGTAATGAAAACTGACCTTTTCCAGTCCTGTGGCCACTGCTGAGTTTTCCAAATTTGCTGGCATATTGAGTGCAGTACTTTCACAGCATCATCTTTCAGGATTTGAAATAGCTCAACTGGAATTCTATCACCTCCACTAGCTTTGTTCATAGTGATGCTTTCTAAGGCCCACTTGACTTCACATTCCAGGAGTTCTGGCTCTAGGTGAGTGATTACATCATTGTGGTTATCTGGGGCATGAAGATCTTTTTTGTATAGTTCTTCTGTGTATTCTTGTCACCTCTTAATATCTTCTGCTTCTGTTATGTCCATACCATTTCTGTCCTTTATCAAGCCCATCTTTGCATGAAAGGTTCCCTTGGTATCTCTTAATATTCTTGAAGAGATCTCTAGTATTTCCCATTCTATTATTTTCTTCTGCACTGATCACTGAGGAAGGCTTTCTTATCACTCTTTGCTATGACAATTTAGTCTGTCTTTTATCCATGCACTTAGCCCATTCACGTTCCCCCTAGGCCCTTAAGCAGCGTCCACCTCCAATTTTGCAGAGGTACAACTGGCACATCTTCACCTCATTTGAATGTTTGACTTGTAATTTAAGACACAGGACAGGAGATGCAGTGAAATGTTT
The DNA here is from genome assembly GCF_029407905.1 of Bubalus kerabau. Taxonomy (NCBI): domain Eukaryota; kingdom Metazoa; phylum Chordata; class Mammalia; order Artiodactyla; family Bovidae; genus Bubalus; species Bubalus kerabau. The sequence goes on from NC_073624.1 coordinate 254,188,650, forward strand.
CTGGGTTTCTCCGAGGCATTTAAATACCTCTGATATAGTAGACCAAGAAGGATCTAAAAGTAAAACTTCTCAGGAAAGGGATTTAATTTCTCACAGCCAATTAGTATTATAGTTTACCTGGGCAGAAATTTTTTTTTTTTAATACTGTGACCTTTAATCTCCAGTGTAAAGCTTATATAAAGATATTTTAGTAAACCTTTCTTATTTTATCACTCACAGAAAGTATGAGATAAGAATCACAATAAACCTTACAGTGACTCTGTCTAAAAGTAGACTAGAAACTATATTTTATGACTCAGGAAAAATCAAAGTACTATGGTAATTAAAATTAGCATTTCATCTATTATTGGTGTTACACAGTACTAACAAAAAACATAAAACAAAAAAAAGAATTATGGGAGGAACTGCAGAGTCAAGAAACCTTGATTTAATTTCAGATTTATAACTGGCTACTTAAATGTTCTAGTTTTCTAAGGCAAAACAAATAAGAAAATATGAAATTTAAGATTTTTTAAAAGCACTAGAAGTCTATGAATGTTTTATAGTTTATGGTTGGCAAGTTTAACAAGTAAATGTAAAGAAGAAACACTACTGACATTACTGACATACATATTGGCAGAGATTTTTCTCTTCAAAAAAAAAAAAAAAAAAGAAAAGAAAAAAAACAAAGATCTGCTGTGCCCCTTCTTCCAGAAGTGTGGCTTCCCAAATGGGGTCCCCAGATAGTGCATCATGAACATTATGTGTGAGTTTGTTAGAAAAGCAAATTCTCAAGTTTGACAACCACTGCTCCAGAACCACTGCAGAATCTTCTCCAGACTCATTCAGATTTAAAACAAAACAAAAACAAAAAAATTAAAGAGAAAGTGATAGAACTGAAGTGAATGAATTTGGCAGATGTTTAAGTTAAAGTTGTGAGTTAAGTTTTTTTTTTTTTTTTTTAATATTAAGTACCTTCCTGTTAACAGAAATAACTAATCCTTTAGGTGATTCAAAATGTGTTTACATTGACCCTTATATCACCAAAAACCAAGATGTGGGAGAGTGAAAGCAAAAGGAAAGCAGAGGCCTGGAGAGCTTAAATATAAAAAGAGGACCAGTACTCTTCAACCATTCTGGGGCTTGCCTGGTGGTTCAGACAGTAAAGAATCTGCCTTCAATGCAGGAAACCAGGGTTTGATCCCCTGGAGAAGGGACTGGCTACCTACTCCAATATTTTTGCCTGGAGAATTCCATGGACAGAGAAACCTGGTGGGCTATACTCCCAGGGGTCACAAAGAGTCGGACACAACCGAATGACTAACACGCTCTTCAACCATTCTAGGAATAACAGGTAAATAAAGCATCCAATATTAGCAACATTACTTTTAAAGAAAGCAGTATTTTCAGAGAAATTAATGACTATATTTTCAACAGCAGAACTTTAAGAAATTGTATAAATAAAGTGCAAAAGGTAGGTGGCCAATATTTTAAGGCAAGAGGCAGATATCCAGGACATAAGACTTCCAAGGAGGACAGGCTTATTGATCCCTAGACTCTGGAAGGAAACCACCTGGACTACCCCCTCTTGAATTTCCTCGCTTCAGTTCATCAATAGTTCACTTGAGAAAAACCAGCTACTGATACTGAAAATCATGGTATGTCATGTGCAGAATATGTAGGAAACTCATTTTACCATGTTTTTACTCATTCAATGCTAACTGGGAAAAATTTTGTAAAAGCCACAGATACATAAATACATATCTAGATATGTTATTCATAAACAGATGAATTGGGTGGATCCTACCTGACTATTTTATTTCACAGAGTGCATGAATAGAGTAATGTAACAAGGTTTATTTTTTTCTTTCATGCTGCATGCTACACTGGCATCATAGTAGAAGAAAAGAACATGTAAGAAATGTATGTGTGCATTGAACACTAAGAATAGAAAGATATTACAATAGAGAACTTTTAAGAAACACAAGAATTAAAAATTCCAGAATGCATCAGTATGCCAATTATGAAACTGATTAGAGCCATTTATTCCAAAACTTAGTGTTATTAAAAACTAGGTAATCTTAAAAACTAATTCAGAAAACAAAATGAGAAATATAGGATGGAAACATTAGAAAGGAAGCTGTAAATATATAGGCATAAGTTCAGTTCATTTCAGTCGCTCAGTCGTGTCTGACTCTTTGCGACCCCATGAATCACAGCACGCCAAGCCTCCCTGTCCATCACCAACTCCCGGAGTTCACCCAGACTCACATCCATCGAGTCAGTGATGCCATCCAGCCATCTCATCCTCTGTCGTCCCCTTCTCTTCCTGCCCCCAATCCCTCCCTCCCAGCATCAGAGTCTTTTCCAATGAGTCAACCCTTTGCATGAGGTGGCCAAAGTATTGGAGTTTCAGCTTTAGCATTATTCCCTCCAAAGAAATCCCAGGGTTGATCTCCTTCAGAACAGACTGGTTGGATCTCCTTGCAGTCCAAGGGACTCTCAAGAGTCTTCTCCAACACCACACTTCAAAAGCATCAATTCTTCGGTGCTCAGCCTTCTTCACAGTCCAACTCTCACATCCATACATGACCACTGGAAAAACCATAGCCTTGACTAGCTGGACCTTTGTTGGCAAAGTAATGTCTCTGCTTTTGAATATGCTATGCTATTTAGGCATAAGTTAGTTTTTAACAAAAAAAGTTAGTAGAGGTAAGCTGCAGAAAGATATTTCTACTTTTTCAAGTATATAAATAAATTGTTATTATTTCATCATTTCCTTTTATTATTAAAAGTCCTATCAAAACAGATTCCTTTATAATAAGCATTTCTCCAGACCCAAATTACTGGTTAAAAGCATTTAATTGTTCATTGATATTTAACTCTGCATCTAACTATTACGCATTATTTGAAAGTCAGTTAATGACAAGCAAAATGTTTCATACAACCAAGATTCTATATACCTATATTTGGGTTGAAAATAAAGCCTATCAGTGATGATGCTTTTTGTTTGATCTTATACAGCTCCATAGTCATCATTTTGTAAAAACAATATTCAAATTCAGAGTAATGATAAATGCTTTGTCACTTATCAGGCTTTCTACTATTACCTATAAACACATAGAGGAAGGATTTCAAGTAATTTCTTTTAAACTACAGTTTATCATTGCAATTGTCCTCAAAGTAAAACAGACATTAAAAAGATATCAGAGGACTTCTGGTTTCCTGTCTGGCGTGTAAGAAGCTTGGAAGTTGTTACTCTGTTTTAACAAGTAAAACGTTGAAGAAACTGAAAAATCAACAACTCTTTTTAGATCTCTAAGAAAAGTGAGGTCATAGCATACTCACTGCACATCCCCAACCCCCCAAATTGGAGAGACAGACAGGCAGACACAGAGATCACAACTTACCAAAGCAGAAACATTGGAGAAGAAATCTCTCTGGAAGTCAGCGCCAGGTAGGAAAATTAAATTGCAACTGACTAATTGTTAGATGCTCAGTGTGTGTGGGCAGCACTGAGAGTAAAAAAATAAAAATTTCAGGAGGATCCAGTCATTGGGAGGACAATACAGTTTTTTGAGTTTTACATCTATAAACTTGACCCAAATTCTCACAATGAGTAATCAGAGAAAAATTCACTCATGCTCCCAGCAGAGGAGAGGAAAAGTAAATGTTTTGGAAAACATCAGAGTTCTCTGTTCTTACCAAGGTTTTCCCTCAGGAGAAACTATTTAACCAAAGCCTGACCTGCTGGGATTTTATCAGAGCCTAATTATCTTAAGGGATGGGAAATACTCAACTCCAGCCCACTCTATCTCTCTTGTCCCATCTAACGGGCCAGAGGAGGGGATGAATTGAGAATGCTTGTAAGGTTCACAGTCCAGAGGCATAGGCTGACCAAAAGATTGAAACCTAATGCATAATGGTAATACAAAAACGATAAGAAAGAGAAAGAAACAAAATACATATTCCAAACAATAATGACTGATAATTTCCTCAAATTAATGTAAGACATCAAAATACAGATCCAGGAAACTCAGAGAGCATCAAGCATAAATGCCAGAGAAAGCCATTTAGGCATATTATTTTACAACAACACAGAATCAAAGATGAAAAATTCTTGGAGGCAAAAAAAAAAAAAAGAAAACACAAAACTCCTTCGTGTAGAGGAACAAAGATAAAAATTGCATTCAACTTCTCCTTAGAAACCACACAAGCTAGGAGAGCAGGATGAAATATTATGATTTAGAGGAAAAACCTGCTAACCTAAAATTATGTACCCTATGAAAACATTCTTTGAAAGTGAAGTAAAAACAAAGACTATTTTAGAAGAAAATGTTTTGCTAGTAGACTTGTCTCAAAAGAATTGTTAAAAGTTCTGTAGTAAAAAGCAAACTATATGTTGGAAAGTGAGAACTATGTAAAGTAAGGAAGAACAATGAAGAAGCAATAAATGAAGGCAAAAGAAAAATTTATTTTTCTCAATTGGTTTAAGAGTTAAAGGTTCATTTGAAACAACAATAGCCATAATATATTTGACTGTAAAAGACTTAATGATTTATTCACTCCTGCATCCTTATGCATAAGTGAAATGAACTGCAGCAGTGGCACAAGAGATAGGCGGGAGAATTGGGGCTGCTTTGTTTGTATAAGGTACTTGTTCTACCCATGAAGCAATGTAGTGTCATTTAGAAGTTAATTTCAAGTAGTTGTATGTATAGCGCAAACTCTAGGTCAACAAATAAAAAAAGTATAATTACTATTCTAAGACAAGAGAAAAATGGAATTATCAAATGTTCAATCAAAACACACCAAAAACTTACAAAAGATAAAGAATGGACAGAAAACAATGGGAAGCAAAACAGTAACAAACACAGCAGATTGTAATCCAGCTGTGTTAATAATTACTGAATATAATGGTCTAAATGCATCAGTTAAAAGACAGATTTTTAAGAGTGGATCAAAACCCAAAAATTCCAGCTATATGTAGTCTACAAGAAACTCACTTTAAATATAAAGGCATATTGATTTAAAGTAAAGGGATGGGAAATTCCCTGGTGATTCAGCAGTTAAGACTCTGTTTTCTGTGCATGGGGCATGGGTTCAATCCCTGGTTGGGAAATAAGATCCCACATGCTGAGTGGAATGGCCAAAAGAATAAAAAGAAATAAAGGGAGAGAGAAAGATATCCCATGCTAATACTAATCAAATGAATGCAGGAAGAGAATACCTAATTAATTTCAGATGCAGCAAACCTCAGAGTAAGTAAAGTTATCAGGGATAGATAAAGGCAATACATAAATGCAATAGGACCAACTCCCTAAAACAGAATAATTCTTACATGCATTATAGTATGCATATAACTATAAAACAAATTGGGGCAAAAAATGAACTGCAAGAAGAAATAGATGAGTCCACTACTACAGTTAGAGACTTCAATATCTGTCCATCAGAAACTAACCCGTCTAGTAGACATAAAGTCAGTAAAAGCATAGTTGAATTCAACATAAATCAATTGCATATAACAGACATGTATAGAATACCTGATCCAATAACAGCAGAATACACACATTCTTCTCAAACTCATTTGGAACATTCACCAAGACAGACTACATTCCAGGCCATAATTTTTTTTTTTTTAATTTTAAGAGTATGAATCATACAATGCCTGCTCTCAAAACACAAGGAAATTATAACTTACCCTTTAACAACATGGGTTTGAAATTGCATAGACCCTCATACCACTTTAAGTACTATACCATCTGCCATTGGTTGAATTTGAGAATGCAGAAAGTAAACTATAAAGTTTTACATGCACTTAACTTTCAAGAGAGTTGAGACCTCTAACTCCTATTTTGTTTAAGTGTTAATTGCAAACTAGAAAACAGTAACAGAAAAATAGCTAGAAATTCCCATTTTTTTTGAGATGAAATAAACAACTTCTATTTAGCACATGGATCAATATAAGAAATTTCAAAATATTTTGAACTAAATAAAATAAAGTTAATCAATTTGTGGGATGCAGTAAAAAGCAGTGCTTACTGGGGAATTTATGATATTAAATGCTTATCTTAGGAAAGAAGAAAGGCCTAAAAACAATCAAACTTTCTACCTTAGAAAACTAGAAAAAGAACAGATTAAGGAAGATTAAAAACAAAGCAGAAATCACTGAAATTTAAAAGAAAAAAAATCAACAAAAGCTAAAATCGATACTTTGAAATGATCAATAAAGATGATGTGCCTCTACCCATGCTAAAAAGTAAACAGAAGTCAGAAAAATTACTATCAGAAATAAGCAGACAAGACTATAGAACCTATGTACATTGAAAGTGAAAGTAACTCAGTCCTGTCCAACTCTTTGCAACCCCATGCAGTCCATGGAATTCTCTAGGCCAGAATACTGGAGTAGGCAGCCTTCCCCTCTTCAGAGGATCTTCCCAATCCAGGGATGGAACCCAAGTGTCCTGCATTGCAGGCAGATTCCTTACCAGCTGAGCTATCAGGGAAGCCCACATTAAGGGAATAGAAAAGGAATACTATACAGCAATTCTATGCACACAAATTTGATACATAAATAGACAAATTCCTTGCAGTACATAATCTGCAAAAACCCACACAATAAACTCTGAATAGACCTATATCCATTAAAGAAATTAAATCAATAATTAATAACCTTCAAATTCAGAAAGTACCTGATGGGTTCACAGCTAAATTTTAAGAAATATTTAAGGAAAACATTCTGCTAACACTCTACAACTACTTTAACAAGACAGAAAGAGAAAATACTTTCTCATTCATTCTATGAGGCCCGCAGTGTCCTAATACCAAAACTAATAAAATACAAGAAAAGAAAACTATAGACCAATTTCTCTCATGAACATAGATACAAAAACCATCAATAAAATTTTAGCAAATTGAATTCAGCAAGTAAAAAATTAAACACAACAACAAAGAGGGATTTATCCATGTATGCAAGTTTGGTTCAACATTGAAAAGTCAATTAAAGATATTCATCACAACAACAAGCAAAAGAAGAAATCACATGATTATGTCAATAGTACTATATAAAACTTTTGACAAAATTCAACATCCATTCATGCTAGAAATTCTCAGAAAAACATAAAGAGAGGAAAAAATTTTAACTTGATAGTGACTATCTACAAAACATGCAGCTAAACATATTCATTGATGAAAAATAAAAAGCTTTCCAATAAGATTAGAAAAAAGCATGTCTGCTGTCCTAATTCATTTTCAATATAGTGCTTTAAGTCCCATGCAATAACACAGGAAAAGGGTTCAGGATGAAGGTACAGAGCATGGACAGAAATAAATAAAACTGTCTTTATTCACAGATGACATGACTGACTATATTTAGACTATATCCGAAAGAAAAAAACCAAACCTCCTGAAAGAAGTGGTTATAGCGAGGTGCAAGATTCAAGATCAGTATGTAAAAGGTCATCTCCTTTCTATGTACCTGCAGTGAACAAGTGGGATTTGAAATTAAAAATACAATACTACTTACACTTGCTATGTACATAATCACTTAGTTATGTCACTTGGTTATGACTCTTTGTGACCCCATAGCCTGTAACCTGCCATGCTCCTCTGTCCATGGAATTTTCCAGTCAGGAATATTGGAGTGTGTTGCCATTTCCTATTCCAGGGGATCTTGCTGACCCAGGGATTAAACCTACACCTCCTTGAGTCTTCTGCATTGGCAGGTGGATTCTTTACCACAGTGCCACCTGTGAAGCCCTACTATTTACATTCAGTTCAGTCGCTCAGTTGTGTCTGACTCTTGGAGACTCCATGGACTGCAGTACATCAGGCCTCCCTATCCATCACAAATTCCGACTTCACTGAAACTCATGTCCATTGAGTCGGTGATGCCATCCAACCATCTCATCTTCTGTCATCCCCTTCTTATCCTGCCCTCAATCTTTCCCAGCATCAGGGTCTTTTCAAATGAGTCAGCTCTTTGCACCAAGTGGCCAAAGTATTGGAGTTTCAGCTTCAACATCAGTCCTTCCAATGAATATTAAGGACAAATTTCCTTTAGGATGGACTGGTAGGATCTCCTTGCAGTCCAAGGGATTCTCAAGAGTCTTCTCCAGCACCATAGTTCAAAAGCATCAATTATTTGGTGCTAAGCTTTGTTTATAGTCCAAGTCTCACATCCATACATGACTACTGGAAAAAAAAAAATCTTGACTAGATGGACTTTGTTGACTTTGCCTCTGTTGGCAAAGTAATGTCTCTGCTTTTTAATGTGCTGTCTAGGTTGGTCATAACTTTCCTGCCAAGGAGAAAGCATCTTTTAATTTCATGGCTGCAGTCACCATCTGTAGTGATTATGGGTCCAGAAAAATAAAGTCAGCCACTGTTTCCACTGTTTCTCCATCTATTTCCCATGAAGTGATGGGACCAGATGCCATGATCTTTGTTTTCTGAATGTTGAGCTTTAAGCCAACTTTTTCACTCTCCACTTTCACTTTCATCAAGAGGCTCTTTAGTTCTTCACTTTCTGCCACAAGGGTGGTGTCATCTGCATATCTGAGGTTATTGATATTGTTCCCAGCAATCTTGATTCCAGTTTGTGCTTCTTCCAGACCAGCGTTTCTCATGATGTACTCTGTATATAAGTTAAACAAGAAGGCTGACAATATATAGCCTTGACATACTCCTTTTCCTATTTGGAAGCAGTCTGTTGTTCCAGTTCTAACTGTTGCTTCCTGATCTGCATACAGGTTTCTCAAGAGGCAGATTAGGTGGTCTGGTATTCCTATTTCTTTCAGAATTCTCTACAGTTTGTTGTGATCCACACAGTCAAAGGCTTTGGAATAGTCAATAAAGCAGAAATAGATGTTTTTTTGGAACTCTCTTACTTTTTAGGTGATCCAGTGGATGTTGGTAATTTGGTCTCTGGTTCCTCTGCCTTTTCTAAAACTAGCTTGAACATCTGGAATTTCATGGTTCACATATTGTTGAAGCCTGGCTTGGAGAATTTTCAGCATTACTTTACTAGTGTGTGAGATGAGTGCAATTGTGCGGTAGTTTGAACATTCTTTGGCATTGCCTTTCTTTGGGATTGGGATGAAACTGACCTTTTTCAGTCCTGTGGCCACTGCTGAGTTTTCCAAATTTGCTGGCATGTTGAGTGCAGCACTTTCACAGTATCATCTTTCAGGATTTGAACTAGCTCAACTGGAATTCCATCACCTCCACTAGCTGTGTTCGTGGTGATGCTCCCTAAGGTCCACTTGACTTCACATTACAGGATGTCTGGCTCTAGCTGAATTATCACATATTTGTAATTATCTGAGTCATGAAGATGTTTACTATTTACATTAGCACAGCCCCAAATGAGTATATATGAATCTAACAAATATGTACAAATTCTACATAAGAAAAGCTAAAAATCTCTGATGAATCAAGTAAATGAAGAACTGAAGGAACAGAGACATATTCCATATTCATAGATATGAAGACTCAGTGCAGTTAATATGTCAGCTTTTCTTAATATTGTCTACAGATTCAATTCAATCCCTACCAAAATTTGAAGTTAATTTATGGACACCAAAGTGAATCTGAGGTCCATGTGAAAAAGCCAAAGACCCAAAAGAGCCACCATGATATTGAAGGAAAAGAACAAAGTTGGGGGAATGCATCTCCCTGACTTCATGATTTAGTATAAGACTATAGTAATCAAGACTGTGTGAAAGCAGTCAAGGAACAAACAGATCAATCAGTAAAACAGAATAGATAGCCCAGAAGTCAACTCACACAAATACACTCATTTGATATTTGACTAAGAAGAAAAGTCAATAAAATGGAGCAAAGATAATCTTTTCAACAAATGGTGCTGGCAAAACTGATCATCCACATGTGAAAAAATAAATCTAAATGCAGAACTTATACTCCAAACAAAATAAACTACGCATGGATCACAGATCTAAATATAAAATGCAAATCTATAAAGCTCCTAGAAGATAACATAGGAGAAAATTTAGTTAACTTTGGGTTTGGTGATAACTTTTTAGACACAACATAAATGCACAATCAATGAAAGAAAATACTGATATTCTACTTTGTTAGAACTAAAATTCTCTGCTCTAGAAAAGAGACTGTCAAGAGAATAAATGGATAAGCCACAGACTGTGAGAAAGTATTTGTAATGATATATGATAGAGGATCACTATCCAAAATATACATAGAACCCTTAAAAAACAACAGTAAGAAAAAACAATCTGATTAAATAATAGGCCAAAGGCTTTAAATGACACTTCAAAGATATGCTGCTGCTGCTGCTAAGTCGCTTCAGTCGTGTCCGACTCTGTGCGACCCCATAGACAGCAGCCCACCAGGCTCCCCCATCCCTGGGATTCTCCAGGCAAGAACACTGGAGTGGGTTGCCATTTCCTTCTCCAATGCATGAAAGTGAAAAGTGAAAGTGAAGTCGTACAGTCGTGTCCGACTCTTGGCGACTCCATGGACTGCAGCATACGAGGCTCCTCCATCCATGGGATTTTCCAGGCAAGAGTACTGGAGTGGGTTGCCATTGCCTTCTCATTAGTAGGTGAACACATAACTAAACTGTGATACATCCTAATGGTGGAATTCAGCACTAAAAGCAAAACAACAATAAAGAATTATCAAGCAGGAAAAAACATTAAGGAACCTTACATGGTTATTTCTAAGTGAAAGAAGCCAATATAAAAAGGCTACACATTGTATGATTCCAACTATATGATATTCTGGAAAAAGAAAAACTATGAAAACAATAAAAAGAACAATCAGCAGTTGCTAGAGGTTGGGAAAAAAGCAGAAGTCAAAGTCGTTCAGTCCTATCCTACTCTTTGTGACTTCATGGGCTATATGGTCCACGGAATTCTCTCGGCCAGAATACTGGAGTGGGTAGCCTTTCCCTTCTCCAGGAGATCCTCACAATCCAGGATTGAACCCAGCTCTCCAGCATTGCAGGTGAACTCTTTACCAGCTGAGCTACCAGGGGAAGAGGTTAGTGGGGAGAGAGAAAGGAGTAAGAGTAGTACAGAGAATTTTGGGGGCAGTGAAACTACTCTGATAACATAATGGTGGCTACACACTATTATTTATCCAAGTCCACAGAATATGCAACACCAAGAGTGAACTTTAACTGTGGGCATTGCATGATCATGATGTGTTTAATGTAGGTTTATCAGCTGTAACAAACGTACCTTTCAGTTCAGTTCAGTTGTTCAGTCGTGTCTGACTCTTTGTGACCCCATGAACCACAGCACGCCAGGCCTTCCTGTCCATCACCAACTCCCGGAGTCCACCCAAACCCATGTCCATTGAGTCAGGTGATGCCATCCAACCATCTCATCCTCTGTCATCCCCTTTTCCTCCTGCCCCCAATCTTTCCCAGCATCAGGGTCTATTCAAATGAATCAGCTCTTCAATCAGGTGGCCAAAGTATTAGAGTTTTGGGGGGTGGATATTGAAAAGGGGGAGGATGGGCCTGTGTGAAAGGCTTCCCAGGTGGCTCAGTGGTAAAGAAACCACCTGCCAGTGCTAGAGATATGGGTTCGATCCCTGTGTCAGGAAGATCCTCTGGAGAAGGAAAGGACAACCAATTTCAGTGTTCTTGCCTGGAAAACCCCATGGATAGAGAAGCCTGGCAGTCCACAAGGTTGCAAGAGAGTTGGATAGGACTTAGTGACTAAACAACAAACACATGTGTGTAGGCAGGGTATATATGGGAAGTCTGTGTATCTTTAGGTCAATTTTGCTGTGAACCTAAAACTGCTCTAGAAAGTATATTTTTCAAAATGTTATCAAAGTACTAGGTGTACTAGCAAAAACAGCATTAACTACTTTTCTTTGAGAAGGAGTAGGATATGTTTCAAACTCATCTGAACTGTATATAAATGTAGAAAACTGTATATGAATTGCAGAAATACAAGTAATGTGAATGCAATATTGCAACAGAACAAGTGATGAAAGTATATCATTTACTAGGGAGTTTTTAATTTCTTTACTCTTAAAACCATGGCTAAAAACATAATAGCAAGTGTGTCACTACTAATATAGGAAGTATTATCAGTTATCAAAAATGAAGTATGTCTTGATATTGTTCTGTATTACTGAGATTAATCCACATTACTGATTCTTGTTTGGAATTCCTTTGGAATGATGGTGATATAACACAGGTGTATATTTGTGACTTGAAACAAAGTGATACCTTTTGTCCCACTACATCAAAGCATGAAAAGTTTGTCTACTTGGGTACTTTGACATTATTTCTTTTAAATTTTTTCATAGTTACCATAGTTTCTATAATATATATTATTTTATGTGAAAAATTTTAGATAATTTCAATTTATAGGCAAATAATTTGAGAGAGTATTGCAGTTCTTCTTAAAAAATCATAGTTAAATGTGACTATGACATTAAATATGTATCTTTATCTCCAAATATATATGTTAGTTGCTCAGTTGTGTTCAACTGTTTACAACCCCAGAGACTGCCAGGCTTCTCCATGGAAGAATACTGGAGTGGGTTTCCATTCCCTTCTCCAGGGTATCTTCCCAACCCAGGTATGGAAACTGGGTCTCCCACACTGCAGGCAGATTCCCACCATCTTAGTCACCAGGAATCCCTGGTTATATGCTATGCTATGCTAAGTCACTTTAGTCGTGTCCGACTCTGTGTGACCCCATAGACGACAGCCCACCAGGCTCCCCCGTCCCTGGGACTCTCCAGGCAAGAACACTGGAGTGGGTTGCCATTTCCTTCTCCAATGCATGAAAGTGAAAAGTGAAAGGGAAGTCACTTAGTCGTGTCCGACTCTTAGCGACCCCATGGATTGCAGCCTTACAGGCTCCTCCGTCCATGGGATTTTCCAAGCAAGAGTACTGGAGTGGGGTGCCATTGCCTTCTCCGCCCTGGTTATATACTGGAGATAAATCTCCAATATATCTGCCCCATTCCTCATACAATGGGGATTCAATGTATATGTTACAAATTAAACATACAAACCAAGTTATGTAATTTTTATATAACCCTAGAGTAAACATATTCTGGAGAATAAGTCAGACAATAGCTATGGGAGCTTTAGATACATTGTCTTCTGGCACCACAATAGACAAAGGAGAAACTATTGGCTCTAAACTCCAAAGCAGTCAGAGGTAATTGTCATGACTAACAAAGGAAATGTTTGCACATTTTTTTTCTTTTTTTTGCAGCTCTCAGAAATAATGGGTTTGAATAGAGGTCTAGATATGAATATATTTTTAGATTTAAAAAGCAGAATCCTTACCTCCTTCACTGGTTTATTTGATATATTCTTTGTTGTGGCAGGATTCACATGTTTTAATTTATAAAACATGTCCTTGAAGCTAGGATTCAGACAGCTGGATTACAAAACAAATGAGTGCTTGGGATCACGTTAATCCATGGCCTGATTACTGCTGCTGGTAATGTTTATTGTACAACCATGTCTAGACTTTGGTTTCTGGCATAAATTAACTTCTAATCTCTCCTGTTATAGACCAAACAAAGACAGCAATGTTATGTTCACTTGTTTCATTGTAAAGTTCTTATTTTTATAAAAATGAATTTTTCACAAATAGAAGTAATATTAAAGCTATTATAACAAAGAAACCCAATCAATCTTCAATTCAAGATGGTGTAATCAATGTCATATTCCCTTGGAAATCTCAGTTTTACAATACTTTGTCTCTAATTGCTTTTGCTGGTAATTTCAGAAGTTTAAACTTGCAAATTAGAATTGCTTGACAAGCCCAAAACTCCAATACTGAGCTCAGCAGCATCTATCCAATTTGTAATAAGTCTCGCTCTGAAATGTTTAGGAAACTCTTGTCCTTTAAAACACACCAAGGAAAAAGCATTTACAAGTGAAAGAAGAATGAAATTACTCAACATTTTTCTTCAGGACAAACTAATGACCAGTTTTATTGTTCTAAATGTTTAGAATGTAATTAATATGGCAAAAGTGTAGTCAACCAAGTGGAGCAAGATATTGTAATAATCTATACATTTCTAATCAAAAATATACTTTTTAGATAGTAGACATAGAAGTTTGAGCACACTTTAGGGAAATGACAACAAGCTATGAAGTGTGCAAATCCAGATAAATGTATTGGATTTTCATTCTGAGTGTAAAGCTTAGTATTAATGACAAAGGAAGGTGAAGAAAGAAAGACCCAGAATAAGCAAAAAGTCCAGAAACACTATGGAGAATAATAAAAGGACACACACAACCGAAAGAAATAGGAGGGATTCTTAAATTAGTTCTGGTAGCCAGACTACCAGAATTCACCAGATTCTTCCATCATGACCAATACAGTGATTGACTTGAGGTCTTTTTAAGCCCTTATATTTAGTGTCCAAAACAAACAAGTAAAAAAAAGAATTATTTCCTTTAAATATTCTATTAATAAATGGTACTCTCCAGGGATGCCTTTTGATGATCAAGGATATATATTTTTTTCTTATGTAGAGACACATTTTCATATTAAATTATACATTTTGACTGGGATGCCCTGTTCTGTCTCAATATACAGAGTGCAAGTGATGAGAAAGAAAATAATTGGTTTCCTAACTATGTTCTACCAGCAAGCAATGACCTTTTAATCTTAGCTTAATACATTAAATGTGGATTTTAAGATTATTTCGAATATTATTTTATCCAGAGTCCTCAGTGCCTAAGTCCAAATGAACGTCTCAAACAAGAATGTCAGATGCACAGGCATATCTTTGTAGAGTAGGAAGGCAATTTTTTTCAAACATACTCTGCTTACAGAGAGACGGGAATCCCAAAATCTTTGAAAAGTAGCTAGCTATTTTGGATTCTTTCAAGGTCAATGCAGTATGCTTATGAGGGAAATCACTGAAGTAGAAATTGGAAAGATGATCAGCATAGAGAAATGTTGGCATTTTATCCAGTTGAGAATGCCTGTGTTTAACCTTACTAGGCCACACTAATTGATTAAAATGTCTAGAAAGACCAGCTTACTGGGAGTGAGGACAGAAAACTGGTGGCTAGAAAGGGGATACATGTATGTATCCAACCACAGTTCACTCCCGGAGCAAAAGCATGAGATTTAGGGTCCCTATCTGAATATCTTTCCAGAACGATATAAAACTTCCCATGGTAACATCAATTTTAAATTTCTATTTCTGAGTCAAGCTATTCTGCATGTAAATATACATATGTTTTTAAAGATTAAAAACATCCAGTGAAAAAGGAGATTGTTGGAAAGATTATCAAGATTACCTTGAACTGCGGGGCACCCTCACAGAATTTTCATGTCCAGGCTTCCTCTGATTTAAGACACCTTTCACAGGTAAGGATCTTGCAAATGGGGTTTCTATTTCTCCACAGAACAGCCTCTGTAAATTTCCTGGGGACTCCAGCAAGTTAATCTCTGCTGTTGCTGTTTTGTGGTAGGCCTCTCAAGTCCTAGATAGGTAATCTAGGATGATTCATTCTCCTCCAGCTTTCACACATTCTGTTTGTGATGAATGTCCAAGAAATGCACTGATGCTCTGCCCTGATAATAAAGCTTTTGGACTGGTTTTGCAAATCTTTTACTTGAACCAAAGGAACACGTTATACTCAAGTGCCAGAAAGCAACACAGTCAAATTAGATTGTCTAGAGCTGGAAAGCAATTTTTGCCAGTAAGATATAGGCTGACATAAATGAGCTGAAAGACAAATGAAGACATGCATGTTTTCTGTTTGAAGTGTATATTAACAGTTTTGATGTAGTGTTTTCTTTGTGTGGCTTTAAAAATGGATTTTTGCATGTGTGTGGTTTTAATCTAAGTTAAGGCTGGGAGGACCTAAGGCATATAAAAACAAAACATTTGGGTAATTGAGTAATATTCAGACAAGCCCTAGCAATGAATAAAGTGGTGAAATTTAGTCAGATCTGTGAAGAAGTAGAATAAATCTTCAAGGCTTTCCTTATAAATATTCATTTACACAGACTACATCAAGTACTTTATATGTTCATGTGTCTGCATATCTATCTAATGCCAAAAGTTCACTAGCTAACTTCCATAAAACAAAAACTAGTTAATCTCCATAGGACATAAACCATGAGGTAATTCCTCCCTCAACTTTAAATTCTGTTCATTTTTAGGTAGCCATTTGTATTACCCCAATAATATATGTGTTTGTGACCCTGGGAATGTAGTAAGTTCTGTTTATGTTGCCATTCTTGCTTAAAGTTTATTAAACATTTAGTATGTGAATGTTATGTGAAGATTGAAGGATACAAGTAACCGAAACAGAAATGGAGCCTAACATTTAAGATGTCATAAATGAAAAGGGAGTCTGATAAAAGTAACAGCACATCAGCAAGGCAAAGTAGAACTTAAAAAAACGAATGCAAGAGAAAACCTCCCCAAAAGGCACCGCACAGTTTCTTAAGAAAGTGAGATTTATACCTGGGGAATTAAAATAATTTAAACCATTTAAATATTATTTGAACATGCTGATAATTCTGAGTCATTTAAAGACCATTCAAGTTAGATCTGTACAATTCTTTAAATGAATGCTTTATAAATGCTTATCAATATACTTCAATTGACAAGTCAAATTTTGGACTGTGTTTCGAGTTTATGTTAGAAAGAGGGAAGTTTTATGACAAAATTGAACATCCTTAATTTTGAGTTAAAACAATTAGAAAAGATTCCATTCCACCTTTTCTTATATCAAGGCTTATTCCTTTAATACTAAAAATATTGTGATTTAAAGAATTAAGTATGGGACTTGTTGCATATTGGGTCATCTTGTCTCATGACTTTATTCTTTTTGTTGATAAACTTTGTACTGCTCAAAAGATACAATTTAAGATTAACACAAAAATTAATTCAAAAGATGATGTATTGCTGTCTTTACTTTCTTCACTAAGTGGAAATGTCTTTTGTGTAAAACACTAATTCCACAAAGCATTATACATTGCTTGCTAATGGAAAGCTGAGAGGAAGCTGTTTAATCCTGGAGTTTGATCATCTCAGTTTACAGCATTAAAACGAGGTAATTTTTTTTTTTTTTGCTATCATTCCGTAATAGTTCATTAATGTAAAATAATTAAGTGAAATATCTGTTTGAATTAGGCAGATGAATATTGTTTAGTTTGAATTATAAACAACAAAGTTCTTGATTTTAAGAAACAATGCAGATAAGTAAAAAAGCTAATGGGCAACTCCATTCAGATAAAAGGGGAAGGTCACTCCAGGACACTCCTACGCCTTAATTTACACAAATTATTTTTGAATTTAATGACTGAAACCTCTATGAAGCTCTTCAGTATATTTGCACATGTATTCACATAAATGAGTAAAAGAAATAAGTTATACCTATTTTCAATTCAGTTTCAGTATTTGACTGACTTATTATATTGATGTCCTGCATATATTTTTGGTTATATTTTCACATTATCATCACATTTTAGACTCAAATAAGAAATGGTTCCCAGTTCAACATAATTTCATGTATACACATACACATATATATATATGTGTGTGTATATGTATGTGTACTTATATGAAGCCTCATGTATGAAAAAGTATATAAAACAATTATGCTCAACAGTATAATTTTGTTCTCAAAAAAGAGTCTAAGTTTATAAAAATAACTTTTTCTGCAAAAGTTTATTATGAACCCATATGAAACTACATGGGTTTTGCAGAAAGATTAGATATGGCTTTTCTCTCAAAGGGTAGAGCAATGCATCTTATCGATGGAAAAAGAGATAAGGTCTCCTTTAATCTAATTTCTCATTTCAGCAAACCTATATGCCATTTTTAAAATTTTATGCCTCAATTTCCCACTCAGGTTATAGACTATTTCCATAATCAGAAAATTCTTACATGCTCTTTTTCAATCTCCACAGCCTCCATGCTCTAGACAATCACTGTCTTGTTTTCTATCATCATGTATTCGTTTTTAGTTTTGCTTCATTTAGAACTCATATAAATAGAACTGTACACTGTACTGACTTCCTTTGTCAACACGATGGTTTTAATATCCATCTATGTTTTACACATCAGTTGTTTATTCCCATTTACTGTTAAGAAGTATTCAACTGCATGACAAAATTACAAATTTGATTGATCCTTTTCCTGTTACTGAACATTTTGATTGTTTTCTGTGTTTAGCTATAAAGCCACTATGAACCTTCTTTTGTAATATTTTTTCATCACTCATTGATAATTAATGAGCATAATTGCTAAGTCATAACTGTATGTTGACACCTTAAAGAAAATGTTATATTGTGGTATCCCATGGTTTTAATTTCCATTTTCCTGATGATTAATGCTGCTAAAAACCTTTTCATATGCTTACATGCCTTCAATTTTATGAGTCTTTTTAAAAGTATCTGTTTATGTCTTTGGCTTTTAGGGGGACAGGGGAGCTGTTGGAGTTGTTGATCATTTTATTATTGAATTATAAGCATTCTTTATATATCCCAATGCAACTGCTACTATGTCAAATCACAATGGTTATTTTCTTCCCTTTATGGCTTGCATTTTCATTTTCCTCGGTGGTATATTTTTATGAACATAAGTTTTAAATTAAGTATAATTAGCCTTTTGTTTTTCTTCTATGTTTCTTTTCTTTAAACCTTTTCTAACTCTAAGGTTGTAAAAGTATGCTGTTTCTCTTAGAAACTTTACAATTTATTCTTCACATTTCTCTTTGTAATACATCTCAAATTAAAAATGTATGGTGTGAGGCAGAAATTAAGATTCATTTTATTCCTTTAGGGATGTACAGCTGTGAAAATGAAAACAAAAATTCTTAATTTTTGATTTAGTGCACGTGTTGGGGGAAAAAAAAATCAACTTACTGAATATTCAATCTACTTCCACATCATCTGTTTTGTCACCTTGGTCTTACTATGTAATCTTACACTAATTTCATATTCCCTTGATTTCTGTAGCTTTATAATAGGTCTTAAAATCAGATACTGTATCTTCCAACTAATAAATGTATACACCCAAATTTACTAGTTCCAAATCCACTGGCACCATGTTATAGATCACAACTTCTCTTAGATTATTTTTGGTGGTTATTGTTGAAAAGCTGACTATAAAAGAGGATTTTAAATTTTCATAAGAAAGAAATATCTCCAAAGATATGAACTGCCAGATAAGCACATTAGAATTATGCATGGTGCAATTAAAAATAACAGTTTGAGTAATTATAACAGATCCAAGCAGAGGCTGCTTCAGTTAATCACAGCAAAAATAATTATGATGTAAGATGAAGAAAGATGTTCTTTTAAGAACAATACCACCAGAGGTAATTCCGTCATTCTGAATTCTAAAATGATTCACTTTCCTGGCTTTCAGTCCTCTATTCACATATCTAACTTTTTCCAAAACTACTACATTTTTTCCTTCCTCACAAATTTAACTTTCCACCCACCTCAATATCTGTTTCTTATTCTTAAATAGAAATATGTTTAAATCATTCATGCTTTAAAAAAAATGATAAAATCTAAAAACTCTTAATAAAAGCTCCAAACACTTCTGTCCTCACTATACTATCTATCTCTTCCCTTCTCACAATTGTGTGTTTTGAAGTATCAACTTACATTCATATCATCTACATAAGGCTCACTTGACTTCACATTCCAGGATGTCTGGCTCTAGGTCAGTGATCACACCGTCGTGATTATGTGGGTCGTGAAGATCTTTTTTGTATAGTTCTTCTGCATATTCTTGCCACCTCTTCTTAATATCATCTGCTTCTGTTAGGTCCATACCATTTCTGTCCTTTATTGAACCCACCTTTGCATGAAATGTTCCCTTGTTATCTCTAATTTTCTTGAAGAGATCTCTAGTCTTTCCCATGCTATTTTTTTCCTGTATTTCTTTGCACTGATTGCTGAAGAAGGCAAAATTTCTTATCTCTTCTTGCTATTCTTTGGAACTCTGCATTCAGATGCTTATATCTTTCCTTTTCTCCTTTGCTTTTTGCTTCTCTTCTTTTCACAGCTATTTGTAAGGCCTCTTCAGACAGCCATTTTGCTTTTTTTCATTTCTCTTTCTTGGGGGTGGTCTTGCTCCCTGTCTCCTATACAATGTCATGAACCTCTGTCCATAGTTCATCAGGTACTCTATCAGATCTAGTCCCTTAAATCTATTTCCCACTTACACTGTAAAATCATAAGGGATTTGATTTAGGTCATACTTGAATGGTCTAGTGGTTTTCCCCACTTTCTTCAGTTGAAGTCTGAATTTGACAATAAGGAGTTCATGATCTGAGCCACAGTCTGCTCCTGGTCTTGTTTTTGTTGACCGTATAGAGCTTCTCCATCTTTGGCTGCAAAGAATATTATCAATTTGATTTTGGTGTTGAGCATCTGGTGATGTCCATGTATAGAGTCTTCTCTTGTGTTGTTGGAAGAGGGTGTTTGCTATGACCAGTGCGTTTTCTTGGCAAAACTCTATTAGCCTTTGCCCTGCTTCATTCTGTACTCCAGTGCCAAATTTGCCTGTTACTCCATGTGTTTCTTGACTTCCTACTTTTGCATTCCAGTCCCCTATAATGAAAAGGACATCTTTTTTGGGTGTTAGTTCTAAAAGGTCTTGTAGGTCTTCATAGAACTGTTCAACTTCAGCTTCTTCAGCATTACTGGCTGGGGCATATACTTGGATGACTGTCATATTGAATGGTTTGCCTTGGAAACGAACAGAAGTCATTCTGTCATTTAGGAGATTGCACCCAAGTACTGCATTTCGGACTCTTTGTTGACTATGATGGCTACTCCATTTCTTCTCAGGGATTCTTGCCCACAGTAGTAGATGTAATGGTTATCCGAGTTGAATTCACCCATTCCAGTCCATTTAGTTTGCTGATTCCTAAAACATTAACTTTACTCTTGGCATCTCCTGTTTGACCACTTCCAATTTACCTTGATTCATGGACCTAACATTCCAGATTCTTATGCAATATTGCTCTTTACAGCATTGGACCTCGCTTCCATCACCAGTCACATCCACAACTGGCTACTGTTTTTGCTTTGGCTCTGTCTCTTCATTCTTTGTGGAGTTATTTCCCCACTGGTCTCCAGTAGCTAGTGGAGGTGATGGGATTCCAGTTGAGCTATTTCAAATCCTGAAAGATGATGCTGTGAAAGTGCTGCACTCAATACGCCAGAAAATTTGGAAAAAGCAGTGGCCACAGGAATGGAAAAGGTCAATTTTCATTCCAATCCCAAAGAAAGGCAATGCCCAAGAATGAGCTAACTACCACACAATTGACTCATTTCACATGCTAGTAAAGTAATGCTCAAAATTCTCCAAACAATGCTTTAACGGTATGTGAACTGTGAACTTCCAGATGTTCAAGCTGGATTTAGAAAAGGCAGAGGAACCAGAGATCAAATGGCCAACATCTGCTGGGTCATCAAAAAAGCAAAAGAGTTCCAAAAAAACATCTATCTGCTTTATTGACTATGCCAAAGCCTTTGACTTTGTGGATCACAATCAACTGTGGAAAATTCTGAAAGAGATGGGAATACCAGATCACCTGACCTGCCTCTTGAGAAATCTGTATGCAGGTCAGGAAGCAACAGTTAGAACTGGGCATGGAACAACACACTGGTTGCAAATGGGGAAAGGAGTATGTCAAGGCTGTATATTGTCACCCTGCTTATTTAACTTATATGCAGACTACATCATGAGAAATGCTAGACTGGAGGAATCACAAGCTGGAATCAAGATTGCTGGGAGAAATATCAATAACCTCAGATATGCAGATGATACCACATTTATGGCAGAAAGTGAAGAAGAACTAAAGAGCCTCTTGATGAAAGTGAAAGAGGAGAGTGAAAAAGTTGGTTTAAAGCTCAACATTCAGAAAACTAAGATCATGGCATTCGGCCCCATCACCTCATGGCAAAGAGATGAGGAAACAGTGGAAACAGTGGCAGATTATATTTTTGGGCCCCAAAATAACTGCAGATGGTGACTGCAGCCATGAAATTAAAAGATGCTTTCTCCTTGACAGGAAAGTTATGACTAACCTGGACAGCATATTAAAAAGCAGAAACATTACTTTGCCAACAATGGTCCATCTAGTCAAAGCTATGGTTTTTCCATTAGTCATGTATGGATGTGAGAGTTGGACTATAAAGAAACATGGGCACTGAAGAATTGTTGCTTTTGAACTGTGGTGTTGAAGAAGCATCTTGAGAGTCCCTTGGACTCCATCCTTAAGGAGGTAAGTCCTCAGGGTTCATTGGAAGGACTGATGTTGAAGCTGAAACTCCAATATTTTGGCTACCTGATGCAAAGAGCTGACTTATTGGAAAAGACCCTGATGCTGGGAAAGATTGAAGGCAGGAGAAGAAGGGGACAACAGAGGATGAGATGGCTGGATGGAATCACTGACTCAATGGACATGAGTTTGGGTAAACTCCGGGAGTTGGTGATGGACAGGGAAGCCTGGCATGCTGCAGTCATGGGGTTGCAAAGAGTTGGACATGACTGAGCGACTGAACTGTGTACATAAGCATAAATCCTTATCTTATTCTGATACAATGTCCAACATCTCTCTCTTCCTTTGGCTAATTGATTCTACTTTATTCTATGTTTCCTTATTTCTCTTTATGTTCCTCCTCAGCTTCTTGCCCTGCACTCCCAATTACTGATTTTCTATTAAATCAAGTGCTTTGGAAATAAAAATACATGAAATTGGTTCTGAACAGGCAGTGAATGAGTGATTTGAAAAACTTTATGCCTGGATTTAAAGTAGTAGTTGAAACATATCGATAAATAACAGAGGTCTTTTTAAAACAGATAATAAAGAACATGATTTAAATATGAGTTCAAAAAATTATTATAAACTGATAAAAATATTTAACTCTCCTGTGAAAGAAATTTAGTATATCTTTCCAAAAAGTTAAACTTAATGGCATTGAAACATGTAAAATATCATGTATGAAACGAGTTGCCAGTCCAGGTTCGATGCACGATACTGGATGCTTGGGGCTGGTGCACTGGGACGACCCAGAGGGATGGAATGGGGAGGGAGGAGAGAGGAGGGTTCAGGATGGGGAACACATGTATACCTGTGGCGGATTCATTTTGATATATGGCAAAACTAATACAATTATGTAAAATTTAAAAATAAAATAAAATTTAAAAAAAATTGGAATTTTTAAATTAATGAGTCTAGAACATCATTAATTTAACATGCTTATGGACTCTTGAGAATAGGGTCTAAATTTAAAACACCCAGATTTTTGTCAATTTAACATACTAAACTTATTCAATTATTTAGCAAACATTTCATCCGAGTATAGCAGGTCCATGAATTTTATAATTGCAAATCAAAAATTAATGAAATATAGTCTTGCTTTCAAGAAGTTCACACTCTAATGGAAAACCAAGAAGTTAAATGTTTAACATTGCATATTTAATATTACATATCAACTTTACATAATTTACTTGTGTCAATGTCTCAAGTGCTACAACAGATGTGGAGCACATTGGAGGTCAACCACATTTGCCAATTGCTAACAGAAAAAAATATGACATAGTTCTTGATGGAAAATTAGCTTTATTCTAACCCATTAAAAGGCCAAACAGCTATCAAAGCAGAGGATGTAGACATATGCATTTTAAAGAGAAAGGCAAAGAAGCAGATCTATAAAAATGCCTGAACTCTGATAACGTAGTAGAGTTTGGTTGATTATCAGTGCATGAGAGATATGTGTATGTATATGATTCAGAAGAGTCAGGAGATGATGGTAGGGAATGTAGATTACTATTAAATTGAAGAGGATTACATAAATTAAGAATTTAAAAGTATACCATCTTATTTATTGAGATATTTAAGCAAGCAAAGAACTATAAAGCTGAAAGGTTTGAATTTTTGGTAGGAGGATGGGATGAAAATCCTGATAGGAATATAGAACACTGAAGTTACGAAACAAAAACTTGCAGATTCAAATAAGGCACATGTTTAAGGACTGTCTACTCAGAATCCTGCCTTTAAATATGTTATCTAGGGCCTTAGGGAGTTTAACAGTTTCTTTAAGGCCATGTGCTTCTGGAAAAGACTAAGTTAGGAGGTATTTTTAATACCAAGGTAAGAATATTAGCAAATTAAACTAAAACAGTGAAAGTGGACATACAGTAGGGGTTTCCGTCAAATGGTTCTGAGATACAATTTAAAAACTGACATCTGATTTGATGGAATTGATTAGATACATGCGATAAGAAAAACAAGAATGGGAGTTGGGAATTCTAGAAGGTCTAAGCCACTGGTATTCATGGAAGGGTCTCTGAACTTATTTATTTATTTATTTTTTAACATTTTCCCTACCTGTTCCATTCTGGCAATGCTGACCCACTGTTTCACAAACATACTTCCATTTCAAGTTCTCTATAGGAACTGTTGTTTGGCATTCTCTTTCCTGAGTTACCCAGTACACACTCCTTAGTATCATTCAGGTCTCTGCTTCTATGTCACTTCATCTGAGACCTCTGTCACCACGCCACATATAATAGCACCTCCATGACTTCCTTGGTGGCTCAGATGGTAAAGCATCTGCCTACAATGTGGGAGACCCGGGTTCAATCCCTGGGTCAGGAAGCTCTCCTGGAGAAGGAAATGGCAACCCACTCCAGTATTCTTGCCTGGAAAATCCCATGGATGGAGGAGCCTGGTGGGCTACAAGTCCAAGGGGTCGCAAAGAGTCAGACATGACTGAGCGACTTCACTTTCACTTTTCACTCTCACATGCCTCTCTCACAATGCTCTGTCTTACTTTTCTGTGTATCCCTAAGCTTTTGAACTGTGGTGTTGGACAAGACTCTTGAGAGTCCCTTGGACTGCAAGGAGATCCAACCAGTCCATTCTGAAGGAGATCAGTCCTGGGTGTTCTTTGGAAAGACTGATGCTAAAGCTGAAACTCCAATACTTCGGCCACCTCATGTGAAGAGTTGACTCATTGGAAAAGACTCTGATGCTGGGAGGGATTGGGGGCAGGAGGAGAAGGAGACGACAGAGGATGAGATGGATGGATAGCATCACTGACTTGATGGACGTGAGTTTGAGTGAACTCTGGGAGTTGGTGATAGACAGGGAGGCCTGGTGTGCTGCAATTTATGGGGTCGCAAAGAGTTGGATATGACTGAGCAACTGAGCTGAACTGAACTGAAGCATCGTTTGGTATAAGGTTGATGTTTACTAAACATTTGGTTAATTGATAAAAAATTCCAAAACAAAGGTACAAAAAAGGTTATAATTTTATGAACAAAGGGAATGAATTTCAAATGTTGGCATTCGAGTTCCTTTACAGGCTTGTGAAGTCGCTCAGTCGTGTCCGACTCTTTGCGACCCCGTGGACTGTAGCCTACCAAGCTTTTCCGTCCATGGGATTCTCCAGGCAAGAATACTGGAGTGCGTTACCATTTCCTTCTCCAGGGGATCTTCCCCACCCAGGGATCGAACCCCAGTCTCCCGCATTGGAGGCAGACACTTTAGCCTCTGAGCCACCAGGGAAGCCTTAAAGGGAAGTAATTTGGGGACAGAGGATGTTTTCTACTTGCAACAGAAATAACACATACAATACAGGCAGCCACATACTTGAAAGTCCCGGTCAAAATGCTTGTTGTATATTCTATTTGAAAAGCAAATCATCTAAATCTATGAAAGATCTTTGAGAAAAATCCACCTTGATTCATAAAATCAATATTCTGGGGTTCATTCTTAGTGTTATTTCAGTTTATTATTATTTTTTTTTTTACTGAAGTACGGTTGATGTATAATGTTAGTTTCTGGTATACAGCAAAGTGATTCAGTTTCATACATATATACACATATACATATACATATACATACATATATATATATATATATATATATATATATATTATTTTCCATTATGGGTTATTACAGGATATTGGATGTAGTTTCCTGTCCTTGTTGTTTATCTATTTGATATATAGAAATTTGTATTTGTGCACATCTCCTATTGTGACTCAAGCCTTGAGGCTCTCTTTGTGCAGCCAACCCCAGGCCTCCCCTCAACTCTGTAATAAAGGTCTGAATTTCAGCAGGCAGTCCCCAAGTGTACCTGAAGATGTGCATCTCAGGCTAGGGAGTACAGGGAGTTGGCTAGGACGCTCTGTGCTGATCTGTCTCTGCTCTCCCTGACACAAGCCAGCTCTAAACTTTTCTCTGATCCTCTGAAGTTCCCTTTCTGTCTCAGCTAATCTCCCCATCAGTAAAAGAGCTCCGCAAGGAGAGGGAATATTTCCACTTTCACAACTCCCTCCCAGGGACACAGGTTTAGTCCCAATCCTATTTAACAAAATTCTTTCATCCTACCCAGTTACATGATGACCTTTCTAGCAATTTTGGTTGTCTGCGATATGGCAAGCATTCAGCTGGTATTCTGAGGATTACTCTACATGCAGATTTATTTTAGATGTATCTGTAGGAGGAGGTGAGTTCTGCTATCTTGATATGTCCTCATTTAGTGTTATTTCTAATATAATCACTGCAACATAAAATGGTCCTTCTACTGATTTATATGACAAGTCAAAATTTTAGCTTCAATCTGGGTCTCCTTTAACTTACATTTTTTGTTAAGAAATTTTCTTAAATTAAAATGATTCCTATGAATTTTCCACAAAATATGGATAGATTCGATATCACTTTTTAAATAACCCTAAGACTTACTCAGTTTTCTAAGCATATCTGATTTGTGTTAAACCACTGACCTCAACAGTACAGATGCCAAACTGTGTTGTGAATAGAAGATACATGCAGCGGTTTATTATGAGGGGCAATTAGCCAGAATCTTACAATTTTCCATTAGACTGTGGGCTGAAACAAAAAACCTCTTCTAAGAAATGAAAGAAATAGGACTGATGGAAAAGTTTTAGAAAGGAAATCACCCATAAAAATTGAGACAATGCCTGCAAAATCTCTGTTATGCATTTTGGTATATCATTTATAGTGCAAATGCTTTCTAAAAAGCCATCAATAAGAATGCTTTTGAGAGCCTATGTACTCTATATTGGATATATTTTCAAATTTAAGATGCACAAATTGAACCTGGTTTTATATGGTACATTTGAACATATATAGCAAATCTACTTTTTGGAAACACTCTGAATATGCAAATGCTGCTATATTAATTTAGTGCTCAAAGTGAAAGTCAGTTTTACAACATGAAACTAAATCTTCATATAAGGCTATAGATTTAAGAGTAAATTTAAGTCATCTTGTTAGAAAAAGAAAAGATGTGTGGGGTAAATCTAATTATGAAAAAGTTTTAGGAACTCATTCTAATCAGTACAAAATATTTGTTTTCTTTACATAGCCAAAATCATATGAGAAGATTTTAAGAAATAGTAAATAAACTTGTATAGTTTCCACTGAGAGAGTATTTGCAACAAGACAACTTGGTAGTAAAACATTAACAGAAACTTTTTATGAGCCGAAGATGTAATGAATACCATCACAGGACAGAGAAAAGTTCAGAAATTAGAAAACAGCGCTGGAGAGAAAATTAAATAGGCTATGTATTAATCCTGAATCATTCAATTATTCACCTATTAAATTCAACATACCATCTAATATAAGTATAATGACTTTCTAGTTTTCACAGACCTGACACATACTAGTTCTACTTTCTTTGAAAGAAATTTAGATTATATATTTGAATATTTCATTGAGACACTTCTACTTCTGACCATGATGTAGTAATTATAATTGGACTTGCCTTTCCACCATTAATAACTACAAAACTGCATAAAATATACTTTTAGGTAAACATTTTCAGACATTGGATAATAAGAAATACAGGACTGAAATTGCTGAGTGAAAGAGGACACAAGAAATTTGTTTAAGGTATGTTTGAAGAATACCAAATAATGGAGGTTGGTTAGAGCTTATAGATAATGAAAAGACTGTGAGATTGGAGATTGATTGAATACCCTCATTATTTTGTGTGAAGTATCACAAATTCACAGAATATCAGATAAGTCCATGTTCAAAGGTAAACAAATACTTTGCAATGCCAAAATTAAAGGATGTTGGCATTACCGTCGCTAACACTTTATGCAGTTTGCAATGCTATTTCATTAGCACAGATAGCACAAAAAATAGAAAAGGTTTTCTATTAGCACAGACTGAATTGTCTATGGGCTGTATAAATACACACACACAACATTCAGAAGATGAAGATCATTGCATATGGTCCCATTACTTCATGGGAAATAGATGGGGAAACAGTGAAAACAGTGTCAGACTTTATTTTTTGGGGCTCCAAAATCACTGCAGATGGTGACTGCAGCCATGAAATTAAAAGACACTTACTCCTTGGAAGAAAAGTTGTGACCAACCTAGATAGCATATTCAAAAGCAGCATTACTTTGCCAACAAATGTCCGTCTAGTCAAGGCTATGGTTTTTCCTGTGGTCATGTATGGATGTGAGAGTTGGACTGTGAAGAAGGCTGAGCACTGAAGAATTGATGCTTTTGAACTGTGGTGTTGGAAAAGACTCTTTAGAGTCCCTTGGACTGCAAGGAGATCCAACCAGTCCATTCTGAAGGAGATCAGCCCTGGGATTTCTTTGGAAGCAAATGATGCCAAAGCTGAAACTCCAGTACTTTGGCCACCTCATGCGAAGAGTTGACTCATTGGAAAAGACTCTGATGCTGGGAGGGATTAGGGGCAGGAGGAGAAGGGGATGACAGAGGATGAGATGGCTGGATGGCATCACTGACTCGATGGACGTGAGTTTGAGTGAACTCCGGGAGTTGGTGATGGACAGGGAGGCCTGGCATGCTGCAATTCATGGGGTCGCAAAGAGTTGGGCATGACTGACCAACTGAACTGAACTGAACACAAACACACACACACACACACACACACACACACACATATATATATATATATATATATGGCAGTTTCATACTTAGACTGCTCATTGAGAGAGTAGTCTCTGGCACTTTTGTAAGTAAGCAGGCTTTAAATTAAAAAATGATCAAATAAAATGGCTACAGTTTAAATTGTGGTTTCCAGAATATTGCACAACTGGCTTATATAGGTTGTAATACAAAGACTAAGAACTAGATTCTAAGAACTAAACACATCCACATCCATTAACAGTTTCTGATTCTTGCATTACAGGAAGCAGTTGGCATGGGAAGAATGCTCTGGAATAATGGACATCACTATACCAGTGTGTCCATAGCACACATTACTGGGTGGCTCAGATGGTAAAGAATTTGCTTGCAATGCAGGAGACCCAGATTCAATCCCTGAGTCAGGAAAATCCCCTGGAGAAGGGAATGGCAACCCACTCCAGTATTCTTGCCTGGAGAACTGCATGGTCAGAGGATCCTGGCAGGCTACAGTCTGTGGGGCCACAAAGAGTTCGACATTACTCAGAAAACTTCAGAGTGTGACTGAAAAATTTCAAGTGTGACTAACACACTTTCATGCTTAGATAAAAAAGAGGGGTTCTTGCCCCTCTTTGGTAATTATGTAGCTTGAACAAGCATTCTAATTGCTTTTGAAAAAAATGTCTTCTTCATTTCACAAACACCTAGGAGAACATGCATACATACAAACACATACCCATACTAAACACAGATTACCTTGCAAATAAGAAATATTAGATATTCATTTTAAAATTTACTTACAAGTACAATAAACCTTTATTTTTTAATCCTCTATAAGGAGAAAAACAGTATCATTTGTATTTTGTTACAATTAAAACCAAGTTCAACACTATCAGTTTATTTTTTTTAAACTTATATTTTGTACCAGGCATTACCAAAATTAACAAAATATCGACCCTGTACTCAAGACAGTCAGTCTTCAGAAGAAGAGAGATGCCACCCAAAGTGAAGAGTAGTAAGAGAGGGCTCAGTAAAGATCTGGAAGGGCATCTAGCTAAGTGAAATGTCCTTTTGTGTGTCAAATCTGAACATTTTTGTCCTTAACACAGAACATAATTTCTAAAAGAAAAATGTGAAATTGATTGAACATTTTTCAATACATCTTCCAGCCTGGGAAATAAAATATTATTCAATTTAGTTTAGGCATATATTATCAACATGAAATATTGTTTCCAAGAAAAATAAAACACTATTGTTAAGTGATATCTCTACATAAAGCATTTCAATTGACGTTCCATGTTAATTAGTGGTAGATGGATAGACGTTCTGCTTTCATTAAAGCAGCTTTCTCTTGAATGTGACTTTGACTTTACAAAATGGTACATGAAATTCTTCTTGTCTGTACTTTGCAAATTGCTAACAAAAAGTTATAGACTTTAATCCATATTTATGCAGGGCCATTTTGTCCAGAATATTTCACTAGTACCAAGAAAATATGTAAGTTTGATAAACTAGAGCTAGCATATGATCCACCTAATATTGTTCATAAGGTCATCAAAATTCCAACTAGAATTTCTTTTAAAGGGGGTAGGGTAGGATACAAGATATTGGATGAATGAAGAATTGGGAGGACTTCTACATAACTATCACTGTGGAGGAAGAGAAATGACTTTTAGAATTGTTACTGCTAAAATGTAGATATATCACAAGTTGGGGAGTCAGGGCTGAAGTCATGGCCACAGTTGACAAGGCTGAGTCAAGGTGCAGCTGGCCCCAGACGGAGTCAGAGCAGCCTGGCCTTTGACCTCAAGAGGCAACCAGAGGTTTTAACTACCTCAGTGTGCAAGCTTTTCTTTCCGTTCAGTCTAAGCAGGAGCTCCTACTATGAGAGAGAGAGAGATCCAATCTGATGAGAGAGAGGAATTTATCTGATTGTTGCTGTATTTAGTCAAAGTCAAAGTCCTTGGTCCCAGAATTCTAATTACTGATGCCTTCAGTGAAATAAAGGATCCCAACAAAATTACAGAAATAAGTTTCTGGACTTCACTGTTGATTGCCAATATTGAGTATGAACTTGCTACTGGTATTTATGAGTATAAATCTGAAGTAAAAACACATGACTATCCCATCAGATATATTCAAGGTTGTTCAAAACCTTAGTATTGATTCTAGGAAGTTAGATTCTGCACTTGTCATTTCAACAAGATACTGAACAGTTTTACAACATAATTCGTCAGCCTTTACTTCTTGTCCTAAATAAATGAAAATATGAATATTTTGGACTAGCTGTACTTCCTAACCTGCCCTAAGGGAAAGTCGCTCAGTGGTGTGACGGTCCATGGAATTTTCTATGCCAGAATACTGGAGTGGGTAGCCTTTCCTTTCTCCAGTGGATCTTCCCAACCCAGGAATCAAACTCAGGTCTCCTGCATTGCGAGCAGATTCTTTACCAGCTGAGCCACAAGGGTAGCCCACCCTTCACTGGGACGAAAACTTTAAGTACCATCACTGAAGTTCTCTCCTCTTTTTCCTGCAGGCTCTTTAGAAACAATTAGTGCCATGCCACTTTGCTCCAGATGGTTCTTAGAATCACATTTGGGTGATTCTGGGATAGGTGATGAGCATTCACTCTAACTTATAAATATCCATTTCCTCCTTCTTCATCTGGTTTTATCTTTAAATTACTGCTGATGTCCAAAGTGGAAAGTCTGTTCACAAAGTTCTTTAAATTTTCTATTCCCCCCGATACTAGAAGGACATGATGGCTGGTACTACTGAGCTTGCCAGTACCCATGGCTGCAAACATCGAAGTTGAAACAAGTTGAAAACTCCATCCTTAATACTGTGTTTATCAGCAACAGAATAATTGTCACCACCAGGCTGTGATGCCTTTTGGTATTCAGTATTTATTGAAATTTTAAATAGAGAGATCTTTTGGTTCAAAGAACCCTGATTACTGGGTTTGACTTGATTCTATTAGACCTATTTGGGAACACTGCTAAAGTAGATAAACAATCTTTTCAAATGCTCCTTCACTAGCTTAAATCAAACTTCAGCTGCTAAGTCCTTCTTCTATATAAACTCCCATCCTACTATTATCAATGGTTCATTAAGGAATGCGTACTATACATATCAAAGTCTAAAGCTGGGACCAAAAAGACTGGCTATGTAGCCTCATAAGTTTAATAGAGACAACTGAAGACAATTTCATATTATTGAACAAAGGGAAAAATGGCTCTGTCTCAAAGGGGCATTTTGCTCTTTCATGCTAAAATTCAAAATACAGTTGGTTTCTACATAGTGACTATTGAGCTAATGTTTAGGTAAACTTTCTTTCAATTACTGAGAGAGCAAACTTAAACAGATAAATTATTGACTACAGAAGCACAGATGATTTGAAAATGTATAATGCTTGTCTACTTAAGGAGTGTAAATGCTAAGTAGGAACAGTTCCTTCCTCTAGTAAATGATAATGATATTCAGTTAATTTCTTTTCAAAATTTGTATCTATTTAGATCTGAAATGCCTTATTGGAAAAGCATTAGAGGCTGCAGCTGCTAAACAGAAAGTTATTCAGAAGGCCAGGATAATGATATCTGTTTTCCAATCTCTGAAAAGAACTGACTTGAATGTAAAATGTGGGGTATTGTGTTTAATTAGAAATCATTACATCACTCCCAAAAGAAGGCACTTCTCCTCAATGAGAGGGGTCATGGTAGAATATAAACTAGGTATTTTATAAATGCTGCTGGGTAGATAACCCAGATTTGCTTTTCTGGTTCATCTGGAAGAGCTCATTAAATGGTAAGCTTCACATATTATGCTGTGCATGACTTCTGAAATGCTGGAAAATTAAATCCTGGTGGCTCACTGCTCGTCCACCCCATTTGATACTGAGGTCTTGGCTTGGAGTGGCTGATATAAGTCAGCACCTTGACAGATAAATGGCATTTGTTTAATTTAAATGACACTCGTCATGCTGCCTTTTGTTCTAAAGCACTATGAGGTTAATTGAGCAGATATGAAAAATTAGCCAGGCTAAAATTGCCTCTGCTCTAAATCAGAATTATTAATCCACTGGCCTTAATTTAGAGCCTCTCGATTTTCTTTGATAGACTGTATCATGCAGACTGTTCAAGGGAGAAATGCTAGTGATAATAACCTAGTTTTTAAATTTTATGTGACCAGGAATTTCAGCACAATCAAATTGAACAGATTTCAAATTCTCACCATGGAAATGTGGCTTTTTTATCTAACTTATTTATGCCATTATATGGTAAAGAAAGTGTGAGAGTAGGTCTTATCAGCAACTTTTAATTTGCAAGTTTGCTTATGACCTTCAAAACCATTTCACACTAAACATAATCTAAGATTTCATGAATACACAGCGCCTTTCCATTTTATGTAGATAACAATGTGTTGAAGACTTTGTATCTTATAGCAAAGTAATTAAGGCCACATCCATTGTGTTTCCATATAGTAAGTAATTACAGAGGTGATTGGAACATTTCTGTAGAGGATTAGCTTAATTTATCAAGCAGTGATTCTTGCGGAATAAATAAGCAGAGACACCCTTCAGCTAAATTGTCTTCCCTTCTCTACCTACAGAATATGAATGGGATGAAAGGGATAATTTAATATAGTAATGAAGTCCATGCCCTTCAGTTAAGAGGGATTCCCAAAGCTTCCAAAGGTTCAAAGTGCGGACCACCAGGGAATATTTGGAGCCTATGGGGAGACAGTACCATTTCCTACTTCAACTCATCCATAAATTGTCTGTGCCCAGTTCCTATATACAGTTAGGGCATATTTTATATATGATTTAGGTATTGACTTTGGATGTTCATAGTCACAATTACACTTAGAAATTCCTTAAATTTGTCAGATATAACCTTTGAGTGCTCAAAAGCATTATTTTCTCATTTTGTTAATGTTATCAGTTATTTTTATTGATAGTAATTTATTTTACAGCTGTACTTCATTTCACATGTATACTGTATTTCAAAAATACATTGTCTGTGTACATATTTTTATCATTATCCATAGTTAAGGGTATTCTTGCAGACAAGAACTGCAGCATTTAATTTGTTTGCAACAAGTGGGCTTTCCTGGTGGTTCAGATGATGAAGAATCTGCCTGCAATGCAGGAGACCTGAGTTCAACCCCTGGGTTGGGAAGATCCCCTGGAGAAGGAAATGGCAACTCATTCCAGTATTCTTGCCTGGGAAATCCCAAGGACAGAGGAGCCTGGTGGGCTACAGACCATGGAGTTACAAAGAGTCGGATAAGACTTAGCAACTAAACAACACAGTAACACAGGTACCTCCTTCCTGTTAAATCCCTAGTACAAAACAGAATTCAATTTTAGCCATGGAATTTAGCTGTGAACATGACTAGGGACAGATACACTAATCAAGCCAAATAAGCAAAAATACACAGTGAACTTTGTCTACAGATGCCATGTGATATTAGCAATTACCCACACCCTGGTGACTCAGATGGTAAAGAATCTGCCTCAAACGTAGGACACCTGGACAACCCTGGGTTCAATCCCTGGGTTGAGAAGATCCCCTGCAGAAGGGAATGGCTATCCACTCCAGAATTCCAGGCAAGCTTCAGAGGAGCTTAGTGGACTCTAATCCATGGAGTCAGACATGACTGAGTGACTAACACAGGCAATATTCCTACAAGGACAGGAGGCTTCTTTGAAGCTACCTGTATGAATTTACACAGAATTTTTGAATAAATGGGGGCAAAAGAGAACACTAAGGGAAAGGAAAAGATTAAATGTAAAAGTATCTTTTCTGTATGAAAATTACCTCTATAAATGTTAATTTCTATATTTGTTGGAAGACAAGAAAAAATAACAAAATTAAAAAAAAAAAAAAAAGCTTCACCTTCTCCAAAGATTTATTCTAATTTTGTTAATGATTTGCCTGGAGAGCCAATAAGCTCAATAAATAATTTTTTGTTCAATTCTGGTTAACTTTGTTTTCCTGATTCATGATCCATGTTTAGACAATATATTCCAGGCATCAGAAAATATCAGTACTGTCTGGCAGGGTGAAAACTGTGACAGTATAGAATTTTACCTTCTGTTTTTAACATATTTACATTTCCTTATTTAACAAAATAAGCCAGTGATCCAGTTCAATATATTAGATCAACTTTAGAACTTCATTAGGGATCAACAGGGAATTTGGTGAGCCTCTAGACTTGAAAGTCTTCTATCCCAACAAATTCAATGGCATACATTCTTATGTATACTAAGATAGGAGAGAACCAAACAATTCTTATAAAGGTATTTTAAAAAATTATGCATTCTGAAGAAAAATAAATCCAATCATATGGAAGGACTAGGATTATCTGTAACTGTAGAAACATGCATCGGATATGAACGGCTTGTGAGTAGAGATAATTTGACTTCTTTAAATTGCAGGATTTTTTATGTACACAGACAATAAGCAGTTAGATGATATAACACAAGATTCTATATACAGGAAAAAAAGTCAGCTAGATAAACACACAACAGAAAATTTCTGGAGGTTTGGAGGGGGAAAACAAAGAATTCAGTATAATACTCCTGAAAGAAACAAGAGTATAGTTGAATAAAAGGTAAGTATTTTCAAGAAAGAAAATGTCCTTGGAAAGAATGATTCAATAAGAATTGCATTTCTTCCTGGATGCTAGGTAATTTTATTTTAAAAATCCCTTGTAAGAATAAATATGCCATGAAAACACTGAAGAATATCAGTGGAAGCAGGTTGAACGATGTTATATTACAGTATTTTAAAATACATTAAAGTATATTATTTGTTGTTGCTGTTTAGTTGCTAAGTTGTGTCTGACTTTTTTGCGACCTCATGGACTGTAGCCTGTCAGGCTCCTCTGTCCATGGGGATTCTCCAGGCATGAATACTGGAGAGGGTTGCCATTTCCTTCTCCAGATCTTCAAGACCCAGAGATGGAACCCACATCTACTGCATTGCAGGTGGATTCTTTACTGCTGAGACACAAGGAAAGTCCAAAGTACATTTTATGGCTCTATAAGTTAAAAAGGTATTCTTATAAATTAAAAAATACACAGAGAAATGTTACACTAAAAATATTCAAAAATAGATCTAAATGTATAAGGAAATTGATGATAAAGGTGAAGAAAAGGTCATTTTAATAAAGTGCTGAGACAACTGTTCCTCCAGATGGAAAAATATAAGATTGTGTTAAATCCTGTCATCCAATAGTATCAATATATAATGCATATTAAATCAAAACAAAACTAGCCAAGTACCATATACTGGTCTATTGGAGAAGCAAAAGAAATTTTTCTATGACCTAAAGTTCAGAGTCTATTTAAAAAAAGCTAGTTAGATTTAGCTACATAATCAAAATATAAACTCATTCATTAAAAAAGTAGAATGAAAAATGACCAAAAAATGCACTTGCACTTATACTGGAAAGGATTAATAGCCTTATTATACAAAATGCTTCAAAACATTGAAATAAACAACCAATAAAAAATGAGCAAAACATATAAATTCAGTGAACAGAATAAGAAACACAAATATCCCCAAGAATATGAAAAGATACTCAATCTAGTTCATATGTATTATACATATACAAGTGAAACATGCATTGATATGCCACTTCTCACCCGTCAAATTCAGAACATTTTAAATTTTGATAACATAATAAGCTTCTAAGACTGTTTCATAAGGAAACACACTCTCTCAAATAGTTGGTAGAAATGCAACATTTTTGGCTAGGCAATACCTAGCTAAATTATACATGAGCCTCACTTCTACGAATCTAATATACAATGGCAAAAATATGAAATGTTGTATTCACATGGCTATTCATTTTTGCATCATTCATGGGAACAAGGACAAGTAACAAAATGGTAACAAAAATGCTACCGCTGCACAATAGAGTTCCATGCTTATTTTAAATGGATATGCAAGGAAGATCTTACAGGGTAAGCACAGATTGTGTAAAAAGACTCAGGGAAATAAAATTATAAATATGCCCACAGTTGCTTATATTTCTAAGAAGAAATAGTAAAAGAATAAGCCAAAAACTATTAAAGACAGCCACATGTAGGAGAAAAAACATGAAGAGGATAAATGAAAGAAATTAAAATTTTCTGAAATTCCATTTTTTATAATTTTGACATGAGAAACAATGAGAATGCTTTATAAAACTCAAAACAAACTTTTAAAAAAATCCTACAATTTAAAAACAAATGGGGATTAAACTGTATATTAAGTTTGTGGCATAATTGCCCAGGGAATATTTATTTATTTATTTATTTTTAAATTTTATTTTATTTTTAAACTTTACATAACTGTATTAGTTTTGCCAAATATCAAAAT
This sequence comes from Bubalus kerabau, assembly GCF_029407905.1. NCBI lineage: Eukaryota > Metazoa > Chordata > Mammalia > Artiodactyla > Bovidae > Bubalus > Bubalus kerabau. The sequence goes on from NC_073624.1 coordinate 254,225,898, forward strand.
GAATCCGCCACAGGTATACATGTGTTCCCCATCCTGAACCCTCCTCCCTCCTCCCTCCCCATTCCATCCCTCTGGGTCGTCCCAGTGCACCAGCCCCAAGCATCCAGTATCCAGGTTCAATGCACGATACTGGGAGTATTTATTACAAGAGATTTTAAAACACCACAGTTTGACAGTTCCAAATGAAATAATCCTAAGAATAGAATATAAACAAAGAAACACTAAACTGTTTTCAATGCTATTATTGACATAAGTAGTCTTAGTATTTCTATTACATGGTATTTCTATAAGATGTTAAAATTAAAAAGTACAGAATTAGTAAATGGCAAGAACCAAGATATATTAAAGAAAATAACCAAGCAACTTATTTGGTTTTTTTCATATGAGCTGTATTTTAGATTTATGAAATGTAGTTGATAAAGTTATTCTTTATTAAAAGAACAAAGTCCAGTTAATAAATAGAGAGGAAATGAAAAGACAAACTAAACACTGACCCACTTTTTTTTTAAGATGACTAAATTTGGGACAGTCAGACATCTAGTGACTCCTGGTGTTGACCTGAAGCAGACTGTCAGGTATCTCTTTGGCAAAAATGGGCTTATCCTGGATTAGCAGAGAATTATAATTTGGGGTCAAAGGCAAGCCACATGCAAGTACTTTCAGAGCAAGAGGAGGAAAATGTGTTTATATAGAGGAAAAGGAAATTGGGAGGGCTGCTACTGCTAAGTCACTTCAGTTGTGTCTGACTCTGTGCGACCCCATAGACGGCAGCCCACCAGGCTCCCCCGTCCCTGGGATTCTCCAGGCAAGAACACTGGAGTGGGTTGCCATTTCCTTCTCCAACACATGAAAGTGAAAAGTGAAAGTGAAGTCACTCAGTTGTGTCCGACTCTTAGTGACCCCATGGACTGCAGCCCACCAGGCTCCTCTGCCCATGGGATTTTCCAGGCAAGAGTACTGGAGTGGGGTGCTGTTGCCTTCTCCTATTGGGAGGGCTACAGTCAACAAAGAGGCCATGGCTTTTCATTGGCTGAGTCCTTGCCAGGAAAAAGAAGTCTTTTCTTCTGCTGGGCTTTGATATCCTCATGGTACATGGCAGGTCCCCTTTCTGGTCTCTGAGCACTATTTATTGAGGTTTCTGTTTGGTTATTTTTTACACTGATATGATAACATTATTTTTTTTTACACTGTTATCATAACATTAAGTATGCATAACCAGTTAAGATATATTATTAATTACTATGCTTGCTAAAAATTCAACTTGAATTTTATGGTGCCGTCAGACTGATATACAATTTAGAGGCAACCCAGGGAGCTAAAGAAATGTGTTAAATGATCCCATTAGAAAGGAACTCGTCAACCCAGAATGTGGGGAAGTCTACAGAGCAAGTCTTCAACAAATAATGCTATGAAAAATAATTGAGCATAAAGACATCACAGATTAAAAGAAATTTAAGGGACACATGAACAAAATGCAATATGTGGACATGATGTAGGTCCTGTTTTGATCAAACCAAACTTACAAATTTTTTTAGAGACAACCAGGAATATTTTGACAGGCTAGGTATCAACTAACATTGAAAAATTACTATTAATTTGGATAAATGTGATAATGTGTTGTTTAAAGAAATCCTTAAGTTTTAGAGATACCACACAGTGATGTATTTAAGGGAGAAATGCTATGTCAGTTGTTGTTTAAAAATACTGAAGCAAAAAATACAGGAAATAGATAAAAGACTAGTCAACACTGACATGTTGAAGCTAGGTGTTTATGATTAGTTTATTATCCTGTTCATCTCATTTTTAATATTTGACAATTTCTACTTTATTACAAAAGTGTTCAAATATATATATAACAAAAACAGGGCCACTATAGGCTATCATTTCAGGCCAGTGACTATTTGGAAACAATAGAGCCAACAGAACAATAGAATATGCTTCTGTTTAAAAAGCAAAAATAAGCACATGAGAAAGCATTGGGTTCTAGCTCCATGAAGAAGGGATTTTTAAACATGCTGAAGAAAGATTATTCTGCAAAGGAAGCCATGATGCAGGAAGTGGAGGCAGACTACTGACCACGGACAGGTTTCTCTGGGAAACAGAAACAAACCATGTGGGCCCAATATATGCTCCCTGCCAAGTCTAATGAAGACAAAGGGTATAAACATATGAAAACAAATATGGACAGCCCTCTCTTAATGTCTATATTAGTCCCACTTTTATTTTTGGATATGCTTCACAATGAACAGAATTTTCCCATGTTATTCTAACTGATTATTAATGCATCACCAGTATATCTATACTATCATAACATATGTGAGGTACATAGTTACAGACACATTTGATTTCTACAATGCAATTTCATATACACACACACACACACACACATATATATATATATTCCCTGAAAACAAGTCACATGAAAACAAATGAAGCTTGATTTATACCTTTCAAGTAGGTCTGCTTATTGATCTAAGTTTTAGCTGTTAATATTAACACTGATAAAATTAATGGATTTTTAAAACTTCCCCTTCTTTTTGAAAAAATACAATTCACCTATATAAGTCAACAGGTCCAAAGTGGATTATGCTTATGCCAATTTCCACATCACCAAACTAAGACTTAACTATAGTTTCAACTCTCAAAAAACCAGGCAGTCAAGAATCACCTGACCAGGGCTTCCCTGGTGGCTCAGTGGTAAAGAAGCCTCCTGCCAATGCAGGAGACCCGTGTTCCATCCCTGGTCCAGGAATAGTCCACACGAACAGAGCAACTAAGCCAGTGCACCACAACTTTTGAGCCTGTGCTCTGGAGCCAGGGAGTGCAACCACTGGACCCACATCCTGCAGCTACTGAAGCGTGGATGCCCTACAGCCTGTGCTCCACAACAGGAGAAGCCACTGCAATGAGAAGGCCACACACCGCAACTAGAGTGTAGGCTCCAGCTGTTGCAAATAAATAAAAGCAGCCCTGCAATGAAGACCCACTACAGCCAAAAATAAATAAATAAATAAAATAATCACCTCATCAGCTCTGGTTATATAATCTGCCTGAGAGATCCTCACCATCCTCTAAAGAAAAATAACTTTGCAGTAACTAACCTTTTCTTATTGTGTGTAGTATGACTTGCTTGTTCCTGCTCCTTTTGTACAGTTCCTCAGAGCTTCTTTCTTTCTGCTAGATTGAATGCTGCCCCATTTGAAATGGCTTTTGCTTAAATAAACTCTAAATGTTTAATATATGCCTCTGCCTCAGTTTATCTTTTTAAAGTATTATATGGTACATCAGCTACTTTGCATTTTATTGATGTTTCTGGGAACACATTGCAGAATAGGTACCAATCGTAACAAACTTGGAGGCACTAATATTTCCTATAGGAGATGTATTATTGTAACTTGTCACACAATTTTATTATTTGTTATAACTTTTATATATCATGATAACAGACAATGTAGTAGAAAACTTTCATATTTTCTGTTCTTAAAACATTTTCTCCTGTTGATGACACATTTCCAAATTAGTTGAATGTCTTAAGTTACATGCCATTTCTACATAGATTATGTACAAAGGTTATGGCATGAATATGTTCTCTAGAATTTAGATCAAAAAAACTCTTAACACTCCATTTGTAATTTTTCTTCCATTTACATCTTGTATTTTTTTTTAATGCTCTCCTTTTCAATGTATTTATCCCTAATATTGGAGAAGGAAATGGCAACCCACTCCAGTGTTCTTGCCTGGAGAATTCCGGGGACAGAGGGGGACAGTGGGCTGCTGTCTATGGCGTCGCGCAGAGTCGGACATGACTGAAGCGACTTAGCAGCAGCAGCACCCCTAATATGGCATTTAAAGCTTCATGTTTTTCTGCACTCTCACACGGCAGAACTTACTCTACCCTAAACTACCTTAACTACCCTAAAATAGTGATTCTCGGATTAAAGTTTCAACCATTTTAGGGTTCTGCATGGCCCCTTTAAGGACTTCCAAATGAAGAGCAGAAATAACCACAATGCTCTCCAATCTTAACTCCACCTACTCCTGTATCAATCTTAGCTTTTATGCTTTCACCAATATTTTATGCATTTATTTATGAGTTCATTTTAATGAGGGTTCTGCTGTTTAAAGTCACACCCAGTAAAATTTTCACACAGATCACTTCAGAACTATTGTACTGTTGACCTGGAAGTTTTAATATTTACCCTATAGCTATTTTTTGAGAATCTATTCTCTGCTAAGCATTTTGCTTAGCATTTAGGTAGGTTAGAAGTCTATCTTGACCTTGAGACCAAAGGCCAGTAAGAGGAGAGAGTTGTACTCAGCAGAGGGAATTTTAGACTTACAGAGAAAAAAGCAGAGGAGGAAGAAAAGAAATTAAGACCTAATGAAGCTGATGGAGAAAAACAATTCAGATAAAAAAATGCTGATAATTTTTCCTTCCATGAAATTCAAGAGCCTTTTGCAGGGAAGTATGAAGGGGAATTGAGACTACAGTCTTCTCAGCCTGTCTCAGTCCCCTTCAGCATTTTGAGTCCACCATGAGCATTTTGCAATGGTGAGGTGCTTCAATTGTTTAGACATAGCATTGTTTTCCAAAGCATGAGCCTCTATCATATCAAATACACAATTAAGAATGAACAATGCACTCTAACTTAGGAAAAGTTTGCCATGCTAGAGTCAAAAAAACGTTTCCTGGAAGACAGTGTATTAATTACCAACTTCAGAGATGATTTTTAAGATTTAAGAAATTATCAAGTGCCATTTTCACTTTATGCACTTTTATGCACAGTCTTTAAACCAAACTCCACTGTGTATGGTAATGGAAGCCATAATGAAGTTTCACCAGATGGAGGTTGATCTCACTCCAGAGAAGACTCAGAAGGTGAGGACTTACTCTGGAAGTGGATGTAACAGTGGAGGTCATGGCATGTTAGAAATGAGAAAAAAAAACTTCAGGGGCAGTGAAATATACATTTGAGAAAAAGTGGCATGGATAGTAGACAGTAGTGTAGTAGTTCGGAGAAGGCGATGGCACCCCACTCCAGTACTTTGCCTGGAAAATCCCATGGACGGAGGAGCCTGGAAGGCTGCAGTCCATGGGGTCGCTAAGAGTCGGACACGACTGAGCGACGTCACTTTCACTTTTCACTTTCATGCATTGGAGAAGGAAATGGCAACCCACTCCAGTGTTCTTGCCTGGAGAATCCCAGGGGCGGGGGTGCCTGGTGGCTGCCGTCTGTGGGGTCACACAGAGTCAGACACGACTGAAGTGACTTAGCAGCAGCAGCAGTGTAAGTAGTTCACTTTTGTTAATAGCACTGGGCTCTTGGAGGGAAAGTGAAAACATCTCCCCTACTGTCTAGTTGGCTCCCTTCCTCTTTCCTTTTGAATGTGGTCTCCCCTTCCTCTCATGGAAAATGAAGAGTGCAAGTGGATAACAATCCAAGAGGGGAAATTTTCTCAAGAGATACGTGGCTTTGGAGCCATGCCAAACAGCGCTGAAAAACTCATCCTAAAACCATGCCTGGTTTTAACAGAAACTTGTAACCAACAGAAATGTGTCCTCCTGTCTCCTTGCTTGGCTGCATTTAGAAATAAACTGTTGTAAACTTTGGCATCTCAACATTTGGTTTGCTGCACCTGATTTTTGGAATGAGTTTAATTCAATCCAAACCTTTGATCTTCAGCAGTAAAAAGAACCGTTCTCTGCAGATAGCTTGCCATGAGATTCGGAAACTGAAGTCCCCTGTCAACCAACAAAAGGGTAAAGGTTCCAGTTCCACTGTGATTTGACAATGTGTAAAAATTGCCCACCACAAGCTGAAATCAGCTTTTCACATTTACATCTTACAGGAGATAGTGCCTTCCCTAACCCTTTAAAAATGTATTAATGTGCAGTGAAGCTGCCTAAATACCAGTTCAGTATTTCAATGTAAGATCAGGACAGTAATTATGGCTTGTTGCATAGAATGTAAAAAATTCTACAGCAAATTAATAGACATTTCAGTTTCCAAAGTGACACCATCACTTTTGTGTTTGTGCACCCTGGCTGGCGATACTATTGAATGCACTCCCAATACAGATGGAAATGGTGAACTGAACAAAATATACTATTAGGTGAGAGAACCTTGACAATTTAATGCTGCATGTTACAAAACACTTAAAGCACACATTTCTTCTATTGGAAAAAATATCATCTTCATGTGACTTACAATGTCATAATCAGGAAAGTCTTATTACTCTTCTAAGTCAGAAAAAAATAAGATGCGATAAAACAGAAAATGAACCATGGATCATGAGCAGCTCGTCCCTTTGGTTCTACAGTAAAGAGGTCAGCAAACAGGTGAAGTGAGAAAATACAAATCATTTATTGGCTTAATGCATAGCTTTTCTTGCTAAGCAGATTAGTTTCCTTAAACTGATGTCTGGCATCAGATGTATGCAGCTCAGTAATAGTCTGTGTGGGATACTGAACTCATAGAGAAGGGAGCTAGTTAGCTCAGATGATGACTCAGAACATCTCTTCTGCAATTGCATATAGTTTTGACTGAAGAGTTATGTTCATCAAGAACCTAACTCAACCAGCAAAAGATCAGAACAATTGGAAGAGGGTGTTCACATGAGAAGTCAATGTTTAAAATCAAGAAAGCAGGCAGATTAGGAAGATTAGCACAGAGAAATTAGCTAAGGGAAAAGCCTGAGGAAATATGAAGGATGAAGAGTTTTTCCTCTGGTTACACATGTTCTTGGACAAGGAGAAAAGATTAGTTTATATACAGCTTATTCAGAGATCAGGACTCATACTGTGTTATCATAAAGCAAATATATCTTCTCCACACTTGTAAAAATCTATTTGATAGGGATACATTTTTCCTGCTTCAGAATAAAACCTCTACCTAGACTTACAGCTTATTTGCTTGCTCTTAAATCACAAGAAACCCTCAGGTCATTTTAGTTCTTCAAAAAAACAAAAACAAAAAAGTGTTGTAGTTATCACTTCCAGTCCAGTAAACAAAATTCTGAAAATTTTCAGAGATAATTCATTCTATCAAGTCTGGTATAGTCCGGAAATAGGAAAGTGAGGAAAAAGACAAACTTAGCTTTTCTTGAGATTCCAACTTTGTAAGGGAAAGAAAAGGTCCTCCTTGTACTAGTACTGGTTTGAATAGCTGCACTGTTTGCTCAGTGGGACTGAAGTATGTTTAAAGCTGATTTCTTTTTCTTTTTTTCCTTCTGGAATGCTATCACTAGTAAGCTATTCTCATCATCCCAGAAGAAAGAGAAAACTGACACCTCTCCTACCTCACCCCCCTCCATGATGGCAAGGAAAGTTGAAATTCTCTTCTCTGTCTCCAATACAACTCTATCATGATCACAAGTGTTTAGAGCCAAGAAGCATGAAAGGAATTTAGACACTCCTTTTGTATGTCCTGAATTGATGATCCTGAACCTCAATTTGGGCTGTGGGAGTATGTGTCATGTTATTGTTATGAGGCAAGCAGGTCCTCTCGGCATACACTGAAACTGAAACTGCTCATTACCAACAAAACACTCATCACCTTCTCATCTGATTTTGTTTAAAGATCCTTCTTAAAATACATATACTTTGACTACACAGGGACATCACTTACATTTATTTCCCTTTAGATATTTCTATTTTTATTATCTGTCCCAATACTGCAGTGATGAATTCAAGTTCCTTCTCTGTTCTGCAAAATGCCTGCAGCAAACCACTCGTAAGAGACTCTTATGAAAATACTTTCTACAGCTGAGGTCAGAGTGGCTTTTGAGACCTTCCTTAACTTAGAGGGAAACATACAAACAAAATCTTTCAAGCCAATTATTACCTGGGAGATTCCCCCCACTAGTGTGTTAAGTTGTTTCTTATCTTCTTCTACCAGATACCACCTTTTTGAAAAAGTTGAGACTAACATTTTTCCTCTGTGCATTGCTTAGGCTTTGCTCCTCTTTTATTATGATTGCTTTACAGTTTCCCTTCAGGTATGTGCAGAATACATAACTTGTTTTCAAATTCTCTAAGATATAGAGAAATATTGACTCAGAAGAAGTATCAAATTATCAATCTATGTTATTTATGGGAAAAAAAGAGAAATATCCTGATCCCTCAGTCATTCCTCACTTCACTGCAATTTATGTTCTGTTGATACATATTACAGAAACTGCTCTCACCAACATCACCACCTTGACCTTTCTAAATCTTATCCTTCTTGTCTCCTGTATGCCAGTTGACCCTTTTGGCCATTTGACTCATCCTCAAAACCATTGTTTTGGTTCCACACCATATTCATATATTCTTTCATATTCTCTTACACACACACCATACACAAGCACATACACACACAAATTCTGGCAGTTCTCTTTAGTCATATGAACTAGGTGCTTCCCCTCTGCTCACCTTGCAATATTGCTTTTTCTCTTCAATCCATGGAAAGTAATAAATAAAAGCCCTATGTATTCTTCCTCCATACCCATTGCATCAATTACCACATTTACAGCAATTAACTCCTGTGGTGCTCTGTGGAGTGGTATTTCCAAATTCTAATTTAGTAAGCTTTCTTGACTATAGAGATGAAAAAAGTAAATGCTACATTTCTCAGAGCCCCTTGCAGCTAGATATATGGATATGACTTAGGGTTTATTGGGAGACGGCAATGGCAACCCACTCCAGTACTCTTGCCTGGAAAATCCCATGGACGGAGGAGCCTGGTAGGCTGCAGTCCATGGAGTCGCCAAGAGTCAGATGTGACTGAGCGTCTTCACTTTCACTTTTCACTTTCCTACATTGGAGAAGGAAATGGCAACCCATTCCGGTGTTCTTGCCTGGAGAATCCCAGGAACAGGGGAGCCTGGTGGGCCGCCGTCTATGGGTCACACAGAGTCGGACATGACTGAAGCGACTTAGCAGCAGCAGCAGGGTTTATTGAATGGATGAATACACTTAGGATCTCAAAAGACTGAAAGCAGGTGTGTTAGTTTCTCTTCTTTAACAAATTGCTTAAGCTTAGTGGCTTAAACCTCAAAGAGATGGATAAATTCCTAAAAATATACAATCCACTATGACTGAGTCCACCCCACTCCAGTACTTTTGCCTAGAAAATCTCATGGATGGAGGAGTCTGGAGGGCTGAAGCCCATGGGGTCGCTGAGAGTCGGATACGACTGAGCGACTTTACTTTCACTTTTCACTTGCATGCATTGGAGAAGGAAATGGCAACCCACTCCAGTGTTCTTGCCTGCAGAATCCCAGGGACGGGGGAGCCTGGTGGGCTGCCGTCTATGGGGTCGCACAGAGTCGGACACGACTGAAGCGACTTAGCAGCAGCAGCATGACTGAGTCATGAAGAAATAGAAAATATGAACATACCAATCATGAGTAAGGGGACTGAACCAATAATCAAAAACCTCCCAACAAATAAAACACCAGGATAAGACGGCTTTGTTGGTGAATTTCATCTAACATTCAAAGAATTAATTTCAACCCTTCTCAAATTCTTCCCTCCTCTCCCAAAAAAATAGAAATGAAGGGGAACACTCAACTCATATTAGGATAGCAACTCATGTTAATACCAAAACCACACAAGGGAGGCACAAGAAAATTACATGCCAATATCCCTGATAAACACAGACACAGCCTTAACAAAATGTCAGTAAACTGATTCCAACAAACTTAGTGGCTTAACACTGATTTGTACACTCATTTCACAGCAGCATTATGCAAAATACTCATAGTCAAAAGATAGAAACAACTCATGCTCCCATCAAAGAATGAATATGTAAATGAAATATAGTATATATGTACAGTGGACTATTATTCAGTCTAAAAAATTAAAGAATTTCAGACACCACAATAGGCATAAACCTTAAAGAGGTTATGCCACATCAAATAAGCCAGTCATGAAAGACAAATACTATATATAATTTCACTTACATGAGATAACCAAAGCAGTCAAATTCGTACAAAATAGACAAAATAGAATGGTATTTATCAGGGGTTGGAGGGAGCAAGGGAATGGGAGAATCATTTTTTAACAGGTATAAAACTTCCATTTGTAAGACAAAATTAGTTCTGGAGATTGGATGAAAATTACGCTGTGAATATACTTAATGAACTGTATGTACAATTAGTAACAGTTAAAATGATGAACTTCATGTTTTTTATATTTAACACAATTAGAAACTTAAAAAAAATTAAACATATTTCAAACACACACAAACACCCAATTTTATTTTTTCTTACCTTAGAGTACCATCCGTTGGAAGTCCAACATGGGTCTCAATGGAGACAAATCAAGGTGTCAGTAGGGGCTGTATTTCTGCTGGAGAACATTTCTTCTAGAAAGAGTTCTGTTCCCTGGTTTCTGGCTGCCTTCCTCCATCTTAAAGCCAGCAACAGGTGGACTGAATCCTCTTAATGCTGAATCTCTGATTCACTGCAGCTGGAAAGGGTCCTCTCTGCTTGTAACAACTCATGAGATTAGATCGCTGTTGATTCACAAACTGGGGAGTTCCCTGGGAAAATCTAAAACCAGTCACTGAACATCGAGGACAAGAGACTGAAAAAAGAAGCAGATCACTGCAGACAGAGGGGTGGCAGTTTTAATAAGCAAGAGAACTTACATAGGAGGCTTGTCTTGAATGGCTGCAAGAAGAAATGTCCGATTCTGCCTGCTAGACTCTGAAAGGTTTATTTAAAGGCCTTAAAGGGGTTCAGTCATGAATTCAGTCCAGATGTGAAACTGTGGGTTATCACTAGTTGAATCAATTTCACCTATACCTGTTTCACTAAAAAAAAGTGATTTTTAAGACTTGTGCATCCTCCAAGTGGCACATAGTCCAAACAGTAAGATGTTTGCCAGAGCTGTTTTCCAGGAACTTGAAGTCAACTCTGTCTGGTTCTAACTGAGCTGGTAGAGCCTGGAGAGGCCCAGTCTTGAACCTTTGGATGCCAGAGGGTTGAAAACTCCAACCTCAGACCATGCTAAGAGCCTTCTGCTAAACTCCTTGAAAAGTGCTGAGGCCTGTAGCCTCCTTACACCTGCGCAGAAGGAGGAATGCTCATTGCTGCACCTTTTTCCACTCACACTTCCCCACACCCCCTATGCCTCATACTGCACAGTGGCTTTATCTCAGAAGTACCCCAAGCCCCTTGCATTCAGGGAGATTTAAGAATTGTTCTCCCATTTCCCTGCTTAGCTGCCTTGAAAATAACCCTATATTTGCTGCAAACCTTGGCATCTCAGCCTTTTATCTTGCTTCACATCAGGGAATGGTTCAGTATCAGGTGATCTCAACAACTCTCTACCCTCTTAAGTCTGTGTTCCTGAAACAGCTCCTGGAGTGAAAATGATGAGCAAAACGTACACTCCAAGAACAGGAGATGTGGTGAGGAAGTTCTGATTGCCAGGGCCCAGCTCTCAGATCAGTCAGCAGTCACGTAGGTGACCTCCTCTAACAATTGGGCCCACCTGGATAATCAGGACAATCTATCCATCTCAAGGTCCATACCCTTAATTACAATCTGAAAAGCCCTTTTTTCCATGTTAGGTAACAGGCCGAGCTTCCCCTGTTACCATTCAGCTTCTCACAGTAAGTTAGAAGGCAGACTATGAAATAAGCATGTTTTTGCTGTCATGAGTGGTATTTCCCCTTCATAGTTTCGTTGTCAGTATCTTAGAGGAAGCTCTTTAATCATGGCATAGGTAGTAATTTTTTTTTTTTTATTAGCCATAGCAAAAATCACTTCTTGACTCAGCAGATGCTTGATTATGGCTGAGTCATTTTTCCCTAGAAGTCCAGGCCTGAGTCTGTTCCTTTAGACAGTTTGTCAGTAGATATGAGATCTAAAATAACTTGTAATAAATATTTTTCTACAAAAATCTGCAAGGTTGAATTATATTATCTGAAACTGAACCCTGGTTAGTTTAACTTCCACATCTATATTACAGAGAAGTTACTGAAAAACATCAAATGTCCACTTACCTGTTGGATAACTACTCCTGTGAAATCCTCAGGGATTTCAAAAATCAGCATACAAAAAGCTAAATACATAATTGTACCCTCATATTCAGACCCATTTCTTGTTCCCTATAACAGTTAAAGCTTTGAGTTCTCAGTTGAAACCTTGGGAATCACCCAAGAATGAACTACTTTTAAAAAATCTCTCATATTCATTTAAGATTCAAATAGTATTGAACCCTTTTCTCCATATCTCTCAAATGCATACCTGCCTGTTTATTCTTACTGTTCATGTTTCATTACCTCTTAACTAGATCACTATAAACATGTTAACCAATTTCTCAATCACTATAGGCTCTTTTTTTCCCATCTTGATTAAGATATAATTGACCTATAATACTGTCAGTTTAAGATGTATTACAATGTGATGATTTGATATCAGTGGTAAAATGATTACCACAATAAGATTAGGTAACACATGCATCAATCTATTACCTCACAGTTATGTTTGCATGTGTGTGTATGTATGTCTCTGTGTGTGTAGGCGTAAGAACTTTTAAGATCAATTCCCTTAGCAATTTTCAAATAATGAATACAATATTATCAACTATAATTACCATGCTGTTCATTATGTCCCCAGAACTTACTCATCTTATGATTGGAAGTTTGTACTCTGTAACCAGCTTTACCCATTTTCCTCACTTTCCTGGTGGCTCAGATGGTAAAGAATCCGCCTGCAATGGGGGAGACCTGGGTTCAATCCCTGGGCTGGGAAGATCCACTGGAGGAAGGCATGGCAAGTCACTCCAGTATGCTTGCTTGGAGAATCTCCATGGACAGAGGAGCCTGGAAGGCTACAGTCCATGAGGTCCCAAAGAGTTGAACATGACTGAGTGACCAAGCACAGCACAAAATCACTAATCTGCTCTTTGCAACCACTGATCTACTGATCTACTCTTTTTCTATGAGTTTGGATGTTTTATGCTCTACATACAAGGAAGATCATACACTCTTTATCTTTCCCTTCAAATTTCATTTAGCATAATGTCCTCAAGGTCCATCCATGTTGTCACAAATGGCAGGATTTGCACACAATTGTCACAAATGACTGGATGTGCACATACACACAATTTTCTTTATTCATCTGCTGAAGGACAGTTAGGTTGTTTTCATGATTTGGCCATTGAAAATAATACTGTGATGAACATGAGGTTGCAGATAACCTTTTCATTCTTATTAAGATACTTATTTATTTTGGATATACTTAGAAGTGAGACTGATGGATCATACAGTAATTATATTTTTAATTGTTTGAGGAAATTGAGGTACAGTATGTACCAGTCTGCATTCCTGCTAACAGGTTACACCCTCTGCAGCATTTTTTATCTCTTGACTTTTTGATAACAGCCACCCTATCAGGTGTCAGGTAATATTTCACTGTGGTTTTGATTTGCAATTCCCTGGTGATTAGCGATGTTGAACACCTTTTCACGTACTTGGCCATTTGTACATTTCATGTACTTGTCTTCTTTGGAAGAATGTCTTTCCAGGTATTTTGTCCATTTTGAAATCAGATTTTTTTTTTTTTTTTTTTTTTTTTTTTGCTAATGAGCTGTATAAGTTCCCTACATATTTTGGATATTTACCTCTTTAGATATATGATTTTCAAATATTTTCTGTCATCCCACAAGTTGATGGTTTTCTTTGTTGTACAGATGCTTTTTAGATTGATATCGTCCCATTTGTTGATGTTTGCTTTATTTGTCTTTGCATTGTGTGTCATTTCTTCCAAGGAGTAATTGTCAAGGAGCTTTTCCCCTATGTTTTCTTCAGGGTGCCCACAAAAGGCTCTTTCTGAAGTGTGTATTAGATTATATGGCTCCTTGGTTAGAATCTTCTAAAAAGCATTAATTCTGTGTGCCTATACTAACTTATCCACCTGTAACTTACTGTTTAACTTTTCCTGACTTCTATTTTTCATCATGGTTCCAATTACAGCCCCTCCTCAAACCACTTTAAACTACCATGTTCCTGAAACTACCATGTTCCCTCCTTTTTTAAGATAGGCTTTCATTTTTATTCAAAATGCCCTCTGTATTTGAAACTCTATGAGCTCACACATGATTCAGCTCCCTAACTAATTTTCAGGCCTCACATTGTTAATCTCTGATGTACATCAGAATCTATTTCTTTTTTGGAGAGGGTGGTTTGTTTTAATTAACTTGAGCCAAGGCATAAGTCCTGCACTTTTTCACTCAATTGTTTTATGCACAGGAAATCACTTCATTATTAAGAAATATTCTAAAAATGTTTCTGATACACAGTTATAACAGAGAATAAATGTCATAGTGGTTAAATAGATCTTATTTCAGAGTCAGACAGATTTAAGGGATTGGACAGGTTGTCTTGAGTAGACGGGTCACATCACTATCAAATGTTCAATTCATTTTTTTCATCTGCAAAAGGAAAAAAGTAACCCCTATACAAGTTTGTCTAAGGATTTGCACTATCATTATAATTATCACAAATACTGAATACTTTTAGGGATTCTACAGATTTACGTATATGACCTTCCTCTGATTTTTCAATATGACCCAGAGTATATCTCTTAACTTTGCACAATATAAACAATATTAACAGTATCTTGACTTTCTAAATTGTGAGCTGTTTGTGAAAACACTTTTTTACTTAGAACTATTTTAGATTTACAAAAAATTGAGAAGATAGTATAGAGGTTTCCTATGTGTCTTGCACTCAGTTTACCTTCCTATTAACATACTGGTATGTTACATTTATTACAATTAGTGATTCATAATTGATACATTGTTTTTGTCTGTTGTTGGAAAAACAGAATGGGAAAGAGTACATATGTGTTCAAGAAAATCTGAGATTTCAAGGGAACATTTCATGCAAAGATGGGCACGATAAAGGACAGAAAAGGCAAGGACCTAACAGAAACAGAAGATATTAAGCTGTGGCAAGAATACACAGAACTGTACAAAAGAAAACCTTAATGATCTGGATAAACACGATGGCGTGGGCACTCAACTAGAGCCAGATATCCTTCAGTGGGAAGTGAATTGGGCCTTAGGAAGCATTACTACAAACAAAGTTAGTGAAAGTGAAGGAATTCCAGCTGAGCTATTTCAAATCCTAAAAGATGATGCTGTTAAAGTGCTGCACTCAATATGCCAGCAAATTTGGAAGACTAAGCAGTGGCCACAGGACTGGAAAAGGTCAGGTCATATTCCAATCTCAAAGAAAGGCAATTTGAAATAATGTTCATACTACCACACAACTGCACTCATTTCACATGATAGCAAGGAAATGCTCAAAATATTCAATCTAGGTTTTCACAGTACCTGAACTGAGAATTTTCACATGTGGAAGCTGGATTCAGAAAAGGCAAAGGAACCAGAGATCAATTGCCAACATCCATTGGATCATAGAAAAACCAAGGAAATTCCAAAGAAAATGCTTCACTGACTAGGCTAATGCCTTTGACTGTGTGGATCATAACAAACTATGGGAACTTCTTAAAGAGATGGGAATACCATTTCCTTTCCTTACCTAAAACAGACCACCTTATCTGCCTACTGAGAAACCTTTGTGCAGGACAAGCAGCACCAGTTAGAACCGAACATGGAACAACAGACTGATTCAAAATTGGGAAAGGAGTACATCAAGGCTGCATAATGTCACTCTGCTTATGTAACTTATATGCAGAGTACATCATACAAAATGCTGGGCTGGATGAATCACAAGCTGGAATCAAAATTGCTGGGAGAAATATCAATGACCCCACTCACTAAGCCTGTTTCATTCATTTTGTGATGTACTTACATCACATTCAGTATTCCATCCTTGAATCACCTCAACTATTAATTTTTTTTTTAATTTTGCATGCAGTATGGTTAACGCTCTATGATGGAAAATACTATGCTTAAGGTCTTGTATCCAGATTGTAAGATCATGAAAAATAGTTTCACCACCATAAAAACTTGCCTATTTATCTATTCAACCTTCCTACATTCAGTTCAGTTCAGTTCAGTCACTCAGTCATGTGTGAATCTTTGCGACCCCATGGATGGCAGCAGCCAGGCTTCCCTGTTCCCTTCACCAACTCCTGGAGCTTGGTCAAATTCATGTCCATTAAGTTGGTGATGCCATCCAACCATCTCATCTTATGTTGTCCCCTTCTCCTCCCACCTTCAATCTTTCCCAGCATCAGTGTCTTTTCAAATGAGTCAGTTCTTTGCATCAGGTGTCTAAAGTATTGGGCTTTCAACTTCAGCATAAGTCCTTCCAATGAATATTCAGGGCTGATTTGCTTTAGGATGGACTGGTTGGATCTCCTTGCAGTCCAAGGGACTCTCAAGAGTCTTCTCCAACACCACAATTCAAAAGCATCAATTCTTCAGCACTCAGCTTTCTTTATAGTCCAACTCTCCTGGTAATTTGATTCCAGCTTGAATTTTTACAGTAACTAATGCTTTCCATTTTCCAGAATGTAATTAGTATGATATATTATATAGCATTTTAGGCTAGATTATTTCACTTAACAATGTGCATTAAAGATGCTTCCATGATTTTCCATGATTTTCACTGCTTGACAACCAACTCATTTTTATTGCAGAATACAATATATCTGCATGGATGAATCAAACTTTTAAAAGCTTTTTGAAGGACATCTTCTTTTGCTTTCAATTTTTGGTGACTGTAAAGAAAGTTGCTAACGCATTCACAAAGAGTTTTCTGTGTGGAAACATTCTCAAATCATTTGGACCTAGGAGTACAATTGTTGCAGCATATGCTAAAACTCTTTAGTTAGTAAAAAACTACTACTTTGTCTTCCAATATGGTTATGCCATTTTTTTTTTTTTGGAGTTAGATTTTTATTTTTTTTATGATTTTTTTAAAATTTTATTTTATTTTTAAACTTTACATAATTGTATTAGTTTTGCCAAATATCAAAATGAATCCACCACAGGTATACATGTGTTCCCCATCCTGAACCCTCCTCCCTCCTCCCTCCCCATACCATCCCTCTGGGTCATCCCAGTGCACCAGCCCCAGGCATCCAGTATCGTGCATCGAACCTGGACTGGCAACTCATTTCATACATGATATTTTACATGTTTCAATGCCATTCTCCCAAATCTTCCCACCCTCTCCCTCTCCCACAGAGTCCATAAGACTGTTCTATACATCAGTGTCTCTTTTGCTGTCTCGTACACAGGGTTATTGTTACCATCTTTCTAAGTTCCATATGTGTGCATTAGTATACTGTATTGGTGTTTTTCTTTTTGGCTTACTTCACTCTGTATAATAGGCTCCAGTTTTATCCACCTCATTAGAACTGATTCAAATGTATTCTTTTTAATGGCTGAGTAATACTCCATTGTGTATATGTACCACAGCTTTCTTATCCATTCATCTGCTGATGGGCATCTAGGTTGCTTCCATGTCCTGGCTTATTTCCACCAGCAAGAAATGAGAACTCCTGTGGTGTGGCTCTGCATCCTCTTTTGCTATTGATGTTTTCATATTAAAAAATGTATTAACCATTTTAATAATCAGAAAGTAATATTTTATCTTTAATTTGCAGTTTCTTAATTAAATATGATGTTGAGCATCACTTTTCATATGCTGACTTGTCATCCATTTTCTTGTTAAGGTGTTTGTTCAGATCTTTTGCCTGTTTTCAAATTGGGGTGTTCTCTTATTATTGAGTTTTTTTTTTTCAAATACCTAATACTAGCCTTCTACATTTGTTTTGCAAATATTTTATTCTGTATTTAGCTAATATACTGATTCCCTTCACAGGGTATTTCATGGAACATAAGTTTTTATTTTAATAAAGTGAAAGTGAAGTCGCTCAGTTGTGTCCGACCCTCAGCGACCCCATGGACTGCAGCCTACCAGGCTCCTCCATCCATGGGATTTTCCAGGCAGGAGTATTTTAATAAAACACAACTTTTATTTTTGTTTGATGGATCAGGTTTTTGATGTTATACCTAAAAAGTTGACAATAAACCCAAGGTCACCTAGTTTTCTCATATTTTCTTCTAGAAGTTAGAATTTTATAATTTTATATTTTTCATTGAGATTTATGATCTCCTTGGAGAGATTTTGAGTTAATTTTAATAGAAGAGTAAGCTCTATGTGTAGGTGTGCTTGTTTTTTATATAGACACAATTTTTTCTACCACCATTTGTTGAAAAATTACCCTTTTCCAATAAACTTATTTTTCTCCTTTGTGATAAATCAGTTAACTACATGTCATTTTTCTTTTTCTGGGTTCTCTTTTCTCTTTCATTGACCCATGTGTCTATTATTTTGCCAATACTATACTGTCAGGATTACTGTAGCTTTATATTATGTCATGAAATCTGGTGGCACTGTCAATATCTATAAAATATTATACCAACATTTTGATTGGAATTTCAGTGACCTAAAGATAATTTCAGAAAACAATAAAAACAAGAAAATTGAGTCTTCTCTCAAATAACACAGATCATCTGTCCATTTATTTGGGTCTCCTTTAATTTCTTTCATTCAAGTTTTGTAGATTACACATATAAATTGTGTACATACTTTGCTAGACTTATACAGAAGTATTTCATTTTTGGTGATAGTTAATTTTAAATTTCATATTTTAATTTACAATTTCTCTTTACAGAAAACCAATTAACCTTTATATATTGATCTGTCCTATGGTTTTGTTGTATTCCTATAGTCACTTATTATTTCCAGGAATTTTTGTTTTTATTTTTAATGTTGTTGATTCTTTAGAATTTTCTAATGCCAATAATATCATAGAACTAAAGCCAACCATATCATATAATTTTCTATATAGCCAATCATATCATATTTCAAAGGCAAAATATCTGAGAATAATATAAATAATAAGCAACTGAAATGATGCAATGAGACCACAGATGATATGCACCGTTAGACACAGACCTTACAATGACCATTCTAGTCAATTCAAGGAGATAAAAGATATATTGATAATTTAGTTAGATACCCAGAAATATTTCTAAAAATCAAATGAAAATTATACAAATAAATAAAGATAGAGCAAGGCAAGTGCTGTGAAGATTAGACATAGCCGAAAAGGAAATTCAGAAGATAAATGATAACTCAGTATGAAATATACTGAATGAGGATTGAAGGGAATAAAAACTTCAAAAATATCCAACACATACTAAGATAGACATAGAGAAGACTGTGGGAAAACCCACCCTCTGTACGATTGGAAGACTTGAAAAGAGACAGGGAAAGATAACATGGCAGGCCTCTTGACAGGATAACAAATGAGAACTATGTCTGCAAGCCTTGCCATAACAAAATACCACAGACTGTGGATTAAACAACAAAAAATTTCTCACAGTTTGGAGGCTAAAGTGGAAAATCAAACTGCCAGCAGGGTTGGTTTCTCCTGAGGTCTCTTTACCTTGGCTTGCAGATGGCCATCTTGTCACTTGTCCTCACATGGCCTTTTCTCTGTGTTCATGCATTCCTGGGGACTTTTCCTCTTCTTTAAGGACCCCAGACCTATTGAATTAAGGGTCCACCCTCATGACTTCCTTTAGCCTTAATTGCCTTCCAGAGGCCCTGTATCCAAATATTGTAACACTGTGGGGTTTGAGATTTACATATGAATTTTGGTGGAGAACAGTACAATCCATAACATGAACTTTCCAAATTTGTTAAAAAATAAACAAAAATATTCAATGTAATATACATAAGCATTCAACCAGATGGTAGTTTTAATTCAATTATATGATAATATTTAAATATAGATGGAGTGAAGAATTCAGTGAAGAAACAAAGACTGTAGGCTCTATGTAAGACTATAATCAAACAATATGCTATTTATAAGAAAGAAAACACAATACTATAGAAAATGTAGAAGGGCAGGAAAGAGTTTACTCACATATACTAACCAAAAGAAGGTGATGAAGCTATTGTTTTTATCGGAACAGAATTTTAAAAATTAATAAAAGTACATCACTTTTAAAAGTGGACACTTGATATTGATAAAGAAGAATGAAGTTCAAAAAGGAGTATATAATATATATGCATATGTATGGCTGATTCATTGTGCTATACAGTAGAAACTAATACAACATTGTAAAGCAACTACATGATAATAAAAATTAGTTAAAAAGAATGAAATCCAGAGAAACAAAACACAGTTTAAAAAGTATATATATTTTTAGCAGACATATTTGAAAATGAGATATAAAGTTTGAACAGCCATATTAATAAATTATTTAATTCACACATGATTATATTAACTTGAAAATATAATTATATAACAATCTGCACGTTATGATATATATTAATTTCTACATATACATTTCTGTGCCCAACAGCAAAACATACATGTTTTTGAAATATAGAAAAGACTATGTGCTAGTATATTTAAGCAAAATTTAAAAGACTAATTCATATAGAATATATTTTCTAAATGCATTGCCAATAGCCTAGATGCAAATTTCCCATATGTTTAGAAATATAAAAATATACTTTTAAACAACATACGGGTCAAAAAAGAAGTCACAGTGGCAATTAGAAAATGTTTTCAGCTAAATGATAATCAGTTCAATTCAGTTGCTCAGTCATGTCTGACTCTTTGCAACCCCATGGATTGCAGCAGCCAGGCTTCCCTGTCTATCACCAACTCCCAGAGCTTGCTCAAACTCACGTCCATTGAGTTGGTGATGCCATCCAACCATCTCATCCTCTGTCATCCCATTCTCTTCCTGACTTCAATCTTTCCCAGCATCAGGGTCTTTTCCATTGAGCCAGTTCTTCGTATCAGGTGGCCAAAATATTGGAGTTTCAGCTTCAGCATCAGTCCTTCCAATGAATATTCAGGACTGATTTCCTTTCGAATTGACCAGTTTGATCTCCTTGCAGTCCAAGGAACTCTCAAGAATCTTCTCCAACACCACAGTTCAAAACCATCCAATTCTCCAGTGCTCAGCTTTCTTTATAGTCCAACTCTCACATCTGTGCATGACTACTGGAAAAACCATATCTTTGACTAGATGGACCTTTGTTGGCAAAGTAATGTCTCTGCTTTTTAATATGTTGTCTAGGTTGGTCATCAGAGAAGGCAATGGCAACCCACTCCAGTACTCTTGCCTGGAAAATCCCAGGGATGGCGGAGCCTGGTGGACTGCCATCTATGGGATCGCACAGTCGAAAACGACTGAAGTGACTTAGCAGCAGCAGCAGCAGCAGCAGGTTGGTCATACTTTTCTTCCAAGGAGCAAGCGTTTTTTTAATTTCATGGCTGCTGTCACCATCTGCAGTGATTTTGGAGCCCAAGAAAATAAAGTCTGATGCTGTTTCCATTGCTTCCCCATCTATTTGCCATGAAGTGATGGGACTGGATGCCATGATCTTCTTTTTTTGAATGTTGAGTTTTAAGCAGCTTTTTCTTTTTTAAAATATAAATTTATTTATTTTAATTGGAGGTTAATTACAATACCACTGAAGTAAATCAAAGATATCCTGAACAGTTTATAGATCTAACTGGATACTGAAGGAAAAAATAAAGGATAAAAATAGATGGCATATCTTAAGAAAAATTGTAAAAATAATATTCAAAGAATGTAAGAGAAAGAAAATAAAGAAAATTAAAAATTAATAAGGTAGTAAACATACAACAGAAAGAAAAGAGAGATCAAGATAAAAGAGAGACAGCATAAATAAACAGATTTAGGATGAGGAGGGGAACATTACCACAGATTCTACAAGATTTGGTTTTAGGTATATGAAAATATCAACAGATTTGAGTTAAAACATTAGAAACCACACATGAAATGAGTAAAATCAAAGTTACTATATTTTATGGAAACTGGCACAAGAAAGAATAGCAAATCTTTATGGGCCTATAACTATTTAAAAAATCAAATCAGTTATCAATAAAGCCAGCTTCCCAGGTGGCTCAGTAATAAAGAATCTTCCTGCCAATGCAGGAGATGCAGGTTTGATCCCTGGGTTGGGAAGATCCCCTGGAGAAGGAAATGGCAACCCACTCCAGTATTCTTGCCTGGAGAATCCCACGGACAGAGGAGCTGGTGGGCTACAGTCCATGGACTCATAAAGAGTCGGGAGGGATTGGGGGCAGGAGGAAAAGGGGATGACAGAGGATGGGATGGCTGGATGGCATCACATATTCGATGGACGTGAGTTTGAGTGAACTCCGGGAGTTGGGGATGGACACGGAGGCCTGGCGTGCTGCAATTCATGGGGTCGCAGAGTCAGACATGACTGAGCGACTGAATTGAACTGAACTGAGCATGCACAAACATCAATAAAGCCATCAGATCCTTATATCTATTAGCTCAGATGGGTTCCCTAGCGAATACAAGCAAAATTTGCTTTAAAAAAATTGCAAATTTTATCAAAATCTTCTAGAACATAAAATAAGAGGAATTTAAAAATTGTTTCTAGAAAAATATTCATGTTAATACTTGAAGAAGACATTCCAAGAAAGAAAATCTATTTAACACTATCATTAATGAATAATAAAGAATAAGAAACAAAATCCAGGAAAGATAATATAAAGTTTAACACATAATACACAAATTGAATTTATTTCAGTAGTGCAAGGTTACCATCACATTAGAAAATCATTTAACATAATTCATTAAATTTTTTGAATCCAGTAGAAATTATATCTGATCTTTTTAATAGATGCAGAAAAACATTTCATAAAATAAACATATTCATGATTTTTAAAAACTCTGTAAATTAAGGAATACAAGAGATTAATTTCCATAGGATATCTACTGTTATGTTTAATGATATACTGATATTTAATATTTAATGATAAACTGCAATACTTAATGATACAATATTTAAAAATGTTTTTTTGGAACTGAAAAAAAGACAATCCTGAATGGCACCCCACTCCAGTACTCTTGCCTGGAGAATCCCATGGACGGAGGAGCCTGGAAGGCTGCAGTCCATGGGGTCACTGAGGGTCGGACACGACTGAGAGACTTCACTTTCACTTTTCACTTTCATGCATTGGAGAAAGAAATGGCAACCCACTCCAGTGTTCTTGCCTGGAGAATCCAAGGGATGGGGAGCCTGGTGGCTGCCGTCTATGGGGTCGCACAGAGTCGGACATGACTGAAGTGACTTAGCAGCAGCAGCAGCTCTCTTTTACCACCTTTATTCAACACTGAACTGTTATTACCAATTAATACAGAAGACAAGAAAAATAAATGGTTGAGGAATTTTAAAGCCAGAAATAATAGATTAGTTATTTGCAGATGTCATGGTTATATACAGAAGATATCAAAAGAATCTGATAAATTATTGAAATGAGATTAGCAAGCTTTTCCAGAAAAAGTTAAATATATTCAAATTATTTGTGTCATGGCACACAAATAATATTAGAAAATACAATTTTAAACAAAATACCATTTATAATAACATTAAAGAATATCAAATAACCAAAATTAATTTTAATAAAATATGTGCACACTCATGCAAAAAACTGAAGTGACTTAGCGGCAGCAGAGAAAAATACCAACAGATTTCATTAAGGAGAGTCACAAATTAATTTTAAAATTTAGAGGGGAAAGAAAGACCCATCACAGTCAAGACTGTTTTGAAAAAGTAGTTAAGAGGCTTTGTCCTACTAAACTCTAGCTTCAGTTAAGTTCAGTGGCTCAGTCGTGTCTGACTCTCTGTGACCCCATGAATTGCAGCACGCCAGGCCTCCCTGTCCATCACCAATCCCTGGAGTTCACTCAAACGCATGTCCATCGAATCAGTGATGCCATCCAGCCATCTCATCCTCTGTCATCCCCTTCTCCTCCTGCCCCCAATCATTCCCAGCATCAGGGTCTTTTCCAATGAGTCAACCCTTTGCATGAGGTGACCAACGTATTGGAGTTTCAGCCTCAGCATCAGTCCTTCCAATGAACACCCAGGACTGGTCTCCTTTAGGATGGACTGGTTGGATCTCCTTGCAGTCTAAGGGTCTCTCAAGAGTGTTCTCCAGCACCACAGTTCAAAAGCATCAATTCTTTGGTGGTCAGTTTTCTTTATAGTCCAACTCTCACATCCATACATGACCACTGGAAAAACCATAGCCTTGACTAGGTGGACCTTTTGGCCATGTAATATCTCTGCTTTTTAATATGCTATCTAGGTTGGTCATAACTTTCCTTCCAAGGAGTAAGCGTCTTTTAATTTCATGGCTGCAGTCACCATCTGCAGTGATTCTGGAGCCCTCCAAAATAAAGTCTGACACTGTTTCCCTATCTATTTCCCATGAAGTGATGGGACCAGATGCCATGATCTTAGTTTTCTGAAGCCAACTTTTTCACTCTGCTCTTTCACTTTCATCAAGAGGCTCTTTAGTTCTTCACTTTATAAGGGTAGTGTCATCTGTGTATCTGAGGTTATTGACATTTCTCCAGGCAATCTTGATTCCAGCTTGTGCTTCTTCCAGCCCAGCATTTCTCATGATGTAGTCTGCACATAAATTAAATAAGCAGGGTGACAGTATACAGCCTTGACATACTCCTTTTCCTATTTGGAACCAGTCTGTTGTTCCATGTCCAGTTCTAACTGTTGCTCCCTGACTTGCACATAGGTTTCTCAAGAGGCAGGTCAGGTGGTCTGGTATTCCCATCTCTTTCAGAATTTTCCACAGTTTATTGTGATCCACAGAATCAAAGGCTTTGGCATAGTCAATAAAACAGAAATAGATGTTTTTCTGGCTTCAGTTCAGTTCAGTTCAGTCGCTCAATCGTGTCCGACTCTTTGCGACCCCATGAATCGCAGCACGCCAGGCCTCCCTGTCCATCACCAACTCCCGGAGTTTACTCAAACTCATATCCATCGAGTTGGTGATGCCATCCAGCAATCTCATCCTCTATCGTCCCCTACTCCTCCTGCCCCCAAACCCTCCCAGCATCAGAGTCTTTTCAAATGAGTCAACTCTTCGCATGAGGTGGCCTAACTATTGGAGTCAGCTTTAACATCAGTCCTTCCAATGAACACCCACGACTGATCTTCAGAACGGACTGGTTGGATCTCCTTGCAGTCCAAGGGACTCTCAAGAGTCTTCTCCAACACCATACTTCAAAAGCATCAATTCTTTGGCACTCAGCTTTCTTCACAGTCCAACTCTCACATCCATACATGACCACTGGAAAAACCATAGCCTTGACTAGATGGACCTTTGTTGGCAAAGTAATGTCTCTGCTTTTGAATATGCTATCTAGGTTGGTCATAACTTTCCTTCCAGGCTTGCTGCTGCTGCTGCTGCTACTAAGTCATTTCAGTCATGTCCAACTCTGTGCGACCCCATAGACGGCAGCCCACCAGGCTCCTCCATCCCTGGGATTCTCCAGGCAAGAACACTGGAGTGGGTTGCTATTTCCTTCTCCAATGCATGAAAGTGAAAAGTGAAAGTGAAGTTGCTCAGTCGTGTCCGACTCTAGTGACCCCATGGACTGCAGCCTACCAGGCTCCTCCGTCCATGGGATTTTCAAGGCAAAAGTACTGGAGTGGGGTGCCATTGCCTTCTCCGCTTTCCAGGCTTATCATATTGCAATTAGTTAGGAAAGGAGAACCTAACCCAATGGTGTATTGAGAACTGATTTGTATCAAAATCAGCATTGCAGCACAGACAGAAAGGATCCATTCTTTTAATAAATGGTGTTAGGAAAATTAGAAATTCATATGGGAGAAAAATGAGATTTCTAACAGACAAAATATCCAGATTTCAATTCTAATTCCATTGTAGACATTTACGAGAATTTAAACATTAACGTTCCAGAAGATAAAACAGGAAAACATCATCATTAACTATGAATGACAAAGAATTCTTAAAAATGAGAGGAATAGTACTTACTATAAAGAAAATGTAGCTTATTTTGATGATATGAAAACCCAGAATTCATCTCATCAGAAACACAATTAGAGACAAAAGGCAACCCAGAGAGTGGGAGAAGATATATGCAAAACATGTAAAAAATAAAGAATATTAAAAAAAAAAAATCTTTTAAGTCACAAGTGAAAAAAAAAATGAGAATAAAATTTGAACATTCATTTTAACAGATACCCAGTGTCTAAGGCACTTTGAGGAAGGATATGCTCAATGTATAAGAATTACAAGAAAATCTGCTCATATTGTTCATAATCTAAAATATATAAATTAAAACCAAAAACAGATGGCTAAACATAAAAAAATATTGATAGCTCAAAGGGTTGGTGCAATGTAGCACACTGGACATACGTGTGCACTGCTGATGAAAGTGAAAAGCAGTATAACTAATTAGGAAAACAGATCAGAATCATCTAATAAAGCTGAAGTTCCATATATTCTATGCAAAAGTTATTGTAATCCTAGAATTTAACAAAAAGAATTATGATATATTTTCTAATTGGCACAACAGAAATGTTCATAATTGGTTTTTTATACTAGCACTCAAAAAGGAAACAATCTAATGCCCAACAGCAATAGAATGTGTAAACAAAATGTTATAATGAAAATGAAAACATTACCATTAAATGCAAGATTTGGATGAATGTCACAAAACACTTTCTAAGTGAAAGAAAATAAACTTAAAGGATTTCACTTATATAGGTTTTAAAACCAGCAATGTGATTTGTACTCATTGTGGTCATGTGTTCAAGAGTGAAAGCACAGAAAATAAGGAAAAAGTTGCCTACAAAATTCAAGATACTGATTACCTTTCTTGGTAGGGAAGAAGTCTTAATTTGAAAATGACTGGAGCAAAGGATTGCTAGAAATATGCTATCTTTTGACCTCAGTAAAAATTATACTAGTGCTCACTTTATGATAACTATTGATCTTTACATTTATATTTTATGCACTTTTAAAATTGTGTAGTATATTACACATTATAGAAACTTTGTTATTGTCCAGCTATAGCTCGCTATGCTCCTCTGTCCATGCGTTTCCCAGGCAAGGATACTAGAGTGGGTTGCCATTCCCTTCTCCAGGGAACCTTCCTGACCCAGAAGGTTGCATCTTCTGCTTGGTAGGCAGATTCTTTATCACAGAACCACCTGGTGAGCACAAACAAACTTTTGTTGTTCAGTCACTAAGTCCTGTCCAACTCTTTGTGACCCCATGAACTGCAGCACACTGTTTAGGAACTCAACTGGGGATTTCCAAGATGCATAAAGGTCAAAAGAAAAGAAACTACAGGAAAAAAAAAAAAGTAAAGTTGGAAAAAAAATGAACTTCAAGAAATGACAATGATGATATAATTTTAAACATAGCTCCAATAATAACTTAAAAACTGGGACATAGATCCTAAAGAACCCATCCAGCAGCGCAGTAAGATAGACATGAACATTATGTAAAAAAGATTGGGAGTCAAAGAGGGTCCTGCAGAAGGTACAGGAAAGACATTAGGAAAGAAAAATATTAACAGAGAAGTTTCCAGAACTAATTAATAAAGGACATTATTCTTTCATCTCAGGAATCTCAGTGAATCCCAAGGCATTAAATAAAAAAGAATTTGTATGTAGCAAATCATGAAGGCTCAGAAAACAACAGATAAAGAAAATATGAATTTTAAAAGAAAATATAAATTCAAAATGTAAGGGAGCTTCTTATATTTATATCTATATCCAATTAAGCTTTCAGTTATAATTTCTTAATGTCTCATTAAACAAGTCAAGCCTATCTGGTAAACTTATGAAGAAATGAAATACCAGCTAAAATAAGATTATCCTATTTTCTAGGCCTCCAGGAAACAACAATAACATAACAAAACAAAAGAAAGTTGCAATAACTTGGCTTCATTCCTTCTTTATAAGAAAACTTGTTGAGCTTTCTTTTGAATTGATGTACAATATTTACTTCTGTTGCTGACTCCAGCACTTTGTTCCATCTCATTAATTCAAGAAGTAAGAAACATCAAGGAACATCAGGAACATCATTAATCCAAAGACCATTTCTGGCTATGCCTAAGTGAAGCTATTACAGATATTTCAAGATCTGACTAAAATAGTTATTAAAAAGCCTAACCACTATGTCTCAATTTATTTTCCTAGATAATTGTACCATCTTTGTTTTGGGTCATGGGTTGATGATACATGTCTTTAGGTTTCATATGCCACATTTTTTTTTTTCAGGCCAAGGTGAAAAGAAACTTTAAGCAACAATCAGAAACACAAAGTTTTCAAGCTAAGTTTGAATCCTTTCATGTATCATAATGTAGTTCTAGGAGAAGATATGCTTACATGGCATCATCTGAGAGCCTGGTGTATCTTTCCTCTGTCTTCTATAGTCTATTGTAAAGGAGAAGCTCAAGTTTTCTTCTACATTCTCTTTTTTAATAATTGCAATAATATATCACTAAGAAACTCAATATTGCACTGATGTCACATATGTGAGCAAACAGCATAATCCTTATGAATAATTTTTATCCAAGTGCATGCTACTTTCTGTTTTCATATAATTTTCTCTCCGTTTGTAATTTTGCATTTAAATGTGTGATTGTTTCATTACTACCTCTCTTCTGCACAATACTAACTTGTTTTTCATTACTACCTGTCTTCCACATAAAATGAACAGTCCCATGAGGGCAGTGACCTGACCTAGGTACTTCTCCACTGTAGCCAAGTAAGTACCGTAATCCCCAGCACATAGTAAATATCTGACAAATGTGTGATGAACAGAAACAAACCAAATACATTGATAGGAAAATAATTTTGTAATGTTTTCTTTTATTCTGAATCTTTTTGTTCCTATCAGTTTAATGGTTTAATTTAAAAAGGTGGCATAGGAAGATATACAGTTGCACCTACACACAAACACACACTTATATACATACACATATCTTCTAAATTATCAGATGAGGAAGGAGCTGAAAATAAATAGGTCTAACATAATGGTTCTTTCTCTTCAGTTATCAGAGCACACTGATATAGGAGCTAAATTTATCCATTTTCTATTTCTTTTCTTACATGACTCAAGGGTTAAGGATTTCTGGGGTTTCACCTAGAACTATATAAGTTATATCTATAAACTAGACAGAGGTTTTTTTAAATTTTTGGTTGATACTAGGTAATCAGCCCCATTAAAACAGAATGGATTATTGTATTCCTAAACTTAGATCCAGTATTTTGTCTTGTTCTTTAGGAATTCTTAGAGCAGCTGCAAATGCCACCTTGTATTTTCCCAAATCTTCATCAAAAAAATTACTGAAGCTCACTTCCCACCTAGCACTCTATAGACCCTGCATTTGTAATATGGCTCATGGATCCATCTTGCTCTGCATCAAAGCCATCAAAGGCGCTTTGAATCTGGAGGCAGCATGCTGCAGAAGAAAGAGAAACATCAGCTGCAGTTGTTGTAAGACCTTGAGTTCATTTCTAGCTTTGACCTTCAGAAGCTATTATAAGTATATGTATTCTCCTGATGTTTCTGATCCTGGGATTTTTTTAATCTGCAAATGGTGATAATTCAATATTAAGAAACTTAACACATAATTTATTAATAATTACATGCTATATATATGCAAGTTATTGTTCAGAGAACTCATTTTCTGAAAACATTAGAATGACTAATTATTAGCTATGTTGAAGACTTTTAAAATGCAATAAAAGAATAGTGTCATCTGGAAAGAAGCATTGAAAATAGGAAGAAGAATATTGCAAAAACAAGGCTTGCTTGATAAGAAGTTTATAACAAAAATTACAAAACTGACTTGTTACAAAAATATCATGATAGTATAGTCTTGTATTATTTTGCAATGGGACTGATTACACTCTTTTTGAAGGCAAGAGACTTTCTCTTCATGAAAGTGAAGGTTGCTCAGTTTTGTCCAACTCTGTGACACCATGGACTGTAACCCACCAGGCTCCTCTGTCTATTGAATTCTCCAGGCAAGAATATAGCAGTGGGTAGCCATTTCCTTCTCCAGGCGATCTTCCCAACCCCAGGATTGAACCTGGGTCTCCTGCATTGCAGGCATATTCTTTGCCATCTGAGCCACCAGGGAAGCCCATTACCCATTTTATAATATGCAAATATTTTAGCAAAATTACAGAGCTTATACAGTACTGCTGCTGCTGCTAAGTCACTTCAGTCGTGTCTGACTCTGTGCGACCCCATAGACGGCAGCCCACCAGGCCCCGTGGTCCCTGGGATTCTCCAGGCAAGAACACTGGAGTGGGTTGCCATTTCTTCCTCCAATGCGTGAAAATGAAAAGTGAAAGTGAAGTCGCTCAGTCGTGTCCAACTCTTAGCGACCCCATGGACTGCAGCCTAACAGGCTCCTCCGTCCATGGGATTTTCCAGGCAAGAGTACTGGAGTTGGGTGCCATTGCCTTCTCCCACAGAACATTTAATTCCAAACCTTTTTGTAAACTAATAAAATAACTGAGATAGACGAATCCGTGGCTTTCTTTAGGGTCTCATAAATAGTCTTAATCAGAATAAACATTAAAACTTGTCATTCCCTCTAGCACACTAGTACACATGTCACTGATTTGTCAAAGTCTAGTTTCCTTCCATTCTCCAACCCCTATTTAAAACAAACATGCAAACAAATTTCGTCACTAAAAGGATATTATGCAAAATTCCAGTAACTGAGCCTTTTTGAAGTTTAGAATCTTCTTTCAATAGAAGTACCTACATTTCTATGTAGTCCTTGTGTTTTTACTATTAATCATGACAATTATATAGCCTTGTATTTGATCTGTACCACTGAGAAGAGAGAAAAGTGTGTGATTGTGACTGCTGGAAGATTTTGCGTGCAGCCTGTGGTATGAAAGGACAGGAATAGGTTTGAAATCCTCAAAAAAAAAAAAAAAAAGGTTAAAAATCCAAAAGTGGGTAGAGACTTTGGAATTTGCCAGTGGACCCCGCTAGTTTAGTATTTATAATCCAATCTGCTGTAGTTTATGAGGCAGAAGAGTGAAAAACATGGGACTCTGCTTAAGGCTAAAAATAAAAGAGTGCTTCATTCTGACTTACAAGAATTATAGGCCAATAAAACTAATGTGAGAAATATCATTTTAAAATTGAATAAATGTTCATCTATGAGTTTGATCTTGTTTTGCAAAATAGATTTGAAATTTTTGGCCACTTGTATTTACTTTTATTCTTTACAGTATATTTATTTGATGCTGGGAAGTGTGAAATGATCATCAAACTAGTCATCAAATTTAATGGATGTTGGATAACTAAAGACAATTTCATTTGGCACTGACAAGTTACTCAGGGATGATGCTCAAAGATGGTACTGTATCACTCCTGAGGGGTACTCTTTAGAAATATAAAATTTATTTTGCATATTTTCCAGTAAGGTATTTTAATAATGAGAATTGTCACCTCTTTATATAAAGAATGATCCAGCTCCAATGCAAAATGAGAATGGAGTGACTTGGATATTCTGTGATCATTTCTACATTCCCATTAAAAAATTGATTTAATATTCTTATAATTAATAGATTCTATTAAAATAAAGAAAATATTTTAAACCCATAATTTCCTATTATTTAACTACATTTTACTATAGTATTTGATCTTGGAGTTACAACTCTCACATCAGCCTGGTGAAAATACCATACAATGGTTTGTCACTGTATACCTCTTTTCAAATTTACATTCTGGGATATCATGTTGGTGTCATGAAGTCGGTCACGGCAGGAGTGTCTACAACATAGAAATTGTCAAGTGCTATAAATGAGTGGTTGATTTGTAAACTGACCATCATCACTTGCTTTAAAAAGGTGATGAAAAAAATTAAGTGATGAAAATAAAATAAAATGGCATTGTATTTATGGTTTCCATGTTAATAGCACAAAAATTGGAAGATATTTTTTCCCAATATTCCAAAATTATCAACTGATTTACAAACAAATTACTCATATTGACCAATGAGAGCCTTTCTAACCAGATGTGTTGTCACTGTTTCACTTTTGTCTTTCTGAAAATATCAACAAGTAATGATATCAGGACTATGCTTGTTTGTCAATGATATGAGTGAAATTGATCAGTAATTGAATGTTTACATATAACCTGATTTTGAGGCACTACTATTGGTAAAAGAATTATTAAACAGTAGATTTCGGAAGAAATAACAATTCAATCTGACATTATAAGTGTAGAGAATTTTTTTTAATTGTATATTTTACTGTTATTTGTAGATTATTTCATGTTTCTTATATTAACAAACTTTATAATAAACAAATATAAGTATGTACACAAACTATTTTTTTGTCCAGAGACCCAAATTTGAAACATCTAAAAGCTCAAATAGCAAGTCTTAATAATAGATAATGTGATGCTGTGCTGAGTTTTTGTTTTTATCATGGGGAAATGGGAGCTTTTGCAAAATTTGGAATAAGGGATTAAAAAGATCAAATAGTTTGATAGAAATCTACTTTTGTTTGGAGAACACCCTGATGATTATCACTTAGCATCATTAACCTCTGATTTTTTGATAGGAACATAGGACTTCAGAAAAAAAAAAAAGCACATTTTCTAACAATGTTTGTGGTAATCCATGCCTATGTGAGTAAATTCTGGCTAATAGGTTGTGGATGAAAGAAATGAACACAGCATTCAGATTATAATCTTAAAACAGGAGACGTGTACTATGTTTCTGTTTTACAGATGAGAAAACGGAGACTGTTGAGTTTAAGTAGCCTGTAAAATGTCATACAATTAATAAACAATAAAAACACTTTTAAGTGGATGGCTTCTCTGTAGAATCTCTGTTTAAAGCCACTGTTTGTTGTTAAGTCATTCAGTCGTGTCCAACTCTTTGTGACTCCATGGAATGCAGCACACCAGGATTCCCTGTCGTTCAACATCTCCTGGAGTTTGCTCAAACTCATATCCATGGAATCAGTGATGCCATCCAACCATCTTATCCTCTGTTGTCCCCTTCTCCTCCTGCCTTCAATCTTTCCCAGCATTCGGGTCTTTTTCAATGACCTGGCTCTTCACATCAGGTGGCCAAAGTACTGGAGCTTCAAGTTTAGCATCAGTCCTTTCAATGAATATTCAGGGTTGATTTCCTTCAGGATTGACTGGTTTGATCTCCTTGCAGTCCAAGGAACTCTCAAAAGTCTTCTCCAGTATCACAGTTTGAAGGCATCGATCCTTAGGCGTTCAGCCTTTTTTATTGTCCAGCTTTCATATCCATACATGACTACTGGAAAAACCAAAGCTTTGACTATATGGACCATTGTAGGCAAAGTAATGTATCTGTTTTTTAATATGTTGTCTAGGTTGCTCATTGCTTTTCTTTCAAGGAGCAAGTGTCTTTTTAAATTAAATTAAATTAAATTATGGCTGCTGTCACCATCTGCAGTGATTTTGGAGCACAAGAAAATAAGGTCTGTCACTGTTTCCATTGTTTTCCCATCTATTTGCCATGAAGTAATGGGACCAGATGACATAATCTTAGTTTTCTGAATGTTGAGTTTTAAGCCAGCTTTTTCACTCTCCTCTTTCACCTTCATCAATATGCTCTTTAGTTCCTCTTCACTTTCTTTCTGCCATAAGGGTGGTGTCATCTGCATATTTGTGGTTATTGATATTTCTCCCCACAATCTTGATTCCAGCTTGTGCTTCATCTAGACCAGCATTTCGCTTGATGTACGGCATATAAGTTAAATAAACCAGGTAACAATATACAGCCTTATGTACTCCTTTCCCAATTCAGTCCATTGTTCCATGCCCGGTTCTAACTGGTGCTTCTTGAGCTGCCTTCAGGTTTCACAGGAAGCCAGTAAGGTGGTCTGGTATTCCCATCTCTTTTTTTTTTTTTTCTTTTTTTTTTTTTTAATTTAATTTTATTTTTAAATTTTACATAATTGTATTAGTTTTGCCAAATATCAAAATGAATCCACCACAGGTATACATGAGTTCCCCATCCTGAACCCTCCTCCCTCCTCCCTCCCGATACCAGCCCTCTGGGTCGTCCCAGTGCACCAGCCCCAAGCATCCAGTATCGTGCATCGAACCTGGACTGGCAACTCGTTTCATACATGATATTTTACATTTTTCAATGCCATTCTCCCAAATCTTCCCACCCTCTCCCTCTCCCACAGAGTCCATAAGACTGTTCTATACATCAGTGTCTCTTTTGCTGTCTCGTACACAGGGTTATTGTTACCATCTTGCTAAATTCCATATATATGCGTTAGTATACTGTATTGGTGTTTTTCTTTTTGGCTTACTTCACTCTGTATAATAGGCTCAAGTTTCATCCACCTCATTAGAACTGATTCAAATGTATTCTTTTTAATGGCTGAGTAATACTCCATTGTGTATATGTACCACAGCTTTCTTATCCATTCATCTGCTGATGGGCATCTAGGTTGCTTCCATGTCCTGGCTATTATAAACAGTGCTGCGATGAACATTGGGGTACATGTGTCTCTTTCCCTTCTGGTTTCCTCAGTGTGTATGCCCAGCAGTGGGATTGCTAGATCATAAGGCAGGTCTATTTCCAGTTTTTAAAGGAATCTCTACACTGTTCTCCATAGTGGCTGTACTAGTTTGCATTCCCACCAACAGTGTAAGAGGGTTCCCTTTTCTCCACACCCTCTCCAGCATTTATTACTTGTAGACTTTTGGATCACAGCCATTCTGACTGGTGTGAAATGGTACCTCATAGTGGTTTTGATTTGCATTTCTCTGATAATGAGTGATGTCGAGCATCTTTTCATGTGTTTGTGAGCCATCTGTATGTCTTCTTTGGAGAAATGTCTATTTAGTTCTTTGGCCCATTTTTTGATTGGGTCATTTATTTTTCTGGAGTTGAGCTGTAGGAGTTGCTTGTATATTCTCGAGATTAGTTGTTTGTCAGTTGCTTCATTTGCTATTATCTTCTCCCACTCTGAAGGCTGTCTTTTCACCTTGCTAATAGTTTCCTTTGATGTGCAGAAGCTTTTAAGGTTAATTAGGTCCCATTTGTTTATTTTTGCTTTTATTTCCAGTATTCTGGGAGGTGGGTCATAGAGGATCCTGCTGTGATGTATGTCAGAGAGTGTTTTGCCTATGTTCTCCTCTAGGAGTTTTATAGTTTCTGGTCTTACGTTTAGATCTTTAATCCATTTTGAGTTTATTTTTGTGTATGGTGTTAGAAAGTGTCCCATCTCTTTAAGAATATTCCACAGTCTGTTGTGATACACACATTCAAAGCCTTTAGATTTGATCTCTGGTTCCTCTACCTTTTCTAAATCCAGCTTGTATATCTGAAAGTTCTTGGTCCATGTACTGTTGAAGCCTCTCTTGGAGGATTTTGAGCATTATTTTGCTAGCATGTGCTGCTGCTGCTAAGTCACTTCAGTTGTGTCTGACTCTGTGCGACCCCATAGACGACAGCCCATCAGGTTCCCCCGTCCCTGAGCATGTGAAAGGAGTGCAATTGTGCAGTAGTTTGAACATTCTTTGACATTGCCCTTCTTTGGGATTAGAATAAAAACTAACATTTTCCAGTCCTGTGGTCACTGCTGAGTGTTCCAAGTTTGCTGGCATATTCAGTGCAGCACTTTCATAGCATCATCTTTTAGGATTTGAAACAGCTCAGCTAGAATTCCATCATGTCCATTAGCTTTGTTTGCAGTGATGTTTCCTAAGGACCACTTGACTTTGGACTCCAGGATGTCTGGCTTCAGGTGAGTGACCTCACTATCGTGGTTATCTGGGTCTTTAAGACCTTTTTTGTATAGTTCTTCTGTGTATTCTGCCACCTTGTCTTAGTATCTTCTGCTTTGGTCCATACTGTCCTTTATTGTGCCTACCTTTGCATGAAATATTCCCTTGGTATCTCTAATTTTCTTAGAGATCTCTAATCTTTCCCATTGCATTGTTTTTATATATTTCTTTGCATTGTTCACTTAAAATTAGTTGGGGATTTAAATTTCTAGCATATGTTTTAAGCAGTAAATACAGTTTTATTAAAAGTCAAATGGGCGGGGTAAATGGACAATGGATGACTTGTTCTGTGGATTGGTGACTGTTGCAAGATCTGCAGAATTATTTGTCTTATAAAATACCTTTGTATGTGTATTTGTGGGTGTGTATTTGTACACAAACATATATGTTTATAGGTACACATGTATACATGCATATCTTATGCATCAGTGATAAACTTGAAATTTTAAATATATATATACACATACTTAAATGAGTATTTTTGGTTTAGCCTACATTAAATGATTTAAAAACTACCAGAATACTTAGCTGTTTTCCTCCAATCTCCCCCCAAAATTAGAAGAAATTATGCATCTTGATTTCTTAAATGATAAATAAGGGTCTCTGAATTCCAAGTCCATTGCATTTTCTTTCTGTAGCCTCAGCATAATCACTGCCAACAGTTTCAAAATATGAACTATTCCAAGAAACTTTTTTATAAAACCTGTCAATGACTTAATTTGCAGATAAGGTGAAACCAGGAGAGCAGCAAAAACTGACAACATTTCTGAAAGTACACTGTATTGTTATAAAGTGCCGAAGTCAAAAAAAAAAAAAAAAAAAAGTGCCAAAGTCTTTGGCTTAAAAAACATGTTAGGAGGAAGTTTTAAAATTACTATTGCTATCCTACTTTAATTTATTTTAATGTGCATCTCTCTGTTGCCACAAATGTTTTGAGTAGGTAGGCATTACTTGACAAGCCTATTTTAGCATCAGAATAGCAATGAAGAATAGGTTATGTCAAACAGAAAGTTACTGAAAGCACCCTGTTTTGTAAAACTTCAAATTGGATGGAGAAGTTTGAGGGAAGAAGAGTTCAATATTTCTTTAAAGCACTGAAACTGTTTTTATTGAATCATTGAAAAAGCAGAGCACAGACCCTGTGAAATACAGTGATGGTAAAATGTGTGAATTCCTAAGGAAGGTGGAAAGCAGTTTTGGCAACACCGGGCTGCTATGGTGCAGAATTCAAAGAGTTGGCTCTGGGGTCAGATCCCACTAAAATCCTGGATTAGTCCCATCTTGGTCAGGAGAAATTAAGCAAATTGCTTACAAAAATCTAAGCATCATTTAGGTAATTTTAAGAATTAAAACAAACTTCAAGTGAAATATTTAACAGAGTTACCAACACGTAGCAGAAGAACCTCCCATAATGAAGAGTGATATCAAAACGAAAAATTTGATGTGGTAGAATGAAAGTGTTCCTGTTAAGTTTACTAAGAAATAAAGAAATTCTTTAAGAAGTAGTAATAGTTGAGGAACTTAAAATACCTAATGATACAAGGCACACTTTATTTCAGGATGCTGTTTGGTTTCACACACAGAACTCCCTAAAAATTCAAAAGCCAACTGCCTTAGTAATCACTGTAGCTGAATCATAAAGTGTACTCTCTAGACATATCTTATTAAATGGTCTGAATAAACATAAGTGGCTATGAGACTAAGTTCCATTCTACATGCAACTGCAGATGAAATGGAAATTTAAATTACTTATTAAAATTTGAACTCTACTCACACTTCTATATGTCCTTATGGGTAATGAACTGAAAGTCAGAAAAAGGTGTCATCCTCATACATGAATGAATTTATCCAGGGCAATGTTTCCAGTTTCTTTAGAGCATCAAGGTTTTGAATGAAAGAACTCAAGAATCACACAAATGGGGATAAGGTAAACATTTGGGGATGTTATCCTTACAGGCAACTTCAATTTGAGTGAACATATTTCTCTTTGTGATTTTATATATATCATTTGTCTCTGACTTTTCTATTTAGAAAGTTATCACAGAAATATTATAATTTATTTTTCTCTAGCAATTGCAAACTTTATGTAAATATGCAGGTACGTGTACACATATCTACACACATATGGAAATTAGGAAGAATGTCAATAAAGAATAAGTCAAAACTAACAAGAATCCATTTGAATGCAAGGAAAATTAAATTTAAAATCAACTAAAATAAATAATGAATTCATTAATCTCACACAAGAAGCAAGATGGAGAAAACCTAAGATTGGCGCAGTGGATTAAGTTCTTAGCATCCAGGTTCTTTCCTTTTCCTACTGTGGTACCTTTGACACGTGACTCTCAATTTTTTTATCGTCTGAAGCTAGCCACTAACTTTCAGGGATCAGCTCTCTAATCCAGACAAGAGGAAGTGGGAAAGATAAATGAGCAGAGGGCTGGGGGTTGGGTGGAATTTTCCAGCTGATTCCACCTACCTTTAAAATGAGTTTTTGAAATCCCACCAAGAAACTTCAGCTTATAGCTACTTTTAGAACTGGGTGGCAACCCACTCCAGTATTCTTGCTTGGAGAATCCCATGGACAGAGGAGCCAGGCAGGCTACAGTCCATGGGGTCGCAAGAGTCAGACATGACTTAGCAACTAAACCACCACCACCGCCTTGACTATGCCAGCTGCAAAATCACAGGTAGGTTCATGTTTTGGCATTTTACAACATTAAAATAGAGGAATACAGGGGAGACCTGGGCTGTGGGTGATTTTGTATAACTAATCATCACACCTGCCACAGTAAATTGTTAATTTAGATGCTTCAAAATTACAGAATTTTTAATTACTTATTCCTTGAAAATTGGAATGAATTATTTTATATTAGTTTAGCCAAGACTACTACAATTCAGACAGTGAGTAAGAACATAAAATTAAATGAAAGAAGAAAACAAAGACATTTCCTTGTATTTAGAGAGAGCCTCTCATTTTCAAGGGAATTTGAAACAAACATTTAATATTTGTTAAATGAAATCATTGTAATATACTTTTTGAAAATTAAAAAAAGTTATTTTCTTGATTATTTCAGTAATTCTATAAGCTAAAGAAAGTTCTCAACTCTTGTCATTGAACATTAAAGAATTACCTTAATTCTTTATTGTAATTAAAACTATATACATTTAATAGTGTAGAAATATTAAATGATCCATTGCTTCCACTACTTTTCATAGCTGAAAAGTCCTACCTGTGGAGCTCTCCAATAACAAATAATTTCAAAATCCCTCTTTCAATCACTTAGAATGATTACTAAGTCTTTGAGATCTCTCTCAGACACCCTGGGTCACAAAAAGTAAACCCCCTGCTAGCATTTACTACTTTTGGCATTACATTCAAAGTCTACAATTGAGGAAATAGGCATTATTTTATACTTTTTTTCTCATCTGCTCTTTGTATTGCTAAATAAATTGAATATACTATGGGAAATATGGTAGGGAAAAGTTAGTCAATTGTCTAATTGTTTAGAATTAAAAAAAAAACAACTTTGATAACCTCTATTAGATTTGATGAAAAAAATAGCCTCTAAACTGCTAGGCAGGTCAGGGGAGAGGTTTGTGCTGCTTCTGAGAAGGCGCAGGGAGCCAAGTGAGAACAGAATGAGAATAAAAGATTTTGAGAGGCACTGAATAACTGATACCTTGAGATGAGCGCTGGGTCCTCTCAGTTACAACTTAAGATTTGAAATACTTGGTGTGACTGGAACTCTAAGGAAAATTGGCTGAAGGAGTTTTGCACATAGTAGTTAAGTGAGAGGAAGAGAAAATCTACTAATGGCAGCAGAAGCCAAAAGTACAGATAAACTTCAGCTCATATTTATAATAAATGGCATATTTGAAGAAAACTGATTTTGCAATTTGAAGTTTTACTTTAGTAGTAAATAAATTTCATGATCTTTAGCTGAAGATAATACAACTGTTCAGAGCAACAAAAATGGGTTCTGTTTGTTGAAAGAGTTTTTTTCACTAATTTAGATTAAATTAAATAGGATGATTTTTAGCACTTTGTCAACCCCAGACTTTCACAGGCTTCAGTATTAGATCTAAAATTTAGAATTATTATAGGAAATATATACTGCAAAGTAAAGAAAGTTCATTCTCTTAGTTAAATTAAAAGTAGCATGGCTCCTCTAAAATGTCCATGTCGTAATTCTTGGAACCTGTGAATATGTTAACTTTAAAGGATTGTACAGATGTGGATAAATTAAGGATATTGTGATGACTTAATTTTGGGGGGCTCCAAAATCACTGCAGATGGTAAATGCAGCCATGAAATTAAAATACGCTTGCTCCTTGGAAGAAAAGCTATGAGCAACCTAGACAGCATATTAAAAAGCAGAGACATTACTTTGCCAACAAAGATCTATCTAGTCAAAGCTATGGTTTTTCTAGTAGTCATGTATGGATGTGAGAGTTGGACTATAAAGAAACCACAGAGCTGAAGAATTGATGCTTTTGAACTGTGGTGTTGAAGACTCTTTAGAGTCCCTTGGACTGCAAGGAGATCCAAGCAGTCCACGCTAAAGGAAATCAGTTCTGAATTTTCATTGGAAGGACTGATGCTGAAGCTAAAACTCTGATACTCTGGCCACCTGATGTGAAGAACTGACTCATTGGAAAAGATCCTGATGCTGGGAAAGATTGAAGACGGAGAAGAAGAGGATGACAGAGGATGAGATGGTTGGATGGTATCACTGACTCAATGGACATGAGTTTGAGCAAGCTCTGGGAGTTGGTGATGGACAGGGAAGCCTGGTGTGTTGCAGTCCATGGAGTGGCAAAGAGCTGGACACGACTGTGCATCTGAAGTGAACTGAAGCCACTAAGTTTATGGCAATTTGTTACAGCAATAGAATACCCATAATATTTTGAGTCTTTATAAAACAGTAAAAATTCATTACTATGTGTGGTGCATCTTAAATTCCAAAGTTTATTTGCTTTCTTCCCAAGGGTGCTGCTGCTACTGCTGCTAAGTCACTTCAGTCATGTCTGACTCTGTGTGACCCCATAGACGTCAGCCCACCAGGCTCCCCCATCCCTGGGATTGTCCAGGCAAGAACGCTGGAGTGGGTTGCCATTTCCTTCTCTAATGCAAGAAAGTGAAAAGTGAAAGTGAAGTCACTCAGTAGTGCCCAACTCATAGTGACCCCATGGACTGCAGACCACCTGGCTCCTCTGTCCATGGGATTTTCCAGGCAAGAGTACTGGAGTGGGTTGCCATTTCCTTCTCCAGGGGATCTTCCCAACCCAGGGATCGAACCCGGGTCTCTCTCATTGTAGGCAAACACTTTACCCTCTGAGCCACAGGGAAGCACAAGGCTAGGCGCTCCTAAACCGTGCAACATTTAAATAAAGGATTTGCTTACTACTCTAACATGTAGAGTAGACTTTATTGTCAAGATGTTGCATATTATTAGCATTTCCTTTCTGGAGAAATTGAATCTTTTCCTAATTTCTACTTCTTGTTTTCCTAGAACTACCACAGGTTCTTCATCATTACTGCTACTGGGCATGGGTCTGTAGTAAGGATTATTTCATATTTTTATGGATAAGCTAAATACAGGTTTATTGTATTCTAAAGGTCACTGCACAATTATTGGGGTTACTAATTGACTTTAATTTTTTATGGGACTTTCAGAAACTTTTAGTATATTTCAGTCTGGATGTGCTATAAAAATGATTTAACAATTGGCAGTTCAAAAGTCTTAAAGAAAACACTGTCTGGATAAAAAACGCTGGTGAACTGTGAAATGTCTCATCAAGCCTAGGCTTCACCTAGGCTGTGAGGAGGTGTTTCTAGCTTACAGAAAAACTCTGTGATAGAAATAAATATAAAGCAAAGGAACAGTATACGTGGCTGTAACTTTGAGGGGAAAACAAGGTGCTTTGGTCATTTTACTTCTGCCATTTGTCTGTCTTTAAATAAACTGAAAATGTAACAGAGGAACTATACTATAATTTAATGTACTATATAAGGCATTGTTTATTGATAGAACATAGAAGTAGCAAAATTATATTACTTCAAAATTTATTCTATAAAATTATTTCAATTTCTGCTAGCCTCTACCCATTTTATTTTTACTTAACAGTTTTTGTTTATTGTTTATAGACTTCAGCAGGAGTTCTATACATTATTTTTTTATTCAAGACAAGAGATATAAACAGTGAGTGGCAATTCAGACAAGCCTGAAGACCCCTGAGACAACTCTGCTACTATTCTTAACATGTCTACGTCCCTGTGACAGTGACTATAAAGAACTGAGTTTATAAAAGGTCACATTTCAGCATACAAAAAAATGTACAAATTTTTCAAGTGGCTAAGAAACTATTCATATTCCCTATATAGCTATTTTTCCCTTTGTGTTACATTTGATGTTTAATTCAACTTGCTATTTCCCTTTGAGGTAAAATTTGATTTCATTTGGCAACATTTCAAAATCATGGCTTGGTATTTGATCAATAAATCAGGTATTTATTTCACTAGTATATATCAATTATACGTACATTTTCGGCTTCCCTGATGGCTCAGCTGGTAAAGAATTTGCCTGCAATGCGGGAGACCTGGGTTTGATCCCTTGGTTGGGAAGACCCCCTGGGAAAGGGAAAGGCTACCCCCTCCAGTATTTTGGCCTGGAGATTTCCATGGACTGTCGACTCTTTGCAACCTCAAGGCCTATACAGTCCATGGAATTTTCAGGCCAGAATACTGGAATGGGTAGCCTTTCCCTTCTCCAGGGGATCTTCCCAATCCAGGGATCGAACCCAGGTCTCCCACATTGCAAGTGGATTCTTTACCAGCTGAGCCACCAGGGAAGCCCTAGTGTACTGGAAGGGGTAGCCTATCACTTCTCCAGGGGAATTTCCCAACCTAGGCATTGAACCAGGGTCTCCTGCATTTCAGGCAGGTTCTTTACCAGCTGCACTACCAGGGAAGCCCATTTTAT
The DNA here is from genome assembly GCF_029407905.1 of Bubalus kerabau. NCBI lineage: Eukaryota > Metazoa > Chordata > Mammalia > Artiodactyla > Bovidae > Bubalus > Bubalus kerabau. Next base: position 254,268,566 of record NC_073624.1, read on the forward strand.
GTGTGTGTATATATATATATAAATATATATATATATGTATATGTGTGTATATGTGTATACATAGATATGTTACATACATGCATGTGTTATTAACATAATGTGTTTCAAGATAACTAAGTCCAAAGGCCGTATGTTCATATAAGCAAACTCATAAATTTACAAATATATTGGTTTTATCAATGAACTACAAGTCTATAATACTATACATGGCAATAATTTCTAAATGATATTCCCTAATAATTTTCAATTATAGAAATAAAATTATGTAAGTACTAACAGTATTTTTCTGCTACTCTCTCAGTAATGTAGAGATTGTAAAAATCAAATATTCTAATTTTCCAGGGCCAGAATCATGTTAGCAATTCACTATAAGCTCTGTAGCAAGAATAAACTCACCCTTTTCTGACTGAAAGCAACCACAATGTTTGCATTTTCTATTTTTTGGAGAGGTAAACTGAATTGTTGTTTTTCAGTTGCTAAGTCATGTTCAACTTTTTTATGAACCCATGGATTGTAGTCCACCAGGCTCCTCTGTCCATGTGACTTCCCAGGCAAGAATACTGGAGTGGGTTGCCATTTCCTTCTCCAGGGGACCTTCCCAGCCCAGACCTGCATCTCCTGTATTGACAGGCAGATTCTTTACCACTGAACCACTAGGGAAGCCCCTTTTAGGCACATGTGTTATTATTACTCAGTATTATGATATAAACCAATGTAAAAGGGGTGATGGAGTTTATATGAGCAATTATACAAATAAAAGTATGTATGTCTGGTCATGAAAAAGAAATTGTTGATGAAAATGTTCATGAATGAAAGAAATGATACTTTTTAAATTTCATTTTTTTCTAAATTTGAAAATCATTTTATTTGCAACACTACATTCAACAGCCCTGTGAAGTAGATGTCATTATCTGACTTCATAGAGAGGTTAAATGCATTTTCTCAATTCACTGGACCAGTAATTGGAGAAGTATAAACTTTAAAACTGTATCACACTGGTCCTAAGCGCAGTTTTCTTTCTGGCCTTATGCTTTAATGGAAACTGGGTTCCACTTTTACTTGACTTTCCTCCATATTAGCCACAACCCCCCAGGCCCCACCCTCACCCTGCCAGGAATCGACTCTTATTTTAGGAATAAAATTAATGAGAATAGGCTTACTGAAAAGTCTGGAGTCTAAATGTTTAGACACTATCCTTTCTCTTTTCAAAGTCTTTGTTGTCTCTTTCAAAGAATCTTTACTAGTGAATTTACTCCCTCTGTGTGAGTGCCTAAAACAAAATCAAATGAAACTGAATACAACATTTCTTCTTAAATTGGTTTGCTGAGACACAACTACAAGATCTCAACAGGTGTGCTTAGCCAAATTGTGTAGTAACTTAGATTATCATTAAAATATCATCAGAAAATTTCCTATTCTGTGCTGGTTTGTTTACTTGAATCCATGAAGATAAAGGCCTGAAATGCATCTGCTACATCAGTTCAGTTCAGTTACTCAGTTGTGTCTGACTCTTTGTAATCCCATGGACTGCAGCACTCAAGGCTTCTCTGTCCATCATCCACTCTCAGAGCATGCTCAAGCTCATGTCCGCCGAACTGATGATGCCATCCAACCATCTCATCCTCTGTCGTCCCTTTCTCCTCCTGCCTTCAATCTTTCCCAGCATCAGAGTCTTTTCTAATAATTCAGTTCTTCACATTAGGTGGCCAAAGTATTGGAGCTTCAGCTTCAGCATCAGTCCTTCCAATGAACATTCAGGACTGATTTCCTTTAGGATTTACATTGTCTGGGGCCAGATAATAAGGTTCTGGTCATAGGTATGTAGATGGAAGTGATACATATTACTTTCAGGTTTGGCATGCAAGACTCCCTCCCCCATGTCTGATCCTCCCATGTGCCAGCTGGTTATTGATGGATAAGGTGATCTTGGAAGATAATATTCAAGAAGACAGAACCCTTTTAACTTTGGGTCCTTAATGACAAGTGAGACAGAAGACCCTTTCCCTTTTTATCAACCAGTAATAGGATATATATGAACTAGAAATAAAATTTTACTATGTAAAACCACCCAGATTTGAAGGTGTTTCTATTATAATAGCTAGTAAACCTTAATTGTGCATGTATCAAATTGGAATTGCTGGACTTTATTTTTCTTTAAACAGTGTATCAATTGGATTCTAAAACATCATGTCCTTATTTGTCCCCTGTATCTGTTATGTCTTGGTTGTATTAAAAAGCCTACTATATTTTCTGAATTTCAACTACTGGGATGCCACTGTATTCAATCCTTGAACAAAAATTCCCTAAGTGATCTCATCTAAGATTTTAACCATCTGTATGATTTTCACTCCCGAATTTTTATCTCCAGTCTTAATCTTTCTGCTAAACTCCAGATTAATATGCAAAATTTTATTAATCTTATCCACTGGTACATTTGGCAGGCTTCTCAAAAGAGTATATTCAAAAAAAGTTAAAGATAAGAAAAAACATCTCTCTCCCTCCCACATCATTTCTCATATACCCACACCTGATCGATTACTCTCTGCTTCAGGAAATAACATCCCAATTCACCTACTGATTCAGAAGAAAACCTCAGAAACTCTTCTTGATTAATGTCTTTCCCTCACATCATGTATCAACTCTTAGAAACTTGTGTTACCTCATTCTTTAAAATTCATCCTGCAAATGAAATGCATGTACACACGATATGTATAAGATATATATATACGGGACAGTATCAACACACTAGAAATGTCTTTGGGTTCTTTCCTATTCAATATCCTCCTGAAAAAATTAGTATTATTATTTTGACTTTTATTACCTATTGCCTGTAGTTTTTTTTAATGCATTTTAAACTTTCCTGAGGTTTAAGTTAGTGCACTAAACTGAATATATTTATACAGTTTGATTAGATTGGACACATGAATACACCGTGAAATGATCACCTTAACTAAGATAACAAATACTTCAATAACCCAGTTTTATCTGTTTTGAACCCTAAACGAAAAGAATAATGCAGTGTGTTTACTTTGGAGAAAAATCTGCTTTCTTTCATTCGTTGCTGTATCTATTAGAATCACCCTCCCCTTGTTGTGTCTAAGTTTACCTGTATTTTTGTTTAAAGAATTAAATTTCTGTATAGCATTCCACTGTGTGAATAGACAATTATGTATTTATACACTCTATTGTTGTGAAATACTTAGTTTTCTATCTATGGCTATTATGAGTAAAGTTGTTATCTAGTTTGCTATACATGTCTTTTAGTGGGTGGACATATGAACTCAATTATCCTGGGAATATAATTAAAAGTGAAATTACATCATGGGGAGCTATAGATTCAGTTGTATTGAAACTGACACATACTTTCCCAAAGTTATTTTAATGATTTACATGCTTACCAGTAATTTAAGAGTTATTCCACACCCTTGCAAATATATCAGTTCAGTTCAGTTCAGTCGCTCAGCCATGTCCGACTCTTTGCGAACCCGTGAGTCGCAGCACACCAGGCCTCCGTGTCCATCACCAACTCCCGGAGTTTACCCAAGCTCATGTCCATCGAGTCGGTGATGACATCCAGCCATCTCATCCTCTGTTGTTCCCTTCTCCTCTTGACCTTAATCCCTCCCAGCATCAGGGTCTTTTCCAATGAGTCAACTCTTCGCATGAGGTGGCCAAAGTATTGGAGTTTCAGCTTCAACATCATCCTTCCAATGAACACGCAGGATTGAGCTCCTTTAGGATGGACTGGTTGGATCTCCTTGCAGTCCAAGGGACTCTCAAGAGTCTTCTCCAACATCACAGTTCAAAAGCATCAATTCTTCAGCACTCAGCTTTCTTTATAGTCCAACTCTCAATCATACATGACCACCGGAAGAACCATAGACTTGACTGGATGGAACTTTGTTGGCCAAGTAATGTCTCTGCTTTTTAAAACGCTATCTAGGTTGGTCATAACTTTCCTTCCAAGGAGTAAGCGTCTTTTAATTTCATGGATGCAGTCACCATCTGCAGTGATTTTGGAGCCCCCCAAAATAAAGTCTGACACTGTTTCCACTGTTTCCCCATCTATTTCTCATGAAGTGAAGGGACCAGATGCCATGATCTTAGTTTCCTGAATCTTGAGCTTTAAACCACCTTTTTCACTCTCCTCATTCACTTTCATCAAGAGGCTTTTTAGTTCCTCTTTACTCTCTGCAATGAGCGTGGTGTCGTCGGCATATCTGAGGTTATTGATATTTCTCCCAGAAATTTTGATTCCAGCTTGTGCTTCTTCCAGCCCAGCGTTTCTCATGATGTATTCTGCACATAAGTTAAATAAGCAAGGTGATAATATATACCCTTAACGTCCTCCTTTTCCTATTTGGAACCAGTCTGTTGTTCCATGTCCAGTTCTAACTGCTGCTTCCTGAGCTGCATATAGGTTTCTCAAGAGGCAGGTCAGGTTCTCTGGTATTCCCATCTCTTTCAGAATTTTCCAAGGTTTATTGTGATCAACATAGTCAAAGGCTTTGGCATAGTCAATAAAGCAGAAATAGATGTTTTTCTGGAACTCTCTTGCTTTTTCGATGATCCAGCAGATGCTGGCAATTTGATCTATGGTTCCTCTACCTTTTCTAAAACCAGCTTGAACATCTGGAAGTTCATGGATCACGTATTGCTGAAGCCTGGCTTGGAGAATTTTGAGCATTCCTTTACTTGCGTGTGAGATGAGTGCAATTGTTCAGTAGTCTGAGCATTCTTTGGCATTGACTTTCTTTGGGATTGGAATGAAAACTGACCTTTTCCAGTCCTGTGGCCACTGCTGAGTTTTCCAAATTTGCTGGCATATTGAGTGCAGCACTTTCACAGCATCATCTTTCACAATTTGAAATAGCTCAACTGGAATTCCGTCACCTCCACTAGCTTTGTTCATAGTGATACTTACTAAGGCCCACTTGACTTCATATTCCAGGATGTCTGGCTCTAGGTGAGTGATCATACAATCGTGATTATCTGGGTCATGAAGATCTTTTTTGTACAGTTCTTCTGTGTATCTTGCCACCTCTTCTTAATATCTTCTGGTTCCGTTAGATCCATACCATTTCTGTCCTTTATTGAGCCCATCTTTGCATGAAATGTTCCCTTGGTATCTCTAATTTTCTTGAAGAGATCTCTTGTCTTTCCCATTCTGTTGTTTTCCTCTATTTCTTTCCATTGCTGAGGAAGGCTTTCTCATCTCTCCTTGCTATTCTTTGGAACTCTGCATTCAGATGCTTATATCTTTCCTTTTCTCCTTTGCTTTTTGCTTCTCTTCTTTTCACAGCTATTTGTAAGACCTCCACAGTCAACCATTTTGCTTTTTTGCATTTCTTTTCCATGGGGATGGTCTTGGTCCCTGTCTCCTGTACAATGTCACGAACCTCATTCCATAGTTCATCAGGCACTCTATCAGATCTAGTCTCTTAAATCTATTTCTCACTTCCACTGTATAATCATAAGGATTTGATTTAGGTCGTACCTGAATGGTCTAGTGGTTTTCCCTACTTTCTTCAATTTCAGTCCGAATTTGGCAATAAGGAGTTCATGATCTGAGCCACAGTCAGCTCCTGGTCTTGTTTCTGCTGACTGTATAGAGCTTCTCCATCTTTGGCTGTGAAGAATATAATCAATCTGATTTCGGTGTTGACTATCTGGTGATGTATATGTGTAGAGTCTTCTCTTGTGTTGTTGAAAGAGGGTGTTTGCTATGACCAGTGCATTTTCTTGACAAACCTCTATTAGTCTTTGCCCTGCTTCATTCTGTATTCCAAGGCCAAATTTGCCTGTTACTCCAGGTGTTTCTTGACTTCCTACTTTTGCATTCCAGTCCCCTAGAATGAAAAGGACATCTTTTTTTGGTGTTAGTTCTAAAAGGTCTGGTAGGTCTTCATAGAACTGTTCAACTTCAGCTTCTTCAGCGTTACTGGTTGGGGCATAGACTTGGATTACTGTGATATTGAATGGCTTGCCTTGGAAACGAACAGAGATCATTCTGTCGTTTTTGAGATTGTATCCAAGTACTGTATTTCATACTAATCACTCAGTGATACTATAAGTACCACTAAACACTCCCTTGATGCCTCATATATTGCAATCATTTTTTTTCCATTCCCAAATACATGTTCTCTGCCTCATATCTTGCAATCATTTTTTTTTTCCATTTCCAAATACATGTTCTCTAAGATGATCTAGATTCTGTTCTAATTTAACTTGGAAATCTTAACATCTGATGAGAACACCAAAAATCTCATCTCAGTATTAGTTGTTTAGTCATATTGTACCCTATGCAATCCCATGGACCTATCCCATGGATAGGATGCCAGGCTCCTCTGTCCAGGGAATTCTCCAGGGAAGAATACTGGAGTGGGTAGCCATTCCCTTTTCCAGGGAACCTTTCTGACCCTGCTATCGAACCTGTGTCTCCTGCATTGCAGAAAGATTTTTTACCATCTGAGCCACCACATAAAAATCTCATCAAACTAATTCTATTAATACCCAGCTTCTTTCATTGATGCAACTTTCACCAAGGACTTACCACACATGATTAGGTCTCAGAAGGGAGCGTTAGCCACGAGTTATTAAACACAGGAACCTGGAGAAATTTAAGTGATAAAACTCAATCATAGTAATTTTTTTTGACTATTCATTTCCCACACCTGAACTTGTTTAGAATGACAGAATCTTCATTTTTCTCTCAGGTGAAGAAATACAGGGACCATGCTTAACTGTTTGTATTGCTTTTCATTTTATACTCTTCCTACACCAGATGTCTACTGACAAGATGACCAGGAAACACATGAATCCCAATCTGTTATCATGGGGACTATTTCCAGATAATGTCTCAGTAATCAATAACTAGTAGTCAACACTAGCTGTGCATTAAAACCACATGAGGATCTTTTAAATTATATCAGATTTTTGCTGGAGCAAATTCTTGAATAAGTAAGTTTTGTGGTGGAGGTTCTGTTCAATATTGGTAATTATTGAGGCTGCAGTCAAGGATGTGAACCATTGTGAAACAGGTAAATTCTGTTAGAATTAAGGGTCTCTCTTCAATACGCTATCAAAGTAAATATATCCTACTTTTTGTTACTGTTTTCTTCCTCTCCACTCAATAAGCAAGCTTCTAGAATCATTCATGTTCTTTCACACTCTGCTCTTCACAATTTTTGGCTCTGTTCCTTTGTCCTGAGTTACTATAGTCCCCTTTATCTGGAATTCTCCTGCTGTTAACTCTGGAATTCCTAATCAGTGAGCAGTTAACTACCCTCCACCACTAACTCTTTTGAATATATACCTGTTTTAAATGAAGTATGACCACTCATGCGGACACCACTTCGTTCACTGCCACACTTAATTTGCTGTGAAGTGAGTTTTTTGATCACTTCAGTTTGTGGATTATCTTGATGGTGGATGAGACTTTCTGGAGGTCCATGGATAGTAGTTTTGACAGCAGTACTTCATGTAGGAATGGCAAATCTGTGCACAGAGTAAGCGTGTATTTCAGTAAGAACAAAGCATTGCACCATTCTGATGAAAGTGATCCCAATGCAATTAATCAACCACTAGGTAACTGGTTGATCACCCCAGGGATTGTGCCATATTGAGAACTCAGTGTTAGTCTCTGCTGCTGGTAGATTGGTCAGTTAGCAGTGACTGCTGTCAGGTTGGCCTTGGTGAGTGAAACTCCATGTCACTGATTCCATGCATTGCCTCTATATCTGTTATCATGTTCGGAAGCCCACAGGGCAATAACAGGAATGACTGGGGAAGAGGCTGGAAAGTGATAAGAAGTAGCTACTCCAAAGATATTGGTATTATAGAGCTGTCCGATTATTTGTACTCATTCAAAAATTGGGGAGCCTAATCCAATGCATAAAGAGCCTAAAGAAATGGAATAGGATGTTTACTTTTTCTTCCCTTGTTACTTTTATGGGAGGGGTGTGAATTCATTAGTTCTTTGAGTATTGGCAGCTGACAGAGGCCTGTGTTCTCTTGACTCAGTAAGGTAAAGAATGGCTAACAAAGTGGAAAATGGCTGGAAGAAGAGAGGTGGATAAGCTCATATTTGAATGAGAAACCAGAATATCTATATACTGATTTAGACAGCTTTAAGGGAAATGATTTTTCACTATGTAAAAATGACCCCAGAGTTTAAGAAACTGGACATTGTCCAAATAAAAATATCTACTCTTTCACAATTATGAAAATGAAAAGGCAAACCACATATTGGGAGAAAATATTTGAAATGTTAAATTTGATAAAGAACTTGCTTCTAGATTATTGAAAATCTTACAGCTCGACAGTAAGAAAAACAACAATCACATTTAAAAGTAGGCAAAATATTTAACAGATAGTTGACAAAGTATATATATTTTCCCAATATGCACCCAATAAAATGTTTAACATCATTATACATCAGAGACATGCAAATTAAAAGCACAATGATACCATTACACACCCATGAGAATGTAGGAAAGTGAAGGGTCTGACAGCACAAAGTGTTGGTAAAGATTTGGAGCAAATGGAAATTTCATATCCTGTTGATGGCAATATAAAAATGGTGTAATAATTTTAGAATTTTATTTAGCAGCACCTTAAAATCTTAAACATATACCTAACTTATGGCTCAGCCATTCACTTAAGTATTTACCAAAGATAATAAAAATGTATATTAATGCAAAGATGGGTAGATGAATAAACAGATAAATAGCTGCTGTAATCACAATAACTCAAAGTTGGCAATAAATCAAATATCTAGTAATAGATAACTTGCAACTTATTTTATCTCAATAAAATTAAGTTAAAAAATTTCCTAGAATACAGTCTAGCTTGTTCTGAATTGAAGTGAAGTGAAAGTCAAGCTTAACCCATATCCCAGCAAAAGTGAAAGAAGAGTGTACATTGTTCCCCGCCACCCCGAGTTTCTTTTAAAATATTTTGTAATGACAAATGTACATGCATAATAGTCTCCCTGCTTATATTCAGACCACATACATGCTAGAATAGGTAAAAACTTTTTTACATATCAGTTGGGTTGATGTTTGCATAATTCAGAACATGGACTCAGTTTAATCATATCCCAACATATAACTGTGCAAGAAGCTCTGAGAACTCAATTCATATGTGAGATAATATCTATGCCCAAGCTACAAAGAGCTGAAATGACTGAAATGTCAATTTACCTATGTCTAATAACTTGTTTTTATGCCCAGTGAGATTCCTATTAAATCCTTTTTCTAAAAGAAGTTAGATTTTGGCACAACAATTTCCTGCTGCTTTTTCATATGGCTCACTTTCCTTCACCATTATAGTTGAAACCGCATCATTACTGTTGCAGAACATGAACTTATGATATGTGATGATGCTTTGAGGTAGAAGCACTGCAAATGAGAGCGGAAAGTCATAATACTTCCTTATCCTTGTCTTCTATTCGGGGACTGAATATATTCTTTCTATTTTCCCCTCCATTTATATGTGGCTATAAAAGACCTCTGTGTTTCGGGCTTGGATCTTTATTTTTTTTCTATTATAATTGAAAATACTATATTTTCATTTCTATTTCATTTCTAAGGCTGCTCTCTGCTGTAAAAATTCAGGGTTAAATTTTAGGTTGTATACAGAATTTTTTCACAGACTATAGAATGAAGTAGTATCAGTATTTTGCATGACAAATAGTCAGTGATTCCTTCATAGCTTTCTTGAGAGGAAGGTGAATTTCCATAAAGGGAGAAATACCAGAGAAAATTTCAATAAAGGCCATATCAGAAAATAAAATTGATACCTATAATAAATCCCACCTTCAGTACTCCAGCACCAAACAATGTCTTGACCAAAGCTGGAAGGAATATTACCAGCATGCTCTAATGTATAATAATTTTGGTATTTTCCCTCCATATACAGCACTAAAATTCTACTAGTATTTAAAATTGTACCTTATATATTTTCCATTGTAAAAGATAGTCTGGTATGAGATTTTTAAAAAGTTAAATAAGCAAGATTTTATGTTCTTTGCATTGACAAAACAAAAACATTACTAGAATTATTAGCTATTTGATTGGCATGAAAACAACTTTCCTAACAGAATTCCTTTATTTTTTAAAGTTCATGTACCAAATTAGTAGAAGTACAACTTTCTCAATGGATAGCTTTTAGAATAGGTAACATATATTAAGCGCTTACCAGAGAAATATACTTTTAATTAGTAATTAATACTACCTGAAATTTGTATAATCTAATAAAGAACAAATCCATTTTTATAAACTGAAGGACATGAACATCTGTGAAGGACATGTAGACCGGATTGTTATCAATTATTATAATTTAAATTAATCCTGAATCAGATAATTTCACACTGCTATTATTAACATTATTTATAGATGTTGAAACTCAGGCTTAAAGAGAGTAATTAACTTGGACAGGATCACAGAGTTTGTAAGTGGCAGACTAGAACTGAAATCTAGGTCTATCTGACCCCAGGACTTAGGACCTTTGGTGGTAAGTTTTATATCCAAAGCTTAATTTGTCCATGGAAATTACATCTATGCTCACAAAGGAATTAATTTTATTCTTCAGTTTTACCAGTGTGTGCTTCATCTTCAGGTCATGGACTACCTTTTCTATTTAAACAACATAACAATTAACAATGATAAGCTCACATCATTGCTTATTTGAATCTGTGTAAAACATTTTAAAGAAATTATTTTCTTCGGTACTAAAAGGTACCTTACTTTTTTTTGTTGTTTTGTTTAAAAAAAAAAAAAAAGATAACCAAGATTTACACAAGGCAATCTTCCAGAACAATGCTACACAAGATGAATTTCTAGAGCTGGGATGCAAATCGAATTCATGTTACGCAAAGTTCAAACAGGCTTTGAACAACTAAGGCCCCATTGCCTCAGACAGTGACCCACTGAAAAGGCTGTTCCCTTCTCAGTTGCTCAGATAAGACTCCCTTTTCTTATTTCTGCAACAACAGTATATCCAAACACATGTCTGAAATTCTGCTAACATAGGTGTAAAGAGTATGGGACAGGTCAGGGCAGACAGACCTGGGGTGAGTTCCACCTCCCACATCAGCAAAATAACTCACTAGAGAGTACAACCAGCTTGTCTACATCCGAGTTTCCATCATGATCTATATTTCCTTCCATTCCACATTTGCTTATACCCCATATGTATTTTTTACTTTCTTTCAAGGACAACAACTTCTAGACTTTTAGACCTTTGATCTTGGAGCTTATTTCCCTATATTAATGGCTAACATTTACAGAGTACTTGAAATTTGCCAGGCTCTTTGGTGAGAGTATGTTCTTCACTATTTAATATTATCATACCAAATACTCTAACAGGCAAGTACAATGATCATTCTCATTTTTTTAGATGTGGAAACCCAGGCCTTCAATTCATTAGTTTTCCCAAGGTCTCACAGATTCCATGTGGTGGGGTCTATATTTAACCTGAGATTCTCTGAGTCTTCATTTTTTTTTTTTTAATTTTATTTTATTTTTAAACTTTACATAACTGTATTAGATTTGCCAAATATCAAAATGAATCCGCCACAGGTTTACATGTGAGTCTTCATTTTTAATGACTACAAACTACATATGCTCAATGCTTTCCTTTATATGTTATGTTCTACAAAAGCTTGGATTTATAGTCTGGGATAGTTCTATTTATGTTTAGATTCTGTACTTAAAGTTTTAGCTTTCGATATTCTGGCAGTGTAGCTAGTGAGAGAACAGAGCTCTGCGTGAACATTTGGGATGATACAGAGAAGGCTACTTTACTTATGAGAAGAGTTGGAAAGGTTCCAGGTATTTATCACCTTTCCCTGACCTCTAGAGGAGGAGTGGCTAATTCAATTAACTATACTTTTTACCCTTGTCCAATCTGTTTGTTGCAATTTAGGATTAGTCCATTTTGATAGTAAGACAGGCCAGAGCTAAATCGATTTTCAAACAGTGTTCTCTTGTTTGGCTAGTTGTAACTATCTGATACAATGAAAAGACGAAGTACATAATGTTTACTTCTTGGAGACTGAAAATATAATTAATATAGATATGGCTAAAAGAAAATTATTAAGAATGCACTAATGTATTTTCCTCATCTGTCACTTGACATTTACAAGGGTCAGATGATGCACAGATGTTGCCATTTCCATGTTTTTCTCCAATATTACACATAGATTCCAGAAACTGAATTCATATTTGTAAGATAGCACTTGTTGCTATTGTTCAGTTGCCAGGTCATGTCCAACTCCTTGCAACCCCATGGACTGCAGCATCCCAGGCTTCCCTGTCTTTCACTATCTCCCAGAGTTTACTCAAATTCATGTCCATTGAGTCGGTGATGCTAACAGAGATTTAAAAAGAAATCCTTAAAGATCCCTTCTTGTTTAAAGGAGAGTTAGTAATGATTTTATCTTATTTAAATGAAAGTTACATGCCTGAAAGCACAACCAATATGAAGCAGATTTAACTCCACTGATATTACAGGTCACCTACAGACACTCAGGTGTGTGTGTGAAAGCTAAAGACAAGATAATTAATTCAAAGGTATATATTTGGAAAAGGGCCCAAGTGAGATGCCTACAAATTAAACATTTGGCAAAATTCCTTAGATAAATGGAAAAGGTCATTTTGGAAAATTTGGTTTGGTGGATTTTAACAGCTATATACACTGTAATTGCAATTTAAACAACCTCTCATGCCATTCTAGAAAGAGCTTAACCTACTTAACCTGCCACCCCTCTGTGCTTGCCAGTAAGACACAGATATGATTTTATGAGCTGCTGGAGAAATTTTCCCATTACTTGATTCCACTATCTCTGTTACATGTAATTGACTTGAAAGTTAAATATGACCCATGGGTCTGTGAAAAACAAACAAACAAAACTTAATACTTAAATGATGGGTCTTAATTCCAAGTGTACTTATGAAAGAAAAAGCAAATAGATATATGATCACTAAAAAGTTATTTTTTTCTTTTTTCTGTTTTTTTTACATGATATTTTACATGTTTCAATGCCATTCTCCCAAATCTTCCCACCCTCTCCCTCTCTCACAGAGTCCATAAGACTGTTCTATACATCAGTGTCTCTTTTGCTGTCTCGTACACAGGGTTATATTTTTTTCATACTAATATTCTATGTTTGTTTTTTAGAAAATATGAAGGCAACATGTATTTTCAGGATAAATTTTATGTACGTGAAAATAGGTATTTCAATAGTTTTACATGAGTTACAACTTTTGGAAAAATAAAGGTTATATTTCTTTTCCGTTAGGAAATTCAAAAGCATTCTTTTGGAAAAAATACAGTAAATTTCATTCAAAAGTGTGAAGCCAAAATAAACATAAACAATGCATGTCAATTCTTAACCTACACCATAAATTACATTTCAAATGTGTCAAAAAATCATAAACTTATAGACACTTTAAGACAGATATCCCATGGATGGAGGAGCCTGGTGGGCTGCAGTCCATGGGGTTGCTAAGAGTCGGGCAGGACTCAGCGACTTCACTTTGACTTTTCACTTTCCTGCATTGGAGAAGGCAATGGCAACCCACTCCAGTGTTCTTGCCTGGAGAATCCCAGGGACGGGGGAGCCTCATGGGCTGCCGTCTATGGGGTCACACAGAGTCAGACATGACTGAAGCAACTTAGCAGCAGCAGCAGCAAGACAGATATGGGATTACTCAGTGGAATAGCAAAATATAAAAGTAGCCATTCTGTCCTTATTGGACAGTTTGGCTAATTTCAAATTTAAGTATCATAATAAACTACACTATTATGATCTCTTTTCTCCTTTTAATTTTATTTGAGAATGAAAAATCATTTTTTCAAAAGATACTATGGCCATATTTCCCACATTGTCTTTTGCATTAATTTGAAGTATGCTCCAATTTATTATAATAGACAAGTAGTGTAGAATACTGAGCTAAAACTGTTTGAAAAAATATAAATACAATGAATAAAAAAGAAATCAGTATTTTTTCAGTCATAAAGAAATAAATCATAACAAATCAACTCAATATAAAATGTCTTTTTAGCCAGGAATTAACATCCAATTTAAAGTTGTCTTGTTCAATAATGAATTTACATTTCTAAGTGGATGCTACATATAGTAAATCCAATGTTCAAGAAAATAGCTTTCCCTGTAATATTTAAAATTAAACAGTGTAATGTATATTTTCTCAGATCTTTATTTGCCCTTGAAATATTTTTTTTTAGATTAGTATAGACTAATAAGGGAAATTTTAGAAAAGACACTGAAAATCTCTACTGTATTTTTACATACCTTCAATAGTTATTTAGTTAGAGCATTTAAAACCATTAAAATGCCATGCTTCAAAAAATGTCAAAATAGGACATGTTTCATAATAATAATGACTTTCATTTTATCAAGATTGTCTGTATTTTAGTTTTCATTATTTATTTAAAAAATAAAATGAAAAACACTAGCATTTGCATTAAATTTTATGGCTTTCATATAATTCTAATACTTTCACTAGTGATTTTTTTTCACTAGTAATTCTTATCTTGGTTTAACATATGGGAAATTTGAGGCTCAAAAAATTTCACTCAAATATTAATGAAAATGAACTGGAACTCAAACCCTGTCTCCTGAGAAACCTGTATGCAGGTCAATCAACAGTTAGAACCAGACATGGAACAATGACCTGGTTCCAGAATGGGAAAGTAGTATGTCAAGGCTGTATATTGTCACTGTGCTTATTTAACTTCTGTGCTGAGTACATCATGCAAAATTTTGGGCTGGGTAAATCACAAAGTGGAATCAAGACTGCCGAGAGAAATATCAACAACCTCAGATATGAAGATGATACCATTCTAATGGTAGAAAGTGAAGAGAACTAAAGAACTGCTTGATAAAGAGAAAGAAGAGAGTGAAAAAGCTGGCTTGAAACTCAACATTCAAAAACTAAGATCATCGCATCTGGTCTCATCATTTCATGGCAAATAGATGGGGAAAAAAGTGGAAGTAGTGATAGGTTTTATTTTCTTGGGCTCCAATATCACTGTACATGGTGACTGCAGCCATGAAGTTAAAAGACAGTTGCTCCTTGGCAGGAAATCTATGAAAAACCAAGACAGAGTATTAAAAAGCAGAGATATCACTTTGCCAACAAAGGTCTGTATAGTTAAACCTATGTTTTTACCAGTAGTCATGTAGGGATGTGAGGATTTGTCCATAAAGAAGGCTGAGCACCAAAGAAGTGATGCTTTTGAACTGTGCTGCTGGAGAAGACTTGAGAACCCCTTGGACTGCAATATCAAACCAGTCAACCCTAAAGGAAATGAACCCTGAATACGCACTGGAAGGACTGATGCTGAAACTCCAACACTTTGGCTAGCTGATGCAAAGAACCAACTTATGGGGGGGGGGGACCAAAACACAAAAAAACCCTGATGCTGGGAAAGACCAACGGTAAATGGAGAAGGGGGAGGCAGAGGATGAGATTGTAAGCATCATTGACTCAAAAGACTTGAATTTGAGCAAACTCTGAGAAATAGTGTAGGACAGAGGAGCCTGGCATGCTGCAATCAATGGGGCCACAACAAGTCAGTTATGACTTAGTGACTGAACAACAACAGCGACAAAGAGCCCAAGCTCAGACTTAAGATGGGTAGAGGAAAAATTTTTTCCTCTGATGTAGTATTCAAGACATCTTTTTAAAAGATGCTTACTCAATTGATTATTCTCCCCAATTAGATCTCTTTAGAAGACCAATAAAACCATAAACAGAGTTTAAATTGAATTAGTTCTGTATATGGAAGAGGGATTTGGATAATTAAAGTTAATAAATTATGACAGGCAAAAATAAACACAAGCACAGAAATTTAATGCCAGTAAGGACCATATTAACTATCTGACAAAAGTGTCATGTGCATGTTACTTATGTAGATGGATAAAATAACAGCACAACATATATGGATCATGCCACTTAAATCTTTGGAGAAGGAAATGGCAACCCACTCCAGTGTTCTTGCCTGGAGAATTCCATGGACGGAGAAGCCTGGTAGGCTGCAGTCCATGGGGTCGCACAGAGTTGGACACGACTGAAGCAATGCAGCAGCAGCAGCACTTAAATCTTAAGTGCCATGAATGCAGTTATTCCTTAAAGCAAGAATAATTTTATTTCAGGAAAGCAGGGAAAAAAATGACTTACAGAAAGAGAAAGAAACCCAAATATTCTTCACAACTCAAAGATCTAAGCTTATGTAGGAACTTACGTGTAAGGCTGGTACTGACTCCCTGGTGCATTGTGAATGGATGAGCCAAATCCTTAGAGATGCTACATTTTTGACATTTCATTAACCACAGATCTTTTCCTTCTTTTCAGGAGAGCTAAGTACCAGTTACATATTCCCATGACTCATTTCAAAGTAAGTCAGAGGTGACACAGGTGCCTTAGTCAAGTAATTCCCTTGTCAATAACATAAATTCTAATTAGATGTGGTCTAACAGTTTCTTATGGGATATAGAAAAGACTGAACCATGTATTTTCTCTCAGAATTAGATAAAAATAAAACATTTTTGAAGTTTATTTCAAGACAAGTGATTAGCTTTATTCAGCCCCTTTGTGCCATTTATCTTTGCCCACCACAGCTTCATTGGAGGCTTACCTAGTAGTGCCATGGATGTTCTTTTAGATACTCAGTGAGAACTTGTGTTGAGCTCTCTTAGGACTCCAGAAAATGTAAAACTATTTTTTTAAAGATATTTATCAGTGAGTGTACCAAACACAGCCCTTAGAGACTAAGAGCCTGCCTGGGCCAATTCCAATTTTTAATGCTCCCTTGTAATTTGAAAGTAAACGAAGTTTGAAAATAAAGTTATAAAAATTATTAATATTTTAAATTTAATTAGTTAAATGTAAACAAACAATATACAATGACTTAAATGTAACCATATTACACTTGAGGTTCTTCTTGAATAAACCATATGACTTAGGCCAAAAGGACTTTCTGGTCTCTAAATAAATTGGTCTTGATATGAATCTCCTAAAATACTCAAGGGTATTGAAAAAAGAAAAAGTGTAGTTCCTACAAATGAGTATTTTTAAAAGAACACTCATTTAAATTCAGGTAGTACAGTGTGAAAGTAACAGTAGAAACTGCCGGGAGAGTGACTGGGGGTGATTATTGGTACTACTTATAGCTGTGTGAACTTGTGTTCTGTTTCCTCTTTTGTATAATAGAAATAATATTACTTATTTCACAGGGTTAATGTAAGGATTAGATGACTTAATATACACAAAGTGCTTAGGAAAATTCCTTGGCATATATATTTTTTGTTTCTAAATAAATTTAAAAAATAGCATTGTTACGTTGTCTTAGCTTCTATAACAAACTCCCAAAGTTTCAGTGGTTTGAGTTCATGTGATTGTGTTTATCACAAACCCATGTGAGTTTGGAGACTTTATTAAAAAATCCTGCTCAATGTAGTTAAACAGGGATCCAGGCCACTTTAATTTTGTGGGTCTCTCATCCTGATGTAGCTCCCAGGCATTTAACTGGCCAACAGATAAATTAAGAGAGTGTGTAGAAAGTCACTTAGGATGTTTTATGAGAGTGTGCAATTCTACCCATATTCCACTAGCCAGTCCTTAGTGACATGGCCCTGATCAAGTAGAGCAAAGGCTGCAAACTGTATTCTTTCTGTATACCTGGGGCAAGGAACAGGGTTAATTTGCACCTGACAAAGAACGTACATTGAAACTATAATGTTGTTTTTTTTTTTTTTTTTTTTAATTTAATTTTATTTTTAAACTTTACATAACTGTATTAGATTTGCCAAATATCAAAATGAATCCGCCACAGGTATACATGTGTTCCCCATCCTGAACCCTCCTCCCTCCTCCCTCCCCATTCCATCCCTCTGGGTCGTCCCAGTGCACCAGCCCCAAGCATCCAGTATCGTGCATCGAACCTGGACTGGCAACTCATTTCATACATGATGTTACACATGTTTCAATGCCATTCTCCCAAATCTTCCCACCCTCTCCCTCTCCCACAGAGTCCATAAGACTGTTCTATAAAGTTTTTATCTACCTCAAAAGAGTTTGAGAAAACAGCACAATGGCACTTAACATTCATAAAGAATCTCAATTATTTATGGCTTCCACATTCTTTTTTTCCAATAAAGATGTGGAAGTCAGTTATATAAAGATGGATAAGTATTATTGACAATTATTTACCTTTTAAATCCACTGGAAATTATTGTTAGGTTGACTATGTAAAATGAACTATCTTCAGTATGTATTTGAAGTATGTTTTTCCTTTGGACAGACCAAGCTCCTTCCTTTTCTCCTTGTTTGTTTTATGACCCTAAAAACCAATTTTCTGTAAAGGTCATTTTACCTCTAAATATTTCTTAAATCCATATACTTCATTCCACTTATTTGGCATAATTTGAGATCAAATTATCATTTTTCTTGCCTGGACGGTTCCATTGACTTCTGAATTGATCACCTTATATCTACCTTTGTCTGTTTCCAATTTATTTACTGCAGCCATTTGATTTTATCACCTAAATATTTTTACAATCAGTCCATTTCTTTGAGTCAGCTCCCCCAAACACTAATTTAACTGACTCACACGTTTCTTTCCGTGACATTCTCTTACCTGGTCTCCATCATATAAATCACCCTTCATTTCTAGGACATGGGATGCTTCCTGTCCTAGGGCTTTAGTAAAAGCTGTTCCTTACATACAAAGGTTCTTCCTTCGTACATTGGTTCAGTGCAGTTCAGTTCAGTTCAGTTCAGCCCGTTAGGGAATTCCTACTCTGCGTCAGATCTCAGAGATTGCTTCTTCAAAGACGCAGTGACCTCCTAGACTATGTATCATTTTGTTTACTTTCTCATGGAACTTCTGACTCTTATTCATAGTACTTCTTTATAATAATTAATAAATGGTGCAATTAGATATCTATTATCTGTCCTTTACGTAAATGTTGTCTGTAAGACTGTATTGATCAGAACACTATCTCTAGCACTTGGCAATATGCATTACAAAGAGCAGACACTTAATACTTACTGAACAAATGTGGCTCATTTTAATCCTGCATCACCAAATAATTTCATTCATTATCAGTTTACGTTTGATTTCTTACAATATACTAAGAACTGTGCTGCATGTCATAGATTCAAATTTAACTGAACAGTCTTCGAGTTGCTGATAATGCAGTGGAGGGGCCAAGAAAGTAAATGAAAGATAACAAAATGTAATAAATATTTGGGTACAAATTTCATGAGTAAACAAAAGAACATTTATAATTTTTCTTTTTTAATGAGGGAATTTTCAAGAAGAGATAATATTTTAGCATTCTTCCCTTTGGATCTTCACATCTACCAAATCAGGGAGGGCAAGTACATGCATAAAGCCCTATGAACTTAAATTCCAAAGGCACAGCTGGTTAATGAAAGGAATCTTTCTGAGAAAAAGAGAGTTCTATATTGATGAAAACTTTACTGATTGCAAGGAAGAGAAACATACCATGTAAATGAGACATCCATTATAGAAGTACAAAGAGAAACCATGGACAGAATAATTATTCAGTATGTAATAAATATAATGTTAAAAACTTTTGACCCCATGCTTTATTTATACATTAAAGTAAATATCATGCAAATGTTATCTCAAATCAACTAGGTTTCCATAAAAGTGAAAAACAAAAAAATCCTCAATAAAGAGAATTCTGAACTATAATTTATCCTATTTGTCTGGATTAACTGATCTATTTTATTGTTTTTATATCTAAATCGTTTAATTGGAAAAATCTCTCATCCAAAGATTTTCTTCATCGTTTGATATTCCAAATTGAACCACAGCTAATTCCTCATTGTGAATTCTATGTCTCAAAAATCTTATATTCCCAGTTTTATATACTAAACAAGAAACAAAATTTTATTTATTGTATTTTGTTTCTGCATAAGGATGACTGATGATGATTTCAGAGTCTGGATTCATATTTTATTTATTCATTCTATTAATTTTATGTATTTATTCTATTTACTCTCTCATTTATTTATGCTTTACACAGTACCTCCTATCTACCAGGCATTGATTTATTAGCAATAAGACAGAGAATAGTATTGTTTAATGTCTGTGACCCAGATAACTCTTCAGTTACCAGTGCTATTTAATCTATCCCTTAATTGAAAATATGAAGAGAAAACTTAGAATCGCCAATGATTTAAAGTGAAAAACAAAGAAGGTGGATCACAGGTAAAGAATCTGCCTGCCAATGCAGGAGATGTGGGTTCGGTCCCTGGGCTGGAAGATCCCCTGGAGGAGGAAATGGGCAACTCACTCCAGTATTCTTGCCTGGGAAATTCCATAGACAGAGGAGTCTAGCAGGCTAGAGTCCATGGGGTCACAAATAGTTGGACATGACTGAGCACATACACATAGGAACCAAATATCTGAAACAGAAGAACTTACTAACAAATAACATACTCAATGCAGGAAAGAGAAAACCACTCATTAATAAAATAAATACCTTTGAAGGGATAATACATCCATTAAAAGATATAAGACACTTTCCATTTTTGATTCTATAGGAAATCAGATAAGCTGAAAATACTCTAGTTATAATCCCATAATGGTCCATAAAATATTAAAAACATGTTGATATTGTATAGCTTAGCTGTCAGGGCAGTAAGGGAAGATCATAGGTATAGATTTTTTCCAAAAGAAAGAAAACCAAAAAAATCACAGTGGTTAAGCACATGCTTTGATAGCAGTGGCAGTGGAAGTGATAGTATGTGGGAAGGTTGGGGGAGATTGCTTATCTCTTTAAACAAAAGATTATTTATCTTTTATTTTATTTTGCTATAATTTTAGAATCACAGAAAATTTCCAAGAATGGTGCATATAATTCCCCAAAACTCTTCTTTGAGATTCTCAAAGTGTTGAAATTTACTTACCCATAATTTCTCATTTTTCAACATTTGTCTTTTTCTTCATCTGCACCCATTTTAGAGGCATGATTTGAAGATCATTTACCAAAATTAATTGAAAAAGTAATGAGCAAATTGTTAAATTAACAAAAATCTCATAAAACACAACTAAGAAAAGATGAAGAAAGAATTAGGAAATACCCTAAATTCAAATAGGTATGTTATATATAAACAATCCTCAATTAATTTATCTCAATCTTCCTCCTCATGAAAGACATTTTAAAATGAAAAGACTGTCACTTGGGAAACAAGTAACCAAAGCTTTAAACACCTAGATATTAGATGTCTGATAACACAGAGAATTACTCCATCTCAGAACTGTGGGAAAAAAATTCACAATAATTAGTTTTGCATATGTATGTGACTGTTAAACGGAATTAAGTGTTCTACATCGTGTGTATCTACAGAGTCATTTCTACTATCTTTGGGGTATAATAAGCATGAAACATAATCACCAATGTATTATTAAGAAAGAAATAATATCTCTATTTAATTATTAATTTAGGAAAGATGAGTGCATGTACAAAGTAAGAAATTGTTGCTCACATTTTACTTTTGATTTCGTTATCATCAATGCCTTCACTAGTTTAAGATCATTTATCAGCTTATAAGGGCTTCCCAGGTGGCTCAGTGGTAAAGAATCCACTTGCCAATGCAGAAGATACAGGAGAAACAGGTTAGATCCCTGAACTGGAAAGATCCTCTGGAGCAGGAAATGGCAACCCACTCCAGTATTTTTTCCTGGGAAATCCCATGAACAGAGGAGACTGGTGGGCTGCAGTCCATGGGGTCACAAAAAGTTGGACAGACTGAGCACACACACACACACACACACACACACACACATCAACTTACAAACATCTCTCGGGACCTACCCTTTGGAACAACATGTCTTCTGAAATTGTTCACTATGATTATTTGCTTCTTATACAGAATTCACGCTAACATAATTGCCTTAAAAAAAATGTCTCTTTAACCGTAAGGACTACCTTAGCAAGAATAGCTATTTGCTTATCTTCACGCATCTGCATATGAATCTATCTTCAGTTCTCTTCTATTGTTTACATATTCCAGAAAATGTATTAGATTAGAGCCTTATCATTCACTTGTCACCCACAAACTAAGTTATCTAACAGATTCTAGCCACCATTTTATGCTATCTTATGTTCATGATTTCTTTGTCTCTCTCTAGGTGATGATTCTAAAAATAATTCAAAATATGTTTCTAATATTGTTCTGTCTTCCCTGGTGGCTCAGACAATAAAGCGTCTGTCTACGATGTGGGAGACCCAGGTTCGATCCCTGGGTTGGGAAGATCCCCTGGAGAAGGAAATGGCAATCCACTCCAGGACTATTGCCTGGAAAATCCCATGGACAGAGGACCGTGGTAGGCTACAGTCCACGGGGTTGCAAAGAGTCAGACACGACTGAGCAACTGAACTGAACTGATCTGAATATTTTTCTACTTATTTAAAAAATCCAAAATTGTAAAGTAGAAGCTTAGAATTATAGTTCTAGAATCAATGTCTCTGTTTTTGGTGTGCTGGAGTTAGGCCTGTGCTGGAGGAGTGCAGTTAATTATGCAAGTGGTTTCCAAAGCTGAGTATAGCTTATATTATGCAAGCAAATTTCAATAAAACTTGCATTCAGTAGAAAAACATTAAAATATTCATTCAATTCATTTTACCTAGAAATATACTATCTGAATTTCAACATCATGCTAATATTGCAGTTAGGCCTGTAAATTCTACAAATATATATCTACAATTTTCTGAGACTGAATTCTAGCTGAAGAGTGGACACCATTTATTTATTTATTTATTTATTTTTGGCTATATAGCACATAGAAACTGCAGTTACCCTTTAGCAAAACAGAACATCCTAGTTTGAATAAAGAATTTTAAATGCTCTATCAGAAGATATTTATATGAAAACTATATATTTTAAGTATAAAAGCAGTTTTCAGAAATCTCTTCTATCAGTTTCTTATGGCTGCTATAACAAATTCCCAGAAATGGAAGCTTAAAACAAGGGGAATTTGTTAAGTCACCATTCTGAAGTCTAAAGTCAGTATCACTGGGCCAAATCAAGGTGTCAATGTTGCACTTCTGCAAGCTTCAGAGGAGATTCCATCTCTTACCTCATTTAACTTCGAGTAGCTACCATATTCCTTGCCTTGTGGTCCCATCGCTCAAATTTCAGCCTCTGTTGTCATATTGCTTTCTCTTTCATCTGTCAAATCTTCCTCTGTCTCCCTCCTATAAAGAGACAAGTGATTGTATTTAAGGTCTAGAAGGTGAAGTCACTCAGTCATGTCCGACTCTTTGCGACCCCATGGACTGTAGCCTACCAGACTCCTCTGTCCATGGGATTTTTCAAGCAATAGTACTGGAGTGGATTGCCATTTCCTTCTCCAGGGGCTCTTCCCGACCCAGGGATCGAACCCAGGTCTCCCGCATTGTAGACAGACGCTTTACTGTCTGAGCCACCAGGGAAGTTTTTTATTTAAGGTCTAGTAGGCTAATGAAGGATAATTTCCCCATCTAAAGATACTTTTTTGTCACATCTGCAAAATTTGTCAGAGTCACAGGATTCAGGCATCTGGAATATAGCTATATTTGGTGGGGGACATTATTCAGCCTACCACATCCCTTTATATCAACCTTCAGATTTTTCAAAGTCAAAGCCTCATACATATATAGTGACTAAAGTACTTATTTAACTCAAAGCTTTTTAATGAATTTTGAGTCATAATGTAATTTCCCAGAATCTAGAGCTGTGCTAGGTAATATTCTTCTATGAGTTTTAAATAGTTTAAGTCATAGAGTGTTCTGTGTCTGAGAATGGTTTCTTCTAGCATCTCTGACAACAGTACCATCTTTTCTCCTAAACTAGATGCCTAAGACATATCCTTCTCCTTCCCTGCCCTCCACTCTTCCCTAATCCTGAATTCCAATCCACCACTTGTCCTTGATGACCTTGACACTAAATCTCTTTCAAATTTTCCCATTTTTTCCTCTACTCCCCTCAATTTCACTCTCCACCCTGCAGTTAGAATTATCATTTCAAAGCACAAAGGTGATAATTACGTGACGAATCCATTCTCTGATTTGGGGTCAAAGGTCAAAATTCTTAACATAGTCAAAAAGACTACTTTTCAAATATAGCTAGCACCACCCTTTCCATAGTTTTCTTCGATTCAGTCCACAGCTGTGTGCTGGGGGGACTTCTACTGAAGGTCAATGACCACATGATCAACCTAGTGATATTAAGCTAGGGAAGGCAAAGCCCCAGGGTACCTCTGAGCTCAGCTAAGACTTCTATATTTGAATAGAATGAAGTTATCACACTCTGATTTAAAAACTCTCTGTTCTGAGATGAGTTAATGGAATAGAGAAGACAAACCATCACAGAAGGAAGTGAAGATGCTAGAAAAGAGTAGTAATGATGGATTCCTGAATCAGAGAGGGAGATCACCTTGTGTACCTGACTTTGCTCTTCCAGAAGAGCAACTCTACTATTCTTTAGGGTATTGGATTCTATGAAATCTTGTTGAAATCAAATTTCTATTTTTATAGTCTTTTTCCATTTATTCTGCAATTTGAATGGGTGTTTGTTTATTAAAACCAAAACATCAGTGGGTTGGCCAAAACATTAAAGTTTAAAAAGACAGGACATCTGTGGTCAAGTACATGGATTAATGAGAACAAAATCTTCTTTCTAAGGTAAAAAGAGCTCAATTTCCCATTACACATATCTAAATAATGCTACAGTTAGAAATATTAAGATAAAGGACTTAGAGATCATCTTACAAAATAACTATAGAAGTGATATGCAAAATCTTAAACATAATTTTTTTTTTTTTTGGTAAAAAGTGAAAGAATGTGAGTCATTCGGTTGTGTCCAACTCTTTGTGATCCCATGGACTGTATAGTCCATGGAATTCTCCAGGTCAGAATACTGGAATGAGTAGCTCTTCAATTTTCTAGAAGATCTTCCAGATGCAGGAATCTAAGCAGGGTCTCCTGCATTGCAGGCAGATTCTGTACCAACTGAGCTATCAGGGAAGCCCCCTCCCCTTTTTTGGGGGTACATATGTACTATATCTCATATACTGGAACACTGGAAGCATTCAGTATATAATAATTGTTTTTGTTAACACGTTGACGATGCTGATAATTACATCTTTCCTGATCTTAGTTAATTTAACTAATCAGGACAGGATGCTAATGAGGTTATGGCTATAGATCTTAGAGTTAGCCCTGTTCAGTTCAGTTCAGTTCAGTCACTCAGTCGTGTTCCATTTAAGTGAACACAGACTAACTTTTCATCTCAGTAAGTCACCACTGCTGTGTATCATTAACTGAAATAGCAACTAAAATGTGATTGTATTATACATCTGAAAAATGACTACCTCAGAAAAAAACATTTCAAATCTTATACTTACTGCTGTTGCTGCTGCTAAGTCGTTTCAGTCGTGTCCAACTCTGTGAGACCCCATAGACGGCAGCCCACCAGGCTCCCCCATCCCTGGGATTCTCCAGGCAAGAACACTGGAATGGGTTGCCGTTTCCTTCTCCAATGCATGGAAGTGAAAAGTGAAAGTGAAGTCACTCAGTCGTGTCCAACCCTCAGCGACACCATGGACTGCAGCCTACCAGGCTCCTCCGTCCATGGGATATTCCAGGCAAGAGTACTGGAGTGGGGTGCCATTGCCTTCTCTGATAAACGAGTATAGATATTATATATTATATACATTATTTAATTTTATCAAAATATAGATGGAATTGTAGGCAGAATGTCTTAAGAAATTTATCAAGCATGTATGCTTGCTCTAAGATTTTTTTTAGCTTAGCATGCAAGTTTTCTAAAACAAAAATTGTGCACTTAGATGTCAAATCATTTCAAAATACATTTAACAGAGTCCCAACTGCTGCTACACTCCAATATTGGTGAGCCAGGCTTGAAAGATGAGAATATTTAAACTTCTTGTAAATCTTTCTTGAAAGGTCCAAGGGCCTGATTCTATCATTAAAAGGTCTATCTCTTTGAATGTCAATTTTTTATCTCATTAAAAACAAATGTGTATGTATACTCACACCTATAGGCACACAAACACATATATAGATATAACTTTCTATTGAATGGCATATATAGGTATAATTTTCTATTGGATGACTGTTAATTTCATCCATTTTCATTTAATTGGTATGACCTTTTAAAGCTTCGTGGTGATTGTACAGTTTGCATATTTTGTCAACCCACTAGTTACCCAATTTATTAGAGATCAGTGAAAGTAGTGATAATTCACAATTCTACAATCATCCATCTACAGTCACTGTAAAAAATTAGTGAGCTTTCTTAAACATACAATGTATATTTTCACATGCACTTAGACATTAAACACATATCTTGGTACTCACATCGGAGAAGGCAATGGCACCCCACTCTAGTACTCTTGCCTGGAAAATCCCATGGATGGAGGGGCCTGGAGGGCTGCAGTCCATTGGGTCGCTAGGAGTTGGACATGACTGAGCGACTTCACTTTATTTTTTCACTTTCATGCATTGGAGAAGGAAATGGCAACCCACTCCAGTGTTCTTGCCTGGAGAATCCCAGGGACAGGGGAGCCTGGTGGGCTGCCGTCTGTGGGGTTGCACAGAGTCGGACACGACTGAAGGGACTT
Source organism: Bubalus kerabau (assembly GCF_029407905.1). Classification (NCBI taxonomy): domain Eukaryota; kingdom Metazoa; phylum Chordata; class Mammalia; order Artiodactyla; family Bovidae; genus Bubalus; species Bubalus kerabau. Next base: position 254,295,257 of record NC_073624.1, read on the forward strand.
AGCAGCAGCAGCCGTAGCAGGTACTCACATATATATCAATTCATTGAACTTTGATAATTGTACATTATTCTTTAATTTTAAAGAGTTTGCTCCTTTAAATAGCTTATTATTTTGATGAATGGATTTTTTTAAATAAACAGTTTTAAATTTAAAAAGAAAAGAATCTTTTCAAATAAAACTTTGAGAGATTTATAACAATGTCAACAACTCCCTACCAAAATGTCTAGTTAAAACATTTATTTATGGAAAAGAGGTTCCGCAGAAGAATAAGGGGAAAGAAAAATTCAACTAATACAATCCATAAAACTCAGTGTGGAGTCTATTAGGGCTTGAAGACTTTTTACCAGTTTAGAAAATGAAGCAGATGTTTCAGTGAACAGGAGATGATAAAGAGAATACTAAAAATATGCATCAGCACAGCTGCATCTGTGTCATTTTTCTGACCAGGAATTTTTGAGAAAATTAAGCCAATTTTGATTTTTCACTTGCTTTAATTAAGTCCTCTGTAGTTGTGACACTGAATTCAAATTTGTAAATTATAAACATGGGACTTAGGTGCCGATCTGAAATAGAAGTGATAACTCAGATTTTATAAATTAATTGATTAACCAAACATACAAAATGGACAAAATCAGCATAATGATGAAAGAAATAAAATTGTGAAAGAGGGTCTCTTGAATTTTTAAAATTATTGCACTCTAGTTTCCTGAATGTAATGAATGACTTAAAAATTCATCTTGAAATGAGTGCATTCTTAGTTGTCATAAAAATGTTCCTTATTAATCATTCCTTTTAAAATTTCTCCTGAAAGATTACATTGAATTAAAGACATAGAAGTGCTAGTTGGTTGCAGTTATAGAAATTCATTACCATAATAAGCCACCATAACTTTATATTTATAGACATCTATGCTATATATGAAGCACACACCTAAGCTATTCCATTAAGCATATGCAAATATAATATTTTCTCATATTAGTTCAAACAATTAATAGAAAAGAGTTAAAAGTATGTCTTGTGATTAAAATTATTTAGCATCAGATAATGATTTCAGTGTAATCTTTTCATTTTAATGCATGCTTTTGTAGATAAAATATTATAAAATTATTAGAAACTAGTCTAAAGGAGTGTGTAATACAATTGGTAGAAGCAAACCAAAGGATTTAAAATTTTCTATCTAAATAAATATTCATTTATAATGAATTTGATTAAATTACTTGAAATCAAAATAAACATATGTTAAGCAATAAATTCCCTAATGTAAATCATATGACCTAGAATCACTTTTCACTTTCATGCATTGGAGAAGGAAATGGCAACCCACTCCAGTGTTCTTGCCTGGAGAATCCCAGGGTTGGGGGAGCCTGGTGGGCTGCCATCTATGGGGTCACACAGAGTCGGACACGACTGAAGCAACTTAGCAGCAGCAGCAGCAGAAGAGTTAGACTGGAGAAGGCAATGACAACCCACTCCAGTATTCTTGCCTGGAAAATCCCATGGGCGGAGGAGCCTGGTAGGCGGCAGTCCATGGGGTCGCTAAGAGTCGGACATGACTGAGAGACTTCCCTTTCACTTTTCACTTTCATGCATTGGAGAAGGAAATGGCAACCCACTCCAGTGTTCTTGCCTGGAGAATCCCAGGGATGGGGGAGCCTGGTGGGCTGCCGTCTGTGGGGTCGCACAGAGTCGGACACGACTGAAGTGACTTAGCAGCAGCAGAAGAGCTAGACAGATAAAAATACATCACTTATAAAGTATGATTAGATCTACAATTCCTAATCCAAACTCTAGGGGCAGGATATATTCCAGAGTTGGGATTGTGTCTGAATTTTTTAGAGGTAACATTTAGCTTGTATCTTTATTATGCTAACAGTGGGGCCTGGAACAGTTCCCCCTTTTCAGATATGTAAACAAAATATGTAAATAATATATCTGATTCAAACAAGAAAATATCAGTAAATAATCATACATCAGTATAGATCTATTTGTCATTATATGAAAACCTTTTGGTTATCAGGGCTTTTTGGATGAGGGATTTTCAATCTATATTACAAAACATACTAATTTCCCCACACATGGATTTGCTTTATGTTGGTTCTCTGAACAATGTAAATGTACGTTGGCCCAGCCCTTTGACTCTATAACCATGAGCATTTAACACTATTTTATGATCAAGGTGGTATTTGGACTATTCCAACCTCTTTATCACTATTAAAATATAAGAAACTTCATTAAGCAGTTCTGAGAATATGAAGAATACAATGAGGTGAAGGAAAAGACTCCCTCTTTCAAGAGAGACAACCAAACTAAGGCAGAACTTGATCAGTCACATTTACATGTATTTATATTTCTATCATCTCAGAAATACTACATTTCTTACCTGGAGTAGCATTCCTATATTTTCAACTATTTTATTGAAGTTGGTATTATATCTTTTGTTAATGATCACATGTTTCTGTGAACATAACTATACAGCCTACTCTCAAGTGTTTCTCAATGTGTAGGTTGAATAAAATGCCTTCCATTTTCCCTCATTACATAATCTTATTCCAGATATGAGCAGTCCTGGTAAGAAAATTACTTTTTTTCCCCTGTCTGGCTTGTTCTCAGAGGAGTAAAACATCCAAAACACATTTATTTAGGCAAGTAAAATACAAGAAAAAAAAAGCTGTGTTATTATAGGTTAATCTCAGTATTCTCAAATTTGGGTAGCAAAGAATAGACCAAAATACATGATAGTCACCGACAGCAGTATATGATATTGCTTGAAGCAATATATTTTTATTATGGGATTCAGGAGGGGTAGATGAATAAGAGGATTCACAAAGACAGGCTACCTATGTCTAATTAGAATAAGAGATTGACCATGATATTTCCAAGAGGTTACAGAACAGGAGAGGATTAACAGTTTGTCTGAGCCAAATTCCTTGAAGAGATTATGAGTCTCAGAAATTTCAGTCCTTTTTCTTCTTGGCATAATCCCAGAGTTCTCTGAACATTCAAGCTAGGAAACTACCCATGTACTTGCTTTTGTGCCAGAGTATCCTCCAAATATATATCACCAAATCCCAATTTTTCCAGTTCTCATTGGATCTGCATCTGTCTGGGTGATCATCTTTCAGAGTCAAAGTAAATTAATCCTGCAGCATATTACTTCTATATTTGGGATAGCTTTATGGAGCAGTAATGTTAATAGTTGGCACTCCTTTTCTGCAAGCCTCACTGCAATCTCTAAGTATTCTAATTTCATAGATGAGAAAACAGAAGCTTAAAAAGCTAAGTAACATGACTTTGATCACGCAAACTTATAAATGGTGAAGTAGGCGCTTGAAGCCAGATTCTCTGATGCCAATCTCTTTCCATAATTCCATGGATAACTAAAATGGTACATTTTGGTGAGGAGAGTCTTTCATTTGTTTAAATTGGGGAAAAGTCTCAGATATGGTTTTGTTCCATCTCCTGAACAATCAATCAATCAATAATTACTGGCTTGACTATAATTATGGACCTAACCCAAAAAGACTTATGAGGAATCTCTGTGCCCAGTTCCTGAAACTTTACTGGATTCTTTATTTTCTAAAACGTACATGTATTTATGCACTATTTCTAAACCTTGGCCTTAAAGAAATATCTTTCAACCTGATAAATTTTAGAATCCTGCTACTAACTGGTATAAAATGAATGTCAGTCTTGAAATCTCTTTTTCACTTGGAAAAGATGGTCTCACTCTGCATTGCAAAAAAGGGAGAGAGCAAATGAAGAGAGACAATTTAATTCTATCAGTAAGTGGGAAGGCATTTGTATGAATCTCAAAAGAAGAGATAAACATGTTTGAAAATTGCTTGAATCAGTTAAACATATATTGTTATCAACACTAAAGCATATCTTCCACTAGAAAAATAGTAGGTGTAACTGAATTGCTTTTAAATGACTTTCAATGATTCTTTTTTGAGATGAGGCATTAGAATAATTTTATTATAATTTCACAAAATTTTATTTTCATTTGTTTTGTCTTCCTGTCAATTAGAGGTGACTGATGAAAAGACTGTGAAGCAGAGTAATTTTTGCTATTGAAATTGAGAGTTTCTCAGGGATTAGCTAGGCTTCTGTAGTTAGAACTTTGATCTCTATTTTTAAAATTTTAAGATATTTCTTAAAATAAGAAGGCTTGAGATTCATAATACTTCTATTAAGCAATAAGATGGTGAAATTATGAGGTCAAAGATTTTAAATGGATAAAAATAAATATGTTGGGAAAATTTTATAAAAATAGATTTTCCAAATTATGTTAAATCTTATAATAAATGGAAAAAAAAGAATTATTGTTTTAAAATATAAAAATGTTTTTATAACATTAAGGAACATTATGAAATTATTGGGAATTTATCTGTATTTATTGTTTAATTTAGATTTACATCTGTAGGCCACTTGGATTGTGTTCAGAGAATTTCCTAGAATCCCTTTTATTAAAAATGCAATTGCCCTAAAGGTAAAATCAAAGCCTAAATCATCTAGTATGTAGTTAATTTTTATGCTTGATATAGACAGTCTACTGGTTCATACAAGTCATATTGGTAAGATAGCTATTTCGGGATAAGACAAATGTCAACTGAAGTACCCTCTTTCATGTATTTTTAAGATCTGCATGATTCCTGTCATCTCCATGTTTTGAAGTCTACAGTAAGAAGTTGGCATCACTTCCTTATTGTCACCACTGGCTTTGGTTACTTTATGGACCATCTTACCATTCCTAACAGTTCGCTCCTCTTAGGGTCACACTGTCTAGATGTGAAACATGGCCTACTTTACTTAATTTATACACTATCATTAAAATAACAAGCAAGCAAACAAAATAAAACTAACATATAATTGTTTCCATTTTAGGTCTGGAAAAACCAACATGGGTGTATGCACAAGAACATCAAAGCATAAATTTTAAATACTGAAAAGCATAGTTTTTACAAATTTTATTGGCCACTATTCAAAAGTCTAGTCAAAGCTATGGTTTTTCCAGTAGTCATGTATGGATGTAAGAGTTGGACTATAAAGAAAGCTGAGCACTGAAGATTTGATGCTTTTGAACTGAGGTGTTGGAAAAGACCCTTGAGAGTCCCTTGACTGCAAGGAGATTCAGCCAGTTCATCCTAAAGGAAATCAGTCCTGAATATTCATTGGAAGGACTGATGCTGAAGCTGAAACTCCAATCCTTTAGCCACCTGATGTGAGGAACGGACTCATTGGAAAAGATCCTGATGCTTGGAAAGATGGAAGGCGGGAGGAGAAGGGGATGACAGAGGATGAGATGGTTGGATGGCATCACCGATTCAATGGACATGAGTCTGAGTGAACTCTGGGAGTTGGTGATGGACAGGGAGGCCAGGTGTGCTGCAGCCCATGGGGTCACAAAGAGTTGGACACAACTGAGTGACTGAACTGAACTGATTCAAAAGTTCTGGATTCCACCATATTTATTGGATTTATCTATAGTACTCTCATTCTGTTTAGTCAATATATTATTGGGGAAAAAAAAAAAAAAAAAACTTCTTTCCAAATGGAACTATAATTGTTGTTGTTCCCTTGCTAAGCCATGTCCGACTCTTTGCAATCCCATGTACTGCAGCACACCAGGCTCCTTTGCCCTCCACTATCTCCTGGAGTTTGCTCAATCTCAGGTCCATTAAGTCAGTGATGCCATCCAACCATCTCATCCTCTTTGCCTCCTTTTCCTCTTGCCCTCAGTCTTTCCCATCATCAGGGTCTTTTCCAAAGAGTCAACTCTTCGTATCAGGTGGCCAGATTTTTTTTTTTAATTTTATTTTATTTTTAAACTTTACATAATTGTATTAGTTTTGCTCAACATCACTCATTATCAGAGAAATGCAAATCAAAACCACTATGAGGTACCATTTCACACCAGTCAGAATGGCTGCGATCCAAAATCTACAAGTAATAAATGCTGGAGAGGGTGTGGAGAAAAGGGAATCCTCTTGCACTGTTGGTGGGAATGCAAACTAGTACAGCCACTATGGAGAACAGTGTGGAGATTCCTTAAAAAACTGGAAATAGAACTACCTTATGATCCAGCAATCCCACTGCTGGGCATACACACTGAGGAAACCAGAAGGGAAAGAGACACGTGTACCCCAATGTTCATCGCAGCACTGTTTATAATAGCCAGGACATGGAAGCAACCTAGATGTCCATCAGCAGATGAATGGATAAGAAAGCAGTGGTACATATACACAATGGAGTATTACTCAGCCATTAAAAAGAATACATTTGAATCAGTTCTAATGAAGTGGATGAAACTGGAGCCTATGATACAGAGTGAAGTAAGCCAGAAAGAAAAACACCAATACAGTATACTAACGCATATATATGGAATTTAGAAAGATGGTAACAATAACCCTGTGTATGAGACAGCAAAAGAGACACTGATGTATAGAACAGTCTTATGGACTCTGTGGGAGAGGGAGAGGGTGGGAAGATTTGGGAGAATGGCATTGAAACATGTAAAATATCATGTATGAAACGAGTTGCCAGTCCAGGTTCGATGCACGATATTGGATGTTCAGGTGGCCAGATTTTTGGAGCTCAGCTTCAGTATCAGTCCTTTCAATGAATATTTAGGTTAATTTCTTTCTTTTTTTTATTTTATTTTTAAACTTTACATAATTGTATTAGTTTTGCCAAATATCAAAATGCATCTGCCACAGGTATAATTTCTTCCAGGCAACTTCCCTGGTGGCTCAGATGGTAAAGTGTCTGCCTACAATGCAGGGGACCTGGGTTTGATCCCTGGGTGAGGAATATCCCTTGGAGAATGAAATGGCTACCCACTCCAGTATTCTTGCCTGGAAAATTCCATGGAAGGAGGAGCCTGGTAGCCTACAGTCCATGGGGTTGCAAAGAGTTGGACATGACTGAGCGACTTCAGTTTCTTTCTGTGTTCCTTTAGGGTTGACTGATTTGATCCCCTTGCAGTCCAAGAGACTCTCAAGAGCCTTTTCTAGCACCACAATTAGAAACCATAAATTCTTTGGTGCTCAGCCTTCTTTATGATCCAACTCTCACATCAACACATGACTACTGGAAAAAGCAAAGTTTTGACTATATAGATCTTTGTTGGCAAATGATGTCTCTGCTTTTTAATACACTGTCTAGGTTTGTCATATCTTTCTTTCTAAGTATGGTCTTTTAATTTCAGGGCTGCAGTCACCATCCACAGTGATTCTGGAGCCCAAGAAAATAAAATCTATAATTGCTTTCACTTTTCTCCCCTTCATGGATCACAGCCTTGTTGTGGTAAAGGGGCTTGCATAACTCATTGTAGCTATGAGCCATGCCACACAGGGCTACCTAAGGTAGACGAGACATAGTGAAGAGTTCTGACAAAATGTGGTCCACTGGAGGAGGAAATGGCAACCCGCTCCAGCATTCTTTCCATGAGAACTCCATAAACAGTATAAAATGGGGCTATAGTGCTAGGTAATTAAATAATACTTTTATTGCTATTATATTTCATAGTAATTCTAAAATATAACTATATAATCATTATTAAAATTAAATTGCTGCTGCTGCTTCTGCTAAGTCACTTCAGTCGTGTCCGACTCTGTGCGACCCCATAGACAGCAGCCCACCAGGCTCCCCCGTCCCTGGGATTCTCCAGGCAAGAACACTGGAGTGGGTTGCCATTTCCTTCTCCAAAAAATTAAGTTACATGTTTTCAAATAGCTTTTATTTTTCTTTAGTAACATTTTATGGATCCTGAAAAAGCTGTCTCTGCTCCCCAAATATGATGTTTTGTTGTGCTAGTCATTCAGGCATATCTGACTTTTTGCGATCCCGTGGACTGTAGCCGGCCAGGCTCCTCAGTCTGTGGAATTCTCCAGGCAAGAATATTGGAGTGGATTGCCATTCCATTCTTCATAAATATGCTGTAGACATGACAAAATGCATTAATTTTTATAGTTAAAACATCACGATAAAATATATTCTCTTCAACAAGCTTTATGAGGATGGCCCAGGCTGTGTATCAAATAACAGTGAACAATGAATATAGTATCTTTACCATGTGGTCCAGGAAGAACGTAAGTAAATAAAAAGTAAATGCTTTCTATCTTCCAGAGGGGATGCATGCATGTTATGACATGGTATAGTATTAGTTATGCTATGTTATATTACATACTGTGCTATAATACACTATGCTATGCTGTGCTGTGTGTTATGCTATGCTATTCTATGCATTACACTATATTACACTATGATATTTCTTTTTCTTAGATGTTTGTTTTCCAATTCTACGAAGCCCTCTTTAGGTGCATTGCTTGGCTTAATGTTATGAATTTGGAATAAGTTCTGAGGTATAGAGAAGACTGAGAACAGGTTCACTCCAGGGCACTTATTTCTGCATCATTCTCCTGTGACTCATAGTCCTATCACTCCCTTTGGCTTCCAGTTGGTGGTGAATTGTATTCAGGTGCATCCATAGGTGAATGTTACTTATCTTTTCTCATAGGATGTTAACTCCTCAAACTAAATCTCAAGTCTAGCACAGTCTTTATTCTAGAGCTGGGTTTACCATGCCAGACAAAATTTCTATGCATTAGACAAAGTCTCTGGTAGGCTAAGGGAAACTGAGAGACAAACAGCTGTTATTTCCCCCATATTGTCAGTGTAAGGGATTACGTGCATGCTCAGTTGCTCATTCATGTCTGACTCTGCGACCCCATGGACTGTAATCCACCAGGCTTCTCTGTCCATGGAATTTTTCAGGCAAGAATACTGGAGTGGGTTGCCATTTTATACTCCAGAAAATTGCACCCCAAATATGAAGCAATTCCTGACCCAGGGGTTGAAGCTGTGTATCTTGTAACTCCTGCATTGGCAGGTAGATTCTTTATCCCTGGGTTACCTGGGAAGCCCATAAGGGATTATGCCTGAAAGGAAATCAGGCTGACTAGGGAGCATATATTTCTATACACAAATACTAAGAAATTAGATTATTACTTTGGTTCTTTTAGACCTGAATGCACCTAGCCTGTGCTCCTTCAAAGCATCTGCTTGCCCTGCCAAGCCAGGCAGGCACCAATGGCCTGCAACAGAAATCCTTGAAAGCTCGCTACACCTCACAATTGTTAGTATACGCCTTTTGCCAGCATTGACACACCCTCAAATTGGCTTCCACCAAAGGGCCTGACCTGGCACATTAGAATGCCTGGAAAAGCTGCAGCCAGTCCTTACGGTAAGATGCAATATGGGTGAGCACCAAATATTACCTTGCCCACAGCAACTGTGGTCCAGTCACAACAGATGTGCACACACAACCCATACAGTGAACCCTCCTTGAACACCTGGCTCCAGAGAGTAAAGGGGAACCACACTACTGGGCTTCACATGTCACCTTCTACACAAAGCTATTCTTTACAAACCAGGAGAGGTAGCCAGTCCTTATATACAGGAATAAACAGAAAGTTAGGAAAAATAAGGAGGCAAAGGAAAATATTCCAAACAATACAATAAGACAAAACCTCAGAAAAAGAACCAAACAAAATGGCAATAAGCAATAACCGACCTTCCAGATAAAGAGTTCAGAGTAATATTCATAAATATGCTGGACAAACTCAGGAGAGAAATGAAGGAGCATAATGAGAACCTCAGCAAAAATGGATAAAACATAAAAAAGAACCAATTAATGCTGAAGAATACAATAACCTGAAGTGAGTGACATACTTGAGGGAACCAAGTTAGTAAGTTAGATGATGTGGAAGAATGGCACAGTGATTTGGAAGAGACGCCAGCTGAAATGACCCAATCAAATCAGGAAAAAGAAAATAAAAACATGAGGATAGTTTAAGGAACTTCTGGAACAACATCAAACATGCTAGGTAACACTTGCATTATAAGAGACCTAGAAGGGAAAGAGAGAGAAATAAAGGGATAGAAAATCTATGGAAGAAATAATGCTGAAATCTTTTTTATCCTGGTAAAGGAAGCAGACATCCAGATCTCAGAAGCACAGGCAGCACCAAGAAGATAAATCCAAAGGGACCTACACCAAAACATATTATAAATAAAATGTTAAAAATAAAATATATATGTGTGTGTGTGTGTGCGTGTGTGTGTGTATAAACTGATCAATCATCTAGATGAAAAATAAGGAAACACTTGTCTTAAATGCTGTTAGACCAAATGAAACTAATAGATCAGATCAGATCACTCACTCAGTCATGTCCAACTCTTTGCGACCCCATGAATCACAGCACGGCAGGCCTCCTTGTCCATCACCAACTCCCGGAGTTCACTCAGACTCACGTCCATCGAGTCAGTGATGCCTTCCAGCCATTTCATCCTCTGTCGTCCTCTTCTCCTCCTGCCCCCAATCCCTCCCAGCATCAGAGTCTTTTCCAATGAGTCAACTCTTCGCATGAGGTGGCCAAAGTATTGGAGTTTCAGCTTTAGCATCATTCCTTCCAAAGAAATCCCAGGGCTGATCTCCTTCAGAATGGACTGGTTGGTTCTCCTTGCAGTCCAAGGGATTCTCAAGAGTCTTCTCCAACACCACAGTTCAAAAGCATCAATTCTTTGGCGCTCAGCCTTCTTCACAGTCCAACTCTCACATCCATACATGACCACAGAAAAAACCATAGCCTTGACTAGACGAACCTTTGTTGGCAAAGTAATGTCTCTGCTCCTGAACATGCTATCTAGGTTGGTCATAACTGTCCTTCCAAGGAGTAAGCGTCTTAATTTCATGGCTGCGGTCACCAACTGCAGTGATTTTGGAGCCCAGAAAAATAAAGTCTGACACTGTTTCCACTGTTTCCCCATCTATTTCCCATGAAGTGGTGGGACCGGATGCCATGATCTTCGTTTTCTGAATGTTGAGCTTTAAGCCAACTTCTTCACTCTCCACTTTCACTTTCATCAAGAGGCTTTTGAGTTCCTCTTCACTTTCTGCCATAAGGGTGGTGTCATCTGCATATCTGAGGTTATTGATAGAAATCCCAGAAATCTTGATTCCAGATTGTGTTTCTTCCAGTCCAGCGTTTCTCATGATGTATTTTGCATATAAGTTAAATAAACAGGGTGACAATATACAGCCTTGATGAACTCCTTTTCCTATTTGGAACCAGTCTGTTATTCCATGTCCAGTTCTAACTGTTGCTTGCTGACCTGCATACAGATATCTCAAGAGGCAGATCAGGTGGTCTGGTATTCCCATCTCTTTCAGAATTTTCCACAGTTTATTGTGATCCACACAGTCAAAGGCTTTGGCATAGTCAATAAAGCAGAAATATATATTTTTCTGGAACTCTCTTGCCTTTTCTATGAACCAGCGGATGTTGGCAATTTGATCTCTGGTTCCTCTGCCTTTTCTAAAACCAGCTTGAACATCAGGAAGTTCACAGTTCACATATTGCTGAAGCCTGGCTTGGAGAATTTTGAGCATTACTTTACTAGCATGTGAGATGAGTGCAATTGTGTGGTAGTTTGAGCATTCTTTGGCATTGCCTTTCTTTTTTTTTTTTTTTTTTTTGGCTAAGTGGCTTCAGTCATATTCTGTCTGGGAGATAGGAAGAAAATTGATGTTTGTCCATTCCAGGTCGTGTCTTTAAAAAGAATGAACTTCCTCATTGCAAGAGTTGGATCTAGGAATGGAAGACATATTTAGAGGATGACAAAGATTCTGCCAGGCTTGGACTACCTAACTCCATTCTTATACATGAGAGAGAAATATGCTTCTAAATTTTTTGGCATTGCCTTTCTTTGGGATTGGTATGAAAACTGACCTTTTCCAGACCTGTGGCCACTGCTGAGTTTTCCAAATTTGCTGGCATATTGAGTGCAGCACTTTCACAGCATCACCTTTCAGGATTTGGAATAGCTCAACTGGAATTCCATCACTTCCACTAGCTTTGTTCGTAGTGATGCTTTTTAAGGCCCACTTGACTTCACATTACAGGATGTGTGGCTCAGGCCAGGGGCGGCAGCCGGGAGGACCAGCCCACGCCCAAGGCCAGGGGTGGTGACAAGAGGAGTTACCCCATGTCTGAGGTCAGGGGCGGCGGCCAGGAGAAACTACCCCAAGCCCCTAAGCCCGAGGCCAGAGGAGATGGCCAGGAGGAGCTACCCCACACCCCCACGCCGGAGGCCATGGGCGGTGGCAGGGAGGAGCAACCCACGCCCAAGGCCAGGGGCTGCGACGAGAGGAGTTACTCCATGTCCAAGGTCAGGGGTGGCAGCCGGGAGGAGATACCCCACGCCCCAAGCCCAAGGCCAGGGGCGATGGGCGGGAGGAGCTACTCCATGCCCCTAAGCCCGAGGCCAAGGGCAGCGGTGGGGAGGAGCAACCCCAAGTCCAAGGAGCCTTGGCTGCGTGGGCGCAGGAGGGCCGAGAGGAGCTATCCCACATTGAAGGTCAGGAAGGGCGGTGGTAAGGAGATACCCCTTGTCCAAGGTAAAGAGCAATGGCTGCTCTTTGCTGGAGCAGCCTTGAAGAGATACCCCACGCCCAAGGTAAGAGAAACCCAAGTAAGACGGTAGGTGTTGCAAGAGGGCTTCAGAGGGCAAACACACTGAAACCATACTCACAGAAAACTAGTCAATCTAATCACACTAGGACCACAGCCTTGTCTAACTGAATGAAACTAAGCCATGCCCGTGGGGCAACCCAAGACAGGCGGGTCATGGTGGAGAGATTTGACAGAATGTGGTCCCCTGGAGAAGGGAATGGCAAACCACTTCAGTATTCTTGCCTTGAGAACCCCATGAACAGTATGAAAAGGCAAAATGAGAAGTTACTGAAAGAGAAACTCCCCAGGTAATTAGGTGTCCAATATGCTACTGGAGATCAGTGGAGAAATAACTCCAGAAAGAATGAAGGGATGGAGCCAAAGCAAAAAGAATACCCAGCTGTGGATGTGACTGGTGATAGAAGCAAGGTCCGATGCTGTAAAGAGCAATATTGCATAGGAACCTGGAATGTCAGGTCCATGAATCAAGGCAAATTGGAAGTGGTCAAACAAGTGATGGCAAGAGTGAATGTCAACATTCTAGGAATCAGCAAACTGAAATGGACTGGAATGGGTGAATTTAACTCAGATGACCATTGTATCTACTACTGCGGGCAGGAATCCCTCAGAAGAAATGGAGTGGCCATCATGGTCAACAAAAGAGTCCTAAATGCAGTACTTGGATGCAATCTCAAAAACGACAGAATGATCTCTGTTCGTTTCCAAGGCAAACCATTCAATATCCCAGTAATCCAAGTCTATGCCCCAGCCAGTAACGCTGAAGAAGCTGAAGTTGAACAGTTCTATGAAGACCTACAAGACCTTTTAGAACTAACACCCAAAAAAGATGTTCTTTTCATTATAGGGGACTGAAATGCAAAAGTAGGAAGTCAAGAAACACCTGGAGTAACAGGCAAATTTGGTCTTGGAATACAGAATGAAGCAGGGCAAAGACTAATAGAGTTTTGCCAAGAAAATGCACTGGTCATAACAAACACCCCTTCCAACAACACAGGAGAAGACTCTATACATGGACATCACCAGATGGTCAACACCAAAATCAGATTGATTATATTCTTTGCAGCCAAAGATGGAGAAGCTCTATACAGTCAGCAAAAACAAGACCAGGAGCTGACTGTGGCTCAGACCATGAACTCCTTATTGCCAAATTCAGACTTAAATGGAAGAAAGTAGGGAAAACCACTAGACCATTCAGGTATGACCTAAATCAAATTCCTTATGATTATACATTGGAAGTGAGAAATAGATTTAAGGGCCTAGATCTGATAGATAGAGTGCCTGATGAACTATGGAATGAGGTTTGTGACATTGTACAGGAGACAGGGATCAAGACCATCCCCATGGAAAAGAAATGCAAAAAGCAAAATGGCTATCTGGGGAGGCCTTACAAATAGCTGTGAAAAGAAGAGAAGCAAAAAGCAAAGGAGAAAAGGAAAGATATAAACTAATAGATATATTCAGAAAATTTCACACCCAAACAGCAGAATAGACATTCTTTTCAAGTGTACATAAAAATTTTCCTGGAGTAGATTACAAATAAGGCCATTAAAAAAATCTCAGGTGGCTCAGATGGTAAAGTGTCTGTCTACAATGCGGGAGACCCAGGTTCGATCCCTGGGTTGGGAAGATCCCCTGGAGAAGGAAATGGTGATCCACTCCAGAACTATTGCCTGGAAAATCCCATGGACAGAGGAGCCTGGTAGGCTACAGTCCATGGGGTCAAAAAGAGTTGGACATGACTGAGCGACTTCACTTCACTTCACAAATAAACTATTTAAAAAAAAAAAAAAAACCTGGAAAAAAACCACAAACACATGGAATTTTAAAGAACATGACACCATACAACCAATGGATCATTAGAGAAATCAAATTGAAAATTTTAAAAATATATATTGAAAAAATGAATATGGGGACAGAACAATCCAAAAATCTATCAGACACAACAAAGGTAGTTAAATAAGAAAATTTTTACCAATACAGGCCAACCTTAATAAATAAATGAACAAACAAACAAAAATATAATTTTATACCCACAGAAACTAGCAAAATAAAGACAAACCTAAAATCACAAAAAGAAAGTAATAAAAGTTAGAGAGTAAATAAATGAAATAGATAGTAAAGAAATAATACAAAAGGTCAAGAAAACTAAGGCTGGTTCTTTGAAAAGATAAGCAAAATCAATAAACTTGTAGCCACTGCTCTTTTTTCTTCAAGAGGAAAAGAGAGAGTGCTCAAATAAAGAAAATCAGAAATGAAAAGTTACAAACTATACTACAAGAATGTAATTGACCATACGAGATTACTGCAAACAATTGTATAACAAGTTGAGCAACCTAGAAAAAAAATTAACATATTTCCAGAAACATACAAGATTATATGACTAGATCATGAAGAAATAGAAAAGTTGATAATGCTAATTACATAATGAAATTGGATCAAGTAATAAAAGTACAGGTCCAGTTGACTTCACAGTTAAATTTTGCGAAACATTTAAGGAAATTTCAATATCAATTATTTTCAAATAATTCCAAAAAATTGAAGAGAATGTAACCTTTCCAAACTCATTTTACAAGGCAGGCATTGCTTTGATATCAAAACCCAACAGATACTACAAAAAGATAAAATTATAGGCCAATATCACTAATGAACAAAGATGCAAAAATACTCAAAAATATTAGCAAATTGAATTTAATAATACATAAAAGGATTATATATTATGATCAAATGATATTTATCCCAGGGATGCAAGCAAAGTTCAATATCTGCAAGTCAATGTTATATACAACATTAACAAAATGAAGGATAAAATCATATAATTATGTCAATAGGTACAAAAATTTTTGACAAAATCCAACATTGATATATGACAAAAACTCTCAGCAAAGTATGTATAGAAGGAACATACTTCAACATAATAAAATCCATATATGACAAATGCACAGCTAACTTGGTGGTGAAAACTGAAAATATTTCCTCTAAGATCAGCAACAAGACAATGATGACGAATAGCCACTTTTAATCAACATAGTATTGGAAGTCCTGTTCACAGCAAGCAGATAAAAAGAAATCCAAAGTGGAAAGGAAGAAGTAAAACTGTCACTGTACATGGAAAATCCTAAAGATGTCATCAGAAAACTAGAACTCATTAATGAATTTGGTAAAGTTGTAGGATACAAAATTTATATATATATATATATATATATATATATATATATATTGCATATTTATACCCTAATAATGATCTATCAGAAAGTGAAATTAAGGAAACAACCCCATTCGTAAAGAATAAAATACCTAGTAATGCACTGAATCAAAGAGCCAAGAGACCTATATTGAAAACTATGACACTGATGAAAATTAAAGATGACACAAATAATTATGGATTGAAAGAATGAATACTGTTGCAATGTCCATACTGCCTAAAGTAGTCTCCAGATTCAGTGGAATCCCAATCAAAATACTAACGTTTTTTTCATAAAAATAAAACATGTGATCCTAAAATTTGTATATGATCACAAAAGATCTCAAAGAACCAAAGCAATCTTGAGGATAGATAATAAAGTTGAGAGGCATCACGCTCCCTGAATTCAAACTATACTACAAAACTATAGTAATCCAAATAGTATGGATTATTACAAAACCAAACACAAATATCTTTGGAACAGGATAGAGAGCCTAGAAATGAAATCACATTTACATGGTCAATGACTCTATAACAAAAAAGACAAGACTACACAATGGGGAAAAGATAGACTCTTCAACAAATGTTGGCAGACCTGGACAGCTACATGCAAGAGAATGAAATTAAAATGTTTTCTTATAACACATGTAAAAATAAATTCAAAATGGGTTAAACAATTAAATGTAAGATCTGAAACTACAATTTCCTAGAAGAAAACATAGGCAGATCTTTGACATGGATGCTAGCATGACTTTTTGATATGCCTTCTCAGGAAAGGGGAACAAAAGCAAGAAACAAATAAACAAATGGCTTTTACTATACAAAATCAAAAGGAAGACATCAAAATGCTATCATCTGAGCCTTCAGAATCATTATTTTTTGCAATAGTAATATTAAAGACCACTGATCACAGATCACCATAACAGATATGATAATAATGGAAAATTGTGAAATTTTTTGAGAGTCATCAAAATGTAACACAGAGACATAAAGTGAGCAACCGCTGTTGGAAAAACTGTTCTGATGGACTTGGCAGACAGAGGGTTGATACAAACTCTCAATTTATAAAAACAAAGAAACAACAAGAGAGCAACAACAGAAAAACAGTGTCTGCAAAGCACAGTAAAGGAAAGCATGATGAAAAGAAGTATGTCTGTGATACATACAGGAAAAATTTTTACTCTATATTTCTGGTTTGAATATTATGTCTTACTCATCAGCATGAATTTTTCTCTTCCATCCCTATTTTAACATTCATCTATTTGTTCTGGTGCTGATTTTCAAACTTTAAATCTGTTGCACGGCATGAGCTTTTATAATAAACCCCTTTTTAAAAGGATGTGGACAGCCATAAATTTGCCCATAAATGAAAAGTACTGGATTAAATAATATTAACCTAGCATTCCTTAGTATATTATCCAGAAAGATGAAGGAGTAACCTATCTCAATGGACAGAGGTGAATATACTATTTTGCTAGTGTCTGAAATTTGGTATGTTCTCCATTGGTTGCCTACTGCTAAGCACAGATAATACCACATAGCTCTTCAATAAAGAGGTGAAGAATAAACCACAGATCCTCTCATTGTTCAGGCTCTCCTGACTGCTAGACATTAACAGGTTACATCAGTTCTCTGTTGTAGGCATGGTTGACTTTACTCATCACATTTGGCTTCAGTTAACTTTGAATTTCTGAACCAAGAAAAGTGAAAATAGAAGAGAGAAAAAAATCAAATAAATATTTAAAAGCAAACAAAAACAGGGAAGCAGAGTGAATGAAAATGCCATGAAAAAGTCAAGGCTATAGCCTTCTTAGTGGTCATGTAAGGTTGTGAGCACTGGACCATAAAGAAGGCACAGAGCCAAAGAATTGATGACTTCAAACTATTGTGCTGGAAAAGACTGACAGGCCCTTGGACAGCAAAGAGATCAAACCAGTCAATCAGAAGGGAAATCAACCCTGAATACTGATTGGAAGGAATGATACTGAAGTTGAAATTCCAGTATTTTGGTCACCTGATGTGAAGAGCCGAATCTTTGGAAAAGTCCCTGATGCTGGGAAAGATTGAGGGCAGAAGAAGAATAGGGTGTCAGAGGGATGAGATGGATGGATGCCATCAGCAATGCAAGGGACATGAACTTGGGCAAACTGTGGGAGATGGTGAGCAATGGGGAGGCCTGGAGTGCTGCAGTACATGGTGTCCCTAAGAGTTGGATACAACAGAATGACTGAACAAAAACAACATAATCCTCCTACAAGGGAGTTTAGTTCAATTCAGTTGCTCAGTCATGTCCAGCTCTTTGTGAATCCATGTACTGCAGCACACCAGGCTTCCCTGTCCATCATTAACTCCTGGAGCTTGCACAAACTCATGCCCATGGAGTTGGTGATGGCATCCACCATCATATCCTCTGTAATTCCCTTTTCCTCCTGCCTTCAATCTTTCCCAGCATTAGGGTCTTTTCAAATGAGTCCGTTCTGTCTATCAGGTGGCCAAAGTATTGGAGTTTCAGCTTCAGCATCAGTCCTTCCAATGAATATTCAGGACTGATTTCCTTTAGGATGGACTGGTTGGATCTCCTGCAGTCCAAGGTACTCTCAAGAGTCTTCCCCAGCACCACAGTTCAAAAGCATCAAGTCTTTGGCACTCAGCTTTCTTTATAGTCCAACCCTCACATACATACATGAGTACTGGAAAAACAATAGCTTTGACTAGACGGACTTTTGTTGGTAAAGTAATGTCTCTGCTTTTTAATAAGCTGTCTAGGTTGGTCATAGCTTTTCTCCCAAGGAGAAAGCATCTTTTAATTTCATGTCTCCAGGAACCATCTGCAGTGGTTTTGGATAACAAAAAAATAAAGTCTCTCACTGTTTCCATTGTTTCCCCCTGTTTTGCCAGGAAGTGATGGGACTAGATGCCATGATCTTAGTTTTCTGAATGTTGCGTTTTAAGCCTATATTTTCACGCTCCTCTTTCACTTTCATAAAGAGGCTCTTTAGTTCTTCTTCACTTTCTGCCATAAGGGTGGTATCATCTGCATATCTGAGGTTATTGATAATTCTCCCATCTATCTTGATTCCAGCTTGTGCTTCATCCAGCCTGGCATTTCCCATGATGTACTCTGCATATAAGTTAAAGAAGCAGGGTGACAATATACAGCCTTGACGTACTCCTTTTCCTATTTGAAATCAGTCTGTTGTTCCATGTCCAGTTCTAACTGTTGCTTCTTGACCTGATACAGGTTTCTAAGGAGGCATGTAAGGTGGACTGGTATTCCCATCTCTTGAAGAATTTTCCACTGTTTGTGGTGATCCACACAGTCAAAGGCTTTGGCATAGTCATAAAGTAGAAGTAGATGATTTTCTGGAACTCTCTTCTTTTTTTGATGATCCAAAAGATGTTGGCAATTAGATCTATGGTTCCTCTGCCTTTTCTAAATCCAGCTTGAATATCTGGAAGTTCACGGTTCATGTACTGTTGAAGCCTGCCTTGGGGAATTTTGAGCATTACTTTGCTAGCGTGTGAGTTGAGTGAAATTGTGCGGTAGTTGGACCATTCTTTGGTATTGCTTTTCTTTGGAACTGGAATTAAAACTGACCTTTTCCAGTCCTGTGACCACTGCTGAGTTTTCCAAATTTGCTGGCATACTGAGTGCAGCATTTTCACAGCATCATCTTTTAGGATTTGAAATAGCTCAACTGGAATTCCATCACCTCCACTAGCTTTGTTCATAGTGATGCTTCCTAAGGCCAATTTGACTTCGCATTCCAGGATGTCTGGCTCTAGGTGAGGATCACATCATCATGGTTATTTGGGTTATTAAGATTGATTTTGTAGTTCTTCTGTGTATTTTTGCCACCTCTTCTTAGTATCATCTGCTTCTATTAGGTCCATACTATTTCTGTCCTTTATTGTGCCCATCTTTGAATGAAATATTCCTTTGGAATCTCTAGCTTTCTTGAAGAGATCTTTAGTCTTTCCCATTCTGTTGTTTTCCTCTATTTCTTTGCATTGATCACTGAGAAAGGCTTTCTTATCTCTCCTTGCTATTCTTTGGAACTCTGCATTCAAATGGGTATATATCTTTCCTTCTCTTCTTTGCCTTTAGCTTCTCTTATTTTCTAAGTTATTTGTAAGGCCTCCCCAGACAACATTTTGCTTTTTTGCATTTCTTTTTCTTGGGGATGCTCTTGATCACTGCCTCCTGTACAATGTCATGAACCTCCATCCATGGTTCTTCAGGTACTCTGTCTATCAGATCTAATCTCTTGAATCGATTTGTCACTCCCACTGTATAAAAGTAAAGGATTTGATTTAAGTCTTGCCTGAATATTCTATCCCTACTTTCTTCAATTCAAGTCTGATTTTGTCTTAACTAGTTTATAATCTGAGCCATAGTATGCTCCTGATCTTATTTCTTCTGACTGTATAGAGCTTCTCCATCTTTGGCTGAAAATAATATAATCAATTTGACTTTGGTATTGACCATCTGGTAGTGTCCATGTGTAGAGTCTTATCTTGTGTTGTTGGAAGAAGGTGTTTGCTATGACCAGTGCATTCTCTTGGCAAAACTCTGTTAGCCTTTTCCCTGCTTCATTCTGTACTCCAAGGCCAAATTTGCCTGTTACTCCAGGTTTCTCTTGACCTCTTACTTTTATAATCTGCTGCTGCTGCTGCTGCTGAGTTGCTTCAGTCATGTCCGACTCTGTGCGACCCCATAGATGGCAGCCAACCAGGCTTCCCCGTCCCTGGGATTCTCCAGGCAAGAACACTAGAGTGGGTTGCTATTTCCTTCTCCAATGCATGAAAGTGAAAAGTGAAAGTGAAGTCGCTCAGTCGTGTCCGACTCTAGCGACCCCATGGACTGCAGCCTACCAGACTCCTCCGTCCGTGGGATTTTCTGGGCAAAAGTACTGGAGTGGGGTGCCATTGCCTTCTCCGTTTATAATCTAGTCCCCTACAATGAAAAGGACATCTATTTTGGGTGTTGTTTCTAGCAGGTCTTGTTGGTCTTCCTTGAACCATTTAACTTCAGCTTCTTCAGCATTACTGATTGGGGCATAGGCTTGGATTACTGTGATATTGAATAGTTTTCCTTGGAAACCAACAGAGATCATTCTGTTGTTTTTGAGACTGCACACAAGTATTATATTTTGGACTCCTATGTTGACTATGAAGACTACTACATTTCTTCTAAGGGATTCTTGCCCACAGTAGTAGCTATAATGGTATCTGAGTTAAATCCGCCCATTCTGTCCATTTTAGTTCCTAAAATATCGATGTTCATTCTTGCTGTCTCCTGTTTGACCACTTCCAATTTGCTTTGGTTCTTGGACCTAACTTTCCAGGTTCCTATGCAATATTGTTCTTTACAGCATTGGACTTCAAATCCATCACCAGTCACATCCACAACTGAACACTGTTTTCACTCCATTTCTTCATTCTTTCTGGAGTTTTTTCTCCATTCTTCTCCAGTAGCATATTGGGTACCTACCGACCTAGGGAATTCATCTTTCAGTGTTATATATATTTGTCTTTTCATACTATTCATGGGGTTCTCAAGGCAAGAATGCTGAAGTGGTTTGCCACTGCCTTCTCCAGTGGATCTTGTTTTGTTAGAACACTTCACCATGACCTGTCCATCTTGGGTGGCCCTACACAGTATGGGTAATGATTTCATAGAGTTAGACAAGGCTGTGGTCCATGTGATCAGTTTGATTGATTCTGTGATTGTGGTTTTCATACTGTCTGCCCTCTGGTGGATAAGGATAACAGGCTTATGGAAGCTTCCTGATAGGAGAGACTGACTGTGGGGGAAATTGGGTCTTGTTCTGATGGTTGGGGCCAAGCTCAGCAAATCTTTAATCCAATTTTATGTTGATGGATGGTGCTGTTTTCTCTCCCTGTTGTTTGACCTGAGACCAAACTATGGTGGAGGTAATGAAGATAATGGTGAACTCCTTTAAAAGGTCCCATACACACACTGCTGCATTCAGTGCCCACCCCCCCCCACCCTGCAGCAGTGCCCCCCATGCTGACCCACGCCTCCACCAGAGACTCCTGGACAGTCACAGGAAACTCTGGGTCAGTCTCTCGTGGGGTCACTGCTCCTTTCTCCTGGGCCCTGGTGTGCACATGGTTTTGTTTGTGTTCTCCCAGAGTCTGTTTCCTCAGTCCTGTGTAAATTCTGATGGCTCTATGTTGGGGCTATTGTCGACCTCCTCCAAGAAGGCTTATGCCACACCCAGATCTGTTGCAACCTGAGCCCCTGCCCATGTGAAAGCCCATGCTGACCCATACCTCTACAGGAGACAGTCAAACACTCAAAGGCAGGTCTGATCTCAGTTTCTGTGGGATCTCCTGGTGTGCTCCTGGTGAGCCCTCTGAGCATTTCTGGTGGGTTGCAGTTTGATTCTAAATGTGATTTTTCCCCTCCTACCGTCTTGCTGGGGCTTCTCCTTTGTCCCTGGACATGGGGTATCTTTTTTTTGGTGAGATCCAACATTCTCCAGTTGATGATTGTTCAGCAGTGAGTTATAATTTTGGAGTTCTCGCAGGAGAAGATGAGTGTACTTTCTTCTACTCAGCAATTTGGAAGTTCAAATAGTGGGGAATAAAAAAATCTTTCACAGTACATAATGAAAGAAAAACTTGGAAAATACATAAAATCTGTAGATAATACATGAATAATAGGTAGCCAATTGCTGGAAGAACTCGGATGTGAAATAATAATAGATCATATTTATATTTTGCATTTTACTCTACCCTAGGCTTAATATACATAATTACATTTGATACATCCATCTTAAAAGAAGATTTTTTCATGTACACTTAATACTAGGTAATGAAATTGACATTAGGTTAAATAACTTGATCATGTTATTACCTTGACACAAATAATAGGTAATCTTGTTACATATTTGGTTGTTTTGATATTTGTAATAGTCTTGCTACTTCTTTCTATTTTGTTATTTATATCCACGTGAAACAATAAAAAAAAGTGAATATCCATGGGATGCTTTAAAGTGAGTAAATCTGAAGTGATTGATAATGAATGGTTTGTATTCTTTTTTCCTTTGGCCATGGGGTTGTATTTTATAAAAGCAAAAATTAATCTAGGTTCTTTGATTCCTTTTTTTGTAAAAGCAAAAATTGGCCTTACTGCAAAGTTGTTTTGGATGGTAAGTAAGCTATTGTAGAATGAAAGTTATGACAGGACTATGTAATTGTCATTTAATATATAGACTCAAAATATCAGTTTAAGACAATAATAAATGTGTTTAAGTGTTGATTGAAATGAATTTTCTATAGGGATAAAATTGCTATTTGCATAATAAGTAGGTGGTGGCACAAAGAAGGTAAATACATAATTACCATTATAGATTTTTATCCTCACACTAATTTTCTAGTCTTAAATCATTTACTTGAGCACTCATTTATTTATTCATTCACTTAACACTGATTTAATAATTACTTGGGTCAGTGAGAAAAACTTCCTGTGTTTTAAGAAATCAAAATCATGTGGTGGAGGTGGAAATAAATGCAAGTAATTGCTCAAGAGTGTGATAAGTGCTAAAGCATGTGTTTGCAAAAGGTTAAAATAACACTTATGATGTGACTTCATATTTGTGACATTTTGGCCAAACAGAAAGTTAGAGAAGACTGTGAACATGACAGGATGTTCTAGAGAGAAAGATGCAGAGATGGGGGTGGAGAACAGAGGTGAGAGAATATTCTTCTTCAGAGTGGAAGGAGGAATAAAGCCCATATGTGTGTATTCCCTGCAGTTTTCTGAGTTGAACCTTACCAACTTGAAACTGTATATCAGCAAATCTTACATTGCATTATTGGTTCTGCTTTATTCCTTACTTTCAAATGCTAGAATAAAAGTCCACACTTAAGATATCTCTAACTAGAAGTTAAATATGTGTTGTGCTGTGCTGTGTTGCTAAGTTGCGTCCAACTCTTTACGACCCCATGGACTGCAGCCTGCCAGGCTCTTCTGTCCATGGGGATTCTCCAGGCAAGAATACTAGAGGGGGTTGCCATGCCCTTCTCCAGGAGATCTTCCCAACCCAGGGATCCAACCCAGATCTCCCACCTTGCAGGCAGGTTCTTTATTGTCTGAGTCACCAGGGAAGCCCAGAAGCTAAATTAAAGACACTGGAAAGACAAATAGGGTCAACCACAACAGGGCTTCCAATGTGGAAGAGTCAAGTTTTTACTTAAGTCAAGGAAGCTGGTAATCATGGAAGAGCCTAGAATAAGCAAGAACCACATCTGCTGCATAAGATCAATGCCATTTTAAAAAGCAATAGGAAAAATTGAGCTGAGTTGCACCACCCGCTGTGATTCCAACACTCCCGCTGCTCAGGTCTTCTCAAGTGAAGCTTTGACAGTTTTATAGAAACTTTTATTTGTTTGGTAGTATCTAAAGAAGGCTGTTTTGGGCTGCCAAATAAAACGATCAAAATGATGTGGTTATTGCCTTGCTTCAGACTTACATTCACTGATTCACTGTAGTTTTTCTACTTTTGGAAATAGTAAACTGCAAAATACTTGACTTTTGTTAACAATTTATTAATGATATAAGCGTCATACAAAATATATGGTATTATTTTATGACTTGCAACTGTGTTTTTACTCAATCTGAATAAAAAATAAACATGGTTGAGTATACCTGTACATATCTAGAAAGACATATCAATGCACTTGTATGCATGTTTGTATGTGTATGTATATATATGTGTGCACATAATATAAATATACATAATGTCATGTGTTAAATTTGTGAAGATAATTATCTTGTGGACAAAACCAAAACAAAAACCAAAGAACAATAAAAAAATTAGTTAGAGAACCCAGCTGAAGACATGCATTTCTATAGATTAAGAAATGCTAGTGGTAAAGACCCTGCCTGCCAATGCACGTAGACATGAGAGACAGGGTTTCGATCCCTGGATCAGGAAGACCCCCTGGAGGAGGGCATGGCAATCCACTACAGTATTCTTGCCTGAGAATCCCATGGACAGAGGATCCTGAAAGGCTTCCTTCAAATTAAAAAATATCTTTACAATATATCCATTCATTTTTTTTGTTGTTAAATATATAGATGGCCTAATTGTAAAATCTAAAACATGAATATATATTGCTTTCTTTCATTAAAAAAAAAGAAATGCTTCAGTTTGTAATTTTTCTACTGAATGCTTTATATTAAAAGAGAGACAAGTGGTGCTGGGAAAACTGGTCAACCACTTGTAAAAAAATGAAACTAGAACACTTTCTAACACCATACACAAAAATAAACTCAAAATGCATTAAAGATCTAAACATAAAGCCAGAAACTATAAAACTCCTAGAGGAAAACATAGGCAAAACGCTCTCCAACATAAATCACAGCAGGATCCTCTATGACCCACCTCCCAGAATATTGGAAATAAAAGCAAAAATAAACAAATGGGACCTAATTAAAATTAAAAGCTTTTGCACAACAAAGGAAACTATAAGCAAGGTGAAAAGACAGCCTTCAGAATGGGAAAAATAATAGCAAACGGAACAACTGACAAAGAATTAATCTCAAAAATATACAAGGAATTCCTGCAGCTCAATTCCAGAAAAATAAATGACCCAATCAAAAAATGGGCCAAAGAACTAAACAGACGTTTCTCCAAAGAAGACATACAGATGGCTAACAAACACATGAGAAGATGCTCAACATCACTAATTCTAGGAGAAATGCAAATCAAAACTACAATGAGGTACCATTTCACGCCAGTCAGAATGGCTGCTATCCAAAAGTCTACAAGCAATAAATGCTGGAGAGGGTGTAGAGAAAAGGGAACCTCTTACACTGTTGGTCAGAATGCAAACTAACCACTATGGAGAACAATGTGCAGATACCTTAAAAAACTGGAAAAAGAACTGCCGTACAACCCAGCAATCCCACTGCTGGGCATACACACTGAGGAAACCAGAATTGAAAGAGACACGTGTACTTCAGTGTTCATCGCAGCACTGTTTATATTAGCCGGGACATGGAAGCAACCTAGATGTCCATCAGCAGATGAATAGATAAGAAAGCAGTGGTACATATACACAATGGAATATTACTAAGCCATTAAGAAGAATACATCTGAATCAGTTCTAATGAGGCGGATGAAACTGGAGCCTATGATACAGAGTGATGTAAGCCAGAAAGAAAAACACCAATACAGTATACTAATGCATATATATGGAATTTAGAAAATTGGTAACGATAACCCTGTATGCGAGACAGCAAAAGAGACACAGATGTATAGGACAGTCTTTTGGACTCTGTGGGAGAGGGCGAGGGTGGGATGGTTTGGGAGAATGGCATTGAAACATGTATATTATATGTGAAACAGATCGCCAGTCCAGGTTTGATGCATGATACAGGGTGCTCGGGGCTGGTGCACTGGGATGACCCAGAGGGATGGGATGGGGAGGGAGGTGGGAGAGGGATTCAGGATGGGGAACACATGTACACCCGTGGTGGATTCAGGTCAATATATGACAAAACCAATACAATATTGTAAAGTAATTAGCCTCCAAATAAATAAATAAAGTGGAAAAAAAAAGAGAGACTTGCTTGAGTCTTAATTTTAATCATATATGCACTGAATTTTTTCTTCTCTGAGTTATTTTCTTCAATTTTGATTATTGATATGCACTCTAAACACATAGATCTTCACAATTATGCAAACTGACTTAATAAAAAAGCAATCAAAGTGCAGTTTCATAATGACTAAATAATTATATAGTAATTCATCAAGTCTGTTAATTATTACAGATTTGGTTCAAGGTTTCCATTTATTTTATTCAATATTAGTATTATGTCAAAATAATAATTCTGGTTATAGTATAATAATAATAATGTTTTGTTTCATGCTTTTTTTAATTGGCAACTAAAATGCCTTGATTGAACTTTAATGGAAATTTTGTTTTATTTAATAAACAATTACAATGATAGAATTTAAATTTTATAGCAAGCAGGTCAGATAACATATGTTATACCAAAGTTCAGTAAATGAATCTAACATACAGAAGAAGGATGCATTGGCTTTATTTTACCAACAACTATAATAGTTACTATGCCAGTATGGCTCAGAGGGTAAGCAATCTGCCTGCAGTGTAGGAGACCCGGGTTCCATCCTGGGTTAGGAAGATCCCCTGGAGAAGGGAATGGAAATCCACTTCAGTATTCTTGCTGGAAGAATTCTATGTATAGAGGAGCCTGGTGGGTTACAGTCCATGGGATCACAAGGAGTCAGACACGACTGAGTGACTAACACTATAACCATAGGTCAGAAATGTCAATTGAGTTCTCTATTTAGCAAAGTTTTATTATTATATAAATATCTTCTTTATTTCCATTTATGGATTGAAATAGAATTAATTTGAGGGCAAGGGACTTAGTCATTTTAGTCACAATTTCTTGGATTAGCTTGGTTAAACTCCATAATGTGGTGTGGACAACATATGGAAATAACATATTTTAACACATACAGTGAAAAATTTATATATTTAAGTGTACAATAAAATTAAACATTTAATTATATGGATTCAAGCTATGTACATGCATTCAGTTTTTCAACATTTAAAATCTAAAATCTTGCACAGTTAAAAATTTTATCACTCATAGTCTGACTGCTTAATATAGTTAATCAAATGAATTTTAATAAAATAATTGAAGTCAAAAATATTTCCACTAAATTACCTATATAACTTCATATTGTATTGGTTTTATCTTGACCAACTCTTTTTTTTCATAATTATCTTACATTAAAAAAATGCTACATATTAGAATATGGAATTTATAGAGAATTAAGTGCATAAGTGATGAATTCAATGAAGGCTTCCCCTAAATTATACCTCTCAACAGGTAAAATAATTGGTATTTTCATGGAAATTACCTCAATTATACATTTTAATTTGAATAAAGTGGAGGTTAAATTCTATACTTAACATTGATAGATTTATTTGTAAATGTAAAAATGTAAAAATAAATTTGAAAGTGATTATTTTTGTATTTTATTCTGTTCAAAATATACACAAAAATATACACAGATATTTTAGAGTCCACAATTCAACACTTCTAGCATCTGAGTGAGATGTAAATCCATAATTGATGAGAGAGACTCTGCCATTTTATACAACTGTGACCCTCTGACTGTGTTTCTCCCTGAGGGTAGCTTACTGGAAGGGGGAAAACGGAGGTAAAAACAGGAGCAGTGGAAAACAGGGAAGAGAAAACTCAAGGCAATAATGTGGGAAACACTTGGGAGCCAGAAAAACTAGCTCTGAGTGCAGTTTTACCTAATATGTGTGTGAGCTTTATTAAGTTATTTAGCCTTGAGAATGTTAACTTTCTCATCTGTAAAATGCAGAAACTAATATAACCTCCAGTTTTTGTATGTTTTTAATACAGTAATTTATATGAATGGCCTACTCTAAAGCCAGGTATATTTCATTAAATGGTTGATTTCTTTTTGTTTTTCTCTTCCTCTCTTCTTTCCTTTTCTTTATCCACTCTTCTTCTTCCTCCTTTACCTCTGTCTCTTCTTTCTTATTTTTCCTTCTATCATCATCATTATCAAGAAGCGTAGAGAAGGGAAAGACAAATAGCAGCTGCTGAGGTTCACAGTTTAATGAAAAATGAGATGTTAGGCAATCACTTGTTTTGTGCTATGATGATATACTCTCTTGAATTTGGGGGTAGGTTAAAAACTGATAATTACACTGCTTACATCTATGCTCAATAATGTTACCTGAGTCAAAACAGATAGGATAAAGGTTAACAAGGAAAATGATCAGTGCTCCTTAGATGTTAAAAAATGAGCAAGTTACTTATAAAGAATGCACACTTCAGATTGTATCAAAGTATTCAAAAAATATTACTTAAAATAAGTTGATCTTATTCCCTATTGGACACTTTATGACTTAGGTGTGGTAAATTAAGGTAATGAATCTGTGTTAATTATATAGTCATTTTTTTTTTCTTTTTAAGAAGTATGCTGTTAAACAGTATCTCCTTAGTTTTCTTAGTTTAATATACCTAAGATAAATTTAATCACTTTGTTTATGCTATACTATTAAAATGTCCTCCCGGCCACAACTCCTGGCCTTGGGGGTGGGTTACTCCTCCTGGCCGCTGCCCCTGGCCTCGGGAGTGGGGGCGTGGGGTAGCTCCTCGGACGTGGAGTAACTCCTCTGGTCCCTGCCCCTGACCTCGGACGCTGGGTATCTCCTCTCCGCTGCTCCCCCTGACCTTGGACATGGGGTAGCTCCTTTTGGCTGTTCACACGTCCAGGGAGCCGTGGTTGCACGGGCGCAGGAGGGCCTAGAGGAGCTATCCCACGTTGAAGGTCAGGAAGGGTGGTGGTAAGGAGATACCCCCCGTCCAAGGTAAGGAGCAATGGCTGCACTTTGCTGGAGCAGCCCTGAAGAGATACCCCATGCCCAAGGTAAGAGAAACCCAAGTAAGACTGTAGGTGTTGCAAGAGGGCTTCAGAGGGCAAACACACTGAAACCATACTCACAGAAAACTAGTCAATCTAATCACACTAGGACCACAGCCTTGTCTAACTCAATGAAACTAAGCCATGCTCATAGGGCAACCCAAGATGGGCGGGTCTGGTGGAGAGATCTGACAGAATGTGGTCCCCTGGAGAAGGGAATGGCAAACCACTTTAGTATTCTTGCCTAGAGAACCCCATGAACAGTATGAAAAGGCAAAATGATAGGATACTGAAAGAGAAACTCCCCAGGTAATTAGGTGCCCAATATGCTACTGGAGATCAGTGGAGAAATAACTCCAGAAAGAATGAAGGGATGGAGCCAAAGCAAAAAGAATACCCAGCTGTGGATGTGACTGGTGATAGAAGCAAGGTCCGATGCTGTAAAGAGCAATATTGCATAGGAACCTGGAATGTCAGGTCCATGAATCAATGCAAATTGGAAGTGGTCAAACAAGTGATGGCAAGAGTGAATGTGGACATTCTAGGAATCAGCGAACTGAAATGGACTGGAATGGGTGAATTTAACTCAGATGACCATTATATCTACTACTGCGGGCAGGAATCCCTCAGAAGAAATGGAGTAGCCATCATGGTCAACAAAAGAGTCCGAAATGCAGTACTTGGATGCAATCTCAAAAATGACAGAATGATCTCTGTTCGTTTCCAAGGCAAACCATTCAATATCCCAGTAATCCAAGTCTATGCCCCAACCAGTAACGCTGAAAAAGCTGAAGTTGAACGGTTCTATGAAGACCTACAAGACCTTTTAGAACTAACACCCCAAAAAGATGTCCTTTTCATTATAGGGAACTGGAATGCAAAAGTAGGAAGTCAAGAAACACCTGGAGTAACAGGCAAATTTGGCCTTGGAATACAGAATGAAGCAGGACAAAGACTAATAGAGTTTTGCCAAGAAAATTCACTGGTAATAACAAACACCCTCTTCCAACAACACAGAAGACTCTATACATGGACATCACCAGATGGTCAACACCGAAATCAGATTGATTATATTCTTTGCAGCCAAAGATGCAGAAGCTTTATACAGTCCACAAAAATAAGACCAGGAGCTGGCTGTGGCTCAGACCATGAACTCCTTATTGCCAAATTCAGACTTAAATGGAAGAAAGTAGGGAAAACCACTAGACCATTCAGGTATGACCTAAATCAAATCCCTTATGATTATACACTGGAAGTGAGAAATAGATTTAAGGGCCTAGATCTGATAGATAGAGTGCCTGATGAACTATGGAATGAGATTCGTGACATTGTACAGGAGACAGGAATCAAGACCATCCCCATGGAAAAGAAATGCAAAAAAGCAAAATGGCTGTCTGGGGAGGCTTACAAAAGCTGTGAAAAGAAGAGAAGTGAAAAGCAAAGGAGAAAAGGAAAGAAATAAGAATCTGAATGCAGAGTTCCAAAGAATAGCAAGAAGAGATAAGAAAGCCTTCTTCAGGGATCAATACAAAGAAATAGAGGAACACAACAGAATGGGAAAGACTAGAGATCTCTTCAAGAAAATCAGAGATACCAAAGGAACATTTCATGCAAAGATGAGCTTGATAAAGGACAGAAATGGTATGGACCTAACAGAAGCAGAAGATATTAAGAAGAGGTGGCAAGAATACATAGAAGAACTGAACAAAAAAGATCTTCACAACCCAGATAATCAGGATGGTGTGATCACTGACACCAGTGATCCTGGAATGATCAGAGCCAGACATCCTGGAATGTGAAGTCAAGTGGGCCTTGGAAAGCATCACTACAAACAAAGGTAGTGGAGGTGATAGAATTCCAGTTGAGCTATTCCAAATCCTGAAAGGTGATGCTGTGAAAGTGCTGCACTCAATATGCCAGCAAATTTGGAAAACTCAGCAGTGGCCACAGGACTGGAAAAGGCCAGTTTTCATTCCAATCCCAAAGAAAGGCAATGCCAAAGAATGCTCAAACTACCACATAATTGCACTCATCTCAGACTCTAGTAAAGTAATGCTCAAAATTCTCCAAGCCAGGCTTCAGCAATATGTGAACCATGAAATTCCTGATGTTCAAGCTGGTTTTAGAAAAGGCAGAGGAACGAGAGGTCAAATTGCCAACATCCACTGGATCCTGGAAAAAGCAATAGAGTTCCAGAAAAACATCTATTTCTGCTTTATTGACTATGCCAAAGCCTTTGACTGTGTGGATCACAATAAACTGTGGAAAATTCTGAAAGAGATGGGAATACCAGATCACCTGATCTGCCTCTTGAGATATCTGTATGCAGGTCAGGAAGCATCAGTTAGAACTGGACATGGCACAACAGACTGGCTCCAAATAGGAAAAGGAGTACATCAAGGCTGTATATCGTCACCCTGTTTATTTAACTTATATGCAAAGTACAGGATGAGAAACGCTGGACTGGGAGAAACACAAGCTGGAATCAAGATTGCCAGGAGAAATATCAATAACCTCAGATATGCAGATGACACCACCCTTATGGCAGAAAGTGAAGAGGAACTCAAAAGCCTCTTTATGAAAGTGAAAGTGGAGAGTGAAAAAGTTGGCTGAAAGCTCAGCATTCAGAAAACGAAGATCATGGCATCTGGTCCCATCACTTCATGGGAAATAGATGGGGAAACAATGGAAACAGTGTCAGACTTTATTTTTCTGGGCTCCAAAATCACTGCAGATGGTGACTGCAGCCATGAATTTAAAAGACACTTACTCCCTGGAAGGAAAGTTATGACCAACCTAGATAGCATATTCAAAAGTAGAGACATTACTTTGCCAACAAAGGTTTGTCTAGTCAAGGCTATTGTTTTTCCTGTGGTCATGTATGGATGTGAGAGTTGGACTGTGAAGAAGGCTGAGCACCAAAGAATTGATGCTTTTGAACTGTGGTGTTGGAGAAGACTCTTGAGAGTCCCTTGGACTGCAAGGAGATCCAACCAGTCCATTCTGAAGGGTATCGGCCCTGGGATTTCTTTGGAAAGAATGATGCTAAAGTTGAAATTCCAGTACTTTGGCCACCTCATGCGAAGAGTTGACTCATTGGAAAAGACTCTGATGCTGGGAACGATTGGGGGCAAGAGGAGAAGGGGACGATAGAGGATGAGATGGCTGGATGGCATCACTGACTCAATGGACTTGAGTCTGAGTGAACTCCGGGAGTTGGTGATGGACAGGGAGGCCTGGTGTGCTGTGATTCATGGGGTCCCAAAGAGTCGGACAGGACTGAGTGACTGATCTGATCTGATCGGATTAAAATATCATTAACTTTATTAATAACTAGGTTGAATTACCACTTTTTCCAAGTTCAGAAAATATTCACATTGCTAAACACAGTAATATATCATACTGTTTGGGGAAATTTGGACAAAATACAAGTAAAAAACCATTAATTTACTGTAACTATGGTTACAATTGGTTTACATTTTCTCTTTCTGAAAACTATCTAGGTTCAATTATTCTTGAAAGCTCACTGGTTTTTAAAATAATACAGTTGTATTGTGAGTGTTAACACATTGTAGAAAAATTAAAATGTAACAAAAATTATAAAATAAAATACAAAATTTCTAAGTTTTAAGCAAGACTTAGAGTAAACACTTGGTATGCACCTATCCATTGTACTCACATATGGATCTCTATACAAATAATGTAGTCATAGTGTCTGTTCCATTTTGTACCCTGCATTTAACATCACACTGTGTCATGGAATCCTTAATGTTAGTAAACTGACTTAAATAATACAAATAACAGTCACCCAGCATTCAATAATGAGAACGCAGGCCAATCATAAATTATTTTCATATTAATCAACATTTGATCCGGTTTAAACTGGAAAGATGACCATGTGCAATGACTGGCAAAATAAGGAGGGAAGGAAGGAAAGAAAGGTAAATTCTCTAAAGTTGGGAGGTCAATTCCAAAGCCCTCTTTGCAGGTTAAGACTAACGAATATCTGTTGTGTTCTGCTGGATCATTGAAAAAGCAAGAGTTTCAGAAAAACATCTATTTCTGCTTTATTGACTATGCCAAAGCCTTTGACTGTGTGGATCACAATCAACTGTGGAAAATTCTGAAAGAGATGGGAATACCAGACCACCTGACCTGCCTCTTGAGAAACCTGTATGCAGGTCAGAAAGCATCAGTTAGAACTGGACATGGAACAACAGACTGGTTCCAAATAGGAAAAGGAGTACATCAAGGCTGTATATCGTCACCCTGCTTTTTTAACTTATATGCAGAGTACCTCATGAGAAACGCTGGGCTGGAGGAAGCACAAGCTGGAATCAAGATTGCCAGGAGAAATATCAATAACCTCAGATATGCAGATGACACCACCCTTATGGCAGAAAGTGAAGACGAACTAAAGAACCTCTTCATGAAAGTGAAAGAGGAGAGTAAAAACGTTGGCTTAAAGCTCAACATTCAGAAAACAGATCATGGCATCCAGTCCCATCACTTCATGGGAAATAGATGGGGAAACAGTGGCTGACTTAATTTTTCTGGGCTCCAAAATCACTGTGGATGGTGATCGCAGCCATGAAATTAAAAGATGCTTATTCATTGAAAGGAAAGGTATGACCAACTTAGACAGCATATTAAAAAGCAGAGACATTACTTTGTCAACAAAGGTCTGTCTAGTCAAGAATATGGTTTTTCCAGTAGTCATGTATGGATGTGAGAGTTGGACCATAAAGAAAGCTGGGCACCGAAGAATTGATGCTTTTGAACTGTGGTGTTGGAGAAGACTCTAGAGAGTCCCTTGGACTGTAAGGAGATCCAACCAGTCCATCCTAAAGTAGATCAGTCTTGAGTGTTCATTGGAAGGACTGATGCTAAAGGTGGAACTCCAATACTTTGGCCACCTGATGCGAAGAGCTGACTCTTTGGAAAAGACCCTGATGCTGGGAAAGATTGAGGTCAGGAGGAGAAGGGGATGACAGAGGATAAGATGGTTGGATGGCATCACCGACTCAATGGACATGGGTTTCGGTAGACTCTGGGAGTTGGTGGTGGACAGGGAGGCCTGGTGTGCTGTGGTTCATGGGCTCACAAACGGACACGACTGAGAGACTGAACTGAACTGGGTAGCTGTGTCTGACTCTGCAATCCTATGGACTGCAGCTCGTCAGCCTTCCATGTTCTTCATTATATCCCCGAGTTTTCTGAAACTCATATCCATTGAGTTGGCGATGCCATTCAACCATTTCATCCTCTGTCGCCCTCTTCTGCTTCCTTCAACTATACCCAGAATCAGGGTCTTTTCCAAATGAATGGGCTCTTTGCATCAGATGGCCAAAATATTGGAGCCTCAGCTACAGCATCAGGCCTTCCAATGAACATTCAGAACTGATTTCTTTTAGGATTGACTGGTTTGATCTCCCTGCAGTCCAAGGGACTCTTAAAAGTCTTCTCCAACAGCACAATTTGAAAACATTAAGTCTTCAGTGCTCAATCTTCTTTATGGTCCAGCTCTCACATCCAACCATGACTGCTGGAAAAATTATAGCTTTCACTATATGGACTTTGGTCTGCAAAGTGATGTCTTTGCTTTTTAATATGCTCTCTAGGTTTGTCAGAGCTTTTCTTCCAAGAAGTGAGCATTTTAATTTCATGGCTGCAGTCACCATCTGAAGTGATTTTGGAGTCCAAGGAAAGAAAATCTGTCACTGCTTCCACTTTTTCCCCTTCTATTTGCCACGAAGTGATGGGACAAGATCGTAATTTTGTGAATGTTGAGTTTTAAGCCAGCTTTTCCTCTCTCCTCTTTAACCCTCATCAAGATGTTCTCTAGTTCCTCTTCAATTTCTGCCATTAGAGGAGTGGTAACTTGTTGATATGATATTAACATACATACATGTTGATATTTCTCCTGGAAATCTTGATTCAGCTTGTGATTCATCCAGCCTGGTATTTCATATGATGTACTCTGGATAGAAGTTAAATAAACTGGGCGACTATATACAGCCTTATCATATTCCTTTCCCAATTTTGAACCAGTCAGTTGTTCCATATGGAGTTCTAACTATTGCTTCTTGATCTGTATACATGTTTCTCAGGAGACAGGGACGGTGGTCTGGTACTTGCATCTTTTCTAGAATTTTCTACAGTTTGTTGTGACATACACAGTCAAAGGTTTTAGTGTTGTCAATAAAGAGCAGTAGATATTTCTTTCTGAAATTCTCTTGTTTTCTCTATTATTCAGTGGATGTTAGCAATTTGAACTCTGGTTCCTCTGCCTTTTCTAAACCCAACTTGAATATCTCAAGATGTATTTTCAGACAATGTCTATCTTCCTTCAGTAACAAATGAGTTTAATATTCCTATAAGCTTCCATACTACAATCGTTAAGCAAATGTTTAATACTCCACAGCTTTAGCAAAATTCTTATTTTATTTAAAAATCTGATCATTTTCATGATTGTTTTCCTTGCTTAAAAGAGAAATTATTCTAAAAAAATTGAGTGTGTTTTTAAATTATTAATATCAAAGTGTGCTTTAGAAATGCAACCACAGTAATAGGTCCAGACAGCATGTCTCTTGGTACTAACACAGTGCTTTAGTTTCAGGTTAAGAAAATGAAAAATATTGATTCTTCAAAGCCATGCTAGTGTAGAAAAGGTCAGATATTGACCCTTTGTATTTTGAAACTTTTTATTTTGTGTTCTATATGTGGCCTATTCCTGTAAACATCTATAGATAGGAAATAATCCATTTACAAATTCCACTTTGGCTTGAGGTTCAATAAGCTTTACATGATGCTATAAAAAAGTATTTGCTTGACCTTAACCATATCTGTATCAGTTAAAAGAGTTATAATATCAAAATGCTGACAAAATAAAATTGAGAATGACTAAAATGTAAAGATTTATCAATGAATCATTGTCAAATAATACCAACAAATTCTATAATAATAATTTGTACCCAATTATGAGTGACACTTTTATTTATATTGATTCTTTGTTATGTTAATATTTGAGAGGGCTATTTTGGTCATTTTCAGATAATAAAAATTCCCCATACAAAAGTTTTATCTCAGTGATTGAAGAGTCCTTTTCTCTGATAGGTAAATGGCTTGCTTTTTTGGTACTTTCTGAATATAATGGTGCATCTCTATCTACTTATACTGAGGTTGATCAACCTAGTAAGAAAATCACCTTGTGTTATGATTCTTTTCAAAATGACCTAATAGGACTTTCTCCTGCGATCTGCATGTGGTCCATAGGAAAACATATCTATCTTTCTCCTATTTCCACTATTTTGTTCCCATACTCCAGTCTAGCTGATGTGTGGGCTGTGCACTTTCCAAGGGTAAATCAGATATCAGTCAACTGTGGTTCCCCAACCACAATGAACATTTGTTAACTTTTCCAGGGGGTTTTTCAAGTGACTTGGCTTCACCCATTGGAGGAAGTAAAGGATATTTTCATAATACTCCAGCAGCATTCTCCACGTGAATCATATCTTTCTTTGCTCAGTTCAACACATCAAAAATTGTATACCATTGAGGTAGATAATTTGGCAAAGGTTTGAAAGATGCAAAACATTAAAAAAAAACATACAGCTTTTTTCACAACCTAGCCTGTACTTCTATATAGTAAAAGTACTTGTCTCCTATTATCTTTCTCTTTAATCCTATTTTTAACTGTTAATTCAGCAAAGCTTGCTCCCTGTTTGGGATGTGGTTTCAAGTTTTGATTGAACAGACAAGAAGGAGAAGTCCAGATGCCTTAGCGATCAGGCCCTGCCCAGCCAATGGGTAAATAAATAGACAGTGGCCCCCTTTCTGATCTGATCTCCCATCCTGCCCTGCACATTCTTACCCCTCAGAGTGGAACCTCTCTCCCAAATTTAGAGAAAGGCTGACTTTCATTGGCTGTTTTGCTTTGGAAAACTCAAATAAAGCAGAGCATCATTATTATTACAGACTCTATTACTTTTTTTTCCTTTAACAGACAAATTTTAGTAATGCCAGGGATCAAAACATTTCAGTGGCTGGGTCATGGTGACCAGTACAAAATAACCTCTAAATTGCTTATTCAAAAAAACTACCTCCGAATATATTCAGTTTGTCTCTGAGTTCATGAAAGTGTGATAGAAGGAAAAAGAAAATTCTTTTGAAGATTTCCACATAATTTAGTCTAATAATTGACATGTCCACATCCTCCACCTTTCTATGACATTTCCTTTTTGTCTCAAATCACACTCAGAATCTTTATTGATTGAAAAATAGAACTTGAAAAAAAATTAAAAATAATAAGTTTAGATGTTTTAATATTAAATATAAATCAATGCTAATCTGGTTATGGTTCTATCTATAGAGCCAAAAATCATAAATACAGGACGGAGTCAAAATATTGGGGTTCCAAATCCCATGTGAATTTCTACATATGCAATAGCATTTATTCTCCATGTGCTTTAGCTATGTGTTACTAATTTATTACTGCTTCACAAATTACTTGGAAACATTCTTGTTTAAAACAATGAATATGACCCTGCTGTTTTGAGGATGAGGGATTTAGGCATCGCTGAACTGGATTTTCTGTGTAGGTTTTCTCATGTGGCTACAGTAAAAGTGTTGGCTGGGACTGCAGTCATTTCAAGGTTTGATTGAGAGAGGGTCCACTTCCAAGAGCAGTCACATGCCTTTTGATAGACCTCAAGTCTTCAGTGGCTGTTGGCTATAGCTAGCAGTTCCCTGATGCTAGGATCTCTCTATAGGGCAGCTGACAAGACAAGAACAGCATATAGCAAGAGAAGTGACATCCTATCATTTTTACCATATTCTATTCTTTAGAAGTGAGTTACTAGGTCTAGATTTCACACAAGCGCAGACAGTTATCCAAGCTTATGAAAACTAGGAGGTCAGTTATCAAACAGCACATTAAAATTTTAGATGTTCTCTACCATGGTTAAGGGATTCTCTTGTACCTCAGTCAGTAAAGAATCTGCCTGCAATGCAGGAGACCTGGGTTCAATTCCAGGGTTGGAAAGATCTGCTGAAGAAGGAAATGGTAACCCATTCCAGTATTTTTGCCTGGGAAATGCTATGGACAGAGGAGCCTGGCAGGCTACGGTCCACGGCATCACAAGAGTCGGACACGACTTTGCCAGATAACCAGACAACCACCAGATAACCACCATGGCTAAACGTTTATCATCTATAAGCCTCTAGAAGAGTGGTATAGATTTTTATACAGCAATGGACAATTTGGGAAGTACTACAAGCTGTTTAGTTCCAAAGTTGCATAGACTATATGTTGAAATTCTATCTAGAATGTAATTATTAAATTAGCTCTCCTTGTCCATTAAGATGAGGATATATGAGATAAGTGAAGGTTAAGTGGAAAGACTTTCCATTAAAAAAAATAACTTATAGAAACATTTTATCATTTATGATGCAGAAATTTTATTAAAAATTTCATATCCTCAAACAATGCATTAAAATCATTTGCTGATTTACGTTTCATTAAACAAAACAAATAGGAAAAAAAATGAAATGTTCCTACTGCTGCTGCAATAGATTACCACAAAGTTAGTGGCTTAAAAAATCACAAATTTATTATCTCAGTTTTAGAGGTCATAAGTTAAAAAAGAGTCTCACTGGGTTAAAATCAAGGGTCTGGCAAGACTGTACTCTTTTCTGAAGACTCTAGGCTAGAATCTGTTTACGATTGTTTTCCCCTTTCAGCTCCCAGAAGTTGCCTGCACACCTTGACTTGTGCCGCTCTTCCATCTTAGAAGCAGCAGTGGCTGGTTGGATCTTCCTTACGCTGCAACATACTGATGCTATCATACCTCTCTCTTTCACTTATAGGACCTTCAGATTTTAGTAGTCCTACCTAGATAACCTTAGATAATAGCTTCATCTGAAGTTCTGCTGAATAGTAAACTTAATTCTGTCTGCAATTTTAATCTATCCTTGCCATATAACATAATATAGGCTCTGGGAATTAGCATGTAAACCACTGTAGAGGATATTATTCTGCCCAACATACTTTGAAATGTTGGATTTAATTAAAGCAAGTATATATTTATACATTTTAATATGTATAGTACATTATACAATTATTGTAGTAACTTCAGAGCGATGCATGCTTATTGCATGAATAAATCAATACATATTCACCAGCTGAAACTGTTATGTCTGCTGTGAAAGAAAGTGAAAGTGAAAGTCACTCAGTTGTGTCCGGCTCTGTGATCCCATGGACTATGCAGTCCATGGAATTCTCTAGGCCAGAATACTAGAGTGGGTAGCCTTTCCCTTCTCCAGGGCATCTTTCCAACCCAGGAATTGAATCCAGGTCTCCTGCATTGCAGGTGGATTCTTTACCAGCTGAGCCACAAGGAAAGTCCAAACCTCCATCTCTTCTGCTTCCAATTTACCTTTTATATTTTGTCAGAAATAAATTTTCAAGATTTATATATGATTATAATAGTCATCTACATAAATTTATCATGTCACTCTATTTATTATAAATTCCTGAGCATGGCATTTGGGGCTTTTCATAATTTAACTTGAAGCTATTTTTCCACACTCTCTCATAATTACTCCCCTGGATATGTCTGCTATATAAAGTCAAAAGAGGCTGAGTCTCCTAGGTTGATGAAGAGAAGAGAGACACAGGTACTGGACACTTCCTACTGAAAGGTCATTTTGGCTTGGACTTCTCTTTGATTGCATTTTCTCAGACTGCCACAATTTCCAAATTATGTTTTCTTTGTTCTTTAGAGTACAATGGCAACAGGCACCATGTAAGAAGATATAAAGATAGGAAAATGATAACCATAGGAAGAATGAAAGGAGAAGTACAAAGTCTAGTTAAATAAACTTCTTTTCCCCATTACTAAAATTGTGTTACCTATTTCAGTGAAGGTTTCACACACAGTTGTTAGAAACCTGAATTCATCTCT
Organism: Bubalus kerabau; assembly: GCF_029407905.1. Taxonomy (NCBI): domain Eukaryota; kingdom Metazoa; phylum Chordata; class Mammalia; order Artiodactyla; family Bovidae; genus Bubalus; species Bubalus kerabau. The sequence continues at coordinate 254,335,416 of NC_073624.1, forward strand.
ACTGTTTAACCTCCCTCATCTTCTAATCCAATCCTTTTCAGTTCAGTTCAGTTAAGTCGCTCAGTCATGTCTGACTCTTTGCGACCCCATGAATTGCAGCACGCCAGGCCTCCCTGTCTATCACCATCTCCCGGAGTTCACTCAAACTCATGTCCATCGAGTCGGTGATGCCATCCAGCCATCTCATCCTCTGTCGTCCCCTTCTCTTGCTGCCTGCAATCCCTCCCAGCATCAGAGTCTTTTCCAATGAGTCAACTCTTTGCATGAGGTGGCCAAAGTACTGGAGTTTCAGCTTTAGCATCATTCCTTCCAAAGAACACCCGGGGCTGATCTCCTTGAGGATGGACTGGTTGGATCTCCTTGCAGTCCAAGGGACTCTCAAGAGTCTTCTCCAACACCACAGTTCAAAAGCATCAATTCTTCGGCACTCAGCTTTCTTCACAGTCCAACTCTCACATCCATACATGACCACAGGAAAAACCATAGCCTTGACTAGACAAACCTTTGTTGGCAAAGTAATGTCTCTGCTTTTGAATATGCTATCTAGGTTGGTCATAACTTTCCTTCCAAGGAGTAAGCGTCTTTTAATTTCATGGCTGCAGTCACCATCTGCAGTGATTTTGGAGCCCATCAAAATAAAGTCTGACACTGTTTCCACTGTTTCCCCATCTATTTGCCCTGAAGTAATGGGACCAGATGCCATGATCTTCGTTTTCTGAATGTTGAGCTTTAAGCCAACTTTTTCACTCTCCTCTTTCACTCTAATCAAGAGGCTTTTTAGTTCCTCTTCACTTTCTGCCATAAGGGTGGTGTCATCTGCATATCAGGAGAAGGCAATGGCACCCCACTCTGGTACTCTTGCCTGGAAACTCCCATGGATGCAGGAGCCTGGTGGGCTGCAGTCCATGGGGTCACTAAGAGTCGGACACGACTGAGTGACTTCACTTTCACTTTTCACTTTCATGTATTGGAGAAGGAAATGGCAACCCACTCCAGTGTTCTTGCCTGGAGAATCCCAGGGACAGGGGAGCCTGGTGGGCTGCCATCTATGGGGTCGCACAGAGTCGGACATGACTGAAGCGACTTAGCATCAGCAGGAGCATCTGCATATCTGAGGTTATTGATATTTCTCCAGGCAATCTTGATTCCAGCTTGGGCTTTTTCCAGCCCAGCGTTTCTCATGATGTACTCTGCATATTTAAGTCATATCAATTCCACCCCTCTACCACCATCTCCACTTCCAAGGCATACTCAGATGTCTTCAGTTCATAATCCATAACCTCTATCTCTTATTCTTCCAATTTACCTTTTATATTTTGCCAGAAATAAATTTTCAAGATTTACATATGATTATAATAATCTTCACATAGATTTATCATGACACTCTATTTATTATAAATTCCGGAGTGTGTCAGTTTGGGTTTTTCATAATTTAATTTGCAGCTACTTTTCCACACTCTTTTTTAATTACTTCCCTGGATATACCTAATATTCTAATATTCCCAACTCATTTGTAGTTTGCATAGCATATGTCTTTATTCAAAGCTTCTATTAGGCATGTCCTTTTTCTTTCCTGCTTATTTGGTTCCTATGATTACCCAGGAAAACTCTATGAATTCTCCCATGTCCCTTGAAGTGAAGTGAAGTTGCTCAGTCATGTTCGACTCTTTGCGATCCCATGGACTGTAGCCTACCAGGCTCCTCCATCCACGGAATTTTCCAGAAAAGAGTACCCTTACCAGTATCCAATCCAACATAAGTGAAATTGGTACCTGTCTTGCTATTGCACCTACATTTATTTTAAATCTCTATTAAAACAATATCCTTTCCCCCCCCCCCCCATTTTTCCATTTAGGACAAAATGTGTGCAAGTTGGTACTTAACTATTTTGTATTAAGAGCCCCAGGTTTGAACTGAGGTGATACTGATCATGTGTATACTTACCACAAATGTGGATATCTAAAATTATGTTCTACCTGGAAGAAAAGGGCACTAAGTAGTGGAAATAATTTCTCACTGAGGCTTGTTATACAAATGTATAGAGCAATGTGTTGCATATTTTCAAAATTTTTCATCTCTTCATCATTCTCCTCAAAGTAGTCTCAAGCTGTCCTCTTTTGGGGACAGATACTCCTCTTAAAGCTGGAGACTCTTATCCTCAGTGTGAGGTAGCTTTCTGGTGCAGATCTTATAAATGTGCATATAAATGAATTAAATTAAAAACAAAATATCTCAACCTGACTATTCTTTAATGCTTTTCTCCCAGATGTGCACTGACCCATTACTTACAGCAAACTTACACTATAAATCCTCACAATTACATATCCTTAGAGATTTTTTGCATCAGATTTCATTTGAATAGTTTTAAGAGACTCCTGGGGGCAAAAGAGATGGAAAATTTCATGTTCATCCAGAGACTAGATTACATCAATTATTATTATGCTGCTTGATCCTCCTGCTACAAGTCTTCCCTCTGTGACCATTTTTATTACATAATAATAATTACTATTATTTGTTAATTTGCTGAGTTCTAAGTGTGCCCTATTGGAGAAGGAAATGGCAACCCACTCTGGTATTCTTGCCTGGAGAATTCCATGGACAGAAGAGCCTTGGCAGGCTACAGTCCATGGGGTCCCAAAGAATCAGACATGATTAAGCAACTAACACACACACACATACAAGTGTGCTCTATAGTGCAGTACACAAATTAAAGAACTCACTATTTCTTTTCAGGGTTTTGCAATGTAAGTCATCGAGTTCAATATTTAGTCTTGGTGTTATTGTATATACACACAAATACAAAAACATACACTCTACAAATATGAACTACACACATATGTATAGGCACACACACAGAAATGTCAATAAATGAAGGGATTACCTTTGCAGATAACCAGAATGGTATGATCACTCATCTAGAGCTAGATATCCTGGAATACAAAGTCCAGTGGGCCTTAGGAAGCATCACTACGGACAAAGCTAGTGGAGGTGATGGAATTTCAGCTGACTTATTTCAAATCCTGAAAGATGATGCTGTGAAAGTGCTGCACTCAATATGTCAGCAAATTTGGAAAGCTCAGCAGTGGTCACAGGACTGGAGAAAGGTCAGTTTTCATTCCAATCCCAAAGAAAGGCAATATCAAAGACTGTTCAGACTACTGCACAATTACACTCATCTCATACACTAGCAAAGTAATGCTCAAAATCCTCCAGGCCAGGCTTCAATAGTATATGAACTGTGAACTTCCAGATGTTCAAGCTGGATTTAGAAAAGGCAGAGGAACCAAAGATCAAATTGCTAACATCTGTTGGATCATGGAAAAAGCAAGAGAGTTCCAGAAAAACATCTACTTTTACTTTATTGACTATGCCAAAGCCTTTGACTGTGTGGATCACCATAAACTGTGGAAAATTCTGAAAGAGATGGGAATACCTTACCTGGGAATACCAGACCACCTTACCTGCCTCCTGAGAAATCTGTATGCAGGTCACAAAGTAACAGTTAGAACTGAACATGGAACAACAGACTGGCTCCAATTCGGGAAAGGAGTACTCAAGGCTGTATATTGTCACCTTGCTCATTTAACTTATATGCAGACTGCATCATGCAAATTGCCCAGCTGGATAAAGCACAAGCTGGAATCAAGATTGCCAGGAAAAATATTAAAAAACTCAGATACGCAGACACCACCCTTATGGCAGAAAGTGAAGAACTAAAGAGCCTCTTGATGAAAGTGAAAGGGGAGAGTGAAGAGGTTGGCTTAAAACTCAACATTCAGAAAACTAAGATCAAGACATCTGGTCCCATCACTTCATGGCAAATAGATGGGGAAACAATGGAAAGAGTGAGAGGATTTATTTTCTTGGGCTCCAAAATCACTGCAGATGGTGACTGAAGCCATGAAATTAAAAGACGCTTGCTCCTTGGAAGAAAAGCTATGACCAACCTAGACAGCTTATTAAAAAGCAGAGACATTACTTTACCAACAAAGGTCTGTGTAGTCAAAGCTGTAGTTTTTCCAGTAGTCATGCATGGATGTGAGATTGGACTATAAAGAAAGCTGAGCGCTGTGAAAGAGAGTCATGGCACCACTGCTTCATATTCCCAATATGCCTCGTGTATAAGCAATCTCCTCTGATAGCTCAACACTAGAAAACAACTCAAAGGTTTTAGTAGATCATTGAAAAGGAACAATAAACATGAATTTCATGGAATCTCGATCTATGTTGAATCACCGTGTTAGAGGACCAGTGCATGTATGAATGGTAGACCAAGATCGTATGCCATTTGGCAGAGCTTTTACACCTCAATACATTAGTGCACGAGCTCAAGACTGGTGTATCTGTCTGACGATATACTTTATTTTCCCAATGATTAATAGATTCAAATAGACTTTATTTCTGCTAGATTAAGTGTGAGGCAAATAGGAGAAGCAGCAGGCCAAATGACTATAGGAACAGATGGAGACAGAAAGAAAGTGCATCACCCGACTGGTAACTGTAAAAGCCAGACAGACCGCCCCCTGACCCCGCCAACCAAGCTTTTTCTGCTAGAGATTCCTCAACTAAAATCTCATCCTGTCTGAGGCCTGACTTCATGACTACTGAGATATTGTGCTATACTGACCTAATTCCCCCAGATTAGTATCATATGCTCTAAATACTTGAGGTAATCTGAATATGTCTTTCGTATTTACGACATGAAGAGCTAAAGGCAGGAAAGGCAACAGGTGAGAGGTTGAGACAGAAGAAAAAAGGGGGTGAAGATCATTGTTACTTATCTATTTATACATAGTAGTTTATATCTCTTAATCTCATACCTCTGTTTGGCCCCTGCCTCCTTTTCCACACTGGTATCTACTAGTTTATCTGTGAGTCAGTTTTTGTTTTATATATATATATGCTGCTGCTGCTGGTAAGTCGCTTCAGTCATGTCCAACTCTGTGCAACCCCATAGATGGCAGCCCACCAGGCTCCCCGGTCCCTGGGATTCTCAAAGCAAGAACACTGGAGTGGGTTGCCATTTCCTTCTCCAATACATGAAAGTGAAAAGTGAAAGTGAAATCGCTTAGTTGTGTCTGACTCTTAGCGACCTCATGGATTGTAGCCCACCAGGCTCCTCCATCCATGGGATTTTCCAGGCAAGAGTACTAGAGTGGGGTTCCATTGCCTTCTCTGATATATATATATATATATATATATACACACACACACATACATACACACACACATATATATGTAAATATATATATCGATATATATATATATCGCAATATTTTTTCTTAAATATAACTATATGCTTATTATTCTTAATAAGAATAAGTATATGCTTATTTCTGTAAGCATAGTACTTTCTAGGTCCATCTATCTTGCTACAAATGCCAGAATTTCATTTATCTCTTGATGAACATGTGGGTTGCTTCCATGTCTAGCTTATTGTAAATAATGCTGCTATGGACATCAGAGTGCATGTATCTTTTTTGATTTAGTGTGTTTTCATTTTTTTTGTTTCCTCACATATATACTCAGGAATGAAATTGCTGGATTATATGGTAACGCTGGATTTTCAGTTTTATGAGAAACCTTCGCACTGTTTCAGTTCAGTTCAGTCGCTCAGTCGTGTCCGACTCTTTGCGACCCCATGAATCGCAGCACGCCAGGCCTCCCTGTCCATCACCAACTCCTGGAGTTTACTCAGACTCACGTCCATGGAGTCAGTGATGCCATCCAGCCATCTCATCCTCTGTTGTCCCCTTCTCCTCCTGCCCCCAATCCCTCCCAGCATCAGTGTCTTTTCCAATGAGTCAACTCTTTGCAGCAGGTAGCCAAAGTATTGGAGTTTCAGCTTCAGCATCAGTCCTTCCAATGAACACCTAGGACTGATCTCCTTTAGAATGGACTGGTTGGAACTCCTTGCAGTCCAAGGGACTCTCAAGAGTCTTCTCAAATACCACAGTTCAAAAGCATCAATTCTTTGGCACTCAGCTTTCTTCACAGTCCAACTCTCACACCCATACATGACCACAGGAAAAACCATAGCCTTGAGTAGATGGACCTTTGTTGGTAAAGTAATGTCTCTGCTTTTGAATATGCTATCTAGGTTGGTCACACTGTTTACCACAGTGTAATTTGGTTTCACCAACTGACATTCCTACTAACAGTGTAGGAGGGTTCCATTTTCTCCGCAACCTTGCTATCATTTGTTATTTGGGATTTTTTTGATGATAGCCATTCTGACAGGTATCAGGTGGTTTTGACTTGGATTTCCCTGATTATTTGTGATGTTTGGTATCTTTTTACATGCTTGTTGTTCAACCACATTTCCTCTTGTAAAAATATCTATTTTTATTCAAATTTTTTGATGTTGATTTCTATGAGCTTTTATACATGTTAGATATTAATCTCTTATCCATTCTATTATTTGCAAATATCTTCTCCCATTCAGTAGATTCTCTTTTTGTTTTGTTGATGATTTCCTTTGCTATGCAAAAACTTTTAAGTTTAATTAAGTTTCATTTGTTTATTTTTGTTTTTATTTCCTTTACTTTAGGAAATAGATCAGAAAATACTGCTTTGATTTATGTCAAAGAATGTTCTGCTTCTAGGAGTTTTATAGTATATAGTTTTTATTCCATTTTGAATTTGTTTTTGTATATGCGGCTATAAAGTTTTCTAGTTTCATTCTTTTACATGCAGCTGTCTGGTTTTCCGGCACCACTTATTGAAAAGCCTGTGTTTTCTCCATTTTTTATTCTTGTTCTTTTGTTGTAGATTGATTGACCATAAGTGTGTGGGTTTTTTTCTGGGCCATCTATCCTGTTCCACTGATCTTTGTGCTTGTTTTTATGCCATTGCCATACTGCTTTAAATACTATAGCTTATTAGTATATTCTGAAATCAGGGAACATGATTCCTCCAGTTCTGTTCCTCATTCTCAAGATTGTTTTGGTTTTTTGGTGTCTTCTGTGCTTCTGTCCAAATTTAAATTTTTTTTGTTCCAGTTCTATAGAAAATGGCATTGGTATTTTGACAGAGATTGCAATGAATCTGTGGATTCTCTTGGGTAATATGGTCACTTTAATAATGTTGATTCTTCCAATCCAAAAACACAATATATCTTTCCTTCTGTTTGTGTCATCTTCAATATTTTCATTGGTGTCTTATGGTTCTTGGAGTATAGGTATTCTGCCTCCTTAGGTAGGTTTATTCCTAGGTACTTTATTCTTTTTGATGCAGGGATAAATGGGATTGTTTTCTTATTCTTCTGATGTATCATTGTTGGTGTATAGAAATACAACAGATGTCTGTGTATTAATTTTGTATCAAATTCATTGATGAGTTCTAGTAGTTTTCTGGTGGTGTCTTTAGCATTTTATGTATATAGTATCATGTCATCTACAAACAGTGACAGATTTATTTCTTCCTTTCAGATGTGGATTCCTTTTATTTCTTTTTCTTGTCTGATTTATTTATTTATTTATTTTTTGCTGTGGTTAGAACCTCTAAAACTATGTTGGATAAAAGGCTATTTTTAATAGAAGATGATAAAGACATTTAAATGTTTTACAATGATATTGATTTGTTTTTCTACTGCTTATATCAAATATTATAATATGAATTTCTAGAAACATTTATTTCATGAAGATCTGAAATTTTTCAGAATAACACCAATAATGTTATTTCAGTCAAGCATTCATTTAACCAATATTTATTGTGTATCTATCAAATGTCATATTCTGCTCTAAATACTCAGGATTTATCACTGAAAAACACATTTGAAGATATCTTCCTTATGGGTTTTCATTTTAGTAGAAAAGTTGTGAATAATGAACAATCAATCAATCAACTACATAGTACCTCAGAATGTAGTGTGTTATGACAAAAAAGTAGAATAGTGCACGGTAAAAGGGTAGCATTACTACTATTTTATAAAGAAGTATAGATGAAGACAGTACTAACAAAAGAGACATGTTGACCATTATGTTAATGATTATTACTAGCATTCATCATATGCTCTACATGTAATAAATTTATGCTCAAAATTGATTAGAAAAAATTACTACATTAAAATCTAGTTGTATAAGTACATATATCCATTAAAAAGTGTACCCATTAAAAATAATCACAGAATGATCCTAGTTTCTAAGTATACTTATTAAAGAGAAAATTACAGTTAGTCTAACTGAAATGCAAAATACTATATGAGTGAATAATGAGCTATGGATTTTGTACTTTTGACCTGAATTAAATTTAATTACATTTTATATAAATTACCTTTTTATATAAAGGCATTTTATAGGGTTGGCTCAAAAGTTGGCCAAATCCAAACAAACATTTTGGCCAACTCAATATAACTGACTTATTTTAATAATTTGAATGTTATTTAAGTTACTTCAGATTTTACATAATTCAAGTAGCTTCAACACTTCTTTCTAACAATAACAATAAAAAGAATTCCAAACAATATTTCTAGGAAATAAATACATAAAAAACATAATATAATTACACATATTTAAAATTTGGTGGTAAGTTTCATTTATCAATTATTTTTGATACATTGAGTAAGCCACAATTTACTCTAACCACAGTAGCATCCCTATAAGAAGTTATTAATATTTGGTATATATAAATTTAAAATAGACACATTTATACTAATAGTTATTTTAAAACATTTGTTACCAAATAGCTTCCTTTGCCACTGCACTCCTAGTAGGACAAAATATCAAAGGGTAGCTTAATAAAAAGAGATTGCTGAGAGCAGCTGTATGTGATATGACTGACCTCCATTTGATGTAACTGGCGATTTCTTTAATGGAAAGTACTTAGAATTACACAGCAAGTGATTTTGTTTCTTTTCTATTGTGGGCAGTAAACGTTCCTACTTTGATTACTGTTGCAATCTTAAAGACATATTCAAACTCCTAAGAAAACAAGGTCAATAACTAAAAGCAAAATTCTCTTTTACAATAGCAAGTTACATACTATACCTAAGCACAGTTAACATGATTAAAACAATATTTAAAATTTACTTTGGCCCAAGATCACTTTCTTTATTCAAGAATTTCCAAAAAATTCTACATGAAAAGTTGTTTTTTATTCTTTCAATTCAATGCTTATAAAATGGCAGCAGAATTCTAGAAGACATATATTATATTCAAAATAAATATTTTAAAAGGTGTAAATGTATATTTCATATGCCTTAATGACTACATGAAGACATTTCTTTGGTAGTATTTGGCATTCACATCATACAGCCATGCTCCATGTATTATTTAAACATTTTAAAATTACAGTTAGTTAATTTCTGTTCTAAGACATTTTGTTTTATTTAAGAGCTGAGAGTATTTCAAAACTCAAGAAATGTTACTGTGAGCTAAATCACTGGTATAAAGTTGCTTATATATATATAATATGGATATGTGTATATATATTCCTATACAAAGATATATAACATAATTGTTAACAGAATTCAAAATTTCAAAAAAAATTAGGCAGTAATTTTGTGTTTTTTATATAGGGTGTTACTGAAAGTATGACAAACATTAAAAAAAACATAAATTATATATTTGAGATAAAGAAAAAATAGATTATTTGCAGTTACTTTGTATTAAAACTGAACTTTCAAAGAACAATATCCAAATACTTTTTTGTTTCAAATAAATCTATCCATTCATAAAACAATAGTTGAAGAAAATGTAGAGATTCTTAATCAAATTGGCATGAGTACATTCATCAAGAATGTATTTCATTAAATCAGTAGTTATGACAGTAGAATAAAAATGAAATTTTCAGACATGTTAACTATAATGAAATTGCTAGAGGCAATATATTCTCACAGCAGTCTATATCCTTTTTTTTTTTTTTTAACATATGAAAATGTTTTCCCTTTTGGAAAGTCTTCCTACTTACTAGAGTTGTTAATACATTAGTGTTAAAAAGCATGAGAATGCCAGCTTTTACTTCTCTTTGTATTGTTTTAAACTTAGTTACTAACACTGATTCAACACTGAACACATTAAAAAAAGCTTTTATTTGACATCAGGTATTGGTTCTAGAAAATTTTCTTTGCAACTTCACCTGATTGTTTCTGAATAAAAACAGTAACAATAACACTCATAAACACATGCAAAGCAGCCTGCCCATAGGCTAAGTATCTATATGTAATATTTTATTTAGTTATCATGACAACCTTGTTAGGCAGATATTATTATTGAAGCGGAAATGAAAATATGATTGTGTTAAATAACTTTCCAATGTTGCACACCGTATAGATGAATTTAGGGAACTTGAATTCAAATCTTTTGAATTGCATCAACTAATTTCTTACAATGTTTTAAATTTTCTATCACAGAAACAGAAGTATAGATCAACTGAACAGTGTAGAAAGCCCAGAGATAAATCCATATACCTATGGTCACATAATCTATGACAAAGGTGAGACTATACAATGGAGAAAAGACAATCTCTTCAATAAGTGGTCCAGGGAAGACTGGACAGCTACACTAAAAGAATGAAATCAGAACACTTCCTAACAGCACACACGAAATAAACTCAAAATGGATTAATGACTTAAATATAAGGCTAGACACTAGAATAAACTCTAGGAGGAAATCATATGCAGAATACTCTACGACATAAATCACAGAAAGATCTTTTCTGACCCACCACCTAAGTAATGGAAATGAAGACAAAAGTGAACAAGTGGGATCTAATTAAACTTAAGCAATTTTACACAGCAAACAAAACCATAAACAAAACAAAAAGACAATCCTCAGAATGGAAGAAAATATTTGCAAACAAAGCAATTGACAAGGGATTAATCTCCAAAATATACAAACTGCTCATGCAGTTCAATATTAAACAAATGAACGACCTCGTCAAAAACTAGGTGGAAGAGCTAAACAGACACTTCTCCAAGGAAGACATACAGATGGCCAACACACACAAGAAAAATGCTCAATATCACTATTAGAGAGATACAAACAAAATTACAATATCATCTCCGATCAGTCAGAATGATCATCATCAACAAATCTACAAACAATAAATCCTAGAGAGGTTCTGGAGAAAAGGGAATCCCCTTACACTGTTCATGGGAATGTAAACTGATATAGCCCCTAAGGAGAACAGTATGCAGGTTCCTTAAAAAACTAAAAATAGAAATACCATATGACCCAGTAATCCAACTCCTGGGAATATACCCAGAGAAAACCATAATTCAAAAATATACATTAAAGATATTGTTTGTTGCAGCACTATTTACAATAGCCAGGACATGGAAATAACCTAAATGTCTATCAACAGAGGAATAGATAAAGACAATGTAGTACATGTATACAATGGAATATTGTGTGTGTGTGCTCAGTCACTCAGTTGTGTCCGACTCTTTGAGATTCCATGGACTATAGCCCTCCAGGCTCCTGCTGCTAAGTCACTTCAGTCGTGTCTGACTCTGTGCAACCCCATAGATGGCAGCCCACCAGGCTCCCCCATCCCTGGGATTCTCCAGGCAAGAACACTGGAGTGGGTTGCCATTTCCTTCTCCAATGCATGAAAGTGAAAAGTGAAAGTGAAGTTGCTCAGTCGTGTCCGACTCTTAGCGACCCCATGGACTGCATCCTACCATGCTCCTCCATCCATGGGATTTTCCAGGCAAGAGTACTGGAGTGGGTTGCCATTGCCTTCTCCAGGCTCCTAGATCCATGGAATTTTCCAGGAAAGAATATTGGAATTAATTGCCATTATAATTGAATATTATGATTTAATATTACCCAGCCATGAAAAGGAATAAAATTGTCATTTATAGACATGTGGATGGACCTAGAGACTGTCATACAGAGTGAATTAAATCAGGAAGACAAAAAACTATATTAATGCATATATATGGAATCTAGAAAAATGGTATATAAATAGATACATACACTCAGAGAACAAACATATGGATACCAAGGGGGAAAGCAGGGGAGTGAGATGAATTGGGAGATTGTGGTTGACATATATACATTACTACATATACAATAGATAACTAAGGAGAACCTATTGTATAGCCACAGAGAACTGTACTTGGCACTCTGTGGTGACCTAAATGGGAAGAAATCCAAAGAAGAGAGGACATATGTATACCAGTTCAGTTCAGTCCCTCAGTCGTACAGACTCTTTGCAACTCCATGTATTGCAGCACGCCAGGCCTCCCTGTCCATCACCATCTCCCGGAGTTCAATCAAACTCATGTCTATCGAGTTGGTGATGCCATCCAGCCATCTCATCCTCTGTCGCCCCCTTCTCATCCTACCCCCAATCCCTCCCAGCATCAGAGTCTTTTCCAATGAGTCAACTCTTCGCATGAGGTGGCCAAAGTACTGGAGTTTCAGCTTTAGCATCATTCCTTCCAAAGAAATCCCAGGGCTGATCTCCTTCAGAATGGACTGGTTGGATCTCCTTGCAGTCCAAGGGACTCTCAAAAGTCTTCTCCAACACCACAGTTCAAAAGCATCAGTCCTTTGGTGCTCAGCTTTCTTCACAGTCCAAATCTCACATCCATACATGACCACTGGAAAAACCATAGCCCATATATTTTTTTTTCAGGCTTCCCTTGTGGCTTAATTGGTAAATAATATACCTGCAATGTGGGAGACCTGGGTTCAATCCCTGGGTTGGGAAGATACCCTGGAGAAGGGAAAGGCTACCCACTCCACTATTCTGGCCTGAAGAATTCCATGGACTGTATAGTCCATGGAGTTGCAAAGAGTTGGATACGACTGAGCAACTTTCACTCATGGGTGTTTCACTTTTCTGTATAGCAGAAATTGACAGAGCAGTGTAAAGCAATTATACTCTAATAAAGAAAATAAACATTGTTTTGACTCTACCTTTATAAAAGCAAGTATCAGTTCAGTTTGGTTGCCCAGTTATGTCCAACTCTTTGAGACCCCATGAACTGCAGCATGCCAGGCATCCCGGCCCATCACTAACTCCCGGAGTTTACTCAAATTCATGTCCATTCAGTCGGTGATGCCATCCATCTCATCCTATGTTGTTCGCTTCTCCTCCTGCCTTCAATCTTTCCCAGCATCAGCGTCTTTACAAATGAGTCAGCTCTTCACCTCAGGTGGCCAAAGTATTGGAGATTCAGCTTCAACATCAGTCCTTCCAGTGAACACCCAGGGCTGATCTCCTTTAGGATGGATTGGTTGTATCTCCTTTCAGTCCAAAGGACTCTCAAGAGTCTTCTCCAACATCACAGTTCAAAAGCATCAATTTTTTGGCACTCAGCTTACTTTATAGTCCAACTCTCACATCCATACATGACTAATGGAAAAACCATAGCCTTGAATAGGTGGACCTTTGTTGACAAAGTAATGTGTTTGCTTTTTAATATGCTGTCTAGGTTGGTCATAACTTTCCTTCCAAGGAGTAAGCGTCTTTTAATTTCATGGCTGCAGTCAACATCTGCAGTGATTGTGGAGTAAAACAAAAATAGTCTGCCACTGTTTCCATTGTTTCCCCGTCTATTTGCCACAAAGTGATGGGACCAGATGCTATGACCTTCTGAATGTTGAACTTTAAGCCAACTTTTTCACTCTCCTCTTTCACTTTCATCAAGAGGCTCTTTAGTTCTTCACTTTCTGCCATAAGGGTGGTGTCAGCTGCATATCTGATATTTCTCCCAGAAATCTTGATTTCAGCTTGTGCTTCCTCCAGCCCAGCACTTCTCATTATTTACTCTGCATAAGTTAAAAAAGCAGGGTGACAATATACAACCTTGATGTACTCCTTTCCCTATTTGGAACCAGTCTGTTGTTCCATGTCCAGTTCTAACTGTTGCTTCCTGACCTGCATACAGATTTCTCAAGAGGCAGGTCAGGTGGTCTGGGATTCCCATCTCTTTCAGAATTTTCCACAGTTTATTGTGATCCATGCAGTCGAAGTCTCTGGCATAGTCAATGAAGCAGAAATAGATGATTTTCTGGAACTCTCTTGCTTTTTTGATAATCCAGTGGATGTTGGCAATTTGATCTCTGGTTCCTCTGCCTTTTCTAAAACCAGCTTGAACATCTGGAAGTTCACGGTTCATGTATTGCTGAAGCCTGGCTTGGAGAATTTTGAGCATTACTTTACTAGTGTGTGAGACGGAGTGCAACTGTGTGGTAGTTTGAGCATTCTTTGGCATTGCCTTTCTTTGGGATTGGAATGAAAACTGGCCTTTTCCAGTCCTGTGGCCACTGCTGAGTTTTCCAAATTTGCTGACATATTGAGTGCAGCACTTTCACAGCATCATCTTTGAGGATTTGAAATAGCTCAGCTGGAATTCTATCACCTCTACTAGCTTTTTTCAAGTAAGCAAATATAAGTGACCAAATAAATCACCGAATACCTACAATGTGCAAAGTCATTCATTTCATATAGATTCCACATCACTAGCAACATCTGATATCAGTAGTTGATATTGGAGCTTAAATTAAAATTCAAATCATCTGTAACACACCAAAAATATTTATTAAATAACTCAAGTTACATTTGTTTTTATTAATCAAAACTGGGTTTAATATTTTGGTAGGCTTGACTAGGCAGAAAATATATTTATCATAAAAAGACAACCTATCCTAAATATGTTCATCATTTGGGGTGAACACATATTCATTAATCAAAATGTGTTTAATCTATGTAAAAACTGCCTCACATTGGAGGATATAAAGCACCATTATTTTGAAAAAGTGTCTATGACTGTTCTGTAGGTTTAATTACAATCATAATATTGCTAATGGTGTCATTTTAATCATTATGTGTGTTAAATTAATATTTATGAATTAAATATATATGTGAATCACATAAAATATTTAATCCTTAGTTTATTTGATTTATTCATTGACTCATTAGAAAAATATCTATTCTTTCCTACATCAGGAAGATCCACTGGAAAAGGAATAGGCTATCCACTCCAGCACTCTTGAGCTTCCTTTGTGGCTCAGTTGTTAAAGAATCTGCCCGCAATGAGGGAGACCTGGGTTCAATCTTTGGGTTGGGAAGATCCCCCAAAGAAGGGAAAGGCTACTCTCTCCAGTATTCTGGCCTGGAGAATTCCATGGACTGTATAGTCCATGGGGTCGCAAAGAGTCAGACATTACTAAGTAACTTTCACTTTCACTCTGTCCTATCATTACTCTATCTGCTGGGATATATTATGAAAAACAAAAATAGACTTTCTCCTCATCTTGTAAAATTTATGCTTTAATATGTGAGTCAGACGATCAACAGGTAAAGCATGAAATAAAAATATAAATATGGTACATCTTTAGAAATCAATGGGTTGTCTGTGAAGGTCTCTCAAAGAAACTGACATTTTGAGGAGAACTAAAGGTCACAACCAGGCAAAGAGTGGTGGTAAATTTATTTCAGGGAATATTAATGTCCAAAGCTTCCAAAGTGAAAAAGAGCTTAATATGTTCTAGGATTGACAGAAGGCCAGTGTAATGTTTCACAGGGAGAAACACGGTATGAGATGTGCTAGAGGAGAAAGACAGGAGCCTGCCATGTTGAAACTCATAGACCAGAAAAAGTGGTGTGAACAGAAGACACTGATAGGTTGCTAAGAGGGGAATTATACATTCTGATTTATACAGTATAAAGATAACTCCAGGTCCTTTGTAGAAAATGGATTGAGAGGAATGGGTAAAAGTGGGGAGAGGATGAGACCAGTTCAGTCTATTATGATAGTTCATCACATAAAATGATGATGCTTGGACAAGTGTGGAGCTAAGAAAGTTATCAAGACCTGGACACATTTGAGCAAAAACCTGCCTAGCTTTCTGTATCGAGTTTTTGATTTAATAATAATAATACAAACAACAAAACCCTAAGCTCTGCTTAGGGAAGGAAGATCAAGGGAAATTCTGCTTGTCTCGGTATCCCATGACACATGCTGCTGAGACTAAGTGATTTTTAATATTAAATGAGTACTTTTGCTCAGTAGCTATTGAGAGTGTCTGCAGTAGTATGAGAGGCAGGCTAGGAGGAGGAGGTGGGGGGCTTCCCTGTTTGGCACTGGGCCCTGTTGTTGCTGAGGCTCCTGTTTGCCTCTGAGGCTCAGATCCCACCAGGCCTCTTGAGTGCTCTAACAGTTACAACTCCTAATAGTTAGAAAAGAAACATCTGGGGTGAGATGCAAAACGAAATGAGAAGTCCATTTCTGAATAAAATTAAATGACTTCTATGGCTACTGAAAAAGAGAGAAAAATTCAACAAACTCATTTCCTTTGAGTTTCACTAGATGATGCTCTTGCAGATTTTCTTCCATCCCTGTAATGCTCCTTTTCAGTTTCTTTTGAAGGCCTTTTCATTTTCACTCTAGCTCTGAATATTAAAAGTCTAGCTCTCAACTTTAGTTACCCAACACTTTTGACCTAGGCCCTCTTAGGGCAAAGCCTTCATTTCAAAGGCTTCAAATATTTATGTGATAAATGTAATATATTTCATTCATAAGCATCTGAGTTCCAAATCAGTTTATCCTAGCTCTTAACACTGCCTTCTTAGCAATATCTCTAATACAATATATTTAAAACCAAATTCTTGCTCTTCCTTACACTGGAGTGTTTTAGTGAAACTTCAACCCCCCCCCCCCCCCGAAGTTTCAATTAAAGCCAGATATATTCATTTAAATCTTAAGACTTCCCTCTCTACTGCTTGTCCAACTCCCTTACTCAAAACTTGCCATCCGTCTGGTCTGATTTCTGATCTCTAATGCTTCAAGCACTTTCATAATTCAGAGCCCCTTGAATACTGTATTCTCTGCCAAGGATCATCTCCTCCTCCTCATTCTTGCTTCATCTTTGATGAAGATTAATTTCTACTCAGTGTCTAGAAGGAACCATAAATATCACCTTATCAAAAAGGTTTTATGCCATATCGCCCCTCAATCTACATTTTTCTCTTACATTTTCCCAAAGCACTCCCCATCCATTTTCTTGCAAAACATTTATCATTGTTGGTCATGATACTTTTGTCATTATATTTTGTTTAAAATAATCTTAACCACTAGACCATATGCTACACAACAGCATCAATCTTACCTATTTTACTAACTACTATATTCTTGGAACCTACAGCTACTGCTAAAGGTCTGTACTTCAAAGGTAAGTGCCATAAGAATTACTACTTTAGTTTGTTTGCAGTATAGAAAAAAAAAAACTTCTTTAAAGAATAATTTCTAATAAAATAAGTTAAAATTAACTATCTTTTTAGTTAATAAAAGTAAAAAAGCACCTTCAAAACATATTGAACAAATTGAACTGCAGCAATAAAACATTATATTGTGTGATTAATGCAGTTTCTGGAGTTTTAGTCAATTTTTTAAAAAAGATTTCACCTGGAAGAGGAGTTATTAAAAAAATTACACAAATGTTACAGCCATTGCCTTTTCTCACTTTTATTCTTGCAAATATTTGAATTACTTTAACTGATATGTGCTTGAGCAAATGGCTGTTCACTACTGATATGCCGTTTCTTTTGTGGTATAGTTTATTGGTTTGAAATTAAGAATTGGTTATTTAAAAATTTTCAAGAACACAGAAATTCCTAAAATCTGGAAATCTGGGCATTGTAGTAGGTTGAGATAATCTTAGGCAATTACTAAATTTACT
Organism: Bubalus kerabau; assembly: GCF_029407905.1. Classification (NCBI taxonomy): domain Eukaryota; kingdom Metazoa; phylum Chordata; class Mammalia; order Artiodactyla; family Bovidae; genus Bubalus; species Bubalus kerabau. Next base: position 254,353,052 of record NC_073624.1, read on the forward strand.
ATTCAACAGATTAAACCTTTTTAAATAGAAGAATATAAAAATAAAATACAGACAAAATATGGAGAATATTTACTAAACAGGTTATTTTAAACAATTCTAATTTTTTCCTAAAATTATACAACACAATTTTATTTAAATACATTATTTAAATAGTTTCTAAAATTTGTTGAAATTTTTACCATACTAATAATTTTTAATGATTTATGATGATTATCTAACACCTTATAATTTAAAGAACAACCTATAGTATTTAAGATGGTAAATATTATTTTCTTTTAGGAAGTTCTTCACTTATTTGTTGATTTATTTTACTCTTTTAAGTAACTGAAAGTGAATTTTATGGAAGTCCAAAGTCAGATATGCAAAACTCAGTAAGTAAGAACATAAGATATTCAGAGCAACATTTTCTCATCAGTTTATATTTTGTTCTTTTTATTATGCACACTTAAAACTGCATGAACTCTGCATTTCTTTGTAGTAATATGAAAATGTGGATGGGAGAATCTCTACTACACTGATAATTAAATGATTGTGGCTACGTGATTCCTTGTAATTTCTTCTATACTTTACTCTTTAGACGATTTATTTGTAACCAGAGAAGTTTCACAAAATATAGTTATCTGTAAAACGTTCAAAGATCCTTCATCCTTTCCAATATGTCAGGAAAATCAGCCTTGAAAAGACCAAGATAAAACTTCCAAGATCCAGCTAAGTGCCCTACTATTGTTTTCTCCTCTTCTCCTCCTGTTTTCCTGAAAATTAAAATCAAGTTGCTGTGTCTGCAAAGCAGTTCTCCAGATGTCTCCAAGACTAAGTGAAAAATGACAGATGAAGCATAAAAATGGAAAAGGCTTGACAAAAATGAACCAGGTTGAACCCAATGTAGTGTGTACAGTCTTGCCTTAATTTTCTTACCAACACCTGTTAGTATCGATATAAATGATAAAACTCAGATCATTAGTCTTAAAATGAAATTCTATTAAAGAAAATATCACACAGTGTAGCTTTTTTTTTAATGCTCACTCATCCAGTTTCAGTAGTTGTAAGTCATTAAAAAATAATCTTAAAGGTCTGTACAAGCTGAGCCATGGGTATTTGTTTTTTCTAAAATCTTAAATATACACTCTTAAATAGTGGGGGAGATGAATAATAAAGCCTTCCTGCAGTTAAGAATATAAACAATTACAACTGCCACGACATCAAAAGTGATCACAGTTTTCTTAGAAAGGGAGAAAGAAGACAGAAACACACTAGAGAATTTTCCAACTCTTACTTAGCCATGGATAAACGTTATAAAGAAAAAATCCAGGGACTGTGGTCCAGTTATCAAAACATATAATCAACATCCAAAAAAATCCATTCTTCTCTTTTTCATAGGATTATTTATTTTATAATATGAAATAAATTGTAAAAGCTTACGCAGTTAAACATATTTGACATGTTATTTTCTCTTTCTAATAAGTTGCTAGTTTATTTCTCCTAAAGCAAATTCTTTGAAGTAAATGATATTAATATTTTATTATATTTTCTATTAGCTAATATTTGAATTATTTATATTTAGCCCCTGCCTTTTCTATTCTCTTTGACTGAATTGTTTTTCCTCAATCCCTGCATGCTGTCTCTTTCTTGACAATAGGTCTTCCTTATCACCTTATCCATATTACACCCTTCCCATAACTCATTATACTTTTCCCATTGTTTTCCTTATAACAGGTCACCAGTTAAAAAATAACTACTTGTTAGTTATTTTCTGTCTTCTCTCTTATGAGAATATCTTGGCCAAAATACAAAGAACTTGCCTCTTTGAAATGCTACAGCCTTTTTACAGATAGCAGGCACTTAAATCCTCAGGGCCACTAAAGCTGTTGGTATAAAGATGGTGCTTAATAAGTCTTAGTTGAAACTGAAAGAAAATAAGAATTAAGAAAGCATGAAGAAAAGAAGGAAGGAAGAGAAGAAGAAGTGCAATGAAAGAGTTAAGCAATAACCTTTTATTTTTTGGCCACATGGCTTGTGGGATTTTAGTTCCCTGATTAGGGATTGAAACCAGACCACAGCAGTGAAAGCTCCAAGTACTAACCACTGGACAGCAAAGAAATTCCAATAACTTTAAATATAGTGGATCTACTTACAAAGGTTTATTCCAAAGAAAGAGGTAAAAATAACACTTATTTACAAGGTACAGTTTATTTTTCTAATTAATTTTTAGATGTTGGTGTAGTTGGTTTATGACATTCTATTAGTTTCAAATAAACAATTCAGTGATTCAAATTTTTTATAGATTATACTGCATTTAATTCCTGTGCTGTACAACATATCCTTGTCATTTATTAATTTATTACTTACTTTTATTAGAATATAATTAGCAATGATGTGTTAATTACAGGTGTACAGCTAAGTGATTCAGTTATAACAATATAAGTGTCTAGTTTTTTTCAAATTATTTTCTTATATAGGTTATTACAGAATATTGAGCCAAGTTCCTTGTGCTATACATTAGGTTCTTATTGGTTATCTATTTTTTTTAATTTTATTTTATTTTTAAACTTTACAAAATTGTATTAGTTTTGCCAAATATCAAAATGAATCCGCCACAGATATACATGTGTTCCCCATCCTGAACCTTCCTCCCTCCTCCCTCCCTATACCATCCCTCTGGGTCGTCCCAGTGCACCAGCCCCAAGCATCCAGTATCGTGCATCGAACCTGGACTGGCAACTCATTTCATACATGATATTTTACATGTTTCAATGCCATTCTCCCAAATCTTCCCACCCTCTCCCTCTCCCACAGAGTCCATAAGACTGTTCTGTACATCAGTGTCTCTTTTGCTGTCTCGTACACAGGGTTATTGTTACCATCTTTCTAAATTCCATATATATGCATTAGTATACTGTATTGGTGTTTTTCTTTCTGGCTTACTTCACTCTGTATAATAGGCTCCAGTTTCATCCACCTCATTAGAACTGATTCAAATGTATTCTTTTTAATGGCTGAGTAATACTCCATTGTGTATATGTACCAAAGCTTTCTTATCCATTCATCTGCTGATGGACATCTAGGTTGCTTCCATGTCCTGGCTATTATAAACAGGGCTGCGATGAACATTGGGGTACACGTGTCTCTTTCCCTTCTGGTTTCCTCAGTGTGTATGCCCAGCAGTGGGATTGCTGGATCATAAGGCAGTTCTATTTCCGTTTTTAAAGGAATCTCTACACTGTTCTCCATAGTGGCTGTACTAGTTTGCATTCCCACCAACAGTGTAAGAGGGTTCCCTTTTCTCCACAGCCTCTCCAGCATTTATTACTTGTAGACTTTTGGATCGCAGCCATTCTGACTGGTGTGAAATGGTACCTCATAGTGGTTTTGATTTGCATTTCTCTGATAATGAGTGATGTTGAGCATCTTTTCATGTGTTTGTTAGCCATTTGTATGTCTTCTTTGGAGAAATGTCTATTCAGTTCTTTGGCGCATTTTTTGATTGGGTCATTTATTTTTCTGGAGTTGAGCTGTAGGAGTTGCTTGTATATTTTTGAGATTAGTTGTTTGTCAGTTGCTTCATTTGCTATTATTTTCTCCCATTCTGAAGGCTGTCTTTAACTGGAGGAATCAACCTACCTGACTTCAGGCTCTACTACAAAGCCACAGTTATCAAGACAGTATGGTACTGGCACAAAGACAGAAATATAGATCAATGGAACAAAATAGAAAGCCCAGAGATAAATCTGTGCACATATGGACACCTTATCTTTGACAAAGGAGGCAAGAATATACAATGGATTAAAGACAATCTCTTTAACAAGTGGTGCTGGGAACTCTGGTCAACCACTTGTAAAAGAATGAAACTAGAACACTTTCTAACACCATACACAAAAATAAACTCAAAATGGATTAAAGATCTAAACGTAAGACCAGAAACTATAAAACTCCTAGAGGAGAACATAGGCAAAACACTCTATGACATACATCACAGCAGGATCCTCTATGACCCACCTCCCAGAATATTGGAAATAAAAGCAAAAATAAACAAATGGGACCTAATTAACCTTAAAAGCTTCTGCACATCAATGGTTATCTATTTTTTAAAAAAAGTGTGCAGCACTGTTTATAATAGCCAGGACATGGAAGCAACCTAGATGTCCATCAGCAGATGAATGGCTAAGAAAGCTGTGGTACATATACACAATGGAGTATTACTCAGCCATTAAAAAGAATACATTTGAATCAGTTCTAATGAGATGGATGAAACTGGAGCCTATTATACAGAGTGAAGTAAGCCAGAAAGAAAAACACCAATACAGTATACTAATGCATATATATGGAATTTAGAAAGATGGTAACAATAACCCTGTGTATGAGACAGCAAAAGAGACACTGATGTATAGAACAGTCTTATGAATTCTGTTGGAGAGGGAGAGGGTGGGATGATTCGGGAGAATGGCATTGAAACATGTATAATATCATGTATGAAACGAGTTGCCAGTCCAGGTTCGATGCACAATACTGGATGCTTGGGGCTGGTGCACTGGGACGACCCAGAGGGATGGAATGGGGAGGGAGGAGGGAGAAGGGTTCAGGATGGGGAGCACATGTATACCTGTGGCGGATTCATTTCGATGTTTGGCAAAACTAATACAATACTGTAAAGTTTAAAAATAAAATAAAATTAAACTAAAAAAAAAAAACACAAAAAAAATTTAAAAAGTATGCACCTGTCAATCCCAAATTCCAAATCTATCCCTCTGCCCAACTATTCTCCCCCTCTGCCCCACAGTAACCATAAGTTTTCTAGATCTATGAGTCTTTTTCTATTCTGTAATTGAGTTCATTTGTATCATATTTTTCAATTCTGCATATAAGTGATATCATTTGTTTTTGTCTGACTTACTTCCCTTAATATAATATTCTATTTTCATTCATAAGGCTTATTTTTGAACTTTCCAATGTGCCAGCTTTTTTTCTATTCTTTAAAAATATAATTATTACAAAGATAAACCAATATTTTTCTTTGGTGCACAGTCTATGAATTCAACTAATTTATAAATTTGTGTAATAGCCACCACTACTAGAATTTCAACAGTTCCATCACTGTTAGAATTACAGAATGGTCCCGTCACCCTTAAAAATCCCTCAGGCGGCCCCACTGTAGTCAAACCCTCTCACCACCACTAACACTCAGAAACCACCTATCTGTTCTCCTTCCTTACAGTTTCTCCATTTAAAGGATATAGTATCAATCGGTTAATACAAAATGTAACTATTTGAGGCTTGACTTTGATAAAGCATTATGAGTTTGAGACTCATTCACAGTTGTGTTTTTACTCACAGTTGGTTTCATTTTATTAACATGTAGCATTTCACCAATGGATATGTAAGAATATGTTTTATTGAAGGATTTACTGGCTGATTCCAATTGTTGACAAATATGAATAAAGCTGAAATAACATTTTCCAGACAAGTTTTTTATGTTAGCATAAATTTTAACTTTCTCAAGGTAAAAAAAAAAAAAAAGAATAGATCATCCATATTGAATACTAAATGCATGCCCAAGTTTATAATTGCAAAAGTGATTACTTTGTATTGTTTTGCATTCAGTTCAGTTCAGTTCAGTTGCTCAGTCATGTCCGACTCCTTGCCACCCCATGAATCACAGCACGCCAGGCCTCCCTGTCCATCACCAACTCCCGGAGTTCACTCAGACTCACGTCCATCGAGTCACTGATGCCATCCAGCCGTCTCATCCTCTGTCGTCCCCTTCTTCTCCTGCCCCCAGTCCCTCCCAGCATCAGAGTCTTTTCCAATGAGTTAACTCTTCGCATGAGGTGGCCAAAGTACTGCATCATTCCTTCCAAAGAAATCCCAGGGCTGATCTCCTTCAGAATGGACTGGTTGGATCTCCTTGCAGTCCAAGGGACTCTCAAGAGTCTTCTCCAACACCACAGTTCAAAAACATCAATTCTTTGGTGCTCAGCCTTCTTCACAGTCCAACTGTCACATCCATACATGACCACAGGAGAAACCATAGCCTTGACTAGAATTGATATATATATATATATATATATATATATATATATATATATATATGGCTTAAGTTATACATCACTGCTGTACACTTGAAATATTGTAAATTAGTAGTATTTAAATTAAAAAGTTAAAAAATAATAAAGCATGTTTCCTATATACAGCTGCAGTTATATTGCTTTTATTTGTCTAATAAATAATCCCTATCTTTTGACTGGATTGTATGGGCCACTTACATTTAATTTAATTATTGATATATTGAATTTATATCCACTCACCTCAAAGTCTTAAAAGGTATTTTGAATATGAGGTGCAGAAATTGAGGTTATCCCCTGCTACTTCTAATATAATTCTTAGGAATAGTAATGGCAATGTGGATTAAATACTGGTCAGAATCATCAGGCAGAGAATTATATACCCAGAAGCCAGTTAAATTAAGATGCTTATAACAGTTTAAAAGATCCACACCAAGGAATTAATTTTTGAGGGGAAGCCTTCAGGAACTTCTTTTGAGTCCAATATGGGAGATATGAAAGAGAAAAAAAAAATAGAAAATACACCACCGTTGTATTTGTATTTTGTGATCTGGTTTCTTTCCTCAATCAACCTGCTACAAGATGCTCTATATTTTCTCTGTGGACCCACGGAAGAGACAAAGTAAAGCAAAGTCACACCATCTTAGAACAATATCAGATACATATGAAAATCTACTTATATAACTGAAATGTAAATGCCAAAACTTATAAATAGAAGTCTTTAGATAAATGACTTTGGGGTATAAGCATTTAATAGAATAATATGTACTATTCTTAAAAAGTTATAGAAGAACATTTAATCACTGCTAAAACGCATACGCTCTTCCAACAACATAAGAGAAGACTCTACACATGGACATCACCAGATGGTCAACACCAAAATCAGATTGATTATATTCTTTGCAGCCAAAGATGGAGAAGCTCTATACAGTCAACAAAAACAAGACCAGGAGCTGGCTGTGGCTCAGATTGTGAACTCCTTATTGCCAAATTCAGACTTAAATTGAAGAAAGTAGGGAAAACCACTAGACCATTCAGGTATGACCTAAGTCAAATCCCTTATGATTATACAGTGGAAGTGAGAAATAGATAGAAGGGACTAGATCTGATAGAGTGCCTGATGAACTATGGACGGAGGTTCCTGACATTGTACAGGAGACAGGGATCAAGACCATCCCCATGGAAAAGAAATGCCAAAAGGCAAAATGGCTGTCTGAGGAGGCCTTACAAATAGCTGTGAAAAGAAAAAGTGAAAAGCAAAGGAGAAAAGGAAAGATATAAGCATCTGAATGCAAGTTCCAAAGAATAGCAAGAAGAGATAAGAAAGCCTAGCTCAGTGATCAGTGCAAAGAAATAGAGGAAAACAACAGAATGGGAAAGACTAGAGATCTCTTCAAGAAAATTAGAGATACCAAGGGAACATTTCATGCAAAGATAGGCTTGATAAAGGACAGAAATGGTATGGACCTAACAGAAGCAGAAGATATTAAGAAGAGGTGGCAAGAATACATAGAAGAACTATACAAAAAAAGATCTTCATGACCCAGATAATCACAATGCTGTGGTCACTGACCTAGAGCCAGACATCCTGGAATGTGAAGTCAAGTGGGCCTTAGGAAGCATCACTATGAACAAAGCTAGTGGAGGTGATGGAATTCCAGTTGAGCTATTCCAAATCCTGAAAGATGATGCTGTGAAAGTGCTGCACTCAATATGTCAGCAAATTTGGAAAACTCAGCAGTGGTCACAGGACTGGAAAAGGTCAGTTTTCATTCCAATCCCAAAGAAAGGCAATGCCAAAGAATGCTCAAACTACCACACAGTTGCACTCATCTCACAAGCTTGTAAAGTCATGCTCAAAATTCTCCAAGCCAGGCTTCGGCAATACATGAACCATGAACTTCTAGATGTTCAAGCTGGTTTTAGAAAAGGCAGAGAAACCATAAGTCAAATTGCCAACATCCGCTGGATCATGGAAAAAGCAAGAGAGTTCCAGAAAAACATCTATTTCTGCTTTATTGACTATGCCAAAGCCTTTGACTGTGTGCATCACAATAAACTGTGGAAAATTCTGAAAGAGCTGGGAATAACAGACCACCTGACCTGCCTCTTGAGAAATCTGTATGCAGGTCAGGAAGCAACAGTTAGAACTGGACATGGAACAACAAATTGGTCCAAATAGGAAAAGGAGTACATCAAGGCTGTATATTGTCACCCTGCTTATTTAACTTATATGCAGAGTACATCATGAGAAACGCTGGGCTGGAAGAAGCACAAGCTGGAATCAAGATTGCCGGGAGAAATATCAATCACCTCAGATATGCAGATGACACCACCCTTATGGCAGAAAGTGCAGAGGAACTAAAAAGCCTCTTGGTGAAAGTGAAAGAGGAGAGTGAAAATGTTGGCATAAAGCTCAACATTCAGAAAACGAAAATCGTGGCATCTGGTCCCATCACTTCATGGTAAATAGATGGGGAAACAGTGGAAATAGTGTCAGACTTTATTTTGGGGGGCTCCAAAATCACTGCAGATGGTGATTGCAGCCGTGAAATTAAAAGACGCTTACTCCTTGGAAGGAAAATTATGACCAACCTGAGACAGCATGTTAAAAAGCAGAGACATTAGTTTGCCAACAAAGGTCCGTCTAGTCAAGGCTATGGTTTTTCCAGTTGTCATGTATGGATGTGAGAGTTGGACTATAAAGAAGGCTGAGTGCCAAAGAATTGATGCTTTTGAACTGTGGTGTTGGAGAAGACTCTAGAGATTCCCTTGGACTACAAGGAGTTCCAACCAGTCCATTCTAAAAGAGATCAGTCCTGGGTGTTCATTGGAAGGACTGATATTAAAGCTGAAACTCCAATACTTTGGCCACCTGATGCAGAGAGCTGACTCATTGGGAAAGACCCTGATGCTGGGAAAGATTGAGGGCATGAGCAGAAGGGGACGACAGAGTATGAGATGGTCGGATGGTATCACCAACTCGATGGACATGGGTTTGGGTGAACTCTGGGAGTTGGTGAAGGACAGGGAGTCCTGGCGTGCTGCGATTCATGGGGTCACAAAGAGTCGGACACGACTGAGTGACTCAACTGAACTAAATACAAATATTAGAGTAGTAAATTGGCAAATACAGAATCTGCAAGTAGTGATGGATAACTGTGTTTCAAATTACAGAGCTAAACATATTTTAGAAATTAAAAAATTAGACTAGATGTTGCTGTGTATGGACATCTCAGGGTCATTCAATGTACTGAAGTGTGAGTGGCCCTTTCTGAAAATGTGTTGTACGTACTTAGCATAATTACACACAGTTACTATGGCACTGTGTATTCCAGAACGTGCATGTTACATACTGAGGCTGTACTTGTATCTCCTAAATTGAAAGCATCAGACAGATTTCCTGCTGTGGGGATTGCTGACATACAAAGATGAAGCAACAAGTTATTGCATATTCATAAAAAATCACATATGCAGTATTTTGGAATGTGGTCAGGGAACAAAACTAACACTTGAGAAAAAGTCAAAGGAAATCCTAGCTAATTTATGTGGTCCAGGGATAATTGTTTTTTAAAATGAGCTATAAAACTATTACTAAAAAGCTCTTTTTCAATGTTTAAATTGTTTAAAGTTATTAAAAAGTGATTAGTACTGAGTAGATATTAATGAACTGTGGCAACTGTGGTTTAACCTTAGAAACTAAAAGGTAAGCAACATATGTCCATATCTTACAGACTAAATTAAGCAATGAGATGTGTTTTTCTAAGATCCTTGTCACTTTCAAGTAGATACTCATTACAAGGAAATAAAATTTAAGTAAGAGAAATGACATTCAATTAGTGGACATATTTACGTTGTAAATGAAGGCTTGGAAAAAGGAAAAGAAACACAACTTTTATATTTGGTTTAGAGAACTAACTATGTGAAATAGAAAAAAATGTCTCCAGGGTAAATCAGTGATGCTTTACAATCAGTTATTGATGGCAGCATGGCTACAATAAGATAGGAAAGAAGTTTAAGAAAGCAGTTATTAAAATAAAGCTTATATTGGAGACCAGTGAATTTATCCACTTAATTTATTACAACCCAGGTGAATAAGGGAAATCATGATTTGCTCTTTTAAAAAGGGCCTTAAGTGCTTAGTAACATTTTGGTGAAACACTCTTCTATAATACATTAAATAAGCTACAAGCCTCTGGTTTATTACTGGCAATTATCCTACTATTGCTTGCAAAACCTACCTGTAAGTAATTGCATAACTGTTATAAGACAACAACCTTCTTATAGATCAATATCCCATTTTTATGCCTGATTTTCAGCTGCTGGGTAGGTGTAATTAATTAAGCTCAGTGTCACATAATTTTATTTAATGGATTTAAAACAGGACATCTCAGGTCACAGAGAACAGACAGTGATTTCACAATTTAAAAGTTAGCATTAATGCATTTTGGTCAATATATTAAAATAGTAATAGCAAGAAGTCATCCTTTTTTAGATAACCTACCCACTCTTAACCAAGTGAAAAGAAAATGTTCTCAATATAGGTTTATTTCAAATGCTAGGCCACCAATTTCAAAATGGTGATAATTATATATCTGTGTCTGTACTTATCTGAACTGCTAAAAGAACTCAAATTTTTTCAATTTATATTTATTCTTCTTAGTTAAAACCAATGTGGGTGTTTATTTTATATCTACACTGTGTAACTCTTAATAATGCAGTCTTATAATTTGAAATTTTGCAAATATAATTTCTACCTGTCTGGAAAGGTAGTTTAATATGGAGGAATTTTATACAGGATCATTGTAATAGCAGAAAACACTATTGTGATTTTATTTTGTGGATTGTGTCCTTAGATTTCAGAACTAAATCTTAATGTTACTTAAACTAAAGCATACCTGTGTTCAGAACATGAGGTGAGGCCTCTTGATGAAAGGTCACAATGGCAACCAGAGCTTATAATAGTGCTTACAGCTGCTGGCTGGGTTTCAAGCAGGGCCACATTGTGGACAGCTTTTATATTAGATTTATTTTTTAAAATCAGATATCCAAATAGTTAACATTTTCAATAAGTCTTCCAAAAAACGAGGCTACTAAGTCCTTGGGGTTGGATCTTTTAATAATATTTAATAAATCCAGGTAATCTTACATCAGACTTTTTGTCAATTAACAGTGCCTAATCCTGCCAACGGAGAAGGCAATGGCACCCCACTCCAGTACTCTTGCCTAGAAAATCCCATGGATGGAGGAGCCTGGTAGGCTGCAGTCCATGGGGTCGCTAGAGTTGGACACGACTGAGCGACTTCACTTTCACTTATCACTTTCATGCATTGGAGAAGGAAATGGCAACCCACTCCAGTGTTCTTGCCTGGAGAATCCCAGGGATGGCGGAGCCTGGTGGGCTGCCGTTTGTGGGGTCGCACAGAGTCCTACACGACTGAAGCGACTTAGCAGCAGCAGCAGCAGCAATCCTGCCAATGCAGGAGACACAGCACACATGGGTTCAATTCCTGGGCCGGGAAGATCACTGGAGGAGGAAATGGCAACCCACTCCAGTATTCTTGACCCCATGGACAGAGGATACTGGCGGGCTACAATCTATGGGGTCACAAAGAGTCAGACATGACTGAGCACATAATTTGAAATATAGTTAAGCCTGAATTAATGGAAACTAAGCTATGGAATTTTTTTGAAAAAGGATCTGGTTTTATATACTGTTCTGTTCTTCGAACAATGGTAATCATTGTATCTATTGACACAAGAGTAAATGGGATTTGCATTTCTCTGATAATGAGTGATGTTGAGCATCTTTTCATGTGTTTGTTAGCCATCTGTATGTCTTCTTTGGAGAAATGTCTATTTAGTTCTTTGGCCCATTTTTTGATTGGGTCATTTATTTTTCTGGAGTTGAGGTGCAGGAATTGCTTGTATATTTTTGAGATTAGTTGTTTGTCAGTTGCTTCATTTGCTATTATTTTCTCCCATTCTGAATGCTGCCTTTTCACCTTGCTAATAGTTTCCTTTGTTGTGCAGAAGCTTTTAAGTTTAATTAGGTCCCATTTGTTTATTTTTGCTTTTATTTCCAATATTCTGGGAGGTGGGTCATAGAGGATCCTGCTGTGATGTATGTCAGAGAGTGTTTTGCCTATGTTCTCCTCTAGGAGTTTTATAGTTTCTGGTCTTACGTTTAGATCTTTAATCCATTTTGAGTTTATTTTTGTGTATAGTGTTAGAAAGTGTTCTAGTTTCATTCTTTTACAAGTGGTTGACCAGATTTCCCAGCACCACTTGTTAAAGAGATTGTCTTTAATCCCGAATTGCCAGTCCAGGTTCAATGCAGGATACTGGATGCTTGGGGCTGATGCACTGGGATGGCCCAGAGGGATGGTATGGGGAGGGAGGAGGGAGGAGGGCCAGGATGGGGAACCCATGTATACCTGTGGCGGATTCATTTCTATATTTGGCAAAACTAATACAATATTGTAAAGTTTAAAAATAAAACAAAATTAAAAAAAAAGAGTAAATGGGATAGGGCTTGAATTGGATGTAATGTTGCTAAGACATTATGATTGTTTAAAATAGTCTGTTCTTCAAAAAGTAGGCTTAGTAATTTCTATAGGATTTTTATTAAAAAAATATTAATTTGCATGGTGTCCTTTTTTCCTCAAATAATAACAGATATGATATGATCTAAAACAGTGTTTTAGTCATTATCATAGCTGTGTCAAATAATCTAGCAAGTCAGCCACTTCTAAGAGCTTCATATTTTTCACTTATTTAGTACTCACAGGAATGCCATGAGATAGGCACTACAATTCATTTTACAGTTGACATTCATTTTACAATTGAAGAAACTGATGCACAGAATGATTAAATAACTTTCCCAAGGTCTAAGAGCTAATTGGTGGGTATTTCAAAACAAAAACACATACTGCCTGGCTTTAGAGCTCATGCTTCTTATCTACACAACCTCTCCCAAATGGTTAGTGATATTGTTAGTAAATTTTAGATTCTGGGCAAGAATTGGACTTCTGTTTTTATACTTTTTGTCCTAGCTCACTTTCATATATAACACTTACATAAATAATGTCATGAAAATTGGTAAATCTTAAACTATTTAGATGAAGAGGCTTCCCTATAAATGTGATGCAATCCAGACTATTTTCACAAGAAAAATCTGTAAATACACACCTAAATATGGGCATTCACATCACATTTTTTTCATACAATGTAAGGTGGTTCCCAAGCTGCTGAGGCTTTCCCATAGACCTTAGATTAAAAAAAAAAAAAAAAATCTCTTCCCTATCACTTACTACACTGGGTTTTTATTTAAAATTTTGTTATTTATGGGTATTTGCATTCAATTTAATTTTTTCAAAACAATTCATTAACATGTTGACCTCTATTATGTACAGGTTTTTGTTTGTTTGGTGTTCTGCCTAAGACTCGGGATAGCGGAATGAGGCACTGGAGTCCCAGGTACACTTGCCAAACTTTCAAAGCATCAGTAGTTTTTATTGTGTCCACTAAAGGCAATGAGATCTGACTTCTCAGGTCCCCTGGCTCTCTGCATATTATTAATCATGTGAACACAAACAGATTAAGTGTATTCCAAATTTATCCCTTCCACAATATATTAAGAACTCAATGATTAGTTATTACTCCAAAATTTTTCATCCTAAAGCAATAAAGTATTAAATAAAAATGAACTCATTTCATAAAATAATATTTTCACAAAGGAATTTAGATATTTAAGATGGCAAGTGATATATTTTATTTTAATGTATTCTCAGTTTCTGAAAAGAAAAAATCTACATAATATACTAGATTTGAGATTACTCATGTTTCAGATATAATACTTCTAATGCTCACTAAGGCTACCTGCAGCCATTAAATTAAGACACGTGCTCCTTGGAAGGAGAAGTATGATAAACCTAGACAGCATATTAAAAGGCAGAGAGATCACTTTGCCAACAAAAGTCTGTAATGTCAAAGCTATGGTTTTTCCAGCAGTTATGTATGGATGTGAGAGTTGGCCCATAAATAAGGATGAGGCTGAAGAACTGAGGCTTTCAAATTGTGGTGCTGGAGAAGACTCTTGAGTCCCTTGGATAGCAAGGACATCAAATCAGTCAATTCTAAAGAAAATCAACCCTGAATATTCATTGGAAGGACTGATGCTGAAGCTCCAACACTTTGACCATCTGATGTGAAGAGCCAATTCATTGGAAAAGACCCTGATGCAGGAAAAGATTGAAAGCAGGAGGAGAAGAGGGCAATAGAGGATGAAATGGTTGGATGGCATCATTGACTCTATGTACATGAATCTGAGCAAACTCTGGGAGATGGCAAAGGACAGGGAAGCCTGGTGTGCTGTAGTCTATGGGGTTGCAGAGTCGGACATGTCTTAGGGACTGAAGAACAACAACAATTATCTATGTATATGTCCTAAGGTACTTCAGTTGTGTCCAGATCTTTGCAACTCTATGGACTGTAGCCTGCCAGGCTCCTCTGTTCATAGGATTCTTCAGGCAAGAATACTGGAGTGGGTTGCCAATCTCTCATCCAGGGGATCGTCCTGACCCAAGGATTGAACCCGCATCTCTTATGTCGCCTGCATTGGCAGCGTTTTTTACCACTAGTGCTACCTGGGAAGTCCCACTTATAACGCCTATGAATAACTCTTGATCATCTCCACTTCTGCCTTCATCTATGAAATGTCTGTAACAAACCACTTGGCCTGTTACTGAGCCTTAAGCACGTAGTCTTTTGTCCATGACATGCCATCTTTAAATACAGATCCTGTTTCAAGCTTTCTACCTCATTATCCATGTACATGAGTCTGAATTTTTCATAAAAATATTATTCTATGACAGAAATTTGAACAAAATAAAATGAAATCAGAAGTCTTGGAGACAGACTAAAATATTAGATGATGGGGGGACCTCCTAGTCTCGGTGAGGTTATTATAGATGGAAGATCTGAAGAGGCGATGGAACAGTTTGAGGGATCTGAAACTTGAGGCACAGACACCTGGGGTTTAGCCTGGGACAAACAAGGAGAAAAGTGCTGTAGTTGTTTCAAATACAAAGGTTCAATGAATCATTTTTAATGGTATGCATTCATTTGATAGTATTAGAGTTATGGTTATACAACAAGATTGCTATGGAGTATCTTTAATAGTTATTTAAAGAAAATGCTGGCATTAAAGCTTAATGCTTAGTAACAGTGCCAGTGGTTTGTTACAGACATTTCATAGTTGAACAGCAAGAGTGGAGATGATCAAGAGTTATTCATAGGTCTTGTAGTTATTTATCACTGTAGGATGTAAACTCAGGAATAACATTCCCTGAGCTTAAAAGGATAGTAAAAACTTATGAAGTAATCAGAAATTTTATGTAACTTGGAAAAGCCACCAAAATATTAAGTATCAGAAAATGAATATAACTTAAATGTGAATTAAGAATCTCAGAAGCCCTGGATTTATTATAACAGGTGTATAATTTATATTCTTGGGACTACTAGGGATACTTATTTGTGTATATTCATCAACACGCCTATATTTATTATGAATCCAAGTCTATTTAGAATGTTTCCATAAATAGGATGTGAGAGTGAGTAAGAGAGTGAAGAGAGAAGAAAAAGACAGAGGGAAGGAAGGGGAAGAAGACGGAAGGGGCAGACAGCACAACCATCAGCTGAAAATAAATAGAACTTCTTTGATATTATACATGATTTTACAAAGTAATGTTTGTTTTTTATGCACTTATTCATACATCAGATGTTTACTGATGGCTATGCAAATGATCTAAAATTTCCCTGACTATATCATTTATGTTTGAACTCACATCATTTGTTTTTTTCTGATGAAACTGGTTATTAGAATTTATTTAAAAGTTTCTGATCACTTTATATAAAGAAAGCCATTTACCTGTAAAATCCATATGTAAAAGCATATTTTATGTGGTAGCTGGTAGTGTTGTGGTTTGATCTAAAACAAAAATTTGAGAGGAAAGAATTGTGTCATTTCTGGATGGAAGCTCAAAGAATAGACAGGTGCTTCACAAGATGTTTTCCCTGTCACAAGACTGGTGATGCCCCACATGAGGGCTGCTTCTTCAGTCAAGGTGTCAATCTGAAGGCATGAATTCATGCAGCAGGCCCATAGATGACACATGATGGGCATATTGCTTTAGGGAGAAATAAACCTTGGTTGTTGTAAACCATTGAGATGTGGGAGAAATCTGTACAGTAGTCTAACTTAGCTAAAATTGATATATTCATTTTTCAATGTTTGAAAAAAGTTAAACTTCTTTTTAGCCCATACAAATGATTGATTAAGTTACTATGCAATGGCCAAATATTCTCTGATGAGTTTGCCTTATATTAATCTTAAAATAATTTCTAACTGATTATAAAAGGAATCCCAAAACATTTACTGCCTTGAGATTGCTGGCCATCTTAGACACTACAGACTAGCCACTGTTACAAATATACAAGATGTTCTTTTCATCTTGACAAGTGACTATAGACAGAGAGTTAAATGAAGGGCCAGATGATAAAGGGGAAAAAACACAGTGGAATCAGAGAATATAAAAGGAATCAATAAGAAAATAAACACTGCTTCACACATTTGATGATGACTCACTAAGACAAAAATTATATAAGTAAATATTTTATGCATCTATAGAATCTTATGTAAATTTTGTTTGCATTCATTTTTTGACAAACTTATAAACATGCTTACATGTTTGCCTGAGAGACAGATCACATTATATCCTGAGGAAACAGTGTCTAAATAAATTGGAGTTATTTTGAAAGTATAAAAGGAGAAAAATTTTCAGAGAGGTGGGAGTTGAGTTTTGGATCCACAGCAATGTATGGATGATAATAAAAACATTAGAGCAAGTGCAAATTTTGTAGAACAATATTATTCTGATAAATCTTACTCTGATAAACTTGGATCATTTTTGAGAGAACCATACACCTTGGGCTACTATGAATAGTTAAATAAATTCATATATTTATTATATATGAATATATATAAAATAAATAAAATTACTAAAAGTCAATATGCAGAATTAAAAATACATTTTTAAAGTGTAAGATGGCATCTTTTGAATTCCTATAAAATTTTCTGAACATTTTATCATAAGTACATATTTTGTTTTGCACTGGATAAGTGCTGGATTAAAAAAGTCCACCCTTATAAATTATGAGTGATAGATTTAGTTTTACTTGATTAAGTGGATCTAAGAGTTTCAAAATTGCCATTTTCTTTTTGACCAACTTTGAAGATGATTAATTATTTTGTAGCATATATTTTTATTGAGAAAGTTAAATTACATTTCTTTTTTACATATTAATGTTTTCATACATCAATATTTGCACTATTTTTAAATTGATAACATAATCTGGAATAATATAATATAAAGCTATGCAGAGGTTTGCAAGAAATGTCAGGATATACCATAGTTCATATAGCAAGATACCACCAATATTATTTTGAAGTTACAATACTTCAACTTGAAGCTATGACTCTATGGTATCACTGGTAAATGGCCTTTGAACTAAAGTAAAAAGCATAGAAAAATGAGTCATGACAGAGCTAATTTAGAATATTTTCACATGGTTAGACTCCATTTTCAATCTAACTAAAGGGCTTCCCAAGTGGCACTAATGATAAAGAACCCGCCTGCGAATGCAAAAGGCTTAAGGAATGCAGGTTTGATCCCTGGGTCAAGAAAATTCCCTGGAGGAGTACATGGCAAATCAGTACTCCAGTATTCTTGCCTGTAAAATCCCATGGACAGAGGATCCTAGAGGGCTACGGTCCATAGGGTCACAAAGAGTCAGACACGACTGAAGTAACAGCACGCAATCTAACTAAGAATAGGACCCAACAGATGGTGAAACTTGCCCTTCTGCCTAATGGGATATCACCAGCACATCTTTAAACTTTAAGGACCATTTCAGGCCACTGCTTAGGATGTGGACTCTGACAGACTGACCCTGGTCAGGTACTGAAAAGGAAAAGCACAAACAAACAATGAAGGGACAGTAGATGGTAAGTCATTGTATTCTCAGATACCCTTAGAGTTAACGTCAACATTGCTGGAAAATGAAGTTTGATGGAGGACAGAAGTGTCATATTATTGGCATGGAAATGTATGCATTTCTTTACTAAACATATTAGAGGTCTAACTCTCTCTGCCACCTGTTACAGCATAGTAAGTGTGCCATCCGTGGAGTCCCTAATTTATTTTCTTTTAGATGTACATTTTCATTCACTGAAGTGCTAAACCACACAATACCCATCAAAAATTGTCTATGAAAATATATATTTTACACACTAAAATAGCATAAAAATTTAAAATAAACCTATTTTACATTTTTTCTCTTAGTACATATTGATAGGTAAATGTGATAGGTTATTAACAGCATTTATAGGATATAAATTTATACTAATTCAATATTATTCAATATACATGTGAATAAATGCTAATTTATACTTAAAAATTATCTTTACTACTCCTTTAAGAACTAAATATATCACCACATAAACACTGTTTTTAAATTGCCAGCGTCAATGGATCATCTGATAATTTGTAAATATTTTTGTAAGCTTCTTGTGCACCTGAGGACAAACTATCTGAAAAATGAAAAAGTAGTTTTCACTAAAACATCACTTTCATTCTGTAAAACCTAAAATAGTGATGTGGAATAAGAGGTAACTGACACATTTCCATATATCATTTTTATTACATAGATACTATTTCCAAAATAAATTATGTCCAGATTGGAGGTGATTTAACACATTAAATTATCTTCCAGCTGAGCACACACACACTGGCCTTTCTAAAATTGTTGGTTTTGTGTCATATGGATAGATAAACCCACAATTGATAAGGATATTTCAGCTAGTGGTAGCCTATGCTTTACTACCAGTGTGTAAAATGACAATACTCATAATCCCCAAATTATCCCTCATTACCTATTCTGAGATACAGCCAGGCCAACAACTGCAATTACCTAGAAAGATTAACTGTATTTAATTGTTCACTCAAGTGGAGTCCCAATTCTGCCCTGAAGGTTGTCATGTGAAATTCCCAGCTGATCCTGTGTTTAAGTGAAATGTTCTGTTCTGTGATTTCTTGCCAGCTAAGGCACAAATGGATATTCTCACTATAATGATAGAGATGGACCATGCTTTCCTCCCTGGTGATTTGAAATTGTAGAGGCTATTAAATTCCTTTTTCTTAATTGTCCTATTTAGCTTCCCTGTGGAAGGACAATGTAGCCTAACACAAGCCAGTTGTCAATGAAAAGCATGTAACTTGAACAAAAGATAATTTATAAGCTGCATTTGGCAAAATATGATATTAGTCATTACTTTAGGTTCTGCTCAACTATCAATGATTACAGGAAAGGGGGGGGGTGTGCCTGAGAAAAAGAGCATATGTAAGTAAGTATAGTAGTTTGTATGAAATGTAGATATTGAATTTTCTAAGCTTGCCAAGAAGAGATTTCACCAAAGAATGTACAGAATGTTGTTCAGAAAGGACACTATGTCTGAAATGTACTGCACAAAGGAATGAAGAGAAGAAAGATATCAGTGAGTATATGGGTACATTCAAATAAACACTGGCTAAATACAGCAAAAATAATAAAGCTATACAGGGTTAAATAATATAAAACTAACATAGTTAATAACTATAGCATATAAAATAGATATGGCTACAATTGAAATTAATGTATTTTTAGAGGGGAGGCTTGAAAGATGAATGATTTTAGATGCTTAACATTGTAAGAGGGGCAAAGATTAAATGCTAACATTTAGATTTTGACCATTTACATTTTCTTTTTTTGTTTTTGTTTTTGTTTTTGTTTTGTTTTTTAAAGTATGGACAACTTTATTTTTTTTTATTATTTTTAATATTACATTGAAAATTTCTGAAATGTCCTGAAGACAGTTCTCTTATTTGAGTGGTGCACAGAGATTATATCAGTTGCATACCAGAAAAGGGTTTATTCAACTATTTTGATTGTAGATTTGGTAGTAGTGTGCCCCAAGTATGGTTTCTGATCATGCTTTGTTTTTAATAGGAATTTAGAACAGCTCTTGTTTTATTTTGTGGGGGTTTTTTCCGGTTGTGTTTAAAAAAATTTTTTTAATTGAAGTATAGTTGATTTACATGTTGTGTCAGTCTCTGCTGTACAGCAAATTGACTCAGTTATACACATATAGACATTCTTTTTTTAATATTATTTTCCATTATGGTTTATCACAGGATATTGAATATAGTTTCTATGCTCTATGGTAGGACCTTGTTGTTTATCATCCTATATATAATAGTTTACACCTGTTCATCCTGAACTCCCAGTCCTTCCCTCTCCCACCTCCTCCCCCTTGGCAACCACAAGTCTGTTCTCTATGTCTGTGAGTCTGTTTCTGTTCTGTAGATACGTTCATTTGTGCCATTAGATTCCACATATGAGTGATATCTTATGATATTTTGTCTTTCTCTTTCTGACTTACTGCAGTTAGTATGATAATCTCTAGTTGCATCCATGTTGCTGCAAATGGCATTATGTCATTCTTTTTTATGGCTGAGTATTACCCGATTGTATGTATGTACATTTATCCATTCATCTGTTGCTAAACATTTAGATTATAAATAATACATCATGAGAAACTCTGGACTGGAAGAAACACAAGCTAAGCTGCAATCAAGATTGCCAGGAGAAATATCAATAACTTCAGATATGCAGATGACAGCACCTTTATGGCAGAAAGTGAAGAGGAACTAAAAAGCCTCTTCATGAAAGTGAAAGTGGAGAGTGAAAAAGTTGGTTTAAAGCTCAACATTCAGAAAACGAAGATCATGGCATCTGGTCCCATCACTTCATGGGAAATAGATGGGGAAAGAGTGGAAACAGTGTCAGACTTTATTTTTTTGGGCTCCACAATCACTGTAGATGGTGACTGCAGCCATGAAATTAAAAGATGCTTACTCCTTGGAAGGAAAGTTATGACCAACCTAGATAGCATATTCAAAAGCAGAGAATTACTTTGCCAACAAAGGTCCGTCTAGTCAAGTCTATGGTTTTTCCTGTGGTCATCTATGGATGTGAGAGTTGGACTGTGAAGAAGGCTGAGTGCCGAAGAACTGATGCTTTTGAACTGCGGTGTTGGAGAAGACTCTTGAGAGTCCCTTGGACTGCAAGGAGATCCAACCAGTCCATTCTGAAGGAGATCAGCCCTGGGATTTCTTTGGAAGGAATGATGCTAAAGCTGAAACTCCAGTACTTTGGCCACCTCATGCGAAGAGTTGACTCATTGGAAAAGACTCTGATGCTGGGAGGGATTGGGGGCAGGAGGAGAAGGGGACGACAGAGGATGAGATGGCTGGATGGCATCACTGACTCAATGGATATGAGTCTCAGTGAACTCCGGGAGTTGGTGTTGGACAGGGAGGCCTGGCATGCTGCGATTCATGGGGTCGCAAAGAGTCGGACACGACTCAGCGACTGATCTGATCTGATGATAAATAATAAATAAATAGAATATACATATAACTCATAACATAGTTAAAAAAACCATAGAATGCTAACATAAAATTATTCAAAGTACAAGAAGAAAGAAATAGAGAAAATAAAGACATACAAAGCCAAAGTAAATGGAAATCACAGAAAAATTATGGTATAAAGAAAATAAAAATCCTCTAGTTATAGAAAAATAATGTGTAGAAATAGAGTAAAAAGAAAAATCCAGCAATGTATAATTTACTAAAATCTATATTTAACACAAGAATAAAACAGTTGGAAGTAAAAGGATGGAAAACAATTTATACCAGACAAAACTTTCCAAATTAAAATTTTTAACCTTGATAAAACATTAGATTTTACACTACCCCAAAAATTAAAAAGGATATGCTGGAATCTGGCCTATTTTGCCTTGGATCCATTTCCCACTCTTTCCAGCTATTCCCATTGATACAGGGGTTCTGGCTCTTGCAGGCTCCCTGTCATCCAACCAAAGAGCAGCATTAGCAAGAGACTGCCCCGGGTAGGAAGGGAAGTCAGTATGTTTCAACCCATCTCTCAGTGCGCTGGGACCTGTGTCCAGTGGTTCCTCCCTTGTCTGTATTTGAAAGGGCTGAACAAATCTTCCCTGTTCCTGGCTTAGTTGCCTCAGCTCCTTCCCTCTTTCCTCCAGTCTAGCAAGCATAGCAGTGACCTCCTTCTGCTGCTACTTTTTCAGCTGTGTTAACATTCCATGTTGAACTCCCAACTCTCCTGGGTCATTTAATATTGGGCTTTAAATTCCTTCTGTTTGAAGCACTTCTTGCAATTTCTGTTTTCCTTATTAGATTCTGACTTCATATTAAGGATCACCTTATGATGAAGACAGTTTTTTCACCAAAAATGCATAATGACTATAATTTGGTATACACCTAATACCATAACTTCAAAAGCAATGAAATAAAAATTGATGTAATCACTAATAGGAAAAAATATGCCAGTTCAGTATGCCAGGAGATTTCAATATACCCCAAGCAAAGTTTCTCCTCAATCACAATATTCTCCCAAGCTTACATTACAGCAATTCCTATTTCTAAGCAAACTGTATTTGGGACATCAATTAGAAAGCAATTTGTTCACATGCACAGTTTTCATTTGTGCTACTCATCCTCTCTTTTAAGCATATCTAGAATGCCTACCATATCATTTACAAGGTGCCTGTGCGAGAAAGAAAAATAAAAAACCATGAGCATCTCCACTTTGGTGGGAATACAATCAAATTACATCATCATGAAATAGAAGCAATATATTGGTAGGAATATGCATAATGTGCCACAGGAGAGAAACTGCTGATGAAGGAAATTAAAATCAGGTCTTGAAAAATAAAATGAATTTGTGAGAGGAGGAAGTCAAAAACATATCGCTGATTATTTTACTTAAATATTCAGTCTTGACAGGGCTGTCTGCTGACACCCTGTTTGTTTAACCTAAATGCTGAGTACATCATGAGAAATGCTGGGCTGGATGAGTTACAAGTTGAAATCAATATAGGCAGGAGAAACAGTGACCTTAGATATGTGGATGATACCACTTTAAAGGCAGAAAGTGAAGTGAAACTAAAGAGCCTCTTGATGAGAGTGAAGGAGGAGAGTGAAAGAGCCGACTTAAAACTAAAAAACAAACAAACAAACAAACAAAAAAAAAACTAAGATCATGGCATCTGGTCCCATCACTTCATGGCAAATAGAAGGGGAAAAGATGGAAGTAGTGACAAATTTCCTCTTCTTGGGCTCTAAAATCACTGCAGGTGGTGACTGCAGTCATGAAGTCAGAAGATGATTGCATCTTGGCAGTAAAGCTATGACAAACCAAGACAGTGTGTTAAAAAGCAGAGACATGATTCTGCGGACATAGGTCCATATAGTCAAGGCTATTGTTTTTCTACTGGTCGTGTATGGTTGTGAGCGTTGGACCGTAAAGGAGAACACCAAAGAATTGATGCCTTCGAACTGCAGTGGTGGAGAAGACTCCTGAAAGTCCCTTGGACAGCAAGGAGATCAAACCAGTCAATTGTAAGGGAATTCATCCCTGAATACTTGTTAGAAGGACTGATGCTGAAGCTGAAGCTCTAGTACTTTGGTCATCTGATGTGAACAGCAGACTTATTGGAAAAATCCCTGATGCTGGGAAAGATTGAGGGCAGAAGGAGAAGAGGGCATCAGAGGATGAGATGGTTGGATGGCATCACCGATGCAATGGACATGAACTTGGGCAAACTTCGGGAGATGATGAGGGACAGGGAGGCCTGGCATGCTGCAGTCCATGAGGTCAGAAAGAGTGGGACACAACTGGGTGACTGAAGAACAGCGCCATTCATTCTTACATGTATCATGCCAACCACAGTTTCTGGTACAGAGTATATATAATTTTTAAAGTATAATGGTTGCATTTATGGAACTCATAGTTCATCAGAGAACCTGAGAAGATTCAGGAAGAAGGGGAAGCTAAGAAAAGTTTCCTGAAAGAGGTGCTGAATGATAAAGTTTTTGAAAAATTCTTTTGAGTGTTTACCAGAAGAATGAGGACATTAGAGAAAGTGGACAAGGATGAAAATGCCATTTCAAATGGTGAGAAAATACATCTATGACAGAAAATTACTTTTTCTATTTCTTTTCTTAAAAAAAAAAAAAAAAAAAACTCTCCTTTTTTCTACCACTCTTGCAAACAGAATCCATCAGATCAGATCAGTCGCTCAGTCGTGTCCGACTCTTTGCGACCCCATGAATCACAGCACGCCAGGCCTCCCTGTCCATCACCAACTCCCGGAGTTCACTCACACTCATGTCCATCGAGTCAGTGATGCCATCCAGCCATCTCATCCTCTGTTGTCCCATTCTCCTCTTGCCCCCAATCCCTCCCAGCATCAGAGTCTTTTCCAATGAGTCAACACTTCACATGAGGTGGCCAAAGTACTGGAGTTTCAGCTTTAGCATCATTCCTTCCAAAGAAATCCCAGGGCTGATCTCCTTCAGAATGGACTGGTTGGATCTCCTTGCAGTCCAAGGAACTCTCACGAGTCTTCTCCAACACCACAGTTCAAAAGCAATAGTTCTTCGGCACTCGGCCTTCTTCACAGTCCAACTCTCACATCCATACACGACCACAGGAAAAACCATAGCCTTGACTAGACGAACCTTTGTTGGCAAAGTAATGTCTCTGCTTTTGAATATGCTATCTAGGTTGGTCATAACTTTCCTTCCAAGGAGTAAGCGTCTTTTAATTTCATGGCTGCAAAATCCATACTTGTAAGCAAAAAGTTGCCCACTGTGAGATTTCTAATTCTGCAGCTCTAGAGAATACTATTTTAAACATATTGATGTTCTCAAAAGAGAGGAGACAAAGATTATGCTTCATATTGTACTTTGTATATAATACTGTCAATTAGGAAGATATCCTTCCAGATTAACATGTATTTTTGGATTTCTGTTTGATTATTATTCCTTAAAGTAAAAGGAAAATAAAAGTGAACTTCCTAAACTCCTCTCAAGATAAATTGTTAGTTTAAGATGATTTTATTTACTGATTTTTCTAGAAGAAACTGTAAAGAAGTAAGAATCTATTTCCTTAAGGCAGAATTTTCTTCCTATTTTATGTGTCTCTCTTCAATTTTCAGTTAGGCCATCAAGTATTTCTTTGGCTCCTTCACAGTTTCTGAGTCTCTGCTTTGGAAAAACTAGAAATATCAATCATTGCATAAGTTGCACATTAAAGCCTTTGCTTCCTTTAACACAAGCAAAACGTTTTGCAGAATTTCAGGAAGCATTTTTGTTGGTCTGGAGTTCTATAGATCATACCACATAAGTAGAAATGAATAACACCATTTCATGAGATAAAACTAAGCTATTTTTCCCACCAATAATTTTGCTTCTTCACTGAAATGAAATCGTAGGGGTAAAGGACTCCTTATAAATAAAAGAGGCAATATAACTCTCATCACAATTTTGCTTTTGTTTCTCTTTTTCTCTGAACTTTGATGCTGTCCGGAATTCCTGAATATCCTAAAACAAAAATATTGAATTTTAAATACCCTATGATCCACATAGAAATAAACAATAAATTCCAAGAGGGCCAGAGATACCCTATACAAAAGTGGAATAGAGGATCTCACAATTTCCAAAAAATATAATGTTTTAGAAATCAAGTCTATCTTTTAGTACCACTGGCAATCAGTGGCCTAATTTGGTAATAAACTTGTCTACAGTTGAGATGAATATTTGCTTGCTTTCAAGTTATTATTTTGAACTTTCAATTTTTGAATTCTGTTTCACTTCAAAAAATACATCTTTATGTACTCTAACTAATTCCTTCTACTACTTTATAGAGTCTACTAATTCCTTCTACCAAGAAGCTCTAGGTGTATCTTCATGCACATATGTAGAGTTGTCTTTGTATTAAAAGTTCCAAAGATGTCAAATTACTCCCCCAAATTTCAAGATTACTAAAGCAATAGCATTTATTTTAAAATTCATACTTTCAAACATGCCCTCCAACTCTGGGGTCTCAAAATACTATTTCCTAGAAAGAAATTACCACTCACACCATTTACAAAGGGTTGTATCAAAGTTTGCTATATTGCATTTTCCTTATACTTCATGAGAAATAGTTTTAATCAAATAGTAAGCTTAAAAATTATTTCATAGTTTTCCAAAGAATCTTGACATTTCAAGTTTTTGAGACTCCTGCTTTTTTTCAAATCTGACCTTTTTTACCTAAATATCATATTTTTGCATTGCATTTTGATAACTCAATATGTTTTTAAATGAACGTTGTGTGCTTTCCACTTGAAAGTATACAGAACAACATGGCAAGAGCAAGTTCCATTTTTAATTTAAATTATTTTCATGGCTTTGAGCAGATTTTAACCTTTAAAACAGCCTGGATGCAATTCTGATTAATGCCTCACTATTTAGTCTGGTGATTCAGTGGAGATGAACTCCATCCCCTACAGCAATGGTGAACTTCCCTTATCTGATACAGTTGAGAAAAATATAATAATAGTATTTCCAGGCCATATTTCCTTTCATTCAACATGAAATATTATTACTGATACCCATGGTTCAGGGATGCAGTAACTGTCTAATGGAATTCATAGAACATCAAGAAGAAAATAGATCTTCTATTAGACATGGGATATTAATATATAGGAATATCTGTGATTTTCAGCATGAATCCTTACCCCTTACATTTGTATAGTATTTTAGAGTTCCCAGAGAACATTCATATACCCTAAATTACAAAAAGAATCATGAATTACATATTATCATATTGTTTTATACATATATATATATATATTATACATATACAAGTATGTGTGTGATGAGTCACTCCAGTCATGTCCAACTATTTGTGACCCCATGGACTGCAGACTGCAAGGCTCCTCTGTCCATGGGATTCTCCAGGCAAGAATACTGGTGTGGGCTACTGGCCAACAAACTGTGGAAAATTCTTATATGGATAGTAATACCAGATCACCTTACCTGCCTCCTGAGAAACCTGTATGCAGGAAAAGAAGCAACAAGTAGAACCAGAGATGGAACAATGATGTGGTTCAAAATTGGGAAAGAAGTACATCAAGGCTGTATATTGCTACCCTGCTTATTTAACGTAGATGCAGAGTACATCATGCAAAATTTCAGGCTGGATGAATCACAAGCTGGAACCAAGATTGACAGGAGAAATATCAACAACCTCAGATATGCAGATGATACCACTCTAATGGCAGAAAGTAAGAGGAACTGAAGAGTATCTTGATAAAGCTGAAAGAGGAGACTGAAAAGTTAGCTTAAAACTGAGCATTCAAAAAATGAAGATCATGGCATCTGATTCATCATTTCATGGCAGATACATAAAGAGAAAAAAAATGGAAACCATGGCAGATTTTATTTTCTTGTGCTCGAAAATCACTGCAGAGAGTGACTGCAACCATAAAATTAAAAGACCTTTGCACCCTGGGAAAAATGCTCTGACAAATTCTAGATAGCATGCTGAAAAGCACAGACGTTAAGACATTAAGACATTGCACACAAAGGTTCATATAATCAAACCTGTGGTTTTTCCACTAGTCATGTATAGATGTGAGAGCTGGACTATAAAGAAGGTTGTGTCGAAGAAGTGATACTTTTGAACTTTGGTGCTGGAGAAGACTCTTGAGAGTCCCCTGGACAGCAAGAAGATCAAACCAGTTAATCCTGAATGAAATCAACACTGAATATTCATTGGAAGGACTAATGCTGAAGCTGAAGCTCCAATACTTTGGCCACCTGATGTGAAGACCCAACACATTAGAAAAGACCCTGATGCTGGGAAAGACTGAGGGCAAGAGGAGAAGGGCACAAAGAAAATGAGATGGTTAGACAGCTTCAATGACTAAATGGACACGAGTTTGAGCAAAATCCGGAAGACTGTGAAGCACAGGGAATCCTGGTGTGCTTAGTTCATAGGTTCACAAAGAGTCAGACATGACTTAGTGCCTGAATGACAACAACAACATATTATTTTGAGTAAATACAATCAGAACCAAGAAGTATGTGACACAATATAATTGGAAAAATTAATTCATGTGACAGTGCTGGAATCATGTATTTATATTCTATGATAAAATTAACTCTGATATACCCTAGATATTAATTCTACTATTGAAGAATAAGGAAAGCTTTTTTCACAAATAAGAAAAGTATTTTAAGAATATATATGAAAGTATAGTTTTTTTCAGTTTTTATTGGGTTCCTTTGCATAAGTATTTCTAGACTATAATCCTCTAGTCACTAGTGAAAGGACTCTAGTTTGTGCTCTGGTGCCATCGGTCTGCCCATAATTCTTTACTCCCAACACACGAGCAGATTTCTCCCTTAATTCTACAAAACTTTGCTTAGCCCAAGTTGTAATTCTAAACCAAACTTTAGTGAAAGCTTGGAGATAGCAAGAAGAAATTATAGCTCTGAAAAGAAAATGTTAGCAACAGACAGGGGCCATAAATTCTCCTGGACACCAAAAACGATGGGTCTTCACAGAGTGAGTATTTTTGGCTCTTTCTTGCCTTATTGCCCATTCTCCTACTGTCAGATGGCAAGGGCCAGTTTATTTCCCTCAATGGTGATGTTTGAACCTGAATTCCACCTTCATCTTCTCAGATTATGGTGGTGATGGAGGAAAATATTATTTTCTACTCCTAGGCTCTTGCCCACCTCCAATAAAAATCTCAATAAAATTGGAAATGCAAACAATCTACTAATTAAGACAAACTTTTAAATTATTGTGCAGAGGAATTTAGCCTAAATCACTCCATAAGAGCTTGCAACTGGACTTTTGCAAAAACAAAATGCACATTAATGCTTTCCATAAAATTAAAAAAAAAAAACTGTTTTTGCCTAATACAAGATTAACAACTACTGCTGACAGCTTTAAAATACTGTTTTTTTCCCCTTTTGTGGCAGTGACTGAAAGCTTATCACCAAATTCATTACCTTTGGTTTGGTCACTATTAACCACTGTCCTTTGCATGTAGGTGTAGAATGTGTTAACCAAAAAATTGTGGGGAAAAGTTAAAAACCCTACTTCTAGACCATACTCATGAAAATCTTTCATATATCATCATCCATGCTTTTCCCCTGTGTGGATTCATGTACAGGAGCACAGCAACCCTGAGGCCTCAAACAGCCGTATATCAAAATCAGCCCTTGGAGGAGTCTCCTGTCAGGAGCAAGGGTCCCAGACTGAATAGTAAAATTCTTGTGTTAAATGATGTAAATTTATTTTAATACTGTATTTCCTTAATCATTTCATCTATTTTCTACCCCTTTAAGTTTCAAAAACACAGGCTCTTTCCTCAAAGAATGCTTACATTGCTTCCTTTCCCAGATTCTTTGGGAGAGAAGCTGGTGCAAAGATTTAGGTCCCAGTCCTTCATGAATAGGATCATTCCTTCTCATAGTTGTAGGAGGTTCTCCCTGCTGGGTTTTGGTAAAGCTGGATGAGCTAGGTGACCTCAAACTGCCCCAATGCTGGTGATTCACCTGCTCTGTGCCTATGATCCTTGGCTAAGTATTGATTAGTAACAGGAAACCACAACAAGCTATGGATCTGGGCTCTCATTGTTTTTGGCCTCGGCTCTCACACTCCCCAAAGGACATGGCTTCTCCTCAAGTTCTTCCTCATTCTCATGAGTTTCCTTCAGATTTTTTCTTTCACTTTTAGTGGTTTTTTCTGTTGCTGAAAATATGCATTTGACTTTAGTTCTTGGACTTTTAAGAGCTATATGCACCAAGAAACCTCATCCCTATTTTACTGTTCTGTCCTTTTTAAGGAAGAAAGATAATGCATCATGCCCCAGATTGCATCACCTGATACTGGGTAAATTGAAAATTTAAACCCCATCTCTTAGTTTCTGGTAAAAGATGAGAATACCCTGGTTAAGGGACAAAGATGTTATTTAATTATTAAACATTAACTATAATAATGTAAAACAATCAAAGGCAAGAGTTCACATTAACTTAGTGATATTTACCGTAAGTGAAAGACAGGCAAAATGTGCGAAAAAGCAAGGCTGGAGACAAACGAGACACACACCATTCTCCAAACTGCAACAACCAAATAACTGATCCTGCCCCTTTCTCAAGCTGTCCTCCTTTTTCTTTTTAACCTCAAAGCCTCTCAAAAGAATGTTTTTCTAGTTGATTTTATTTTCTGATTACTTGTTCATATAACTCTTTAATCGTCTCATGTAGATTTGGTGAAGAGTCAAGTATTCTGTGGAACAGAAGTCCTACAGATCTGTGTTTGCATCTAAATCCTGCTACTGAACAAATGACTAAAACAGTAACTCAATCCCTCTAAGCTGCCAGTCCTCACAGGCAAAGTGGATATGGTAATATTTAACTTATATGGTTATTATGATAATAAAATAAGATACATGTAGATAAATTAGTTGCCACAATTTTTGCTACAGGTAAACAATAAATGGTTTTATTATTTATCAAATACAATCTCCTTCCTCAATCTTTTTCCTCTTGACTTCTCAGAAATATCAACAATAGTGAATGCCTTAAATCTATCCCCTTTCTGGGAATTCACTGTATATCTCCTTGAATGCCAGTTGGGAAACACTTATTTAAACAATAAGAAATATAGGCTTTTCTATGATATTCAACTTCTTCCATGAGCCTTACTTAACTATTGTTTTCAAAATTATTTCCAAAAATGTTCTTCATGAACTTTCACTCCAGTCCAACTAAATACATTGGATTTTCCAGAAACACACCTCTAGTCTTATAGATTATTTTCATTTCATCATTTTAATCCCTTTGTTTGAAATTATTTTCTGTTTCATCACTGCTATATTTTCCATAATCTGAGAGGAAATCCTATACTTTTTTTAAGGAGCCCAGAATTTAACTGTATCAGAGAATATTACTGTGCATTATTAATTGCAATCATAAGTGACTGGATCATTACACAACTGTCCCTTTTCAAACTTTTTAAAATTTTATGGAAACTAACATAACATCTTGCATATTTTCTAACATTTTAATTTGAGAATTATAAATATGCTTGGAACTAGAAAAATTTGATTTGTACTTTCTCTAAGCAACAAATATCAGAATTCTGATATGGGCAGTTGTTTTTCAACAGAGATGACACAAATTAATCCAGGAAGTGACATTTCCTATGACATGTTTTATGCTTAGCTTGTCACTGGTAATTGAAACAGAAGGTAGACTGGTTTTAAACTTTCTTGATAGGATATCATTTTACTGTGGTTTCCCAATTTTTGCTTCTGTTCTAGTTTTCAAACAGTTCATGGATCAGATGAAAAAACAAAGCTTAGCTGGAAAAATAGTGTGGATTAGTTAATGTACCAGAAGTAATACAACAAATAGAGAATCCGTGATAGTGAAACCTGTAATTTCTAAAGCACTTTTAATCTTCTCCTCTTAACTTGAGGTATCTTGAGCACATTTTCTAAAGACAAGCACAAATAATTTTATGTCTCTTTTTATGTGTCTTTAGATGCTTGGGACTGGTGCACCGGGATGACCCAGAGGGAGGGTATGGGGAGGGAGGAGGGAGGAGGGTTCAAGATGGGGAACACAGATATACCTGTGGTGGATTCATTTCAATATTTGGAAAAACTAATACAATATTGTGAAGTTTAAAAATAAAATTAAATTAAAAAAAGAATATATAAAGATTATAATAAAATAATCAACTAGATGTTAATAAAGCTTTTCTATCAAGATTGCCAGGAGAAATATCAATAACCTCAGATATGCAGATGACATCACCCTTATGGCAGAAAGTGAAGAGGAACTAAAAGGCCTCTTGATGAAAGTGAAAGTGGAGAGTGAAAAAGTTGGCTTAAAGCTCAGCATTCAGAAAACGAAGATCATGGCATCTGGTCCCATCACTTCATGGCAAATAGATGGGGAAACAGTGGAAACAGTGTCAGATTTTATTTTTGGGGGCTCCAAAATCCCTGCAGATAGTGACTGCAGCCATGAAATTAAAAGACACCAGCTCCTTGGAAGAAAATCTATGACCAACCTGGACAGCATATTAAAAAGCAGAGACTTCACTTTGCCAACAAAAGTCCATCTAGTCAAAGCTATGGTTTTTCCAGTAGTCATGTATGGATGTGAGAGTTGGACTATAAAGAAAGCTGAGCACCAAAGAATTGATGATTTTGTACTGTGGTCTTGGAGAAGACCCTTAGAGTACCTAGGACTGCAAGGAGATCCAACCAGTCATTCCTAAAGGAAATCAGTCCTGAATATTCATTGGAAGGACTCATGCTGAAGCGGAAACTCCAATACTTTGGCCACTTTGGGAAGTTCTTTGGGAAGAACTCATTCACTGGAAAAGACCCTGATGCTAGAAAGATTGAGGGCGTAAGGAGAAGGAGAGGAAAGAGAATGAGATGGTTGGATGGCATCACCGACTCGATGGACATGAGTTTGAGTAAGCTCTGGCAGTTGGTGATGAACAGCGAAGCCTGGTGTGCTGCAGTCCATAGGGTCACAAATATCAGACACAACTGAGTGACTGAAGTTAACTGAACTGAACTGATGACAAACCAGTAGCAAACATCATTCTCAATGGTGAAAAACTGAAAGCATTTCCTCTAAAATCTGGAACAAGACAAGAATGTCCTCTCTTGCCACTCTTATTCAACTTTGTTTTGAAAGTTTTGCCTTGGCAATCAGAGAAGAGAAATATATAAAATCAATTCAAATTGGAAAAGAAGTAAAACTGTCATGGTTTGAAGATGACAATCATGACACTACACATAGAAAACCATATGCATGCTTCCAGGAAACCATCAGAGTTCTTCAAAGAATTTAGTAAAGTTTCTGGTACAAAATTAATAAACAGAAATCTCTCGCATTCTTATACACTAACAACCAGTGATCAGGAAGACAAATTAAGGAAACATTTACCATCTCATCAAAAAGAATAAAATGCCTAGGAATAAATATGCCTAAGGAGGTGACATTTTAAATGCTGATTGATCAAATTTTATGAACTATCACTGCATATCAGGAGTATATATGAGAAAAAAAATAGACTAATATAAGACCACTTTATCATGAAAACCATGAATATTTTATTGCTCATAATTTACCTTTTTAAGACTTTTCCCAATTTTTTTTTACATTTTAAAATTTATTTTTAATGGAAGGATAATTGCTTTACAATACTGTGTTGGTTTTTGCCATACATTAAAATGAATCAGCCATAGGAATACATATGTCCCTAGCCTCTTGAAACTCTGCTCTATGCTCCCACTGCATCCCATGTGTCTAGGTCGTTAAGAGCCCCAATTTGAGTTCCCTATTAAAGTGAAAATTGTTATAATGATGGAAAGACAATGAACTAGGCAAGGAGTAAGAAGGGTGATGATTTTTTGCACTATGGAAATAACTTTGGGCACAATATCTATTGTACTGACCCTGGTATTCGTACATATCACAGATGCTCCCAAACATGTTTCAGTACTAGTAAACAGGTTGGAAGTGCCTTCTACTTTGATAAAATGTGTATATAAATCAAGGATGGAGCAAATTGGCAATGAACCTTAAAGATGAAAATTTTATAATGTAAATTTGGGACAAGATTAAAAGAGAAAGGTGGTAATATCCTGAGTTCCTATACAGATCTCCTTTCCATCCTTTGTTAACAAACTGGACAAACTTAAAAGAAATTAATTGAATTTCAAGTGGAAACACTTTAGTTTGATAAATGCCATTTTATATATAAGTGTATTCACTAATAATAACTTGGATTTACTAAGATTTAGGTAAAGAGTTGACTCATTGGAAAAGACTCTGATGCTGGGAGGGATTGTGGGCAGGAGGAGAAGGGGACGACAGAGGATGAGATGGCTGGATGGCATCACCGACTCGATGGACGTGAGTCTGAGTGAACTCCGGGAGTTGGTGATGGACAGGGAGGCCTGGCATGCTGTGATTCATGGGGTCGCAAAGAGTTGGACACGACTGAGCGACTGAACTGAACTGAACTGAGGTAGAGACCAGCATGCCCTAATCACTTTACATGTATTTTCTGGTTCAATACTTAAAATATTATATTATTTTGCCCATCTGGGGGAGGTGAGGAGACTGAAATACAGAGGATGTTTAATGCCTTGCCAAAGATCTTGTTAGTAGGAACAAAACAATCTGTCTAGGGCTTATATGTCTGAAGACTTATTTTATGTCTCATTTGTTCCCCTACAGAGTAGGTGTCTAAAATGAAATTATGCAATCAGTGTCTGTGCCATTGATTTTAAAGAATTTGTGTGTTTATGTGGCACAGAGGTGGTATTCCTGAACTTGGTAAGAGAACATACAAAATGCACTTAAAACTTTTAAGATTCTAAATGCTATAAATTTACTTCATTCAGTAGCATGCTGCTATTGAATTTTTGCTCAGTCGTTAAGTCATGTCCAGCTCTTTGAGACCCCATGAACTACTGCATGCCAGGCTTCCCTTTCCATCACTATCTCCCTGAGTTTGCTCAAACTAATGTCCATTGAGTCAGTGATGCCATCTAACCACCTCATCCTCTGTTGCCCCCTTCTCCCCTTGCCCTCCATTTTTCCTAGCATCAGGGTCCAGTTTATCATCTGGAACAATGACTGTGCAGTAAAACAGAATGTATTAGAGCCCACTCAGGAAGTTAGTTACTTATGTCTCTCTGGCCTCTGACTTACCTGGAAAAATGGTTAAAAAAAAAAAAAAAAAGAAGAAGGAAATGCTGCTGAAGGATTTCAGAGTGAGGGAATGAGTCATTACCAGAACAGAAAAATAGGCCTCAAAAAGCAATGTCTTTTATAGTGAGTTAGTTCTTTGTATCAGGTGGGCTAAGTATTGGAGTTTCAGCTTCAGCATCAGTCCTTCCAATGAATATGAATACAAAAACACAAATAGAAAACACGTTGAAGTAAAATCACAACTTGCTTAATCAATGCTATTATTGCTGAAGCAATGCTATTGAGCTTCATTAGTCATATTTTATAAATTTTAAAAGCCTTTGGTACATATCTATTACAATGGCCAAAATTTGGAACACTGACAAAACCAAATGCTGGCAAGGATGCGAGCAATAGTAACTCTCACTCATGGCTGGTAGGAATGCAAATTGATACGTACAGTCACTTTGGAAAACAGTTTGGTGGTTTCTTTAAAAAAAACTAAATATACTCTTATCCAAAGTAATTGGAAACTCAGGCTCACACAAAAATCTTCACATGTGTATAGCATGTGTATAGCATCTTTATTCACAATTGCCAAAATTTGTAATTAACTGAGATATCCTTGGGTAGGTGAATAGATAAGCACATTTTATATTTCAAAATGGAATATTGCTCAGCAAAAAAAAAAAAAAAAAAGAGTTATCAAGCCAGGAAAAGAAACACAGCAGCCTTAAACTGATATTACTAAGTGGAAGAAGCCAATCTGGAAAGGCTAATACTGTATGAATTCAACTATATGACATCTAGAAAAGGCAAAACTATACAGACAGTAAGATCAAAGTTTGCCCGGAGTTAAGGGAAAAAAGGGATAAAGACCAGAGCACAGACGATTTTTAGGGCAGTGAAACTATTCTTTACGATACCATACATTGGATATATTTCACTAAATGTTTGTTCAAACCCATAGAATGTGCTACACCAAGAGTGAATCCTATTGTAACTTTTGGACTTTGGATGATTATGATGTGTCAATGTAGGTTATATCAATCATAACAGCTGTGCCATTCTGGTGGGGATGTTGATAATGGGAGGGATACACATGTATTGGGACAGGAAGTATACAGGAAATCTCTAAACACGCTCCTATCAATTTTATTGAGAACTTGCTTTAAAAAAAAAACAAAAAAACCTCTTTTCTTAAAAGAAAAGCTTTTGGAAACAAGTGCATTCATGTAGTACAAAGGAACAGCTACTGCTCTTGCCTTCTCTCTGTTTTGCAGAACCTCTTCTTATCCCTCAGCATTTTCATAATTCCTATAGTTCTCTCTCTGTCAGATACAGTTTCTTACCATTAACAAGTTTCAACCTGGTTCTTTCTTCCTACTTTGCTATAATGCTGGTTAATTAGAATTTGGATTTGATAAGCTAAGGCAGGAGCACAAGAATAAAAGAAAGAGACGTGAGAAAGGGAGAAGAAGGAAGAGAAAGGCATCACCATTGGAGGATGCTAAACCTGCCTGTTGCTGACTCAGTTCTCTGGGGCTGAATAAATATGAAAAGAACTTGATTTATATTTCTCTTGCTCTTCCTGCTGTTGATGAACCTCTTCATTCATTTTCTCTGAGGCTCTCAATAACCTTGAACAGCAACAAAGAAAAGATAAGAGGAACAACCTCTTCTAACTACTGCAGCTTAAGTCCCAAGATCCACATTCTGTTAGAATTCCTCTTAATATTATTTTTTTAATGTACTTAATTTCTTAAACAGAAACTTAAGAACACTCACATGGGGTCCTAATGACCATATTTTAAAATACTAAATACATTTTATAGATTTTAAACTCAAAAACTGTGAGCAGCATTGTCAAACACAATCAGTTTCCAAGTTGAGAAAGATTGCAGCTACATTACACAAAC
Source organism: Bubalus kerabau (assembly GCF_029407905.1). Taxonomy (NCBI): domain Eukaryota; kingdom Metazoa; phylum Chordata; class Mammalia; order Artiodactyla; family Bovidae; genus Bubalus; species Bubalus kerabau. Next base: position 254,389,799 of record NC_073624.1, read on the forward strand.
ACACACATACACTTTCTGATTGGGCTGTGACTTATTTATGTGATGTAATCTAGCCCATTATCTTGCATCTAAGGTTCTCTGATCCTAATATCTTGGAAGAAAAAAATGAAGTATGAACTTGAAGATAAAAAATAAAGATTACTGGTCTTATAACTTTTTTACTTAAAATAGCTGATAAGTAATCATGATTTGAAAGTTGCTTCTCTTCATATCTGTTTTATCTTTTAAGAAAAAAATATAAGAAAGTTTACAGGGAAAAATTTACAGAATACACAATCTTGGTGAGATTTCATGAACAGAAGCTCTAGTTGGATATGAGGAAACATATCCAAGAGGAATAACCCATTCCCCACTAGAAGACGCCCTCTACAACACACACACACACACACACACACACACACACACACACGCAGAAACAAACACACACACATATACACACACACATCCTCCCCAGCAGAACCATAACCTGGACACTGCTCACAGTTTAAGAAAGAAGCTAGTCATTTGGTGGGGAAATTTTCACATACTAATACACTTGGCAAGAAATAGGAAGGGGATACAACTGAAGGTTTGTTCTCTAGTATATTGCTAGTGAATGGTGGATTATTTCACTAAGTGAAATTTTTCTAGGACTTGATTCTCAGAGAAATAACCCAGCTTAAAGGAACCAAAGGAAAAATGTATTACAGGATTATATACTATTTGAGCTGGGAAGAAACATAGCCATCAGCTTCTATTTAACGGGTAAGAAAACTGACATGCAAAGATATCAATTAATCCATGTATTCATTTTTAATTCTTACAAATATGAATGTCTAAAAGATAAATACATTTGATTTAATAAAAATTAAAAACTGTGCCATATACAAATGCAAAATCAAAACAAAAGTTGAAAGATACATAACAAGTGATTCAAATATTGACAACTTATAAGAAAATAAATGCTTTCCTTATTACACAAAGAAGGGCTTCAAATCATAATAGAGAGATGAAGAGTTCTGTTGGAAATGAAGCATAGGACAAGAGCACACAGCTAAAACAAATAATTAACTTATGAAAAACTATCTACTTATTATTAAATAAATGAAAATTAAATACTAAGAAATACCTTTGTTAATCTATCAAATGCAAGCTGTTTAAAAGTTGGATAGCGCCCACGGTTAAAGGGCGGTCAGAAAGCATAATCAGTGGTGAGCTGGAGACAGATTTTCTGGTTCATGAGAGCTGATTTTGCTCATTTTTGCCCAGATCTGAACAGAGTGACATCATGTTGGTGCTTTGAAACTGGCATTGGCTAGAAGAAGTTTACCATGGAATTTGTCCATCATTATCAATAATTTCTGGCATTTTTTAAAGCCAGAAAACCCAGCACACTGTGAGTATATATAGGAGTATATATAGTATGAGCACTATGTGTACTCAATACTTTAAAATGAGAATAAAACTGATACGTCTTCATAAAAGGGCTACATATAAATGTGTAACCAAATTTTTAATGTATATATACTGACTCAGTCATTTCATTTTAATGAATTCATACTTAAAATGCTTTTAGACAGATGTCTATGAATGAATTTGACCATGTTTCCATTTTTGTAAAAGACAAAAAGAATTAGAAATAACCTAGATGGCCAGGGATACAAACAAACACAAAAAATTATGAAACTATAGAATCTGGGAAAATTTTGCCTCTATTTATAAAAAGAGTAAAAAGTGTTACATATATAAAAGTATAATAAATATTATCTAAAACTGAAAAACTAATTACTAACAGTAGCTATAGTTTAATTTCTTTGTGTTAATAAAATTGAGTAGCAGAAAGGAAATAAGATATTTGAAAGGGTACAAAAATGTATTATCATTACTTGCCTTTAGAATGTGGGACTGTCAGGAGAAAAAATATATATACATTCATGTATCTTTTATTTTTCTAATACATAGAATTTTATACACCCATATATATCTATTTATATATATCTAATACCATATCATCTTAATCTGTAGACTATATAAATGTATGTTCATATACATAATATATAGGAAATATTCCTCACATACTGATTTAAATTTTATCAACCATCATTTTTTATTAATACCTTTTTCCTTTTTTAATTGGAATATAACTGCTTTACAATGTTGTGTTAATTTCTGCTATACAACAGCATAAATTAGCTGCATGTATATGTATATATATACACATATGGGCTTCCTGGGGTAGCTCAGCTGTTAAAGAATCTGCCTGCAATACAGGGGATCCTAGTTCAATTCCTGGGTTGGGAAGTTACCCTAGGGAAGGGATAGGCTACCTAATCCAATATTCTTGGGCTTCCCTGGTGGCTCAGTGGCAAAGAATCTGCTTTCCAATGCAGTAGGCATGGGTTTGATTCCTGATCCAGGAAGATTTCCATGGAGAAGGAAATGGAAATCCACTTCAGTATTTTTGCCTGGGAATTGCCATGGACAGAGGAGCCTTGCAGGGTACAGTCCATAGGGCAGCAAAGAAGTGAGACACAACTGCACAACAACAATACATGTAACCCCTCCCGTTTGAGCCAACATCTCAACTTCCCACCAAACATCATTTGTAAAAGGAAAATGCTGTTTTAAATAAGATTAATAATTAAATAAGATGATGGCCTAGACTTTGAGTAAAGTATTATTTCCATGCCTATTTGCTTTAGTGTGATTGCTCAGTAGGGACTGGAGGTGAGGTCACCCTGCCAACAGAGTTTACTCTGAAAGCAGAGCCAATTTTACTCTCAATCAATCTGGGTAAATAAATATAAAGCACTTAGAAAGCTCAGAAGGCTGGCCTTAGATGGAATATAGAGAAGTTTATCTTCTCTCTTAATAGAGACTTTGCAGTGGGGTGGAAGGGGTGGTTTACTGAACTTGTCCTGAGCAGAAGGGTAAAATTAAATTGGTATATTTATGTTTTGCTAGTGATAGTATAAACAATTACAACACTTTGGCAAAGTAGTTGGTAATATTCACTAGAAAAAAGAAATTTTATTGCTAGTTGATCCAGAACTTTTATTTCTAGCATATTCCCTCAGAATATTAAGAAATATTCTGAAACAAGGAAGAAGCTAAGGTACAAAGATATTCAATTATAGCATTGCTGCTGCTGCTAAGTTGCTTCAGTCGTGTCTGACTCTGTGCGACCCCATAGACGGCAGCCCACCAGGCTCCCCCGTCCCTGGGATTCTCCAGGCAAGAACACTGGAGTGGGTTGCCATTTCCTTCTGCAATGCATGAAAGTGAAAAGTGAAAAGTGAAAGTGAAGTCACTCAGTCATGTCTGACTCTTAGTGACCTCATGGACTGCAGCCTACCAGGCTCCTCCGTCCATGGGATTTTCCAGGCAATAGTACTGGAGTAGGTTGCCATTGCCTTCTCCATTATAGCATTATTACCTACTTTAATGAAAAAAAGACGCAGAATTTAAGTGTTTAACAATGAAGGAATTCTAAACAAAATGAAGCATATATAATCATGGAATAAAATTTAGTAAATAGAAATATCAGTATAAAGAACTTAATAACATGGTACTTGATAGTTCTTGTATGTCTTGATGGTTTTTCTAACTCCACTTGAGGAAGGTGAACAAATCTAACCCTTAACTAGTGTTGCCTAACTCATAAAATGGTACCATCATATGTTGTTGTGTTAAGTCACTTCAGTCATGTCTGACTCTTTGTGACCCCGTGGACTATAGTCTTCCAGGCCCCTCTGTCCATAGGATTCTCCAGGCAATAATACTGGAATGTGTTGCTATGCCCTCCTCCAGGAAATCATCCTGACCCAGGGACTGACCCATGTCTCTTGTGTCTCCTGACTGGTAGGCAGGCTCTTTACCATTAGCACCACCTGGGAAGCCCATACCATGTGATGAACAGATTTGTAGGAGCTAAGTTGTTAAAAGGAGCTCCCCTAAAGCTCATATGGTAAAGAATCTGCCTGCAATGCAGGAGACCTGGGTTGAAACCCTGGGTTGGGAAGATCCTCTGTAGAAGGGAATGGCAACTGAGTGACTAAGCACACAAGATGTTAAAAGATCAGGTGAGAAACTTAAAATAGTTTAACTGAGAAATGTTGATAGTATGGAGTTGGGATCCTTTAATGGACCGGAAAGTGAAAGTGAAGAGTGAAAAAGTTAGCTTAAAGCTCAACATTCACAAAACGAAGATCATGGCATCCGGTCCCATCACTTCATGGGAAATAGATGGGGAAACAGTGGAAACAGTGTCAGACTTTATTTTTTTGGGCTCCAAAGTAACTGCAGATGGTGACTGCAGCCATGAAATTAAGAGATGCTTGCTCCTTGGAAGGAAATTTATGACCAACCTAGATAGCATATTCAAAAGCAGAGACATTACTTTGCCAACAAAGGTCCGTCTAGTCAAGGCTATGGTTTTTCCTGTGGTCATGTATGGATGTGAGAGTTGGACTGTGAAGAAGGCTGAGCGCTGAAGAATTGATGCTTTTGAACTGTGGTGTTGGAGAAGACTCTTGAGAGTCCCTTGGACTGCAAGGAGATCCAACCAGTCCATTCTGAAGGAGATCAGCCCTGGGTGTTCTTTGGAAGGAATGATGCTAAAGCTGAAACTCCAGTACTTTGGCCACCTCATGTGAAGAGTTGACTCATTGGAAAAGACGCTGATGCTGGGAGGGACTGGGGGCAGGAGGAGAAGGGGACGACAGAGGATGAGATGGCTGGATGGCATCACTGACTCGATGGACATGAGTCTGAGTGAACTTCTGGAGTTGGTGATGGACAGGGAGGCCTGGTGTGCTGCGATTCATGGGGTCGCAAAGAGTCAGACACGACTGAGCAACTGAACTGAACTGAATAGACCAGAACCTGGTGGTCTGGAGTTGACAATAAGAAAGTGAAAGAGAGAAAAAGGCTAATATTCCCTGGTTTATGCAGAGAACCAATAAAGCCCTTGACACAGGGCTTGCGTCGCTCATGAAGGCACATGGCGCCCTCTCGAGGGGGTGAAGGCACTGTGCACCTTTTCGAGGGGGTCTTAGAAGCCCGGGCAGGAGAGTGAGCACGACGGGTTTCTACGCTCCAGAGAATTAGCCGGGGGGAGAGAGAGAGAGAGAAAGAACGAACGAAAGAAAGATAGACATAGGGACCGAAGCTCTGATGGAGTAAAGGCATTTTAATAGCAGAAATTCAGGCTTATATATCTTTAGTAAGATGCTTACTCAGCTATTACACAGGATGAAATTTTATAAATAGTCAGAATATGGATAGTCTAATATATACAAGGTCGCTGACGCTGAAAACAGTCACTGAAGGGAGTTACTGAAAGGAATCCAAGCAGATACCATTTCTCATGATCTCAGTCCTGAGAGCTGCATGCAGCACTACCCTTTCTTGGAATAAAAACTGATAAGGAACAGAGAATTTATGAGAAACAACACATAGGAATCCTCCTGTTAAACATTCCCTGACAGTATGTTATCTATATATCTATATGCATGTGTGCTAAGTCACTTTAGTCATTTCTGACTCTTTGTGATCTCAAGGGCCAGGCTCTTCTGTCCACAATATTCTCCAGGTAAGAATACTGGAATGGGTTGCCATACCTTACTCCAGGGGATCTTCCCAACTGGGGATTAAGCTCACCTTTCTATGTCTTTTGCATTGGCAGCAGGTTCTTTGCCACTAGCGTACCTGGGAAGTTCCTATATATATTGCCCATACTATTGCCATTTCTCACCTGAAATATTTTAAGTTTCTCAACTGTTCTCTTAACATCATAGCTCCTACAAATCTGTTTATAATATGTAGTCAAAATAGCTTTCCAAAACAAAAATTTGATAAAATTTCATTGTATTTTCTTTATTCTTTGAATTAAAACAAATATATAACTAACAAATATAATCACCATATTTCCTGCTACCAGGGATTCGATTGAGGTTGTTTTGTCATTTTAACCTACATAATTTTAACCTAATTATCATTCAGTTTGCTCTTCAGCAAGAGTTTACAGAGGAAAAATCACATTTTGGCTAGGACATATCACAATACCTTTGGGCACCTGGCACAACTCCAATGTTACAATTGTTTGTAGGAATTTCATATCAATGCTTGACTTCCATACTAGTCTGTCAGTCTCATGAGAGCTGGGACATTATTTTAGCCTCAACTCCTAGCAGTATATCACAGTATAGTAAGTACTTAAGAATCTTTTTCAATACAGAATGAAAAAAAAAAGGAAAAGTAAATACCTTAAAAATTATGTGTGATTTATATGAAAAATTAAAAACTGAAAAGGAAAAAAGCCGGATACAAATAAATTACTAACATATTTATGTTTTTAAAATAAAGGATTGGATACTGATTTTATATACATTGCAAATCATGACCCAGATAATCACGATGGTGTGATCACTCAACTAGAGCCAGACATCCTGGAATGTGAAGTCAAGTGGGCCTTAGAAAGCATCATTATGAACAAAGCTAGTGGAGGTGAGGGAATTCCAGTTGAGCTATTTCAAATCCTGAAAGATGATGCTGTGAAAGTGCTGCACTCAATATGCCAGCAAATTTGGAAAACTCAGCAGGGGCCACAGGACTGCAAAAGGCCAGTTTTCATTCCAATCCCAAAGAAAGGCAATGCCAAAGAATGCTCAAACTACCGCACAATTGCACTCATCTCACATGCTACTAAAGCTCAAAATTCTCCAAGCCAGGCTTTAGCAATATGTGAACCATGAACTTCCAGATGTTCAAGTGGTTTTAGAAAAGGCAGAGGAACCAGAGATCAAATTGCCAACATCTGATGGATCATCAAAGAAACAATAGAGTTCCAGAAAAAACATCTATTTCTGCTTTATTGACTATGCCAAGGCCTTTGACTGTGTGAATCACAATAAACTGTGGAAAATTCTGAAAGAGATGGGAATACCAGACCACCTGACCTGCTTCCTAAGAAACCTATAGGCAGGTCAGGAAGCAATAGTTAGAATTGGACATGGAACAACAGACTGGTTCCAAATAGGAAAAGGAGTACGTCAAGGCTGTATATTGTCACCCTGCTTATTTAACTTATATGCAGAGTACCTCATGAAAAACGCTGGGCTGGAGGAGGCACAAGCTGGAATCAAGATTGCTGGGAGAAATACCAATAACCTCAGATATGCAGATGACACCACCCTTATGGCAGAAAGTGAAGAGGAACTCAAAAACCTGTTGATGAAAGTGAAAGTGGAGAGTGAAAAAGTTGGCTTGAAGCTCAACATTCGGAAAACAAAGATCATGTCATCTGGTCCCATCATTTCATGGCAAACAGATTGGGAAACAGTGGAAACAATGGCTGAGTTTATTTTTGGGGTCTCCAAAATCCCTGCAGATGTTGACTGCAGCCATGAAATTAAAAGACGCTTACTCCTTGGAAGGAAAGTTATGACCAATCTAGATAGCATATTCAAAAACAGAGACATTACTTTGCCAAAGGCCCATCTAGTCAAGTCTATGGTTTTTGCAGTTGTCATGTATGGATATGAGAGTTAAACTGTGAAGAAAGCTGAGTGCCGAAGAATTGATGCTTTTGAACTGTGGTGTTGGAGAGACTCTTGAGAGTCCCTTGGACTTCAAGGAGATCCAACCAGTCCATCCTAAAGGAGATCAGCCCTGGGTGTTCATTGGAAGGACTGATGCTGAAACTCCAATACTTTGGCCACCTCATAGGAAGAGTTGACTCATTGGAAAAGACCCTGATGCTGGGAGGGATTGTGGGCAGGAGGAGAAGGGGACGACAGAGAATGAGATGGCTGGATGGCATCACCGACTTGATGGACATGAGTTTGGGTAAACTCCAGGAGTTGGTGATGGACAGGGAGGCCTGGCGTGCTGCGATTCATGGGGTCGCAAAGAGTCGGACAGGACTGAGCGACTGAACTGAACTGAACTGAGGAAGGGTAACACTAATAGTGTTGCTCATATTTATTGTTTTAATACATGTCTGGTGGTACACAATTTATTTATTACTCATAGCAAAGCTATATATTAAATAACCAAATAGTGAAAGATGTATTATTATACCATTGAAGACACTGAGATATGAATTTGTCAAATGAGTGAACTTAAATCACAAAGCTCATAGTGGATCTGGAATCAAACTCAGATTGTTCTGACTCAAGGATCACATTTTTAATTAGTTTGCTACACTGTCTTTCATAATTAAAGTTTTGATATTATAGGTGATGTTGATGCCCATTTTTTCTCTGATTTTCCATAATGTAGTTATAATAACAATAATAATGAATTAATAATTGCTTTTTCCACCCTTAAGTCAATATTTAGTTTTACTTTATCTCTCCAAATAAAGTTTCATTATTAAATAAATATTTGACATATATACACTGTTAATGGGGCTTCCTGGGTTGAGCTAGTGGTAAAGAACTCAGCTTCCAAGGCAGGAAATATAAGAGACGCAGATTTGATTTCTGGATTGAACCTAGAGGAGGGCATGGCAGCCCACTCCAGTATTATTGCCTGGAGAATCCCATGGACAGAGAAGCCTGCTTACTGTCTATAGGGTGGCAGAGTCAGACACAACTGAAGTGACTTAGCACACACACACACACTATTGATACTGTATAAAACAGATAACTAACAAAAACCTACTGTATAGCTCAGTGCTCTGTGCTTACCTAAATGTGAAGGAAATCCAAAAAAGAGGGGATATATGTATACATTAATATATTTTCACTTTGATCCACTGATTCACTTTGCTGTACAGTAGAAAATACTACAACATTGTAAGACAACTATATTTCAATAAAAATTAATTTAAAAGATTGAGTTAAGTATTTTAAGCACAAAACGAAGATATACGGTCTCAGGGCTTTTGTAATCATAATTATGTCACAAAATAAAATTATATGTGAACCAACTTTAATTCAATATGCAACCAATTTGTATGAAAATATATAGTGGAGACGTTATTTTCAATTTTGGAAAATTTAGAAGTTAAAGTAGTAATGCATAGTTCATAGTTCATACATTTTGAACTTCTTGGCTATAGCGTGGTTAATGAATCCCGTAACTGTGTGTGTGTTTGCATGTGTGTGTGTTTTGGGGGATAGGTGGAAATAGAAGTGTGGGAATATAAACATCACTGTTGTAAAATTGTTGACTTACATTCATTTCAATAGCTATATCAAATTTTTAATACACTGGAAAATTATGTTCACATTCTTACTGCACACAGTGTAAAATTACACAAAGGTATATAAGGAATGCACTGCTAATGTTACCAAGTTTGAATTAATGAAGCCAACAGCTCCTTAGGAGCACTACAACCAGCACACTCAATAAGCAAAACTGTAGCTGTCAAGGCTGTGTTGAAAAGAAGTGGGCATGGTTACTGACTTTATTCAGGTATGCACACTTGTTTACATTTCTCTGGGTACTACTTAACTGAGCATACTTTGACAAAGCAAAGTAAGTCCCTATCCTGATGCTGCTGCTGCTGCTGCTAAGTCACTTCAGTCGTGTCCAACTCTTTGCGACCCCATAGATGGCAGCCCATCAGGCTCCTCCGTCCCTGGGATTCTCCAGGCAAGAACACTGGAGCGGGTTGCCATTTCCTTCTCCAATGCATGAAAGTGAAAAGTGAAAGTGAATTCGCTGAGTCATGTCCGACTCTTAGCGACCCCATGGACTACAGCCTACCAGGCTCCTCCATCCATGGGATTTTCCAGGCAAGAGTACTGGAATGGGGTGCCAGACTCAATGGACATGAATTTGAGTAAACTCCAGACAATAGTTGAGGACAAAGGAGCCTGGCATGCTGCAGTCCATGGGGTTGCAGAAAGTCAGACACAACTTAGCAACTAAAAAACAACAACAAAATTTTGGAAACCTGCTTTCAGTACCATATGCAAATACTTATCTACTATGCATTTCCCCAAAGATTCCACTTAGATATACAAAAAGGAAAAGTAAAATCAAGTGATCTGTATTCATTTAAGAAACAGATATATGTTCCCATTTGGAATTTTCACTGTGTACATTATTATATGAACATAACCTTAAGTTGTTCTAAAAATTACAAATAATTCATAAATATTGCAAAGTTTCTAATTTATTTTAAAGAAATTTATATGGTTACATATTAAAATATCTTTTTTAAAAAGTCACTGTATTTGAGATAGCGTCCTTGGTCTAGTCTTTAAGGTCTTATTCCACTTTTAATGCTTATTTCTTGTTACTGTTGGGTTTTATTTTGCAAATTTATAACTTTTTTCACTTTTAACTAATGATATTTTTATTGTTTTCTGGAGGCTTTTTAGGCAAGGAGACGATTTAATAATAAAAACTGAGTAAATATCTCTAGGATGAAATGTGCCAATAAAAGAAGCCTTTTTTTTGGGGTTTGTTTTCACCTTCAGTGTGCAGAGAGAGCTGTCTGAATCACACTGTGTTCAGTGAAATCTGCTGAGAAAGGACTTAACAAGCAATATTAATGTTTTACTCAGCCTTTGGGCCATTTTTAACAAATAAAGATGAACACCAAAGGTGAATGCTGTGGTGTGTATAATAAGTAAGCATGAGGAGAGTTTGTTAGCATGCGCCAAAGCCAAAATTACACAGGATGAAATTAAAGATATGGAAGCTACTGTTCACAGGGGACAGAAACCTGTACCATCTGATTTCAACTGTGCTGAAAAAGGGTCAGAGAGTTTTTAATAGCTGGGATGAGGTGGATAGAGGAGAAACAGTAGGCCATTTGAGTTTACTAATCTGCCTACCCAAAGGAAAAGTAAACTTTCTTATGTGTTCATGAAAGGAGATCATTTTTATAACTTGGAGCGAGGCAGACACTGATTTTCAGCTCTTTCTCTCCCTGAGAGACTGAGAGATAAGTCTGGCTGAGGTTCCCTGATGAATACATTTCAAGGGGATGGCTCCCCAGTTCTTGAGGCAATCCTAGGTCATAAAACTGGCAAAAGGTTTTTAAAGTTTTTACATCTCGCTGGGGCAAAGGGATAATTCATAATTATATGTTATCTTAAGTAAATCCTCTACAGAAAAAGTCAGGGCTTAGAGTCTGGAAGAAGCCTGTCTACAATTTAGTCGATCTGAGGGAAATACTACCACTGTCTTAGTTATATGTCATTTTCCCCTTCCCCTGACTTACGAAGTTCATATATCTCATTTTTCTCAGACCTATGGTGACGAATGAAGCAAAGACTCATAAGACTTTGGCATTAGCCCACAGTCATATGGCTAGTCCAACTGCACATTCAAAATTCTCTTCCCTTACATGTCTGTGTCTTCCTTTGCTGCTGCTGCTGCTGCTATGTCACTTCAGTCGTGTCCGACTCTGTGCGACCCCATAGGCAGCAGCCCACCAGGCTCCCCTGTCCCTGGGATTCTCCAGGCAAGAATACTGGAGTGGGTTACCGTTTCCTTCTCCAATGCATGAAAGTGAAAAGTGAAAGTGAAGTCTACTTAGCAGCAAGTTCCTGGAGATTAACTGTCTCCTTTTGGAAAAATATACTGTATTCTTAATTGTATCTATTTCCAGATTATGTTCACTCTCCTGGTGAAAAGAGGAATAGAACTCACTGGTTTATTTATTTTTCTCTCTATTAAACATAGCTTTCAGGAGCCAGCATAGCACAGTGGGAAGTGTTCCCATCTACAGGACATACTATTTACACTTGAACATTTTAAGCCAAAAGAACATAACTAATCTTTCCTTTTGCTCAGAAATCAAGAATGGTCTAGTTACTCTTGAGAAGTTCTTCCACTAAAGCCTGAGTCAGAAGAAAACTTGCCAACCACTGAAACAGCACAAGGGTCTCAACATTTTTTGAAGGCTCTTTGCCAAGTACTCACTCAGTCCAACAGTGCATAGCTCGGTGGATCTGACAGGACAAAGAGGATAAACTGCTTGCTATGTTAAAGCAAGCATAAAAATAATGAGCAAAGAAAGTTCATGGATACCATTATGATAGTTGGAGTTAAATAATGTATGACATTAATGCCTTGAATTTAACATAGCTTCCTATTAAAACTTCTTTCCTGGAGGGATCAGGAAACATAATAAATTATGAGGCATGGCAAATAGAAGGGGGGAGAAAAACAAGAAGCAGTGACAGATTTTATTTTCTTGGGCACCAAAATCACTATGGACAGCAATTGCCACCAAGAAATTAAAAGATGCTTGCTCCTTGGAAGGAAAGCTATGCCAAACCTTGATGGCCTATTAAACTGCAAAGATATCACTTTGCCAACAAAGGTCCATATAGTCAAAGCTATGGCTTTTCTAATAGTCATGTACAGATGTGAGAGTTGGACCATAGTCTGAGCACTGAAGAATTGATGCTTTTGATTTGTGGTGCTGGAGAAGACTTTTGAGGTCCCTTGGAGAGCAGGGAGATCAAACAAGTCAATCCTAAAGGAAATCAACCCTGGATATTCATTGGAAGGGCTGATGCTGAAGCTGATGCTCCAAAACTTTGACCAATTGATGCAAAAGCCAATTCACTGGAAAAGACTCTGAAGCTGGGGAAGACTGAAGGAAAAAGAAGAGGGCAGCAGAGGATGAGATAGTTAGCATCACTGACTCAATTAAGACAAATTTGAGCAAACCCTGGGAGATAGTGGAGGACAGAGGAGCCTGGTACACTGCAGTCCATGGGATTGCAAAAGAGTTGAATACAACTTAGTGACTAAATAACAAGATGACTTTGGTACATAAAGCATTAAAAGCTGATAGCTTACATTTACTTTTAATTTATGAATGGATGAAGTTCTATCAAAACTCTAATGGGTTTCACCCATCCAAATAGAAGCTGAATAATCTTTTAACTTGAAATTTATGACTTTACAACTTCAGTAAACAGTGATTTTAATGTGTAACTTTTTTGTGACACATAACTTTGAATAGTTGTCTTTCTTACTAATTGTATCTTGTGATTTCACAGGTAACCAACAACTGAATATGAAGCATTCTGTATAGTCAAGTGAACTAACCATTTTTTTTAGTTAATTTATTTTTTTATTGAAGGATAATTGCTTTACAGAAGTTTGCCATTTTCTGTCAAACCTCAACATGAATCGGCCATCAGATCAGATCAGATCAGTTGCTCAGTCATGTCCGACTCTTTGCGACCCCATGAATCGCAGCACACCAGGCCTCCCTGTCCATCACCAACTCCAGGAGTTCACTCAGACTCACGTCCATCGAGTCAGTAATGCCATTCAGCCATCTCATCCTCTGTCGTCCCCTTCTCCTCCTGTCCCCAATCCCTCCCAGCATCAGAGTCTTTTCCAATGAGTCAACTCTTCGCATGAGGTGGCCAAAGTACTGGAGTTTCATTTCAGCATCATTGCCTCCAAAGAACACCCAGGGCTGATCTCCTTCAGAATGGACTGGTTGGATCTCCTTGCAGTCCAAGGGACTCTCAAGAGTCTTCTCCAACACCACAGTTAAAAAGCATCAATTCTTTGGCGCTCAGCCTTCTTCACAGTCCAACTCTCACATCCATAGATGACCACAGGAAAAACCATAGCCTTGACTAAACGGACCTTTGTTGGCAAAGTAATATCTCTGCTTCTGAATATGCTATCTAGGTTGGTCATAACTTTCCTTCCAAGGAGTAAGTGTCTTTTAATTTCATGGCTGCAATCACCATCTGTAGTGATTTTGAAGCTCAGAAAAATAAAGTCTGACACTGTTTCCACTGTTTCCCCATCTATTTCCCATGAAGTGATGGGACTGGATGCCATGATCTTCGTTTTCTGAATGTTGAGCTTTAAGCCAACTTTTTCACTCTCCACTTACACTTTCATCAAGAGGCTTTTGAGTTCCTCTTCACTTTCTGCCATAAGGGTGGTGTCATCTGCATATCTGAGGTTATTGAGATTTCTCCCGGCAATCTTGATTCCAGCTTGTGTTTCTCCAACTCCAGCCTTTCTCATGATATACTCTGCTGCCGGGGTCCAGCCCCGGCTGATCCAGGGTCTTCGAAGGAGAGACGGCTAGGCGGCCTATTCAAATGTTAATTAGATATAATAAAGAGGAATAGAATGAGGATAGCTCAGTAGGAAAATTCAGTGGAGAAAAGAAGCTGAGTGGCTTGGTTTACGCGGAAAATCAATATAACCCGTGACACCAGGTTAGCTCTGACCACGGAGGCCGCAGGCGCCCTCTCGAATAGCGGAAGGTGCCCCACCTTAGACACCTTCTCGAGTGGGTCTTAGAAGCCCAGGCAAATAAATGGTCGCAGAGGACATCCACGCTCCAGATGGACACTCAGCTAGAAGTTAAAGGGAAGAATGACATGGGGAGACCAAGCGTTGGTGAGCAAGGCCCCTAGCTTTATTTTCAACAGGGGCTTTTATACCCTAAGTTACACATAGAGGACAATAGGGGATGCAAAGTCAGCAGTCTTTGATGCTTATCAAAAACCAGGGTTTCTTTCCTGCAGATTTATCGTATACAAATGGTTTAGGTGATTTACATCATCTTCTGGCCAGAGGCCTATTAACATTTTATGACTCTTGACAAGGACTTATCAACAAAGACTTATTTTCTCTAAGAGTAATTATTTTAAGGTTTGGCGCCATCCTCCGAAGATAAGATTACGTTCCTATAGGGTGGATGTGTAATGGGTTTACAAAGGAAAGAATTTACTACCTTAAGGGTCTAAAGTTACTAACACCAAGGCCACTACTTATTTTTTCTACATACCAACTATATTAATTAATGCACATTCAAGGATACAATTCAAGGGATGTGAAAACTTGGCAACAAACATTGGCTCATCAATGAAATCTTTTACTAGCTTTATTCTGACAGTTTCTAATTCTCTGAGAGGCTCTAAGCTATTTGAATATCTTAAGCTTCCCGTGCCTCTGGAGGCTGGGAGACTGTAAACAATCGTATGCATAGCTGTAGGTGTCCGGGTAAACTTGTCAGGCGAGTTAGAGAGCCATCTGAGGGGTTTGGATTTAAACACTCCTAATTGCCCAGGAACTTTATTAATTGGAGCTATAAGTTAACTCTTTGACAGAGAGAGTGAGATGGTGGTGGGGGACAGCCCCCAGTAAAGTCGGAGGTGAGAGCACAAAGCAATAAAGTAGGCAGACTCTGGTTTTTGGGGGGTAGATGCTCGAGAATATCCGGGGGCACTCCCGAGGCTCGATCCCGCCTTTGCGTATGCCGAGCCCCCTTCCTCATGACCTTTGTCACGAGTGGAATGTCTCTCGCCGGCTCCCAGCACTCTGCATATAAGTTAAATAAACAGGATGACAATATACACCCTTGACGAACTCCTTTTCCTATTTGGAACCATTCTGTTGTTCCATGTCCAGTTCTAACTGTTGCTTCCTGACCTGCATACAGATATCTCAAGAGGCAGATCAGGTGGTCTGGTATTCCCATCTCTTTCAGAATTTTCCACAGTTTATTGTGATCCACACAGTCAAAGGCTTTGGCATAGTCAATAAAGCAGAAATAGATGTTTTTCTGGAACTCTCTTGCTTTTTCCAGGATCCAGCGGATGTTGGCAATTTGATCTCTGGTTCCTCTGCCTTTTCTAAAACCAGCTTGAACATCAGGAAATTCACGGATCACGTATTGCTGAAGCCTGGCTTGGAGAATTTTGAGCATGACTTTACTAGCGTGTGAGATGAGTGCAGTTGTGCGGTAGTTTGAGCATTCTTTGGCATTGCCTTTCTTTGGGATTGGAATGAAAACTGACCTTTTCCAGTCCTGTGGCCACTGCTGAGTTTTCCAAATTTGCTGGCATATTGAGTGCAGCACTTTCACAGCATCATCTTTCAGGATTTGAAATAGCTCAACTGGAATTCCATCACTTCCACTAGCTTTGTTCATAGTGATGCTTTCTAAGGCCCACTTGACTTCACATTCCAGGATGTCTGGCTATAGGTCAGTGATCACACCATCTTGATTATCTGTGTCATGAAGATCTTTTTTGTACAGTTCTTCTGTCTATTCTTGCCATCTCTTCTTAATGTCTTTTGCTTCTGTTAGGTCCATACCATTTCTCCTCTCCCTTTTGAACCTCCCTTCATCTCCCTCCCTATCCCAGCCATCTAGGTTGATACAGAGCCCCTGTCTGAGTTTCCTGAGCCATACAGCAAATTCCCATTCGCTATCTATGTTACATATAGTAATGTAAGTTTCCATGTTATTTTTCCATACGTCTCACCCTCTCCTCCCCTCTCCCCATGTCCATAAGTCTGTTCTCTATGTCTGTTTCTCCACTGCTGCCCTTCAGTACCATGTTTCTAGATTCCATATAGATGTGTTAGAATATGATATATATCTTTCTCTTTCTGACTCACTTTACCCTGTATAATAGGCTCTAGGTTCATCTACCTCATTAGAACTGACTCAAATGTGTTCCTTTTATGGCTGAGTAGTATTCCATTGTGTATATATATTACAACTTTATCCATTCATTTGTCAATGGACATCTAGGTTGCTTCCATGTCCTAACTATTGTAAATAGTGCTGCAATGAACAATGGGATACATGTGTCTCTTTCAATTTTGGTTTCCTTAGGGTATATGCCTAGGAGTGGGATTGCTGGGTCATATGGTAGTTTTATTCCTACTTGTTTAAGGAATCTCCATACCATCTTCCATAGTGGCTGTGTCAATTTACATTCTCACCAACAGTGCAAGAGGGTTCCTTTTTCTCCACATCTTTTCCATGATTTATTGTTTGTAGACTTTTTGATGATGGCCATTCTGACCAGTGTGAGGTGATATCTCATTGTGGTATCGATTTGCATTTCTCTAATAATGAGTGATGTTGAGCATCTTTTCATGTGTTTGTTAACCATCTGTACGTCTTCTTTAGAGAAATGTCTGTTTAGGTGTTTTTCCCACTTTTTAATTGGGTTGTTTGTCTTTCTGGTATTGAGTTGTCTGAGCTGCTTGTAAATTTTTGCAATTCATTTTTTGTTAGTTGTTTCATTTGCCATTATTTTCTCCCATTATGGTTGTCTTTTCACCTTGCTTATAGCTTCCTTTGCTGTGCAAAAGCTTTTATGTTTAATCAGGTCCCACTTGTTTACTTTTGTTTTTATTTCTGTTACTCTAGATAGGTCATAGTGTAAGTGAAAGTGAAGTCGCTCAGTCGTGTACAACTCTTTGCAATTCCATGGACTGCAGCCCACCACGCTCCTCCATCCATGGAATTTTCCAGTCAAGAATACTGGAGTGAGTTGCCATTTCCTTCTCCAGGGGATCTTCTCAAGCCAGGGGTTGAACCCGGGTCTCCCGCCTTGCAGGCAGACGCTTTACCGTCTGAGCCACGGGGAAGCTTAGATAGGTCATAGAGGATCTTGCTTTGATTTCTGTCATTGAGTGCTCTGCCTATGTTTTTCTCTAACAGTTTTATAGTTTCTGGTCTTTAATCCATTTTGAGTTTATCTTTGTGTACGGTGTTAGGAAGTGTTCTAATTTCATTCTTTTATATGTACTGTCCAGTTTTCCACATGGGTTTATTTCTGGGCTTTCTATCTTGTTCCATTGGTCTATATTTCTGTTTTTTGTCGGAGTACCATACCTTCTTAATGACTGTAGCTTTGTAGTATAACCTGAAGTCGGGAAGCTTGATTTTTCCAGCTCCATTCTACTTTCTCAAGACTGCTCTCTCTATTCGGGGTCTTTTGTGTTTTCATATGAATTCTGAAATTTTTTGTTCTAGTTCTGTGAAAAATGCCATTGATAATTTGATAGGGATTGCATTAAATCTGTAGATTGTATTTGGTAGTATTGCCAATACTTTTACAATACTAATTCTTCTTATCCAGAAACATGGAATATCTCTCCATCTGTTTATGTCATCTTTGATTTCTTTCATTAGTGTCTTATAACTTTCTGTGTACAGTTCTTTGTCTTCTTAGATGAGTTTATTCCTAGATATTTAATTCTTTTTATTGCAATGGTGAATGGGATAGATTCCTAGATTTCTCTGATTTTTCATTGCTAATATAAGATCATGGCATCCAGTCCCATCACTTCATGGGAAATAGATGGGGAAACAGTGGAAACAGTGGATGACTTTATTTTTCTGGGCTCCAAAATGACTACAGATGGTGATTGCAGCCATGAAATTAAAAGACACTCACTCCTTGGAAGGAAAGTTATGACCAACCGAGACAGCATATTAAAAAGCAGAGACATTACTTTTTCAACAAAGGTCCATCTACTCAAGGCTGTGGTTTATCCAGTGGTCATGTATGGCTGTGAGAGTTGGACTATAAAGAAAGCTGAGCACTGAAGAATTGATGTTTTTGAACTGTGGTGTTGGAGAAGACACTTGAGAGTTCCTTGGACTGCAAGGAGATCCAACCAGTCCATCCTAAAGGAGATCAGTTTTGCAAGTTCATAGGTAGGACTGATGTTGAAGCTGAAACTCCAATACTTTGACCACCTGATGCAAAGAGCTGATTCATTGGAAAAGACCCTGATGCTGGGAAAGATTGAGGGCAGCAAGAGAAGGGGACGACAGAGGATGAGATGGTTGCATGGCATCACCAACTCAGTGGACATGGGTTTGGGGGGACTCTGGGAGTTGGTGATGGACAGGGAGGCCTGGTGTGCTGTGGCTCATGGAGTTGCAAAGAGTTGGACACAACTGAGCAACTGAACTGAACTGAACTGAACTGATATAGACATTCAAGTGATTTCTGTGTATTGACTTTGTATCCTGCAACTTTGCTAAATTCACTGATTAGTTCTAGTAATTTTCTGATACTGTCTTTAGGGTTTTCTATGTACAGTATCATGTCATCTGCAAACAGTGAGACCTTTTAGTTACTCTTTTCTGATGTGGATAAATTTTATTTCTTTTTCTTCTCTGATTGCTGTAGCTAGGGCTTCTAGAACTATGTTGAATAATAGTGGCAAAAGTGGACTCCCTTGTCTTGTTCCTGATCTTATGGGGAATGCTTTTCATTTTCACCAGAGAATAATGTTTGTTGTAGGCTCAGCATATATGGCCTTTATTATGTTGAGGCAGGTTCCATCTATGCCCATTTTTTGAAGAGTTTTAAGTGTAAGTAGTCAATCTAATCACACTAGGACCACAGCCTTGTCTAACTCAATGAAACTAAGCCATGCCCATGGGGCAACCCAAGATGGGCGGGTCATGGTGCAGAGATCTGAGAGAACATGGTCCACTGGAGAAGGAAATGGCAAACCACTTCAGTATTCTTGCCTTGAGAACCCCATGAACAGTATGAAATGGAAAAATGAGGGATACTGAAAGAGAAACTCCCCAGGTCATTAGGTGCCCAATATGCTACTGGAGATCAGTGGAGAAATAACTCCAGAAAGAATGAAGGGATAGAGCCAAAGCGAAAAGAATACCCAGCTGTGGATGTGACTGGTGATAGAAGCAAGGTCTGAAGCTGTAAAGAGCAAGATTGCATAGGAACCTGGAATGTCAGGTCCATGAATCAAGGCAAATTGGAAGTGGTCAAACAAGAGATGGCAAGAGTGAATGTCGACATTCTAGGAATCAGCGAACTGAAATGGACTGGAATGGGTGAATTTAACTCAGATGACCATTATATCTACTACTGCGGGCAGGAATCCCTCAAAAGAAATGGAGTGGCCATCATGGTCAACAAAAGAGTCCGAAATGCAGTAGTTGGATGCAATCTCAAAAACGACAGAATGATCTCTGTTCGTTTCCAAGGCAAACCATTCAATATCAAAGTACTCCAAGTCGTTGCCCCAACCAGTAATGCTGAAGAAGCTGAAGTTGAACGTTTCTATGAAGACCTACAAGACCTTTTAGAAGTAACACCCCAAAAAGTGTCCTTTTCATTATAGGGGACTGGAATGCAAAAGTAGGAAGTCAAGAAACAATTGGAGTAACAGGCAAATTTGGCCTTGGAATACAGAATGAAGCAGGGCAAACCTAACAGAGTTTTGCCAAGAAAATGCACTGGTCATAGCAAACACCTTGTTCCAACAACACAAGAAAAGACTCTACACATGGACATCACCAGATGGTCAACACCGAAATCAGATTGATTATGTTCTTTGCAGCCAAAGATGGAGAAGCTCTATACAGTCAACAAAAACAAGACTGGGAGCTGACTGTGGCTCAGATCATGAACTCCTTATTACCAAATTCAGACTTAAATTGAAGAAAGTAGGGAAAACCACTAGACCATTCAGGTATGACCTAAATCAAATCCCTTATGATTATACAGTGGAAGTGAGAAATAGATTTAAGGGCCTAGATCTGATAGACAGAGTGCCTCATGAACTATGGACTGAGGTTTGTGACACTGTACAGGAGACAGGGATCAAGACCATCCCCATGGAAAAGAAATGCAAAAAAGAAAAATGGCTATCTGGGTTGGCCTTATAAGTAGCTGTGAAAAGAAGAGAAGCGAAAAGCAAAGGACAAAAGGAAAGATATAAGCATCTGAATGCAGAGTTCCAAAGAATAGCAAGAAGAGAGAAGAAAGCCTTTCTCAGTAATCAATGCAAAGAAATAGAGGAAAACAACAGCATGGGAAAGACTAGAGATCTTTTAAAGAAAATTAGAGATACCAAGGGGACATTTCATGCAAAGATGGGCTTGATAAAGGACAGAAATGGTAGGGACCTAACAGAAGCAGAAGATATTAAGAAGAGGTGGCAAGAATATACAGAATAACTGTACAAAAAAGATCTTCACGATCCAGATAATCACAATGGTGTGATCACTTACCTAGAGCCAGACATTCTGAAATGTGAAGTCAAGTAGGCCTTAGAAAGCATCACTATGAACAAAGCTAGTGGAGGTGATGGAATTCCAGTTGAGCTATTTCAAATCCTGAAAGATGATGCTGTGAAAGTGCTGCACTCAATATGCCAGCAAATTTGGAAAACTCAGCAGTGGCCACAGGATTGGGAAAAGCTCAGTTTTCATTCCAGCCCCACAGAAAGGCAATGCCAAAGAATGCACAAACTAGCGCAGAATGCACTCATCTCACATGCTAGTAAAGTAATGCTCAAAATTCTCCAAGCCAGACTTCAGCAATACACGAACCATGAACTTCCTGATGTTCAAGCTGGTTTTAGAAAAGGCAGAGGAACCAGAGACCAAATTTCCAACATCTGCTGGATCATGGAAAAAGCAATAGAGTTCCAGAAAAACATCTATTTCTGCTTTATTGACTATGCCAAAGCCTTTGACTGTGTGGATCACAATAATCTGTGGGAAATTCCGAAAGAGATGGGAATACCAGACCACCTGAGCTGCCTCTTGAGAAATCTGTATGCAGGTCAGGAAGCAACAGTTAGAACTGGACATGGAACAGCAGACTGATTCCAAATAGGAAAAGGAGTACATCAAGGGTGTATATTGTCACCCTGTTTATTTAACTTATATGCAGAGTACATCATGAGAAAGGCTGGAGTTGGAGAAACACAAGCTGGAATCAACATTGCCGGGAGAAATATCAACACCTCAGATATACAGATGACACCACCCTTATGACAGTAAATGAAGAGGAACTCAAAAGCCTCTTGATGAAAGTGAAAGTGGAGTGGAAAAGTTGGCTTAAAGCTCAACATGCAGAAAACGAAGATCATGGCATCTGGACCCATCACTTCAGGGGAAATAGCTGGGGAAACAGTGGAAACAGAGTCAGACTTTATTTTTCTGGGCTCCAAAATCACTGCAGATGGTGACTGCAGCCATGAAATTAAAAGAGGCTTACTCCTTGGAAGGAAAGTTATGACCAACCTAGATAGCATATTCAAAAGCAGATACATTACTTTGCCAACAAAGGTCCGTCTAGTCAAGGCTATGGTTTTTCCTGTGGTCGTGTATGGATATGAGAGTTGGACTGTGAAGAAGGCTGAGCGCCGAAGAATTGATGCTTTTGAACTGTGGTGTTGGAGAAGACTCTTGAGAGTCCCTTGGACTGCAAGGAGATCCAACCAGTCCATTCTGAAGGAGATCAGCCCTGGGATTTCTTTGGAAGGAATGATGCTAAAGCTGAAATTCCAGTACTTTGGCCACCTCATGCGAAGAGTTGACTCATTGGAAAAGACTCTGATGCTGGGAGGGATTGAGGGCAGGAGGAGAAGGGGACGACAGAGGATGAGATGGTTGGATGGCATCACTGACTCGATGGACGTGAGTCTGAGTGAACTCCGGGAGTTGGTGATGGACAGGGAGGCCTGGCTTGCTGGGATTCATGGGGTGGCGAAGATTCAGACAACTCTAAGAAACTGAATTGAACTGAACTGATTCTTAAATAGGCACTGCATTTTGTCTAACGCTTTTTCTGCATCTACTGAGATGATCATATAGTTTTTATCTTTCAATTTGTTAAATTCGTATATCACATTGATTTCTGTATATTGAAGAATCCTTGTCCCTGTAATAAACCCAACCTGACAATGGTGTATGAGCTTTTTGATGTGTTGCTGAATTCTGGTTTGCTTAAATTTTGTTCAGGATTTTTGCATCTATGTTCTTCAGGGATATTGGCCTGTAGTTTTCTTTTTTTGTGTTGTCTTTGTCTGGTTTTGGTTTCAGGGTGATGGTGACCTCATAGAATGAGTTTGGAAGTGCTCCTTCCTCTGCAATTTTTGGAAAGAGTTTTAGAAGGATAGGCATTAGCTCTTCTCTAAATGTTTGATAAAATTCTTCTGTGAAGCCATATGGTCCTGGGCTTTTGTTTTTTGGGAGATTTTTTATAACAGCCTCAATTTCAGTGCTTATAATTAGGTTGTTGATAATTTCTATTTCTTCCTGGTTCAGTCTTGGAAGATTGAACTTCTCTAAGAATCTGTCCGTTTCTTCCAGGTTATCTATTTTATTGCCATATTGTGGCTCATAATAGTCTCTTATACTTCTTTGTATTTCTGCATTGTCTGTTGTAGTTCAGTTCAGTTACTGTCATGTCCAACTCTTTGAGACCCCATGAATTGCAGCACGCCAGGCCTCCCTGTCCATTAACAACTCCCAGAGTTCACTCAAACTCATGTCCATCGAGTCGGTGATGCCATCCAACCATCTCATCCTCTGTTGCCCCCTTCTCCTCCTGCCCCCAATCCCTCCCAGCATCAGAGTCTTTTCCAATGAGTCAACTCTTCGCATGAGGTGGCCAAAGTACTGGAGTTTCAGCTTCAGCATCATTCCTTCCAAAGAACACCGAGGACTGATCTCCTTTAGAATGGACTGGTTGGATCTCCTTGCAGTCCAAGGGACTCTCAAGAGTCTTCTCCAACACCACAGTTCAAAAGCATCAATTCTTTGGTGCTCAGCTTTCTTCACAGTCCAACTCTCACATCCATATATGACTACTGGAAAAACCATAGCCTTGACTAGACAGACCTTTGTTGACAAAGTAATTTCTCTGCTTTTGAATACGCTATCTTGGTTGGTCATAACTTTCCTTCCAAGGAGTAAGCCTCTTTTAATTTCATGGCAGCAATCACCATCTGCAGTGATTTTGGAGCCCTCCAAAAAATAAATTCTGACACTGTTTCCACTGTTTCCCCATCTATTTCCCATGAAGTGATGGGACCAGATGCCATGATCTTCATTTTCTGCATGTTGAGCTTTAAGCCAACTTTTTCACTCTCCTCTTTCACTTTCATCAAGAGGCTTTTTAGTTCCTCTTCACATTCTGCCTTAAGGTGGTGTTATCTGCATATCTGAGGTGATTGATATTTATCCTGGCAATCTTGACTCCAGCTTGTGTTTCCTCCAGTCCAGCGTTTCTCATGATGTACTCTGCATATAAGCTAAATAAACAGGGTGACAATAGGAGCCTTGACGTACTCCTTTTCCCATTTGGAACCAGTCTGTTGTGCCATATCCTGTTCTAACTGTTGCTTCCGACCTGCATACAAGTTTCTCAAGAGGCAGGTCAGGTGGTCTAGTATTCCCGTCTCTTTCAGAATCTTTCACAGTCTATTGTGATCCACACAGTCAAAGGCTTTGGCATAGTCAATAAAGCAGAAATAGATGTTTTTCTGGAACTCTCTTGCTTTTTCTATGATCCAGCGGATGTTGGCAATTTGATCTCCGGTTCCTCTGATTTTTCTAAAACTAGCTTGAACATCTGGATGTTCACGGTTCACGTATTGCTGAAGCCTGGCTTGGAGAATTTTGAGCTTTACTAGCGTGTGAGATGAGTGCAATTGTGCAGTAGCTTGAGCATTCTTTGGCATTGCCTTTCTTTGGGATTGGAATGAAAACTGACCTTTCCCAGTCCTGTGGCCACTGCTGAGTTTTCCAAATTTGCTGGCATATTGAGTGTAGCACTTTCACAGCATCATCTTTCAGGATTTGGAATAGCTCAACTGGAATTCCATCACCTCCACTAGCTTTGTTCATAGTGATGCTTCCTAAGGCCCACTTGACTTCATATTTCAGGATGTCTGGCCTAGGTGAGTGATCATGCCATCAGGAATTGTTGCTTTCCTCTTGGATTGATCCCTTGATCATTATGTAGTGTCCTTCCTTATCTCTTGTATCTTCTTTATTTTGAGGTCTATTTTGTCTGTTACTAGGATTGCTACTCCAGCTTTCTTTTGCTTCCCGTTTGCATGGAATATATTTTTCCATCCTTTCTCTTTTAGTCTATATGTGTCTTGAGGTCTGAAGTGGGTTTCTTGTAGACAGCATATATATGGGTTTTGTTTTTTTATTCCTTCAGCTGGTCTGTGTCTTTTGGTTGGAACATTTACTCCATTTACATTCAAAGTAATTATTGATATATATGTTCCTATTGCCATTTTCTAATTGTTTGGGGTTGATTTTGTAGATCTTTTTCCTTCTGTTGTATTTCTTGACTATATAAGTCCATTTAATATTTGTTGTAAAGTTGGTTTCATGGTACGAACTATATATTTTTAACTTCTTAGGCACATGAAGCACTTCATCACACAGTATACCTAATGAGTAGGGTAAAATATCTGAACAAAAGTTTATATTATGGCTAAATTTTATATTTTCAAATCTCTTCTGTGTCCATAGTGATTAAGTAAATGTCTGGATAATAAATGGATATTCAAAATTCATATTAATGAATCAAAGTAGGAAATAAAATGAAAATGTGTTTATTTAACAGATATTTATTGCACATCCAAGTCTGTCACATTCTCTTCAAAGCACTTTGGGAACTTTAGGGAACAAAACTGGCAGGGTCAATGCTATGTTGCATATTTTGCCATAGATATTATCAAAACTGTGAACAATGTAATGTTTCTGAGTTTTTAGAATGAATTTCGTGGTCCTATGAAAAATTTGCATTACATACAGGAATGGGAGGCAAGTATGACTTTTATGTGAAAATAAAGAGAAATGTTAAAGGAATTCCTGTTACATAAATATGGCTAAAAATTGAATAAATGACTAAGTTTTACAGTCACCAGAGGCATTAAAGAAATAGAATGCTAATAACAGGTAAAGTAGGGTTTAGAACAAAAGTAAAAAATATTATATACCTTTTAATCAAAGAAAATTTTCAACACAGTCATAAATTCTTTTATTGCCTTCTTCAAATCATTTTAAAATGCTACTTAGTTTTATGTTTACATACATATATTTTTGAAGGCTTTTTTTTTTATATTTTTTTATTACAAAAAGTTAATTTTTATTATTAGTTTGGAGTCAATATTCAATAAGCTTATATTAAAGTATTTGGAAAAAAATGTTAAATGTAGCCTTTTATATGAAGAGACTACTCTTAAAACTAGAGCTATCAAAATTTTAATATATTAATTGAATAATCTTTTAAATATCATTTCACCTTCAAAATCTTGGAAGAAATCCAACTTGGCTGTGATGATTATCCATTTTATATATCAGTGCATTCAATTTAAAAATATTTAAAATTCATGTGCATCATAAATTTAAAAGAATATTTCAAATTTATGTGCGTCAGAAATACTGGCCTATAATTTTTCTTTCTTATAACATCCTCATCAGATTTTTTAAAATTAATTTATTTTTTTATGTGGAGGCAAATTACTTTATAATATTGTAGTGGTTTTTGCCATACATTGACATGAATCAGCCATGGGTGTACATGTGTCCCCATCCTGAACCCCCCTTCCACCTCCCTCCCCATCCCATCCCTCAGGGTCATCCCCGGCTTTTACTTCTAACTAGGTTTCTCAGACACGACTGAGCAATTTCACTTTAACTTTTCACTTTCCTGCATTGGAGAAGGAAATGGCAACCCACTCCAGTGTTCTTGCCTGGAGAACCCCAGGGACGGTGGAGCCTGGTGGGCTGCCGTCTATGGGGTCACACAGAGTCGGACACGACTGAAGTGACTTAGCAGTAGCAGCAGTAGGTTTCTCATTCCTAGGTAAGTACTGAGGTAATTAGAGTAATTAGAGTAAAGATAAAATAATATACTAAGTCAATAATTATATGTAAAATAATTTAAAATTTGTGAAAATATAAAAATAATATATCCTAATATGAAAATAAAATATTGCCCATTCAAGGTGTTTAGTTTATATCTCAATATAATAAAACATCAACTTGTAAATATCATAAATATAAAACTGAGTCAATGAATTCAAATTCAAACTAGGATTCTTAAATCTGAGCACTAGATAATTACGAAGCTGAGTGGCAAATCTCCATGTAGAATTATAAGTAAATCCTACAGTATAATCTCTGAGTATAGTTTTGATAGAAAATAATTAAAATTGGGTTATCTCAAGGTTTTAGGCGTGTGATAGTGCTTTTGTACACTTTTCTCATCTTAATGACAGATAAACCCTAAAATGATCACATTGTCATAGTTCAATTACTTTTGAAACTCTTTTAAAATCCTGAGTTAACCTAGGCAGACAGCTACAGCTTTGAGTAGCTGGGTAAGCAAAGCCAATTAATTTGCTGTATAATAATAATAATTCTCACTTATAAAATATACCATAAATGGAATGCAATTTAGAGGTTTCTATTGGAATTACATAAATAATTCTTAATATAGTTTCTGGTAGAAAAAATGGGCCAAGAAAAGGCAACTGTTACCAAAATTATTTGTATCATCATTATTGTTAGTATTTTTATTATCAATTTACTTTTCACAATGCAAACCTTAGGGAAAAGGCATGATGAATTATAATTGATACAAATTGCTTAAAAACATAAGAATTATTAAAGTCATAGGAATTGTTTAAAAATAAGTCATATATTAGCAAGTTTTAATTTACTTATCTTTCTTTAAACCAACCTAATGACTCCAAACCATCCCAGTATTTCTATCACCAAAAATAAATAATAAAAATGAAGAGAATAAAGTCCTTTCTCTTGCAATACACTTGAAAGAAACACTAGAAAATTATTGCATGTGCTTTTACATTTCATCCACCTTTCAAAAAATAACAATTTTAACAGGATCATTCATTTATATAATTTTTCATGGATTATTCCATCATTTATTTTTTGATTCCAACATATTTTCTGAAAAAGAATATTTTTGTTTTTTTATGAAATAGATTTTTGCTGGTCATAATTTTTAAATTTGAGATATGAAAATTAGGCTGTATGCATACTGGAATATTTATAAATACAGAATAGCTAGTAGTAGAATCCCCAGGATTATATTTCCAACTGAAAACCTGTGGATCTTTTTAAAATTAGCAATCATTGATTCAATCAATATTTTAAAGTGATTTCTATATGACTTACCTTTTACTAGATTTATTACTTTATTATGTATCAGCTTGGAATTAAGGTGCTAGAAGTAACTTAACTTTGGGTTACATTAAGCTAATCCAAGACTTAACTCATAAATCTTGATGGGTAAAAGGATGTTTGGTAATGCTAATCCATGGTTAGTGGTTTTTAATGTCAGGGCTTGAGTCATCTTAAAGTTTATTGGTCAGATTTATATTATTTCTAATGCTATTTGTCTAAATTAAAGCTTTAGTATCTCTTTTTTATTTCTGTATCATTTTATATCTGTACTTCAAGATACAGAGCAACACCCAATTCCTTCAGGAGAATTCCTTTCATCACACTGCTTATCTCTATGAGTTGAATCGACCTGCTCTTTCATGATACATATCACTTCTGATACCATAAAATTTCAAAGAAATCCCCCTCAAAAATACTAATGGTGATTGGAGTAGGTGTATACTGAATGATTGTATAGTAAGAAATCACCATCAGTTTAATTTTTTAAAATTACTTTATAATATTTGGAGATAAGAGAACAGATCTTACTTCCTCCTGCATACAGACTGTGAGATTTAATGTAATCAGAAATATATATATATGAAAAAAAAAACCCCACAAAAACATAATGACAGTGCATCATTTTTTTTTCAGAATTCATATAGTGAATCATTTTATTACACTGAAGAGTAATAGTCCCACCTGTTTTCACCAAAGACAATACCTTTTATTAAAATTGTCTGAATTGACTCTAAAAAGTTTGAAAATTTCTTGATTGTATTAACTTTATGTTTTTCTTTGATAAACACACATGCATTGGAGTACAAAGAACTAGAAAACAAAATATCTTAGATACAGTTTTTAAAATGGACTGGAATAGATGAATTTAATGCAGATGACTATTATACCTACTACTGTGGACAAGAATCCCTTAGAAGAAATGGAGTAGCCCTCATAGTCAACAAAAGAGTCTGAAATGAAATACTTGGTTGCAGTCTCAAAAACGACAGAATGATCTCTGTTTGTTTCCAAGGAAAACTATTCAATATCACAGTAACCCAAGTCTATGCCTCAAACACCAATACCAAAGAAGCTGAATTTGAATGATTCTGTGAAGACCTAAAGACATCCTATAACTATCACCAAAAACAAACAAACAAAAAAACACACACACAAAAAAAACACGCCCTTTTTCATCGGAGGAGACTGGAATGCAAAAGTAAGATTCAGAAGATACGTGGAATAACAGGCCAGTTTAGCCTCGGAGTATAAAATAAAGTAGGGCAAAAGCTAACAGAGTTTTGCCAAAAGAACACACGGGTCCTAGAAAACACCCTCTTCCAACAACACAAGAGATGACTCTATACATGGACATCACCAGATGGTCAATATTGAAATCCGATTGATTATATTCTTTGAAGCCAAAGATGGAGTAGCTCTACACAGTCACAAAAACAAAATTGGGAGCTGACTGTGGCTCAGATCATGAACTCCTTATTATAAAATTCACTTAAATTGAAGAAAGTAGGGAAAACCACTAGACCATTCAGGTATCAGATCAGATCAGATCATATCAGTCGCTCAATCATGTCCAACTCTTTGCGACCCCATGAATCGCAGCACGCCAGGCTTCCCTGTCCATCACCAACTCCAGGAGTTCACTCACACTCATGTCCATCTAGTCAGTGATGCCATCCAGCCATCTCATCCTCTGTCGTCCCCTTCTCCTCCTGCCCCCAATCCCTCCCAGCATCAGAGTCTTTTTCAATGAGTCAACTCTTCGCATGAGGTGGCCAAAGTACTGGAGTTTCAGCTTTAGCATCATTCCTTCCAAAGAAATCCCAGGGCTGATCTCCTTCAGAATGGACTGGTTGGATCTCCTTGCAGTCCAAGGGACTCTCAAGAGTCTTCTCCAACACCACAGTTCAAACATATCAATTCTTCATTGCTCAGCCTTCTTCATAGTCCAACTCTCGCATCCATACATGACCAGAGGAAAAACCATAGCCTTGACTAGATGAACCTTTGTTGGCAAAGTAATGTCTCTGCTTTTGAACATGCTTTCTAGGTTGGTCATAACTTTCCTTCCAAGGAGTAAGCGTCTTTTAATTTCATGGCTACAGTCACCATCTGTAGTGATTTTGGAGCCCAGAAAAATAAAGTCTGACACTGTTTCCACTGTTTCCCCATCTATTTGCCATGAAGTAGTGGGACCGGATGCCATGATCTTCGTTTTCTGCATATTGAGCTTTAAACCAACTTTTTTACTCTCCACTTTCACTTTCATCAAGAGGCTTTTGAGTTCCTCTTCACTTTCTGCCATAAAGGTAGTGTCATCTGCATATCTGAGGTTATGGATATTTCTCCCGGGAATCTTGATTCCATCTTGTGCTTCTTCCAGTCCAGCGTTTCTCATGATGTACTCTGCATATAAGTTAAATAAACAGGGTGACAATATACACCCTTGACGAACTCCTTTTCCATTTGGAACCAGTCTGTTGTTCCATGTCCAGTTCTAACTGTTGCTTCCTGACCTGCATACAAATTTCTCAAGAGGCAGATCAGGTGGTCTGGTATTCCCATCTATTTCAGAATTTTCCACAGTTTATTGTGATCCACACAGTCAAAGGCTTTGGCATAGTCAATAAAGCAGAAATAAATATTTTTCTGGAACTCTCTTGCTTTTTCTATGATCCAGCAGATGTTGGCAATTTGGTCTCTGGTTACTCTGCCTTTTCTAAAACCAGCTTGAACATCAGGAAGTTTACAGTTCACATATTGCTGAAGCCTGGCTTCGAGAATTTTGAGCATTACTTTACTAGTGTGTGAGATGAGTGCAATTGTGCGGTAGTTTGAGCATTCTTTGGCATTGCCTTTCTTTGGGATTGGAATGAAAACTGACCTTTCCCAGTCCTGTGGCCACTGCTGAGTTTTCCAAATTTGCTGGAATATTGAGTGCAGCACTTTCACAGCATCATCTTTCAGGATTTGGAATAGCTCAACTGGAATTCCATCACCTCCACTGGCTTTGTTCGTAGTGATGCTTTCTAAGGCCCACTTGACTTCACATTCCAGGATGTCTGGCTCTAGATCAGTGATCACACCATCGTGATTATCTGGGTCGTGAAGATCTTTTTTGTACAGTTCTTCTGTGTATTCTTGCCATCTCTTCTTAATATCTTCTGCTTCTGTTAGGTCCATACTATTTCTGTCCTTTATCGAGTTCATCTTTGCATGAAATGTTCCTTTGGTATCTCTGATTTTCTTGAAGCGATCCCTAGTCTTTCCCATTCTGTTGCTTTCCTCTATTTCTTTGCATTGATCACTGAAGAAAGCTTTCTTATCTCTTCTTGCTATTCTTTGGAACTCTGCATTCAGATGTTTATATCTTTCCTTTTCTCCTTTGCTTTTCGCTTCTCTTCTTTTCACAGCTACTTATAAGGCCAACCCAGACAGCCATTTTGCTTTTTTGTATTTCTTTTCCATGGGGATGGTCTTGATCCCTGTCTCCTGTACAATGTCATGAACCTCATTCCATAGTTCATCAGGCACTCTATCTATGAGATCTAGGCCCTTAAATCTATTTCTCACTTCCACTGTATAATCATAAGGGATTTGATTAGGTCATACCTGAATGGTCTAGTGGTTTTCCTTACTTTCTTCAATTTAAGTCTGAATTTGGCAATAAGGAGTTCATGGTCTGAGCCACAGTCAGCTCCTGGTCTTGTTTTTGCTGACTGTATAGAGCTTCTCCATCTTTGACTGCAAAGAATATAATCAATCTGATTTCGGTGTTGACCATCTGGTGATGTCAATGTGTAGAGTCTTCTCTTGTGTTGTTGGAAGAGGGTGTCTGTTATGACCAGTGCATTTTCTTGGCAAAACTCTATTAGTCTTTGCCCTGCTTCATTCTGTATTCCAAGGCCAAATTTGCCTGTTACTCCAGGTGTTTCTTGACTTCCTACTTTTGCATTCCAGTCCCCTATAATGAAAAGGACATCTTTTTTGGGTGTTAGTTCTAAAAGGTCTTGTAGGTCTTCATAGAACCATTCAACTTTAGCTTCTTCAGCGTTACTGGTTGGGGCATAGACTTGGATTACTGTGATATTGAATGGTTTGCCTTGGAAACGAACAGAGATCATTCTGTCGTTTTTGAGATTGCATCCAACTACTGCATTTCGGACTCTTTTGTTGACCATGATGGTCACTGCATTTCTTTTGAGGGATTCTTGCTCGCAGTAGTAGATATATGCTCATCTGAGTTCAATTTACCCATTCCAGTCCATTTCAGTTCGCTGATTCCTAGAATGTCAACATTCACTCTTGCCATCTCTTGTTTGACCACTTCCAATTTGCCTTGATTCATTGACTTGATATTCCAGGTTCCTATGCAATCTTGTTCTTTACAGCATCAGACCTTGCTTCTATCACCAGTCACATCTACAGCTGGGTATTCTTTTCACTTTGGCTCCATCCCTTCATTCTTTCTGGAGTTATTTCTCCACTGATCTCCAGTAGCATATTGGGCACCTAATGACCTGGGGAGTTCCTCTTTCAGTATCCTATCATTTTTCCATTTCATACTGTTCATGGGGTTCTCAAGGCAAGAATAGTGACGTGGTTTGCCATTCCCTTCTCCAGTGGACCACATTCTGTCAAATCTCTCCACCATGACCCGCCCATCTTGGGTTGCCCCATGGGCATGGCTTAGTTTCATTGAGTTAGACAAGGCTGTGGTCCTAGTGTGATTAGATTGAATAGTTTTCTGTGAGTATGGTTTCAGTGTGTTTGCCCTCTGATGCCCTCTTGCAACTCCTACCATCTTACTTGGGTTTCTCTTACATTGGGCGTGGGGTATCTCTTCACGGCTGCTCCAGCAAAGCGGAGCCATTGCCCCTTACCTTGGACGAGGGGTATCTCCTCACCACTGCCCTTCCTGACCTTCATTGTGGGATAACTCCTCTAGGCCGTCCTGTGCCCATGTAGCCACATGACCTAACTCAAATACCTTATGATTATATGGTGGAAGTGACAAATATATTGAAGGAATGAGATAAGATAGAAAGAGTGCCTGAAGAACTATGGCAGAGGTGCATAACATTGTACATGAGGCAGTGATCAAAACCATCCCCTAGAAAATGAAACGCAAAAAGGCAAAACGGTTGTCTAAGGAGCCCTTACAAATAGCTGAGAAAAGAACAGAAGTGAAATGCAAAGGAGAAAAGGAAAGATATATCCATCTGCATGCAGAGTTCCAAAGAATAGCAAAGAGACATAAGAAAGCCTTCCTAAGTGATCCATGCAAAGAAATAGAGGAAAACAATAGAATGGGAAGGACTAGAGATCTCTGTAAGAAAATTAGAGATACCAAGGGAACATTTTATGCAAAGATAGGCACAATAAAGGATAGAAATGGCATGGACCTAACAAAAGCAGAAGATATTAAGAAGTGGCAAGAATACACAGAAGAGCTATGAGAAAAAGATCTTAATGACCTGCATAACCACAATGTGTGATCACTCACCTAGAGCCAGACATCTTGGAGTGTGAAATCAAGTGGGCCTTAGGAAACATCACTACTAAGAAAGCTAATGGAGGTTATGGAATTCCAGCTGAGCTATTTCAAATCATAAAAACTTGATGCTGTGAAAGTGCTGCAATAAGTATGCCAGCAAATTTTGAAAACTCAGCAGTGGCCACAGGACTGGAAAAGGGCAGTTTTCTATCCAATTCCAAAGAAAGGCAATGCCAAAGAATGTTCAAACTAACACACAACTGCACTCATCTAACACGTGAGGGGCATAATGCTCAAAATTCTCTGAGCTAGGCTTTAACAGTACATGAACCGTGAAGTTTCAAATTTTCAAGCTGGATTAGAAAAGGCAGAGGAACCAGAGATCAAATTACCAACATCCATTAGACCATCAAAAAAGCAAGAGTTCCAGAAAAAAAATCTACCTCTGCTTTATTGACTACATGAAAGTCTTGGATTGTGTGGATCAAAACAAAATGTGGAAAATTCTTAAAGAGATGGGAATACCAGACCACCTTACCTGCCTCTTGAGAAACCTGTGTGCAGGTCAAGAAGCCACAGTTAGAACTGGGCATGGAACAATGGACTGGTTCAAAAGTGAGAAAGGAGTACATTAAGGCTATATATTATCACCCTGCTCATTTAACTTATATGCAGAGTACATCATACAAAATGCCAGGCTGGATGAAGCACAAGATGGAATCAAGATTGCTGGGAGAAATGTCTAGAACCTCAGATATTCAGATGATCCTGCTAGGGCCCACATAGGGTCTCACTGATTAGATGGCTCATTATGTTGACCTCGCAAACAAAGAATAAAATCACAGTGATCTGTGAGACTAACCAAATTGCCCAAATGGCATTCTATTTTCTCACTCATGCCTATCTTCTCAAAGCTAGGAGACTACCCGATTCCGGACCTCTGATTATGTGACTACAGGACTCAACTAGAGGCTAAAAATTAACCATCCCTTCATAGAATTTTTCATTGGTGGGGTATAAGAAGGACTCTGTCAGAAAGGGAGGACGCTGGTTCTCCTTAAGAGCCAGTCACCCTCTCTTTTCCCTTCAATCAATTTCCCTTTTCTTGCCTGACTGCCCAGCTAGCTTTCTTTTTCTCTACACTCTCCTTACATTCTGGTGCCAAAACCTGGGAGGGAAGATCCACCGCAACTGGGTGGGCTTCTCTTATGGGCCCACCTCTGGTGGTCCCCTTCCTTGGACCTTGTGGAGAAACAGACGAGCTCTGGGATGGGACTCTCCACTTGCCTTGCTGGATTGACATCCATACACCAGCCCACATTTCATCCATCAGTTACAAGGGTGAGTGAAATCCCATTCCCTCAGATCCTCTCTCTCACATCCTTTCCAAGTCCTAGGGCTAGGCAGGAGAATCCCCATGGCTCTCCAACCCTTGGCCTTGTGTCCCATCTGACTTTGAAATAGGGGATGCCCATTTCAAAGCAGACTATTATTACTCTCTGAGAAAGTCCTGAGAACAGGGACACCTTTTCTCTCAGACCTTTCTTCTTGCTTTCTCTTGCCCTTGTCTAACCTCCCTTTCTGGCCTCAATGGGAAATTCTCAATCCCAGCCCTCAAAATCTACTCCTCTAGGATAGCTTCCTCTGAAATCTAAAAGCTTTGGGCTTCCAAGGGGAGATAAGATCAAAAGGACACATTTACAATTCTAACACTCTCTGGCCACAATTCAGACGTGATAACAGGTCCCAATGGCCAGAAAACAGAACTCTCGATTTTAGTACTCTACAGGACGTCAATATCTTCTGCCCCCATAATGGCAAGTGGTTAGAAATCCCTTATGTTCGGGCTTTCTTCAGTCTTTGCTCTCAACCCTCCCTCTGTGAATTCTGTTCTACTTCTCAAATACTCTTAGCTGACTCTGGGCCACATCCTCCTAATACAATGTCTCCTGATCCCTGTTCAGACTTTTCTTCTTCTTCCTTCAACCCTTCTGATGACATCCCACCAGCTGTCACTCCCAATCCCCTTGCAGCCACTCCAGATCCAGTTCCACAACCTCTACCTTAGTCCTCTTCTCCCCCCCTCCTTCTCAAGCACAGACCACCAGGGCAGCTCCCAACCCCTCTCCTTCCTTGTGCCAGAGGCAAGCTCTGAGACCTCAGCCTCACCCTCTACCCCAAGGGTCCCAAGGCTTTACCCTGACCTCCCTAGATCCCCTACTCATACCCTTACTCAGTTTCGGACAACTTTAAAACAGGAAACTTCACCACAGGACCCCATTCCTTTCCTTGCTCCACTCTTCCCTTTGCGGGAAGTACCTGGGACAGAAGGCATTGTTCCAGTTCATGTCTCATTCTCCCTCACTGATCTATCTCAAATTGAAAAGCGTCTTGGCTTCTTCTCCTCAAACCCTGATAATTATCTAAAAGAATTCAAGTATCT
This sequence comes from Bubalus kerabau, assembly GCF_029407905.1. NCBI lineage: Eukaryota > Metazoa > Chordata > Mammalia > Artiodactyla > Bovidae > Bubalus > Bubalus kerabau. Next base: position 254,425,439 of record NC_073624.1, read on the forward strand.
TACCCAGTCTTACTACTTAAGATATTTACATGATATTTACATCATACTTTCCTCCACTCTTCTCCCAGAAGAAAAGGAGGGAGTATGGCCAGCCTTTCAGGCACATGCATATGAGATACAAAGGACAGACTACACTAAGCCCATAGAGGGAATGGCTGTCCCCCGACATGATCCCAACTGGGATTATAAGGCAGGGAGACTTGGGCAAACACCCTGTAATCATATGGTTGCTTGCCTCATTGTGAGTCTTCAAAAGGCAAGGCATAAAGCCATCAACTTTGATAAGCTCTAGGAAATAACTCAAAGACTAGAGGAAAACTCAGCACAATTTCTAGCCAGGTTAACTGAAGCCCTACAAAAATATACAAAATTAGATCCCACTTCAGCCGAGGGCACCATTTTCCTTAACATCCATTTTATCTCCCAGTCACCCCCAGATATCCAAAAGAAACTAAAAAAGGCAGAAGAAGGCCCTCAAACCCTCAATGAGACCTTTTAAATTTAGCCTTTAAGATTTTCAATAACTGGGAAGAACAGGCAAAGTTAGAGAAGGTTCGATGAGATCAGGCCATATACCACCTTTTAGCCACTGCCCTACATGGCTTCAAGCCTCCATCAACCAACAAAGAAAGGAGTCCACCCAGGCCGTGCTTCAAATGCAGCAAAGAAGGCCACGGGGCCCACTCATGCTTAAAGCCAAGGTCTCCTCCAGGTCCATCTCCCAGCTGTGGCATAAAGGGACATTGGAAGGTTGACACAATGAGCCATCTTATCAGTGAAACCCCATGTCTGTCTGTCTGTCTAGTCACTCAGTCATGTCCGACTCTTTGCGACCCCATGGACTGTAGCCTACCAGGCTTCTCCATCCATGGGATTCTCTAGGCAAGAATGATGGAGTGGGTTACCATTTCCTTCTCCAGGGGATCTTCCCAATCCAGGGATAGAACCCAGGTCTCCTGCATTGGAGGCAGACTCTTTAACCTCTGAGCCACCAGGGAAGCCCCAAAACCCCATGTAGACCGTATCAAATACCACCTTATGACAGAAAGTGAAGAGAAACTAGAGTCTCTTGATGAAAGTGAAAGAGGAAAGTGAAAAAGCTGGCTTAAAATTCAACATTCAAAAAAGATGATGGCATCTGGCCCAATCACCTCATGGCAAATAGATGGAGAAACAATGGAAATAGTGACAGACTATTATATTTTGGGCTCCAAAATCACTGCAGATGGTGACTGCAGCCATGAAATTAAAAGACGCTTGCTCCTTGGAAGAAAAGCTATGACCAAACTAGACAGCATATTAAAAAGCAGAGACATTACTTTGCCAACAAAGGTCTGTCTAGTCAAAGCTATGGTTTTTCCAGTAGTCATGTATGCATGTGAAAGTTGAACCATAAAGAAAGCTGAGTGCCAAAGAATTGATGCTTTTGAATTGTGGTGTTGGAAAAGACTCTTGAGAGTTTCTTGGACTGCAAGGAGACCAGTCAATCCTAAAGGAAATCATTGGAAGGAATATTCATTGGAAGAACTGATGCTGAAGCTGAATCTCCAATATTTTGGCCACCTGATGCACAGAAATGACTCATTGGAAAAGACTGTGATGCTGGGAAAGATTGAAGGCAGGAGGAGAAGGGGACGACGAAGAAGAGGATAAGATGATTGGATGGCATCATCAACTTAATGGATATGAGTTTAAGCAAGCTCCAGGAGTTGGTGATGGACAGGGAAGCCTGGCGTGTCCATGGGGTTGCAAACAGTTGGACATGGCTGAGCAATTGAACTCAAATGATAGGTTTTACATCTGTTTCAGAATGCTCAATATATAGATTTTCTCTGTTTTTGTTAGTAGTGTCCTTCATGATTACCCCATCCCCATGTGTTTATCAGAATTAATTAGCATATGAATGTTAAAGTACAGTTGGTACCTTTTTGTTAGGAAAAGTTAATTAAGCATGGGAGGTACCCCAATAGATTACTGTTACATCTTACTCACCATACAAAACAAAACTCTCAAACTAATTCTGCCTATTAAAGAGGCAAATTTTAGAGATGGTAGTGAAGTATGTAAAAGAAAAGTAAATAGAAGACATATAAATGGGAAATATCAGAGAAGAGTAAAGGAAGTAGTAGGTACAGCAACAGAGTACAAAAATGATGGTTGCCAAAGACTATAGAACACTTTGATATGCTGTCTTAAAAAAAAAAAAATATATATATATATATATATATATATATATATATACCCCTTGTGTGATTTCACTGGGCCAGTCTCACTACTTACCTCAAATTATACTTTTATTTAGCCATGTTGTATACAATGCTGTATAAGAAAGACAGATATAGTTTAAAAAATAACCATTAAAACAGAGAACCTAAGGAAAAACTTGAATTTACTAGGCTTAATAGGGTATATAGTTAATAGTATATTTAGATTTCTCTCCCTCAACTTTTTTTTTTTTTACTTAATGTCTTATTATTTCTTTCTAGAGTGCATCTTATATATTTCAATTTGTTCTTGCATTTATTTTATGAAATAGAAGTTTGTTTTTTTTTAATTTTTCACAAGTCGCCACGTGGAATTATATCGATATAACAAAAAATAATATAATCTGTTACATACAATGTTTAATTATTAGCCTCTGTTATTCTTCCCAAGAACTGTATTCTTCCCAAGAACTCAATGGGGTAGATATACTGTATTTACTTCCACTCAAAAGAATTTGAGGCTTAGTATTAGTATTAGTGACGTCACTCAGTCGTGTCCGACTCTTTGTGACCCCATGGACTGTAGCCTACCAGGCTCCTCTGTCCATGGGATTTTCCAGGCAATAGTTCTGGAGTGGATTGCCATTTCCTTTTCCAGAGGATCTTCCCAACCCAGGGATCGAACCCGGGTCTCCCTCATTGTAGACAGACGCTTTACCGTCTGAGCCACCAGGGAAGTCCATTTGGAAATTCCTATCCCAAATCTCCCAAGTATTAATGGTAGATTTTAACTGTAAAATTTAATTATGAGGACCTGATTCATACCCAGGCACTTATTAGTGTCTGTTTAATAAGTGAAAGGATTAAAGAATGAGTGGTGATCTCACATATCAGTTTTACTTTTTTTTTTTAATTTTATTTTATTTTTAAACTTTACATAATTGTATTAGTTTTGCCAAATATCAAAATGAATCTGCCACAGGTATACATGTGTTCCCCATCCTGAGCCCTCCTCCCTCCTCCCTCCCCATACCATCCCTCTCTTTGATGATTTGTTACATTTTGATTATCAATTATTTTCTGCCAAAGATGTAGTGTGGGAAACTGCCTAATGCCACAGCCCATACATTCACTCTGATGCCGTGCTTTGCACTTATATGAGTTGGTACTGTGCATTTTTTACTAGTAGAAGTCTTGAGTTCAAATGCAATAAGTCTGCAATTCAATGTGCAATTCTTAAAAAGTTTAGGGACAAATCTTCCTAAATTTCAATAACTACAATACAGTAAAATTAAAATGGCCATAGGTTTTTTTCAAAACTATTGTCTAATTAGTGTTAGTCACTCAGCATGTCCAACCACATGGACTGTAGCTTGCCAGGCTCTTCTGTCCATAGAATTCTCCAGGCAAGAATACGGAAAGGGGCTGCCATTCCCTTTTCCAGAGGATCTTCCCTACCTAGGGATCGAACCCTTGTCTCCTGTGTTGCAGAAAGATTCTTTACCATCTGAGCAACCAGGGAAGGCTATTGTCTAATTATGAGAGTGTAAATATAATTCAGTAAGTAATCACAGTGGAAACAGTGGCAGACTTTATTTTGGGGGCTCCAAAATCACTGCAGATGGTGACTGCAGCCATGAAATAAAAAGATGCTTACTCCTTGGAAGAAAAGTTATGACCAACCTAGACAACATATCAAAAAGCAGAGACATTACTTTGCCAAAAAAGGTCAATCTAGTCAAGGCTATGGTTCTTCCAGTAGTCATGTATGGATGTGAGAGTTGGGCTATAAAGAAAGCTGAGTGCTGAAGAATTGATGCTTTTGAACTGTGGTGTTGGGGAAGAGTCTTGAGAGTCCCTTGGACTGCAAGGAGATCCAAAGGTCCACCCTAAAGGAGATCAGTCCTGGGTGTTCATTGGAAGGACTGATGCTGAAGCTGAAACTCCAATACTTTGGCCACCTGATGCTAAGAGCTGACTCATTTGAAAAGACCCTGATGCTGGGAAAGATTGAAGGCAGGAGGAGAAGGGAACGACAGAGGATGAGGTGGCTGGACGGCATCACCGACGCGATGGACGTGAGTCTGAGTGAACTCCGGGAGCTGGCGATGGACAGGGAGGCCTGGCCTGCTGCAGTCAGTAGTGTCGCAAAGAGTCAGACACGGCTGAGCCACTGACCTGAACTGAACTAAACTGAAGTAATCACTAACAGGTGTCACCAATTTTGTTTTATGTTTTAGACTTCATAACCCTAGAAATGAATGGGATCTTAAAACAAGATATTTCAGTCTCCAATCAGATCAGATCAATTGCTCAGTCATGTGACCCATGAATCGCAGCACACCAGGCCTCCCTGTCCTTCACCAACTCCCGGAGTTCACTCAGACTCACGTCATCGAGTCAGTGATGCCATCCAGCCATTTCATCCTCTGTCGTCCCCTTCTCCTTTTGCCCTCAATCCCTCCCAGCATCAGAGTCTTTTCCAATGAGTCAACTCCTAGCATGAGGTGGCCAAAGTACTGGAGCTTCAGCTTTAGCATCATTTCTTCCAAAGAAATCCCAGGGCTGATCTCCTTCAGAATGGACTGGTTGGATCTTCTTGCAGTCCAAGAGACTCTCAAGAGTCTTCTCCAACAGTCTCCAATATAATGTAACAATCCTTTGAAAACCATTCTTCACAGGTGTTCAGTTAAACATTGATTGAACACTTCCACTGATGAGGAATTCACCAGTTTAAAAGGCATCCTATTTCATTTAAAAAGAACTTAGCTACTATCCTTAGTTTTTCACAAATCTCAGTTCATTTCATAATTATAACTACTGTAAATTCTACAAATTCAACCATAATAGCCTACTATACTAATTTAACCTCATCCTTACTAGTTTTAATTTTAATTTAGGCAATACAATGTAAAGTCGTAATATTTGGACCTAATTTACCTGCCCCAAACTCGTCTAAAATATGCACGTTTGACCTGCTGCTGCTAAGTCGCTTCAGTCGTGTCCGACTCTGTGGGACCCCATAGACGGAAGCCCACGAGGATCCCCCATCCCTGGGATTCTCCAGGCAGGAACACTGAAGTGGGTTGCCATTTCCTTCTCAAAAATATTTCTTTGAGCCCCTTTTTTTGGGGGTAGGGGGCAACAATACTGGAGTGGGTTGCCATTCCCTTCTCCAGGAGACCTTCCCAATGCAGGGACTGAACCCAGGTTTCCCGCATTGTGTATGCACGTTTGACCTAACAGTTCACAATACTTTAATGAGAATTGTGCAGTCAACAGGCCGTTTGCCCACTCTGGGGAAAGTATTTTACAGAAGCAAAAGTTGAAGCATTCTTTTATAGTTGTTGCAAATATAGATGTGTTCTGAATATTTATCAACAGAAGATGGGTGATTGAATAGTATTTTACCCATAATATGAAATAATCAAATAAAGAGTACAAGTTTCATCTATCTATTAATAACAAATATAAGACACATATATCAATGGAAAATACAGAGTCCAGAAATAAATCCACACACTTAATGGTCAATCAATTTATGACCGAGGACTCAAGAATTTACAGTGGAGAAAAGACACTCTATTCAATGGAATGGTGCTGAGAAAACTGTATGGCTACATGTAAAATAATGAAATTAGAACATTCTCCAACACCATATACAAAAGTAAACTCAAAATGAATTAAACACCTGAACATAAGAATGAGAACTAAATCTCACAGAACAATCTTTGACATGAAGTGTAACATTTCTTTAGAATAATCCTTTAAAACAGACAAAATAAAAGCAAACATTAAAAAAGACAGATTTAATTAAACTTAAAATCTTTTGCACAGCAAAGGAAACCTTTAACAAAACAAATTGACAATATTCTGTTTGGGAGAAATTATTGAAAAATGATAGACCAATAAGGGATTAATAGCCAAAGTATATAAATAGCTCATATAACTTATTAAAAAAAAAACAACCTGATTAAAAAATGAGTAGAAGAACCGAATATGCATTTTTCCAAAGAAGACATATAGATGACCAACAGACATATGAAAAGATGCTCAACATTGTTAATAATCAGAGAAATTTCACAAATCAAAACCACAATGAGATGTTACCCCACAACTGTCAGAATGGTTATGGTCAAAAATACTACAAATAAGAAATGTTGGCAAAGATGTGGAAAAAAGGGAATTTTATACACACTTGGCTGGAATGTAAATTGATGCAGCTACTATATTAAGGTTTCTCAAAAAACTAAAAACAGAAACACCATATGACCTGGAATTTCTATTCCTGGGAATTTATCAAAAACAAAAAAGAAAACACTAATTCAAAAAAAACATATGCAACTCAGTGTTTGTAGAGATATTATTTAGACTAGTGAGATATATAAGTAACCTAAGTCACATATGATGAAACACAACCTATATATTAAAAAAGAATGAAATTTTACCATATAACAACAGGATCAACTAGGAGGAGATTGTACTAAATGAAATAAGTCAAACAGAGAAAGACAAATATGGTATCACTTATATGCAAAATCTAAAAAATAAACTAGTGAATATAACAAAAACAAAAAAGTCTCACAGATATAGAGAAGATACTACTGCTTACCAGTGGGAAGAGGGAAGGGGGAGGAGCAAGACACTGGTAGAGGACTAAGAGGTACAAACTACTATGCATAAAATAAGTCAGCTACAAAGACATGTAATATAGGAAATATAGCCAATGATAGAATAACTATAAATAAAAAAACTTTAAAATTGTGAATAACTGTGTTGTACACCTGAAACTTGCATAAAATATTGTACATAAGCTATACTTCAAAAATAAACACACACATGTGACCAGGATTAACCCCCACCCAGCACCCCAACATACTTGCACCCTCAAGCTCATACACTAAATGAGCAATAGTGCATAAAAGCCAATCCCATATGCCCTTCTTGGAGCCGCAACACACATATTTGCACAGTCCAGGGTTAATCCCTCCAATGCACACACAGGCACTCAAATACACATTCCAAGAAGTAACCCACAAATATCCATATGCACCAACACCTCATCCCATATACACACTCACACTTTAACTCCCATGTAGCACAGGAAATGACTCACAAAGAGCAGTACACACCTAGACCCTCCAGAGGCCCCCAGAGCCAACCCTCTCCCTCCTCTTCCCCTTACACAGCAGTCCCAGCTCTTCAAAAACTACGATGCCATGATCTTAGTTTTCTGAATGTTGAGCTTTAAGCCAACTTTTTCACTCTCCTCTTTCACTTTCATCAAGAGGCTCTTTAGTTCTTCTTTGCTTTCTGCCATAAGGGTGGTATCATCTGCATATATGAGGTTATTGATATTTCTCCTGGCAATCTTGATTCCAGCTTGTCCTTCATCCAGCCCAGCATTTCGCCTGATGTACTCTGCATATGAGTTAAATACGCAGGGTGACAATATACAGCCTTGACATACTCCTTTTCCTATTTGGAACCAGTCTGTTGTTCCATGTCCAGTTCTAACTGTTGCTTCCTGACTTGCATACAGGTTTCTCAAGAGGCAGGTCAGGTGGTCTGGTATGCCCATCTATTTCAGAGTTTTCCACACTTCGAGGTGATCCACTCAGTCAAAGGCTTTGGCATAGTCAACAAAGCAGAAAAAGATGTTTTTCTGGAACTCTCATGCTTTTTTGATGATCCAACGGATGTTGGCAATTTGATTCCTGGTTCCTCTGCCTTTCCTAATCCAGCTTGAACATCTGGAAGTTCACAATGCATGTACTGTTGAAGCCTGGCTTGGAGATTTTTGAACATTCCTTTGCTAGCGTGTGAAATGAATGCAATTGTGTGGTAGTTTGAGCATTCTTTGGCATTGCCTTTCTTTGGGATTGGAATGAAAACTGACCTTTTCCAGTCTTGTGGCCACTGCTGAGTTTTCCAAATTTGCTGATATTGAATGTAGCACTTTCATAGCATCATCTTTAGGATTTGAAATAGCTCAACTGGAATCCCATCACCTCCACTAGTTTAATTTGTAGTGATGATGCTTCCTAAGGCCCACTTGACTTCGTATTCCAGGATATCTGGCTCTAGGTGAGTGATCATACCATCATGATTATCTGGGTCATGAAGATCTTTTTTGTATTATTTTTATGTGTATTCTTGCCACCTCTTCTTAATATCTTCTGCTTCTGTTAGGTCCATACCATTTCTGTCCTTTATCGAGCCCATCTTTGCCTGAAATGTTCCCTTGGTATCTCTAATTTTCTTGAAGACATCTCTAGTTTTTAGGGATATAAACATATCTAATATAAAGAGAAAACTATTAATATTTTGATAGCTGCTACAAAACATTCATCAAATTCAAAATATTCTTTATAAGAATTTGAATATTTAGTAATGTAATTATTTACCCTTAACATGATTTAAAAAGAAAATAATAAAACAGCAGCCTATGCAGCACTAAAGGAGTCTCATTACATTGAATACCAAGGGAAGTACAATAATATTGTAATGTCAAAGCTTGTCTTTAAAATGCTAGCTAATATATTCAGTTCTTGCTGTTTAGTCTCTAAGTTGTGTCCACCTCTTTTGTGATCCCATGGACTGTTGCCCGCCAGGCTCATTTGTCCATGGTATTTCCCAGGCAAGAATACTGGAATGGGTTGCCATTTCCTTCTCCAGGAGATCTTCTTGACCCAAGGATTGAACCCACGTCTCCTACATTGCAGGTGGATTCTTGACTTCTCAGCCATTAGTGAAACAAAGCATTACAAACTAGGCGACTTAAAACAACAGAAATTTATTGTCTCATGTTTCTGGAGGCTAGAAGTTGAAAACACTAAAAAGTTTTGGCAGTTCATACTTCCTCTGCAGTCTCTAGGGATGTATTTTTCCTTGTTTCTTGCAGCTCCACTAGCCTCAAGAGTTCCTGTCTTGTGGCAGGGAAACTAAACTCTGTCTTCACCTGGCTATCTTTCTCTATGTCTGTGTATATCTGTGTCTTCACGTGGCATATTCCTTCCTATGTCTGCTTTCTCTTCTTCTAAGGACATCAGTCATATTGGATTAGGTCTACTAATCTTATATGAACTCATTTTATCTTAATTACACCTGAAAAATCCCTATTTCCAAATAAGTCACACTCACAGGTACAGGGAGTTAAGGCTTCAATATATCTTTTTTGGGGACACAATTTATCTTGTAATGGTGATGTAAGAGAAAATAACAGTTTTGTTATATATTGACACTAAACAATTAGAGGCATACTTGTGTGTGAGTACATGGACCTGTGTGTATGTATACAGAACGTGTACAAATGTATTTATATATACAAGCATAAAATCATAAACAATATATAACATATTTAAATACTATGTATGTCAAGTATACGCGTGTGTGCAGCCATCAGTGAAACAAAGCATCACAAACCAAGTGCCTTAAACAAGAGAAATTTAATGTCTTAAGTTTCTGGCTGCTAGAAGTTTAAAATACATGAAAGTTTTGGCAGGTCATACTTCCTCTGCAGTCTCTAGGGATGGATTCTTCCTTGTTTCTTTCAGGTCCACTAGCCCCTGGCAACCCCACTAGCTTCCACTAGCCTGGACACTTTGCAACCTCATGGGCTATATCTCACAAGGCTCCTCTGTCCATGGGATTTTCTAGGCAAGAATACTGAAATGGGTTGCCATTTCCTGCTCCAGGGGATCTTCCCAACCCAGAGACTGAACCTGCATTTCTCGTGTCTCCTGTATTGTAGGGAGATTCTTTACCATTGTGCCGTCTGAGAACATGATATGCACTTTTATTTAAAACTATAATGTCTCCATCACTCCAAAGCTCTGTGACCTTGCTGCTGCTACTGCTAAGTCGCTTCAGTCATGTCTGACTCTGTGCGACCCCGTAGACGGCAGCCCACCAGGCTCCCCCGCCCCTGGGATTCTCCAGACAAGAACACTGGAGTGGGTTGCCATTTCCTTCTCCAATGCATGTAAGTGAAAAGTGCAAGTGAAGTCACTCAGTTGTGTCCGACTCTTGGCGACCCCATGGACTGCAGCCCACCAGGCTCCTCCATCCATTGGGTTTTCCAGGCAAGAGTACTGGAGTAGGGTGCCATTGCCTTCTCCATCTGTGACCTTAGATGCTCTTAAAAATCTGTGTCTCTATTTTCACAGCTATAAAATGAGATAATAATAAACAAGCATCAAGGGACTGGAGTGGTGATTAAACGTGCTACATTTAAGGACAGGGCTTAGTTAAGGGTAAATTCATGACGTTGTTTTTCATTAGTCACCAAGTTGTGTCTGACTCTGCGACCCTATCGACTGTAGCATGCCAGGCTTTCCTGTCCTTCATCATCTCCTGCAATTTGCTCAAGATCATGTCCATTACGTTGGTGATGCTATCCAACCATCTCATCCTCTGTCACCCTCTCCTCTTTCTTCCTTCAATCTTTCCCAGCATCAGGGACTTTCCCAATGAGTTAGCTCTTTGCATCAGGTGACGAAGAGTACTGGAGCTTCAGTTTCAGCACTGGTCCTTCCAGTGAGTATTCAGGGTTGATTTCTTTTAAGATTGGCTGGTTTGATCTCCTTGCTGTCCAAGGGACTCACAAGAGTCTTTTCCAGGAACACAATTTGAAAACATTAAGTCTTCAGTGCTCAGTCTTATTTATGGTCCAGCTCTCACATCCATACATGACTACTGGAAAAACCATAGCCTTCACTATATGGACTTTGGTCAGCAAAGTGATGTCTTTGCTTTTTAATTTTTCAGCATCCTGCCTTCTTTATGGTCCAGTTCTCACGACCATATGTGGATACTGGAAAGGCCGTAGCCTTGGCTATATGAAACTTTGTCAGCAAAGTAAAAAGTCTTTGCTTTCTAACACACTGTCAAGGTTTGTCATAGTTTTCCTGCCAGGAAAAACTGTCTTCTAATTTCATGGCTGTAATCACCATCTGTAGTGATTTTAGAGCCCAAGAAGAGGAAATTTGTCAATACTTCCACCTTTTCCCCTTCTACTTGCCATGAAATGATGGTGCCAGATACCATGATCTTAGGTTTTTTTTAATATTTAGTTTTAAGCCAGCTTTTTAACTCTCCTTCACCCTCATCAAGAGGTTCTTTAGTTCCTCTTTGCTTTCTGCCATTAGTGTAGTATCATTTGCAAATCTGAGGGAATTAATATCCCCCCCCAGCTATAATGATCCCCACTTGTATTATTTAATAATGCTACAGTCCATGGGTTTGCAAAGAGTAGGACATGACTGAGTGACTGAACTGAAATGAATTAATTATAAAAAATGCAAGTCCCATAGAAGATCATAGAAAAATTTACCACAGTATGGAATAATGTATTGCACAACTGTTCTTGTTTAGGAAAAATCAAACTATAAAGACAAACAGTTTCCTCAGGTAAAGTAAATCTCAGTTAAAACCAAGCTTCCATTTATGGAAGAACCTGATAATTACAGTCATGTCATCTGATGCAAAGCTATGTAAGACTATGAAGAAGTTTTTGAAAAATAAAACTAATAAGAAAAATCACTTCTAGGCCTTTGGCTATGATCAAGTGTAAAAGTAATAAGAAAAGAGTAGTGTTATTGGAAATGAACTTAACTTTTAAAAACTATATAAATTAAGTAGCATGATAATGGAATATCGATTTATCAGATTTTTGTACTTAAGTCTCATTTGGATTTGTGGGTAAAGAATTATACAATATTGCTTCTAAGAAAACCAGTTACATACTGGAAGAAATGTTGTTATAGTATGAACTAACATTCAACATGAAAATAATTTTCAGATGGAAAAACAATGTTATAGTATGAATGAACATTCAATATAAAAATAATGCTCATATGAATATAACTATGAAAATAAAAATCCTAATAAATCAAAACAAACACTTATTAAATTCTCATGGTGGAAGAATATGTGATAAAGTAGTTTAAATATGTCCATTGCCAGATGAATGGATTAAGAATATATGGTACATATATACAATGTGATAGTACTCAGTCATAAAAAGGAACAAGTTTGGGTCATTTATAATGATGTGGATGGACCTAGAGTCAGTCATACAGAATAAAGTAAGTCAACTGCCTCTTATTTTAAAACAATCTATCCAGTAATTCTAATTTTTATAAATTTAAAGAGAAAAATACATTTGAATTAAAATACTTATTGACTTTATTTTTATGGGCTCCAAAATCACTGCAGATGATGACTGCAGCCATGAAATTAAAAGATGCTTACTCCTTGGAAGGAAAGTTATAATCAACCTAGACAGCATTTCAAAAAGCAGAGACATTACTTTGTCAACAAAGGTCTGTCTAGTCAAGGCTATGGTTTTTCTACTGGTTATGTATGGATGTGAAAGTTGAACTGTGAAGAAAGCTGAGCACCAAAGAACTGATGCTTTTGAACTGTTGTGTCAGAGAAGACTCTTGAGAATCCCTTGGACTTCAAGGAGATCCAACCAGTCCATCCTAAAGGAGATCAGTCCTGGGTATTCATTGGTAGGACTGATATTGAAGCTGAAACTCCAATACTTTGGGCAGTTGATGCAAAGACCTGACTCATTTGAAAAGACCCTGATGCTGAGAAAGATTGAGGGCAGGAGGAGAAGGGGACTACAGAGGATGAGATGGTTGCGTGGCATCACTGACTCAATGGACATGGGTTTGGGTGGACTCCAGGAGTTGGAGATGGACAGGGAGGCCTGGTGTGCTGTGGTTCATTGGGTTGCAAAGAGTCAGATATGACTGAGCAACTGAACTGAACTGAACTGAACTGATTCAACTTTAAGAGAAAATAAGTAAATGCCTAATAATGAAGAAAAGTTTAAATAAATACAGTGCATTAATATAAATGTATTACATCAAATATTATATAACCATTGAAATACATTTCATAAAATACTGAGAGAATAAAAGTATCTTCCTCATACAATTGTAAATGAATTAATGGGAACTAAATGAATGTATTAAGTTTGCTTTCCTTTTTTTTTTTTTTGGCAAATAAATATATAAATAGTGAAAGTGAAAGTGAAGTCACTCAGTCGTGCCTGACTCTTAGCGACCCCATGGACTGCAGCCTACCAGGGCTCCTCCATCCATGGGATTTTCCAGGCAAGAGTACTGGAGTGGGGTGCCATTGCCTTCTCCATATGTTTGGAGAAATATATATATATATATATACACACACACACATATATATAAATCAATGTAATTATTTCTTTCAACTTTAATCTATAATACACTTCCATTATTTATATAATCCTAATATAAAATAAGGGAAATTTTTTGAAATTTAACATAAGGAATAAAATTTTGATTTATCAGTTCAAGATCACTTTCAGCAATATACCACAATTCATATTCATCTGTATGAAGTGTGTTAGAATGCTTCTTTATGGAGGCACCCATTAGGCATTCTGCCCTGTTTATTTAAAATAGTAATATTTTTCCTTCACTAAATCATAGGTTTATTACATGACTAGATATGTCACCTGAAATTCTGTCAATTTAAATGTTTCTTCATAAAGTCCCAACTTTCTGTAGGAATATAAGACAAGTGTTCTAAAGGTGCTCCATGTATGGTCGCTCGTGTAACCTGACCACAACCCAGAGAGCTGGCTCTTGTTGCCACTGTCAGTGAGGCATTTGAGCTGAGGTTCAAGACCAGCGGGTGACTAGCTGCATCCTCTCCAACGTCAACACACCCACCATGACACCTCTGATCAGACAGCCCCGATATAAAACCTCCCAACCCATCTACCAGAACAACAACATGCCCAGCAAGTCCACTGCAGCCGAGATCCTGGGAAAGGTGGGAGAAAGCCTGAGCCAGATATCTGCTGTGTCCACCTGCCAGTGGAGCGTTTCACCTTTGTGGATGAGAATGCCAACCTGGGCACAGTGATGTGGTACAAGGAGATAGGTTCCTGGGAGGTAGGATGGGGTCCATGGGCAGTTTCCCCCTCAGAGCTTCTTCATCTCATTCAAAAGATACGAAAGTTGAGTTCATTGCCAGCCAGAGATTCTTTTCTTGCCCACAACACCGTGCTCACAGAAGATCCCCTACCTTCCTTAGCAGAGGGGTCCAATGCTTGGAGCCATGTCTGTGATCTCCCCCACAGCCTTGGGTGGACACTAAGGCCCTGACTGTGTGAAGGCAGTAAAGGCCCCAGGCCAGAGCAGGTAGAGGGTGGTTACACGGAGCTGTCAGGATGGGAAGGCACTGACTCCCCTAGAAATGAGATGAGTCCTGAGCAGCCCTAGGAAACAAGCCAGGAAGCCCATTTTCCCAAGGTTCCAGAGTAGCTAAGAGACAGAAGTGTCTGAAGCTGGAAAAACACAGACAGACAACAAGAATGGAACTGGAGCTGCTACAGGTCCCAGGTGACAAGGAGGGTCAATGACAGCTGGAAGTCCCCAAAGGACTCAGTATGGATGAGAATATCCATCTTTGGGTCTTTCTCTCCTACAAACCCAAATTCAACTCTGCAGGAGAGCTGAAGGTCTAGCCCTCGTTCTTTTGACTCTGGGGCCGACTAATGCCATTTTGGAGAAGGAAATGGCAAACCACTCTTGTACTCTTGTCTGGAGAATCCCATGGACAGAGAAGCCTGGCCAGCTACAATCCATGGGGTCGCAAAGAGTTGGACACAACTGAGCAACTAACACACATAAGACAAGTGTACACAGAACTCTTTCACTGTATGACCAATATTTTATGCTGTATTATAGTGGACAACCATTTCTGTCTATTGCTCAGAGCTAAACTCTATGGACAAAAATCAGTTATGAGCCAAATCCCATGAGTTCAATATCAGTCTCTAACTGCTGATGCTCCTCCAGATCCTCATACAGCCACTTATTCTCATTTAGGAATAATCACTAATGAAAAACACATATAAAAATATACAAGCAACTCCTACAGCTCAACTTCAGAAAAATAAATGACCCAATCAAAAAACAGGCCAAAGAACTAAATAGACATTTCTCCAAAGAAGACATACAGATGGCTAACAAACACATGAAAAGATGCTCAACATCATTCATTATCAGAGAAATGCAAATCAAAACCACTATGAGGTACCATTTCACACAAGTCAGAATGGCTGTGATCCAAAAGTCTACAAGCAATAAATGCTGGAGAGGGTGTGGAGAAAAGGGAACCCTCTTACACTGTTGGTGGGAATGCAAACTAGTACAGCCACTGTGGAGAACAGTGTGGAGATTCCTTAAAAAACTGGAAATAGAACTGCCTTATGATCCAGCAATCCCACTGCTGGGCATACACACTGAGGAAACCAGAAGGGAAAGAGACACGTGTACCCCAATGTTCATCGCAGCACTGTTTATAATAGCCAGGACATGGAAGCAACCTAGATGTCCATCAGCAGATGAATGGCTAAGAAAGCTGTGGTACATATACACAATGGAGTATTACTCAGCCATTAAAAAGAATACATTTGAATCAGTTCTAATGAGGTGGATGAAACTGGAGCCTATTATACAGAGTGAAGTAAGCCAGAAAGAAAAACACCAATACAGTATACTAGCGCATATATATGGAATTTAGAAAGATGGTAACAATAACCCTGCGTACGAGACAGCAAAAGAGACACTGATGTATAGAACAGCCTTATGGACTCTGTGGGAGAGGGAGAGGGGGGGAAGGTTTGGGAGAATGGCATTGAAACATGTAAAATATCATGTATGAAACGAGTTGCCAGTCCAGGTTCGATGCACGATACTGGATGCTTGGGGCTGGTGCACTGGGACGACCCAGAGGGATGGTATGGGGAGGGAGGTGGGAGGAGGGTTCAGGATGGGGAACACATGTATACCTGTGGCGGATTCATTTTGATATTTGGCAAAACTAATACAATTATGTAAAATTTAAAAATAAAATTAAATTAAAAAAAAAAGGAAGCATCACTGCAAACAAAGGTAGGGGTTGTGATGGAATTCCAGTTGAGCTATTTCAAATCCTAAAAGTTGATGCTGTGAAAGTGCCACACTCAATATGCCAGCAAATTTGGAAAACTCAGCAGTGGCCACAGGACTGGAAAACATGTTTTCATTCCAATCCTAAAGAAAGGCAATGCCAAAGAATGCTCAAACTACCATACAATTGCACTCATTTCACATGCTAGTAAAGTAATGTTCAAAATTCTCCAAGTCAGGTTTCAACAGTACATGAACCGTGAACTTCCAGATGTTCAAGCTGGATTTAGAAAAGGCAGAGGAACCAGAGTTCAAATTTCCAACATTTGTTGGATCATCGAAAAAGCAAGAGAGTTCTAGAAAAATATCAACTTCTACTTTATTGACTATACCAAAGCCTTTGATTGTGTGGATCACAACATACTCTGGAAAAAATCTGCTGTTTAGTAACTACTCAATAAAAAATAAAAACTATTATTGGAGGATGAAGTTACTCACCCAGAGTTACTCACACTCACTAAAGAGCACCATCCTTTTAATCCTTAAAATACTGTACAGATATTCTTGACTTACTGTAATTATGTTATCTCTAGTTGATGCTGTTTTATTTAATTTTGTTTCAGAAAACTTAATTTGTTGTAATATTTGATATTACTTGTAATATTTAAAAAAAAAAAAAAAAAGAAATGCAATATATACTAGGATACTTACTAAGAAAACAAAACTAGGGAATTCCCTGATGGCCCAGTGGTTAGGAATCTGTGCTTCCACTGCAGGGGGTATGGGGTAGATCTCTGGTCAGGGAAGTAAAATCCTATAATCTATAGAAAGTGAAAGTGTTATTCTCTCAGTCTTGTCCGACTCTTTGTGATCCCATGGACTGTAGCCCATCAAGCCCCTCTGTCCATGGGATTCTCCAGGCAAGAATACTGGAGTGGGTTGCCATTCCCTCTCCAGGGCATCTTCCTGACCCAGGGATTGAACCTATTGCTGACAGATTCTTTAACATCTGAGCCACCAAGGAAGCCTAAGAGAGGGTATCAAAATATGAATTAATAAAATGTCACTTAGGAAAGAAAAATAATACTTTTTTAGCTTATATCTAGTTTATTTCTAAAAATCATGTACTCTCAGATCAGAGAAAGCAAAATATAGTACTGCCACATGCTTTGCTTAAGCAGTGCTTGAATCAAAAAGGTGAGAAGAGTCTTCAAAGGTTGGCTATTACCAAAATGGGAAGACTTTATGGTGCCTAATACAGAAGTCGGAGAAGGCAATGGCACCCCACTCCAGTACTCTTGCCTGGAAAATTCCATGGACGGAGGAGCCTGGTAGGCTGTAGTCCATGGGATCGCTAAGAGTCGGGCATGACTGAGCGATTTCACTTTCACTTTTCACTTTCATGCATTGGAGAAGGAAATGGCAATCCACTCCAGTATTCTTGCCTGGAGAATCCCGGGGACAGAGGAGCTTAGTGGGCTGCCGTCTATGGGGTCGCACAGAGTCGGACACGACTGAAGCGACTTAGCAGCAGCAGCAGCAGCAATACAGAAATATGTGCTAAGTCACTTCAATCATGTCTGACTCTTTGTGACGCTATGGACTGTAGCCCACCAGGTTGCTCTGTCCATGGGATTCCCCAGGCAAGAATACTGGGGTGGGTTGCCATGCTCTCCTCCAAGGGATCTTCCTACAAAGGGATCAATCCCATGTATCCTGTATTTCCTGCATTGGCAGGTAGGTGCGTGTGTGTTTTTTTATTTTTTTTTTACCACTAGTGCCACCTAGGAAGCTCAGTATAGAAGATAAGTGAGGAAATTAATTTTTTGGCGCAAGTGAAAATACTGTTTACTGAAATAAATATCAGAGAGAAAAGAAAGGGATCAGAGACTTTTAAAAAAGATAAATATTACATTAGACATTTTAAAGTACTTTTTCATTATCCAGTTGAAAATTACTATCTGTAAGAACTTATATGGAGAGTACATCATGAGAAACGCTGGGCTGGAGGAAGCACAAGCTAGAATCAAGATTGCCAGGAGAAGTATCAATAACCTCAGATATGCAGATGACACTACTGTTATGGTAGAAAGTGAAGAAGAACTAAAGGGCCTCTTGATGTAAGTGAAAGAGGAGAGTGAAAAGTTGACTTAAAGCTCAACATTCAGAAAACTAAGATAGTGGCATCTGGTCCCATCACTTCATGGCAAATAATGGGAAATCAGTGGAAACAGTGGCTGACTTTTATTTTCCTGGGCTCCAAAATCACTGCACATGGTGATTGCAGCAGTGAAATTAAAAGACGTTTACTCCTTGGAAGGAGACAGCATATTAAAAAGCAGAGACATTTCTTTGTCAACAAAGGTCCGTCTAGTCAAGGCTATGGTTTTTCCAGTGGTCATATATGGATGTGAGAGTTGAACTATAAAGAAAGCTGAGCACCAAGGAATTGATGCTTTTGAACTGTGGTGTTGGAAAAGACTCTTGAGAGTCCCTTGGACTGCAAGGAGATCCAACCAGTCCATCATAAAGGAGATCAGTCCTGGGTGTTCATTGGAAGGACTGATGCTGAAGCTGAAACTCCAGTACTTTGGCCACCTGATGTGAAGAGCTGACTCATTTGAAAAGACTCTGATGCTGGGAAAGATTGAGGTCAGGAGGTGAAGGGGACGACAGAGGATGAGATGGCTGGATGGCATCACCAACTCAATGGACGTGGGTTTGGGTGGACTCCAGGAGTTGGTGATGGACAGGGAGGCCTAGCGTGCTGTGGTTCATGGGTTGCAAAGAGTTGGACATGACTGAGCGACTGAACTGAATAAGGATTTGCTTTTTACCTCCAGTCTTTTCCTACAAACTATTAATTTTCCATTACTTGATTGGTAAATTCATGCAAAGATAAATTTTCAGTGTCTCAGTTTCTTCATCTATAACAACTACTGTTTATTGTTGTTTAGTCACTGAGTAGTATCTGACTCTTTTGCTACCCCCATTGGTGGTAGCCCACCAGGCTCCTCTTTCCATAAAATTCTCCAGGCAAGAATACTGGGTGGGTTGCTGTGCCCTCCTCCAGGGGATATTCCTGCGCCAGGGATGGTCTTGTATCTTCTGCATTGGCAGGTGGATTGTTTACCACTGAGCCACCTGGGAAGCCCTATAATAACTACTGCCCTGAGTCACTGTCTTGAGGTGGGCACTATTGACATTTTAGGTGGGACAGTTCTTTAAGGGGCAGTTCTGTGAATTGTATCTTTAACAACATCTTGGTCTCTACCCACCAGAAGCTAGTGCATATCTCCCTGTATATTATTCCATTATGTGGGTTCTCAGTTCCAACTGTCATAGTAAATTTCACAGAACATAAAGGTCATACAACAAGGTCTTTCTAGAAGATTAGCAGTATTAGTGTGGAAAACCAGAGGTGCAAAGTGTTTACTATTCTGACTTAGACACAGCATTCTTTATTGTGTTTCACTCTACATAAAACTGTACTTTGGACAAGGGTAAGCTTCTTTTACATGACATGCATTTTCTATTCAATGTTAAATATGGGAATGATCCAACATCCTTTTTCCTGCATATAAAATTATCTATTAAACACAAATTGGCAGATTCCTTTACTTACTTTTCAAAGACTGAAAGAATAATTACATGCAACTTTCAGTTATTCCTTATCTGTGTTTTTTTAGCTTTATTTTTAGTATGTTGTGTTATATTAAATATATAATAATACTGTGTGATACATTTTTTTCGTATTTGGTAACATTTATTCATTGTTTAATGATTTTCCATATCTGTTTTCTAAATGACATTTACTAATATGTTATATTCTTTTCCATATCTCCACAGTAAGATATATCTATCCTTAATTATTTCATAATTTTTTTCTACAATTATGCTGAATGTTCTTTGTTCTTCTTTGTAAAAGGACGTTCTTCTCACTTTTAATTATGTTTTCTCTTAGAAGACAATTTTGCTCTTCCTCCAACAGTTGGGACTCCTGTTCTCAATGTACCATATGGTTGTCATTAGTTTTTTTTTTTTTTCTTCCACATTTGATTAATATTCCTGTCGTGTTATGATTAGTAAACACATTACCTTCTGTCGTGTTGTAAGCATAAATTATTGACCTCTAAGCCAACATTTATGAAACTCCCTTTATCTTTTTTTAATATAAAATAAACAGCTCTCCTGAGGAAATGTGCACTTTACCTGTAAATGTCCAAGAGTAAAGCAATTATTCCGAAGGTATTTTAATTTCAACTTCCAGTACTAATATTAAGAATCCATATTAATGAAGAATTCCAAACCCAGAATAAGAGACTTAGTTATTTCATGAACTTTTGGGTATTCTCAAGTTTAATTATGGTTCCATTTGTGTGTGGAACCATACAAATGGTTGTGTCAGCTGTGTCCAGTTGTGTCCAGCTCTTTTGCAGCCTCATGGACTGCAGCCCACCAGACTCCTCTGTATATGAGATGATCCCAGGCAAGAATACTGGAGCGGGTTGCCATTTCCTTTTCCAGGGGATCTTCCTGACCCAGGGATCAAACCCATGTCTCCTGAATTGGCAGGAAGGTTCTTTACTACTGAGCTACTAGGGAAGCCCCATTTGTGTGTGTATTATATGTTATGCATATTGTATAAATCGCTTTCTATAATTATGTTTTTTATTTAAAATCAACACTATCCTGAGTAAATTCTTTACTAAACAGTACCAACTCATACTTTCTTGTTCATTTTTTTCTTCTCTCTCCCTGCTCCTGTCCCCCTCTTTCTTTAAAATGTTCACATATATACATATATATATATATATATATATATATACTGTTAATCATCTGAGAGAGTCAAATTAAAAGACTTAATTTTCTGATTTTTTTCAAGTATGAGTTACTTTGCAATCAGAAAACATATTACCTTAGATAATTTTTATTGTAAACAACAGCAATACCAAAACTTGCTTAATCTCATCTGGGAATTTACTGGTTTACACAACAGCAAAGTCTACCTACACAGTGTGGCTTCAGAAATGGCTAGATTTAAAGTCACAAATGATGGGTTAGATCCCTGTTTCTATCTCCTGGCTTACTTCTCCTGATAATTTGGTTTTCAAGCAGTTCCTTCCCGCATGTTGCTAAAAGTGGTCACCAACAGCAGTTTTAGGTTCATATTTTCCTTGTATCTAGTGAACTCAGAGAAGAGAATACAGTGCATCCTTCTCCATAATTTCTTTGCAATTCTGGAGAAAAACCTACTTGCTTAGGTTTGGGTTATGGTTATATCCCCTTTATAACAATCCCTAAGACAAGGCAGATGTAATGATCATTCTTGAACTGTATGTCTCAAGTGAACAGGATAGGAAAAACTACAGGCCTTTCAATCACATAAATTATTTTTTTATTGGAAGAAAAGGAAAGAATACTTAATGTGCTGAGCTGTGCTTAGTCGCTCAGTCATGTGCAACTATTTTTGACATCATGGACTGTAGCCTACCAGGATCCTCTGTCCATGGGGATGCTCCAGTCTAGAATACGGAATAGATGAAAATAATAGATAACTTTTCCATGTGTAACTAGATTTGGTCTGGAGTAAATGCCTGAACAATTAACCTTATGAGGGCAGTGTCCACTGAATGAACTGTTGACAGTATATTTAGACAAAATAAAGCTTTATTAATAAAATAAATGTATCCAGACTTGGTTTATCTCACTAATATGCATCTCTCATGCTCTGTGTAATAGGAATTCAAGCAGAAGTCTATGTTAGTAAGCATCTTCTCAGATAACCTTAGCATACTCAAAACTCACTGAAACTTTCCAACTGCCACAGAATTAGACCTCTAAGTATTCTCATTCTGTCAGATATATTAAGTCTTGCAAACCTCCAATACTCAATCTGTGGAACTGATGACAAATAGGAGAACGTCATCTCACTAATGACATCTAAGAACTCCTCAGAATCATTAAAGCTCAGTGTACTTTGCTGTCTTGTGTTAATAATGTAGAAGTTTGATACTTTGCATGCAAAACCATGGATCTTCCTTACATCATGAAATACATCAAGGTAGATTTAACAAAGGATTTAATGCCTAAGATTATTCACATGCTGTTGAGCAAATGACTAAGTGAATGGTTATAAAAAAACATTTCAATGAGCTATAATTGAATTTGAGTGAAAGTCCTAGTTTCTTTAAAAATTAAGCAGAAATCCTTTGGTTCTGACACTTTGTGAAACTAAAGTAAATGTAATTAATAACTTTCTAAACTAAAATGTAATTAATAACTTTCTAAACTAAAAATAAAGCTTTCTAAAACTAAAATACATAAAATGTGTTAATGACTTTCTGTTTATTCAGGGATTAAGTAATGAGACTGAATCTTCTAGATATTCATAGAATCTTTCTGTGCTCATTAACATGAATCTGAGAATCTGTGATTAGCATTCACAACTTATATGCAAATGTAGAAGGTGTTGGAGGCTGTGTAGTTTATACTATAAACACATACTGCAGAGATTACACTCCATTAAATAAACAAATGATTATATGAGTTTTGTAATTCTTATAATTTAAATAATTCTGAAGTCATTTGTTTATTTTATCTGATAGTTAATAGCATTTTAAAAGTCTCCTTATTTCAGCTTCTGGGTGGAGTCTTAGAATAAAATGCAAGAATAAATGGAATAGAATGTGAGAACTCTGAATAATTAATATAGGAGAAGGATAAGCTATCATACAACTATGATAATAACATAATAAACTGAATAGGACTCAATAAAATGTTATAGCAATTAATTGAATCCACATTTGTTTATATAAATGGAATCTGCACATATTAGACAGGCAAAGTAATTTATGTCTTCTACTTGAAACTGATTAATCCTCTTCTGAAGCTGAAGAGAATTTCAAAGAGACCAAATAAAGTGTTCAAAGCATTTTAAAAGTAAACTACAGATTAATTTTTTTAGATTAATGAAAAGACATTTTACAGAGGAACTTCAATTAAATGTGCAACAAGGAAGTGTCAGTATTAAAGGTAGATGCAAAAAAAAAAAAAAAACAAAACAGATCAGAAAGAAAAATCTCCCTTCAGATAAGACAAATTTCAAAATGGGAAAAGAAGTACTGCATTATTAATAAAAAAGGAGGAAAATCAACAAATGTGGGGGGGTGGAATCTGTTAAATGGCAGGAGTAAGACTACTTGTCCTTCATCAGATGACATAATTTTTACATTGCAAGCATATATGAAATTTGGGTTAGAAACTGTTAGAATAAAGTTCTGCAGGCATTCAATGCATGAGAAGTCTGGAGCGGCATAAATTATTCCAATCTAGAAGAGAGGCTTTGGCCAAGACTTTATTTTCTCCAGAGCTATTGAGATGCTAATGACTTGACAACACCTATTAACATTCACACTGAGATTCTGTCTAATAAATATAATTCATGTTGCTATTTCCAGATTAAGTCTGAAAAATGGATTAAAAAAAAAAGATGAATACTGGAGTGGGTTGCCATATTCTTCTCCAAGGGATCTTCCCAGCCCAAAGATTAAACCTGTGTTTCCTGCATCTCCTGCATTGCAGTCAGATTCTTTATCTGCTGGGCTATAGGGGAAGCTCCAAATGTCTCTAAATGTCCTTAAAATGGCTGAAGGTCAGATATCATTTTAATTTCGATTTTTGTCATGTTCTTGCTATTAAGGGCCAGAATTATACTTGCTTCAACTCGGTAATTATTGCTTTGTCTCTCTAAGGAGCTCTTAAAGCTTAAAGCCCAGGACCTAGTTATTTTATTAGGATTTAATAGAACAATAATTGGGAGTTTCTTTCTCTTTTTTCATAACTTCAAGGACTTTAACTGCAAGGACAGAGAAAATTCCTCTGTATTTAACGAAATGTACATATTTGGAAAGGAGCAGGAAAGGGAATATATTTTAAGCTAGACATATTTAATTGCTTGGTTAGTCCTCAAAAATCTAAACAAAATACCTTCATAATTTAACATTTATTTTCACTATGCAAATGTTATAAATGTAATAAATAATTATTTGTAATAAATAATGCATAATGCCTTATTAACTCATTATCTTTTGATCTGGTTAGTATTGTGCAAGAACTAGAGAATAAGGTTTGTCCATAAAGTTAACTATAGAAAAGTAAAAATAACCTTCACACAGAAAAATGGCATAATTAATTCAATTAATACTGCTAATACTGTTGTCTAAGGCAACCTAGATAGCATATTCAAAAGCAGAGACATTACTTTGCCAACAAAGGTCCTTCTAGTCAAGGCTATGGTTTTTCCAGTGGTCATGTATGGATGTGAAAGTTGGACTGTGAAGAAAGCTGAGCACCAAAGAATTGATGCTTTTGAACTATGGTGTTGGAGAAGACTATTGAGAGTCCCTTGGACTGCAGGGAGAACCAACCAGTCCATTCTAAAGGAGATCAGTCCTGGGTGTTCTTTGGAAGGAATGATGCTAAAGCTGAAACTCCGATACTTTGGCCACCTCATGCGAAGAGTTGACTCATTGGAAAAGACTCTGATGCTGGGAGGGATTGGGGGCAGGAGGAGAAGGGGCCAACAGAGGATGAGATGGCTGGATGGCATCACCAACTCAATAGACATGAGTTTGAGTGAACTCCGGGAGTAGGTGATGGACAGGGAGGCCTGGCGTGCTGTGGTTCATGGGGTTGCAAAGAGTCAGACACAACTGAGCAACTGAACTGAATTGAACTGAACTGAAGGAATATCAGAGAGTTGGTTTTTTTTTTTCTTTAGCTTAAATATAACACATCATGAAGATCTTTTTTGTATAGTTCTTCTGTATATTCTTGCCACCTCTTCTTAATATCTACTGCTTCTGTTAGGTCCATACTGTTTCTGTCCTTTATTGTGCCCATCTTTGCATGAAATGCACCCTTGGTGTCTCATTTTCCTCTATTTCTTTGCACTGATCACTGAGGATGGCTTTCTTATCTCTCCTTATTATTCTTTGGAACTCTGTAATCAAATGGGTATATCTTTCCTTTTCTCTTTGCCTTTAGCTTCTCTTATTTTCTCAGCTATTTGTAAGGCCTCCTCAGACAACCATTTTGCCTTTTTGTGATGTGATCACTCACTGAGAGCCAGACATCCTGGAATGCAAACTCAAGTGGGCCTTATGAACAAAGCTACATCACTAAGAACAAAGCTAGTGGAGGTGATGGAATTCCAGTTAAATTATTTCAAATATAAAAAACGAAGCTGTTAAAGTGCTGCACTCAATATGACAGCAAATTTGGAAAACTCAGCAGTGGCCACAAGACTGGAAAAGGTCAGTTTTCATTCCAATTCCAAAAAAAGGCAATGCCAAAGAATGCTCAAACTACTGCACAACAGCACTCATCTCACACGCTAGCAAAGCAATGCTCAAAATCCTCCAAGCCAGGCTTCAACAGTACATGAACCATAAACTTCCAGAAGTTCAAGTTGGATTTGGAACCAGAGGTCAAATTGAAAACATCCGTCGGATCATCAAAAAAGCAAGAGTTCCAGAAAAATAAATACTTCTGCTTTATTGATTACACCAAAGCCTTTGACTGTGTGGATCACAACAAACTGTGGAAAATTCTGAAAGAGATGGGAATACCAGACCACCTTACCTGCCTCCTGAGAAATCAGTATACAGGTCAAGAAGCAACAGTTAGAACTGGACATGGAACAACACATTGGTTACAAAAAGGAAAAGGAGTACATCAAGGCTGTATATTGTTACCCTGTTGATTTAACTTATTTGCAGAATACATCATGTGAATTGCCAGGCTGGATAAAGCACAAGCTGGAATCAAGATTACCAGGAGAAATATCAATAACCTCAGATACACAGATGACACCACCCTTATGGCAGAAAGCAAAGAACTAAAGACCTCTTGATGAAAGTGAAAGGGGAGAGTGAAAAAGCTGGATTAAAATTCATCATTCAAAAAAATTAAGATCATGGCATCCAGTCCCATTGAGTTCAGTCGCTCAGTCGTGTACGACTCTTTGAGACCCCATGAACTGCAGCATGCCAGGCCTCCCTGTCCATCACCAACTCCCAGAGTCCACCCAAACCCATGTCCACTGAGTCGGTGATGCCATCCAACCATCTCATCCTCTGTCGTCCCCTTCTCCTCCCACCCTCAATCTTTCCCAGCATCAGGGTCTTTTCAAATGAGTCAGCTCTTTGCATCAGGTGGCCAAAGTAATGGCGTTTCAGCTTCAACATCAGTCCTACCTATGTACGTGCAAAACTGATCTCCTTTAGGATGGACTGGTTAGATCTCCTTGCAATCCAAGGAACTCTCAAGAATCTTCTCCAACACCACAGTTCAAAAGCATCAATTCTTCAGCTCTCAGCTTTCTTTATAGTCCAACTCTCACAGCTATACATGACCACTGGAAAAACCATAGCCTTGACTAGATGGACCTTTGTTGAAAAAGTAATGTCTCTGCTTTTTAATATGCTGTCTCGGTTGGTCATAACTTTCCTTTCAAGGAGTGTCTTTTTATTTCATGGCTGCAGTCACCATTTGTAGTGATTTTGGAGCCAAGAAAAATAAAGTCATCCACTGTTTCCACTGTTTCCCCATCTATTTGCCATGAAGTGATGGGACCAGATGCCATGATCTTAGTTTTCTGAATGTTGAGCTTAAGCCAACTTTTTCACTCTCTTTCACTTTCATCAAGAGGCTCTTTAGTTCTTCACTTTCATCAAGAGGCTCTTTAGTTCTTCACTTTCATCAAGAGGCTCTTTAGTTCTTCACTTTCTGCCATAAGGGTGGTGTCATCTGTATATCTGAGGTTATTGATATTTCTCCCAGAAATCTTGATTTCAGCTTGTGCTTCCTCTAGCCCAGCGTTTCTCATGATGTACTCTGCATATAAGTTAAATAAGCAGGGTGACAATATACAGCCTTGATGTACTCCTTTTCCTATTTGGAACCAGTCTGTTGTTCCATGTCCAGTTCTAACTGTTGTTCTAACTGTCCAGTCCCATTACTTCATGGCAAATAGAAGGGAAAACAATGGAAACAGTGAGAGACTTCATTTTTGGGTGCTCCAAAATCACTGCAGATGGTGACTGCAGCCATGAAATTAAAAGACACTTGCTCCTTGAAAGAAAAACTATGACCAACCTAGACAGCATATTAAAATGGACAGACATTACTTTGCCAACAAAGGTCCATCTAGTCAAAGCTCTGGTTTCTCCAGTAGTCATGTATGGATGTGAGAGTTGGACCATAAAGAAAGCTGAGGGCAGAAGAACTGATGCTTTTGAACTGTGGTGTTGGAGAAAGCTCTTCAGAGTGTCTTAGACTGCATGGAGTTCAAACCCATCAATCCTTAAGGAAATCAGTCCCACATATTCATTGGAAGGACTGATGCTGAAGCTGAAACTCAAATACTTTGGCCACCTGCTGGGAAGAATTGACTCACTGGAAAAGATCCTGATACTGGGAAAGATTGAAGGCAGGACGAGAAGGGGACAAGAGAGGATGAGATGGTTGGATGGCGTCACCGACCTAATGGACATGAGTTTGAGCAAGCTCCGGGAGTTGGTGATGGACAGGGAGGCCTGGCGTTAGCAGTCCATGGGGTTGCAGAGTCAGACATGACTGAGTGACTGAACTGAACTGGAACTGAATTGATAACACATCAAATTTTACTTTTTATCTCCTGTTATACATACCTTTAGTGTATGTCAAAATATACAATATTTTTCTCTATAAAATCTATACATTATGGGAAATATGGCTATGCTATCTTTATTAAACTAAACATATTACAGAACTTGATATTCTTTCCTCTTATTGTCAACAGCTCATTCATGTTATTTTAAGGTATTACCTTTTACATCCCAAATGGACATCCGTTTAGTCAAGGCTATGGTTTTTCCAGTGGTCATGTATGGATGTGAAAGTTGGACTGTGAAGAAAGCTGAGCACCGAAGAATTGATGCTTTTGAACTGTGAAACTCCAATATTTTGGCCACCTTATGTGAAGAGTTGACTCATTGAAAAAGACCCTGATGCTGGGAGGGATTGGGGGCAGGAGAAGAAGGAGACAACAGAGGATGAGATGGCTGGATGGCATCACTGACTTGATGGACATGAGCTTGAGTGAACTCCGGGAGTTGGTGATGGACAGGGAGGCCTGGCATGCTGCAATTCATGGGGTCGCAAAGAGTCGGACACAACTGAGCGACTGAACATAACTGAAGAATAGTTTATTGTTATAGAGAAGTGCTATTATTGGTAGTATTTAGAATATTACAGGTCTTCTTTTCTGCATATATGAAAGCAATCAATATAAAAGTTATTGGAAGAAAAATAATTCACTGTAAACACTCTTAATATTTATCAGATATACTCTATTTTTCTATACTTATAATAAGATATGAGTCACTTATAATTTTTGCCATCCTTGATTTTATTTAGGCCCTCTGTGTACATGAAACAGAAACATGATTCCAAATAGCCAGACTGTACAATAAACACCATTCCATTATTTAAAAACCATTCTCACCTATCCTCTCATGGCTAGAAAATTATCATGTTAGTTACTCTGTTTCCCCTTATGAGGAGAGGATGGATGGGCCCCAGGCTTAGCAGCTGGAGTTTGTCTGTAAATAGTATCCAATATTTTGGACAGATACTCCAAAATAGCAGGAGCAATAAAAGAGTCCTTTCCAGATAAAAGACCAAGACCACATATTTCTCATTCTCAAGATCAAGGACACCTTCTCAATTTTATGTGCTCAAAAAGGTTCCTTGGAGGTCAAAAAGGGAGTGATGTCAACCTACCTACAGGCTTCTTTGCTAGAATTCATCTTGGCTATGGGATGCATGCACACACATGGGGGCACCATGAGATAAACCATATACAGACTTGGAACCAGGTAAATCAACATGACTGGCTGAAGGAAACCTAAAGGAAATGTCCCTTATGTTTCCTTTATAAGTGACTCAAACTACCACAAAGGTGAAACTCTTTCTCTGAGCCCATCCGTGTGTCTATCCACAGGTAGACACCAGTGGATTTTTTTTTTCCTCCTAATAAACATTGGTTTCACTACTTTCTATTTCTTTATAGAAATCCATTTTCTACAAAGCCTTGCAGGCTAGGGTCTTTTCACTGGCTACTGGTCTAGTTGCTAGGATTCAGTATTCTCACTGCAATGGCCTGACTTCAGTCTCTGGTCAGAAACTGAAATCTTGCTTCAAGCCACTGCAGACTGAGGACAGAAATCACTTACACAAATAAGTTACATGTCTATTTTTTTTAATTCTCTTCTTCACATAAAGAATCTAAAACAAAAAAATGATACAAATGAACTTAGTTATACAACAGAAACAGACTCACTGACTTAGATAACAAACAAACCAGGGAGGAAGAGCTGGGGGGAGGGATATATGAGGATTTGGGGACTGAAAGGTACACATGGATATATTTAAAACAGACAACCAACAAGACCTACTGTATAACACAGGGAAATCTGCCTAATAGTCTATAATAACCTAAATGGGAAAAGCGTTTTTAAAAGATTGACTGAGTGAGAGTAGCTTAGTTGTGTCCAGTTCTTTGCAACCCCATGGACTATAGAGTCTGTGGAATTCTCCAAGAGAGAATACTGGAGTGGATAGTCTTTCCCTTTTCCAGGGGATCTTCCCAACCCAGGGATTGAACCCATGTATCCCACACTGCAGGCAGATTCTTTACCAGCTGAGCCTCAAGGGAAGCCCAAGAATACTGGACTGGGTAGCCTATCCCTTCTTCAGTGATCTTCCCCATACAGGAATAGAATCCGAGTCTCCTGCATTGCAGGCAGATTCTTGACCAACTGAGCTATCAGGGAAGCCTGCTATTTTTCAACAGCAAGGCAGTTTTAGAGTTGGAATATTTCAGGGTTTTTAAAGTTTGTTTTGTTTTTGTCATCTTCTTGAAATCATTTAGCATGGAGAATTTTCTCCCGTGAAGTTTCTTATGTATGTGTGTGTGTATGTGTGTGTGTGTTAGTCACTCAGTCTTGTCCAATTCTTTGCGATCCTGTGGATTATAGCCCACCAAGTTCCTCTGTCTATGGAATTTTTGAGGCAAGAATACTGGAGTGGGTTGCCATACCCTTCTCCAGAAGATCTTCCCAACCCAGGGATCGAACTGGGGTCTCCCGCATTGCGGGCAGATTCTTTACCCTCTGAGCCATCACAGAAGCCTTTTAAAAGATTAGATATATGTATAGGTATAACTGAATCACTTTGCTGCAAACTAAAACTAATACAACATTGTTAACCAGCTATGCTCCAATATAAAATTTTAAAAATGAGATATGATTGACATACAACATTAGTTTCACCTGTAAAATTTAGTGATTCAATATTTGTATACACTGCAAAATGGTCACCACAATAAGTCTTGCTACCATCCATCACTATATATTTTCTTGTGATGAGAACTTTGAAGATTTCTGACAGCTTTCAAATATGTACTACAATATTATTGACTATAGTCACTGACCATGTTTACATTACATCCCTATGACTTATTTATTTTAATAACTGAAAATCTGTACCTCTTTACCTCCTTCACTCATTTTCCCTACCCTCAAATCTCCTTCTATCATAGAAATCACCATTCTGTCCTTTGTATATACTAGTATTTTATATGTTTATTTAGTTTGAAGATTCTACATCTAAGTAAGGTTGTATGGCTTTTGTCTTTCTCTATCTGACTTATTTCCCTTAGCTAAATTCCCTGAAGGTTAGCATATGGGCAACACTTCATTTTTTTTTTTTTTTAATGACTGAGTAGTGTATTTTTATATTTAGAGCCCTGAGCTCTTTGGTGTTTGAAAGTCACTCAGTTGTGTCTGACTCTTTGTGTCCCTGTGGACTATAGAGTCCATGGAATTCTCCAGGCCAGAATACGGGAGTGGGTAGGCTTTCTCTTTTCCAAGGGATCTTCCCAACCCCGGGATCAAATCCAGGTCTCCCGCATTGAGGGAGGATTCTTTACCAGCTGAGCCACAAGAGAAGCCCAAGAATACTGGAGTAGGTAGCCTATCCCTTCTCAGCGGATTTTCCCAACTCAGAAATAGACAGGGGTCTCCTGCATTGCAGGCAGATTCTTTACCAACTGAGCTATCAGGGAAGCCTCTTTGGTGTTTACTCTTCTATAATGGTATGAGATTTGGATCTAATTTTTTTCTTTGCCAAATAGCTACCCAGTTATCCCAATAGCACTTATTAAAAAGCTTATTGAGTCTCAAAATATTCCATTCTCAGCACATACTAAAGTTTCATATTTTTAGTGTAATTCTAGGTTTCTAATTCTATTCCATTCTTTGCATGTCTATTCATGCATGAGAACCATACTTTTAAAATTTGAAGGGCCTATATTTAAATACTTTGTATGTTTATTCTCCCTCAAATATTTTTTAAAATTGTTTTTATGTCAACTTCTACATGATTCTTTTTCTAAGTATATTTTAGTGTCTATTTGCCTATTCTATAAAAAAAACATTTTTGGTTCTTGGGTTATTACTGTGTTACTTTATTTCCTTGTATCTCTTCATTTATGCTTTATAAAGACTGCTGTTGTGCTATTTGATGCACAGGTATTTTACACTTTTATTATGAATTTTGGCTTACAACTGTAAATGATGCCCACATTTTTATATGTGATGGTTTTAGCTTTGCATTCTACTTTGATATCATTATACTTTCACTTATATTATTATGGTTTCCCTTTGCTTCGTATATATCTGTATTTTTTTCAGTTTTATCTTTTAGGTACAGTTTTTAAAAATGCTGTTCTTCTAGGACACATATGTTTCTTGTTCTGTGAATCAAACTGAAAATATTTTGAATAGGTAAATTAGTTCATTCACATTTATTTATAAGTAATGTATTTGTCTCAACTATCAAGTCACATGGTTATGTTATAATTATTATATGTTTTGTTATATTTTCTATTGTTTCTATGTAATCTTTTTCTTTGCTTTTTTACTTATTAAATTTGTTCTGGCATTTAGTTCTTTTGTACTTCTGTTATACTAGTTACATTCACATGAAAATATATGTCCTTCAGTTCAGTTCAGCTCAGTCAATCAGTCATGTTCAACTCTGAGACCCCATGGACTGCAGCATGCCAGGCTTCCCTGTCCATCATCAACTCACAGAGCTTGTGCAAACTCATGTCCATTGAGTTGGTGATGCCATCCAACCATCTCATCCTCTGTCATCCCCTTCCCCTCCTGCCTTCAATCTTTCCCAGCACCAGGGACTTTTCCAATAAGTCAGTTCTTTGCATCAGGTGGCCAAAATATTGTAGCTTCAGCTTCAGAATCAGTTCTTCCAATGAATATTCAAGACTGATTTCCTTTAGGATTGACTGGTTTGATGTCCTTGCAGTCCAAGGGACTCTCAAGAGTCTTCTCCAACACCACAGTTCAAAATATCCTTTTTACTCTATTTTCTTATTTAACTTTTTACTAATTTTGTTGGTATAATAATACATTAAAATGGTATATTTTAATACCAGTACAGCAATCAATATGCATATGATAATTTTGCCTTGTCCTATTTCCTTCCATTTATTTGTTGCAGTATATTGTCAGATCTACAACAAATGGCTTTCATTTTGTTCCATCCTCATTCATGCATTCATTTTAATATTTAATCTAGAATTAAATGTAAAATGATCACCATCATTACTTCTGTAGTAACTGTCTCTGGTCTCTTGGTTGGATGAAGTTCATCTTCTGATACATTCCTCGGGAATGGTTCATGGGGGAACAACTCCCGGAGATCTTGTATATTTCATCTTTTTATGCAATCTTGATAGCAAAAAAAAATGGCTGTTTATAAAATTCTTGGTTCACAATTCTATCTCTTGAGTTTTTTTTTTTTTTTTTAATGTTAATCCCTTTCTCAAGCTTCTCTTACTGTCTATAAAAACATGTGCTAGAGCATGGTGAGTGGCTTGATGGAATATGTTGTTTATATTTCTATTTAAAGGAAAATTGAATTGAGGATGTCTTAAGTCTTCTATGTATGCTAATAACACAGATATCTTTAGTTTTATTTTTCATTATTTTTTGGGAGGAGTTACAGAGGATATAAGATTTATATCCATACCATCACTATTACCTCAGTCATTTATTACTATTATAAAAGATAGAAACTAAATAACTGGTATTATGTTACTAAAAAATATGAAGTTAATATAAAATTTCTAGGCCATTGCAAAATGTGCATACTGTTATTTTACTGTTACTTCCTGGAGACAGTAACACCACTGCTTGTTTCTTGCACTTACACAGCACCAAGGGCAATGCTTTCCTGGGAGCTGCACTTAATAAATGTGTGCTGATGGAATAAATCCTAGTTGTTCCTACATTTTTAAAGGCATAATCCAGGTTTTATTCATGTGACAATTATCCACAACACCAGAATTGATGCTTGGAAAATATTCTTTTTCTCAGCTGTGTACTGTTGGATAAATGCCAAAAGCTTGTCACTAAGAAAAACAAAAACATGTAAGTCAATGGCTGAGTTTGTTTGTTGCCAGTTGGTACTATATAAGGGTCTTTTTATTTTTTTTTAATAATTATGCATAAACCTTCATAATCCAAGTAACTGCTTAAAGGCAATGCCCCCTCAAGGTCATTTTGGACTTACAGATAGCTAGCAATACAAAAGTGAAAAATTTACTCTGTCTCTGAACATTAATTTGTTTATGTGGGAAATAAAGTGGTTGGCTAACTCTTATTGTATTTTGACATAATGTGAATCTTGTTCTTCACACACAAAAAAAGTACTGCTAATTCAGACCATATTAGAAATTCTTCCTTTATTCCCTCATTCCTTGTTTCTATGTCAATCAAAATAAACTTTCAGGGGTGGTGAACATCTAAATTAATCTTTAAATCTTCAGAACCAAGCATAATAATGACTCACAGCAGGTTCTCAAATTATATTGGTCAATTCAGATTTCAGAGAATCCCTAACATTGGAGAATTTAGGCCTTTCTTATTTAGTAGATAACGGGTGACCTCTTTTTTAATGACTTTTTTTTTTTTTGCTAGGTATTAATTAAGCACTGAATGTGTTTCCTAAAAGTTTACAACAAGTTAAGGTATAAAAAAGATATATCATTTTAGCTTAAAACTATCCATGTATAGCTCATTTCATTAATTTTCATTTTAAGAATGCTTCATTTTGTAGAAACAGAATGAATGCATTCAATGAAAAATATTTATAAAAGATGTGAATTTGCTATGTTACTTGTCTATAGTTAGACTTAATGCAAATACAGTTCCATTGTTAATTGATTTGATGTCTTAACTAAAATAAAAATAAACATTAGCCAATGAAATCAATATATAAATAAAACATGATTATTTAAGATGTTGTTTATTGAACTCTATTCAAATATTTGCTAGTATAGATTGTTTATGATTCCTAAATTCAGGTGGTATGGAATGGTAAGTACCTTGGGACCCAGAGTCCTATTACAGTGGTATATTACACATCAAGAAAGCAAACTATTTTAAACTTAAATGTGTATGCATTTGTAGCAATATATTATGATTATCTAGAAAATGCCTAACTTAACTCTAATATGGACACAAATACTAAGACACAGTAATATAACAAGTTCTAGGGTCATCAAATTAAAAAACTTAGAACCACTAATTATTCTCTTGTGGTTCTAGACTTAAGGTCCATCTACTTTTTGATATCCTGAAAATAGGTAAAAATATGGAAACACATTCATTTAATCTTAAAAATATCAGATTTCATTTTGCAACATAAAAGTAGGTCACACAGAATAAAATGTAAATTTGCTCATTTTATTACTTGGAAAAAAGCATGGGGGTGGTTTAGTCACTAAGTCGTGCCCGCTCATTGTGACTCAATGAGTAACCTGCCAGGCTCCTCTGTTCATGCAGTTTTCCAGGCAAGAATACTAGAATGGATTGCCACTTCCTTCTCCAGGGGATCTTCCCAACCCAGGGATCAAACTCAGGTCTCCTGCATTGGCAGGCAGTCTCTTTATCAACTGAGCCACTAGAGAAATGTTAAAAAAGAAGAAACTACAAAAATTCATTTTTTCTCAACTTCAAAAAAAGGATGCTTAAGTAATAATTGCAATGTATTTTTACAATATAACCAAAATCACAGTTCAACAATGATTCGCATTTTAATTAACTTCTTAAATATTTGCATGCAAGTCCAGTACAACTTGATCTTCAAAGACATACTGCATCAGTATTCTCTAAATATTACTGAGGAGAAGTTTAATAAGTTTATGGTTATTATAAGGCTGGAAGTTATAGTTAATTACTTTTTCTCTCTTGCAAACTATTAATAGTCTTCATGAAAATAAATTAGTCCTTTTCCATATGCATGTATTATCACCAACCCCAGTGATTTACTGATTAAAAGGATAAATCTGAAAGAATAAAAACTGAAGCACACATTAGAAATTCAAACCTCTCTTCCTCTGCCACTCCCAACCCTTACTCCTGAATCATATACTAGGGTAAAAAGTTTAAAACTTTGGGGGATTTTTTTATTTTGTTTTATTCTCATTGGTATTCGAATTCTCGCAAATGGAGATACTAACAGTACCAGAATGAATGGTTATGTGGTTATGTTTCAGTAACACTTTTTCTATTTTTTGTTTGTTTGCTATGTATTTGTAAATTATGGTAGAAGAGTCCTTGACTTCATCAAAATTCAAAATGCCTTTCTTCTTGCTCTCAGCTTTTCTCTATAACTGCTATATTTTGGTTTCTTTTGGCTACTTTATTTATTACTTCACTTTCATTTGTCTAACTTAATATGTGCACACACACTTTGGTATTTAAACAAGATAATTGAAATATAAAGATCAAGATTCAGTTGTCTGAAACTACAGCTCACCTGAAGTTAGAAAGTTATGAACAAGTGTCCCAGCTCTAAATGTGTTGTGAGGTTCCTACTGAGCGGCAAAGATAAATATGCACATTTGAAAAGTCAATTAAGAGTCTGGATGCAGTTGGAACAACATGATTATTCTAATGAAAACCATGAAAAGAAGGAGATGAGAGAAACAGAATATTTTGTGTTGTAGTTTTCTTTATTCAAAAAGAATATGGCTCATCTTGTGATGCATGAAGCAGTCTAGTTTTGAGTCCTTTTGTCATACACTGCTTGAAAGAAGGACAAGAATTCTGCAGCCTCCTCCTTCAGGGTTACTGGCATGCCTATAATGTTAAGGCTAGATTTTGGCTGAAGGGAAATTATTACCAAAATATTAGGAAACTAAGTATTAGGGAAGTATCTTTGTGAGGACAGTAATGTAGCCCTGAGTTTGTACAGCATCCACTTTTCATCAAGTAAACTCACAGGAAAAACCTTGGAATAGCTAATTTACAATTTAGATATACTATCTTAATCTAATATAGAAGTAGATTCTCATCGCTGATGATAACAGACTTCATTTAAGTTATTTATTTTTTATACAGATACCTTTAACCAACTCACCTCATGGTATTTTCCATATTTGTAAATTATAGTGCAGCAACACACTGCACTTCATTTGCAAACACACACACACACACACACACACACACACGAGTGTATCTTGTACCCTTTCCCAAGAGTGATCACTTAATTCTTTATGGACTGTGGAGGAAATCATATTTTAAGAGATTCTGTAGTTCTTTTCTAGATTTTATTTATTTAGATAAAGCCTTAAACAGTGATGAACTTACTTATGTGCAGAAGTTTTCCCATTCTCTTTCTCCAGGTTCTATTATTTGTCTTGTTCAGTCATTTACCAGAGGGATTCCCAGGTGGCACAGTGATAAAGAACCTACCTACAATGCATGTGATGCAGGAGACACAGAGACACAGGTTCAATCCCTGAGTCAGGAAGATGCCCTGGAGGAGTAAATGGCAACCCACTCCAGTATTCTGTCCTGGAAAATCCTGTGGACAAAGGAGCCTGGCAGTCTACAGTCCATGGGGTCACAAAGAGTTAGACATGACTGAGTGACAGAGTATGCACACATGCATTTTACCAGAAGTTTTCTTGACATGTTTGTTTAAAATCTATAATGCTACATCTACCTCTTTGTCCTGAGCATAGAACAAATTCAAAGGCCTTGTTGGCCAAATAGATGAGGGAGAATAAGAAAGTACATGGGTGAGTGGATCCTATCCCTAAAGCTAATTATAGAAAATAGTTAAGCTGTAACAGCATTGCCCAGCATCAACAAGCCATATTGATGTGAGAGGAAAGGAAAAGAGCATTATAACCTGTGCCATAAATACTCCTCTGCTGTAATGATTTAACCCTCTTTTCTCTGGAAAAGAATATGATGGGGAAAGTATTTGTTGTTTATTAAGTACCAGATAGCAGCTAGGAAATGTGCTAGATACCCACTCTAGTTCATATACATTTACTAGTAGCCCACACTTAAAGCAACTAGAAAAATCTTCACAAAACAATGGAGACTGAGCACAGCCAATAAATAAATAAAATAAAATAAAGATTGTATTTATATCAGATGTCCAGAATATGCAGATCCATAGAGAGAGACTGAAAGTAGATTAGTGGTTGTCAGGCACCAGGGGGATTGGGGAATGAAGAGTAACTGCTAATGGGTGTGGAGTTTCTTTTTGGGTGATGAAGACTTTTTAGATAGTTGTACAAGTCTATGAATATACTGCTACTGCTGCTAAGTCGCTTCAGTCGTGTCCGACTCTGTGTTACCCCAGAGATGACAGCCCACCAGGCTCCCCCGTCCCTGGGATTCTCCAGGCAAGAACACTGGAGTGGGTTGCCATTTCCTTCTCCAATGCATGAAAGGGAAAAGTGAAAGTGAAGTCACTCAGTCGTGTCTGACTCCTAGCGACCCCATGGACTGCAGCCCACCAGGCTCCTCCATCCATGGGATTTTCCAGGCAAGAGTGCTGGAGTGGGGTGCCATTGCCTTCTCCAATGAATATACTAAATACCACAAAATTTTACAACTGAAAAGGATGATTTTTTAAGAAATTATACTCAATAAAGCTGTTATAAAAGATGATGCATATATAAATTTGTTATTGAAAAAACTGTATCTGGAATTTAAAATATCTTGTTCTATGGTAGAGAAAGCAAATGTTTTGCTGATGGAGTAAGATGAATGATGTATTAAGAATTCTAAATTTCAAGAGTGCAG
Source organism: Bubalus kerabau (assembly GCF_029407905.1). Classification (NCBI taxonomy): domain Eukaryota; kingdom Metazoa; phylum Chordata; class Mammalia; order Artiodactyla; family Bovidae; genus Bubalus; species Bubalus kerabau. Next base: position 254,463,839 of record NC_073624.1, read on the forward strand.
AATGATTGGATGTAGAAGAAATTAGACTAACAGATAAATATTTAGAGGCTCGTCTAAAATATATGGTGCTGCAGCTTCATAAAAATTGGAAAATGAACTATTTCTAAATATAAAATAACCAGCAGATGTTTACTGGTTAGACAGTGCATTTAATCACTAAGAAGAGTAAGAAATAATGCAGGATTCCATGTTTGCAAGTTTATTATACAACAAATGATGTTGTATAATACAACAGGATTTTAACAGCAATCGATAGTAACTGGATGCTGAGATACAGGGGAGAGTGAGAGGAGGACTTTTTAGAAATATTCTGCTGCACGTGGGTGCTAGTGAAGCACCTACTGGGGCTTCCCTGATGGCTCAGTGGTAAAGAATCCACCTGCGAAGACAAGAGAGAGTGGATTTGATCCCTGGGTTGGAAAGATACCATGGAGAAGGAAATATCAACCCACTCCAGTATTCTTGCCTGGAAAACTCCATGGACAGAGGAGCCTGATGGGCTACAGTCTATCGGGTCGCTAAGACTGGACATGACTTAGTGACTTAGCACGAGCCACGAAGTATCTACTCTCAAAAATGAGCATAACTTTTAAAACCATGAATTTCTGAGTTAGGAATAAGAAGGTGTGACTCTTTCCTGCACTGTTTTATATATATATATATATATATATATATATATATACTGCAAGTATAAAGTGAAAACTGATTAAATCTCTGTAAAACTTCTCTCATTCCTAAAAAGTAACTCATAATTTACTTTACAGCATTATTGTAAAAACTGATCACACTGCTGCACAATAAAGGTTTGACAAAATACCTGGGTCACTGTAAATGCTAAATATATTTTCAAATAAATTATTATCAATATTATTATCTCTTCTGTATATACGAGGAAGTGCAAAATCAAAGAAGTCAACTATTAATACCTTGTCTACATATCCAAGATCATATAGTAAGTTTCAGAGTCAGTCAGTTCAGTCACTCAGTCGTGTCCGACTCTTTGCGACCCGTGAATCGCAGCACGCCAGGCCTCCCTGCCATCACAAACTCCCGGAGTTCACCCAAACTCATGTCCATTGAGTCAGTGATGTAATGCAGCCATCTCATCCTCTGTCATCCCCTTCTCCTCCTGCCCCCAATCCCTCCCAACATCAGAGTCTTTTCCAGTGAGTCAGCTCTTTGCATGAGGTGGCCAAAGTACTGGAGTTTCAGCTTAAGCATCATTCCCTCCAAAGAAATCCCAGGGCTGATCTCCTTCAGAATGGACTGGTTGGATCTCCTTGCAGTCCAAGACACTCTCAAGAGTCTTCTCCAACACCACAGTTCAAAAGCATCAATTCTTTGGTGCTCAGCTTTCTTCACAGTCCAACTCTCACATCCATACATGACCACAGGAAAAACCATAGCCTTGACTAGACGGACCTTTGTTGGCAAAGTAATGTCTCTGCTTTTCAATATGCTATCTAGGTTGTCATAACTTTCCTTCCAAGGAGTAAGCGTCTTTTAATTTCAGAGTCAGTATTCACGTACAAATCTATCAAATTCATTTTGATTTATTAAACAGTTTGTTCTTTAAGCCTAAATGGAAATATTTGTTGATGATATAAAGGTGAATATGGAAACAAATTCTCAAAATATAATAAACTTGAATGCCATCTGTATATAGGTGACAACTGATAGCAACAAATTTTTGATATTCTCTTGTTTGTGTTTACAGTGTTGATTTATGTGTACATTAACTTCACACATAAACTCCCCTTAGTGACAAAAGATAGCATTTTCATTCCATACCCCATTAGCAGCAGCCCATTTTTTCCAAGTTAATATATACTCTGGAATTAACCAATAAAATCATAGCATATGGCAAGGCCTTTTGAAAGTGGGTTGACAACTGATTATCACATTTAGGTAGTGGTTTGTATGAAAAGAATACTTGGAATAATCAAAGATGTGAAAATGCTGCCTTTATAAACTATGAATGCTGACCAAGGGAAGAAATGAAGGGAAATTTATTCTTTCTCTTCACTGTTATTTTAAAAATTCCTCTTTGGGAATTTGGAGTAGAGAAAGTATTCTAAGTTTTTTTAAATCAATGGTGTACAAAGTATAAATCTTAAGATTCATGTTTTTATTCAATGAACCACATAAACAAAGTTAACAGATGGGGTGACAGTCTGTACTTTGATATTTACAACATCTACAACTGACAAGGGATTAGCATCAAGAATTTAGGAGGAACTTCTGCAAAACAACTGCGAAATGAAAAGCGATAAGGAAATTGAGAAAAGAACAGGAATAAAATGAGAAATAAAACTATATTAGAACATTCAGTTCAGTTCAGTTGCTCAGTCATGTCCCACTCTTTGCGATCCCATGAATCACAGCACGCCAGGCCTCCCTGCCCATCACCATCTTGGAGTTCACTCAAACTCACGTCCATCAAGTCGGTGATGCCATCCAGCCATCTCATCCTCTGTCGTCCCCTTCTGCTCCTGCCCCCAATCCCTCCCAGCATCAGAGTCTTCTCCAATGAGTCAACTCTGCGCATGAGGTGACAAAGTACTGGAGTTTCAGCTTTAGCATCATTCCTTCCAAAGAACACCCAGGGCTGATTGTTAAGTTAAAACCAATACATTGGGAGTAATGAAGATTCAGATTAATAGGATAACAATTTCAGATGATATGGTTAGCAAAAATTAAATGATACCAATATTAGAAATCTGGGAAATGACACTGGCTCAAGAAACAACTGTAAACTGGACATATTTTAAAAAACTTTTAAAAACAGAGTTTTGGAATTTGGTGAAATTAAGAACATATTAATTCCCCAGGAATACATTACTAGGCAATGACCAACAAGAGGATACATTTTCTGTACATAAGGGAACATGAATATGCAGGAGGGGCGGCTGCACAGCACAGGAGCAGCCGAGAGGAGGTACCCCACATCCAAGGTCAGGGGCAGCAGCCAAGAGGAGTTGCCCCACGTCCAAGGTCAGGGGTGGTGGCCAAGAGGAGCTACCCCACATTCAAGGTAAGGAGCAGCAGCTGCGCTTTGCTGGAGAAACCATGAAGAGAGACCCCGCGTACAAGGTAAGAGAAACCCAAGTAAGATAGTAGGCACTGAAAGAGGGCATCAGAGGGCAGACACACTGAAACCACAATCACAGACAACTAGCCAGTCTGATCACATGGACCACAGCTTGTCTAACTCAAGGAAACTAAGCCATGCTGTGTGGGGTCACCCAAGATGGCCAGGCCATGGTGGAGAGGTCTGACAGAATGTGGTCCACTGGAGAAGGGAATGGCAAACCACTTCAGTATTCTTGCCTGGAGACCCCCATGAACAGTATGAAAAGGTAAAAAGATAGGACACTGAAAGACGGACAGCCCAGGTTGGAAGGTGCCCAATATGCTACTGGAGATCAGTGGAGAAATAACTGCAGAAAGAGCGAAGGGACAGAAAAGCAAAAACAACACCCAGATGTGGATGTGACTGGTGATAGAAGCAAGGTCTGAAGCTGTAAAGAGCAATATTGCATAGGAACCTGGAATGTTAGGTCCATGAATCAAGGCAAATTGGAAGTGGTAAAACAAGAGATGGCAAAAGTGAACATCGACATTTTAGGAATCAGTGAACTAAAATGGACTGGAATGGGTGAATTTAACTCAGATGACCATAATATCTACTACTGTGGGCAGGAATCCCTTAGGAGAAATGGAGTAGCCATCATGGTCAACAAAAGAGTCTGAAATGCAGTACTTGGATGCAATCTCAAAAACGACAGAATGATCTCTGTTCGTTTCCAAGGCAAACAATTCAATATCATGGTAATTCAAGTCTATGTCCTGACCAGTAATGCTGAAGAAGCTGAAGTTGAGTAGTTCTATGAAGACCTACAAGACCTTTTAGAACTAACACCCAAAAATGATGTCCTTTTCATTATAGGGGACTGGAATGCAAAAGTAGGATGCCAAGGAACACCTAGAGTAACAGGCAAATTTGGCCTTGGAATACGGAATGAAGCAGGGCAAAGACTAATAGAGTTTTGCTAAGAGAATGAACTGGTCATAGCAAACACGATTTTCCAACAACACAAGAGAAGACTCTACAAATGGACATCACCAGATGGTCATCACCAAAATCAGATTGATTATATCCTTTGCAGCCAAAGATGGAGAAGCTCTATACAGTCAGTAAAAACAAGACTGGGAGCTGAGTGTGGCTCAGATCATGAACTCCTTATTGCCAAATTCAGAATTAAATTGAAGAAAGTGGGAAAATCCACTAGACCACTCAGTTCAGTTCAGTTCAGTCGCTCAGTCGTATCCGACTCTTTTTGACCCCATGAATCGCAGCACACCAGGATTCCCTGTCCATCACCAACTCCCGGAGTTCACTCAGACTCATGTCCATCGAGTCAGTGATGCCATCCAGCCATCTCATCCTCTGTCGTCCCCTTCTCCTCCTGCCCCCAATCCCTCACAGCATCAGAGTCTTTTCCAATGAGTCAGCTCTTTGCATGAGATGGCCAAGGTACTGGAGTTTCAGCCTTAGCATCATTCCTTCCAAAGAAATCCCAGGGCTGATCTCCTTCAGAATGAACTTGTTGGATCTCCTTGCAGTCCAAGGGACTCTCAAGAGTCTTCTCCAACACCACAGTTCAAAAACATGAATTCTTTAGCTCTCAGCTTTCTTCATAGTCCAACTCTCACATCCATACATGACCGCTGGAAAAACCATAGCCTTGATTAGATGGACCTTTGTTGGCAATGTCTCTGCTTTTCAATATGCTATCTAGGTCAGGTATGACCTAAATAAAATCCCTTATGATTATACACTGTAAGTGAGAAATAGATTTAAGGGATTAGATCTGATAGACAGAGTGCCTGATGAACTATGGATGGAGGTTCGTGACATTGCACAGGAGACAGGAATCAAGACCACCCCCAAGAAAAAGAGATGCAAAAAAGCAAAATGGCTGTCTGAGGAGGCCTTACAAACAGCTGTGAGAAGAAAAGTGAAAAGCAAAGGAGAAAAGGAAACATATACCCATTTGAAAGCAGAGTTCCAAAGAATAGCAAGGAGAGATAAGAAAGCCTTCCTGAGCAATCAATGCAAAAAACTAGAGGAAAACAATAGAATGGGGAAGACCTAGAGATCTCTTCAAGAAAATCAGAGATACCAAGGGAACATTGCATGCAAAGATGGGCTCAATAAAGGACAGAAATGGTATGGACCTAACAGAAGCAGTAGATATTAAGAAGAGGTGGCAAGAATACACAGAATTGTACAGAAAAGATCTTCATGACCCAGATAATCATGATGGTGTGATCACTCATCCAGAGCCAGACATCCTGGAATGTGAAGTCAACTGGGCCTTAGGAAGCATCCCTACGAACAAAGCTAGTGGAGGTGATGGAATTCCAGTTGAGCTATTTCAAATCCTAAATGATGATGCTATGAAAGTGCTGCACCCAATGTGTAAGCAAATTTGGAAAACTCAGCAGTGGCCATAGGACTGGAAAAGGTCAATTTTCATTCCAATCCCAAAGAAAGGCAATGCTCAAACTACCGCACAATTGCACTCATCTCACACACTAGTAAAGCAATGCTCAAAAAATTCCAAGCTAGGCTTCAGCAATACATGAAACGTGAACTTCCAGATGTTCAAGCTGGTTTTAGAAAAGCCAGAGGAACCAGAGATCAAATTATTAACATCCGCTGGATCATTGAAAAAGCAAGAGAGTTCAGTAAAACATCTATTTTATTGACTATGCCAAAGCTCTTGACTGTGTGGATCACAATAAACTGTGGAAAATTCTGAAAGAGATGGGAATACCAGACCACCCGACCTGCCTCTTGAGAAATCTGTATGCAGTACAGGAAGCAACAGTTAGAACTGGACATGGAACAATAGACTGGTTCCAAATAGGAAATGGAGTACGTCAAGGCTGTATATTGTCACCCTGCTTATTTAACTTACATGCAGAGTACATCATGAGAAACGCTGGGCTGGAATAAGCACATCTGGAATCAAGATTGCCAGGAAAAATATCAATAACCTCAGATATGCAGATGACACCACCCTTATGGCAGAAAGTGAAGAAGGACTAAAGAGCCTCTTGATGAAAGTGAAAGAGGAGAGTGAAAAAGTTGGCTTAAAGGTCAACATTCAGAAAACTAAGATCATGTTATCCCATCCCATCACTTCAAGGCAAATAGATGGGGAAACAGTGGAAACAGTGGCTGACTTTTTTGGGGGGCTCCAAAATCCCTGCAGATGGTGACTGCAGCCATGAAATTAAAAGACGCTTACTCCTTAGAAGGATAGTTATGACCAACCTAGATAGCATATTCAAAAGCAGAGACATTACTTTACCAACAAAGGTGCATCTAGTCAAGGCTATGGTTTTTCCAGGAGTCATGTATGGATGTGAGAGTCAGACTATAAAGAAAGCTGAGCACAGAAGAATTGATGTTTTTGAACTGTGGTGTAGGGGAATACTCTTGAGAGTCCCTTGGACTGCAAGGAGATACAAACAGTCCATCCTAAAGGAGATCAGTCCTGGTTGTTCATTTGAAGGACTACTGCTGAAGCTGAAACTCCAATATTTTGGCCGCCTGATGCGAAGAGCTGACTCATTTGAAAAGATCCTGATGCTGGGAAAGATTGAGGGCATGAGGAGAAGGGATGACAGAGGATGAGATGGTTGGGTGGCATCACCAACTCAAAAAGGACATGGGTTTCGGTAAACTCTGGGAGTTGGTGATGGACCGGGAGGCCTGTTGTGCTGCAGTTCATGGGGTCTCAAAAAGTTGGACATGAATGAGTGAATGAACTGAACTGAACTGAACTGTGGTGACAGGAAAGAAATAAGGGGAATCAAGACATGCATCTTTAGGAGAAAAGATAAGTAGGATTTTTAGGTGTATTCTCTGGAGTTCTACACAATTGAACTATAGCAACAAGAACATAACTTAAACAGGTGATGTTAAATGTTTTCTTTAATAATAAAGAAGAAACCTTGCTTTTGTATTTGTTTTGCTTTTTGTTTTCCTTGTCTTCAATCTGAAACACTGAATTGTTTTATCATGTATGACTAGCATATTTTTCAAAATTTTTACCATCTTTGTATGTCTTAATTTTATACCACCACTTTAAAATATAGCTAATTTCATAAATTTTTCTCTTTTTAATCATTTCAGTCACTTCAGTTATTCAGTTGTGTCCAACTCTTTGTGACTCCATGGAACACATCATGGCAGGCCTCCCTGTCCATCACCAACTCCCAGAGCTTGCTCAAACTCATGTCCATCCAGTTGATGATGCCATATAACCATCTCTTCCTCTGCCTTCCCCTTTTTCTCCTGCCTTCAATCTTCCCCAGCATAAGGGACTCTTCCAATGTGCCAATTCTTTGCAGCATGTGGCCAAAGGATTGGAGCTTCAGCTTCAGTATCAGTCCTTCCAATGAATACTCAGGACTGGTTTCCTTTAGGATGGACAGGTTGGATCTCCTAGCAGTCCAAAGGACTCTCAAGAGTCTTCTCCAACACAGTTCAAAAGCATTAATTCTTCAGCACCCAGCTTTCTTTATAGTCCAACTCTCACATCCACACATGACTACTGGAAAAACCATAGCTTTGACTAGTTGGACTTTTTTTTGCAAAGTAATGTCTCTGCTTTTTAATATGCTGCCTAGGTTGGTCATAGCTTTTCTTCCAAAGAGCAAGTAAGTGCCTTTTAATTTCATGGCTGCAATCACCATCTGCAGTGATTTTGCTGCTGCTAAGTCACCTCAGTCGTGTCTGACTCTGTGTGACCCCATAGACAGCAGCCCACCAGGCTGCCCCGTCCCTGGGATTTTGGAGCCCCCCAAAATAAAGTTTCTCACTGTTCCTATTGTTTCCTCTTCTATTTGCCATGAAGTAATGGAACTGGATGCCATGATCTTTGTGTTTTGAATGCTGAGTTTTAAGTCAGGTTTTTCACTCTCCTCTTTCACTTTAACAAGAAGCTCTTTAGTTCCTCTTAGCTTTCTTCCGTAAGTGTGGTGTCATCTGCATATATGAGGTTATTGATATTTCTCCCAGAAATCTTGATTCCAGCTTGCTTCATCCAGTCCATCATTTTGCATGATGTACTCTGCATATAATTTAAATAAGCAGGGTGACAACATATAACCTTGACATACTCCTTTCACAATTTGGAGCTAGTACGTTATTTCATGTTCGGTTCTAACTGTTGCTTCTTGACCTGTATACAGATTTCAGGAGGCAGGAAAAGTGGTCTGGTATTCCCATCTATTTAAGAATGTTCCACAGCTTGTTGTGATCCACACAGTCAAAGGCTTTGGCATAGTCAGTAAAACAGAAGTAGATGTTTTTCTGGAACTGTCTTGCTTTTTCAGTGATCCGATGGATGTTGGCAATTTGATCTCTAGTTCCTCTGCCTTTTCTAAATCCAGCTTGAACATCTGGAAGTTCTCAGTTCATGTACTGTTGAAGCCTGGTTTGGAGGATTTTGAGCATTGCTTTGCTAGTGTGTGAGATGAATACAATTGTGTGGTAGTTTTAACATTTTTTGCATTGCCTTTCATTGGGATTGGAATGAAAACTGACTTTTTCCAGTCTTGTGGCCACTGCTGAGTTTTCCAAGTTTGCTGGCATATTGAGTGCAGCATTCACAGCATCATACTGTATATGGATCATGTCACATCCATACCTGACTACTGGAAAAACCATAGCTTTGACTTGATGGACCTTTGTGGCAAAGTAACATCTTTGCTTTTTAATATGCTGTTTCGGTTTGTCATACATAGCTTTTCTTCCAAGGAGCAAGTGTCTTGTAATTTCATGGCTACAGTCCCCATCTTCAGTGATTTTGGAAGCCAAGAAAAGAAAGTCTGTTACTGCTTTTAATCATTTAATTACTGTTAGGTGTAGATTTATTAATCCCTTTTAATTTATACATTCTGCATTACCTGCTTTGTTTTTCTTTTTCCTAAATGTTTGTTATTCTTTAATTTTTCCTTTTTTCTGAGTATTTTAGTTGAATTTTTTATTCCACTTCTTCCTCTAGTAACTTGAAGCCATACATGCCATTTCTATCAATTGTGTTATTAACATTTTAAAAAGAATAATTGTTCACCCAGGTTCGAAGATAATTACTATCAATCCACCCTCTTATAAAGTACAGTCTTAAATGCTTCTGTGAACTATCTAGTTTATTCATATTGTGTTAATAAATTTATATTGTTTAATAAGTTTATCTTGTTTATTTTTTATTTTGTCTGTTTACTTCAACAGACATAATAATGATAGTGTTTTACTGTTATTGATATTCAATTCCTGTTTACAATTCTTTCTTATCATTTATTTTGTATTTCAGAACTGTTATAAGTATCCCTTTTCATTCTTGCCTCTTTCCCATGTTTTGGAATTTTTTTTTTATTAGTTTTTAGTTTATATTTTACTCTTGATCAAAAACAAGAGTAAACAATAAAAACAAATTTTTTCTATTATATAGCAAAAATAAATTAGTAATGATTTTCTCTGAGCATTTTAAAGGTGTTACTGTATTCCATTTTGTTCTATTTTCATATTTACTATTAAGTTATATCCTGTGTGTGATTCCTCAGCTATAATCGCTTTCTCTTTATTTTTAATATCCATTTTTTTTGCTATACTATATTGTCTCCTAATTATGTCTAGCTTGTTATGGGATTAATTTTGTTTATCTTTATTGTGACAGTGACATCAAAAACCTGAAAATTCATAAGCATAATACTGATATGGTCATCTCAATATATTCAAAGAAATACATGAAATAATATTCAACTCCTATTTATGAATTTTATACAAAACAGTAAGAATTCTAGGGAAGGAGAAAAGATCCTTTATCTGAAAAACATACTGTGAAAAAAATACAAAAGTAAAAAGAAAACTACAGTTAACGTCATTAACAGTGAAAGGTTAAATGCTTTCCCTGTAATACTGGGGAAAAGAAAGATATCTACTAATACTACTTCTATTTAATACTTTTCTGGAGGTGCTAAAATGTGCAGTTAGGTAAGGAAATGAAATCAAAGGCTGGTACTCTGGAAGTAAAAACAAAAATTGTGTTTCTTCCCAAATGAAACAATTATCTACACAGATAATAATGAACCACAAAACAACTTCAAGAACTTATATAAGTTTAGTGATACAATTTATTTAAAAATCCACTATATTTCTATATATGAGCAATAAAAGTATAATAAAAATTTTAAATAATATCACTTAAAACAGCATCTCAAAATATGAAATAGCAATAAATTAGACATCTGTGAAAGACTCTTTGCACCTAAATCTATAATGACCACCCAGAGAAATGAAGGAAGACATACATAATTGGTAATATTTGGCTTGTCTTCATGTTGGAATCACAGAATAATTTTCAGGGAGAAATTCTTCCCAAACTAATTAGCATATTAAATATAATTCTGAACAAAATCTAAGATGAAATTTTGAAGAAACTGAAAAGCTGGTATTAATATTTCATATAAATATGCAAAGGACCCAGAAAAGCCAGAATAATTTAATTTGGGGCAAGAATAAAGTAGAAGAATTACAAAACCTGTTTCTGAGACTTACTAGCAAGACAGAGTAATAACAACTGCTCACATGAGGATACACATATAGAACAGTAGCCTACAATAGAGAGACTAATGATAAACTTTCACATGTATATCTCATTTATGATTTGCAGTGATATCAAAGTACTGGAACAAATGGATATTCATTTTTTTTATACAAAGAACCTTAATTTTTATCTCACATGTGTACAAAAGTTAGATTTAAGTAATTCACAGACCTAAATTTAAAATGTAAAACTATGAAATAAAAGTATTCCATAAGGAAATATTTGTAACTTTGGAGTAAACAAAGATATCATGCAGAGGACACATAAAGTACAATCCATAAAAGTGAAATTATAAATTGGGCTTTATCAAGATAAAAATCTTTGAAAGACAGTAACAAAGGAAAAGGGAATTCACAGACTAAAAGTAAAAGAATGCTAGTCTATATAGATATGACAAAGACTTATGCTCAAGAATATATAAAGAAGCCTTTAAATAATAATAGAGAAATTAATTTAAGATGACTAATTTCAATTAGAATTTTAAAACGACAATTATTTTAAGAGACAGTTTATAGAAGATATAGTCAGCTAAGAAGCACATGAAAAAATGTTCAGTGTCAGTCATCAAGTGAATAAGAATTAAAATCACAGTAAGATATGGCCACAAAAACACTATAATAGAAAAATTTAAAGTGACTGATATCAAATGCTGTCAAAGATTAAGAATAACTGGAAGCAAGCCTTTGGAAAACAATTTGTCATTTTCTTATAAATTTACACATACAACCCAACATAAAGAAAATGGTCTTTATTCTCAATACAGAGAAACTAAAAACATACCAAATTTCTATCATCAAGCATAAATGTGAACAAGCATGTATGTATGAGTGTCTTTGTGTGCATGCATGTGCATGTGTGCACACCACAGTGGACTCCTAGTCAACAATAAAAATTGAAAATAACCAATTGCTCATATATATCATTTGGATGAATCTCAAAAATAGTATGCTGAGCAAAAGAAATCAGATACAAAAAGGCACACTATCAGCTTCAGTTTTAAATGAAAACTAAATTTCCATAATATACCTGCTTGTTTACTGTGAATGATCTGTGTGGCAGAGAACTGCTTTTATTCCTGTTTAATTTCAAAGAGCTCTATTTAGCTCTGTAGTTGCTTCCTAGATTTCTGCTAATATATCCTAACAGCCTTACTACAAGGGCCTACACAAAACATGTTCAACTTTTTCACTCCCTTTAAGTCTTGGTGCTCTTGAACTACTTGGATATAGCCAACCTAATGACTCTGCTCTGTCTCAGCTTCTTTCCTTAGAAATCTAAAACCAGGTACAAAGAACCTTCATAAGGAAACTTATTAGAATTTTTGCACATGTGTAGTTTAACAGCAATAAGAAAAACCTGATTTTGAATAAACATTTATTATAAAAGAAGGTAACTGCTAGCTTTACTAAGTTTTAACAAAATGATTCAGATTTTAATCAACATTTAGTAGCAAATTATTAATAGAAATTAAATATCAATAAATTATTGAAAATATACTTATGGCAAAATAGCTGTATCAGGAAAAGCTCTCCTATGCATAATTAATTCTATTATACAAACTAATCATTTTTATAGATTTTTTAATTAATGTGATTTGAAGTTAATTTAGATAATTATGAATAACACAGTATGACAAATGCAGTATATCTAAGGCTACAGCTTCTGAATCTTTAAATTTAGTAAACTGAGATAAGCCACAGAACTATACAGGCAGCAGGTTTCTCTCAGATAATAGAAGACTGAAAGTTAAATAAAACAAACATGCAACATTAAAAAAAATTTAAAAAAAAACACCCTCATTAAATACAGAGCCAAACACTCCAGAATTTGGTGATTGCCAAACACTCCAGGATTTGGTGACTATTGTCATATTCAAAATCAGTCTCATTTTCTTACCTCTGAAATATTGCAAAATTTACTGTAGTTCTCTGAAAGTAACTGAGAATACATAAATAGACAATATTTTACATAGACACATAAGAAGTGTTGAAGTTGATAGGAAAAATAAGAAGTAACTCAACAAGTAAAATCAATCTTCTGTTGAAAGAATATTAAAAATAGATCTGTATCAATATACAAAATGTATTTAGTCTAAATAGAAGTGGGATTCAAATGACAAACTGTCAACAGAAAGAAGAGAAGACAGAGTATGAGGGCAAGTTATTCAAGAGTGGGAGACTGAAGGTTTTCCATGCCGAAATGTAGGATAATTTTGAAACCCTCGTTTCTATGACTGTAGAAGGCACCTAAGTATAAGTACTCTAAACAAGTTTGGCTGATAGAGAGACTGTAGTGATGTAACCATATTATTATTAGAGGACCAATGTTCTTCAGTTTCAGGAGGTTGAAGGTGGGTGGGGAACTTCAACATTTCAGTAAAAGCAGCAGTATCCAGAGGTAGAATCGGCCTTGCAATGTGGGAGACCCAGGTTTGATCCCTGGGTTGGGAAGATCCCCTAGAGGACAGCATGACAATCCACCACATGATTCTTGCCTGGAGCATCCCCATGGCAGAGGAGCCTGATGGGCTACAGTCCATGGGGATGCAAAGAGTTGGACATGACTGAGTGACTAAGCACAGCACAGCACATTCAGAGGTAGCCATATATACTAAAACAAAATAGAGAGTAAAGAATAGTGGCAAGAAATTTAGGAAAACCCAGTCAATCTCCTTCCAGGAACACTTGCAAAGGAAGGACTATGTGAGATTGTCTCACAGAAGGGATAGAGACATCAAGACCTAGCACATCAAACTGAGTTAATACCTGCTCATCACATTTAACCTCACCTTATTCTGCCCCCAATTCAGCCTGACTACATCAGTAGAGAATGGACAGTCAAGTATGTATATATTGTCCTTCCCCTTCTTGAATCCATGCGTTTTATTCAAGTTCCATTATCCAGCATGAAAATACAAAGAAAGAAACAAATACACTAAAACATCACCACCAAAAAAACACAAAAGATGAAAACTGCAAAGATGCAATGTGAGGAAAAAGAAAACCAAATCTTTAAATACAATGAATGTTGACCTTACTAAAAATTTAGGATATTTTCAGATCCCCATCCTTCCCCCTCCACTGTGTTCCACTAGTCTTTGCTTCATTCTGCTGGGGACATGGGTCAGTGTTTCTCTTCTTCCTAATTCATTTTCCAAGTTTCCTTCTACCACCCACTGTGTCTGATAGAAGTCTCAGAATTAGAATCCGCCCCATCCAACAGATGACTACATGGAAATGTACTGAATTATCTAAGTCTAAATTTAATGTAATCTATGGTCATGAAGCCACAGTTTGGGCTGCTATTTTGCCCCAAATATCTAATGATTTCACATTTTCTCTTTCAAAGGGGCCAACCTCTCTCTCATCATTCCACAAGCATTTAAAAGATAAAATCATTTAAAGAAAATGGGGACTTCTCAGGTGGCTCAGCTGGTAAAGAACCTGCCTGACAGTGCAGAAGATGCTAGAGACTAGGGTTTGATCCCTGGGTCAGAAAGATCTCCTGGAGAAAGAAATGCAACCTGCTCCAGTATTCTTGCCTGGAAAACTCCATGGACAGAGAAACATGACAGGCTACAGGCCATGGGGTCGCAAAGAGTTGGACACTGAGCACAAGCACACACACAAAGGCAATGGCTCCCCACTTCCAGCCGTTTTGTCCTCTTTCTGTTATGGCAGCAATATAGAAAGCGGATATCCAAGTTATCTTTCCTAATCTAATGGAACAGAATTCCACACACAGAACTCATGCTGATTTAGTTAACAATTCATTATTCAATATTCTATGTTGATGCTTATTCAGTGCCATATACTCTGTAACATATTGGAAACACACTGGTAACAAGATATATAAAATCCTTATATATATGGAGTTCCATTTTTAAAAGATGAATAGGCATTAAAAATAGTAACTAAAAATATTAAAGGGACAATTACAGTGGGAGATACAAATAGAGGGTTGTGAAAAAAATATAGATGGTAAAGTATATTTTCTAGGGAGATAACATTGTTGAAACTCATGTTTAAATTACTTATAAAAATTAACCATAGCTAGTCAGTAGCAGTATATTTTTACTATATTTATATAACATAGTATGAATTGAAGAGAAAGTATGTGGCAATATTTATCTATATATCCTGTAAAATTAGATAATTTAGCTCTAACAGAAATGTATTAAAATTGCTGGGTAGTTTATCAAATATGATTTTTGTTTTTTGTAAACCTAGGCAAAATAGGAGAAATCTAAGTTTCCTATTTGATATATCATATTTTATCCAAAGATTTCTGGATGACTTAATTCATTCCCCTTTCATATTAAAGTTATAAAAGCATAAGCAGCAATTTTGAATGCACTCCACGTTGCCGTCAATAGTACCATGGAACTTAAATGATAATTTGAAACAATTCTGATATTTTCACTTATTGCACCAAGTTATTCCTATTATTTGTCTTCTAATGTAAAACACAGAGGTAGATGCAAATTTTTGATGACAAGTCTGTTTCTCCCTTTAGGCAAAATTTAAGATGCATAAAGTGATTTTTCTAAACATTCCATTATTTCTCTACATTGCTGTTTGTTTTTGAGATATAAACAATGCTTTTAATTATGGCTTGCATATCACAACAGTACAATGTATAGTTATAATGAGGAAATGATGGCCTTGCTAATAGAGCCTGAAGTCTCCTAATATTGTTTCTCTCTCCATTCTTCACAGCTCTCATATTTTAAAATGTGACAAGACACCATTCTCTTGAGTTTTCTTCCCCACATGGTTATATAGCTTAAATTTATTATTTAAGGGAATATTTTAGTTGTTACTTATGCTACTTTTCCATGTATATGGATATATGCTAATTGTATCCAAATATAAATGCAAAAATGCACAATGTGTATGTATATATTCCATGCTATTAGAGATTGGAATAGTAAATAATAAATGTATTTGATAACTTATAGAACAGATGCAGTTTCCTCTGTAGGTGTCTTTGTTTATTCTTATTGACAGTTAACCTATAAATATATAAAAAAGTATTCAAGTCAAGTAAAGGGATTCAACAAAACTAATAAAACCATACAGTGAGAGCCTTATTTAATAAATATATAAAGTGATATCTCTGCTTATGCAATAGTCAAAATAAAGTTTGGTATCTCCTTAGAAATAAGTAACAGAAAACTTTTAGAACAATGTTTAAACCCAGCTATATGCAAAGCTGAGCTTATAACATTGCAAAGCAGTGTATTTGATGAAAAATACTGTACATAACTTTAGTGTCCTGTGTTTACAAGTTTAAAATATTTTATATATGTTATTTCATCTAGTCTTTCAGTTCAGTTTAGTTCAGTCACTCAGTCATGTCTGACTCTTTGCAGCCCCATGAATGGCAGCACAACAGGCTTCCCTGTCCATCAAAAACTCCCGGAGTTCACTCAAACTCATGTTCATCCAGCCGGTGATGCCATCCAGCCATCTCATCCTCTGTCATTCCCTTCTCCTCCTGCCCCCAATCCCTCCCAGCATCAGAGTCTTTTCCAATGAGTCAACTCTTTGCATGAGGTGGCTAAAGTACTGGAGTTTCAGCTTTAGCATCATCCTTCCAATGAACACCCAGGACTGATCTCCTTTAGGATGGACTGGTTGGATCTCCTTGCAGTCCAAGGGACTCTCAAGAGTCTTCTCCAAAACCACAGTTCAAAAGCGTCAATTCTTCGGCGCTCAGCTTTCTTCACAGTCCAACTTTCACATCCATACATGACCACAGGAAAAACCATAGCCTTGACGAGACAGAACTTTGTTGGCAAAGTAATATCTCTGCTTTTGAATATGCTATCTAGGTTGGTCATAACTTTTCTTTCAAGGAGTAAGCGTCTTTTAATTTCATGGCTGCAATCACCATCTGCAGTGATTTTGGAGCCTCCCAAAATAAAGTTAGCCACTGTTTCCACTGTTTCTCCATCTATTTCCCATGAAGTGATGGGACCAGATGCCATCATCTTCGTTTTCTGAATGTTGAGCTTTAAGCCAACTTTCAGAGAAGGCAATGGCACCCTACTTCAGTACTCTTGCCTGGAAACTCCCATGGATGGAGCAGCCTGGTGGGCTGCAGTCCATGGGGTCGCTGTGAGTCGGACACAACTGAGCGACTTCACTTTCACTTTTCACTTTCATACATTGGAGAAGGAAAGGGCAACCCATTCCAGCGTTCCTGCCTGGAGAACCCCAGGGACGGCAGAGCCTGGTGGGCTGCCGTCTATGGGGTCACACAGAGTCGGACACGACTGAAGTGATTTAGTAGCAGCAGCAGCAGCAGCAAGCCAACTTTTTCACTCTCCTCTTTCACCTAGTCTTTCAGTTCAGCAGTATTAATAACTGAGAAAGGATTTGCTATAATTCGGTTATTATAGATTTCAATTGAGATATCTAAGGTCCAGTTATTTCATCCTTTGTTTCTCTATTAATTTCATAGAGATAAAATTGATGCCACAGTTCCTATCTTGTGTGTCAAAATATCTCTGGTGCCTGAACCAGGCCAAGAACACCATAGAAACGTGTATGCTTGTTGAATGAGTTAATGAATGAAAGAGTCAATAACATTTTCTGAGGTCTTAAGCAATTCATTGCACTATTTCAGGGCTCTCTGTGATGTATCACTGATTACCTACTGATGTATTCACTTTCTATATAAACAAACAGAAAAGTTGATTGGGGACAAAAATAAAAGTAAATAAAAATAGTATTCCAATATTCTTAAAAAGTAATACAATTGTGTGATCTAAAAGTCACTTCCATGCAGCTAGTTAAGCAGTTGCTTCCTGAACGAAGGGTTGTTTTATTTTACAGCTACCGTTTCACAAAACAGTCTGAAATATATGACTGAAATACACACTATTTCAATGCTAAATATATATATAAATGGGTCCATATGGAGGTAAAATTACCCCACTCTGTTTGCTTTAATCATGAAAATAACTTCTACGCTTTTGGTGGTGGTTTAGTCACTAAGTTGTGTCTGACTCTTGTGACCCCATGGAATGTAGCCTGCCAGGCTCCTCTGTCCATGGGATTCTCCAGGCAAGAATATTGGAGTGGCTTGCCGTTTCCTTCTCCAGGGGATCTCCCTGACCCAGGAATTGAACCCAGGTCTCCTGCATTGAAGGCAGATTCTCTAGCAACTGAGCAACAAGGGAAGCCCCTTGTCTACATTTTTACACAGGTAAAATTTAAAAAGAGTAAAATAGAGACATTTTATCTTTTCAGTTCAACAAAGTTTAATGCTTACATACACACATCATCAATGCCCTAATTTGAAGGCAGAGCATCTCCATCACTCCAGGGAGTTCCCTCATGCTAATTTGTTCCATTTAGCCTTCATCTTCCTAGACTATCAGTGTGATGATTTCTACCATTGGAAATCAGTTTTAAGTTTTGTTTTTAAATTTAATGTTGATAAAATAATATACTACATACTATGATGTGACTGATTTCACTTATTCAACATAAGATTTTTTAGCTGTCTTGTTTTTCTGCATTTATGTATTTTTTAAATTGGTGAGTAGGATTCCATCATATAAATTTAGAAAAATGTATCTTCCTAATCTCTCGTTAATAGACATTTTAGTTGTTTCCAGCTTAAGGCTTTTAAACCTATAATGCATATTTATTTATAATTGTATTTCTTAATTTGCTTTTAAGTTTTTACAGTAGACTTTTGATTTAGATATTTATAGAATTAATTTAAATTTTCATTTTCTAATAGAAATGTTTAAGTCAAAAATACAGTTTTAACATTATTTCCACAACATTGCACAAATTGTAACACATTGCATTTTTATTATCATTCAATTGAAAATAATGCCCCCTTCAGAAATTCAGATTACATTAGATGTGTGTTAATCTTCAAGTGAACTTCCCTGGTGGGTCAGAAGGTAAAGTGTCTGCCTGCAATGTGGCAGACCTGGTTTCGATCCTTGGGTTGGGAAGATTCCCTGGAGAAGGAAATGGCAAACCCACTCCAGTACTCTTGCCTGGAAAATCCCATGGGCGGAGGAGCCTGGTGGGCTACACAGTCCATGGGGTCGCTAACAGTTGGACACGACTGAGCGACTTCACTTTCACTTTTCACTTTCATGCACTGGAGAAGGAAATGGCAACCCACTCCAGTGTTCTTGCCTGGAGAATCCCATGGACAGAGGAGCCTGGTACATGCTCCTCTGTCCATGGGATTAGGTATAGCCCTGGTACAGAGGAGCTATAGTCCATGGGGTCACAAAGAGTCGGACACGACTAAGCAACTTTCACAATCTTCAAGTACATGGATATCATCCAGCTAACTTCATATTTAATATTACAGATTTTCTTTTGCTTGATTAGCAAATATGTACTCTGCAACACAGCAATCATTTTCTGAAAACATGATACTAATTTTATGGTCTATCTTTTGTTGAAAGTTTCATGTTAACTCTAAAAATAGTTATACTGCTGCTATTGGGTGATGTGTTCTAAAAGTACTGATTAGGGCATTTGTTTTAAGTACTATTGAAATCCTAACTGATTGTTCTGAATGTTTTATATGACTACTCATTGCATTCACATTTATTAAAAATAATTTCTATAATTTAAATTACGTGTGGATTTTTCAATGTTATTTTTTGCTGTATGTATTTTTCTAATTTTGGTATTAAATAACATGTTTTATTACTGATACTGGTTGTGTTCTCTCTCTTTTTCTGATATACTTCAATGTTTATCATGGTCTTCTCAAAGATATAAATATTCTGTTCACCAATTTTTCTTATTATTTTATCTTTTTTATTTCATAAGTCTCGTCTCTATTTTTTCTGCTTTGGGTTTCATTTGCTTTTATTTAGTTTCTTTAAAAACTATTTTTAGAGCAGGTTTGAGTTCCCAGTAAAATTCAGAGGAAGACACAGAGATTTCTCATATGCACATGAATAGCCTCCCCCAGTCTTAGTAGCTGCCCTGGTACTGTAGTACAATTGTCCTGAAGTAGGATGGTGCTAGTTATTCGATTTTGTTCTTCTCTTTTGAAATTATGTTGGCTATACAATTTTAGTACTGTACATTAAATTTGTATGGTATCCAGTAAAAAAATTTAGAATCAGTTTGCTAATATATAAAACATTATTTACTTGGATTTTGAATAGTACTGCACTGAATCTATACATAAATTTGAGAACGGGTATTTTGACAATATTAATTTTTCCTATTATCACTGTAAATGGATTATCTCTCTATTTAGTTTTTCTTGGATTTCTTTCAACTGAACTTTATAGTCTTTGACATATATGTCTTGTATATATTTTGTTAGATTTATGTATGGATGTGAGAGTTGGACTGTGAAGAAAGCTGAGCACCGAAGAATTGATGGTTTTGAACTGCGGTGTTGGAGAAGACTCTTGTGAGTCCCTTGGACTGCAAGGTGATCCAACAGTCCATTCTAAAGGAGGTTAGTCCTGGGTGTTCATTGGAAGGACTGATGCTAAAGCTGAAACTCCAATAGTTTGGCCACCTCATGCAAAGAGTTGACTCACTGGAAAAGACCCTGATGCTGGGAGGGATTGAGGGTAGAAAGAGAAGGGGATGACAGAGGAGGAGATGGCCAGATGGCATCACCGACTGGACGGACATGAATTTGAGTGAACTCCGGGAGTTTTTGATGGACAGGGAGGTCTGGCGTGCTGTGATTCATGGGGTCGCAAAGAGTCGAACATGACTGAGTGACTGAACTGAACTGAAACCTTAGTATTTCATTTTTTGATGCTGATATAAATAATTGTTGTTGTTCAGTCTTGAAGTTGTGTCCAACTCCATGAACTGCAGCATGCCAGGCTTCTCTTTCACCATCTCCTGAATTTGCTCAAGCTCACGTCCATTGAGTTGGTGATACCATCCAACTGTCTCATTCTCTGTTTCCCCTGTCTCCTCCAGCCCTCAATCTTACCCAGCATCAGAGTCTTTTCCAATGAGTCAGCTCTTTACATCAGGTAGCCAAAGTTTGGGAGCTTCAACATCAGTCCTTCCAATTATTCAGGGTTTATTTCCTTCAGGACTCACTGGTTTGATCTCCTTGCTGTCCAAGGGACCCTCAAGACTCTTCTCCAGCATTGCAATTCAAAAGCATCAATTCTTTTGAAAGATGGCACACAGCCATTTTTATGGTTCAACTCTCAAATCTTACATGACTACTGGAAAAACCATTGCTTTTACTGTATGGGCCTTTGTCCACAAAGTGATGTGTCTGCTTTTTAATACACTGTCTAGGTTTGTCAGAGCTTTTCTTTCAAGGAGCAAGTTTCTAATTTATGAATGCAGTCACACTCTGCTGTGATGGGTGGAGCCCAAGAAAATAAAAGCTGTCACTGGTTCCACTTTTCCTCCATTTGCCATGAAGTGATGGGACTGGATGCCATGATCTTTGTTTTTTGAACACTGAGTTTTAAGCCAAGTTTTTCACTGTCCTCTTTCACCCTCATCAAGAGGCCTTTTAGTTACTCTTTGCTTTCTGCCATTAGAGTGGTATCATCTGAATATCTGAGGTTATTATTTCTCCCAGCAATATTGATTACAACTTGTGATTCATCCAACATGGCATTTTGCATGATGTACTCTGCATATGGTCATCTGATGCAAAGAACTGACTCATTTGAAAAGACCCTATGCTGGGAAAGATTGAAGGTGGGAGGAGAAAGGGATGACAGAGGATGAGATGGTTGGATGGCATCACCGACTCAATGGATATAAGCTTGAATAAACTCCGGGAGTTGGTGATGGACAAGGGGGCCTGGCGTGCTGCAATCCATGGGGTCGCAAAGAGTCGGACACAACTGAGCAACTGAACTGAACTGCATATAAGTTAAATAAGCAGGGTGACAATACACAGCCTTGTCATACTCCTTTCCCAGTTTGGAACCTGTCAGTTGTTTCATGTCAGGTTCTAACTGTTGGGTCTTGTCCTGCATACATATTTCTCAGGATTCAGGTAAGATGTTCTGGTATTCCCATCTCTTTAAGAATTTTCCACAGTTTAGTGATTCACACAAAGGCTTTAGAATAGTCAATGAAGCAGAAGTAGGTTTTTTTTTTTTTTCTTTTAATTCCCTTGCTTTTTCTATGATCCAGTGGATGTTGGTAATTTGATCTTTGGTTCCTCTGCCTTTTCTAAGTCTAGCCTGTACATCTGGAAGTTCTTGGTTCATACTGTTGAAGTCTAGCTTGAAGAATTTTGAGAATTATCTTGCTATCAAGCAAAATGAGCACACATGTACAGTAGTTTGAACATTATTTGTTGTTGCTTTTCTTTGGGATTGGAATAAAAACTGACCTTTTATAGTTCTGTGGCTGCTGCTGAGTTTTCCAAATTTGCTGACATATTGAGTACAGCACTTTAACAGCAGCATCTTTTAGGATTTGAAATGACTCAGCCGGAATTTAATCACCACCACTAGCTATGTTCACAGTAATGCTTCCTAAGGACCATTTTACTTCACAATAATGTAAACAATATTGTGTTTTTATTTCAAAGTCCACTCATCAGATTGCATATATACTATGCTGCTGCTGCTGCTACTGCTGCTGCTGCTAAGTTGCTTCAGTTGTGTCCGACTCTGTGTGACCCCATAGATGGCAGCCCACTAGGCTCCTCATCCCTGGGATTCTCCAGGCAAGAATACTGGAGTGGGTTTCCATTTCCTTCCCCAATGCATGAAAGTGAAAAGTGAAAGTGAAGTCGCTCAGTCGTGCCAGACTCTTAGCGACCCCATGGACTGTAGCCTACCAGGCTCCTCCGTTCATGGGATTTTCCAGGCAAGAGTGCTGGAGTAGGTTGCCATTGCCTTCTCCAATGCTATGCTATGCTAAGTCTCTTCAGTTATGTATGGCTCTTTGTGACCCTTGGATTGGAGCCCACCAGGCTCCTCTGTCCATGAAATTCTCCAGGCAAGAATACCGAAGTGGGTTGCCATTCCCTTTTCCAGAGGATCTTCCCACTGAACCACCAGGGAAGCCTTATTGATATGAAATGTGATTGAATTTTTTTAGCTATTTAATTTGATGAACTATGTTAATGTATTTTAAAATGTTGAATGTATTCAGTCATGAATACCTAGACTA
Organism: Bubalus kerabau; assembly: GCF_029407905.1. NCBI lineage: Eukaryota > Metazoa > Chordata > Mammalia > Artiodactyla > Bovidae > Bubalus > Bubalus kerabau. The sequence continues at coordinate 254,486,658 of NC_073624.1, forward strand.
AATTTATGTATAATCTATACATAGAAATAAATGCATACTTATTTTCATAAAAATTTTAAAATGGATTTTATAAGGTTTCAGGATTTTTCCATCTATGCTCATGAGAGGTATACTCTGTAGCTTGCTTTCCTTATAGTATTTTGTCTGCTTTTCTGTACTAGGTATCATATAATGAGTTAAGAAATATACCTTCTGCTTTTACTTTCTGAAAGGGAATGCAGAGAATAATATCCCAGATAAAGAGAATTATTGGTATAATTTCTTCCTTAAAAGTTTGGTAGAATTCATCAGTGAATTGATCTGGGCCTGGTGCCTTCTGATTTGAAAAAGTATTAATTCAATTAATTCAATAGATTCAGTATTCAAATTTTCTATTTCTTCCTATGTGAATTTGGTTGATTGTTTCTTTTGAGGAACTGAACTATTTCATCTAACTTATCAAATTATAAGGACAGAATTGTTCAAAGTATTTCTCTGTTATACTTTTAACATCTAAGGGATCTGTAATGATGCCCTCTCTTTTATTTCTCCTATTAGCAATTTGTGTTTTTTGTTTATTTATTACATTTTACATTTTACTGACTTTTGCTTTGTTATTATTTTTCTTCTTTTACTTTGGATTTAATCTGTTCTTTTTCTAGTACCCTAAGGTGGAAGCTTGCATGATTAATTTTAGATCTTTCTTCTCTAATACATACATCTAACACTATAAATTTTTAAGGGTTGTGTTGACTGTACCCCCAAATTTTGCTAAGTTGTACTATTCTCTTCACTTAGCTAAAATATCTTGTAATGTCTCTTGACATTTTTTATTTGACTTTGTGTTATTTAGAGGTTCATCATCTAATTCCCATACATTTGGGGATGCTTTTAACTAACTTTCTGTTATCTACTGATAGCTTAATTTCATTGTGATCTGAAAGCAGATATTGTATGATTTATTCTTTTATGGAACAGAATATGGTCTGTCTCCTTGGTGCATATACCCTTCTTTACCTCTTGACAACTTTGTTTGCTTTGAATTTTCCCCAGTCTAACATTCATATAGCCATTACTTTGATCAGTGTTTGCATGGTATATCTTTCTCTATTCATTTCCTTTTAATCAATATGTGCCCTTATGTTTAAAATAGGTTTTAAGGAAACATACATCCAGGTCTTGTGTTCTGAAACACTTTGACAATCTTTGTATTTTAACTGTTGCATTCAGACTAATGAAGGTCAAGTGATTATATATCTGGATTAATATCTGCCATATTGCTTACTGTTTTCTACTTGGTGCTCTTGTTCTTTGCTCCTACTTTTGTCTTCTACTCTTTTTCTGCCTTCCTGGTTTTAACTGAATGTTTTATATGATTTTATTGATATTTTTCCTTAATATTAGCATATCAGACTTATTTTTTAAATTTTACCTCTTTTAGCTGTTGTCCTAGAGTTTGCTATATGCATTTATATTACAATTTATACAAGCCATCTTTCATATACCATTAAACCACTTCACAGGAAGTGGGAGAATCACATAATAACCGAATAATTCTAATGCTTCTCTCCCACCCCTTGTGTCATTGTTATTTATTTCACTTACATACAATCATTCATTAGTATACATAATCAGCTACATGGTTGCTATTACTATTTTGAAAAAAACTGTTATCTGTCAGGTCAATTAAGAACAAGAAAAATATGTTTTTATTTCCTTTTCACTTTATCTTTATTGTGCTTTCTTTCTTTGTGCTGATCCAAATCTGATCTGTATTGATTTCCCCCTAAGAAAATTATTTTAATATTTCTTGGAAAGCTATTCTACTAGCAAAAAATTCCTTCAATATTTTTAATCTGAGAAAGTCTTTATATCTCCTTTGCTTTTGAAGAACAATTTCACAGGGTACACAATTTGAGGTTTGGTGATTTTATATCATCCATTTTATTCACTAGTACCCTTAGTATATTAATCATAGTTGTTAAACTCACTCTGATAATTTCAACATTCCTGCCATTTCTAGTTATGATTCTTCCTCTATCTTTATAAACTGTTCTTTGCCTTTTAGTATTCTGTGTGATTTTTTCTTAACAGCCAGATGTGATGTACTGAGACATGGAACTACTATTAATAGGTCTTTATTAAGGTAGTGTGGCACAGGAAGGGAAACATTTTCTAGTTCTATAATTAGGTTTCAATCTTTTAGTCAGTCTATGCTTCTGAACTCTAAACCTGAATACTGACTGGAAGGACTGATTTTGAAGCTGAAGCTCCAATACTTTGGCTACCTGATATGAACAGCTGACTCATTGGAGAAACTCTGATGCTGGGGAAGATTGAAGGCAAAAGGAGAAGAAGGCAGCAGAAATCAGATGGTTGAATGTAATCACTGATTCAATGGACATGACCTTGGGCGAACTCCAGGGGGTGGTGAGGGACAGGGAGGCCTGGCATGCTGCAGTCCATGGGGTCAGGTCACAGAGTCGGACATGACTTAGTGACTGAACAACAAAGATATTGTTGAGTATGGTGTTCTATAAATAAATCTCAATTAGATCAAAGTATGTAGGTTTTATTCAATTTCCCTCTAATATCACTGATTTACTATCAACTCTTCCTATCAGTTATTTAGAGACAGGTTTTGAAATCCTTGGCTCTAAAGTGGAACTCTCTATTTCTCTTTATGGATCCATCAGATCTTTCTATATGCATATTAATATATTGTAAAATGTGATATGATATGCAAAAAAGCTTTAGCATTCTTCTGCCATTCTGATGAAATGGCCATTTTATCATTAAATAATCATTCTCTTTGTCTGTGACATTTTTCTTTTTTTGAAAATTATTTTTCCTGATATTAATATAGCCACTTCTACTTACTTGTCATTAGTATCATCAAAGGGTGTTTTTTGTTTTGTTTTGTTTTGCATTATTCCTATGGTGGAGGTAATGAAGATAATGGTGACATCCTTCAAAAGGTCCCATGCTTGCACTGCCCCACTCAGTGCCCTCGACCCTGCAGCAGGCCACCACTGGAGACTCCTGGACACTCACAGGCAAGTCTGGGTCAGTCTCTTGTGGGGTCACTGCTCCTTTCTCCTGGGTCTTGGTGCACAGAAGGTTTTGTTTGTGCCCTCCAAGAGTCTGTTTCCCCAGTCCTGTGTAAGTTCTGTGGTGTAGAGCTCTATGGTGGAGTTAATGGTGACCTTCTCCAAGAGGGCTTATGCCACACCCAGGTCAGGTGCACCAAGAGCTCCTGCCCCTGCAGCAGGCCACTGCTGACTCATACCTCCTCAGGAGACACTCAAAGGCAGGTCTGGCTCAATCTCTGTGGTGTCCCCTGGTGTGCACAAGGTTTTGTTTGAGCCCTTCGAGCATCTCTGCTGGTATGGGGTTTGATTCTAAATGCAATTTTGCCCCTCCTACCATCTTGTTTCATTGAGTTAGACAAGGCTGTGGTCCTAGTGTGATTAGATTGATTAATTTTCTGTGAGTATGGTTTCAGTGTGTTTTCTCTCTGATGCCCTCCTGCAACACCTACTGTCTTACTTGGGTTTCTCTTACCTTGGGCGTGGGGTATCTCTTCATGGCTGCTCCAGCAAAGCGCAGCCATTGCTCCTTACCTTGGATGAGGGGTATCTCCTTACCACCGCCCTTCCTGACCTTCAACGTGGGATAGCTCCTCTAGGCCCTCCTGTGCCTGGGCAGCCACAGCTCCTTGGACGTGGGGTTGGTCCTCCCGGACACCGCCCCTGGCCTCCAGCATTGGGGAGTGGGGTAGCTCCTCCCACCCATCGCCCCTGGCCTCGGGCTTAGGGGCGTGGGGTAGCTCCTCCCGCCTGCCGCCCCTGGCCTCGGACGCACGGTAACTCCTCTCGGCCTTTCCTGTGCCGTTGCAGTCTGGTACTCTCAGCCCTTGCCCCTGACCTCGGACGAGGGGTAACTCCTCTTGGCTGCCACCCATCCGGCATGGGGTCCTCCCAGCTTCTGCTCTTGACCTCGGAGGTGGGGTGGCTCCTCTCGGCTGCACTTTGGCGCACCCATCGCAGCCGCCTGTGCTTTAGCACGCCTGTCCAAGCCATACCCGTGGGGCAACCCAAGACGGGAGGGTCATGGTGGAGAGATCTGACAGAATGTGGTCCCCTGGAGAAGGGAAAGGCAAACCACTTCAGTATTCTTGCCTTGAGAACCCCATGAACAGTATGAAATGGAAAAATGATAGGATACTGAAAGAGGAACTCCCCAGGTCAGTAGGTGCCCAATATGCTACTGGAGATCAGTGGAGAAATAACTCCAGAAAGAATGAAGGGATGGAGCCAAAGCAAAAACAATACCCAGCTGTGGATGTGACTAGTGATAGAAGTAAGGTCCGATGCTGTAAAGAGCAATATTGCATAGGAACCTGGAATGTCAAGTCAATGAATCAAGGCAAATTGGAAGTGGTCAAACAAGAAATGGCAAGAGTGAATGTCGACATTCTAGGAATCAGCGAACTAAAATGGACTGGAATGGGTGAATTTAACTCATGAGCGTATATCTACTACTGCAGGCAGAATCCCTCAGAAGAAATGGAGTGGCCATCATGGTCAACAAAACAGTCCGAAATGCAGTACTTGGATGCAATCTCAAAAATGACAGAGAGATCTCTGTTCGTTTCCAAGGCAAACCATTCAATATTATAGTAATCCAAGTCTATGCCCCAACCAGTAACGCTGAAGAAGCTGAAGTTGAACGGTTCTATGAAGACCTCCAAGACCTTTTAGAACTAACACCCAAAAAGGATGTCCTTTTCATTATAGGGGACTGGAATGCAAAAGTAGGAAGTCAAGAAACACCTGGAGTAACAGGCAAATTTGGCCTTGGAATATGGAATGAAGCAGGGCAAAGGCTGATAGAGTTTTGCCAAGAAAATGCACTGATCATAACAAACACCCTCTTCCAACAACACAAGAGAAGACTCTATACATGGACATCACCAGATGGTCAACACCGAAATCAGACTGATTATATTCTTTGCAGCCAAAGATGGAGAAGCTTTATACAGTCAGCAAAAACAAGACCAGGAGCTGACTGTGGCTCAGATCATGAACTCCTTATTGCCAAATTCAGACTTAAATTGAAGAAAGTAGAGAAAACCACTAGACCATTCAGGTATGACCTAAATCAAATCCCTTATGATTATACAGTGGAAGTGAGAAATAGATTTAAGGGCCTAGATCTGATAGACAGAGTGCCTGATGAACTACGGACTGAGGTTCATGGCATTGTACAGAAGACAGGGATCAAGACCGTCCCCATAGAAAAGAAATGCAAAAAAGCAAAATGGCTGTCTGGGGAGGCCTTACAAATAGCTGTGAAAAGAAGAGAAGTGAAAAGCAAAGGGGAAAAGAAAGATATAAACATCTGAATGCAGAGTTCCAAAGAATAGCAAGAAGGGATAAGAAAGCCTTCTTCAGCGATCAATGCAAAGAAATAGAGGAAAGCAACAGAATGGGAAAGACTAGGGATCTCTTCAAGAAAATCAGAGATACCAAAGGAATATTTCATGCAAAAATGAGCTCGATAAAGGACAGAAATGGTATGGACCTAACAGAAGCAGAAGATATTAAGAAGAGATGAAAAGAATACACAGAAGAACTGTACAAAAAAGATCTTCACGACCCAGATAATCACGATGGTGTGATCACTGACCTACAGCCAGACATCCTGGAATGTGAAGTCAAGTGGGTCTTAGAAAGCATCAGTACGAACAAAGCTAGTGGAGGTGATGGAATTCCAGTTGAGCTATTCCAAATCCTGAAAGACGATGCTGTAAAAGTGCTGCACTCAATATGCCAGCAAATTTGGAAAACTCAGCAGTGGCCACAGGACTGGAAAAGGTCAGTTTTCATTCCAATCCCAAAGAAAGGCAATGCCAAAGAATGCTCAAACTACCACACAGTTGCACTCATCTCACACGCTAGTAAAGTCATGCTCAAAATTCTCCAAGCCAGGTTTCAGCAATATGTGAACCGTGAACTTCCTGATGTTCAAGCTGGTTTTAGAAAAGGCAAAGGAACCAGAGATCAAATTGCCAACATCCGCTGGATCATGGATAAAGTAAGAGAGTTCCAGAAATACATGTATTTCTGCTTTATTGACTATGCCAAAGTCTTTGACTGTGTGGATCACAATAAACTGTGGAAGATTCTGCAAGAGATGGGAATACCAGACCACCTGATCTGCCTCTTGAGAAATTTGTATGCAGGTCAGGAAGCAACAGTTAGAACTGGACATGGAACAACAGAATGGTTCCAAATAGGAAAAGGAGTTCGTCAAGGCTGTATATTGTCACCCCGCTTATTTAACTTCTATGCAGAGTACATCATGAGAAACGCTGGACTGAAAGAAACACAAGCTGGAATCAAGATTGCTGGGAGAAATATCAATAACGTCAGATATGCAGATGACACCACCCTTATGGCAGAAAGTGAAGAGGAACTCAAAAGCCTCTTGATGAAAGTGAAAGAGGAGAGTGAAAAAGTTGGCTTAAAGCTCAACGTTCAGAAAATGAAGATCATGGCATCCAGTCCCACCACTTCATGGGAAATAAATGGGGAAACAGTGCAAACAGTGTCAGACTTTATTTTTCTGTGCTCCAAAATCACTACAGATGGTGACTACAGCCATGAAATTAAAAGTCGCTTACTCCTTGGAAGGAAAGTTATGACCAACCTAGATAACATATTCAAAAGCAGAGACATTACTTTGCCAACAAAGGTTCATCTAGTCAAGGCTATGGTTTGTCCTGTGGTCATATATGGATGTGACGAAGGCTGAGTGCCGAAGAATTGATGCTTTTGAGCTGTGGTGTTGGAGAAGACTCTTGAGAGTCCCTTGGACTGCAAGGAGATCCAACCAGTCCATTCTAAAGGAGATCAGCCCTGGGATTTCTTTGGAAGGAATGATGCTAAAGCTGAAACTCCAGTACTTTGGCCACCTCATGCAAAGAGTTGACTCATTGGAAAAGACTCTGATGCTGGGAGGGATTGGGGGCAGGAGGAGAAGGGGACGACAGAGGATGAGATGGCTGGATGGCATCATTGACTCAATGGACGTGATTCTGAGTGAAGTCCGGGAGTTGGTGATGGATAGGGAGGCCTGGCGTGCTGTGATTCATGGGGTCGCAAAGAGTCGGACACGACTGAGCGACTGATCTGATCTGACCATCTTTTTGGGGCTTCTCCTTTGCCTTTGGATGTGGCGTATATTTTTTTGCTGGGATCCAACATGCTCCTGTCGATAGTTGTTCAGTAGTGAGTGGTAATTTTGGAGTTCTTGCAGGAGAAGATGAGTGCATGTCCTTCTACTCCATTTCTAGCGGGCTATTAGTGAGCCTAGGCAAAGCAGTCTTAGGAATTGAAACCAAGGCTTATATGAGTGGTTATAAGTTTTATATGTATCAAACCTAGCAGGGTCCAAACTGAGGAATTTGTTTGCAATCTATTGTAATAGCAATGTATTAACAGATGTTTAAGGGTGGATGTTACTAACCAAAGACATTTGTTTTATATTTTCAGCAGCATTTTTTTTCTACCTACATATGTCAAAACAATTCTGAACAGCATGCTTTACAAACTGCTAGTAATTTCTTTAGAGAAATAACTTTAGAAGCAAAAGTAATTAACTAAGCAAATAAAGTTTGTATAAAATTAGAACCCATTCAAGTAGAACAAAAATTTTGTTACAAGCTAGTAAAGACGGAGCAGTTAACTTGCTTAAATTTCTCTCCACAAATATTAATGGTCTTTGCTCTAAAATGGCCTGTGTATTCTTAAATAGCTGTCATAGTAGAACTGTTTCTGTGATGGCGGATACATTTTTCACCTTTTGTATCACATTTTTGTATGATGTTTAAGTTTACAATTTCTTTAAATAAATAGGCTCAGGTATCAGCATGACATGCATGTAGAACCAATGCCAACTTAATACTTGGCATTCTTCAAGGCATGTGCTTTCCTCTTATTTCCCACAGTTAAACTAAACTGTCAATGTGTACGGCCCAGAAGAGCAGCACTATTCTGTGTACAACTGTCAGTATATGTACTCATGAGTGGAAACTCATGACTACTAAGTGGGTCATATTCTTATATTCATATCAGGAAAACCATATCATGTTAAGCTTCTGAATTCAAATTTTAATGGTTTTAGAGCTCTGTCTACCATCTGGAATCCTCTCTTTCCTAAATAGGCTTAATTATAGTCATTGATAATTATTCAGTGAAAAAGTCTTCTGGAGTATGTGGTATATGTTTCTTATTCATCTCCCCATTAAGACTTCAGTTCAGTTCCATTCAGTTCAGCCTCTTAGTCATGTCTGACTCTTTGCGATCCCATGAATCACAGCATGCCAGGCCTCCCTGTCCATGACCAACTCCAGGAGTTCACTCAAACTCATGTCCATCGAGTCAGTGATGCCATCCAGCCATCTCATCCTCTGTTGTCGCCTTCTCCTCCTGCCTCCAATCCCTCCCAGCATCAGGGTCTTTTCCACTGAGTCAACTCTTCGCATGAGGTGGCCAAAGTACTGGAGTTTTAGCTTTAGCATCATTCCTTCCAAAGAAATCCCAGGGCTGATCTCCTTCAGAATGGACTGGTTGGATCTCCATGCAGTCCAAGGACTCTCAAGAGTCTTCTCCAACACCACAGTTCCAAAGCATCAAGTCTTCGGTGTTTAGCCTTCTTCACAGTCCAACTCTCACATCCATACATGACCATTGGAAAAACCATAGCCTTGACTAGACGGACCTTTTTTGGCAAAGTAATGTCTCTGCTTTTGAATATGCTATCTAGGCTGGTCATAACTTTCCTTCCAAGGAGTAAGCATCTTTTAATTTCATGGCTGCAGTCACCATCTGCAGTGATTTTGGAGCCCCCCAAAATAAAGTCAGCCACTGTTTCTGCTGTTTCCCCATCTATTTCCCATGAAGTGATGGGACCAGATGCCATGATCTTCGTTTTCTGAATGTTGAGCTTTAAGCCAACTTTTTCACTCTCCTCTTTCACTTTCATCAAGAGGCTTTTTAGTTCCTCTTCAGTTTCTGCCATAAGGGTGGTGTCATCTGCATATCTGAGATTATTGATATTTCTCCTGGCAATCTTGATACCAGCTTGTGCTTCTTCCAGTCCAGCGTTTCTTGTGATGTACTCTGCGTATAAGATAAATAAGCAGGGTGACAATATACAGCCTTGATGAACTCCTTTTCCTATTTGGAACCAGTCTGTTCCATGTCCAGTTCTAACTGTTGCTTCCTGACCTGCATATAGGTTTCTCAAGAGTTCAGGTACTTATAATTTTGAGGGAAAACCTGGGAATAAACATGCTCTTGACAAAGAAACTGACTAGAATTGGTCTTTGTTGTTGTTTCCACTTTTTACTAAAGCAGAGTTGTTTTACAATATTGTGTTAATTTCTGGTATACAGGACAATGATATCTTTTTATTCAGTTGCTAAGTCACGTCTGACATATTGTGACCCCATAGACTGCAGCACACCAAGCTTCTCTGTCCTTCACCATATCCTGGAATTTACTCAAACTCATGTCCATTGAGTCAGTAATGCCACCCAACCATTTCATCCTCTGTCTTCCCCTTCTTATCCTGCCTTCAATCTTTCCCAACATCAGTGTCTTTTCGAGTGAGTCAGCTCTTCACATCACGTGGCCAGAGTATTGGAATTTCAGCTTCAGCATCATATATACACACCACTTCAGATTCTTTCCCCTTATAAATTAGTACAAAATACTGAGTAGAATTATCTGTGCTATACAATAGGTACCTATTGGTTACATAGTAGCAAATATATTTTAATTCCAACCTCCTAATTTACCCCCAGCCCTCTCACATTTGGTAATCATAAGTTTGCTTTCTATGTATGTGAATCTTTTTGTTTTGTAAATGAATTTATCTGTATGTCTTTTTTGTTTGTTTGTTTGTTTTAGATTCCACACTTATATAATATCATATATTTATATTTGGCTTATTTCACTTAGTATGAAAATAAATGGCATTGTCTCATTTTTTTTCTGGTTGAATGATATTCTATTGTGTGTATACACACATACATGCATACACATATATGCATTTACCACCTGTTCTTTAACCATTCATCTGTCAATAAACATTTAGAATGTTTCCAAGTTTTGTATTAAATTGTATATAGTGCTCATATGACCACTGGGGTGCATGCATCTTTGTTAATTATAATTTTATCCAGATATATGCTCAGCACTGGGCCTGTAAGTTCATAAAGTAACTCTATTTGAAGTTTTTTTTTTTTTTTTTTAAGGAATCCCCATACTCTTCTTCTTGGTGGCTGTATCTATTTATATTCCCACCAACTGTGTAGGAGGATTCCTTTTTCCCCACACCCTCTCTAGCATTTATCATTTGTAGCCTTTCTGATGAAGATCATTCTGACCAGAATGAGGTGATACCTTATTGTAGTTTTCATTTGCATTTAAATCTGCTGCATTTCTATACACTAACAATGAAAGACAAGAAAGATAAATTAAGCAAATAATCCCATTTACCACTGCATAAACATTTTTTTTTTTTAATCTAGGATTAAACTACCTATGGAGGCAACAATATACACTCCAACAGCTATAGGATGCTGATGAAAGAAACTAAAGACAAGCAAACAGATGGAAAGATGGACCGTGTTCTTGGAAGAATCAATATTGTTAACATTACTATACTACCCAAGGCAATTTACAGACTCAAAGTAATCCCTATCAAATTATCAATGGCATTTTTTCTTTTCCCACAGAACTAGAGTGACCTCTGAATTCTCCAAACAACACATGATGCAATAGATGTCACTTTTTGAGATACAGAAACAGATCTAAGTGATTATAATAGAGCATTTGTACCAGATAATACAGAGGGAAAGCTATTTTGATGACTGAAAATGTATATTTCACAAGCAAAATCTAACACAGTACTCAGGTATTGCATAATTTGATCATGAATGCAGCCATTCAGGGAACATAAATAAATGGACATGAAGTTAATAAAATGAATAATTTTCTTGAATGCCAATGTTGAAACCTTTCCCCCAAATTTTCATGACATAATAGCAGTTTTTTAAGTGATACCAAGATTTCAGTTACAAATTATAAAAAACTAAGGGCTTCCCAGGTGGTTCTAGTGGTAAAGAACTCGGCTGCCAATGCAAGAGACAGACATGGGTTTGATCACTGGGCTGGGAAGATTCCCTGGAAGAGGACATGGAAACCCACTCGAATATTCTTGCCTGTAGAATCCCATGTACAGAGGAGCCTGGCAGGCTATAGTCCATATGGTCGCAATGAGTGAAGGGACTTAGCACAGCACATGAAAAGCTAAGAATCTATTTTAAAGTGTACTTGTAAGATGTTTATGAGATTCTTTGAATTAGCAATAATTAACCTATTTCATTCAATATCATTTTATCTGTGATTATATACTACTCTCTCTCTCTCAATCATACTATTCTTTCCTTTATTCATAAGTACAAAGGTGGAGCATGTAGGAAGTATGGAGAATTTTCATAAAAACAGAATGCTCTTTTTAAAGAAAGTTGCTTGCCTTATAAAGAACTGGTGTGCATAACAGAAAACATGCAAAGATGAGCTAACAATCTAGCTCCTATATTTATATTTTGATGTGCATTTGTCCTTTAAGGTAAAAAAATATACATTGAATGGTATTTTTAAAGTAGTTTTCAATTTATTGAACATTTTATTCTATGCAAAGATCTTAATTTTGACATTTACTAGAGTTTACTGAACATTTGTTTTAGCTATTATCACAAAAATGGTGGTTAATTATAATTGATAATAGTCACAAATTTATAAAAAGAAAATGAGTTGCAAGGTCCATTTGTTTTAGCTTGTCTAATTGTTATTAAAAATCATAGGAATTTCTTATAATATTATTCATTATGTACATGTAATTTCATCCCTTTATGGTAATTTGGCCATAATTTCCCTGAGTATTCAATAGCACTTGTCTAAAACAAGTACTATTAATTTCTAAAAAAAATTATCTATTTTTAATTGAGGGATAATTGCTTTACAATATTGGTTTGATTTCAGCCAAACATCATTAGTAAAGCTTTTATCTTCAAACTCCAAAATGCAGATTATGTCTCTATGCCATACCTATGAAATAAAATTAGTAGCTATTTCTATTGCTAAAGAGCATTTGTAGATTATGAAAGAGTTGTAGAGATATAATCACATTAAATTCCCACACAGTCACAAATGTAAAAAAACTCACATATTCTCAGAAAAGATAGGATTATCTCATTTTTTTCCTAATACAGGAAACATTTCTGTAAATAAACAAGTCTTTCGTAGTGTCAAGCAATTGCTTTGGCAAAAAATGGTACTACAGAATAAAAAATTAATTCAGTTCATAGAAGACTGTTAAGCTGGACAAGCTTTATTCCAGAAATAAATAAAGGTCTGTCACTGTAGTTTTCCCAGACTATAGCAGTCTTTCATACAAGATATTATCTGTAATATCATTGAAAATAAACATGACTATTTTCTACCATGCATAAAAATATATATTTATGTTTATATTTTATTTCTATACACCAAGCAAATCATTTTGTATTTGTGAATGTTTTAAATTATGTAATTTGTGAGAAATAAGGAAATCTTACAATAACAGTGTGCACAGATTGCTTTAAAATTGAAATGTTGCTATAAGGAGCCTCACACAGCAAGATGCCTTTCCTTAAACAGTAAGAGACTCACCTTTTGTGAAATACCCTCCTGCACAGGCTTCTAACATTGTGATCTTTTTTTTTTCAACCTTGCAGAAAGCCGCTCAATATCTACAGATTCTATGAAGCAGAAGTCATGCTGATTTCTGAAAGGTTCAAAAAATTGGGGTCCAACAGGTTTCTTCTCTGATCAAATTTTTGCTGAATCCACTGCAGCAAACTTCCTGTGTGTATTAAGTCTTCAGTGGAGACTGAATCCAGTTTACTACTAAGGCAGCCCCTCCCTTTCCTGCTACCCCCCTAACCTTTCCCCAACATGTTGAAGAAAGGAAAATCTTTCTTTTCTATCATCTTTAGCAGAATGATAAATTCCCCAATCCAGTGGAATTACTTTTTAAACTGTTTTAAAAATATATTTGTTGTATTATATAGGCTCAGGGCCTCAGAAAAGCAGATAAGCAATCACACAGCATACTAAAACCTTCCCTGATCTAGGAGTTATAAAACATGCTATTGTATATAACTCTGATATTATTTCTGATATTATCTCTAGGCTTCAGTTTTATCACTTAAACAATGACATAGTCAAACATGGTAATGTGTCATCTCCTAATGGATTATCTGATTCTAAAACAGAACAGTTTTAACATGAATCATTCAGTATTTTCTCTTTGGTTTCCTACAAACACAAAGAATGGATAACCTGCCAAAGCCTAATTTACCATGGAACATTATTTATTGACCTTAGCAACTTAGTTATCCCAAACCACTGAATATATCTCCTACTAATGTTCTATTTTTACATGAAGTAATCTTATTTTGATTTTTGCAACTCTGAATGTGTTAAGATGTCTTCATTAAACAAAAAATGTCTATCAGTGACAATGGTTTCTGTTTTTTTTCCTAAATACCAATTTTTCATATATTAAAGGAAATGGTAAAATAGGTTGGCCGTGTATTTGTTGGTATGGTAATCTTCTTCTTCCTTTTATTCCCATCAAGGTATCTTTATTTTCAAGGTTCACATAACCTCACAGCTTTCTGAGATAACACCTAAGAAAACTACCATATATTTGTCCATAGCCTGAGTTTAGATCCATACATCCCACACTCATCTTTTCACATAGCTGTTCAAAGACTACTACTGTTAATATTAGATTAGTGTAAAAGTAATTGCGGTTCTGCATCATTGAAATTTGCTGTTTGATAATGGAATATATTCTTAAATGTGGTTAATGGACATGAGATTGAGCAAACTATGGGAAACAGTGTAGGAGAGGGAAACCTGCTGTGTTGTAAGCAAAGGAGTCGCAAAGATTAGGACATGACTTAGCGACTGAACAACTGGGATCCATTCTTAAATATGATTATGTTATATATCATTTTAATGCACATTTCTCACTTTATTTTTTTGCTAGTGACTTGTTATTTCTACTTATTTTAGACTAGGGAAATGATGTTAGACAAAAAGCAAATTCCAGTGTTTTTCTTACTCGAGTTCAAAATGGGTTATAAAGCAGCAGAGACACCTCACAACATCAACTACGGATTTGGCACAGGAACTGCTAATCAATGTACAGTGCAGTAGTATTTCAACAAGTTATGCAAAGGAGACTAGAGCCTTGAAGGTAAGGAGCACAGCAGTCAGCTATTGGAAGCTGACAACCTCCAATTGAGAGGAGCATTGAAGCTGATCCTCTGACAACTACATGAGAAGTTGCTGAAGAACTCAGTGTTGACCACTCTATGGTTGTTCAGCATTTGAAGCAAACTGGAAAGGCAAAAAAGCTCAATAAGTGGATGCCTCATGAATTTACCAAAAAAAAAAAAAAAAGTTTTGTTTTGAAGTGTTATCTTCTCTTATTCCGTGCAACAACAATGAACCATTTCTTGATCAAATTGTGATGTGCAATAAAAAGTGGATTTTCTATGACAATCAGGAGTGACCAGCTCAGTGTTTGGACCAAGAAACTCCAAAGCACTTGTCAAAGCCAAACTTGTACCAAAAAAAGGTCACAGGTCACTGCTTGGTGGTTTTCTGTTGGAATGATCCACTACAGCTTTCTGAATCTCAGTGAAACCATTACACCTGAGAAGTATGCTCAAAAATTGATGAGATGCACTGAAAACTGCAATGCCTGCAGCTGGCATTGGTCAACAGCAAGGGCCCAATTCTTCCCCATGACAATACCCAACTGCACATTGCACATCCCACACTCAGAAAGTTTGACAAATTGGGCTACAAAGTTTTGCCTCATTTGTCATATTCAGCTGAGCTGTTGCCAACCAACTACCACTTATTCAAGCATCTGAACAACTTTTTTGTAGGGAAAACACTTCCACAATCAGCAGGATGCAGAAAACGCTTTCTAAGAGTTTGTTGAATCCTGAAACACAGATTTTCACACTACAGGAATAAACAAACTTATTTCTCATTGGCAAAATTCTGTTGATTTTAATGGTTCCCATTTTCATTAATAAAGATGTGTCTGACCCTAGTTATAAAGATTTAAAATTCACAGTTTGAAACTGCAAGTACTTTTTCACCAATCTAATACAACTCTATACTGTTACATTTCCAATCACCATTATGATTTATTAAAGATCACTGATTGATTTCTACTTGGCCAAGTTAGGAAAAAAAAAAAGTTCTCACCTGAATTAAGCATAGCATTCTATAAATGGGACTTCCCTAGTGACTCAGACAGTAAAGAATCTCCCTGCAACTCAAGAGACAGAGGTTCAATCCCAGGGTGGGGAAAGTCCCTTGGAGAAGGGAATGGCAACCCACTCCAGTATTCTTTCCTGGAGAATTCCATGGGCAGAAGACCTGGTGGGCTACAGCCCATGGGGTCAAAAAGAGTTGGACACAACTGAGCAACAAAAAAACATTTTCACTTATTTTGTAAATAGACACTGTAGGTAGTAACACAATGGGTGACAAGGTGGGACAATGTAAACTATTACATATTAGATATGTAGATATTAGATATCTATTAGATATTTAGAAACTATTAAATATTTAGAATGAAAAATATGGCAAAAAAGACTAGAATGCTAGTTTAAAATAAAAAAAAAGACTAGAATGCTACTTTAAAATTTTTAAAAATTGAGTTATATTCTGTAAATATTGGATATAAAATAGTACCAATAAAAGGCAGGGCAATTCAACACACGATAATTAAAAAAAAAAAGCTAAATTGGTATATGTTCATTATTCCTGAAACAATAAAAGAGAAATGCAATAGTAATATTCAGTCAGTTCATTCAGTTCAGTTTCTCAATCATGTCCGACTCTTTGCGACCCCATGAATTACAGCACTCAGGCCTCCCTGTCCATCACCAACTCCTGGAATTCACCCAAACTCATGTCCATCGAGTTGGTGATGCCATCCAGCCATCTCATCCTCTGTCGTCCCCTTCTCCTCCTGCCCCCAATCCCTCCCAGCATCAGAGTCTTTTCCAATGAGTCAACTCTTTGCATCAGGTGGCCAAAATATTGGAGTTTCAGCTTTAGCATCATTCCTTCCAAAGAACACCCAGGGCTTATCTCCTTCAGAATGGACTGGTTGGATCTCCTTGCCGTCCAAGGGACTCTCAAGATTCTTCTCCAATACCACAATCCAAAAGCATCAATTCTTCGGCGCTCAGCTTTCTTCACAGTCCAACTCTCACATCCATACATGACCACAGGAAAAACCATAGTCTTGACTAGACGGACCTTTGTTGGCAAAGTAATGTCTCTGCTTTTGAATATGCTATCTAGGTTGGTCATAACTTTCCTTCCAAGGAGTAAGTGTCTTTTAATTTCATGGCTGCAGTTACCATCTGCAGTGATTTTGGAGCCCAGAAAAATAAAGTCTGACACTGTTTCCACTGTTTCCCCATCTATTTACCATGAAGTGATGGGACCAGATGCCATGATCCTAGTTTTCTGAATGTTGAGCTTTAAGCCAACTTTTTCACTCTCCACTTTCACTTTCATCAAGAGGCTTTTGAGTTCCCTTTCACTTTCTGCCATAAGGGTGGTGTCATCTGCATATCTGAGGTTATTGATATTTCTCCCGGCAATCTTGATTCCAGCTTGTGTTTCTTCCAGTCCAGCGTTTCTCATGATGTACTCTGCATAGAAGTTAAATAAGCAGGGTGACAATATACAGCCTTGACGAACTCTTTTTCCTATTTGGAACCAGTCTGTTGTTCCATGCCCAGTTCTAACTGTTGCTTCCTGACCTGCATACAAATTTCTCAAGAGGCAGGTTAAGTGGTCTGGTATTCCCGTCTCTTTCAGAATTTTCCACCGTTTATTGTGATCCACACAGTCAAAGGCTTTGGCATAGTCAATAAAACAGAAATAGATGTTTTTTCTGGAACTCTCTTGCTTTTTCCATGATCCAGCAGATGTTGGCAATTTGATCTCTGGTTCCTCTGCCTTTTCTAAAACCAGCTTGAACATCAGGAAGTTCACGGTTCACATATTGCTGAAGCCTGGTGTGGAGAATTTTGAGCATAACTTTACTAGCGTGTGAGATGAGTGCAAATGTGCGGTAGTTTGAGCATTCTTTGGCATTGCCTTTCTTTGGGATTGGAATGAAAACTGACCTTTTCCAGTCCTGTGGCCACTGCTGAGTTTTCCAAATTTGCTGGCATATTGAGTGCAGCACTTTCACAGCATCACCTTTCAGGATTTGAAATAGCTCAACTGGAATTCCATCACCTCCACTAGCTTTGTTTGTAGTGATGCTTTCTAAGGCCCACTTGACTTTTTCACTTTTTAACCAACTTTTTCACTCTCCTCTTTTACTTTCATCAAGAGGCTCTTTAGTTCCTCTTCACTTTCTGCCATAAGGGTGGTGTCATCTGCATATCTGAGGTTATTGATATTTCTCCCGGCAATCTTGATTCCAGCTTGTGCTTCTTCCAGCCCAGCATTTCTCAAGATGTACTCTGCATATAAGTTAAATAAGCAGGATGACAATATACAGCCTTGACGTACTCCTTTGGTTTTGACGAATTAGTAATACACATAGCTTTCAACAAATGTGTGCACTAGCAGTTTGCAATGTTGGAAGTATACACTGCAGAGAAAAACTGTCTGAAGCATTTGGGCAGTATTATATTTCAGGAAATGGACAGGCCACTTACTCAAAGGTGTAAAATAAAACTGAACTGATGACTAGATCAGAAGTCTGTGTAGTCAGAAAACCACCGTATTAGATTATTGTTAAACATACACAGTGCCCCACAACACACATGTGTAATAGTACTTAAATGGATAAATGCCAGTGTGCAGAGAGAGTTAATAGCAAGAACAGAGGAAAAAACTGAGATCTTGAGTTATAATAAGATTAATTATTAAAATATATTTTAGCTTCAAATGCTTGCTAATATTTAAAATTCTTTACTTTTATAAAGTTGATGAGAAATGTTAAAAAATGATTTGAATTTATATTGCCTTTTGTTGTAAAGTCACATTTATTAAAAATGCTCTTTAAACTACTTTACGCTTCAATAAAAATATTTTATGCAGAAGCTGTTAGTGTATTAGTTCTTCAAGCCCTGAAAATGCAGTTCTTTTCATTCTAGCAGTTACTACCTGAACACTTACAGAAGACAGCTTCATTGTGCCTGATTAGACTTACTTAACAAAGAGCATCAAGTTATAAATGGTCTTATATTGATAAATTCTATTGCTTCTTTATGTTACCTTTGTCAAAGAAAGTTAATTAAAATGCATGCCAAATCTATTATAGAATTTTTAAAATATATTTACATTATTTACTTTATTTCCCATACAATTCAGACATATTACAAAATAAGCACTGTAATTGGATTGCTAATTGTTTCCTATTCATTGAGAACATAGGCAAAAATGATATCCATTACCCTTTACTACTGCAGGTTATTTTCTAATATTAACTAGTATTTACCCTTGATTACATTTTCTTCTTGCTTTACTTGATTTTCTTGATTTCAGTGTAAATCATGTCAACCCCCTAACTATATTTTCATGCATACTTCTTTTTGAGTATTTACAAGTATTATCAATTCTTTATTTAATAGTAATGCCAAAAAAATGTTCAAACTACTGTACAATTGCATTCATTCCACTTGCTAGCAAGGTAATGCTCAAAATCTTTCAAGCTAGGCTTCAGCAGTAGGTGAATAGAGAATCTCCAGATGTACAAGCTGGATTTAGAATAGGAAGAAGAACCTGAGATCAAATTCCCAGCATCAACTGGATCATAGAAAAAGCAAGGGAATTCCAGAAAAGCATCTACTTTTGCTTCACTGACTATGCTAAATAAAGCCTTTGATTGTGTGGTTCACAACAAACTGGAAAATTCTTAAAGAAATGGGAGTACTAGACCACCTTATCTGTCTCCTAAAAATCTGTATGCAGATCAAGAAGCAACAGTTAGAACTGGACATGGAAAAATGGACTGGTTCAAAATAGGGAGAGGAGTACGTCAAGGCTGTATATTGTCACCCTGCTTATTTAACTTATATGCAGAGTACATCATGAGAAAAGCTGGGCTGGATGAAGCACAAGCTGGAATCAAGATTGCTGGGAATATCACCAATTCAGATATGTAGATGATACCATTCTAATGGCAGAAACAAAGACTTAAAGAGCCTCTTGAGGAGGGTGAAGGAGGAGAGTAAAAAAAACTGGCTTAAAATTCAACATTCAAAAAACTAAGATCATGGCATTCAGTCCCATCATTCCATGGCAAATGGATGGGAAAAAAGTATAAACAGTAAGATTTTATATACTTTGGCTCCAAAATCACTATGAATGGTGACTGCAGCCATAAAATTAAAAGACCTGATTTTTAGAAGAAAAACTATGACACATATAGTCAGCATGTTAAAAACAGAGGCACTGCCTTGCCAACAAAAGTCTATATAGTCAAACCTATGGTTTTTGCATTCAGTTCAGTTCAATTCAGTTGCTCAGTCATGTCCAACTCTTTGCAACCCCATGAACCGCAGCACGCCAGGCCTGCCTGTCCATCACACACTCCCAGAGTTTACTCAAACTCATGTCCATTGAGTCGGTGATGCCATCTAACCATCTCATCCTCTGTCATGCCCTTCTCCTCCTGCCTTCAATCTTTCCCAACATCAGGGTCTTTTCAAATGAGTCAGCTCTTCACATTAGGTGGCCAAAATATTGGAGTTTCAGCTTCAAAATCAGTCCTTCCAATGAACACCCAGGACTGATTTCCTTTAGGATGGACTGGTTGGATCTCCTCGCAGTCCAAGGGACTCTCAAGAGTCTTCTCCAACACCACAGTTCAAAAGCATCAATTCTTCTCCACTCAGCTTTCTTTATAGTCCAACTCTCACATCCATACATGACCACTGGATAAACCATAGCCTTGACTAGATGGACCTTTGTTGACAAAGAAATGTCTTTGCTTTTTAATATGCTATCTAGGTTGGTCATAACTTTCCTTCCAAGGAGTAAGCATTTTTTAATTTCATGGCTTTTGCATTATCCATGTACAAATGTGAGAATTGGACCACAAAGAAGGTTGCATGCCAAAGCATTGGTGCTTTCAAACTGTGGTGATGGAGAAGTCTCCTGAGAGCCCTTGGACTGCAAGGAAATCAAGCCAGTAAATCCTAAACGATATCAACCCTGAATATTCATTGGAAGGACTGATGCTGAAGTTGAGTCTCCAATACTTTGGCCACCTGATGCAAAGAGCTGACTCATTGGAACTGACCTTGATGCTGGGAAAGATTGAGGGCAAGGGGAGAAGGGGATGACAGAGGATGAGATGGTTGGATGGCATCACTGACTCAATGGACCTGAGTTTGAGCAAGCTCTGGGAGTTGGTGATGGTCAGGGAAGCCTGGTGTGCTGCAGTCCATGGGGTTGCAAAGAATTGAACATTACTGAACGGAACAAATATTTTACAGTGTATATATAAGAAAATTATTTGGCCAAGTCCTAAACATATCAGTCATATATTTAGAGCTTACTGAAAGGCTAATCTTTACAATTCCCTTTAGAATAAATGGCACCCCACTCCAGTACTCTTGCCTGGAGAATCCCATGGACAGAGGAGCCTGGTGGGCTGCAGTCCATGGGGTCACTAAGAGTCAGACACGACTGAGCGACTTCACTTTCAATTTTCACTTTCATGCATTGGAGAAGGAAATGGCGACCCACTTCATTGTTCTTGCCTGGAGAATCCCAGGGATGGGGGAGCCTGGTGGGCTGCCACCTATGGGGTCGCATAGAGTTGGACACTACTGAAGTGACTTAGCAGCAGAATAAAAAATTAAGTTAAAAATTAGCTTGGCATACAATTTTCCCCAATGCATTTATTGTTTACAGGAAAGAGTACTCAAGATACAATCTCTAAAACATCAGTACAATCAGATAGCAAGTACTGGGAAAACTGAGCTGTTTGGCCAGTAGTTTTGAAGGATTAGTGTGTCACAGAGGTAAGCAGATTTTTTACTGTAATACTTACAGGACTTTTAATATAGTACATTGCATTATAAGGACATAGAAAGACATATGTATGAAATACAAAATTTCCTAAATTTATTTAGGCTTTATTCTGAGAGCATCACTTAGAACTAGTGTCTATCAAGCAAACTAAAATAGAAAAAAAAATCAAACAGATGATATTTTAAATTTATTTACTGCAGTTGGTTTGATTTGGTTTGGTTTGACTTGCACCTGCATAATTGATTCAATTCTTTACATAAAAGGGAACAGAATAGATAGGAACATAATTTTCCTAATGATATTGGACTGTTTGTCATCTATTTATTCTGCTAATATTCTTTCTTGAAATTTGTATGTTAGGTCAGTGCATAGTCTTGATTTAAGAAGGAATGAGGAAATGAAAAGTTGAAGTAATGAGAAGTTTTCTAATGACTTGTCGGTCTCTCTACTTTCTTAGTATATTATAGATGAGACGGTGTCTAACAAAACTGTCAAAATATTTTCTATGGAGTCAGACGAGGGAAGTGTTCTTTAGAGAAGCTGGACTGATGAAAGTAGTTTATTTTCTTTAATAAATAAGACAGTGTCACTTATATATCTTATTCTGTTTAAGGAGAAAGTCAGACTCAAAACTTAAACATATGTTTATTCAAGTATATCTCATAGAAATTCAAGAATTAAATTCATCTGCCTTATGTAATTAAAATTCTAGGGTTGCTTATAATATAATTGAATTATAAGGTGCCCTGTGAGCTTTAACACCTTGAGGGAGAAAGCCATAAAACTAAATGGCTCTCTGGCTGACTGCAAAATGAATGAGGCCTCTATAATTCATTAACAGATGATGTCAACATCCTTAAAACTTGAATAAATAGCCCAACTTCTTAAGAACTTTTGTCTATTTCAATCTAAGTAAAACACATGCTTGACTTACTTGTTTTCTCTGGGAAAAAGTATATGAGTTTTCCAAAAGACCCACATCATTTGTAGCTTATTTTTTAAAAGTATTTTCTCCACTTCAGCTCAGATATGCTTGCTTTTCCATTTTTGTTTTTAATTCATTTTTAACATTTATGAATATTTCTTCAGGAAATGTTTAATAACATGAGTAAAAAATATAAACTAGTGTTTATATACCAGAGGTGTGTATGTGCATGTGTGCATGCATATGTGCATTTAATACAGTATTTTTATGAAGCTTTGTTAGTAAGGTCAAGAGATAAGAGACAGGAAGTGAGAATAAGAGAAAGTTTGAGATAAAGAGAAAGAATAAAAGTAAAACACACAGGACAGAGAATTACATTGTGGTCATTTTGAACCTTATTAGATTCTTTTTCTCACATTCGTGTGTTCATTTTGTAGAAGGCAGACAGCTGACAAGACTCCCCATGATTGTTTATCAGTGTGTACTGCTGTGGATCTAAGAGGAAAAGGAATATGTCACAGATATTTTACTCAGTTGGGTATTCTCTCTATCTTTATCACCAGAAGCATTTCTTAATTAATATAATACTTCACTGTAACATGATACATTCACTGTAGATACTGGAGACTTAAATATACCAGTGGAGAAGAAAGATTGATTTCAGATGACTGAAGGAACATTTTTAAGAAGGGACAGATTTGGTGAGGATGTATTGTGAAAACTAGTTCTTTCAGATTATTAGGTCAAAAACAAATCACACTTAACATTATATTTCACTTTCTATCTTCTACTTTCCCATTTCTCATACCTCTACTGGATTAACCAACTAAACCCTTCATAGTCACTAAGGCATTTCATTAAGATTCCATTTAATAGTATCAATATTCTGCTTTGTTTCTTGGAGAATCTGGTTAACGTTTCTTTCAAGCAGGCCTTAATAATCAAAGGGGTTTACATGTGGGCAGATTAGATTCAAAATTTTATACACCAGTGACAACACTGACTTGCTGGAGAAGTCTCAACAGACCTTTTATTCAGATGTGGCACATGCTTATTTTCATTTTAATGGCTTTGTAATCCTTTTCTCTAATGTATAAGTGCTTGTGACTCTTTATTTCAAAGCATCATGAATCTATCTGTGCTAAATACGTAAGGAATATGCTGTAATAGAGAAACAATAATGATCTTAGACGTCCTAATGCAGTGCCTTTAAAGAGATTTTACACAGAAAACGGTAATTCTTTTGCCTGGGATAAATGAGTAACTGCCACCTTTATCAAATTAGTCATAGGAAGTTATTTTTTAAAAAATTAACTGTATGAAATCTATGTATGAAAATTGCAACTTAAGTGGAATCATATGGCATTAAAATGTATATCTTATTTTTCCTGGTCTTATAGTAGCTCATATGTCTAAAATAAGGATAATTCCTTTAAAATTGTATTGCTTAATGCAGGTATCAGTTAAGTTTCTATTTCAGTTATTGTGAATAGAAGTTATTTTAATTGTATCTAGAGGGATATCCTTGCTATATGCAATCTTATTAAATTATATCCTGATAAAAGATTAGGTCTGTGGCAGAAATTGTAACCTTGATTGCAATTCAGACTTTTCTTAACTTTATGAGTGAAGCGCACACGCGCGCACACACACACACACACACACACAACATACATAGTTAGCTAATAGGTAGGTAAGTAGGTAGGTAGACAGATAGCTAATAGGCAGGCAGACATCGAGGATAAATTCAATTTACTTGATTAGCACAAAGTAAGCATCTACTGGGTTTCCCAGGTAGCTTAGTAGTATAAAGTATGCCTGCCTGCCAATTCAGGAGACAGACACAAGAGATGGGATTTGATCCCTGGGTAGGGAAGATCCCCTGGAGTTGGAAATGGCAACCCACTCCAGTATTCTTGCCTGGAAAATTCCGTGGACAAAGGAACCTGGCAGGCTACAGTCCATAGGGTTGCAGAGTATGACACGACCAAGCATATACACACACACCCATAAGCATCTATTATGAATATTCAAAACTACCTAGAAGCACCCTTTTTGCTTTCACTCAGTATCCCAGAGGGAAATCAAGCTTTGGCTTCTAACAATATAAACAGGTCATGCCTGATTCTGAACTTTCAATAAATTGAGTCTTATACATATCTTTGATTTTTCTATATCTTCTTGTTTTACTATTGTTTTGTTATAGTCATCCATGCTATGTTGTTCAGTTGCTCAGTTGTGTCTGACTCTTGGTGACCCAACAGACTGCATCCCACTGGGATCCTCTGTCCATGGGATTTCCCAGGTAAGAACACTGGAGTGGGTTGCCATTTCCTTCTCCAGGTGATCTTCCTGACCCAGGGATGGAAATTATATCTTCTGTTTGGCAGGTGGATTCTTTAACAATGAGCTACTTGGGAAGTCCCATTCATGCTATAGCCCACAGTTGATAGTTTTCCATTTTATTGTGGTAGAATATTGTATATACCTGCACATATATCTTAATATAAATAAGAAAAAAAAAGTTTATTCTGATGTTGAACACTTGTATTGTTTCCAATTTGAGGTAACTATAAAGACTGTTATGAACATTTTCTATAAGTCTTTCATTACACATACGGATACATTTTTGGATATGGGATAACTGAATCTTAAGGTATATAGTGTATGTTCAGTAGCTATTGCCAAACTGTTCTCCAAAAATGTTTCTATCAGTTTATTGATAATGGCATGTTTTTAGAGCTTTCCTTGCTTAATATCCTTGAAAATTTTGGTATTGCAAATATGTTTTAGTCATTTTAGTAGGTTCAGTTCAGTTCAGTTGCTCAGTCGTGTCCAACTCTTTGTGACCCGATGGACAGCAGCATGCCAGGCCTCCCTGTCCATCACCAACTCTCAGAGCTTACTCAAACTCATGTCCATCAAGTCGGGGATACCATCCAACCATCTCATTTCCCTTCATCCCCTTCTCCTCCTGCCTTCAATCTTTCCCAGCAACAGGGTCTTTTTCAGTGAGTTAGTTCTTTGTATCAGGTGGCCAAAGTACTGGAGTTTCAGCTTCAGCATCAGTCCTTCCAATAAATATTCAGGACTGATTTCCTTAGCAGGTAAACAGCAGTATCTATTGAGTTTAATTTGCATTCCTTTAAGAAGGATGACATAGAACACTATGTACCATGTTTTCACTTGAATATCATGTTTCTTCCACATCATATTTGGTTATCTTTGTATTTTTGACTGATTCATAAGCTTGGTTATCTGTTTGTATTATAGCCTTGAGAAGAGTCATTTGTCAATTACATATAATTTAAATATCTTTTCCCATTTTGTGGGCTTTCTTTTCTTAGTGGCATCTTTTGATAAAGAGATGTTTCTAATTTCAGTGAAGTGCAACATACAAATTTTTTGCTTATTTTTTTTGTGTGTCATGTTTAAAACATTCCCAAACTCACAACCTAAAAGACATTCTCTTCAATACATTTTATTATTTCATCTTTCATATTTTTATTAATAGGGCTCTAAAGTCTCTATATTTGATAGTCAGTATTCCCATCTTCTTCAACAATTACTTTTGTTTTCTTGTCAGTTTGTATTGCATAAGTTTCCCAACTTTTTATCAATATAAAGTACATACAAGTATGCAGCTCAATAAATTTTCTCAAATGAAATATACACTTCTGGTCATCACCCAGAACAAGAACAAAAATAGTATTAGCATCTCAGAACTCGTAACTTGCTTCCAACTGTTCATTCTGACTTCTAACAGTATAGTTTAAGTTTGTTTGTAGTTTTTCTTTATAAAAATGGAATGCCTCAGAACTCTTTTGTGCTTGACTTCATTTGCAGAACATATATTTGAAATTCATTTGAAGAGCTGGGTGTAACTGTTTATTTGCATTGCACTATAGCATTCTGAGTGCATGCTAAGTCTCTTCAGTTGTGTCCAGCTCTTTGTGACCCTGTGGACTCTAGACTGCCAGGCTCCTCTGTCTATGGGATTCTGTAAGCAAGAATACTGGAGTGGGTTGCAATGCCCTCCTTCAGGAGATTTTTCTAACTCAGAGATCAAACTCTCTTCTGTCTTCTCCATTGGCAGACAGGTTCTTTACCACTAGGGCTACCTGGGAAGCCCCAATATACCAAAATGTATTATCCCTCTTACTGCTGAAGGATATGTGGATGTTTTCCAATTTTTGTCCAAAATAAATAATGATTGCCAAAAATATTTCAGCACGTGTATTTGTATGACCTACAGATGCATTTTTGTTATAGTGTAAGAGTAGAACAGTTGAGATATAATAAACCGTATTGTTCTGTGGGTCCACAGTTGAATGACAAATCATTGCAAAGTTTTTGATTAAAAAAAAAAATTTATTTGCTCATTATTATGAAGTCTGGACTGAACACAGCTGGGCAATTTTTCTGCTAGTGTTTCTTCCTCATGCTGTTGCTGCTGCTGCTGCAACCCCATAGACGGCAGCCCACCAGCCTCCCCCGTCCCTGGGATTCTCCAGGCAAAAACACTGGAGTGGGTTGCCATTTCCTTCTCCAATGCATGAAAGTAAAAAGTGAAAGTGAAGTCGGTCAGTCATGTCCGACTCTTAGCAACCCCACAGACTGCAGCCTACCAGGCTCCTCCGTCCATGGGATTTTCCAGGCAAGAGTACTGGAGTGGGGTGCCGTTGCCTTCTCCTTCTTCCTCATGCAGCTGCATCTAATTCATCGGTTGGGGCTTGGGTTAGCTAAAATAATGGAGTACCAAGCCTACTTTCTCCTTGTAGTTCCAGACTTCTTTCCATGTAGCCTCTTCAATATGGGCTCTCTACCCAGCAAGACAATGAATTTCTTACACTTTGCTTAAAATTCCCAATAATGCAAACCACAGGAGTTGCCAGATCTTTTTAAAACTTTGGTGCAAAACTAGCGCTGCATCACTTTTGCATTTTATTGGCAAAATCATTTCATAATTTCAGGACAAACTGAAGAAAATGAGACTCCATGAGATCCTGAATGCTAAGAGATTAAGGTTCATTAGAGGCCCTCAATGTAAAAGACTACTCCATCTACCCTCATAGCCTCATAGTTTTTATGGTGATTGTTCTGTAATTTTCCATTCTTATACTGTGTTTTTTAGGTATTGAGATTGAGGTTATGCTGGGTTCAGAAAAAGAACTGGAATGTGTTCTCTTTTTTCTGTTCCCAGGAACTTTTTGCTCAATATTGTTGGGTTTTCCTTTCTTAAAAATTTGGAAAAATTCATCAGAGAAGCAATATGAGACTGGAATTTTCTTTGTGGGGATATTTTAAATAAAAGATTCAATTTGTAGGCTAAATATTGACCTATTTGTGGTTTTTTTCCACAAGGTTACAGTTTTGAGAATGATATTCATTTAGTATATATATTTGACACTTAGGCATCAAATATTATCTTTTTTCATTGATGTCTAATGGAAGTATGGGCTTCCCAAGTGGTGCTAGTGGTAAAGAACCCACCTGCCAATGGAGGAGACCGTAAGAGACATGGGTTCGATCCCTGGGTCAGGAAGATTCCCTGGAGGAGGACATGCAATCCACTCCAGTATTCTTGACTGGAGAATCCCATGGACAGCAGAGCCTGGAAAACTATAGTCTATAGGGTCACAAAGAGTCAGACACAACTGAAGCAACTTAACACATACACAATGGAAGTACATTACTAGCTCTTTTTTCATTTCTGGTACTGCTAAATTTTTTATGTCTTTTTTATAATTATTGATAAAATTTTAACTAGTTTTATTAGTCTTTTAAAAACACTAACTTTTGTTTCTATCAATTTTTTTCTCTTATGACTTTTTTGGTATACTCATGGATTTTGGCTCTATCATTATTATTTGTTTTTACTTTCTTTGAAGTTGAGAGGATATGATTTTTACTAACTTCTTGAAATGGAAATTTAGTTGGCTGATTTTAAGCCTTCAGTCTTTTTCAAGAGATTTATTTTAAGACTACACATGCTATTGTAAAAACCAGTTAAGTTTAGTTCTTCATGGTGAATGGAATGACAGGTCTAGACATAAAAAGCTTCTTCAAATTTCATTTTCATGATTGTTAGTATTGTATTGTTTAACTGCAATTATTTGGGGTTTCTAGTTATCGTTCTCCTTACTGATTTTTAGCTGAATTCAACTGTAGTCAAAGAACATATGCTGAACTGTTTCAAATATTTAAGGACTTCTGCGGCTTTATTTATTGCCCAGCATATGGTTTATTATTATTATTATTATTTTGGTAAATGCTCTAAGTATACTTGAAAAAGTATAAGTTCTCCCAATTTTGAATATAATTTTTGCTCATTAGTCAAGTTAGTTTTCATCTTTAATACTGTTTCTGTTTGTCTGTTTCTCAAGCAGCTATTGAGAGAGATTTCTTAATATTTCCCAGTATCTTGGTGATTTCTCTATTTCTCTTTGCCATTTTTGATTTTTTACTTTCTGTATTATGACAATGTTACAGGGTGTGTTGTGTATATAAGTGTGTTATAATCCTGATAGCTTAACCTCTTCTTCATAATGAAATGCTTCTCTTTACCTCTAGCAAACTTTCCTGCCTTAGAACACTCTTAACTGATAAAATTATAGCTTCATCAGCTTTCTTTTTGTGGTTAATTTTTTTCCCCTTTCCTTTTAGTTTCAGACTACCTATAACTAATTTTTATGGAGTTTGTATATCTAAATTTTTTATTTAGATCAGAAACCCGTATGTGAAAACAACCCTCAAAAATTAGCCTATTTTTCAGGATTTTTCTCTTCTCCTAAATATGGGTTATGATTAAAAAAAAAAAAAGTATAGATATTATTTTCATGGAGGAGTGTTTCCAAATTATTTGGGCAACAACTACAAGAAATAAATTTTATTTTAATCCGTGTAAATATATTTTACATAGCTAGTAATCTAATGCTTTAATGAACGTGCTTGATTTGCCTCCTGAACTTCCATGGTAGCTCAGCTGGTAAAGAATCTGCCTGCAATGCAGGAAACCCTGGTTCAATTCCTGGGTTGGGACTATTGCTTGGAGAAGGGACAGGCTACACATTCCAATATTCATGACGTTCCCTGGTGTCTCAGCTGGTAAAGAATCTGCCTTCAATGCGGGAGACATGGGTTTGATCCCTGGGTTGGGAAGATCCACTGGAGAAGGGAAAGGGTACCCACTCCAGTGTTCTGGCCTGCAGAATCCTACAGACTGTATAGTCCATAGGGTTGCAAAGAGTTGGACATGACTGAGTGACTTTCACTTCACTTGACTTGCTCCTAAGCAGGTACTCCACACGATAGTATACTGACTCAAATTTTTTCTATGTTTCAACCTCATTCAGTCAAAGCCAAGATATCTTTTTTATTGCAGTAAGAACACTTATTATGCCAACAAATTTGGAAAACTCAGCAGTGGCCACAGGACTAGAAAAATTCAGTTTTCATTCCAATCCCAAAGAAAGTCAATGCCAAAGAATGCTCAAACTATCGCACAATTGCACTCATCTCACACGCTAGTAAAGTAATGCTCAAAATTCTCCAAGACAGGCTTCAGCAATATGTGAACCATGAACTTCCTGATGGTCAAGCTGGTTTTAGAAAAGGCAGAGGAACCAGAGATCAACTTGCCAACATCCACTGGATCATGGAAAAAGCAAGAGAGTTCCAGAAAAAAACATCTATTTCTGCTTTATTGACTATGACAAGGCCTTTGACTGTGTGGATCACAATAAACTGTGGAAAATTCTGAAAGAGATGGGAATACCAGACCACCTGACCTGCCTCTTGAGAAATTTGTATGCAGGTCAGGAAGCAACAGTTAGAACTGGACATGGAACAACAGTCTGGATCCAAATAGGAAAAGGAGTACGTCAAGCCTGTATATTGTCACCCTGCTTATTTAACTTCTATGCAGAGTACATCATGAGAAAAGCTGGGCTGGAAGAAGCACAAGCTGGAATCAAGATTGCTGGAAGAAATATCAATAACCTCAGATATGCAGATGACACCACCCTTATGGCAGAAAGTGAAGAACTAAAAAGCCTCTTGATGAAAGTGAAAGAGGAGAGTGAAAAAGTTGGCTTAAAGCTCATCATTCAGAAAACTAGGATCATGGCATCTGGTCCCATCACTTCATGGCACATAGATGGGGAAACAGTGGAAATAGTGGCTGCCTTTATTTTTCTGGGCTCCAAAATCACTGCAGATGGCGCTTGCAGCCATGAAATTAAAAGACACTTACTCCTTGGAAGTAAAGTTATGACCAACCTAGATAGTAAATTAAAAAGCAGAGACATGACTTTGTCAACAAAAAGTCCATCTAGTCAAGGCTGTAGTTTTTCCAATGGTCATGTACAGATGTGAGAGTTGGACTATAAAGAAAGCTGGGCACCGAATGATTGATGCTTTTGAACTGTGGTGCTGGAGAAGACTCTTGAGAGTCCCTTGGATTGCAGGGAGGTCCAACCAGTCCATCCTAAAGAGATCAGTCCTGGGTGTTCATTGGAAGGACTGATGTTGAAGCTGAAATTCCAATATTTTGGCCACCTGATGTGAAGAGCTGACTCATTTGAAAAGACCCTGATGCTGGGAAAGATTTAGGGCAGGAAGAGAAGGGGACAACAGAGGATAAGATGGTTAGATGGCATCACCAACTCAATGGACATGGGCTTGGGTGGACTCTGGGAGTTGGCGATGGACAGGGAGGCCTGGTGTGCATGAGGTCACAAAGAATCAGACATGACTGAGTGAACGAACTGAACTGAATATGTCATTATTCATTTGTCTAAATCCACAGAATGTATAACATCTAGAATGAACCCTAATGGAAACTATAGACGCTGGGCAATTATGATATGTCAATGTAGGTTCATCAAGAGTAACAACTGTACCGCTCTTGTGGTTGTTGACACCGGGGAGGCTATGCATGTGTACGGTCAGGGTATATATGAGAAATATCTGCCCCTTCTTTCAATTTTGCTCTGAACTTAAAACTGCTCTCAAAATATAAAGTCTTTAATTAAAACTGTAACTGAAAGCCATTAAATAATTTTAATGGAGATATTAACATGATCTAATGTACATTTTAATGGCACTTTTGTTGCTCTATGGAGTATGTAATTGAGGGTCCAATGAGTAGATGTAGAGAGGCTGTTAGAGCAGTAAACGTGAGAAATTTTTATCTTCTCTGCCAAGGTTTCAGCATTAGAAATTGAAATACTTTGACATATATTAGATATATTTTGTATATAGTACAAACAGTAACTTTTTATGGATTGGATATAGGAATGGAAGAAGATGACACAGAATTAAGGATGTCTTTATAATAGTTTCTGCCATGAATACCTGAACAATTTATGGTACTGTTACAACCATGGCTGGGCAAATATACCTCTTTGTTCTAACGTATACTTTCACTTTCTAAAGTGTTCCAGTTACAAAAGATGATAAACTTGGCACAGCTTTGGAGGGAATGGAGATGATATATGGCTTTGTGTATGATTGAGGAATATAAGAAATTCAAATGGAGTTTTACAAACATCACAATTTTAATACTTTAAGTAGGGAGTCAGATGTCAGATAAATAGTAATATATGAACTGAATCCTTTCATTAAATTTTGAGATTGACACACTTAGCTTGGAAATGCTTGGGCCTTGCCTATTACTTTTGTGTGAAAAAAATTTCTAAGAATTTCTTAGAAAACACCAACCTTTTTATGAGAATGGTATTTTTTCCTACTTCCTCAATCTTTTGAGAATGGTCTTGCTAACATAAAGATCATGAAAAGACACATTATTTTCTTCTTCTTCATATGCTGATAAGATATTACAGGGAAAAAATATGCAATTTTGAAATATTGGCTTTATTTCACAGCCATGCTACAACTTCAGGTATATCTCAAAATTACTTGGTAACATTTTATTCACCTTTTAAACTTCAGTTTAGTTCAGTTGCTCAGTCATGTCTGACTCTTTGCGACCCCATGGACTGCAGCATACCAGGCTTCCCTGTCCATCACCAGCTCTTGGCGCTTGCTTAATCTCATATCCATCGAGTTGGTGATACCATCCAAACATCTCATCCTCTGCCATCCCCTTCTCCTCCTGCCCTGTATCTTTCCCAACATCAGGGTCTTTTCCAATGAGTCAGTTCTTTGCATCAGGCGGCCAAACCATTGGAGTTTCAGCTTCAACATCAGTCCTTCCAATGAATATTCAGGACAGATTTCCTTTAGGATGAACTGGTTGGATTTCCTTGCAGTCCAAGGGACTCTCAAGAGTCTTCTCCAACACTACAGTTCAAAAGCATCAATTCTTTGGTGCTCGGCTTTCTTTATAGTCCAAGTCTCACATCCACACATTACCACTGTAAAAATCATAGCTTTGACTACATGGACCTTTGTTGGCAAAGTCTGCTTTTTAATATGCTGTCTAGGTTGGTAATAACTTTTCTTCCAAGGAGTAAGTGTCTTTTAATTTCATGGCTGGAGTCACAATCTTCAGTGATTTTGGAGTTCAAGAAAATAAAGTCTGTCACTATTTCCATTGTTTCTCCATCTATTTGCCATGAAGTGATGGGACCAGATGCCATGATCTTAGTTTTTTGAATGTTGAGTTTTAGGTCAGCTTTTTTACTCTTCCTTTTCACTTTCATCATGAGGTTTTTTAGTTCTTTTTCACTTTCTGCCATAAGGGTGGTGTCATCTGCATTCTGATACAGCTATCTTGATTCCAGCTTGTGCTTCAGTTAGCCTGGCATTTTGCATGATGTAGTCTGCATATACGTTAAATAAGCAGAGTGACAATATACAGCCTTGACATACTCCTTTCCTGATTTGGAACCAGTCTGTTGCTCCATGTCCAGTTCTAACTGTTGCTTCTTGATCTGCATACAGATTTCTGAGGAGGCAGGTCAGGTGGTCTGGTATTCCCATGTCTTTCAGAATTTTCCACAGTTTATTGTGATCCACACAGTCAAAGGCTTTGTTATAGTTGGTAAAGCAGAGGGAAATGTTTTTCTGGAACTCTCTTGCTTTTTTGACGATCCAACAGATGTTGGCAATTTGATCTCTGGTTTCTCTGCCATTTCTAAATCCAGCTGGAACATCTGGAAGTTCACTGAACATCTTGAACATCTAGAAGTTACTTAAGTTAAGTGTAAGAAAAAAATAGGTAATAAAAACAAATTCTAAATTTGTTAATATTTTATCTAGGATTCTACAGATATCAGTTAGAGAAATGATTCCCTATGAAATTGAAGTGTTCCATAATACAAGGTCACTGGGTAGAGGAAACAGAGATCATAGTTTAGAGCTGCTGACAAGGTTAAAATTCGAGGGTTAGGATAATGGAGAGAAAAGCATTACAAGGAAAAGAAGTTGGAGAAATTTGCATGCATGTGACCTTATGTGTCTTTGGCCGAATCATAAGTTCTCTATGCACAGGGTGAGACTCTGCAAAACCTGGGAGAAAACATCAACTGGAGATCACTTCTTCAAATTATAACTTCTCTAGCCCTAGTGAGGGCTTCCCTGACAGCTCAGTTGGTAAAGAATCTGCCTGCAATGCAGGAGACCCCAGTTCAATTCCTGAGTCAGGAAGATCTGCTGGAGAAGGGATAGGTTACCCACTCCAGTATTCCTGGGCTTCCCTTGTGGCTCAGCTGGTAAAGAATCTGCCTGCAGTGAGGGAGATCTGGGTTGGATCCCTGAGTGAGAAAGCTACTCTGGACACATCCCAACCAGGCCTCCAAAAAATGCCTTAACAGAGCACTCTAATCCAACAGTAAATATATTGCTTGTAGGAATAAAACTCTACAATCTAAAAAAAAAAAAAAATCTAATATCTCAATAAAACAGGCACACAAAAGGTAAGAAAATCTCAATTACAAGTTCTTGAGGCAAAAACCTGTCAATAGGATAAAACTAAAGACAGCTTATATGTCGAAATTAACATCCAAGGAATAATGATCAACATAATGAGTGAATATATGGGCTATTTTAGAAAAATAAATAGAAGCTGTTAAGACAAATGAAAATTCTAGAACTGAAAGATAAAATAGCTAGAATTTAACTAAATAA
Source organism: Bubalus kerabau (assembly GCF_029407905.1). Classification (NCBI taxonomy): domain Eukaryota; kingdom Metazoa; phylum Chordata; class Mammalia; order Artiodactyla; family Bovidae; genus Bubalus; species Bubalus kerabau. The sequence continues at coordinate 254,520,885 of NC_073624.1, forward strand.
AGTTAAAAACAAACAATACAACAGAACAAAAGGTACTTGAAGATACAGCAAATGAAATCATGGAATGTGGAAAAAGAAAAATATATGAAAAAGAGAACAGCTTTTTAATGACCTATAGGGTATATTATATAGTCTAATAGAGGTTCTGGAATCCCAGAATTAGAGGAGAAAAATTGTGGAAGAGAAAAATGCTTGAAGAAATAATGGCTGAACATTTTATAGAACCAACTAAATGGAACATACTCTACATTTTAAAATATAAATACCTATTTCATATAAAATATAAAAAATATAAATATAGATTAAAGTAAGTGTGAAGGTTCAACTATATTAAAATCAGAGTATATATTTATAAAATAAAAATATATAGATATGTGATAAGTAAAATTAAACACTGGAAAAATGTATAATACACGAATAGTAAATATAAGAAAATTTATCTGCCTATATTATCATCAGGCAAAGTATAATTCACAAAAAATAATATCAGAGATAAAAAGGTAAATTCCATAATATTGAAAGTACTTTTTAGCAGAAAGATGTTAATCTTACATACATGTAAGATTAAATATAGCTCTTCAAAATAAAGAAATAAATAAGATAAAAGTTGAAGATTTCAGAAAAACTCTTTCAATAATTACTAAAAGAAGCAAACAAAATAATCCTAGAGTTTAAAAAAAAGTTTGTAAAAAGACAACCAACCTAACCTTAATGGCATTATAGAGCAATATGTCTAAAATGCGATAGAGCAGATATTCTTCATAAATGCATATAGAACATTAACCATGATAGATCATTTTTTGAGCCATAAAACAAGTTTTAAATCAATTTTTACAGTCTTAAAATATTTACTTAACCCTAATAAAATTAAGCTAGAAATCAATAGTAAAATATATCTTTAAAATTACAAAATGTTTCAGAATTAAATAATGTATCGCTAAAATTTTCTTAAATAAAAAGAAAAAATGAAAGTATAAAGTATTTGAATTGAATGAAATATAAATAAACCATATCAAACTTTGTAAATTACAGATAATACAGTGGCTTGAAAAATCATATTAGAAAACTATAAAGCCTTAAAATCAACAAAGTATACACATAAGATCTGTACATTTTAATCCCTGTAAACAATATAGAATTCCTTGTGGGAGGATTTATTTATCTTCCCAGCACAGTATATTTTGTGAGTACTTGTTTGCTTTCTTTCCCTATATAATTGGTGTCTACTTATTTACATATCTATGAACAGGGGATACAGATATTGTGTTATGTCTGTTCAGGGACAGAGATATTGTATTAGTGCCTCACATGTGTAATAGTTGGTGCATGATTATCAAAAGGATAATTGGATTTAAATTAAAGAATTCAGAAAGCAATAACTCATACTGAGAGAATGAAAATAATATCAGGCAGGCAGTTCTTTAAACAGCATTTCTTAAGCACGTGACTTGCATTCTTCTGGATATCAAAGGTTTTTTAAAAAAAAAGCTATAGGCTGTGCCTTAATGAGTTTATAACCTAGCTGGGAATACTAATTACAGTAAACAAAACTGTAAGATAAGAGCAACACAGTGGTCTACACAAAGCATTATGAATGCAAATCTATTGGTGTATCAGTCTCAAGGTTCATGCAATAGATTTTGCAAGTTTCATTAGAACTATTCACCGATACTACACTTTGGTGGGGGTGGGAAGGGCACATGACAGGACTGCATTTCTCTAATCTCTTGACATTAAGGGTGGTCATGCCAGTTGTAGCCATATGCTTGATAGTGCTGCTGAGTTCCACTATGTCCTTACTGGTTTTCTGACATGACTGAGCGACTGAGTGAAGTCGCTCAGTCATGTCTCTTTGCAACCCCATGGACTATAGCCTACCAGGCTTCTTCATCCATGGGATTTTCCAGGCAAAAATACTAGAATGGGTTGCCATTTCCTTCTCCAGGGGATCTTCCCGACCCAGGGATTGAACCAGGTGTCCTGCATTGCAGGCAGAGGCTTTACCATCTGAGCCACCAGGGAGGCTCTATTTATTAGCTATTATTAATGACTGTGCAGTATGCATGACAAGTCTCAAAAATGTGAGGGCAAGTATGGGTGTCAAATCTCATATTATTCAACAACTAACCACAAGCTTTGTATTTATTTCATTTGAATTATGCCAACATTCATTACATTATCATTTGCTGAAATTCTGGGAAGCTTTGTTTTTCTCCCCTCTCTCTCTTTTCCAGTTGATCTCCTCTAGTTGTGTGTGTTCAAGGGAATAAAACTTCTGAGAAGACACACTTAAAATATGGCTTCTAGGTCAATGCTCTGACTGAAAAATGTCTTTCTTAATTATAATCTAAGAGCCAGATAACAGAATATATTTACAGCCTCAGGCCCCAAAGCTTTCTCTTAGGGGACTCTGAGTCCAGTATTTATCATCAATGAAGATAGCTTCTATGAAAACAGAGAAAACTCTCTTTTATATTAGTTTGGTGTTTCCCTTAAAAAAAGAAGAAAAAAAAAAAACAAATTATCAAAGTTTTTCAAGTGTGTTTGGAGAGTCCTTCATAAGATAAAAGTATTCTTTCTATGAATACTGCCTCTCTTGATTTTTATAATTGTAGATCTATTCACAGTTAAGACATGTCATTCTATGTTGAACTGAATATCTACCACTAGACAACCAGTTCTGCTGACTAAGTGTAATATAACTCACCACAAAATCTGTGGGATACCAAAATAATGTAGTTTAAAAAATCAAAACTGAAATGTGTTAAACTATGTACTTAACGCTCAGAACAATGATAAGTCATATGAATAGATTTACATGGTGCCATTTTCTTTTTCATTATAGTCTCTGTCATAAGAAGGATGTGGTAGAATTTTAATGTCTCATACATTCCTGTCAATTACAGGATTCTACTATACAGCTTTGACCTTTTCAGTGTTCTATGATTTGATTGGCTACTCATTGCATTTCCCCCTTCCCTACAGTCCCACTAACCTGTAGGGAAGATACAGAATGAACAGCCAATTAAAGTGCAGAATATTGAAAAGGTCAAAACAGTACAATACCTTAGCTCTAATCAAAATACATCAGATACTAACCAGATGTTGTAGCTGTTCTAGAAGGACAAGGGCAAGTTTGGCTGTAGAGGAAAAAGGAACAAAATACAGTCATTTTACATTTTAATCAGTTCAGTTCAGTTGCTCGGTGTTGTCAGATTCTTTGCAATTCCATGGACTACACCATGCCAGGCTTCACTGTTCATCTCCAACTCCCAGTGCTTACTCAAACTCATGTCCATTGAGTCCATGATGCCATCCAACAATCACCCTTTGTTGTCCCTTTCTTCTCCTGCCTTGAATCTCTCCCAGTATCGGGGTCTTTTCAAATGAGTTAATTCTTTGCACCAGGTGGCCAAAGTTTGGAGCTTGAGCTTCAGCCTCAGTCCTTCCAAAGAATATTCAGGACTGATTTCCTTTAGAATGGACTGCTTGGATCTCTGTGCAGTCCAAGGGACTTTCAAGAGTCTCTTCCAACACCACAGTTCAAAAGCATAAATTCTTCAGAGCTCAGCTTTTTTAATAGTCCAAATCTCACATCCATATATGACTACTGGAAAAACAGCAGCTTTTACAGGACAGATCTTTGTTGGCAAAGTAACATCTCTGCTTTTTAATATGCTGTCTTGGTTGCTCATAGCTATTCTTCCAAGGAGCAAGTGTCTTTTAATTTCATGGCTGTAGTCATCATCTGCAGTGATTTTCAGTTCAGTTCAGTTCAGTTCAGTCGCTCAGTCGTTTCTGACTCTTTGCGACCCCAAGAATCACAGCATGCTAGGCCTCCCTGTCCATCACCAACTCCTGGAGTTCATTCAAAATCGCATCCATCGAGTCAATGATGCCATCCAGCCATCTCATCCTCTGTTGTCAACTTTTCTCCTGCCCCAATCCCTCCCAGGATCAGAGTCTTTTCCAATGAGTCAACTCTTCACATGAGGTGGCCAAAGTATTGGAGTTTCAGCTTTAGCATCATTCCTTCCAAAGAACGCCCAGGACTGATCTCCTTTAGAATGGTCTGGTTGGAGCTCCTTGCAGTCCAAGGGACTCTCAAGAGTCTTCTCCAACACCACAGTTCAAAAGCATCAATTCTTCGGTGCTCAGCTTTCTTTATAGTCCCACTCTCACATCCACACATGACTACTGGAAAAACCATAGCTTTGACTAGACGGACCTTTGCTGGCAAAGTCTCTGCTTTTTAATCTGCTGTCTAGGTTGGTCATAACTTTTCCTCTAAGGAGTAAGGGCCTTTTAATTTCATGGCTGCAGTCACCATCTGCAGTGATTATGGAGCCCCCAAAAATAAAGTCTGACACTGTTTCCCCTGTTTCCCCATCTATTTCCCATGAACTGATGGGACCAGATGCCATGATCCTAGTTTTCTGAATGTTGAGCTTTAAGCCAACTTTTTCACTCTCCTTTTTCACTTTCATCAAGAGGCATTTTCGTTCCTCTTCACTTTCTGCCATAAGGGTGGTGTCATCTGCATATCTGAGGTTATTGATATTTCTTCCAGCAATCTTGTTTCCAGCTTGTGCTTCCTCCAGCTCCACGTTTCTCATGATGTACTCTGCATAGAAGTTAAATAAGCAGGGTGACAATATACAGGCTTGATGTACTCCTTTTCCTATATGGAACCAGTCTATTGTTCCATGTCCAGTTTTAACTGTTGTTTCCTGACCTGCATATAGGTTTCTCAATAGGCAGGTCAGGTGGTCTGGTATTCCCATCTCTTTCAGAATTTTCCACAGTTTATTGTGATCCACACAGTCAAGAGCTTTGGCATAGTCAATAAAGCAGAAATAGATGTTTTTCTGGAACTCTCTTGCTTTTTCTATGATCCAGCGGATGTTGGCAATTTGATCTCTGGTTCCTCTGCCTTTTCTAAAACCAGCTTGAACATCTGGAAGTTCACGGTTCACGTATTGCTGAAGCCTGGTGTGGAGAATTTTGAGCATGACTTTACTAGCGTGTGAGATGAGTGCAATTGTGCGGTAGTTTGAACATTCTTTGGAATTGCCTTTCTTTGGGATTGGAATGAAAACTGACCTTTTCCAGTCCTGTGGCCACTGCTGAGTTTTCCAAATTTGCTGGCATATTGATTTTGGAGCACCCCAAAAATAAAGTCTCTCACTGTTTCCCCATATATTTGCCATGAGGTGATGGGACCAGATTCCCTGATCATAGTTTTCTGAATGTTGAGTTTTAAACCAACTTTTTCACTCTCCTCTTTCACTTTCATCATGAGGTTCTTTAGTTCCTCTTTACTTTCTGTCATAAGAGTGGTGTCATCTCTACATCTGAGGTTACTGAAAATTCTCCTGGCAATCTTGATTCCAACTTGTGTTCATCCAGTCTAACATTTCACAAGATGTACTCTGCATATAAGTTTTATAAGCAGGGTGACAATATACAGGCTTGACGTACTCCTTTTCCTATTTTGAACCAGTCTGTTGTTCCATGTCCAGTTCTAACTGTTGCTTCCTGACCTTCATACAGGTTTCTCAAGAGGCAGGTCAGGTGGTTTGGTATTCCCATTCTCTTAATTAATTTTCCATAGTTTATTGTGATCCATACAGTCAAAAGCTTTTTCATAGTAAATAAAGCAGAAATAGATGTTTTCCTGTAAATCTCTTCTTTTTTCATGATCCAGCGGATGTTGGCAATTTGATCTCTGGTTTTTCTGCCTTTTCTAAATCCACCTTGAACGTCTGAAATTTCACGGTTCATGTACTTTTGAAGCCTGGCTTGGAGAATTTTGAGCATTACTTTGCTAGATGTGAGATGAATACAATTGTGTGGTAGTTTGATCATTCCTTGGCATTGCCTTTCTTTGGGATTGGAATAAAAACTGACCTTGTCCAGTCCTGTGGGCACTGCTGAGTCTTCCAATTTTTATGGCATATTGAGAGCAGCAATTTAACAGCATCATCTTCTAGGATTTGAAATCGCTCAGCTGAATTCCATCACCTCCACTAGCTTTGTTCATAGTGATGCTTCCTAAGGCCCACTTGACTTTGAATTCCAGGATGTCTGGCCATATATAGGTGAGTGATCACACTCTTGTGTTATGTGGGCCATTAAGATCTTTCTTCTGTAGTTCTGTGTATTCTTGCCACCTCTTCTTAATATCTTTTGCTTCTGTTAGGACAATACAGAAGTCAATTCTGTCCTTTATTGTGCCCATATTTCATGAAATGTTCCCTTGGTATCTTTAATTTTCTTGGTGAGATGTCTAGTCTTTCCCATATTGTTTTCCTTTGTTGTTTTTTACATTGATCACCGAGGAAGGCTTTCTTACCTCTCCTTGCTATTCTTTGGAACTCTGCATTCAAATGGGTATATCTTTCCTTTTCTCCTTTGCCTTTCACATCTCTTCTTTTCTCAGCATTTGTAAGACCTCCTCAGGCAACCATTTTACCTTTTTACATTTCTTTTTCTAAGGTATGGCCTTGATTCACTGCCTCCTGTACAATGTTACAAACCTCTATCCATAGTTCTTCAGGCGCTCTGTCCATCAGATCTAACCCCCTCAATCTATTTGTCATGTCCACTGTATAATTGTAAGGGATTTGATTTAGTTCACACCTGAATTGTCTAGTGGTTTTCCCTACTTTCTTCAATTTAAGCCTGAATTTGGCAATAAGGAGTTCATGATCTGAACCACAGTTAGCTCCCAGTCTTGTTTTTGCTGACTGTATAGAGCTTCTCCATCTTCGGCTACAAAGAATATAATCAACCTGGTTTCAGTATTGACCATTTGGTGATGTCCATGTGTACAGTCTTCTCTTGTGTTGTTGGAAGAGGGTGTTTTCATGACCAGTGCATTCTCTTGTCAAAATTCTGTTAGCCTTTGCCCTGCTTTAGTTTGTACTCCAAGGCCAAACTTGCCTGTTACTCCAGGTATCTCTTGACTTCCTACTTTTGCATTCTAGTCTGAAGGTCTTTTCAGTTCAGTTCAGTTGCTCAGTCGTGTCCGACTCTTTGTGACCCCATGAATAAATGTTCAACTTCAGCTACTTCAGCGTTACTAGTTGGGGAATAGCCTAGGATTACTGTGATATTGAATAGCTTGCTTTGGAAATCAAAAGAAATCATTCTATCATTTTTGAGATTGCACCCAAGAACTTAATTTTGGACTCTTCTGTTGATTATGAGGGCTACTCCATTTCTTCTAAGGGATTCTTGCCCACAGTAGTAGATATAATGGTCATCTGAGTTAAATTTGCCCATTTCAGTCCATTTTAGCTCACTGATTCCTAAAATGTTGATGTTCACTCTTGCCACCTCCTGTTTGAGCACTTCCAATTTACCTTGATTTATGGACCTAACATTCCAGGTTCCTATGCAATATTGTTCTTTACAGCATTGGACTTTACTTACATCACCAGTCACATCAACAACTGGGCATTGTTTTTGCTTTGGCTGTCTCTTCTTTCTTGCTGGAGTTATTTCTCTACTCTTCTCCAGTAGCATATTGGGCACCTACCAACCTGGGGGGTTTATCTTTCAGTTTCTTTTTTTTTTTTTTTTTTTTGCCTGTTCATACTGTTCATGGAGTTCTCAAGGCAAGAATACTTAAGTGGTTTGCCATTCCCTTCTCCAGTATGAACAGCTCAGCTATTTCAAAAATTATAAAGTGATGTCCATTTCAAAAGCAAACAGAAAGTAAATTTAATTTTGACAGTTAAATCAGTCTCTTTGGAAACTGTTTAAGTATATGTGCTTAGAGAACTGAATAGAGGCAAAGAAAACATCACAATCTAGCACCTTTGGTCTAATTTTTAAAAATATTATGTAACATTTAATTTGCTGTTGTAACCCATTGGTTTTAACTAACTATCACGACTGTATAATTTTTACTAAAGAACATATAAGTAATACCATAGGGGCCATCATATATTTTAAAATTTAAGTCATTTTCCTTTTTCAGGACTTTTTCACTGCCAGAAAACTAAATTCTAAACTTTAAAAGGATATGTAACTACCTATTATTATGATAAAAACTCTGATTGTTGGTCTGTTATATGATGCAGCATCTCACTCTATATACACTTCCATTAGTTATCTTATGATTTCATTTATACTGTGTCCCCAAGAAATCAACTGGTTTTAAGTTGCTAATTATAATCCAGACCTATAGATCTTACATCAAAAACAAGTATTAGCCAGAGACCACTTCCCTCAAACAAATTTTACCTTGAACATTTACCATCTTTTGCCTAATTTTGTGACTCTTTTAGTCAATTTGCTTAGACTGTTTAAGTGCACTCTACTCATTAGAATTTTATATTACACAGAAATCAATTATTCCAGAATGTGTTAGGAACAACCTAATAACACCTGGTGTTGACAAGTTAGATCAGAATTTGTCAGTAACAGCTTTAACCAGATGTAAATTGAGTATCTGTTCCAGCCAGATAAGCATTCAGGGAGAAAACATTAATCTTACAACTTTTAATTTCTTTTATCACTTTTCTATGATTGTCTTTTAAATATAAATTTAATATATATATATTCAAAATATATAGACCCATCCTTCTAATTGATGAGCTTCTTCTTTCCTTTCCTTTTCTATGATTTGTTAATTTCTATTTTTCACACAATAAAGAGATCTAAATATAATTATTCAAGACCACATTTTCATCAATACTTTTTCATCAACACTACATTTACAGAAAACTGTATTTAAAGATATATATTTCAGGACTTCCACGGAGGTCTAGTGGCTAAGACTCTGCTACCAATACAGGGGTCCCAGATTCAATCTCTGGTCGGGGAACTAGATCACAATTGCTACAAATAAAGATGGTGCATGCCGCAGTATAGATTGAAGATCTTGCCATAGCTAAGACCTGGCAGAGCCAAACTAATAATATATTTTTTTAAAGGATAAATATTTCATTGGCAACTCTTAGAGGCATGGGTTTTTCAAAAAAGTCAGGACTTATCCTCATAGCAAGGACTTCCCTGGTGGCTCAGATGGTAAAGCGTCTGTCAACAGTGAGGGAGATCCGGGTTTGATCCCTGGGTCGGGAAGATACCCTGGAGAAGGAAATGGCAACCCACTGCAGTACTACTGCCTGGAAAATCCTGTGGACGGAGGAGCCTGATAGACTACAGTCCATGGGGTTGCAAAGAGTCGGACATGACTGAGTGACTTCACTCACTCACTATCCTCATAGCAATAGTAGGATAATCAAACTGTTAAGTTTTAAACACCAGGGTTTGAAGTAAGTTTCTATGTATGTATTTTTATTTATAAGGTGTAATGGTGGGATTTAGAATGAGAACACTGTTATTCAATAAATATATGTACTACTATCATTTACATTTATAAGATATTATCAGATGTAAAATATTTATTTCAACAAAAAGTATTGGAAAATGAAGTGAACAGGGAAAATATCAGTGGAAGAACATCATGAATTCAGAATTGGAGAAATGATAGATGAAACAAAAGGAAAAAAAACAGGTTATGCACAGGGCAAAGAAACTTAAACACATAAAGGTGAGAAATAGCAAAGTGAAGTGAAAGTGAAAGTCACTCAGTCGTGTCCATCTCTTTGTGACCCCATGGACTATACAGTCCATGCAATTCTCCAGGCAGGAATACTGGAGTGGGTAGCCTTTCCCTTCTCCAGGAGAACTTCCCAACCAGGGATCAAACCCAGGTCTCCTGCATTGCAGGCAGATTCTTTACCAGCTGAGCCACAAGGAAAGTCCAAGAATACTGGACTGAGTAGCCTATACCTTCTTCAGTGGATCTTCACAACCCAGGAATCGAACCAGGGTCTCCTGCATTGTAGGTGGATTCTTTACCAACTGGCCTATCAGAAAAGCTGATTAATAACACATTAAGGGATACTAAGGAGTAGTGAGGGAATGGTGCAGGAAAAGTAGTTCATCTTGAGATCTGGTAGAATAGGAAGTTTGACAACCATTATGTAAGTAACAGGGATCACAGGCAAAGGATAATCATTGGTATGCAACATCTATCAGGAGTTAGTTTTATGGTATAGGTATGAGGTAGAAAGAAATCTTAGTCTGGCAAAAGTATGATAGGAGAGGCAGTAACACACAACACTAATTCAAAAAAGTACCAATTGATGACTGAGAGAATAAAAAAGTTGAAGGAGAAAATTAAAACTGGATTCCTAAGAATGAATGAGTAATGTGGCAGAACTGAGAGGTTGGAATGCAAATTATTTGCAATGTTAACAATATTTTGGCATTTTTGGAATTGTTTGGTAAAATCTGCTCTATTCATTCATTTAGATTACATGGCTGAGGAACTTCTCTGTGTTAAACAGTGCTACACAAGTCACTGGACAAAGGAGAGATCATGGAAAATACTGTAGGAATAACATCATGAGTCTTATCTTCAGTCTCCTGGAGAAAATTCCTGTTCCCATGGAACTTACGGAACTTATGGAAACTGACACCAGGCACTATGGCAATGAAGAAGAAACTAACACAATGACAAGTAAAGACAGGACTGAGAAAAAAAAATGAGAGTAAGAGATAGACTGAAAGGGGAGGGGGAGCATTATTTTAGATTAAGTTGTAAGAGAAGTTTCTCTAAAGCAGTGCTATTCTAACAGAGACAGGCTAGAAATGTGTGGAACATTAGTAACATGAAGATTTATACCAAGAGAGTCAGGAAAAGAGAAAAGAAAATAGACTGGTCTCGGAGTCAGAATGAATTTTGTGTGATACATAGCAAGAGTGTGTAAAAGGAACACTAACACGGATTAATACTGGATATTTTGGAAGAAGAAAATAAAAATTATTTGATTTGTGACAAAATAATGCTGTTAATTTTTACACATGAATATGAAAGTGTTAAGTTATTCCTAAGACAATTTTTGTGTCATCATACATTCTATAAATATTGTCTTACCTAGTTTTTGCTTATAGGGATATATTTTTATTTCATCCAAAATATTCTGGTGTTTAACATTCTTCTTAGGTTACCAAAACAGAAATAAATGTCATCTGTCATGACCTGGAAAACTCACTCTGGAACTTCTATATTCCTGAAGGGAACTTTCTACTTTCTTAAAATATACTTAAATCTGATGTTAAGACTGCTGTTAGGTGTGAAAAAATAATTCGTCAAGTGCTTCATTAAGAGACAAAATAATCTGTTATAATGGAGCATGAGTGATTTAAGCAAGATAGTATGCTGCTGCTGCTGCTGCTGCTAAGTCACTTCAGTCGTGTCCGACTCTGTGTGACCCCATAGACGGCAGCCCACCAGGCTCCGCCATCCCTGGGATTCTCCAAGCAAGAATAGTGGAGTGGGTTGCCATTTCCTTCTCCAGTGCATGAAAGTGAAAAATGAAAGTGAAGTCGCTCAGTCGTGTCTGACTCTTTGCGACCCCATGGACTGCAGCCTACCAGGCTCCTCCGTCCATGGGATTTTCCAGGCAAGAGTACTGGAGTAGGGTGCCATTGCCTTCTCCGAGCAAGATAGTACAGTAAATAACAAAATAAATTACAGGAAATACTATGGAATCTCCTTGCTCAAAAGACTCACTCTCTGCCTCTCTCTGTGTCCTTTCTTTTTTCAACATCTCTCTCAGATTCATCTATTTTCTTAATAAAAAACAATCTTTGAGAAATGGATTATTTGATTCAACCAAAATAACATAGGTTATTTTTTCAGTCACTCATTTTTCTAAGGGATAAAATAGATAATCTTATCACAGAGGTTAACAATTTAATATAGAGGGTATTTGTGACTTATGGTGGTACTTTACTATACCCTTACAGATCAGATTTTTCTAGCTTACACATTTTGGTAAAAGGCATCATAATTTATCCAAGTTTTAACTCTTTTCATTGGTTATTTTGCCCTATATCTATCTATATCTATCTATCTAAATACATATATATATATATATGTAGATTACTTTATAATTTTTTATATCTTAAGTAATGCATATTGTATTGACCTCCCACAGTCTATTACAGTGGTTCCAAATTTTAGATATGCAAGATAACACCACCTAGTGGCAGAATGTAAAAGAAAGAAAGTGAAGTCGCTAAGTCGTGCCCAACTCTTTGCAACCCCATGGACAGTAGCCTGCACCAAGCTCCTCCATCCATGGGATTTTCAAGGCAAGAGTACTGGAGTGGGTTGCCATTTCCTTCTCCAGGGAATCTTCCCAACCCAGGGATCGAACCCAGGTCTCTCACATTGTAGACATAGGCTTTACCTTCTGAGCCACCAGGGAAGTCCTAAGAGCCTCTTGATGAAGGTGAAAGTGGAGATTGAAAAAGCTGACTTAAAACTCAACATTCAAAATATGAAGATCATGGTATCTAGTCCCATCACTTCATGGCAAATAGATGGGGAAACATTGGAAACAGTAACAGAGTTTATATTCTTTGACCCCAAAATCACTGCGATGGTGACTGCAACCATGAAATTAAAAAACGCTTGCTCCTTGGGAAAAAAGTTATGATCAACCTAGACAGCATATTAAAAAAACAGACATCATTTTGCCAACAAAGTTCTGCACAATCAAAGCTATGGTTTTTCCAGTATCCATACAGTAGTCATGTATGGAGGTGAGAGTTGGACCAAAAGAAGGCTGAGCACCAAAGAATTGATGCTTTCCAACTATGGTGCTGGAGAAGACTCTTGAGAGTTCCTTGGACTGTAAGGAGATCAAACCAGTCAGTCCTAAAGGAAATAAACCCTAAATATTCTCAGGAAGGACTAAATATTCATGCTAAAGCTGAAGCTCCAATATTTTGGCCACCTGATGCAAAGAGCAGACTCATTAGAAAATACCCTGATACTGAGAAAGATTGAAGGCAGGAGGAGAAGGAGGCATTAGAGGATGAGATGGTTGGATGCCATCACCGACTCAATGGACATGAGTCTGAGCAAACTCTGGGAGATAGTGAAGGACAAGGAAGCCTGGCATGCTTCAGTCCATGGAGTCCAAAAATAGGACACGACTGAGCAATTTAACAACAATAACAACAAAGAATGCCAAATCAGGTTGCAATTTGCCCTACCCTAAATCTGCCCTGCCCTATTCCAGAATCTGTATGATATACTCCAAACAAAATTAATTGATTGTAATTCCCCATGTATTATGTGATTCTTTTCCTCTATTTTTGTTTGAACAAAATATGTGTTTTCTTCCCTTTTTGTGTATGTCAAATTTTCCTACACCTTTCAAGACATAGCTTGTCTTTCAGTATATCTAACATTAGGGGAACCCACAACATCAATGTAAGCAAATTCTGACAGTAGATATAAGAACAAGACACTTAAAAAAGAGACAAATAACAATACAAAGGATAGATAATAAAATTAAGAATATCTTCTTAAATATCCAGCAAAATGACAGGAAATACAAGACAGTATAAGAGACACAGTACACTGACTTTGGAGTCACAGTTCAGTTCAGTCGTTCAGTGGTGTCTGACTCTTTGTCACCCTATGAACTGCAGCACGCCAGGCCTCCCTGTCCATCACCAACTCCCGGAGTTCACCCAAACTCATGTGCATCAAGTCGGTGATGCCATCCAGCCATCTCATCCTCTGTCATCCCCTTCTCCTCCTGTCCCCCAATCCCTCCCAACATCAGGGTCTTTTCCAGTGAGTCAATTCTTCGCATGAGGTGGCCAAAGTATTGGAGTTTCAGCCTCAGCATCAGTCCTTCCAATGAACACCCAGGACTGGTTTCCTTCAGGATGGACTGGTTGGATCTCCTTGCAGTCCAAAACACGGTTAAAAACTGTCTCATTACCTGAGAGCAGAAAAAACGAAATAGTAATTTTTTTTTAATTATAATAATAAATATTCACAGAGTTAAAGAAAGAAAATCAAGTTCAGTAGAGCCCATCTATTCCTAAAGTCATTCAGTTGTGTCCTACTCTTTGCGACCCCATGGATTATACAGTCCATGGAATTCTCCAGGCCAGAATATGGACAGCCTTTCCCTTCTCCATGAGATCTTGCCAATCCAGGGATTGAACCCAGGTTTCCTGCATTGCAGGCGGATTCTTTACCAGCTGAGCTAGAAGGGAGTCTATTCCTATAGTACAGAAAAATAAAGTTCAATATACTTTTCTGAAAATTTAGAGTTCTGAGAATTAAAAAAAAAAAAGCAATTTAGAATTCTCTACCAGTAATCAAATGAAGAATGTAGATATTTTCACATACTTGGAATTTGATAGTATATGAAAGTATTAATTTGTGCATTTTACTTTTGTACATCTTTCCCCTAGTAAACCAGAGGCATCATATTGCTACATTAAAAACTGTATTGCAGAAATGTACATTTTGACAGTATATAAGACATAAAGTGGTATCTCAAGGTTGTTTTAATTAACATCTTTTTTATTACTAGAAATTCAGTATATCTTTGTTTACTTGTACTCATTTGTGCTCCTGTTTTTCTTTTTCTTGTTGTTTTTTCTTTATTTTGACATTCCCAAACTCAAGTTTTCTTCTAGATTTTAATCTATTTGTAGTTTTGGATAAAGATACTCCTCTCTACTGACCATAAATTCTAAATGTTGAAGATAAAAATTTATCACTTTTGCTTTATGATTCGTTAAGATTTTATCTGACAGTTCCTTCCTTTTTGTGATCATAAAGATAGCCTTCTATTTTATATTAATCTCAATATACTATTATAATCTTTAAATCTTTATTCCACATGGGGTTATTCTGTATACTATATTGATTAGCTATTCAACTATAATTTTATCTACATACGAAGCCAGTTTTTCCATTATTACTAGTATCAAATAAGCAGGCCAATTATGTGGTGCCACATTTATCTTTTATCATATATAAAACCTTTCTTTACAAAACATTCTGAGCTTTTTAATTAACATGGTTTTGAATTATGCCTATGTATTTGGTAAGTTGAATCTTTTTGTACCACACACAGTCCTAGATGTAGCTTCACAAAATTTCATTACAAATTCATGTATTTATTTTCAAAATAAATTTTTTAATTTGTGTCAAATTCCTCAAAGAATACTAGTAGTTAATTGAATTTCATTGATTTATGGTTTAATTTGAAGATTTATAATGTTACATTACTTCTGTTGGTTAGTATATATTTTCATTAATTTGTATATTACTTTAAGATGATTTACATGTAATTTAAACTTGATGGTCTTATTTTGGGTAATATTCATCAGTTTACAATCCATTAAACAAGCAGTATATGAATTTACATACTTTATAAGGTATACCTTTTTCTACTGATGCCTTGACCACATGAATGTAACTGACAGGCTCTCTCAAGATATTAGACCACAAAAAATCTAGTTAATGAGAAACAATTTCAGACTTATTCGAGAGAAATCTATTCTCATATGGGTGCATTTCATATCATTCATAGACCCATAAATTAACAGAATTAATGAGCAAAAGAAGGTAGCTTCAGAAATGTAATAATTTATTAGTTTGATAATAGTTACTTTGTCAAATTGTTCCAAACATATCCTAATTATTACTGAAAAAATCAATTGAATAAAATATAATCATTTTCTTTTATATAGTGTAATTTTTATTAAAATGATGTCTAGTTACAGCAAATTTATATTAATTGTTGAATTTGGAAACAAAGATCAGGGCATTTACTTTGCCTTTTGCTAGAGTAATAAGTCACTTGTCTTTATTTTGTATAACAAATTGATACAGTGATTGTCTCACTTTGATAAAATATCACTATTATCTTAGAGATAATTACTGACAAAAAACAATGACTAAATGAAAAATCTAGCTTTGGCCTTGCAGATTTATAGAACAGCTATAATCCAAACAACATAAAACAACTACTGCTGCTGTTATTAAATTAACTTATATAGGCACACTGTTATTACTCATTTTATACTGAACTAAATTAACTATGACTGCATGTTAATACAATTTAATTTTAAAATACTAGGAACAGGAATCTAAAATACATTTTGAATTCCCTCTGAAAGCACCGCTCACTACAGGAGAAAACTTGGAATTACAGAGTATGAGATTAATATGTTTTCATCTTTTAGACTGCAATTAAGTAATTGAGATGACTATAATTGTATCAGTATTTTTATCAGCTAATAATTTCTTTGATCATGCATATTCTTCCAGATTGACTCAAAAGAGTCTTTTTTTATTTTTTCCATAATGCTATATCTGTACGATCATATTTTCTTTACTTTATCCTCATGTTTAAAGTGGGCAGTACAGTGCAGACCATTCCATTTACTTTTATAGGGTCTTTGTTTTCTTTGTACATCATGTAATACTTGTTTGTCTCCATATCTAAGCTATAATTTGAAGAAAAGCTGTATATTTGAGCCTTTCTCTGTAACATACTGAAGAAGGTAAACTGGGAAAAAATAGTTGTTGTCAAGGAACTTATATTCACTTCTTGTCTGAGGCTTTATTGAATGTTCTGTTCAAAGGTTTTGTTTTTTGGGTTGGAGGTTTGAAACCTATTCTCATCTCATGATTCATTTTGGATGTAGCTCTTTCCCTAATTCTACACGAAATATTGTAGACTTTGTCTTTATCACAGTGAGTTATTACTGCAAATTTAATGTTCTTGTTTCACATTTTCCTCAAATCCATTTGGCTTGCACCAAATGAAAATAAAAAAGAATTCTCCTTGGCCTTCCACTCTCAAAATCTGGAGCTATTAATGAGCATTTCAGAACACTGTCCATTCACATTGCATTTGGTTGTTTTCTTACTCTTCTCTGACTATGAGAATTCTTTCATTTTTCCTTGTCTTTTATGACTTTGATACTTTAGAGAATACTGGACAGTTATTTTATAAAATTTTCTATATAGCTTTTTGGACATTTTGCATTATTAGAATAAAGCTTTGCATTTTGGTGAAAATATCACAGAGGTGATATGCCCTCACTGCATAATATCAGGAGGTATATATCATAACTCGTTGCTGGTAAAGTTAATTTTGATCACTTGACTTAAGTGGTGACTATCAGGATTCTCCAAGGCAAAATTTCTATTATTTTTTTCATTTTATAATTATTATTTAATTATTAAATATTATTAAATTTTAGATATTTGAAACTTTAGTAATTTTTTTTCTGCTTAAATTCTCATTCACTGATTTTAATATCCATCAGTAGATTTTGTCCATGGCAATTATTGTTCTGTTTTAACAAATTTGAAATGAGTATATAAAAATTACTCCTACTTTTAATCCAGGAGCAGTGAGCTCAGTTTACCTTTTTCCATTTCATTATTTGTGAATTTCACTGACTTACAATGAAAATGTAATTTTCATTTTCTATACTATATTATATTAATCTTAAAATAGAAAATAGTTTCAGAATACTGAAGTCATACCTCTGTGAGGAAAAAATAATTTCCAATTATAGTAAACAGTTTGTGTATTTCCTTTTGTTTTTAAGATTATGGCATCCAGTCAAAACACTGTTTCCTCAGATTTTTTAGGTCAGTTCCTTTCTTTATATCTCCTTCAGTATAGTTATTTGATTCATGTGTAATACAGTTAGATTCACTTGTCTAGTCCTTGTATTAGTTAACTTGGGCTGCCATAACAAAATACCAGGCAGCTTAAACAACAGAAATTCATTTTCTAACAGTTTTGGAGGAAAAAAGTCCAAAAACAAGGTGTTGGTCAATTCAGTTTCTGGTGAGATCATTCTTCCTGGATCACAGATGGCACCCTTCTTGCTCTGTCCTCACATGGTAAAGATAGACAGAGCTCTCCAGTGTCTCTTCTTTATCAGATTAGGCCTCTTTGATCTTAATTGCTTCCATGCTCCAATTACATGCATACTGGGGCTTCAACACAGGAGATAAGGGGACATAGAATTCAGTCAATAACAATCCTAATATCCCCCAATATTCTGGTTGAGATTTTAAAGACATTTCATACAACAAAATTTGTATTTTGTGCTGTATAGTTCTATGGATTGTAACAAACAAGACCCCCCAATGCAAACTCCTTCCCTTTCTATAGTTTTACTAGTTTCCAGAGTGTCATGTCAATAGAATCATATAATATGCAGCCTTTTATGTTGGCTAATCTCCAAAATATACAGCGTATGCAGCTCAATATAAAAAATAAAAATAAAAAAATGGGAAGGTCTAAATAGGCATTTCTCCAAAGAAGACATACAGATGGCCAAGAGGCACATGAAAAGATGCTCAACATCACTAAACATTAGAGAAATGTGAATGAAAATTACAATGAGGTATTATCTCACATTATTCAAAATGACCATCATCAAAAGCATCTATGACAATAAATGCCAGTGATGGTGTGCCAAAAAGGATACCCTCCTACACTACTGGTGGGAATGTAAATTTTTACAGTCACTAGGGACAACAGTATGGAGGTTCCTTAAAAAACTAAAAATAGCACTACCAAATAATCCAGCAATCCCATCCCTGGTCATATATCTGGAGAAAATGATAATTTGAAAAGATATATGTACCACAGGGACTTCCCAGATGACTCAGAGGTAAAGCCTCTGCCCGCAATGCTGGAGACCTGAGTTTGATCCCTGGGTCAGGAAGATTCCCTGGAGAGGGAAATGGCAACCCACTCCAGAACTCTTGCCTGGAAAATTCCATGGGCTACAGTCCATGGGGTCGCAAAGAGTTGGACACAACTGAATGACTTCACTTTCACTATTCACTTTTCATGTACCACAGAGTTCACTGCAGCACAATTTACAATAGCCAGGACATGGAAGCAACCTAAAGGTCCATCGATGGAGGAATGGATAAAGATGTAGTACATTTATACAATGAAAAATTACACAGACATAAAAAAGAATGAACTAATGCCATATTCCATGACATGGGTAGACTCAGAGAATGTCACACTGAATGAAGACAAATGAATACAAATATCATATCACTTGTATGTGGAATCTAAAATTAAAGGTACAAGTGAACCTATTTATAGAACAGAAATAGAGTCATGGATGTAGAAAACAAACTTATGGTTATGGAAGCGGAAGGAAGGAGATCTGCTGCTGCTGCTGCTAAGTCACTTCAGTTGTGTCCGACTCTGTGAGACCCCATACACGGCAGCCCATCAGGCTCCCCCATCCCTGGGATTCTCCAGGCAAGAACAATGAAGTGGGTCGCCATTTCCTTCTCCAATGCATGAAAGTGAAAAGTGAAAGGGAAGTCGCTCAGTCGTGTCCGACTCTTAGCGACCCCATGGACTGCAGCCTACCAGGCTCCTCCATCCATGGGATTTTCCAGGCAAGAGTACTGGAGTGGGGTGCCATTGCCTGGATTGATATATACACACTACTATCAATATATGCAAACTATAGAACTAGTAAGAACCTATTGAATAGCACAGATAATTCTACTCAATACTCTGTAATGACCTATGTGGTTCTCTGAATTTTTTGTAGCTTACAATTGTATTTATTGTTAATTTTGAAAAACTTTCAGTTACTATTTCTTCAAATTTCTTCTTTCCAGTTCTATCTTCTCCTTCTGGGATTATTACACTTATGGCAATTTGTATTTGCCCAACAGACTTTGGGTATTTTTTTTTCATTTCTTTTTTTGTTTAAAAATTTCTAACAGTATCCTATCTGTATCTAATTTTGATGATTGCTTTGTCTATTATGAGGGCTTTACTTCTTGTTGTTTTATGTATCTTGTAACTCTGTTGCTGTAAGCCAGTCATTTTACATAGACTAGAAGAGAATGAGATAAGCACAGCTTTTATGCTTGGAAATGGACTGGCTTTGCTTCTGCTCATTTAGTGTAGAGAGGTGTTTAAGTGAACTTGTCTGGGTTTTAGGAACTTGTCTGGGCTTAAATCTGATGTTGCTATTGTTATCACTCAGTGTGCGACAGCCTTCAAATTCCTATAAAGATGTCTTTCTTTAGGGTTGGATTTATCAGAACAGTTCTGATTTTTCTACCTTTTGAATTATACCTCAAAAAGTTTCTTTGTTCCTGTTCTTTCTCTCTCTGTCCCAGAAGTTTTCTAACATTACTTGTTATTCAAAGCATATTACCTACGCAGTTGATGATGGACAGGAGGGTGCTTTTTCTGTTATTTTGATTAAGTCTGAGTCTTAGTAATGTGTCTGGATTTTAAAAGTATGTTCTTTCTGTACCCCCTGCCCCAAACTATCATTTTGGGCCCAATGTATTGTCTCACACTTTCCCTGAAGTAAGGTTTATTTCTTCTCCCTATTCCTTTTCCTCAGATACAATGGATTTTCATACAGGTCCCAAGGGGAGCTGTGCTCATTGTCCAGTTCCTCCACATGTTAAGACTGTTTGAAAGTAAAGATAGGATTGGGCAGAATTTCTTGTACCTTTTAACAACCATCTAATTCATATCCTGTTAGATTCACTTGTGTCAAACATTTAGCTCAGAAACCTAAGGACACTGTTGTAATATCTCTAAGAAGCTTCCAGAATTTGTATCTGTGACAAAGTGATGTTAAACAAAATAGTATATTATAAAGGGAAAAACCATTTTAAAGTGACAGCACAATGCATGCAAAGTCCAAAAAAGGAAAGAATTATATATTGTATATATTCCGAAATCCTTAGTTTAGGATCTGACCAAACAATTCAGAAGGCAAAAGAACTGTACTTATGTAACTCATATATTTTAAAAAGAAATGTAATGCTTGGTTTTTTTTTCTTATTTGCTATTGATTATGAAGAGTTCTCCTATCTTTTAATGTCACTCAAAAAAAAAAAATTACTCTCTGTGTACAAATACAACTGATACATCATTGAAACTACCTCTGGCTTCCGTTCAAAAAGAAGAGTCATTCTTTCATTCAGATATTCAGTTTTCTCTAAGATAGAAATTTATTCACATTTCTTAATATAAAATTGCCTTTGTGTTATTAAAAATTCCATTTTGTAAATGTAAAAGCAGTAGAAGAAATCAAAAGAGACCACTGACATAAATGTCTGCTTTCCTAATATGTTAGACTGATATAATAAGTTAGTGAAATTAACTAACTTAACACAGTCATAGACTGTGAAAATTCCTGAATTCAAAAAGTAGTTAACATTAAAAGGTGAATGATTTGATATTTATTTTATATTAAAATAAAACTGTACTTTGCCACCTGTATTATTGAGCTCATGTAGAATAGGTTATCCATAAATACATGTAGTTTATATTATTGTTTTATATCTATATATAGATATAGATATATATAGATCCATATTTTATTTATTTCTATTGAATATTTCTATGATTTTAATATCAAGTTCTTACATTAAATACCATTTTTTTCTATTTTTAAATACTAGTAATTATTTCTCAGTGCTACTTTCTATTCATGATTATCACAAGCAACTATTTGTTCTTTCTGTTCCAAATGGTGGATTTTGCTTGTTGGTTTCTTGATATATTTACAAAAATTTTAATTCTAAAAAAAAGTGCCTGTGA
Source organism: Bubalus kerabau (assembly GCF_029407905.1). NCBI lineage: Eukaryota > Metazoa > Chordata > Mammalia > Artiodactyla > Bovidae > Bubalus > Bubalus kerabau. The sequence goes on from NC_073624.1 coordinate 254,542,376, forward strand.
AATGAAAACAATGTTATAAAGAATAGAAACACAAAAGACCTCAAAAGTTTCTCTCTCTCTTGAGAGAAAAGAACAGAGCTGGAAGCATCATAATCCTTGATTTCAAACTATACTATAAAGCTAGAGATATCAAAACAATATGGTACTGGCATAAAAACAGATATATAGATCAATGGACCAGAATAGAGAGCCAACAAATAAACCCACACATTAACAATCAATTATTCTACAATGAAAGAGATAAAAATAAAAGGGGATAAAAATAAATAATGGATAAAAGACAATTTCTTTGATAATTGGTACTAGGAAAACTGGACAGCTACATGTAAAAGAATGAACATTTTCACACATCATATACAAAAATAAGCTCAAAATGGATTAAAGACCTAAATGTAAGACCTGAAGCCATAAATCTAAAAGAGCATATAAGAAGAATGCTCTTTGAAAAATAATTGCAGTATTTTTGTGATAATGTCTCCTCTGGCAAGAGCAACAAAAGCCTAAATAAACAAGTGAGACTGAAGTAAAATTAAAAGCTTTTATATAGCAAAGGACATGATCAACAAAATAAAAGGACTACCTACTAAATGGGAGAAACTATCCATATTGGCAAATGATTTGACCAATAAGAAGTAAATACCAAAAATACACAAACAGCATATATAATGCAATATAAACAAACTACCCAATCAAAATGTAGGCAGAAGACCTTTTCAAAGAAGATGTAAAATGGCCAACAGACATATAGAAAATACTCAACATCCCTGAAGGTCACAGAAATGCAGATCAAAACCAATATGAGATATCCTCCTACACATCAGAAAGCCCATCATCAAAAAGAGCACAATTAATAAATACTGGAGAGGATGGGTGAGGAATACAAATTGGAGCAGCAACTATGTAAATCAATACTAAAGGAAATCAACCCTGAACCTTCATTATATTGATGCTGAAGGTGAAACTCCAGTACTTTGGCCACCTGATGCGAAGAGCCAAGTCATTGAAAAAGGCCCTGGTGCTAGGAAACATTGAGAGGAGGAGAAGGGGATGGCAGGGGATGACATGATTGGATGGCATCATCAACTCAAGGGACATGAGTTCGTGCAAACTCCAAGAGGTAAAGGACAGGGAAGTCTGGCGTGCTGAAGCCCATGGGGTCACAAAGAATTGGACATGACTGAACGACTGAACAACAACTATAGAAAACCGTATGGAGGGTCTTTAAAAATTATGAATGCAACTACGATATAATCCATTAATTCCACGCCTGGGTATTTACAAAGGAAACAAAAACTCTAAAATAGAAAGGATACATGCATTCTATGATCACTGCAACATTAATTATAATAGCCAAGATAAGAAGTAATCCAAGTTCCCACCAACAGATGACTGTAAAAAAAGAGGTGGTGTGTGTGTATATATATATATATTTATACACATATATACACACATATATAGAGAGAGGTACTTTATATAATATTATATTATTTTATGATTGAATATTACTCAGTCATTAAAAAAGAATGAAATCTTGTCATTTGCAAAAACATGAGCAGACCTAGAAGATATTACTTGTTTCTATTTCTTTAACTTTATATCTATATCAGATGACAGATGTTCACAAAACTTACAGCAATAATAATTTCATGACATATGTAAGTAAAACCATCATGCTGTACATCTTAAATTATATGTCAATTATATCTCGAAAAATTGGAAGAAAAAGTACAAACATCATAGAAAATCTCCCCAAATTATAATTTTACTCTGAGAAAACAAAATTTTCAGGTTAAAATTCTAACTGAACTACATTTGGTTTAAAAAATATTGAAGAATTTTATTCCCTGGGGAAGGGAATGGAAAACCACTCCAGTATTCTTGCCTCAAGAATCCCATGAACAGTATAAAAAGACAAGAAGTAACAACACTAGAAGAAGAGCTCCAGGTCAGTAGGTGTCCAATATGCTACTGAAAAAAAGCAGAGAAATTGCTTCAGACTTCAGAAGAACTGGGTCAAAGTGGAAATGACACTCAGCTGTGGATGTATCTGGTGGTGAAAGTAAAGCCTTATGCTGTAAAAAACAATACTGCATAGAAACGTCCATGAATCAAGGTAAACTGCATGCAGTCAAGAAGGAGATGGGAAGAGTGAACATCAAAATCATAGGAAACAGTGAACTAAAATGAATGGAAATGAGTGAATTGATTTTAGATGACCATTATATCTACTATTGTAGGCAAGAATCCCATAGAAGAAATGGAGTAGCCCTCACAGTGAACAAAACAGACCAAAATGCAGTACTTCAGTGCTATCTCAAAAATGAAAGAATGATCTTGGTTCATTTAACAAGGCAAACCATTCAACATCACAGTAATTCAAGTCTATGCCCCAACCACTGATGCCAAAGATGCTGAAGTTGAGCAGGTCTAGAAAAATCTGTAAGATCTACTAGAACTGACACCAAAAAGATGTTCTTTCTGCATAGGGGATTGGAATGAAAATAGTAGGAAGTCAAGAGATACCTGGAGCAACAGGAAAGTTTGGCCTTGAAGTACAAAATGAAGCAGGAGCCTTTACAGATAGCTGAGGAAAGAAGAGAAGTAAAAGGAAGGAGATAGGGAAAGACATACCAAACTGAATGCAGTGTTCCAGAAAATAGCATGGAGAGATATAAATGCCTTCTTGAGTGAATAATTAAAAGAAACAGAGAAAAAGAATAGAATGGAAAAGACTAGAGATCTCTTCAAGAAAATTGAAGATACCAAGGGAACATTTTAAACAAAGATTGGCATGATAAAGAACAGAAATGGCAAAGACCTACCAGAAGTAGAAAAGACTAAGAAGAGGTGACAAGAATACACAGAAGAACTATACAAAAAAGGTGTTAATGACCCAGATAATGACTATGGTGTGGTCACTTGCCTAGAGCCAGTCATTTTGGAGTGGAAGATCATGTGGGCCTTAGGAAGCATCACTATGAACAAAGCTGGTGGAGGTGACTGGATTCCAGCTGAGCTATTTCAAATCCTAAAAGATGATGCTGTTAAAGTGCTGGCTCAATATGTCAGCAAATTTGGAAAACTCATCTGTGGCCACAGGATGGGAAAATGTGAGTTTTCATTTTAATCCCAAAGAAAGGCAATGCCAAAGAATGTTCAAACTACAGGGCAATAACACTCATTTCACGTGCTAGCAAGGTAAAGCTCAAAATCCTTCAAGCTAGTCTTCAGTAGTATGTAAACTGAGAACCAGATATACAAGCTGAATTTAGAAAAGGCACAGGAGTGAGGTATCAAATTTGCCAACATCCATTGGATCATAGAAAAAGCAAGGGAATTCCAGAAAAACATCTAATTCTTCTTCACTGACTATGCTAAAGCCTTTCACTGTGTGGATCACAACAAAATGTTGAAGATAGAACCAGACATGAAACAGTGGACTGGTTCCAAACTGGAAATGAAGTATGACAAGGTTGAATACTGTCACTCTACTTACTTAACTTATATGCAGAGTACCTCATGTGAAATAGGCTGGAAAACTCACAAGCTGGAATCAAGAGAGCAAGGAGAGATATCACCGACCTCAGATATGCAGATGATACCACTCTAACGGCAGAAAAAAAAAAGAGGGACTCAAAGCCTTTTGATGAAGCTGAAAGAGGAGAGTGAGTGTTTAAAACTCAACACTCAAAAAACTAAGATCATGGCATCCAGTCCAATCACTTCATGGCAAATAGATGGATAAAAAGTGGAAACAGTGACAGATTTTATTTTCTTGAGCTCCAAAATCACTGCAGATGATGACTCCAGCCAGGAAATTAAGACACTTGCTCTTTGGAAGAAAAGCTATGACAAACATAGACAATGTATTAAAAATAGAGACATCATTTTTATGACAAAGGCCCATATAGTCAACCTAATGGTTTTTCAGTAGTCATGTTGGGCTGTGAGAGTTGGACCATAAAAAAGGTTGAGTGCCGAAGAATTGATGCTTTCGAACTGTGGTGTTGGAGGAGGTTTTTGATAATCCCTTGGACAGCAAGATCACATCAGTCAATCCTAAAGGAAATCAACCCTGAATATTCATTAGAAGGAGTGATCCTGTAAAAATATTGCTCCAGGAACCACGTTGACCTTTTCCGAAAGCATTCAGATGCTGTACTTCTAACATCATCACTGCTTCTGCTGCTGCTGCTAAGTTGCTTCGGTTGTGTCCAACTCTGTGTGACCCCACAGATGGCAGCCTACCAGGCTCCTCCGTCCCTGGGATTCTCCAAGCAAGAACACTGGAATGGGTTGCCATATCCTTCTCCAATGCAGGAAAGTGAAAGTGAAGTCGCTCAGTCGTGTCCGATTCTTCACAACCCCATGGACTGCAGCCTACCAGGCTCCTACGTCCATGGGAGTTTCCATGAAAACATCATCACTAGAATAATGATCAAGGATTTGTGAAGCAGACAGTTATATTTAATTAAAATATAACTTTGTGCCTTAACCCACTGTTATACAATAAACAAAACACTATTTGGATAACTCTACGTAGCTTTTTATATCTATACATATTTAATATTCCCAAACATCTCTTAGCCCCCCTCATGTCCCTCATATTTCCATTCATTTTTTAATGTTTCCTTGGAATTCTAGGATTGTTTTTCATATGTTCTGTAATGAACTAATTATGTTTTCTCCAATTTCAATATATTATTTACTGCTTATTTTACAATCATTAACTTAAGATTTAATTATTTTGATACAATATATTGTAATTTCACCTTATCTCCCTTTTTCATTGTAGCTTTACAGATATTCTGACTTCAAATTTTTTTTTCTGAATATAAGCCAAATAGTGATCTTCCTTCAGCTGAGTCATATTCTCATCCCCTCAAGCAGAGAGTCATTTCATGTTTAATAATACTGACATACTCAGGAAAAGGGCCCCATCATGTGCCCCACACTTTGGCCTTCATCCAACATGCCTCTTCACATTAAATGAGATCTGTAGTAAATCTCTTCAACATAATGGACCAGTATATGGAAATCCAGCATAGCATACTGAAACAAGGATTTTCCTGAGTGGACAGACATATCTGTAGCAGGAACAGAATAGAAGCAGGAGAAAGAAGATAAGGTATATAGGCACTGTCTTTTGTGGAAACCCGATTGTCTAAGCATTTCAAGTCAGAATCTGAATTACTAAGCCTTTATAGAACTGTATCTTTGCAAAGGAGGAGATGATTAACATTTTATTAACTTGATTTAGGACTTTGAAATAGTTAGACTTATGATATGGACTCTTGCTTTATGTCCTTTAAAATGTAAAGGCCACCATGCAATTCAGCCATGTAGATATCCCAGGAAACCTATGCATCAGCACAAAATTGACTGCTCATTTGGATGTTCCTTGAAGGGGTATAAAGAGGCTGGAATCCTCATGGCAGTATCAGTCACAGGATTTACCTCGTGGTGCAGTGGCTTTTAAAGAATTAATGCTGATGCTAAATCACTTCAGTAAGTGTCCCACTTTGTGACACTATGGACTGAAGCCTGCCATGCTTCTCTGTCCATGGGATTCTCCAGGTAAGAATACTGGATTGGGTTGCCATGCCTTTCCCAGGTGATCCTGCCAACCCAGGGATTAAACCCACATCTCATGTTGGTTTGGCAAGTGGGTTCTTACCACTAGCAGTACCTGGAAAGCCACTAAAGGATTAAGAGTGATACTGTTAGTTGTTCAGTCACGTCTGACTCTTTGCAGCCCCACAGACTTTATAGCCTGCCAGGCTCCTCTGCCTATGGGATTCTCCAGACAAGAATACTAGAGTGGGTTGTCATTTCCTTCTCTAGGGGATCTTTCCGATCCAGGATTGAACCTGGATCTCTTACACTGCAGGCAGATTCTTGAATAGGTAAATATAAATACACTCAAGAGTGGTATGCTGCTTTCTTGGGAGAAGGTACAAAAATTCTATTGACCTGCACTGTAAGTGATGCTCTTTGAAAAATTTCTCCAGTGCCTATGTTTTCTATAATATTACCTTGGGATTCTACTTAGTTTTATAATTAGTATCCTCTCACATGTAGGAGATACTATTTTATATTTGTCTTCCACCTATTTGTAGTCTTACTATATGACTGACCTTTTTACCTCTACCCCTAACCTGTAATGATGAGGAAAAGCTTAGCAGTTGTTGAATATAGGCCTCATTTTGGAAAAAAAAAATCCACTTGGATTATTTGGGTAGACAAAATATTTCAAAAAAAGGAAAAATGATATAATAAAACTTTTTAAGTTCTTTCCCAATGTTAAAAAAAAATAGTTCTTAATTTTAGTATAAGATTAAGACTGACAAAGAATATTTACAACCAAGTGAGTTATATAAAAAATCCTGTTAACTCCTTCATCTGTCTGTAGCAAAGTTCCTTGATAAGATTAAATAAAAAGACTGTGTCTTTTCTTGGACTTCCCTGGTGGCTCAGATGGTAAAGAATCCACCTGCAATGCAGTAGACCTGGATTCAATCACTGGGTTGGGCAGATCCCCTGGAGGAGGGCATGGCAACCCACTCCAGTATTCTTGGCTGGAGAATCCTCATGGACAGAGGAGCCAGGAGGGCTATAGTCCATGGGGTTGCAAAAAGTCAGACACAACTGAGCACAACAATAAAACTTTAAGCACAAGCCTTTCTTTACCCTAAGCTGCAAATGTTCCCACTATGCTTCCTCATTTTTAGTATAAAGATAAGCACTCTGAAATGTCAAACTGTTTTACCACAGCAACCCTCAAATTCCATGGAATATGCCTAATAATTTCAGTTGGTTGCTAATAAATAGTTTTATACTTAAATACTATTTTTTCATATTTCTCTTTTGTTGTTTTTACTATTTACATGCACTCCACAATACCTCTGGCAGGGCGTTGGGGAGTAGGAACACTTGAGACTCTTGCATCCCAGCAGCTGCTTACAATAAGGTAATGTTAACGTTTCCTCTACAATTTTCTTCACAAACACTTTGTTCCCTATACACTGCATTCCCAGAAGGAGTGCGTAAATATAAATGAAGTAAAAAAACAAAAGATTATATGTCAATGAATTACCCTGCCATTAAATTAATACATGTGTTAGTCATGGAAAATATCTAAATAATCATCAAACCATATCACATTCCACAGGGAACACTTGAACCTAAGCTCACTCATTTTACTTCTGAGGTATATATGGAACACTACTAAGCAAAGAGTACACTAGAAGACTATTTGGATTAAAAAAAAATGTGGAGTCTACAGAGAAAGTACTCACTGTAAGTAGAGAGAACACGGGTATGTAACTAGGTCTAAAAACAATTTAGCAAAATATGAATGGAATGAGCAATTTTGAGCAAAATATTGAGCCTGTAACTCAGAGTAGTCTCTCCTGCCTTGAACAGGGAACCTTGCTTAAGTCTAGGCAGAAATATCTTCTATTTAACATATTATCTCTGCAGGGATTGACACATAGGATGACCAATAAATATGTTTAATGAATATTTGTGTATATTTTTTGCTATTTCTTTTGGCCAAATAAACTTTGAATGCTATTTTATTTGAAAATGTCCAAGCTGATGAGTCTTTGTGAGGGAGCAATAAACACCTCCACCTCTGAAAACTAAAACACTGCTACGAACTCACTTTGTCAGCTTTCTTTGCACCTAAGACACAGACACATGACCTAATAAGTTCTTCTATTCAGACACATACATCAGACTAACATGCTGGCATGGGATGAGGGATGGTGATCTCTCTCTCTTCCTTCCTCCTTTTCCTCTCATTTTGCCTCCTCTCCTCTACCTTCCCCATAATCCCCCTCCCTAACTCCTTCCCCGCCTCCCTATAGTAGCAGTGGCTGCAGAGTTGTTACTTTTGCATAAATTGAAACAATGGTAACCTATACCATCCAGTTCAATTCAGCAGTAAGAGTTATATATTTTTTTAAAGATAAATTTTTAGTGTTGCTTTGATTTTTTTTTTAATGTAGTCTTGGGCCTTGTACTTCAAGACTCTCAACAAATCTGTGAGATATCCTTTCAAGTTTTTTTTTTTTTTCTGCTTAATCACTCAGCCTTTACCGATTACAAATATGAATCTTAATTGCTACAAGACTGTAAAACAAAGGCAAAATTAAAGGACTGCTCTTTATCAGAGAGGATTAAGTGTTGCCTGGTATTAGCACTCTACAATTTACTCTGAATCCATAAAAGAGACAGATGGCTAGTGGTATTAATGCCCACACTGGTTCGAAAAGTTGTGGCCAAACCTACTATAATTTGGTACAGCGATGCTTTGAGTTTCTGCCAGTCCATTTTGGTAGAATAAGTTTCTGAGAGTGCTTTTTGCTCTAAGTGGTTTTAGGAAAGTCAACCCTTATGGCAGAAAGTGAAGAAAGACTAAAGATCCTCTTGATGAAAGTGAAAGAAGAGAGTGAAAAAGCTGGCTTAAAGCTCAACATTCAGAAAACTAAGATCATGGCATCTGATCACATCACTTCATGGCAAATAGATGGGGAAGCAGTGGAAACAGTGGCTGACTTTATTTTTCTGGGCTCCAAAATTACTGCAGATGGTGACTGCAGCCATGAAATTAAAAGACACTTACTCCTTGGAAGGGAAGTTATGACCAACCCAGATAGCATATTCAAAAGCAGAAACATTACTTTGCCAACAAAAGTCTGTCTAGTCAAGGCTATAGTTTTTCCAGTGGTCATGTATGGATGTGAGAGTTGGACTATAAAGAAAGCTGAGCTCTGAAGAATTGATGCTTTTGAACTGTGGTGTTGGAGAAGACTCTTGAGAGTCCCTTGGACGGCAAGGAGATCCAACCAGTCCATCCTAAAGGAGATCAGTCCTGAGTGTTCATTGGAATGACTGATGTTGAAGCTGAAACTCCAATACTTTGGCCACCTGATGCGAAGAGCTGACTCATTTGAAAAGACACTGATGCTGGGAAAGATTGAGGGCAGGAGAAAGGGACGACAGAGGATGAGATGGTTGCATGGCATCACCGACTCTATGGACATGGGTTTGGGTGGACTCTGGGAGTTGGCGATGGACAGAGAGGCCTGGCGTGCTGTGGTTCATGGGGTCGCAAAGAGTCAGACATGACTGAGCTACTGAACTGAACTGAACTGAACTGAACCATGAATTGACACCAAAAGTGATAAGCAATATAGTTGGCTCCAAAGGCAAAAGAAGATGGTAACTTTGCTTTGATAGGCACTAGCAGCACTGGAGATAACTTTCTGTGAATTTCAAAATACCCACAGCTGAAGCAGAAAAGGTAACTGCCATATAGTAAATAGTAGTTAAGAGAACTTGTTTATCATTAGCCCGATTCTGATAAATCTCTGAAATATTTGGAGATGACAAGAGCAGGACTTCAAGGAGAGATGGAGATTTCCACTAGATTTTCTGGAGGGTTCTGGAACTACAAAAATACTCTTTATTACCAAAAATAATCTGAATTTTGTATTGATTCTAAAACCCCTGAAATTAATATAAGTAGAGAAATTGGGTTGGTAAATAAAAGTCATTAAAGATATGAGAGATGTCTTCCAACAACAACAACAAAAAGTTTTCTGAGTAAAATTTAACTGGACTAAAGGACATGCATTTCCTTTTAGAATCATTCATTAACAAACGTTCATATTCTTTGTGCTGTGTACAAAATATACAAGGGTGCACACAAACATTTTTGCTAATGGCACAAGAGATGGCAAGAGAACTGAGGAAGTAAGAACTCTAGGGAACATTCAGAAAGGTAATCATACAAAAATGTACATGATGGAAAATGAAAATACCTAGGTGGACTAGGAAGAGTCTTATAACCAAAGAAGAGAATACAAACCTTCAAAAGACTTGATTGGTTTTGTTCTCAAAGTGATTTCTAAACACAAAAAAACTCATAATTATATGAACTACAGGGTATATTAATCTATTGAGGATTTTGTATAAAGACCTATCACAGATTTTTCATTGTTCTATTCTGCAAATTGACTTTCATCAGGCTTGCTTCTCATATGAATAAATTTCCTGTCTCTACTTGCTGTTTATTGAATCGAATAATTGGCATTTTGATGACTATTTTGAAAGTGCAAGTTCTAGGGCTTGACTGAGCTGTTTCTACTGCATTCTGGCACTGAATTTCTGTGGAAGCCTTTCCCATTTCAGATTCTAATTCAAATTACAAATCAAAGTTTTGAATATAAAGGTCTATGAATAGGACAACTCTGTATAGATTCATAAAAAACTACCTCATAGGCTAGAACTGAAAGCTAAGAATGTCTTTCAGTGAGGACCATTTGGCTGTTAAAATTTTGGCAGCTAGAGAATACAGGGCAGACTGAGGAAAATAAGCCTTGTGAGGGCTTTATTTGACATAAACACAAGTTTCTCATGTCATTCTTAGTATGTAACTACTGTGATTTTAATTACTTACTAGTACTTTAAAATGTTTGCTTTTTTGCAAGAGTTTTCTATTTAATAGCTGATGTTTTCTTAAAATTTAATGTGTTATATAAGTATTTTAACTTTCCATACATTTGAGACAATGTTTTATTTTATGGCATATGCCTAAAAGTGTGTGCTAAAATATTCTAAAAGAAATTTCTACTTTCCATGTGGGTATCATACAATTATTATTGAAATTTTTAAAGAAATTTTCTTTTAAAAAAGCATTTAACATAATTATACAGAGTGAAGTAAGCCAGAAAGAAAAACACCAATACAGTATACTAATGCATATATATGGAATTTAGAAAGATGGTAACAATAACCCTGTGTACGAGACAGCAAAAGAGACACTGATGTATAGATCAGTCTTATGGACTCTGTGGGAGAGGCAGAGGGTGGGGAGATTTGGGAGAATGGCATTGAAACATGTATAATATCATGTATGACGAGTCGCCAGTCCAGGTTCGATGCACGATACTGGATGCTTAGGGCTGGTGCACTGGGATGACCCAGAGGGAGGGTATGGGAAGGGAGGAGGGAGGAAGGTTCAGGATGGGGAACACAGGTATACCCGTGGCGGATTCATTTCGATATTTGGCAAAACTAATACAATATTGTAAAGTTTAAAAATAAAATAAAATAAATTAAAAAAAGAATTTTTTGTAATAATAAAAAATATTCCTCAAATGTTGACTTACCAAAATTTCCCTTAAAATGTACCCATCTACCAGTTCAATCCCCCAGATCAGAAGGTGTCCAATATGCTACAGGGAAGAGAGGAGGAGAACTACTAATAGCCCCAGAAAGAATGAAGAGGCTGGGCCAAAGCGGAAACAATGTTCAGTTGTGGCTGTATCTGGTGCTGAAACTAAAAACTGATCCTCTAAAGAACAGTACTGCATAGGAACATGGAATGTTAGGTCCATGAATCAAGATAAATTGGACATGTTAGAAGAAGATGGCAAGAGTAAACATCGAAATCTTAGCAATCAGTGAACTAAAATGGATGGGAATGGGTGAATTTAATTCCGATGCCCATTGTATTTACTACTGTGAGGGACAGAGAGGCCTGGTGTGCTGCAGTCCATAGGGTTGCAAAGAGTCGGACACGACAGCGTGACTAAACTGAACTGAACTGTGGACAAGAATCCCTTAGAGGAAATGGAGTAGCCTTCATAATCAACAAAAGAGTCCAAAATGCAGTGCTTGGGTGCAGTCTCGAAACATAACAAAATGATCTCAGTTCATTTCCAAGGCAAACCGTTCAACATCACAGTAATTTAAGTCTAGCCCCAACCCCTGATGCTGAAGAAGCTGAAGTTGATCAGGTCTATGAAGACCTAGAAGACCTCCTAGAACTAACATAAAAAAATAAAATAATAATAATAATTTTAAAAGATATCTTTTTCATAACAGGGAATTCCAGCTTTTAAGTCATCCAGCCCCACATTTCTCATGATGTGCTCTGTGTATAAGTTAAATAAACAGAATGACAATAAACAGCCTTGTCATACCCCTTTCTCAGTCCTGAATTGTTAGGGTTAGGGTTGTTTTTAATATTCTTAGAATTATTGTATTACTTTATGAACCTTTCAACAACTAAAAGTACCCTTCTTTGGTCTATAGAATGTAAGGTGTTAATGTAAAGTTCAAACTAGAAAATAAACAGACAATTTAAAAATCAAAGTCTACTAATTATGACTACTTTACTTACGTATATATCACTGGTATCATGAATAAGGGTGACAAGTATAAATGAGGACCCTGGAAAACAATAGCTAAAAATAAGGCATGCATAATTTATATTCACTCAAGTACTTTCAATTAGAATAACTTTATTAGATACTGATATATTCATCAGAATCTTGAAAGAAAATACAAAATCAAAGAATCATCACATTGGAGCTATAACTATAAACTAAATAAAAAAGACCAAGATTCTCTTTCTTAGTCTACTTAGCATGACAGTTTTACATTTTAAATATATTTATTAATATATTTAGGTTAAATTTTTTTTTTCAAGTCAAATACTTATCAATGTCAATGCCACTTAATGCTAATATTTGGTTAAATACTTCAGGAAAACTGTTAACTTTCCATCTTTCTGTTTGTTAATTCATATGGCCATTCATCCACAAGAAGAGTTGTGCTGAGGACTTGCTTTGTATGTAACTCTGCTCGGAACACCTTGGACTCTGTGTTTATTCTCATAACTCTAAAACAACGAGGAAAGCACCAGGAACAACAAAGGAGAAACATAAAAGGAGTCTGGGTCCTTAAATTATGGAGACCTACAATCTCAGTGCAAATAAATAATCTAAACTGTTTTATATGAAAAAAAAATAAACTACTATTTCATTAGTAGACTCCGGGAGTTGGTGATGGACAGGGAGGCCTGGTGTGCTGCAGTCCATGGGCTCACAAAGAGTCGGACATGACTGGGCAACTGAACTGAACTGACTGAACTATATTTTCCAGTTTAATTGTGGCAAAAAAACAAATGTTCTGATATGCAGGCTCTTGTATAACAAAACCAAACATTAGGAAAAGTACTGAATAGGAGAAAAAAATCAGAAGCTATGGAGTGATGAGATGAAACAAAGAAAGTAATAATTCAAACAAAACAAAACAAAACAAAAAAGACCAAGGTATTTTTGTTACCTTTTCCCTACCTTCTGGGCAAGTAAAGAAAAACAAGGAAATTAAGTTTTATTTAAAAACAATATTTTGTGTTTAGTTTTAATTGGAGGCTAATTATTTTACAATATTATGGTGGGTTTTGCCATACATTCACATGAATCAGCCATGGGTGTACACATGTTCCCCATCCTGACCCTCCCTCTGACCTCTCTCCCCATCCCATCCCTCAGGGTCATCCCAGTGCACCAGCCCTGATCACCCCGCCTCATGCATCGAACCTGGACTGGCGATCTATTTCTCATATGGTAATATACATGTTTCAATGCTAGTCTTTCAAATCATCCCACCCTCACCTTTTCCCACAGAGTCCAACAGTCTATTCTTTACATCTGTGTCTCTTTTGCTGTCTCGCATATAGGGTCATCGTTACCATCTTTCTAAATTCCATATATATGCATTAATATACTGTATTGGTGTTTTTCTTTCTGACTTACTTCGCTCTGTATAATAGGTTCCAGTTAAGTTTTAGAATGAGCACATTAGAAAGATGCTTGATTGAAATATTAGAACATATGTTCTACTAACAGGATATAGACCTAGATAATCACGATGGTGTGACCACTCATCTAGAGCTAGACGTCCTGGAATGTGAAGTCAAGTGGACCTTAGAAAGCATCACTACGAACAAAGCTAGTGCAGGTGATGGAATTCCAGTTGAGCTATTTCAAATCCTGAAAGATGATGCTGTGAAAGTGCTGCCCTCAATATGCCAGCAAATTTGGAAAACTCAGCAGTGGCCACAGGACTGGACAAGGTCAGTTTTCACTCCAATCCCAAAGAAAGGCAATGCCAAAGAATGCTCAAACTACTGCACAATTGCACTCATCTCACACGCTAGTAAAGTAATGCTCAAAATTCTTCAAGCCAGGCAATATGTGAACCGTGAACTTCCTGATGTTCAAGCTGGTTTTAGAAAAGGCAGAGGAACCAGAGATCAAATTGCCAACATCCGCTGGATCATGGAAAAAGCAAGAGAGTTCCAGAAAAACATCTATTTCTGCTTTATTGACTATGCCAAAGCCTTTGACTGTGTGGATCACAATAAACTGTGAAAAATTCTGAAAGAGATGGGAATACCAGACCACCTGACCTGCCTCTTGAGAAACCCATATGCAGGTCAGGAAGCAACAGTTAGAACTGGACATCAAACAACAGACTGGATCCAAATAGGAAAAGGAGTATGTCAATGCTGTATATTATCACCCCGCTTATTTAACTTATATGCAGAGTACATCATGAGAAACGCTGGACTGGGAGAAACACAAGCTGGAATCAAGATTGCCAGGAGAAATATCAATAACCTCAGATATGCAGATGACACCACTCATGTCAGAAAGTGAAGAGGAACTCAAAATCCTCTTGATGAAAGTGAAAGTGGAGAGTGAAAAAGTTGGCTTAAAGCTCACCATTCAGAAAACGAAGATCATAGCATCCGGTCCCGTCACTTCAGGGGAAATAGATGGGGAAACGGTGGAAACAGTGTCAGACTTTATTTTTCTGGGCTCCAAAATCACTACAGATGGTGACTGCAGCCATGAAATTAAAAGACGCTTACTCCTTGGAAGGAAAGTTATGACCAACCTAGATAGCATATGCAAAAGCAGAGACATTACTTTGCCAACAAAGGTCCATCTAGTCAAGACTATGGTTTTTCCCATGGTCATGTATGGATGTGAGAATTGGACTGTGAAGAAGGCTGAACACCAAAGAATTGATGCTTTTGAACTGTGGTGTTGGAGAAGACTCTTGAGAGTCCCTTGGACTGCAAGGAGATCCAACCAGTCCATTCTGAAAGAGATCAGCCCTGGGATTTCTTTGTAGGGAATGATGCTGAAGTTGAAACTCCAGTACTTTGGCGACCTCATGCGAAGAGTTGACTCATTGGAAAAGACTCTGATGCTGGGAGGGATTAGGGGCAGGAGGAGAAGGGGACGACAGAGGATGAGATGGTTGGATGGCATCCCTGACTGGATGGAGGTGAGTCTGAGTGAACTCTGGGAGTTGGTGATGGACAGGGAGGCCTGGTGTGCTGCTATTCATGGGGTTGCAAAGAGTCAGACCCGACGGAGCGACTGAACTGAACTGAACAGGATATAGAAAAAAGGAATTGCTTATATATCAGATATGAGGATTTTCACTGCTGGATAAATAGGCTTGATCATCAGAGAACAAAACTTTCAGTCAAACACCAGGGAAAGAAGAGACCCTCTGCCAACAACCAGTGATTGTGAGAGAGAACCATGAGAGAGAGAGATGAGAATACCAGCCCCAGCTACAAACACCTCAGTTTAAGACCCTAAGCTGAGGAACAGCTAACCTGCACTCTATTCCTGATCTATAAAATGGTAAGAAAATAAATTTATGTTGTTTAAAGCTGTTAAAGCATTATGCTATAGCAATTTATCAGACAGCAAAGGAAAACTAATGTAATAGACAACTAGATCTAAACAAATAAAAATAACATTCCAGATAATAATGTGCCAAGTTCATCTTACTCTTATGAAATTTAAATTGATGAATAATATAAAATTTTAAATATTTCCTCACTCATTTTTGGCAAATAATTAATCTGCATTAGTTTTCTTTTATTTCAAAAGCATATGTTACTGTATGGTATTTTGTCAAAGAATCACAGAAAACAGAAATACTTATAGTGAACTTTTGCTTCACTCCAAGACTCTAAATGAATGTATCAATAACAAAATTAGCTCTGTTGTTTTCTGTATTGCATGTCCCTCATTTCCATCTACACCCTTCAATTTTGAGAACTGCACTTAGTTAGCCACCTTATTAGCTAAGGGGAGCGTACATTATTTCTTAGAAGTTTGGGGCCAAGAAAAGATGCTACAAATCCGTGAAATTAAATTTCATTGGAATCACATGCATGCACGCTAGGTCGCTTCAGTTGTGTCTGACTCTGTGTGACTCTATGGGCCATAGCCCACCAGGCTCCTCTGTCCATGGGATTCTCCAGGCAAGAATACTGGAGTGGGTCACCATGCCCTCCTCCAGAGGAACTTCTTGACCGAGGGATCAAACCCATGTCTCGTCTCCTGCATTTTACCACTAGCACCACCTGGGAAGTCCCTTGGAATCACATGTAACTTAACAAATAATGTCATAACATTCATTTGTCAAAATAATCTCAAAAAATTTGGATATACAAAAAATTTATCAAACTTGAAATGTGTATATTTACATATAATTCTATTTCATTTGAATCAGCACTCCATCAAGAGGTTACATTAACTTTCAAGTTTATTTTTTAATTTATACATAAGAATAGATTAAATACGTACTTCTTTAACTGTCTACATACTACTGAAGTAAGCCTAAACTCCTTTTGGGCCACTTCAACATTTAACTCTCATTAGCAATTGCTCTGCATGCATTGTGATGCATGTCAAGAGGAGACTCCAGGTATTAAATAAAACACTTAATGTGCATTAATGAAGAAAACTATATATGTCTTTTGGATAAATCAGTGACAGATATATTTTTATGAGTGTTTTATATCATCTGGGAAGTTCTTGGCTATCACCAAATGTATTCATTCCCAGCACTGAGAAGCATGATTAGCCCTTGGCATAAATAAGAAAGTAACTTTTGCTAGTTTTTTGGGTGGGGGATCCATAAAGTTTGTAAATTTCTTTCCTCAAAATAGAAATTTTGTGAAAGTGAGCACATGTTAAAAGTCAATTTATGTAATAGTATTCTGAACATATGCATCACCTATTTCTCTAAATTTGAAACTTATTTCAGACTATAGGACTGAATCAATAGCTATTTGGAATTATAAACCAAATTTAATCAATATTTTTCTCAGGAGTGCTGTGCTGTTCTAACAGCTATAGGAAAAAGGACTGAAAGAATTTTTCCACTCTACAAAGCTAAATATTTCAAACAGAAGTGTTAAATCCCTGCTTTCCTACCCTTTACTACCTTCTGGCAATCTTCTCTGAACAGTACTTAAAGTACTTGTGCATCTCCCTCTTGAGTCCCGGGAGCCTTTTCTTTGTGTCTGTAGGTGTGAGGCCTAGAGGTGTTCTTTTAGCTGGAGGGGCCAAATACATCATCCCTGGTACCAAATTTTGGAGACAAGGCAGTGGATCTGGGTGACAATAGCTTTTGACCACTCTTCACTGAAAACTTAGTAAACTTCACAAGGCAAGGGAGGAAAAGAAGGCAAAATAGCAACACTGCTTTCTTTAAACATAAGTGGATTTATGTTAAAACAATAATTAATACTTGTCTGGCCTGGAGACTGTAAAAATGTGAAATCTTTGACTTCCCTCCATCTCACATATATATATCAGCCCATTCCTACTGTGGATTTACTCAGGCAAGATACTAAGACACTGAGTCAATTTAACCCCATGTTCCTTTTCCCCAACCCTCATCAATTCTCTGCTTGCAATTGATATTCATCTCAATCAGATACAAGTTCCAACTAATTTACAGACAATAGAATTAGACTATGGTTAAGTCATAATTTATGAAATATTTAGGAATCCAGCATTTCTTTAAAGCTTATAGTAATGTCAAAGACAAATTTTGGTTATATTTAAAATGTTACCAACTTGGAGGAAAAAGAAAAATATTATTGATTTTTTTTCTTTCAATTTGATATATCTAAATGTAAATTAAAGTTTGATAAACTGGGGTAACAGAATAATATTTTAACATTTTGAAATCCATGATGATGATATAAAACTTTTCATCACTTTTATTTTCCTCAAATACAGAAATTGAACCTAAACATTAATACTATGAGAAAAACGCTAAGAAAATAAAATAGCTGACCTCTCATAAAGCATTAGTTCTCACATATCACTTCATTAACTTTCCTTACAACTTCCCTAGAAACTATGGTAAAGTTACAAATATGGTTGCCCATTCAGATTCTTGGGTATTCTCAGGTGGCACTAGTGGTAAAGAACTTGCCTGCCAATGCAGGAGACCTAAAGAGAATTGTGTTTGATCCCTGGGTCAGGAAGATCCCCTGGAAGAGGGCATGGCAATCCACTCCAGTATTCTTGACTGGAGAATCCTGAGGACAGAGGAGTCTAGTGGGCTACATTCCATAGGGTCTCGCAAAGACTCGATACAATTGAAGCAACTTAGCATGCATGCAGATGCTTAACAGTAATCTTTTTTTTTTTAATCTATTTACAGAATTTTGTTGTTTTCTGTCAAACCTCAACATGAATCAGCCATGCTGCTGCTGCTGCTAAGTCGCTTCAGTCGTGTCTGACTCTGTGTGATCCCATGGACAGCAGCCCACCAGGCTCCCCCATCCCTGGGATTCTCTAGGCGAGAATACTGGAGTGGGTTGCCATTTCCATCTCCAATGCATGAAAGTGAAAAGTCAAAGTGAAGTTGCTCAGTCGTGTCCGACTCTTAGCGACCCCATGGACTGCAGCCTACCAGGCTCCTCTGTCCATGGGATTTTCCAGGCAAGAGTACTGGAGTGGGGTGCCATTGCCATAGGTATACATATATCCCACCCCCTTTGACTCTCCCTCCCATCTCCCTCCCTCCTAGCCCTCTAGGTTGATATACAGCCCCTGTTTGAGTTTCCTGAGTTATACAGCGAATTCCCATTGGCTATCTATTTTACAGATGGTAATGTAAGTTTCTATGTTACTCTTTCCATGCATCTCACCCTCTCCTCCCCTCTTCCCATGTCCATAAGTCTATTCTCTATGTCTGTTTCTCTGTTGCTGCCTTGTAAATAAATTCTTCAGTACCGTTTTTCTAGATTCCATATATATGTATTAGAATATGGTATTTATCTTTCTCTTTCTGACTTACTTCCCTCTGTATGATAGGCTCTAGGTTCATCCACCTCATTAGAACTGACTCAAATGTGTTCCTTTTTGTGGCTGAGTAATATTCCACTATGCAGATGTACTACAACTTCTTTATCCATTTATCTGTCAATGGACGTCTAGGTTGCTTCCATGTTATAGCTATTGTAAATAGTGCTGCAATGAACAATGGGATACATGTGTCTTTTGCAATTTTGGTCTTCTCAGGGTATATGCCTAGGAGTGGGATTGATGGGACTTATGGTGGTTTTATTCCTAGCTTTTTAAGGAATCTCCATACCATCTTCCATAGTGGCTGTATCAATTTACATTCCTACCAACAGTGCAAGAGCATTGCCTTTTCTCCACACCCTCTCCAGCATTTATTGTTTGTAGACTTTTTGATGATGGCCATTCTGACTGGTGTGAGGTGATAGCTCATTGCAGTTTTGACTTGCATTTCTCTAATAATGAGTGATGTTGAGCATCTTTTCATGTGTTTGTTAGCCATCTGCATGTCTTCTTTGGAGAAATGTTTGTTTAGATCTTTTCCCCACTTTTTGATTGGGTTGTTTGTTTTTCTGGTATTGAGTTGTATGTGCTGCTTGTATATTTTGGAAATTAATCCTCTGTCAGTTTTTTCATTTGCTATTTTTTTCTCCCACCAGGCAGCCATGGAAGCAAGGCGATACTGCTGAGTCACACATAGGGATGGAGCCATCACCATAGCCTCTTTCCCCACATGCCAGCATTGGGAGCTGGACAATAAAGAGGCTGGTCCATCAAATGCCTGAGGCACTGAACTACAGAGTAGGACCTCACCCAGGGTGCTCCTTAAGAGACTGATGCACTGAACTACAGAGTAGGCACCCAGAGTGCCCCTTTAAGGGCCTGACCTGCCAATCTACAGAATAGGACCCCAGCCCAGGGAGTCCCTCTATGTGCCTGATGCGCCTCACAACAGAGAAGGGCCCCAGGCAGGGAAGTCCTCTAAATGCCTGAACAGGTGGGGTTATGGAGAAAGACTGGCCAAAGAAGTCTTCTGATCTCCAGCTACAAGAGGCTCAAAAAAAGTCTGATAGGGCCATAACTCCTGCGGTGGAGGCAGTCTGTGTCCCTGCACAGTTGGCCCTGCCATGGTCCCCACAAGCCAAGCAGCTGTGCCACCTTCACGCTCAACCCTCACTGGGACAGAGCTGCCACAGGCAAAAAACTCCTTGCATCTATGAGTGCAGGGTCACTCTAGTCATGTCCAATTCTTTGCAACATGGTGGCCTGTGGCCTGCCAGGGTTCTCTGTCAGTGGGGTTCTCCAGGCAAGAATACTGGAGTGTAGTGGCCAATACTGGTTGCTGTTCCCTTCTAGAGTACTATATTTCCTACTGCCCTAGCCGCCAACTCCCCTGAGTACGAGGGGCTGCCAGAACTTCTGCGACCCAAACAGCTACACCACCTCTACTCCTGGCTCTCACAGGGGCAAACCCAAGTCCTCCAGGGCAGCCTCAGGAGTAAATCCCATGGACAACCCACATGCAGAGGTGGAAATAAAACCACAATTGAAACCCAGGGGCAGTGTGGCTAAGGAAGAAGACCCAAAACCTTTCCACCAGTTGTACAAGCTGCAGATTAAATCCACACGATCAACTAGGCAGACTGCCTATGCAATATATAAAAGGACACTGAGAGCTCCCACAAAAGAAATTTCACTAGTTTTGATAGCTGTGGACATTGGAGGCATGAACACACAGGAGTAGGACCAGATTAGAATCTGAGCTGCTCCGATAAAAGGTCCAGAGACGAGCACAGTGTTGGAGGGCATCCTAGGGAGGTGAGGTGGACTGTAACTCCCAGCAAGGGAAAGGCCTCTGAAAGCAGTAACTCAAGAAAAAAATTTATTATTCTTATGTTTTGACTTGTTCTGTAGATTCTTTTGGATTTATTTTTCTTTTTTGTTTCCCTCCGCCTACCCATTTTTGTAGATTTTATTGGCACTATGAAATCTAAATAAGCTTTTGAGATTTTTTTTTCCCTCAGTCACATTTTTTTATTGTTGTTATAAACAGTAATCTTTAAACTTGCTGAACATAGTGAAGCCTTTGGCTTTCATTTCAGGCCTTTGAGAACTGTAAAACTTTAGGTACATCTCTTGAGCTATTATATATATATATATATATATATATATATATATATATATATATTATATATATATTGAACAGCAAGCTATTCAAATTCTTCTTATCAAAGTAGCTCATATATTAATATAAACTTTCTGAATCTAGAGAGGACAGGGGACAACTGTGGTTTAAATTGGCAAGTGTGATTCTGTTATTATAATCCTTTTATGAAAGGCTTGCCATTCGGCTCTCTGAGAATAGATAGAGTGACAGGTGCTACAACTGCTGTCTTCTCTAGGGTGTGTATGTATGTTTGGGGTTATAAACTGGGTGGGGTCTCAGGCTTTTTTTCCTTGTTTAGCTTTCTTAAAACAACAAAGATGAGTCAATAAGCTCTACTGATGCAGTGCCACCTCCACCACATACACACATCAAACACATGCGTACATACACACCAGCACACAATAATCATTATGTGCAATGATTCAGCTTCAGATGCATGAAGACAGATACTAGAATAAAGAAGGAGAATTTCTCATCATTTGTAGCTCTTTTTCATCTATAAGAACTAGAGGGAAACTTTTAAAATCTGAACTTTCAAGATTTCATAGTGAGAACACAGCAATGCTGTCTTGTGTGTGGGTCCTAAGTCACTTCAGACATGTCTGACTCTGTGCAATGATATGGTCTGTAGCCCACCAGGCTCTTCTGTCCATGGGATTCTTTAGGGAAGAATACTGGAGTGGGTTGCCATCCCCTTCCTCCAGGGGATCTTCCCAACAGGGATTGAATCCGGGTCTCCTGCATTGCAGGCAGATTTTTTACCATATGAGCCACCAGGGAAGCCTAGCTATTTGTGATATATGGTCAAATGTAAGCCCAACTATTTGTTATTTATGGTCAAATGTAAAATAAAATTAAGTGACTTAGAAATAATATTTACTGATATATCTAAGTAATGAACACAATATTTATTTTCCTATTTTAAGCCTTTAGAAAAACATATTACAACCAGCAGGGACTCATTTATAGACTTGACAGGGAATTTTCTGTCTAGAAAGATACCTTTCTTGGTATCTTGGTATCTTCAAAAGACACCTAAATTGCTTCAAGGCTACATATGGAAACGTCTAACTAGACTTTATTTTACATCTTACATTATAGAAAGCTTCTAATGAACGCACTATATTTATATTTATTTATAGATGTGAACTGGAGACATTTTAGGCAGAAGAAGAATAAGTAGGAAAGGGGATTTGTTGTGATTGCAACCAGCAGCTGAAAAGATATCACAATTCTGAAGATTTTTCTTTAATGTGTCCACTTTCTTGGCTCAAACCTGGTCAACCTGCAATTCTGTGTCTCTATGACCATAAACTGTGGAAAATTCTGAAAGAGATGGGAATACCAGACCACCTGACCAGCCTCTTGAGAAATTTGTATGCAGGTCAGGAAGCAACAGCTAGAACTGGACATGGAACAACAGACTGGTTGCAAATAGGAAAAGGAGTACGTCAAGCCTGTATATTGTCACCCTGCTTATTTAACTTCTATGCAGAGTACATCATGAGACAAGCTGGGCTGGAAGAAGCACAAGCTGGAATCAAGATTGCCAGGAGAAATAGCAATAACTTCAGATATGCAGATGACACCACCCTTATGTCAGAAAGTGAAGAGGAACTAAAGAGCCTCTTGATGAAAGTGAAAGTAGAGAGTGGAAAAGTTGGCTTAAAGCTCAATATTCAGAAAACGAAGATCATGGCATCTGGTCCCATCACTTCATGGCAAATAGATGGGGAAACAGTGGAAACAGTGTCAGACTTTATTTTGATGGGCTCCAAAATCACTACAGATGGTGACTGCAGCCATGAAATTAAAAGACGCTTACTCCTTGGAAGGAAAGTTATGACCAATCTAGATAGCATATTGAAAAGCAGAGACATTACTTTGCCAACAAAGGTCTGTCTAGTCAAGGCTATGGTTTTTCCAGTAGTCATGTATGGATGTGAGAGTTGGACTGTGAAGAAAGCTGAGCACTGAAGAATTGATGCTTTTGAACTGTTGAAGAAGACTCTTGAGAGTCCCTTGGACTGCAAGGAGATCCAACCAGTCCATTCTAAAGGAGATCAGTCCTGGGTGTTCTTTGGAAGGAATGATGCTAAAGCTGAAACTCCAATACTTTGGCTACCTCATGTGAAGAGTTGACTCATTGGAAAAGACTCTGATGCTGGGAGGGGTTGAGGTCAGGAGGAGAAGGGGACGACAGAGGATTAGATGACTGGATGGCATCACCGACTCGAAGGAAGTGAGTTTGAGTGAACTCTGGGAGTTGGTGATGGACAGGGAGGCCTGGCATGCTGTAATTCATGGGGTCACAAAGAGTCAGACACTACTGAGCAACTGAAATGAACTAAACTGAACTGATGACAATTACACTCTCATTTTTTTGAAGAATAGAGAATGAAAGATAGAATATTGTGTCTTTTCCTCTAACTAGAAAAATGTGAATATTCTCTTTCACCAAGAGGGGATGAGGACTTAGCTAATCCATTTCTTAGAAATGTTTTACTTGACATTCACTCTATTAATTATACTCATGAAAGAGATAATGTTTGTTATGGAACACAGTTTTGTAGAAATATGTAAAATACTTTGATGGGTCATATAGTACCATCTATAAAATTTTATTCATAATGTAACACAATTTAATGAATATAGCATTTTATCTTAATGGACTTCCTAGGTGGAGCTAGTGGTAAAGAACCCACCTGACAATGCAGGAGACCTAAAGAGACATGCATTTGATCCCTGGGTGGGAAGATACCCTGAAGGAGGGCAGGGCAACCCACTCCATATTCTTGCCTGGAGAATCCCATGGACAGAGGAGCCTGGCAGCTATGGTCCTCAGAGTCACAAAGAGTTGGGCACAACTAAAGTGACTTAGCACACATGCATGCAAGCACATTTATTTTAATAAATTATAAAGTAAATTATAAAGCATGTTGTAAAAAGTCTTGCATGAAAGATCATGAGAAGCTATTATGTATATGTTTAATAAGCATATGCTATTCCCAAATACCTTGAATAGAAAGTAATTTTCTACATTTGACTTATGTTAAAGAAAAATAATCTTCATAGGTTATTTAAAGGCATTTATATTTCCAAATAAATAATACTGTCACATTTGAACCCAGGAGCAGGGGCACACTACATACAAGATTAAATAATCTGCCTCTGCTCATCAAAACACATGGCTAACAAGTCAGATCATTCTATTTTACATCCTTCACTATCTTGAAGAGAAGATCATTCCCATTTACTCAAGAACATTTCTCATACATCTACCTTTGTAAAATTTTCAAAGACTATCTTATATTGTCATGAACTATTAGTGAAAGAGAATAAGATTTTCTAATTTTGGAATGGCCACTTGAGCCATAAAGATTAAAGATATACAAATCATTGTGAAGACTAAGACCCTAAATTCTTTATGATCAGTTTAACAGTCTTTTTAACAATACATTACCTCCACTAGGCTTAATTTTCCAAAAAACAAGGGCAATCTTTTAAAGTAGTCTGGTGTGACTAAACTATGTTGTTGTAAAAGACAATCCCCAAATCTCAGTGACTGAAAATAGTAGAGGAGTTCCCTGGTGGTTCAGTGATTAGGACTATGTGATTTCACTGTCATGGTCCTGGTTCAATCCTTGGTCAGGGAACTAAGATCCTAAGATTCTGCAAGGTGCATGGTGTGACCAAAAAGTATTTAAAAAATAAAGCAAAATAGTCAATTTATTCTCATGCACTGTTGGTGATATGTCTGGATAACTTTCCCAGGTGGTTTCCTTCCAAGTGATAGAAAGATTCCTTTAGTCTTACAGCCTCTACTATCTCAACTTTACTCTTTGTTACCATGCCCACAAGAGAAGCAATGACAAGCGTTCACACCTGTTCTCCTATGCTTTAGAGCAGATGTTACATGCATCACTCTGATTAGAGTCCATAAGATAGAATTAATCTTATTACCCCATCTAACTACAAGGGTAGTGGGAAGATTGCTATTCTTATGTCCATTAAAAAAAATGGGTGAGGGTTGAATACTAGCAATGTCTGACTCATAATGACTTCCTCATCATCCTAATCTTATTTTTATATGCCATAATGTATATTTTGAGATCAGACAGCCTATGCCACTTGTTAGATGTGTAATTTGTGTGGTTAATGCTTCACTCTGCTTTTTTCCCAGATGCATAATAACTGTATAGAACAAGCAGTCTTAAAATTTTGAATCTCTGGTAATACATACTACTTTGCACATGGTAAACATTTACTAATGCTTTATGGAAAGAATAAATAAATAAACAAATGGTAGCTGGTCACTGCTGCACTACTTTCTTGTGAGTAATTTCATAGAGTTATTACTGCTTTGGCAACTTTGTCATTCAGTTACTAAGTCGTGTCCAAATTTTTGAGACCCCATGGACTGCAGCATGCCAGGATTCTCCGTGCTTCACTATCTCCTGGAGTTTGCTCAAACTCATGTCCATCAAGTTGGTGATACCACCCAACAATCTCGTCTTCTGTTGCCCCCTTCTCCTACTGCCTTCAGTCTTTCCCAGCATCAGGGTCTTCTCCAATGAGTCAGCTCTTCTCATAAGGTGGCCAAAGTATTGCAGCTTCAGTTTCAGCATCAGTCCTTTCAATGAATATTCAGGGTTGATTTCCTTTAGGACTGACTGGTTTGATCTCCTTGCTGTCCAAGGGACTCTCAAGTCTTCTCCTATGCCATAGTTAGAAAGCATCAATTCTTTGGCGCTCAGCCTTCTTTATGGTTCACCTCTCGCATTCATACATAACTACTAGAAAAACCATAGTTTTGACTATACAGGCCTTTGTTGGCAAAATGATGTCTCCACTTTCTATTACACTGTCTAGGTTTGTCATAGCTTTTCTTCCAAGGAGTAAGCGTCTTTTAATTTCATGGCTGCAGTCAACAACTGCAGTGACTTTGGAGCCCAAGAAGAGGAAATCTGTCACTGTTCCCACTTTTTCCCCATTTATTTGCCATGAAGTTATAGTATAAGTATATAAGTAATATATAATATATTATATGCAAATTATGAGTAATATAAGTATTATTGTTCAACACAAATATTTATGAATGAAGTTAAGAGTCATTAGTATTAAGTAATTTGCCCAGGAAGACCCAGTTAGCAAATGGCTGAGCCAGAATATATTCTCATGTCTACATTTGTGCAGGATTTTTGTTAAGATGTCAGGAAGGAAAAATTAGGTAACCATAATTTTTGCCACATGGCAAATACTATGATTATTGTTCCACATAAAGCTCTCTTTTTATTTCATCTATGCATAAACTTGTATATAAATATATTTGTAAGTATTGTCATATAATAAGGACATAGGAACCCACTAACAAAAATGAAATTTAAGACCACAAAAATCTATGTGGTCTGACCCTCACCTCATAGCCTTGTCTTTCTTACCTTGACATAACCAACATCCTAAATTCAGAGTTCATTGTTACTCTGCCCTCTTTTAATATTCATTTACCTCCTAAAGAGTGTATGTATTAAAATTAGTTTTCCAGTTTGCAAAATGTGTACCATATTGTACACAATCTTTCAAATTTACATATTCATTTATATTTTACTGCCCACATTTGGCTATCCTGTAGTCTGTTATTGTACATTATATTCATTTTGAGTATTAATTATATTCTGTAAGTTAAATACAGCATATGACTTCAACCTTCTAGAAACATACATTTTTTGAATATGTAGCATGTTGCCTAGAAGTGAATTCAAAATATTTTAGCAAGGGTAAATTGTTTAAAAATGTTCAAAAATACAAACAATGAAAATAAAATACAATATTATCAAGTTTAACTGCTATTCATTTGAAATTAATTATGTTTTTTCTTAAATAAGTGTATGACCTGATTATTTCCTCTAGATGAATCCATTCATCTGTGTGTAAGTTTCAGGGATGGTCCCAGTAGAAAAATGAATCTGCTTAATTAAGGGGCTCTATTGCAACCTATATTAAATCATTTCTATACTTTTCGTCAGATTTAACTATTGTCTATGTAAAGTATTGCGGACAAAATTTTAGAAGACAAGAAATTGTTTCCTATGAAAAATAAGGTAGCACAAACGTAGTTTGACTCAGGGGTAGGTAACCTCCCCTTGTAAGGTCATTGTTGAAGCAGGTAATAGGGTTGCCTTGGATTTATTAGTACAATAGATTACCTGTTGTCTAGGGATTACATAAGAAAATTATTGAGAGTCCAAAATTCTGCAGCTATTTCTTATTTTGTAAAATAAGAAAATCATACCTTCATTGTCAAGAATCAATAATAAATGTAAATGTCTTAACTTTGTCTCAGTGCACAAGTAAGAATTGTGACTATTATTACAATCCTAATAGATATTGCTCACTGAAGGACTAGACATTTCTTAGATTGAAAAGAAGTATGGCCATTTTTGCAAGTTGCCTTTTAAGGAACACAGTTAGAAAAGGAGACAACCAATTATATCAGATTAATTCTCAGGTATATGTGACCTTGCAGCAATCAGTATTCTACAAGGAACAAATTCCAGAGAGTTTTATGTCCTCAAAGGATGACTAAAAACACTCAGGATACTGCTTACAAATGGCCAAGATTTCAAAGAAGAAACTTATTTATTAGCAAGACAAGTCTCCTTAGAGATGAACTGTAAATCACACAGAGCTACCTTATCACTTGGAACAGAGAGAAGCAATTAAGGACCAGACAACTCGCCCCTTTCCAGATCCAATCCTTACCACCAGGCAGGCACAGATCATTCACAATATGACTGAAAGTGAAGAGCATCAATGAACTTGAAAAAGACCTTTATTTTGTATTCATCATGCATTTAAAGAAGAGAGAGCACAAGTAAAATAAAGGAAGATAAGGCATCCTTACTTTAGCAATTGGTAAGATCATTGAGGTGTGGTATGATGAGCCTAGTTTTGCCTGCCTAAAACCTGCCTGAATTAAATCAGAAGTGCACAGAGGGCAAAATAAAGTATGACAATAAAACTATTGGGCTTTATGTTCTTTTAAATTAACAGGGGGTTAAATTAAGCAAATTTAAAATGGCATTAAAAGAGTTTCAATACCATAAAGTCGAGAAGTTAAGACTTCGATTATGTTTTACTCTCCACCTTCTGTTAATGTGTGGCAGTACAAACTCCCCTTCACAGATCACCTGTAAATCTCTGCTTTAATAGGTGGCAGGACTAAAAACAACTCTGAGAGAAAATTGCCTTAAGTGAGAATGCTTTGTTAGGATTCACCTTACTTTTTGTTTTACATAAAAATTGGAATTGTATGCTAACCTTTCACTCTTATCTTGACAAATGTATAAATTAATTTATGGCAATTGCATTCTTGGGCATTTTTTAGGCCCTTAAATCTCTATATCTTCATACTTGCCTGCCCTCTACTCACCTCTGCAATACTGAATTTATTCACTTTCTGTTTAGGACATAAAACTATCTTATAATGAAGGGCAATTCATTGATAGCATGTATCCATAGATGTGCCTTAGAATATCCAAGGTACTGCAGTAACAACAAAAGCCTCACTTGTTTAATAATAAAGCTGCAATGTGCCTGAATATCCCTTCTTTGGCCATGGGACCCTCCAAGGGAGGGCAGCCCCACAGAATGTATTAGGCAGAAACAGGAGCACTTTAACAATGGTAAACATAATCTTTCTACCCTTCTACAGCCATATATTGAAAAGTTTTTTTATGGCATTATAACATTGTCTAACCCCACCAAAAATCTGAAATTTGACACTGGCTTTTGTCATATATATATATATATATATATATATATATATATATATATATACATACACACATATATTTATATTTATACATACATAAATTACACGACTGAGTGACTTCACTTCACTTCTTACATAAATTAACCTGGATCTATAAACAAGTTTAAGAAACAAAGCCTGGTGAAATAAAGTCCTAGAATAGAGTGCTTTTACATAAATTATTGAAAGTTCAACTGATGTAAGACATGTTCGTTGGAAAGACTGATGTTGAAGCTGAAACTCCAATACTTTGGCCACCTGATGCAGCTAGCTGACTCATTTGAAAAGACCCTGATGCTGGGAAAGATTGAGGGCAGGAGAAGGGGACGACAGAGGATGAGATGGTTGGATGGCATCCCCGACTCAATGGACATGAATTTGGGTAAACTCCGGGAGTTGGTGATGGACAGGGAGGCCTGGTGTTGTTGTGGTTCATGGGATTGCAAAGAGTTGGACATGAATGAGCAACTGAACTGAACTGAACTGAAATGAACTGAATACATGTAAACTCCTTAGATGTGTGCCTGGTAATTAATAAGTGCTGAGTTGTTTTCTGTTAAATATTATTAGAAATTTTAAGAAAATATATAGGAAACAAGGGTTGAGGGTTGAAAAAGTCCATGTGACTATGTATTGTGCTAGTTTTCTCTTATAAAACTGTTTCTGTTTAAAAATAACAAAGTCTGTTTCTCCATTGGGAAAATATACAAACTGAAATTAGAACTTCAAATGCAGATATGAAATGACCATAACATCCTTAAGAATGTTATCCTAAATTTCAACAACATTAAATCACAATTATATTTGCCAGAGAAGTTAAGCATCTAAGGATTCCACTAAAACCAAATTAAGAGGACTTAGCACAATTATCACTAGCACAAAATTTGAATCACTTCAGATAAAACCCTTGCAATTGTCTTAACCACAGGCAAAACAACAACTGAAACCTAAAATCAAAATTTAGATGAGTACTTTTGTACTTTCCACTAAAATGTATATAGAATAAATTGCATTCTTGTAGCCCATAATGTTGACAGGAAATGACTATACAGATGTGTAGACAGTCTGGAAGCTTGGAACCAATTTAATCGACATCGATTTTTTGATCTAACACGGGAATGATAATGTTAGTTAACAATGGAAATTAAAATTATTTATCTTACCAAAAATACCACCCTTTTTGAACACAACCATAATCATACACTTTTTAAAAAGTTGACATTATACTGGAAAAAAGGTGTTTTATAAAACTGGCTTTGGAAAAATAATAATAAACTTTTATAAGGCAAAGATAATTTACACAAAATTCAATCAAACACTTTCTCCAGTGTTATATCAGAGCTGAGCATATCACCATCATTTGAATATTTCCAGTGGTGAAACAAACTCATTTTTTAGGTAACAGTGTAATTGCTCAATCTCTCTGACCAAAAAAAAAACAAAAACAAACAAAAAATTCTGCTTTCTTGAGACAGAGCATGAAAGTTTTAAATTAGTCACTTTATACAGTTATCTGGTCTAACTCAAGAAAGCAGATGTACTCATCCAGCCTCTGAAAAAAATTGAGTAGCTAACTTTAGCTGAAATATCTTCTCCTTCAAACATTTCCTGCTTAATCATCATTTCCCAAGTTATCAACTTCTAGGTCAATCCAACAGTAAATATGTCCTTTAAACTGAAGACCCTATTCCAAATATTGGATTGGCCAAAAGATTCATATGGGTTTTCCCATAACAATGCATTGCAAAATCTGAATGATCTTTTTGGCCAACCCAATATACACTAGCCAGTGGAGAGTAATATGGAGTATTTTGCTTGATCTGAGAATTTCTTCATGTATTAGTAAGGTCTGATATTTTATTAGCCCAGTCTTATTAACTTCATATATATTGTTGGCTTATATTACACTTATGATCCACCAAAACCTTTAGGCAATTTTCATAGTAGGTATCTATAAATGAAGACCATACTTTGACTATATAGTAGGCTTTGCATCTAAATGTGGTACTTAACATTTCTGTTGTATTCTTTTTTAATCAATAATGTTTTTATGATTTAAAATCATTTAAATCACATGGCAAATTAAGTTTTTCAACTTACAATTATATTTTTCCTTTTTAGTTCTGTGTCAGCCAAAATTATATGGATAAGGATGGTTGTTTATGTTTATTAATGTCTTTTGTAGGAACAGAATATGTTATAGACTTTGGCAAAGCTTCCAAATTTTGCATATTGAAAGCAATACTTTTATGAATGTTTTGTACTTGTCCTTCAGTGTAAATGTGTATCTAAGACATATATCAATAACTAAGACATACATAATACAAAGCTTTACCATTTCTGGATTTGGAAAAAATGAACAGCTTTTCAAATATTATATTATACCCCCAACAGCACTGTGTGTTTCCCTGGTTTATATCCTTCCCAACATTTGTGTTGTCAGATATTTAAATCTTTGCTAGTCTGGTAGATATATAACTGCAACTTACTTCATTTTTATGCATTTCCTTGATTATTGATAATGTTGAGTCCCTTTTCATAGGTATATTGGCCATACAGAAGACAAAGAGAATGAAAAGAGGCAGCATACTGGTATCAGAAAAAGTGGCTTCCGTTAATTTAAACTTACTTATCAAGTACTGATTATAAAGGATTTCTTCTTAAGGGGCTAGTATGAGTTTTTTGCCCAGTTTTGAGTTTGATTATACATCTATTTTTTGAATTTTGAATTTTTTGAATTTTACTATAAACAAAGCTGAGAGCCAAAGAATCGATGCTTTTGAACTGTGGTGTTGAAGACTCTTGAGAGTCCCTTGGACTGCAAGGAGATCCAAGCAGTCCATCCTAAAGGAAATCAGTCCTGAATATTCATTGGAAGGACTGATGCTGAAGCTGTAACTCCAATACTTTGGCCACCTGATGTGAAGAATTGACTCATTGGAAAAGACTGTGATGCTGGGAAAGATTGAAGGTGGGAGGAGAAGTGGATGACAGAGGATGAGATGGTCAGATGGCATCACCAACGTGATGGACACGAGTCTGAGCAAGCTCTGGGAGTTGGTGATGGACAAGGAATCCTGGCATGCTGCAATCCATGGGGTTACAAAGAGTCGGACATGACTGAGTGACTGAACTGAATACATATTTTTTCCTATTAAAAGTATGGCCATCTCTCTATCTACCTATCATCTAACTGGTGATCCACTGATCTAGAATATCAGTTCTTTCTTGACTATGTATGTTGGCTATACGTTAAATATTAATTGCACATATCTTTTATTTTTTGCTGTGTCTTTTGATAAACAGAAGTTTATTAATTTTATCAAGGACTAATTTAATACTTTATACCTTGTAGTTAGTAGTAATTTATGGAAATTACCTTTCTCCATTTTCAGCTAACAGTATGTATGCCGAGATGGTCAATACCAAAATCAGATTGACTATATTCTTTGCAGCTGAAGGTGGAGAAGCTCTGAACCATCAGCAAAAATAAGACTAGGGGCTAACTGTAGCTCAAATCATCAGGTCCTTAGTGAAAAATTCAGATTTAAATTGAAGTAGGGAAAGTCACTAGCCCATTCAGGTATGACCTAAATCAAAGCCCTTCGATTATACAGTGGAAGTGGCAAATAGACTCAAGGTAGTAAATCTGATGGACAGAGTGTCTGAAGAACTATGGAGAGATGTCCATAACATTGTACAGGACACAGGGATTAAAACCATCCCCAAGAAAAAGAAATGCAAAAGAGGCAAAATGGTTGTCTGAAGAGGCCTTACAAATAGCTGAGAAAATAAGAGAAAGGAAAGGTAAAGGAGGAAAGAAAAGATATACCCATCTGAATGCAGAGTTCCAAAGAATAGCAAGGAGAGATAAGAAAGCCTTCCAAAGTGAATGCAAAGAAATAGAGGAAAACAGTAGTATGTGAAAGACTAGAGTTTTCTTCAAGAAAATTAGAGATACCAAGGGAACATTTCATGCGAAGATGGACACAATAAAGGACAGAAATGATATGGCCTAACAGAAGCAGAAGATATAAAGAAGAGGTGGCAAGAATACGCAAAGAAACTATACAAAAAAGATCAAAGGTAACCAAGATGGTGTGATCAGTTACCTAGAGCCAGACATCCTGGAGTGTGAAGTCAAGTGGGCCTTAGGAAGCATCGCTAAGATCAAAATTAGTGGATGTGATGGAATTACAGATGAGCTATTTCAAATCCTAAAAGATAATGCTGTGAAAGTGTCACATTCAATATGCCAGCAAATTTGGAAAACTCAGCAGTGGCCACAGGGCTGGAAAACGTCAGTTTTCATCTAATCCCAAAGAAAGGTAATGCCAAAGAATGTTCAAACTACAGCACAATTGCACTCATTTCACATACTAGCAAGGTCATGCTTAAAATCCTTCAAGCTAGGCTTCAACAGTATGTGAACTGAGAACTCTCAGATGTACAGCTGGATTTAGAAAAAGCAGAGGAACCAGAGGTTAAATTGTCAACATCTGTAGTATCATAGAAAAAGCAAGAGAATTCCAGAAAAGCGTCTACTTCTATTTCACTGACTATGCTAAAGTTTGACTGTGTGGATCACAAAAAACTGTGGAAAATACTATAGAGATGGGAAAACTAGCCCACCTTATCTGCTTCCAACCTGTATGCAGATCAAGAAGCAACAATTAGATCTGGACATGGAACAACATACTGGTTCAAAATTGAGAAAGCAGTATATCAAGGATGTATATTGTCACTCTGCTTATTTAAATTATATGCAGAGTACCTCATGCAAAATGCCAGGTTGGATGAAGTACAAGCTGGAATCGAGACTGCCATGAGAAATATATACAACCTCAGATATGCAGATGATACCACACTTAAGGGAGAAACTAAGAGGAACTAAAGAGCCTCTTGATGAAGGTGAAAGTGGAGAGTTAAAAAGCTGGCTTAAAACTCAATGTTCAAAAAACTAAGATTGTTGCATCTGGTCCCATCACTTCATAGCAAATAGATGGGAAAACAATGGAAAGAGTGAGAGATTATTTTCTTGTGTGCCAAAATCACTGTGGACAGTGACTGCAGCATGAAATTACAAGATGCTTGCTCTTTGCAAGAAAAGCTATGACAAAACTAGACAGCATATTAAAAAGCAGAATCATTACTTTGGTGACAAAGTTCTGGTAGAGTAAAAACTGTGACCTTCCCAGCAGTCATGTGTAGATGTGAAAGTTGGACCACAAAGAAGGCTGGGCATGGAAGAAATGATGCTTTTGAACTGTGGTGTTGGAGAAGACTCTTGAGAGTCCCCTAGACTGTGAGGAGATCCAACAAGTCAGTCCTAAGGAAATCAGTCCTGAATATTCATTGGAAGACTGATGTTGAAGCTGAAACTCCAATACTTTGGCCACCAGATGTGAATAACTGACTCATTTGAAAAGACCCTGATGCTGGGAAAGATTGAAGGCAGGAGGAGAAGGAGACAGCATAGTATGAGATGGTTGGATGGCATCACTGACTCAACGGACATGAGTTTGAGCAAACTCCAGGAGATGGTAAAGGACAGGGAAGCCTGGCGTGCTGCAGTGCATGGGGTCGCAAAGATTCAGACATGACTGAGTAACTGAACAACATTTCTGCCCATCTCCAATATGCTTTCTTTTTATTTTCCTCAAGACTTCCAACAAGTTTACTCTTTATGTGTTTCACATATTATATTTTTGTTTCATAAATATTTGCATTCAAAATTGCAGAGCTATTTGATATTTTGGAGAATATAAAATTCAGAGTTTCTCTGAACTGAATGAATTGAATGAATTTCAATTCATTGAAAGGATTTAAGGAGTTTTTTAAACATACATTCTCAGATTAACCCACCCACCTAACTAAATCTATTGGAATCTCCAGGTTCCCAGATACTCCCCACCTCTCACACACATACACTTTTTTTGTTTTTTTAATCTTTTGATTACTGAAGTTTGAGGAAAACTGGGTAACACAAGCTACTTGCTTTAAAAATACAAAAAAATGAGATCCAAAAAGTGACTTAATTAAGGCCATTCATTTATTTAACATCAGGGACTAAACAAAAACCTACATAGAAAGGTATCCTCCTTGGTGACTGTTCCTTTGGCTCTCTACTTTCTCCAACTCCTCTATTTCTCTTAATCTAATACACTAATCTTTACTTCTAGTTATTAATTTTAATGCAGCTCTCCAGAAACTTCATTCTTCTCTTTAATCATAATAATAGAAATACAGCATGCTACCCAGCTGGACTACATTTCTCAGCCTCCTATGCAGTCAGCTATGACTGTAAGTTTATGAATGGAATGTGAGCTTCTAGAAGTGATGTCCACTTATTTCAGGCCTGGTATTTAATACAAGAGTTTCTTTGCATGGCCTTGAATCCCTTTTCTCCTTTGGAGTATGCAGAACATCTTAGGGTACTGGGGTTACAAATGACCAAGAAGCAAAGATACATTGCTGGGTTTTGGTCCCCTTTGAAGTGTTAAGTGAAAGATAACTAGATTTCTATGATCTTAAGGTGTATGCTTAAATCTTATTGTAATAGCAATATAGCATTAAGTAATTAAATGTTTTCATCTACTTTTAAGCACTGTTCATTGAAGAAGACTTTCATGCCTGTCAATAAACAATGCTTAAAAATAAAGGAGAATAACTGAAGGGGAAAGACTAGAGATCTCATTAGGAAAA
This sequence comes from Bubalus kerabau, assembly GCF_029407905.1. Lineage (NCBI taxonomy): Eukaryota > Metazoa > Chordata > Mammalia > Artiodactyla > Bovidae > Bubalus > Bubalus kerabau. The sequence goes on from NC_073624.1 coordinate 254,578,062, forward strand.
TTGGAAATATTTTGCCCAAAGATGGTCACAATAAAGGACAGAAGCATAGTATAATAAAGTAGATAAAGTGAAGAGATCTAGTAAAGGATGAAGAAATCAAGAAGAGATGGAAAGAATATACAGAAGAACTGAACAAAAAATATCTTAATGAGCCAGATAACCATGATGATTTGGTCAGTCACCTAGAGCCAGATATTCTTAAATGTGAAGTCAGGTGGGCCTTAGGAAGCACTGATATCAGTAAAGATAGTGAAGGCAAGGGAAATCTAGTAGAGCTATTCAAAACCGAAAAAGATGGGGTTTTGCACTCAATCAAAAGTCTTGTACTCAATATATCAGCAAATCTGGAAGACCCAGCGGTGGCCACAGGACTGGTCAATCCTCAACCCAATTCCCAAGAAGGCCAGTCCTAAAGAATGTTAAAACCAGTGGACAATTGCACTCATCTACCATGCTAGTAAAGTCATCCTGAAAATATTGTGTGCTAGGATTCCGTATTGCACAAACCAAGAACTTCCAGATATCCAAGCTGGAAAGAAAAGGCAGAGGAATCAGGGATCAAATTGCCAACATTTGGTGAATCATGGAGAAAGCAAGGAAAAACGTCTTTCCTGAAAAACATTCCAGAAAAACATCTACCTCTGTTTCATTGACTACACTCAAGCCTTTGTGTGGATCATAACTACTGGAAAACTCTTCAGTTCAGTTCACTTGCTCAGTCGTGTCTGACTCTTTGTGACCCCATGAATCACAGCACGCCAGGCCTCCCTGTCCCGGAGTTCACCCAGACCCATGTCCATTGAGTCAGTGATGCCATCCAGCAATCTCATCCTCTGTCGTCCCCTTCTCCTCCTGCCCCCAATCCCTCCCAGCATCAGAGTCTTTTCCAATGAGTCAACTCTTCACATGAGGTGGCCAAAGTACTGGAGTTTCAGCTTTAGCATCATTCCTTCCAAAGGAATCCCAGGGCTGATCTCCTTCAGAATGGACTGGTTGGATCTCCTTGCAGTCCAAGGGAGTCTCAAGAGTCTTCTACAACACCACAGTTCAAGAGCATCAATTCTTCGGCGCTCAGCCTTCTTCACAGTCCAACTCTCACATCCATACATGACCACAGGAAAAACCGTAGCCTTGACTAGACGGACCTTTGTCGGCAAAGTAATGTCTCTGCTTTTGAATATGCTATCTAGGTTGGTCATAACTTTCCTTCCAAGGAGTAAGCATCTTTTAATTTCGTGGCTGCAGTCACCATCTGCAGGGATTTTGGAGCCTCCCAAAATAAAGTCAGCCACCGTTTCCACTGTTTTCCCATCTATTTCCCCTGAAGTGATGGGACCGGATGCCATGATCTTCGTTTTCTGAATGTTGAGCTTTAAGCCAACTTTTTCACTCTCCACTTTCACTTTCATCAAGAGGCTCTTTAGTTCCTCTTCACTTTCTGCCATAAGGGTGGTGTCATCTGCATATCTGAGGTTATTGATATTTCTCCCGGCAATCTTGATTCCAGCTTGTGTTTCTTCCAGCCCAGCGTTTCTCATGATGTACTCTGCATATAAGTTAAATAAGCAGGGTGACAATATATAGTCTTGACGTACTCCTTTTCCTATTTGGAACCAGTCTGTTGTTCCATGTCCAGTTCTAACTGTTGCTTCCTGACCTGCATACAAATTTCTCAAGAGGCAGATCAGGTGGTCTGGTATTCCCATCTCTTTCAGAATTTTCCACAGTTTATTGTGATCCACAGTCAAAGGCTTTGGCATAGTCAATAAAACAGAAATAGATGTTTTTTCTGGAACTCTTGCTTTTTCCATGATCCAGCGGATGTTGGCAATTTGATCTCTGGTTCCTCTGCCTTTTCTAAAACCAGCTTGAACATCAGGAAGTTCACGGTTCACATATTGCTGAAGCCTGGCTTGAAGAATTTTGAGCATTACTTTACCAGCGAGTGAGATGAGTGCAATTGTGCGATAGTTTGAGCATTCTTTGGCATTGCCTTTCTTTGGGATTGGAATGAAAACTGACCTTTTCCAGTCCTGTGGCCACTGCTGAGTTTTCCAAATTTGCTGTTATATTGAGGGCAGCACTTTCACAGCATCATCTTTCAGGATTCGGAATAGCTCAACTGGAATTCCATCACCTCCACTAGCTTTGTTCGTAGTGATGCTTTCTAAGACCCACTTGATTTCACATTCCACGATGTCTGGCCATCCTGGATCACACCATCATGATTATCTGGGTCGTGAAGATCTTTTTTGTACAGTTCTTCTGTGTATTCTTGCCACCTCTTCTTAATATCTTCTGCTTCTGTTAGGTCCATACTATTTCTGTCCTTTATCGAGACCATCTTTGCATGAAATGTTCTCTTGGTATCTCTAATTTTCTTGAAGAGATCTCTAGTCTTTCCCATTTTGTTGTTTTCCTCTATTTTTTTGCATTGATCGCTGAAGAAGGCTTTCTTATCTCTTCCTGCTATTCTTTGGAACTCTGTATTCAGATGCTTATATCTTTCCTTTTCTCCTTTGCTTTTCGCTTCTCTTCTTTAAAGGGATGGAAATACCTGTCTTTCCTGTCTTCTGAAAAACCAGTATGCAGGTCAAGAAGCAACAGTTGGAACATTGTATGAAACAACTGATTGGTTCAGGATTGAGAAAGGAGTACAATAGGGCTATCTGTTGTCACCCTGTTTGCTTAACTTACACACTGAGTGCATCATGAGAAATGAAGAACTGGATGAGTTACAAGCTGGAATCAAGATAGGTGGGAGAAATATCAACAACCTCAGATATACAGATGATACCACTCTAATGGCAGAAAGCAAAGAGGAACTAAAGAACCTCTTGATGAGGGTGAAGGAGGAGAGTGAGAAAGTCAGCCTAAATCTAAATGCTAAAAAAAACTAAGATCATGGCATCTGGCCCCATTACTTCATGCAAAAAGAATGGGAAAAGGTGGAAGCTGTGACAGATTTCCTCTTCTTGGGCTCTAAAATCACTGTGGATGGTGACTGCAGCCATGAAATCAGGAGATGATTGCTTCTTGGCAGGAAAGTTATGACAAACCTAGACAGTATGTTGAAAAGCAGAGACATCACTCTGCCGACAAAAGTCTGAATAGTATAGTTAAGGCTATGGTCTTCTCAGTGGTCACATATGGTTGTGATAGCTGGACCATAAAGAAGGCAGAGTGCCAAAGAATTGATTACTTCAAACTCGTGCTGGGGAAGACTCCTGAGAGTCCCTTGGACAGGGAGGAGATCAAACCAGTCAGTATTAAATAAAATCAGCCCTGAATACTCATTGGAAAGACTGATGCTGTAGCTGAATCACCAGTATTTTGGTCACCTGATGTAAACAGCTGACTCACTGGAAGGTCCCTGATGCTGGGAAAGATTGAGGGAAGGAGGAGAAGAGGGCATCAGAGGAAGAGATGGCTGGATGGCATCACTGTCGCAATGGACATGAATTTGGACAAACTCTGGGAGATGGTAAGGAACAGGGAGGCCTGGTATATGCTGCAGTCCATGGGGTCCCATACAGTCAGACATGACTGGGCAACTGAACAATAACAACAATAAAATGTTTGGGCTTCCATGGTGGCTCCATGGTGAAGAATCCGGCTGCCAATGCAGGAGATCCAAGTTAGATCCCTGAATCAGGAAGATCCCCAGATAAGGAAATGACAATCCACTCTAGTATTCCTCCCTGGGAAATCCCATGGACAGAGGAGCCTGGAGGTGTCTACAGTCCATGGGGTTGTTAAAGAGTTGGACACCACTTAGTGACTAAACAACAACAGCTCAAATGTGTATAATAAGGCAGATGATTTTACCTCTCTAGAAAGATCTATCCATGTAATGAACATGGATGCTTACCCTATTTAATTTTATATAACATAGAAGAACAAGGTGTTTTTAAGATAAAAAGAATAATATTAGATTTAAAATTAATTGACTCAAAAACAAATGCTTGGATAATTCAGATGTATATCCAATTTTAACTTGAAATTGTGCTATCATTGCCTGATATCTTTCAGAGAATCATTCAGAATAGAGAAGAGAATACACTTATTTGCAACAATGGCTTTTTCTCCTTCAACTTTTAAGTGGTATTTGAATGAATGAGATATTTAAAATTGTGCCATGGACTCTATCAAATAAGAAGTTGATGACTAGAAACTGCTTGCTAAATGTCACATAACCATCTTCTGACAATCTTCCATCTTCTGAAGCAAATTTTATAGCCCCGTATCACTTGTAAAACAATTTAATAGAATGATTATAAATGTGTTAATCTTAACATAAAAGATTTTAGGTTACTTTACAAAAAGTTGAAGAAAGTCTCAAGAACTTTGGTGGCAAATTGCAATAAAAAGCTATACATCATTGGCAAAATATGTCACTCCAAATAGTTTGACATTAAATGTTTTATTGAAATTTTGCTGATAATCCTTTATGAATTCAAATTAAATGAGGTAGCTTTTTATGTAAGAAAATAACCTACAGCTGTCTTCATATCCTTCCATGAAGCTGTCATTGAAAGGTTACTGATATCTTTCTACTTTACTTCAATGCATGACCAGTGAAACAAGTGAGCTTTCAGTAACATTAAATTAGAACCCTCATAAAAGTGTTACTCTTTAAAATGCTGATATTTCTCAGTTAATGTAAAAGGATATATAGAAGGATATGTATGTAAAAGAGTTAATACAAATTAAAAAGCCTGCTTCAAGTGATTAATTTGTCTTAAAGCTATAGTACTTTTAGTGTACAAAGTCCTCTATCTTTTTGAACATCTGAAATTAAAATTTATTGTACATAATCTAAAAATAAGTGGTTTGGAAGTCTCTATTTTCCTGAAAAATACAGGTACATTCAGAAAAAAATACCTTAAAACTGTTTCTGTTTCAACAAAAAATAATATTACATATTCATACCATAATTACACTTCATAATGTTATTCCATAGGCTTTAATATTTTACCATTATATCTAGAAATGTATAGGTTTTTAAGGTTTTTAATTGAAAACTATAATTGTACTATATATATGTGTGTGTGTATATATACATGTATGTGTGTATGTATATACATATAGCTGACTAACAATGTTGTGATAGATTCAGATGGACAGCAAAGGGACTCAGCAATACATATACATGTATCCATTCTCCCCCAAACTTCCTCAGGCTGCCACATAACATTAAACACAGCATTGTTGTACTTAATTACATTTTAATGTGTCATTAGTAGCATAATATACCCACAGATTCAAAAATTATCAACTTATGGACAAACCCATTTCATCTATAACTGCATAGCTTTCCCCTCACTTCTTTGCCCACACATACTGCATTATTTTGAGGTAAACTGCATATGTCATATAATTTCATCCATAAATATTTTAAATATAAATCTCTAAATCCTAAGACTTCACTTATTTATATATACCATAGTACACTTTCATGCACATAAAACTGTACATTTCGTAGCTTTTAACTAAATGGTTGATTTATTGGAAATGATCAAAACAATAACTGAATTTAGATATATTTCTTATTTCTTATTTTATATTTTGGCCCTACATTCCCAAACTTATGTAATCAAAGAAACTATCCTAAAAATTCTACAAGGACTAATTTAGTTCTAAAAATAAATTTTGTTATTATGAAATTAATTCAGCAAATTATACAAATCAGAGGAGTGCAGGTTGTTTACTTTTTGCAAATTGGACTCATCAATGAAACTACCATTCTGATCAAGAAACACATTACCACATCCTAGAAATCCCCTGGTAGCTCACTCAGTGACATCTCTTTTCATCCTCTGACTTCTGCTGCTGCTGCTAAGTTGCTTCAGTCGTGTCCGACTCCGTGCTACCCCAAAGATGGCAGCCCACCAGGCTCCTCCATCCCTGGGATTCTCCAGGCAAGAATACTGGACCAGGTTGCCATTTCCTTCTCCAATGCGTGCATGCTAAGTCGCTTCAGTCGTGTCTGACTCTGTGCGACCCCATAGACAGCAGTCCATCAGGCTCCTCTGTCCACAGGATTCTCTAGGTAAGAATACTGGAGTGGGTTGCCATTTCCTTTTCCATGTTACGCTTTTAACTGAATTTTAAATTTATCTTCATGACATCACACAATGTATACTGTTTTGTATCTAGTTTATTTCACACAATAACAGGTTCATGAATTTTACTTTTATATCTTGTGCACATGAGTATTTTTATCTAGTCACTTACCTAAACAGAATTATACTTAAAAGTTATATTACAATTTATTTATTCTAATATTTATATAACTTTTTGTTGTTTCTAGGATTTTTTTATTATAATATTCCCACTAAGAAAATACATTAATATACATTTTGTTCCAAATATTTTCATAGTTATGTTGACTGTATTTCTATAAGTGAAAGTGATAAGTCATAAATTACTTGCATTTTCAACTTAAGTAGCCATCTCCAAACATTTCCCAAAGTGGGTTATACCAACTTTTATTTCTATCAGCAGCATATTAAGAATCCCAATTAATTTTCATTCTTGCCAAAGATGATATTATGAGATACAGCCTTTTTACTTTTACACAATCTTGAGTGTCTGTACTACTATCTCATTTGGATTTTAATTTAAATTATTCCATGACTATTAAGATGAGAAATGTTTCATCTGTTTACTGGCTATTTCAGCATCAACTAGCATCTTGATAGTACTCAGGTTCCATTTCGGCAAGAACATTTCATTGGTAGAGTTGTATATTTCCACAAGGTGGCACATAACATCTACATATATCCATTTTTATGATATTAATAGTTTTAGATTATCATTGCCTAGATTATGACTCTATTAGATGTTGGCGTTTAAGAGTGATATTCAGAATCATTAATACTTCACTTTCAGTGGGAACAAGTCTAGAAAAACAGACTTCCTCTCATCAGTTATTTGGTTTTCATGAAGAACTGTTTGTGTAGTAATTGGAGTTTAAACATTTGTATCTTTATTATTTACTAGTTTTCTGAATAATAAGATGTTAAATTGTTAAGTTCTCACTGCTGTGGGAGTCTCAAACTCCAATTTATTTTTCTTTAACCTCATGCAAATGAGAATGTTACTTTATTCTGTCTTACATGGCACCTCACAAGGAGGAACAAATAATGACTTAGACATATTTGATACATTCCAAATCACTGGAGTTATTTTATTGATCCTCGAGCATCCTATCTTTGGCCAATAAAAGACCTTGCAGGTTAAAATTTAGGCCATTCTGACACGATAATAGTAGTTTTTCTTATCTGGACTGCTTTCTACATAACAAGGTATTCCAGCCTCATTTTTATAAAGCTCCTGTTTCAAATGTGGGATTAATCACACCTCCTCAAAGAGCCCTGTTTCATTTTAGTTATAGATTATATCTGATACTACAACTGTACATTATAAAGGATTTAGTCATTGTTTCTAGGCCTTTTCACTGAAAAGAACTAAGAACTTTTTTTTTTTCCCTCCCACAAAAGTATGTATCTTTAAGACTATAACAGGTAGCCATTTTCCCTAATTTCAGAGTCAGAGAAATTTAAGCAAAATGAGAAGACAGAGGAAAATGTAATCAATTGAAAGAGCAAGGGAAAACTCCTAGAAAACAAAAACAACTAATGTAGCAAAAATAATTAACCAAATAGAGTTCAAAGTATTAGTGATAAGAATGCTAACTGGATTAGGGGAAAATAGATGAATTAAACAGTAAGAATTATAAAAAAGAATTAGAAAATATTTTTTAAAAAGTCAAAATTGAATAGTATGATAATTGAAATTTAAAAAAAAACCACACAATCATAATGGTAAAAAGAAAACAAATTTTTAAAATTTAGAAAAGTTTAAAAGACTTGTGGATCAGTAACTGTACCAACATTCACATTATAGGGGTCCTAGTAGGATAAAAGAGAGAGAAGGACATGAAAAATGTAAATCATGAAATTTTGGGTTAAAACTTTGAGAACCTGAATAAGAAAACAGATATCCAGGTACAGAAAGCACAAAGTCCCAAAAACAAAATGAATTCAAAAGACCTACATCAAGACATAATTAAAATGGCAAAATTTAAAAATGCAAAGAAATATTTGTAAAGGCAGCAAGAGAAAAACAAAGATAAATATGCAAGGGAACCCCGAATAAGGATATTGGCTGATTTTTCTGCAGAAAATTTACAGGCCAGAAGGGAATGTCATGTTATATTAATAGTGCAGAAAGGAAAAACAAAGAAAAAAAACTAGGACTCTACCCAGCCAAGTACTGGATACAAAATTAACATGCAAAAATCAATTGCATTTCTTTATGCTAACAATGAATCAGAAACGGAAAGTAAAAAAAAAAAAAAAATTAAATCACATAAAAAATAAAATAAAATATTCAGAAATAAACTTGACCAAGGAGGTGAAACACTTATATGCTGAGAATTAGAAAACACTGATAAAGAAAACTGAAGATTATTTAAAGAGATGCAAAGAGAGAACACATTCTTGAACTGGAAAAGTTAATACTGTGAAAATGGTCATATTACCTAAAGCAATCTACAGACTTAATGTGATGTTTACTAAATAACCCATGATATTTTTCACAGAACTGGGAGAAACAATCCTAAAATTTATATGTACCATCAAAAATGAAAGTCTCTCAGTTATGTCCGACTCTTTGAAACCCCATGGACTATACAGTCCTAGTCCATCAAATTCTCCAGGCCAGAATACTGGAGTGGGTAGCCTTTCCCTTCTCCAGGGGATCTTCCAAACCCAGAGATTTAATTCAGATCTCACAGATTGCAGGCAGATTCTTTACCAGCTGAGCCACAAGGGAAGCCCCCAAATCCTGAAGTGGATAGCCTATCCCTTCTCCAGGGGATCTTGCCAACCCAGGAATCAAACTGGGGTCTCCTGCACTGCAAGCAGATTCTTTACCAACTGAGCTATGAGGGAAGCCCTAAAGCTAACGGTGGTGGTGGTTTAGTCACTAAATCATGCCCAACTCTTGCGACCCCATGGACTATAGCCTGCCATACTCCTCTGTCAATGGAATTTTCCAGGCAAGAATATTGGAGTGAGTTGCCATTTCCTTCTCCAGGGGATCTTCTCAACCCAGGAATTGAACGCAGGTCTCCTGCATTGCAGGCAGATTCTTTACTGACTGAGCTACAAGGGAAGCCCTTATGAACCATAAAAGACCCCAAATTGCCAAAAGAAGCCTGGGGTAAAACTACAAAGCTGGTGGCATAAATCTTCCAGACGTCAGACAAAAATACAAAGCTACAGGACTCAAAAGAGATTGGTATTGGCACAAATACAGACATATGGATAAATGGAATAAAATAAACCCAAAGATATAGGGGAAACTAATCTTTGACAAAGGAGGACACAATATACAATAGAAAAAAAGACAGTCTTTTCCGCAAGTTGTGTTGAAGACAGTCACATCTAAATCAAGGAAGTTAGAATACTTCCTCACGCTGCACACAAAAATAAACGTAAAATGACTTAAAAGCTCAAATAGACTTTGAGCTTTATCAAAAATATTTGATAAAACTAATAGAAGAGAATATTGATAAAACATATTCTGACATAAATTGTAGCAGTTTCTTGGTCAGTTTCCCAAGGCAATAAAGAAACAAATGGAACCTACTGAAATTTACAAGCTTTTGCATAAGAAAGGAAACCATAAACAAAAAAAGAAAATACAACCCACATACTGGGAGAAAATATTTGCAAATGATGTAGTCAAGGGTTTAATTTCCAAAATACGTGAATAGCTCATACAACTCAATAACAGTAACAAGCAAAAATGGACAGAAGTCCTAATTAGACATTTCTTCAAAGAAGACATTCAGCTGATCAACAGGCACATGAAAAGATGCTAAATATCACTCATTATTAGAGAAATGCAAATTAAAACCACAATGAGGTATCACCTCACACCAGTCAGAATGGCCATCATTAAAAAATCTACAAACAATGAATGCTGATAGTGACTATGGAAAACTGTATGAAGTTCCTTAAAAGCAGGAATAGAACTACCATTTTGTTGTTCAGTCGCTAAGTCGTCTTTGCAACCCCATGGACCGCAGCACGCCAGACTTCCCTGTCCACCACCATCTCCCGGAGTTTGCTCAAACTCATGTGTCACTACCATATGAACCAACAATTCCACTACTGGCCATATACCCTGAGAAAACCATAACTGAAAGAGATGCATGTACCCCAATGTTCATTGCAGCACTATTTACAATAGTTAGGACATGGAAGCAACCTAGATGTCCATCAACAGATGAATGGGTATACAAATTGTGGTACATATATACAAAAGAATATTACTCAGCTATTAAAAAGTGCATTTGAGTCAGTCTTAATGAGTGGAAGAACCTAGTGCCTATTACACAGAGTGAAGGAAGTCAGACAAACATTTCATGCATATGGAATCTAGAAAGATGGTACTGATTAACTCATTAGCAGGGCAGCAATGGAGACACAGGCATAAAGAACAGACCTCTGGACACGGTGAGGAAGAAGAGGGTAGGACGAATAGAATGGAAACATATATATTACCATATGTAAAACAGATAGAAAGTGAGAATTTGCTGTGTGACACAGGCAGCTAAACCAAGTGCGCTCTGACAACTTAGAGGACTGGGATGGGGAGGGAGAAAGGAGGTGGGTTCAGGACGGAGGGGCTATATGTGTACCTGTGGCTGATTCATGTTGATGTATGGCAGAAAACAGCACAATAGTGTAAAGCAATTATCCTCCAATTAAAAAACAATTTTTTAAAGATGATAAAACACTTAGATGAGAATGCTGGCCAAATATTCTCTGACATAAATCATAGCAGTTTTTTCTTAGCTCAGTCTCCCAAGGCAACAGAAATGATAGCAAACATAAATAAATAGAACCTATTGAAAATTATAAGTTTTTATATAGCAAATAAAATGAAAATACAACATATGGGATGGGAGAAGATATTTCCAAATGATGCAGACAAGGGTTTAATTTCCAAAATACATATATATTTACTTTTACAATTCCTTAAAAAATACAAAAACATGGGCAGAAGACCTAACTAGACATCTCTGCAAAGAAGACATTCAGATGGTCAACAGGCACATGAAAAGATGTTCAATATCACTAAATGTTCAAGAAATACAAATAAAAACTACAATGAGGTGTTGCCTAACAACAGTCAGACTGGCCATCATCAAAAAGTCTACAAATAATACACGCTGGAGAAGGTGTGGAGCAAAGGGAACTCTCCTACACTGTTGGTGGGTCTGGTCTGTAAGTTAGTACAAACACTATGGAAAATAGTATGGCGATTCCTTAGGAAACTAAAAATAGAATTACCATATAATTCAGCAATCCCACTCCTGGGCATAAATCCAGACAAGTCTCTTTGGAAAAGATACATGCACTCCAGCGTTCTTCATAGAGCTGTTTACAATAGCCAATGAATGGAGGCAATCTAAATGTCCATTGACAGATGGATAAAGATGTGATATATTTATCACATCTTAATCCATGGAGACATAGGCATAAAGTAACATTCTATTACTCAGCCATCAAAAAGAATGAAATACAGCCATTTGCAGCAACATGGATGAACCTAGAGGTGATATTAAGTGAAGTAAGTCAGACAGAGACAGATATGATAGCACTTGTATGTGGAACCCAAAATATGCTACAAATGAACTTATTTACAAAGCAGAAATAGATTTAAAGACATAGAAAACAAATTTATGGTTACCAAAGGGGAAAGGATGAAGGAGGAAGAATAAACTAAAAATTTGGGATTAGCAGATAAAACTATTATACATATAATAACAATGCCTCAGGACAATGGCACCCCACTCCAGTGCTCTTGCCTGGAGAATCCCATGGATGGAGGAGCCTGGTGGGCTGCAGTCCATGGGGTCGCTGGGAATCGGACACCACTGAGCAACTTCACTTTCACTTTTCACTTTCATGCATTGGAGAAGGAAATGGCAACCCACTCCAGTGTTTTTGCCTGGAGAATCCCAGGGATGGGGGAGCCTGGTGGGCTGCCGTCTATGGGGTCGCACGGAGTCAGACACGACTGAAGTGACTTAGCATAGCATAGCATAGCACTGTATTGAACAGGGAACTACATTCAATATCTTATAATGAAATAAAATAGAAAATAATATGAAAAAATCTGCACATACAGCAGAATTATTTTGCTGTACACCAAAAACTAATACTTAAATGAAAAAGAAAAACAAATACCCCCAAAAAGAGTTCACATAAATTCTCCATAGACTATTCTTAAAAGGCAAAACTTGAACAACACTACACAAAAGTAGAAATTCAGATGTAGAGGTGCATGACAAGACATTCAATTTTATTCGTTATCGGAGAAATTTCAATTAAAACCAAAATATTGTATCACTATCGAACCAAGAATACCAGACTACCTGATCTGCCTCTTGAGAAATTTGTATGCAGGTCAGGAAGCAACAGTTAGAACTGGACATGGAACAACAGACTGGTTGCAAATAGGGAAAGGAGTACATCAAGGCTGTATATTGTCACCCTGCTTATTTAACTTATATGCAGAGTACATCATGAGAAATGCTGGACTGGAAGAAACACAAGCTGGAATCAAGATTGCCAGGAGAAATATCTATAACCTCAGATATGCAGATGACACCAACCCTTATGGCAGAAAGTGAAGAGGAACTAAAGAGCCTCTTGATGAAAGTAAAAGAGGAGAGCAAAAAAGTTGGCTTAAAGCTCAACATTCAGAAAACTAGGGTCATGGCATCTGGCCCCATCACTTCATGGGAAATAGCTGGGCAAACAGTGAAAACAGTGTCAGACTTTGTTTTTCTGGGCTCCAAAATCACTGCAGAAGGTGACTTCAGCCATGAAATTAAAAGACACTTACTCCTTGGAAGGAAAATTATGAGCAACCTAGATAGCATATTCAAAAGCAGAGACATTACTTTGCCAACAAAGGTTCGTCTAGTCAAGGCTATGGTTTTTCCTGTGGTCATGTATGGATGTGAGAGTTGGACTGTGAAGAAGGCTGAGCGCCGAAGAATTGATGCCTTTGAACTGTGGTGTTAGAGAAGACTCTTGAGAGTCCCTTGGACTGCAAGGAGATCCAACCAGTCCATTCTGAAGGAGATCAGCCCTGGGATTTCTTTGGAAGGAATGATGCTAAAGCTGAAATTCCAGTACTTTGGCCACCTCATGCGACGAGTTGACTCATTGGAAAAGACTCTGATGCTGGGAGGGATTGGGGGCAGGAGGAGAAGGGGATGACAGAGGATGAGATGGCTGGATGGCATCACTAACTCGATGGACATGAGTCTCAGTGAACTCTGGGAGTTGGTGATGGACAGGGAGGCCTGGCATGTTGTGATTCATGGAATCATGAGGAGTCAGACACGACTGAGCAACTGATCTGATCTATCTGATCTGATAGAACCAAGAGAATGGATAAGTGAAAAAGACAATACCAAATTCTGATGAAGGTATGCAGCATCTGGAACTCATACACTGTGCATATGTAAAACAGTACAACTTTTTTTAAAACTACCTTCCCAGTACGTATTAATGCTAAATATACACAGGCCTCATGATTTAGCCATTATACTTCTAGTTGTATTTCGGTTGTTATTGTTGTTCAGTTGCTAAGTAGGATCCAACTCTTTGCAATACTATGGACTGCAGCCTCCTCTGTCTTCTACTATCTCCTGGAATTTGCTCCAACTCATGTTCTTTGAGTTGGTGATGCTATCCAATCATCTCATCCTCTCCCACCCCTTCTCCTTTTGCCTTCAATCTTTCCCAGCATCAGGGTCTTTTCAAATGAGTTGGCTTTTCTCATCAGGTGGTTAAAGTATTGGGGTTTCAGCTTCAGCATCAGTTCTTCCAATAAAAATTCAGGGCTTATTTCCTTTAGGATTGACTGGTTTGATCTCCTTGCTGTCCAAGGGACCCTCAAGAATCTTCTCAAGTACCACTATCCAAAATCATCAATTCTGTCATGTTCAGCCTTCTTTATGGCCCAACTCTCATATCCATACATGACTACTGGAAAATCCATAGCTTTGACTGTACAGACATTTGTCAGCAAAATGATATTTCCGCTTTTTAATACACTGTCTAGGTTTGCCATAACTTCTCTTCCAACGAGCAAGCAACTTTTAGATTCATGGTTTAGTCACTGTCCACAGTGATTCTGAAGCCTAAGAAAATAAAATCTGTCACTCTTTCCACTTTATCCCCTCTATTTGCCATGATGTGATGGGATCAGATGCTATGATTTTAGTTTTTGGTTTTTTTAATGTTCAGTTTTAAGCTAGCTTATTTATTTCACTCTTCACTCTCATTGAAAGATTCCTTAGTTCCTCTTCATTTTCTTTATACCAACAGAAGTGTATACAAATATCCACCAAGAGAAATGCATGTGCTTAAGAGAGAAAAACTGGAACAACCAAAATGTTGAACAATATAGAACTGACAATTTGTCACACAGTAAATGTAATATATTCAAACAAATGAGTACTATTCAGCAAGAGTGAATCAATTTTTCCTATACATAAATCCTTGGATGCATCTCAAAAAATATATATGAGGCAAAAAAAAGCAATTCACAAAAGACATGATTCTATGTGTCTCAACTCTCCAAACAGGCAATATTTTCTTATTAGAAACCAAAAGAGTAATTATTCCTGCAGAAACAGTGACGAGAGGGGTCATGATGGTACCTTCTTAGGTTGTATGCTGTTCTGTGTCTTTATATGCATACTGGTTACACAAGCGTGTACATTTTGTCAAAATCCATGGAAAAATACACATGGATTTTTCCATGGGTAGGTTATATGTCATTAACATATTTATTGTAAATACAATTATGCTTACCATTACTGAACTATTTTCAAATTATCATTTTTCTTTCTCTGTATAAAGGTACTGTCCCATCAGACAATTCTAAAGTAGTTAGTTATAGTAGTTACATTATTGCTCAATCGTGTCCTACTCTTTGTGACCCCATGGACTGCAGCCCACCAGGATCCTCTTGCCCATGAAGTTGTCCAGGGAAGAATACTGGAACAGCTTGCCATTTCCTCCTCCAGAGGATCTTCTCAATTCAAGGATCAAACCCCCATCTCCGGCAGCTCCTGCATTGGCAGGTAGATTCTTTACCACTGAGTCCCCTGGGAAAGCCAACTGTATTCTTAATGATAGTTTAAAATTATTCTTTTTCATGTATTCTTTCAGTTTTTAATTGAAAAAATTCTATCAAACTTTTCAAAAACTACAAAGTTAGCATACTAACCACAACACATTAGATTATATTTATAATCACCGCCCTCACACCTTATATACACATGTACACACCCAGTATTTGGAAAATATGCTACACATCAAACAATATCAATAATTCTAAACAAATATGTTTCAACCAAACAAATTTGTTACATTTTTTAATTCCTTGTGAATTTATTTCTGATCACTCAGTACATAAATTCTTACAGCTTTTATAGTAAAAGAGTATAAATCCTTGATAACTTTCTTCTCTGGTCATAAAATAGTGAACATTAAAACTTACATAAAACAGGCTATAATAATGTTTTATTATTTTGAATATATTTTTGAGGTTAAAGAAATAGAAAAATCAAGGTCAGTGTAGTTATCTTTACTTTTAATATCTGAAAACATTAAATTTCTTTGAGAGTGAAAATTATTTTAAAGATTTATTATTCATCATTAATCATTACACTGCTAACACATAGTAAGTACTAAATAATTATATGCTGCACAGATAATACCACACATATACCCTTCCTAGAACCTAGTTAGGAATAGAGAACAAAGCAGTAATTGGGCTTTTCAAATGAAGCAACAGTATTGACTTGTCACAGGAGAAAAATCAAAATGACCTGAATATTTAGAAAATAAAAATACTGGTATAAATTCAGAGTAAAACTGACCAAAATAATAATCATATCCTGACAAGTACCTACTAGAAATTGCTTCCAGCTAATTACTTTCATGCTGCTCTGTGTCTCTCATCCATTAGGAACATTTTGATTTATCAATGAAAAGTTTATTTATGACTTCAACAATCGAGGATTACTGATTGCCTTTTATATTTTTGTTATCACTCTGGAATTTCAATACCCATGTGAACAGTTTATCAAGCCATGTTTTCAGACCTATTCACCTGCTCCTTCTTTCAGTTTCCTGCTCATATGGGCACATGATATTCCTTTTCTTTTATCTTTTACATCTCAAATCAATTATTTACCTTACTACCATCTTCTGTGTTTCCTCCTCCTGTCCTAAACTCTGAACTCCAAGACTTCTTCATCAAAGTTAGACTTTCTATTCATTGGCTCTACCATTGTCCACTGTAACCATCAATTTTCCTCATCTTCATTATTCCACTGGCAACTATAATTTTGGATCATATTCATATACTCAGTTCTGTGGAAAAACTCTTTGATCTACTGGATGTCTGGAAATATTTTAAGATTAGTTAAACCTATGTCCTCTTTTAGCCTGAATACAAGAACTACCTGAAAATAGCAAAAAAAAAAAAAAAAAAAAAGGAAAATAACAACATCTCAGACTCTTTTAAGATAATGTCTGCAAACAGCAGTTCAGCACTCAAAACTGCCCGGATAACCTACAAATTAACTTTTCCTTCCCATGAGTCAGTTACTCCTTACCTTTTCATCTTGTTTTATATCTCTATCATTTCTATCATCACTTTGGCAGCTTTACTTCATATTTATTGAAAATATATAGAACAAGAAACTTCCTCCTTTCCCCTTTACAAATTTACTAATTACCTACATAATTATCCATATTCTTTATATTTTACTTAGTTACAATGGAATAAATATTCCTGATTCAAAGTTCACATTTGTAACACTGTTGACAATTTAACTTCATGTTGAATTTTTGAGACTGAGTCCTTACAATTATTTACCTTTTCCCCTTTTGCATTATATCTCCTGCCCTTGTAGATAATTCTCAACAGTATAAAAACCATATTATATAGGAACACCCATCGTAGACAATAAGAACATTATCTAAAGCCTTCTGAGATCCCCTGCCCCATTAAGCCAATGCTCTATTTTGATTTTTTTTTAACATTGACAGCAAAACTTTGTAAAATTTTTAAAACTGATATATGTGCTTCCTCAGTAACTATTTACTCCAGAACACATCATAAGCTCAGTACCCTTCTCAGCTCCATCATCAAAACTGTTAGATCATAATCTTCAACAATCTTTTTGTAGCTACAGCCCCTAGCCACCTTTCCCCCTCTTCATCTCACTTGAATTTTTTAGTAGGTGTCATTCTATTACCCCTTGAAATATATCACCTTTCAAATCCAAGAAACAATCCTCTCCTTATCTGCTTCCTAATTTAGAGTCTGCTACTTCTCAGTTCTCTTTATTAATTAAATCTTCTCCTTCACCCATTCTCTAAATATTGGGTATAGGATCACCTCTCCTTTTCTAAGCTTTCTAAGCCATTTTATCAAGTCCTATAAATATACATATCTAATCTAGACACATATTTCCAAATGTGACCCTAGGTTAGTTGTTGTTGTTGTTGTTGTTGTTTAACATATTCTAAATTTTAGAGTATGTTACAATCCTAACTTCTGGCTGGCTACAGTCCATGGCATCACAAAGAGTTGGACATGACTGAGTGACTTCAGTTTCTTTCTTTCTTTTTCTAAATTTCTATAGTAAATTACCATTTTCAACATTTACTTAGACATGCCTATGAGAAATACAAAGTGCTATATATTTCCTTCTTCTTTACCAGCTGAGCTACCAGGGAAGACCATATTTCCCATATTTTCTACACACTGCTTTAGTATCATTCCACAAATGTTATTATGTTGTGATTTTCTTTCTATTTAATTAAAAATATTTTTACCCCATAACAAATAGCATGATCAATAGAGAAAATACAAAAACTTTTCTTCTAAAATAAGGAATAAGACAAGGATGCCTATTCTTGCCATTTTTACTCAACACAGTATCAGAAGACCTAGACAGAGCAATCAAAGAAGAACAATAAATTAAAGGTATCCAAATTGGAAAGGAAGAAGTACATCTGTCACTATTTTCAGGTAACATGATATTATATATAGAAAGTTCAAAAGAGTCTACCAAAAAAAAAGTTAGAACTAATAAATGAATTCAGTAAAGTTGAGGGAATATTAAAATCTTGAACTAATTTACTTGCCTATTTTTCCTTGAAGTTATATTTTTGTCTTATTTTATTAGATCCATAAACACTTAACATAATTAGGTCTTCTTGATAAATTGACTGCTTTATCATTATGAAATAAGCTTCATCATTCCTAATAATATCATTTTCTCTGATACTGACTTTATATTAGAATAGCCACTACAACATTCTTTTTATTTAGTATTAAACTGTATAGCTTTTTAAACTGGGGCTTCCCTGGTGGCTCAGTTGGTAAAGAATCCACCTACAATGTCGGAGACCTGGGTTTGATCCCTGGGTTGGGAAGATTCCTTGAAGAATGGAACAGCTACCCACTCCAGTATTCTGGCCTGGAGAATTCCATGGACTGTCTAGTCCATAGGATCCTAAAGAGTCAGACATGACTGAGTGACTTTCACTTTCACTTTGTATAGCTTTTTACATTTTTTTATGATAACCTATTTTACTTTTTAAATTTAAAATGTAAATCTGGTAGGTAGCATATAGTTATTGTTTTTTAAATAAAATGTAGCAATCTCTATTGAAGTGTAGATCTTTTACATTGATTACTGATATACTTTGGTTTAAGTCTACCATGCTGCTATTCATTTTCTCTGTCTCATCTTTCTTTGCCCTTTGTCAATTTTTACCTTTTTTTTTTTTTGAATAATTTGAAAAGTTTTAAGATTTTGTTCCTACTGCCATTTGGTGTAATTTTTATTCTGCTTGATGTACTACTTACTAAAATATCTTGTAGTATGAACACGCTGATAATTAATCTTTTCAACTTTTATGTGTCTGGATAGGTTTTATTTAACCTTCATTTTGAAAAATATTTTTGCTTGGTACATGTTAAAGGAGCATTCCTTTTTATTTTTACTTCTTTAAAGAAGTCTCTCACCAGAGCCTTCTGATTTGAGCAGCTTCTGCCCACAAAGTACTGCTGTCCTTATCTTTGTTTTTCTGTATATAATGCCATTTTAAAGGGTGACTTTATGATTTTTCTCATTGTTATTAATTTTAAGTAATTGATTTGGCCTGATGGTCATTTATTCATGTTTTTGGTAGCTATGGTCTGTCAGTCTGCTTGAATATGTACGTAGTTTTATGGGTTTAATCAGGAAATGCTAAATCATTATTTCTTCAAACAATTTTTTAATTTCCTACTATTGGGGACTCCAATAACATTATATTGTTTGGGATTATCTCACACCTCACGTATGTTCTGCTCATTTACTTTTGTCATTTGTCTCCTATATTTGCGTTTTACTTTGAGTAATTTCCATAACTTCTTCCACTACTGTTTTCTTTGGTGATCTAATCTGCTGTTTATGTCATTAATGATATTTAACATCTCAGATATTACAGTTTTTCTTTAAAAATTATATTTATACCTTTTAAAATATATTCCATGTCCAGAGTTAAAATATTATTTCCTCTTTTTGTACATGTGCAATACAGTTATAATAACTTTTTAAATGTCTTAGTAACTAATCCTATCATCTATATTACTTGACTCAGTTTTAATTGATTGATTTTGCTCCTCATAATTTGTATTTTCCTGCAATTTATTAAAATTCAAAAGTTTGATGTCAAACATTGTGAATTTTACTTTTTTATGTTCTGAACACTTTTTTTTTCAAATCACCATTCATAGTTTTGAACTTTCTTCCGGAAAGTATTTAAGTTACTTGTAAGTAGCTTGATTATTTTGGTTCTTACTCTAAGTTTTATTAGATAGGACTAGCATACAATGCAGGAGAATTCAGTAAAGTTGAGAGAATATTTAATGTGATCTAGGGTTACTTTTATCCCACTACGAATGTAAAGTCCTACATTGCATGTGTGGTGAATTGTGGAGTCTTCTACTCTCACTAGGAGGATTATGATTTATTTCAGGCCTGAAGCAAATACCTGTCCCTGTCACCTCTAATCCTTTTAGATAGTTCCTTGCCTGGGCTCAGATATATTCTGTCTTCACATTGCTCTCTCCTTTCTAATGCTTTGCCTTAAGAACTCTATCCTTAGTCTCTCTAGACCCTCAGCTCCATCTCCTCAAATCAGGAAATTTTTCACTCTCTCAGGGTTCCCCATCCTTATACCACATTCTCGAAACTCTCTCCCATTAGGAAGCAGTGACAATTGGAAGTCTTGTAGATTTTATTCCCTATCTCTCAAAAATGACTTACCTTCATAATGCAATGTCTGCTGCCTTGTACATTTTGTTGAACTTTCTATTATCTCTAGATGGAAGGAGATATTCATTTCCCATTTTCCATCTTTGCCAAGAAAGAAGTCCCAGTCTGAATTTACCTCAAGGCTGAATCAGATGAATTTGAGGCACAGGGAGGAAAGTCTGGTTTTGCTAGGGATATAAAGGATTTGACAAGAGTCATCTAGGCCTGAAGCTTCACTGAACTCAGGATTAAGAAAGAAATCTAACCCAGATTAGACTGTCCAAAAATTTAAATTGGTGGTAGACAAAATCGTTCAGTTCCATTTAATTACTCAGTCATGTCCGACTCATTGCGACCCCAAGGACTGCAGCATGCCAGACTTCCCTATCCATCCCCAACTCCTGGAGCTTGCTCAAACTCATGTCCATTGAGTCAGCAATGTCATCCAACCATCTCATCCTCTGTCATCATCTTTTCCTCCGGCCTTCAATCTTTCCCAGCATCAGGGTCTTTTCAGATGAGTCAGGTCTTCGCATCAGGTGGCCAAAGTTTTGGAGTTTCAGCTTCAACATCAGTCCTTCCAATGAACACCCAGGACTGATCTCCTTTAGGATATACTGGTTGGATCTCCTTGCAGTTCAAGGGATTCTCAAGAGTTTTCTCCAACACCACAGTTCAAAACCATCCAATTCTCCAGTGCTCAGCTTTCTTTATAGTCCAACTCTCACATCTGTGCATGACTACTGGAAAAACCATAACTTTGACTAGAAGAACCTTTGTTGGCAAAGTAATGTCTCTACTTTTTAATACGCTGTCTAGGTTGGTCATAGCTTTTCTTCCAAGGAAGAAGCATCTTTTTATTTCATGACTGCAGTCACCATCTGCATTGATTCTGGAGCCCAAGAAAATAAAGTCTGTCACTGTTTCCATTATTTCTCCATCTATTTGCCATGGAGTGATGGGACCAGATATCATGATCTTCATTTTTTGAATTCTGAGTTTTAAGCTAGCCTTTTCACTTTCATCAAGATGCTCTTCAGTTCCTCTTCACTTTCTGCCATAAGGGTGGTGTCATGTACATATCTGAGATTATTGATATTTCTCCCTGCAATCTAGATTGCAAACTGGTTGGGTGCATATAAAACTTGCCAAGGACAGGGATTAGAACATACACTGAGTGTAACACCCTGTTAAAATATGTTTCAGAGGGAGCAGGTAGATTGAATATAAAAATATTTCAATCATCATATTCTCCTTTAGAAAACAGGAAAATTAGAGTAGAAAATATATAATTGTCTTTGAGAAGTGGCTGAAAGAAGTTGCACAAAATAACTTCTCTTTGAAAACTCTCTGGAGGGTGCCAATTTTACTTCTCATGATATAGTATGCTTTAAAGAAAAGAGAAAATTAAAAAAAAAACCACTTTCTTCTCACTTGGGTTAATAATTCAAGAGATATATGCGAGTTGATAAAATACACAGATGGTGTCAATAATGTGACATTTCCCATCATATCATGTTATATCAACCAGTGACTCATATCTTCTCCAGGTTTTTTGGCTCAGCGGGTTAGGCCCTATCATCAGCAATTTAAGCATCTCTGGGCCATGTGTGGAAACCTGATGCTTAGGGGAAAGGAAGCCTTTGAGGTTCTGCAAACTTTGTGCAGTAGCAAAAAAATTTATATAGATCGACCTCATCTTTCTCTGCTTAACACTGTTATTGTTCGGTCATTAAGTCGCGTCCGATTCTTTGCCACCCATGGAATGCAGCATGCCAGGCTTTTCTGTCCTCCACTATCTCCCCGAGTTCGCTCAAAATTATGTCCACTGAGTCAGTGATGTTATCTAACCATATCATCCTTTGCTGCTGACTTCTCCATTTGCCTTCAATCTTTCCCAGAATCAGGGTCTTTTCCAATGAGTCAGTTCTCCCCATCACCTGGCCAAAGTATTACAACTACAGCTTCAGCATCAGTCTTTCAATGGATACTCATGGTTGAATTCCCTGATTGACTAGTTTGATCTCTTTGATGTCCAAGGGACTCTCAAAATTCTTCTCCAGCACTACAATTAAAAAAAACATCAATTATTTGACACTCTAACTTCTTTATGGTCCAAAACTCACATCTACACATGACTACTAGAAAAATAATAGCTTTGACTATATGGACCTTTGTCAGCAAAGTGATATCTCTGCTTTTTAATACACTGCCTAGGTCTGGCATAATTTCCTTTCAGGCAAAATGTCTGTGTTTTGTTCTTTTTTTCTTTAATTACATGGCTGCACTAACTGTTTGCAGTGATTTTGGAGCCCAAGAAAATAAAATTTGCCACTGTTTCCAATTTTTGTCCATCTATTTGCTATGAAGTGATAGGACCAGATGCCATGATCTTAGATTTTTGAATGTTGAGTTTCAAGCCAGCTTTTTCACTTTCCTTTTTCATGCTCATCAAGAGTCTCTTTAGTTCCTCTTCCCTTTCTGCCTTTAGAGTGGTATCATATGCAAATCTGAGGTTGATATTTCTCCCAGCAATCTTGATTCCAGTTTGTGATTAATGCATCCCAGCACTTCATGTGATACACCTTACACATAAGTTAAATAAGCAGGGTGACAATATACACACTTGTGCTACCTTTCCAATTTTGCACAAGTCAGTTGTTCCACATCCAGTTCTAACTGGTGCTTCTTGACCCACATAAAGTGGTGTGGCACTCCCATCTCTTTAAGATTTCCCATTGTTCATTGTGATCCATACAGTTAAAGAATTTAGCATAGTCAATTAAACAGTAGATGCTTTTTCTGGAATTCCCTAGCTTTCTCCATGATCCAACAAATGGTGGCAATTTGATCTCTGGTTCCTCTGCCTTTCCTAAACACAGCTTCTATATATGGAAATTCTTGGTTCACATATTGCTAAACCTTACCTTGAAGAATTTTGAACATTACTTGGCTAGCATGTGAAATGAGTGTAATTGTACCAGTAGTTTGAACATTATTTGGCATTAAGCTTCTTTGGGATTGGAATGAAAACTGATCTTTTTCAGTCCCATGGCCACTGCTAAAGTTTCCAAACACGCTGACATATTGAGTTCAGCACTTTAAAAGCATCATCTTTAGGATTTTAAATAGCTCAGGTGTAATTCTATTACCACCATTAGCTTTGTTCAAAGTAATGTTTCCTAAGGACCACTTGATTTCACACTCCAGGATGTCTGTCTCTAGGGAAGTGACCATATCATCTTGGTTATCCAGGTCATTAAGACCTTTTTTTTTTTTTTTAAATAGTTCCTCTGTGTATCCTTGTCACCTCTTCTTAATCCCTCCTGCTTCTATTAGATCCTTACAATTTCTGTCCTTTATTGTGCCCATCTTTGCATGAAATGTTCCCTCAGTTCAGTTCAGTTCAGTCACTCAGTCGTGTCCGACTCTTCACGATTCCATGAATTGCAGCACACCAGGCCTCCCTGTCTATCACCAACTCCCAGAGTTCACTCAGACTCATGTCCATCGAGTCAGTGATGCCATCCAGCCATCTCATCCTCTGTCGTCCCCTTCTCCTCCTGCCCCCAATCCCTCCCAGCATCAGAGTCTTTTCCAATGAGTCAACTCTTCACATGAGGTGGCCAAAGTACTGAATTTTCAGCTTTAACATCATTCCTTCCAAAGAAATCCCAGGGCTGATCTCCTTCAGAATGGACTGGTTGGATCTCCTTGCAGTCCAAGGGACTTTCAAGAGTCTTCTCCAACACCACAGTTCAAAAGCATCAATTCTTTGGCTCTCAGCCTTCTTCACAGTCCAACTCTCACATCCATACATGACCACAGGAAAAACCATAGCCCTGACTAGATGGACCTTTGTTGGCAAAGTAATGTCTCTGCTTTTGAATATGCTATCTAGGTTGGACATAACTTTCCTTCCAAGGAGTAAGTATCTTTTAATTGATATCTCTAATTTACTTGAAAAGATCTCTAGTCTTTCCCATTCTATTGTTTTTCTCAATTTATTTGCATTGTTCATTTAAGAAAGGCTTTATTATCTCTTCTTGCTCTTCTTTGGAGCTCTGCATTTAGATGGGTGTATCTTTCCCTTTCTCCTTTGCCTATCATTTCTCTTCTTTTCTCAGCTATTTGTAAGCCCTCCTCAGACAACCAATTTGCTCTCTTGCAGTTATTTTTCTTTCGGATGGTTTTGGTCCCTGCCTCCTGTACAAAGTTATGAACATCTATCCATGGTTCTCAGGCACTGTGTCTACCATATCTAATACCTTGAATCTTTTTTCATCTGCACTCTATATTCATAAGAGATTTGATTTAGGTCAAACCTGAATGGTCTTGTGGTTTGTCCTACTTTCTTCAATTTTAGCCTGAATTTTACAGTAAAGAATTCTTGATCTGAGCCACTGTCAGCTGCAGATTGTGTTTTTGATGACTGTACAGAGCTTCTCCATCTCTGGTTGCAAAGAACATAATTAATCTGACTTTGGTATCAACCATTTGGTGATATCCATATGTAGAGTAATCTCTTGGGTTGTTAGAAAAGGGTGTTCATTATGACCAGCATGTTCTCTTGACACTAGTCTGTTAGCCTTTACCCTGCTTCATTTTGTACTCAAGGTCAGAGTTGCCTGTTACTTCAGGTATCTCTTGACTTCCTATTTTTTTCATTCCAATCCCCTATGATAAAAAGAACATTCTTTTTGGGTGTTAGTTCTTGAAGGTGTTGTAGGTCTTCATAAAACGAGTCAACTTCAGCTTCTTTGGTATCAGTGATAGAGGCATATACTTGGATTCCTGTGATGATCAATGGTTTGCCTTGGAAATGACCCAAGATCATTCTGTCATTTTTGAGGTTGCACCCAAATACTATATTTCAGACTCTTTTGTTGACTATCAGGTGTACTCCATTTCTTTTAAGGGATTCTTACCCACAATAGTAGATATAATGGTCACGTGAATTAAATTCACCTATTTCCATTCATTTTAGTTCACTGATTCCTAAGATTTTGATGTTTACTCTTGCCATCTCCTTCTTGACCACATCCAATTTACCTTGATTCATAGACCTAATACAGGTTGATATGAAATATTGCTCTTTACAGCACTGGACTTTACATTTACCACAAGACACATCCCACATCCACAGTTGAGTATCATTTCTACTCTCCTTCCATCACTCCATTGGTCTTATCTATGTAATCATATGACACATTACCCACTGACATATGACCTTCATTGTCCTTACCTTCTCCAGATGGTGAAATTATGTTAATACATACTTTCACTTTATAAATAAGACAGTAGTTATTCAGAAGAGGCAAATAACACACATAAAGTCAACCTATAATTTAGTTATATAACTAAGACAGTGGCATTAGTGGTAAGGAACCCACCTGACAATACAGGATACATAAAAGATGCAGGTTTGATCCCTAGGTCGGGAAGATCCCTGGAGGGGGCACAGCAACCTACTCTAGTGTTCTTGCCTGGAGAATATCATGGACAGAGAAGACTGCCAGGCTATAGTCCATAAGGTGGCAAAGAGTCAGATATGAATGAAGCAATTTAGTAACCAAGACAAAAATGATTATTTCTATGCATCCTCAAAGTAAGTAAATAATATATATATATTTCTCTATAAACATTGTTAAATACTAATCTTTAGGCATGGTGAAATAAAAATCTCACAAAGAAAGAAAAAAAGTGGATATAGTACCTCTGTGATTAAGTATCCCTGTTTGTGAGGAGAAGGAAAATGAGATAGCTTCATTAAATGATGTCTGAGTATATTTCAGTGCTAATATTCTATAATTTTCAATAAACCCTGCCCTTGTTATTACAAGTATTCTATTCTTTCTGATACTGACATTGATTAATAAACTGGCCATTCCACGTTGAGTCATGAGGGTATAGTCAAAGCTCTTTTGAATGAAAATATTAGAAATTCACTCCAAATAACTTTAGAAAATAGTAAGGGGAGATAATTTATTGTCAGTGTGTTAGCTTATCTACATGAAACTCAGTGACATGAAGCAGAGTTAAATCTCCCTAGGAACAGGAATTAGGTACTCAAATCAGAAAATGAGATTGCTCTCCTTTAATTCTGGGTCACATGTTATCTTTGCTTTGCATTTCTCCACATATGTGTGTCATTTTGCTCCACTGACACAAGGATTATTTTGGATTTTAGCATTCTCACAGCCAAATCAGTAATCTCAGCCAAGTTTTTCCACACTTAACAAGTTTATGTGCATAAGAGAGACTAACTGAAATTGCTCTTTTTAAATTCTAAATATATGGAAAGTTTGGGATTGGTCCAAAGTCAACTGTTACAGGGGACAAATTTCATAATGCAAACTGTCAAAGTGCAAACCGTTCATAGGGCAGAGATTTTGTTAAAAGTTTGAAGGGTACAAATAAGAAAGCACTGTAAAATAAATTCAGTACACACAGAAACAATGAGAATATTTCAAAAGGTAGAGAGTGAATTACTAAAATCGATATACCTTCCAACCAGATAATATAAACTTCATAATGTTACAGAAAATTCAATGCACTATATGATAGCTTCTATGGAAACAATAATCAATTATTTTCTATGACATTTTCTCTACTTTAACAATTAATTTTGTGTCCATAATTGTTCTACAAATCTACAAAAGAAATACTTTCTATAAAAATAATTCCAAGTAGTCACAGAATTGTGTACTAGACAGCTTTAAAACCTCAGTATCTCTGACTAATTAAATGTCTCTCTGATATAGCTGGTGGCAGGTGCTCTCATGATGGTGCTAACGACCTGTAAAATCTAAGCAGCTCAGAAGTTCTAAGAGCACAAATTGGGAGCATGGAACCATAAAATAAAGACTCAGCTATTCTTTTTAACACTTATGGTTTATTGTAGCCAAATTAAAATATATTAGTTGCAAACTATATTTCTGTAAAGAAAAACCTAAAATTAGTGTAAAATAAAGAAGTAGTTGGAATATGAATTCACTAACACAAGTGTGGAGAATGGAAATGCTAACAGGAACTTGTGAATAAGCTATAAAAATAATGAAAATTGGAGGAAAGTAAGAGATTCTAAAGTGAAAGTTAAAGTCATTATATCCAATTTACTATTACAACAGTTCATATGTATGAGCCATTTGGATAGTATGATGAGGTTCTATTGCCATGGAAGTAAATATTTATTATATATTCTATATAAGGTGTATAGAATAATATACAGTTTATATTAAATTCAAATTAAATGCAGACAGTTGTCTCCTTTTCTCTTCTAAGTTGTTGACTCTGGGCCAAGTAATTCTTACACCTCTGTAAACAGAAGAATAGATCACTACATCAACTTTAGAGAAGGAGCAAATGAGAAAACTGAATTTTTTTTCAAAATACATTTTTTGTAGGTGACAGGAAAACTGAAAAAAAATATTTTTCAGGAAGAGACAGGGCTATCTACTGTGTATAAAATATTTTGGATTCTCAGTGAGTTAGTAGTAAAGAGTAAGTACACCATGATTATAAAAGCATATAAAGTGTATGATAACCCCATGAAAAAATGAAAGCTACCTGTGAAAACACAGTATGATAAAAGAAGTATTTTATCTCACATATGATGCTTCCCTGGTGGCTCAGAGGAAAAGCATCTGCCCACAATGCAGTAGACCTGGGTTCAATCCCTGGATCAGGAAGATCCCCTGGAGAAGGAAATGGCAACCCACTCCAGTATTCTTGCCTGGAGAATCCCATGGACAGAGGAGTGTAGTAGACTACAGTCCACAGGCTCACAAAGAGGACTAAGGAAATTCACTTTCACTCACATGATGCTGTGAAAGTGCTACACTCAGTATGCCAGCAAATTTGGAAAACTTGGAAGTGTCCAAAGGACTGGAAAAGATCAGTTTTCATTCTAATCCCTAATAAAGGTAATGCCAAAGAATGTTCAAACTACTGCACAATTGCACACATCTCACACACTAGCAAAGTAATGCTCAAAATTCTCCAAGCCAGGCTTCAGCAGTATGTGAACCGTGAACTTCCAGATGTTTAAGCTGATTTTAGAAAAGGCAGAGGAACCAGAGAACAAATTGCCAACATCCGCTGGATCATCGAATAAAGAAAGAGTTACAGAAAAACTTACATTTCTGCTTTATTGACTATGCCAAAGCCTTTGACTATGTGGATCACAATAAATTGTGGGAAATTCTTAACGAGATGGGAATACCAGACCACCTGACCTGCCTCTTGAGAAACCTGTATGCAGGTCAGGAAGCAACAGTTAGAACTGGACAGGAAACAACAGACTGGTTCCAAATAGGAAAGGAGTACGTCAAGGCTGTATATTGTCACTCTGCTTATTTAACTTCTATGCAGAGTACATCATGAGAAACACTGGGCTGGAAGAAGCAGAAGCTGGAATTAAGATTGCCAGGAGAAATATCAATAACCTCAGATATGCAGATGACACCACCCTTATGGCAGAAAGTGAAGAAGAACTAAAGAGCCTCTTGATGAAAGTGAAAGTGGAGAGTGAACAAGTTAGCTTAAAGCTCAACATGCAGAGTACGAAGATCCTGGCATCCAGTACCATCACTTCATGGCAAATAGATGGGGAAACAATGGAAATAGTGCCAGACTTTACTTTTGGGGGCTCCAAAATCACTGCAGATGGTGACTGCAGCCATGAAATAAAAAGACGCTTACTCCTTGGAAGAAAAGTTATGACCAATCTAGACAGCATATTAAGGTTATGGTTTTTCTAGTAGTCATGTATGGATGTGAGAGAGTGCCAAAGAATTGATGCTTTTGAACTGTGGTGTTGGAGAAGACCTTTGAGAGTCTCTTGGACTGCAAGGAGATCCAATCAGTCCATCCGAAAGGAAATCAGTCCTGAATGTTCATTGGAAGGACTGATGTTGAAGCTGAAACTCCAATACTTTGGCCATCTGATGCAATGAGCTGACTCATTTGAAAAGACTCTGATGCTGGGAAAAATCAAAGGCAGGAGGAGAAGGGGATGACAGAGGATGAGATGCTTGGATAGCCTCACCAACTCAATGGACGTGAGTTTGTAAACTCCGGGAGTTGGTGATGGACAGGGAGGACTGGCATACTGCAGTCCATGTGGTCGCAAAGAGTCAGACACGAACCAGTGACTGAACTGAACAGAACTGACCTGATCTCACGTATTTAAAGGACATCTTCATGGCTTTATTATCCTTCAATTTTCAAAGCAAGGCCATGTATGTACTTGAATTCTCGACTGAAACAGCACAAAGAGGATTAAAAGTTCAGAGTGACTGAGTTGTTACTTGGTTAAAGATGGGGTCAAGATTTATAAACCAATGATTACTCTCCATGTAAAACTGAAAACAATTTTAATTTGGATTTATATTATTTCTAATGTCCATTTATCTGAGATCATGACAGTTCTATGAAAACAGAAACATAAAAATATATCCCTTGAAAATGAAAACCATTTGATGACATGAGGTCATGTCACTTTTATTACATTCTTTATCATTCCTACTTTAAGTGGCAAGTATTTATTCTCAAGAATTATCTCACTTTCTTCGTAATCTCAACAGCTTAATTTGAAGAAGAGTTGTAAATATTTTCATTTTATTTCTAGAATAAATAGAAGTTCAGAATAATAGAAGTTCTTGAAAACTGCATCTATATTGTTTCAGAGGCAAGTAATTTATTGGTACTAATGAATTGATTTTTGATGCTTAATTACTAATACTTTGAGATCATCTAATAATAATGCATATATGTAGACTTCTCTGGTAGCTCAGCTGGGAAAGAATTTGCCTGCAAAGCAGGAGACCCTGGATCAATTCCTGGGTTGAGAAGATCCCCTGGAGAAGGGATAAGCTACCCACTCCAGTATTCTTGGGCTTCCCTGGTGACTCAGATGGTAGAGAATCCACTTGCAATGCAGGAGAACTGGGTTTGATCCCTGGGTTGGGAAGATCCCCTGGAGCACATGGCAACCCACTCCAGTATTCTTGCCTGGAGAATCCCCATGGACAGAGGAGCCTGGTGGGCGACAGTTCATGGGGCCTCAGAGTCAGACACAATTGAGCAACAAACACAGATTAATTACAAAAGAAAATGGTATATTTAGATCAAGGCCCCTCTTCCTCTCAATCCTTCTTCCTGCTGTAAGATGAGGTGTTTTGATGTCCTAACTTTCTCCCTGAGGATGGAGATTCTTGGTATAATAGACACTTCTTTTCTGCGCTATGTCTCTTTCAACTGGAATGGGATATAAAATGGAACTTCTACTATTCTCTAAGAATTTCAGTGAAAGGCACAAAGTCAGAGATGATTAATTATATATGTCTCCATATTACACAAGAGACATCATGAAAGAGACCATATTCTCTTTCTAGTCACATATTCAAAGCACTTACTGAGAGTTAGCAAAATGATCCAGTGATCATCACCCTTAATAGCTTATATGAGAGAAGACTAGCAACTCAGCAGAGGAAAAACTTTTTAAAAGGAATTTCTAAACTCATAACTACTCTGTTGTGTTTTTTCCCCTCTCTCTATTAATTATGGAGGATAGAAGAGTGTATCTCCTGTCACTGAATTGATATATTCAAGTCAATTGAAAGGGTACTCAAAGAAGCAGTCATAGAGATTCTAGTGGTTTTCAAGAAGAGAAATAAATGTCTCACTATCTACTTGAATGTTTAATTAATGGCAGAGATACACAGGCCATTTAACTATTGGAATAGAGAGTGAGAGGGATTCTTGAGAGAATTAACAAGAAACCTCTGATGTTAGATGGTATGTCACAGAGAGTGGAAAGTTACTGATGAAATCTGAAGGCAGAGGCTGACACGAATATGCCTAAGTAGCAAGAAAACTGGAAAAAGAAAAAAAAGAATTAGCTGCGTTTTGAGATATTGAGCAAGGCTGCATGAATTTCCACTCTCCAATTCTATGCCATAAAAGATAACTGAGTTTGAGTAGTCACGAAAAAATACTGCTCAAAAGAACAATCTTATGGATAAGGAGATATCAGCAGGGAGAGGAAGATGACTACTGTGTCAAACCTGAAGACATATGACAAAAGTGACTTGGAGAACATATTGCCTTTGTGAGAAGATGGTCAGAAGGCCCACAGGGATCTTCCTTAATTGTCTCTGAGAGAACCAACTATATGTTCCCCAAAAGAGCCAGCATTTGAAAAGTGCATTTGACTCAGCCTTGAGAGAAATTCAAATTTAAAAAGCTAAATTAATACACTCTTGTCCTGGTTCAGAAATCTCTCCACTCTGTTCAATCCTAAGTAGGTGAAATCAACAGATGATAGTTAGGTCATGGAGGCAGTAAGTGGTAAGTGAAAGAATAGATCATACCATGGCTTTCAAAGAGCTACCCACTAGGCGTGTGAGCACTGACTGGGGTTTGTGAGGAGAATGGAAAAAGAAGGTCAGTTAACATTTTTAATTTAATGAGAAATTAAAATTTAACTTTGGATTGGATGATGCACTTTAGTATGTAATAAGACTATTTTTAAAATGCTGTGATCATAAGCTCATTCAATGACTTTAGTACCCTCAAAGCCCAATAATTAGAGGCCTAATAATCATTGGCTCATCTGCATTTTCTGGCTTAGGAAGATGAAATTTTGCAACACTACTCTGGCCACTAGTGCTGTTCTTCATGTATTACAGCTCTATACCTTCCCCACATTTTTGTTTGTTTGTTTGTTTGTTTTTGCCAAAAAATATATCAATGGTATACATCACACTGGGCAGTAGGTTTAACAGCCTGATTGTAAGTCATCACATTTATTCACCACTTTTTAACCATAAGGATTAATGTGTTATAATGATGCCAGGAGTGTTTGGGTCTACAAATCACTTGATATGAGTAGATTTCATAGTAAAATACATGCCATTATCACCCTTAAAATTAACCCTGGTTCATTTTCTCCTCCCCAGTGTCAACATTAACTCTACTTTTGTTGAGCTGAACTCCTTTTATTATTTCCAAAGCTCATTATAATATACTCTTCCTCTGGATCTTAATGACCCAGTTAATTGTGATGATGTGATGTGACTCACCTAGAGCCAAACATTCTGGAATGAGAAATCAAGTGGGCTTTAGGAAGTATCACTATGAACAAAGCTAATGGAGGTGATGGAATTCCAGCTGAGCTACTTCAAATCCTCAAAGACGATGCTGTAAAAGAGCTGCACTCAATATGCCAGCAAATTTGGAAAACTCAGCAGTGGACACAGGACTGGAAAAGTAAGTTTGCATTCCAAACCCAAAGAAAAGCAATGCCAAAAATGTTCAAACTACCAAACAATTGCACTCATTTCACACACTAGCAAAGTCATGCTCAAAATTCTCCAAGCCAGGCTTCAACAGTATGTGCACCTTGAATTTCCAGATATTCAAGCTGGATTTAGAAAAGGCAGAGGAACCAGAGATTGCAGAGGAACCAGAGATCAAACTGCCAACATCCGTTGGATCATAGAAAAAGCAAGAGAATTCAAGAAAAACATCTACTTCTGATTCATTGACTATGCCAAAGTCTTTGTGTGGCTCACAAAAAAACTGTGGAAAATTCTAAAAGAAATGGGAATACCAGACCACCTTATCTACCTCCTGAGAAACGTGTATGCATGTCAAGAAACAACAGTTAGAACCAGATGTGGAAAAATGGATTGCTTCCAAACTGGGAAAGGAGTATGTCAAAGCTGTATATTGTTACCTTCCTTATTAACTTATATGCAGAATACATGAAGCAAAATGCTGGACTGGATGAAGCACAAGCTGGAATTAAGATTGCAGGGAGAAACATCAATAAGCTCAGATATGCAGAAGACACCACCCTTATGGCAGAAAGTGAAGAGGAACTAAAGAGGCTCTTGAAGAAAGTGAAAGAGGAGAGTGAAAAAGCTGTTCTAAATCTCAACATTCAAAAAATGAAGACCATACTGTCCAGTCCGTTCACTTCATGTCAAATAGATAAGAAAACAAAGGAAATAGTGACATATTTTATTTTCTTGAGCTCCAAAATACTGCAGATGGTGACTGCAGCCATGAAATTAAAAGACACTTGCTCCTTGGAAGAAAAACTATGACCAACCTAGACAGCATATTAAAAAGCAGAGACATTACTTATTAAAAATGATCTGTATAGTCAAAGCTATGTTTTTTCAAGTAGTCATGCATGGATATGAGAGGTGGACCATAAAGAAAGCAGAGTGCCAAAGAACTGTACTTTTGAACTGTGGTGTTAGAGAAGACTCTTGAGAGTTTCCTGGACAGCAAGAAGAGCAAACCAGTCAATCCTAAAGGAAGTAAGTCCTGAATATTCATTGGAAGGACTGATGCTGAAGCAGAAGCTCCAAAACTTTGGCCACCTGATACAAAGCACTGGCTCTTTGGAAAAGACCCTGATGCGGGGAAAGATTGAAGACAGGAGGAGAAGGGTATGACAGGGGATGAAATGGTTCAATGACATCACTGACTCAATGGACATAAATTTGAGGAAGCTCCCGGATTTCGTGATGGACAGGGAGGCCTGGTGTGCTTCAGCCCATGGGGTCGCAAAGTGTCCGGCACGACTAAGCATCTGAACTGAAGTTACTTTAAATATATATGGATGCTATATATGTATATGTACACATTAACATATACTTACCTTATATATGTGTGTGGTTGGAGAAAGATAATTGAGAACAAAATATTCTACAAACCCAGAAAACCTTTTACAAAGGAATAAGAGAAAGAAAACAACCTTTTAACTGAATTAGATTTAAACCAGACTGTGATATGCACCACAGGCAATCTGCTAAGAGATTGCAAATACAGAAAGAAGTGTTACCCTTTTATATAGCTGATAAGGTACAACTCATTATATACATGTTTTTAAGATAAACAATACCTAGCCCTCAACTAAGAGAATTTGATAACACTGTTTGTCACACATAGTTCATCCTTAGTTGAGTGGGATGCTAACAGCTTTAACAAAAAAATAAACACTTCACATCTTTATGACAGGAGGTAGTTTTGGAGCCAGGTGACCTGGTGAAGTTAGGCTTCTATCCCCCCATAGAAACTAGGTGAAAGGGGTACTATCTTCCTTATGATGATTTTTCAAAGGGCTTGTTCCCAAGCCCTTGAGAAAAGCATTCCTGAGGTACAACTGACAGCAGTCTTATATCTTTTTTAAAAATATTTACACACATTACAAAGAGCATTAATTTAGAAAACGTGTAACTTCTTTTTCTCTTTGTAAACAGTCGCAAAGAGTCGGACACTTTAATTTTTAAGTGATCCAGTAACATATTTTTTTTAGCCTCCATGTGTTTCTGACTCTTTGCAACCCCATGGACTATAGTCCACCAGGCTCCTCTATCCATGGGATTCCTCCAGGCAAGCATACTGGAGTGGGTTTCCATTCCCTTCTCCAGGGGATATTTCTGATCCAGGGACTGAACCCAGGTCTCCTGTGCTGCAGGCAGATCCTTTACTATTCTGAGCCACTAGAAAACCCCTTAAAATGAATAGAGTTCCTTTTTAGGTATCCATTTCGAATACAGCAGTGTGTACATGGCCTTCCCAAACTTCCTAACAATCCCTTTCCCCTGGCAATTGTATTTAATTTTTTGTCCCTGAGTCTCTGTTTTGTAAGTTCATCTGTATCATTTCTTTTTATGATTCCATATATAAGGATGTCATACAATATTTCTCCTTCTCTGTCTGACTTACTTTACCAGTATGACACTCTCTAGGTCCATCCATGTTGCTGCAAATGGCATTGTTTCATTATTTTTAATGGCTCAGTAACATTCCATTGTGGGCTTCCCTGGTGGCTCAGATGGCAAAGAATCTGCCTACAATTCAGGAGACCTGAGTTTGATCCCTGGGCTGGGAAGATTCCCCTGGAGGAGGGTATGGCAATCCACTCCACTATACTTGCCTGGAGAATCCCCATGGACAGAGGAGCCTGGCGGGCTACAGTCCATGGAGTCGTAAGGAGTTGGACATGACTGAGTGAGCACAGCACAATATTCCATTATATTTATGTAACACATCTCTATCCATTCCTCAGTCGATGGACATTTAGTTTGTTTCTATGTCTTGGTATTTTAAATAGTGCTGCAGTAAACACTGGGGTGCATGTATCATGCTGGCAGCAGTAGTCCTGAGAGGCATGTGTTGGTGTGAGCCTTCTTGGAGGTTAGCCCTACCATACAGGCTGTAGACTCCAGGACTGGGTTGCCTCAGGTCAAACAACTGACAGGGAGGGAGCAGACACTCTACAGCAGACAATTGGATTAAAGATTTACTGAGCATGGCCCTGCCCACCAGAGCAAGACCCAGCTTTCCCCACACCAAGACCCTCTCATCAGGAAGCTTTCACAAGCCTCTTATCCTCATCCACCAGAGGCAGCGAGAAAAAACAGGAGCTACAATCCCACAGCCTCCAGAACAGAAAGGACAATCACAAAAACCTAACCGAAATGAAAAGAAACAGGATTATGTCCCAGATGAAGGAACAACATAAAGCCCCAGAAACACAAGTAGAGACAGGCCTGCTTCCAGAAAAAAGAATTCAGAATAATGATAGATGATCCAGGATCTCAGACTACTTTTTAATATATATTTTGAAATAACTCCATATATTGCATAGCAGAGTTTTCTATGTAACAGAATGTACCACTTTTAATCATTAAATGTAAAAAATGAGAAATTTTAAAGTATTTAATGTATAAAATATATAGGCAAATAATAAGTGTATTTATGAATGGCATTTTTTTTTTTTTTTTACAAAATTAACTGTGATGAAACCAGGACCGAGTAGGATAGAATATTTCCAGAAGTCCCCTTGTACCCGTTTTCACTTACTATACTTTTCCAAAACAAATTACTATTCTAAGTCTGATAACTATAGATATGTTGTGCCAGGTTTTGAAATTTTTATAAATGGAATATAAAGAATTCACTCTTTTATGTCTGTCTTCTCTTACGTATCATGTTTTTGAGATCTGTTGAAACGTGGAATGAAATGTTCATTCTTGGTACTGTATGATAGTCCCCTGAATGAATCTATCATAATTTACCCAGTCTAACACTGATGGTTATCTGGGTTAGGTACTTTGGGGTCACAAATAATAATGCTATCAAGAAACTTATACATGTATTTTAGTGAATATATGTACACATTGTGTCAGGAACATGCTATAAGTTGAATTGCTATGTCATAGACTATGAGCTTATTCAGCTTTGTTGATATAGGTAAATATTTTCGAATGTAACTGTTCCAATTTAACCTCATTAAAACAATATATAAGAAACTCAGCTCCCCAATAACCCAAGCAAAACTTTTTAACCTTCAGTTCAGTTCAGTCACTCAGTCGTGTCCAGCTCTTTGCAATCCCATGAATTGCAGCACGCCAGGCCTCCCTGTCCATTCCAACTCCCGGAGTTCACTCAAACTCACGTCCTTCGAGTTGAAGATGCCATCCAGTCCATCTCATCCTCTGTCATCCCTTTCTCTTCCTGCCCTCAATCCCTCCCAGCTTCAGAGTCTTTTCCAATGAGTGAATTCTTCATATGAGGTGGCCAGAGTACTGGAGTTTCAGCTTTAGCATCATTCCTTCCAAAGAACACCCAGGGCTGATCTCCTTTAGAACGGACTGGTTGGATCTTCTTGCAGTCCAAGGGACTGTCAAGAGTCTTCTCCAACACCACAGTTCAAAAGCATCAATCCTTCAGCGCTCAGCCTTCTTCACAGTCCAACTCTCACATCCATACGTGACCACTGAAAAAACCATAGCCTTGACTAGATGGACCTTTGTTGGCAAAGTCATATCTCTGCTTTTGAATATGCTATCTAGGTTGGTCATAACTTTCCTTCCAAAGAGTAAGCGTCTTTTAATTTCATGGCTGCAATCACCACCTGCAGTGATTTTGGAGCCCAGAAAAACAAAGTCTGACACTGTTTTCACTGTTTCCCCATCTATTTACCATGAAGTGATGGGACCAGATGCCATTGTCTTTGTCTGGGTGGCTAGAACAAAGTACCTCAGACTAGATAGCTTATAAACCACAGACATTTATTACTCACAGTTCTACAGACTGGGAAGTCCAAGATCAAAGCACCAGTATGGTCAAGTAAGGTCAAGGGAGGAACCCTTTCTTGGTTCATAGCCAGCACCCTTCTCATCGTGCCCTAATCTCATAGAAGGTGCTCCAGAGCTCTGTAGGATCTCTCTTAAAAGAGAACTACTCCCATTCCTGACAGTTCCACCCCCCTGACCTAAGGCACTCCCTACTAATACCACCACCTTTGAAGGTTAGGATTTCAACAACTGATTAAGTGGGAAACACAAATACCGAGGCCACAGCAGCCACTTCTGTGTGAATAATGGTATCTTGTCATTTTATTTGCACACCCCTGACAAAGATACTGATATAGAAACACAGACACAGATATCCTTGTACATGTGTCTGTGTGTGTGAAAAACTTAATTCACATTTTTTGTCTGTCACTTTGTCTGAACCTTCATTCATTTATTGTAAATTTGAATGTAAGTTATTTTGGATATATATATATTGTAATTATCTTCTCTCACTCAGAGACGTGTTTCATTCATAGCAGTGTCATTTGACAAATCAGACATTTGTTAATATTAATGTATAGTGCATGTGTGCATGCTTGGTCGCTCAGTCACGACTAACTCTGCAACTCTTTGGACTGTAGCCCGCCAGGCTCCTCTGTTCATGGGATTTTTCAGACACGAATATTGGAGTGAGTTACCATTTCCTCCTTCAGGGAATCTTCCTAACACGGGGATTGAACCTGGGTCTCCTGTGTCTCCTGCATTGAAGGTGGATTCTTTACTGCTGAGCCATCAGGGAAGCCCCATTAATGTAGAGTATAACTTATCAACTTCCTAAAGTTTCTATGTATTTTAAAGAAATTCTTGATTATCCCTACCCATAAAAACATTCTTCTACATTTTCTTCTGGAAGTTTATAGTTTCATATTTCACATTTAATGTGGAATTCATCTGTAACATTTTATTTTTTCAAATGCCCAAATGGATATCCAATTTACTCTATTTATTGGAGTGATTATTTTCTCCAAGTGCACAGTAATGACAATTCTGTCATAAATCAAGGGATTATATGTGTATAGGACTTTCTTATGTTACTAGACTGTTTCCTCAGTTTATTTATCTATTTATCTTTTTCTGCATCTTTTACATATTGTTACTTGCTGTAGCTTTACAAAGTATTCATCAATAGTTATCCAGGTTTATTCTTCTTATGTTGAGGAATCTGATGTCCAGATTATTATTACTCCTTTAAAAAGCTTTTTTTTTGGGGGGGGGTCTGACTGCTTGTGACTTTTTTGTTTTTTCTTTTTTTTTTGTTTTCAGTACTTTTTCCATAATATGTCTAGATGTATTCTTCCTTGAATGTATCCTTCTTGGGTTCCAATATTCTTCAGAAATATATAAACGGTCAGTATAAGGGAAACTTTGTCATTTACTTTGGATATTGCTCCTGCCCTGATTGGAGAAGGAAATGGCAACCCATTCCAGTATTCTTGCCTAGAGAATCCTGTGGACAGAGGAGCCTGGTGGGCTGCTGTCCATGGGGTCGCACAGAGTCGGACACAACTGAAGCGACTTAGCATGCATTGGAGAAGCCAATGGCAACCCACTCCAGTATTCTTGCCTGGAGAATCCCAGGGACAGAGGAGCCTGGAGGGCTGGCCGTCTATGGGGTCACACAGAGTCAGACACGACAGAAGCGACTTAGCAGGAGCAGCAGCAGCCTGCCCTGATATCCTTCTCTCCTCTTCCCTCTTGCATTTGCCATGGCTTTCATCTATGTGATTCAGCTTGAATATTTTCTAACGACCTATCTTCTACTCTATCAATCTTCTTTTCTAATTTAGCTGTTACCATATACTGCTTTTTAAATTTCAGTCATTGCATTTGTCAGAAATAGAATTTCCAGTTGATTGTTATCATAATTCACTGTTCACTGGCAAGTTATTCTTGTTATCTACTTTCTTAGACATGTTAATCACTATTAACTTAATGTCCATATTTGAGAATGGTAATAACTCTATCATTCCTAAGTGTGTTTCTATTATATGATTTTTTCATGGCTGTATTTTCTTAATATTTTGGCTGATTTTTTACTGAATGAAAGGCACTGTAAATGAAAAATATAGAGGCTCTAAATGATATTTTTCTCCACAGAGGAAATATATCATCTTGAGCTAATCATACTGACCTGATTGGTGACTGGGATACAAATATAAAAAACAAATAACTTGCCTAACTGTAGTCTATCACCCTTTCTGGACAATAACTCTCCAAGAGCCCTAAATGATAGTACTAGCTGTTTACTAGTAAGTTTTTAAATTCAAATTTTTTATCTTTTTCAGAGCCTGAAAAACTCCAAAGTTGGATCAGAGTACTTGCATCATTTTTCTTAAAGTACATATAATATCAAAAGTGGTGACAGTTTTGACTTCATAGTGGACTTCTACTATATTACTCTAAAATTTCAAAACAGAAAACTCTCTCTTACACTGTTCCACTTCATCAAATAATACAATATTTCAAAATAAGAGGTATACTGTACTGTTTGAAAGTACACTCTGTAAGTCAGGCAGACAGGGCGTGAATCCGATTGTTATAACTTACAAGAGGAATGGCATTTGGCAAGTAACAGTGTATCTCTGTGACACTGACACTCCATTTTCTAATCTATACATTCAGAATAAAAATAGTAATTACATATAAATTATTTATAAAGTTTCATTATTTCTTCATTTGACAACTATTTCTTGAGTATATGTTCTATATTTCAAATATTCTTTTTATGTCATAGGCATATACCCATGAATAAAAAAATCAATAAACCCCTCCCTTAGTAAAGTTTGGATTCTAATAAACCCCTCCCTTAGTAAAGTTTGGATTCTAATGTGGATAATACCCAACACATATCAACAGACAAATACGGTATGTCAGATAGTTGGAGACAAATAATGTAACCATTGCTCTGTTCATCATTCTGCTCCCATTCAATTATATCATTGCTTAACTGGTTCATGAACAAGATGGCCATGGCAGCAGTGATAGAGGCAATACATTGGAGCAGAATATGGGATTTATTCTTACCAGAGCAGAACCGGTTATAGATACTGCTGAGTTTCGGTATGACCACAGCAGAAAGGAACACTTAGCCTCTGTTCTGGCACCATTTCCTACAATTAGCAGCCAGCTCAACTGGTGGAAGAGGCAATTCTTTGTACTCATTGGATAAGGTGTTTCCTCTAGATATGGATTTTTCTTCTTTGTCTGCAATGTTTCTGCCAAAGGAACTGTCCACAGATTTACAGATTGCCATGCTCACCCTGTTGGTATTACACACAGAATTATTTCTAATCTATCGAATAATTTCCTAGCCAGAAAAGTTTGGCAATGAGCCCAGGTCCATTAAATTCATCGAATGTATAATCTCATTATCTTGAAACAGCTAGCTTTATAAAAGTGCAATTTTGAATTATTTTGAATTCTTATTTGTGGTTATAACTTGTAGAAGTGGGGAAGTTTTCTCCAGGATATGATATATGCTCTAAATTGGCAGTCTATCTATGGAAATGTTTCTCCTTTGGCCAAGATTCATAAATCTGTGACAAAAAGGGTGAGTACCTCCCTTCACTCTTATCACAAATAATCAATTAAGGGGAAAAAATTCTGTCCATGACTTTATGGCTATGAACTTTTCTGTCCATGGTCTAGAAGTTTTAAATGCAAAGGAGGAAAGCTTACTTATATCAATGACAAAATAATCATTCTGTCTATTAAACTCGAATTTGAGATGGTAACCTAACCACTTTTAGTTTCAATGCCAATGAATCAACAAGCAAAGGAGGTTACACTTCTGGCTGGGTAACTGATGACCCAGGGAAGAACGGTTGCCATGACACAATGTGGACCCAGGATGAGTCTGTAACACAGACGGTCCCCTGGGAGGTCTCTTAATATTTCTGAGACCTGTGATTATAGTCAATAGAAAAGTTGTATTGTGTTCAAAGGAAGCATGACTATTATTGCTTTATTGAAAATTAGTATGTTCAAAGTATGGATACTAAGCAACACAAAGTGGAATATACTGGCTTTGTAATGTGTTAATTTAGCTAATCTAAACTACTTTTCCTGGAATACCCTTTGTTCTATGTGATGAAAGTAAGCCATAAGATATGTTTTTGCAAAGATTTGGAGGACAGGAATGAAGCAACAACTTTATGCTCTTTACACATAGAAGGCTGTAACAACAAGGTCTTTGGGCACTTTTGTAGCTCATACATGTTGTTGCTTTCTGCTGGCTGAACTTGTATTTGTTGGGCAGCAGCAAATCCACAACTAATATACACTCCCCTGAATAGTCCTTCAGTTTCTATGGTTTCTGGGCCAGGTGTGTGTTTCACTCCAAGAAGAGGGGCAGCAGCTTCTCATGTACTATGCCAATTTCATCATGATCAGCAACAATGAGAACTGAAATGGGTTACAGTTAATCTTGTGGGTTCCAGTTTTTACACAAGTTCTAGTTTATCCTTGCTCTCACTTTCATCTATCTTTCCTTCCTTATTCATCTTTCTTTCCTAATGGCCTGTGCTGCAGCTGTGGATCTCCAGAATAAGACAGGAAAACCGAACTATGATCAGGAAAAATGGTAAATCTGTTTGTCTCAGTAAAGTCTAACTGATAAAAGTAGAAAGGGATGTTTTCATTGAGAAGAACACAGTTGGGTAAACAGAGAAGAGGATAAGGAATGAGCTCCTTTTTCTTTGACTTTCCTATTTAGGAGTTCACTAGGATGAAGTGAAGTTCAGAAACAGGTATTAAAGCTAAATTCAGTAAAAATTTTCACAGCAGAATTATTCAAACAAGATTTCACTATTCATGGTTTCATATTTGTGAATTTGCCTACTTTCTAAAATGCATTTATAACTCCAAAGTCAGTACTCCCAGTGCTTTCAAAGTCATTCACAGACATATACAGTGGCAAATAATTTGAGTCACTGAACATATACCATCCCAGTTTAGGCTGAAAAAGGCAGTGCTCTGACTTGTGTTTCAGCCTTCATACTTTAAACAAGAGACACTTCTTTGAACTTTATAGGGTCACTTTTTTTTTTAATGTACTTTTGTGCTTTTTGTAGTGATTTCACTGTCTTAAATGACATTTTAGTACAGGGTTAAAGTGCCAGCTTGTATTCCTAATCATAAGAAGACAGTGATGTGCCTTACAGAGAAAATACATGCTTAGATAAGCTTTACTCAGACAATTCTTAAGAGTGCTTGCTGTCGGCCATCAGTTCAATGTTAATAAATCAACAAGATGCACATCCTGGAAACGGAAGAGGAATACTCACACACATAACGTAAGTATCTCTTAGATGAGCTGACAATAATGATGCAAAATAATTAAAATACTAGCTATTTCAGTTAGACATTTTAAATGAGGCTCTCTCAAAATGTGGCACTTTTATTATCAAGTGGTAGACCTGCCTTCTCGGAGAAGGCAATGGCACCCCACTCCAGTACTCTTGCCTGGAAAGTCCATGGACGGAGAAGCCTGGTGGGCTACAGTCCATGGGGTCGTGAAGAGTCGGACACGACTGAGCGACTTCACTTTCACTTTTCACTTTCATGCATTGGAGAAGGAAATGGCAACCCACTCCAGTGTTCTTGCCTGGAGAATCCCAGGGACGGCGGAGCCTGGTGGGCTGCCGTCTATGGGGTCGCACAGAGTCAGACACGACTGAAGCGACTTAGCAGCAGCAACAGCAGCAGACCTGCCTTCTAAGAATCTCAAAATTTATAAAAACATCAGATTCTTATTTTATTCAAGTGTATTTAAACAAATACATTTATAAAGTACTTGGTTTATAGATTTGTTTACTCAAAAGTATCTGAAAAACCCACAATCATCAAAATTTAGAATTTATGAAATTATAGGTGTTTTTTTGTTTGTTTGTTTGTTTTTTTACTAGGTCTCTGGATTAACAGACACAACTTATGTTTCATGTAGCTCTTAGGAAGAGAGCAGCATGGCATATAGGAAATGAGTAAAAGCTTACTGAAGAGATTGCACTCAAATTATAATGTAAGAGTAACATGCTTCCTCATACTGGTCATAAAAGGCTGCATGCTTTCCAAGGAAAACAAGGTGCTAAAGCAATGATGAGTTAATGAGTGGCAGAAAAGTTCTATTCTGTGTAAATTATTTCACTTTATACTGCTTCTTATTATTCTATACAACTACCACAAAAGTTTCAGAGAGTATAACTCCTGTCCTGGAAGGAAAGTTCTATTTTGTTCATTTGCTCAGTTTTGTCTGAATCTGTGACCCCATGGACTGTGGACTGTTGCACACCTGGCTTCCTTGTGCTTCATTATCTCCTGGAATTTGCTCAAACTCATGTCCATTGAGTCGGTGATACCATACAAACATCTCATCCTCTGACTCCCCCTTTTCTTCCTGCTTTCAATCTTTCCCAGTGTCAGAGTCTTTTCCAATGAACTGGCTCTTCGCATCAGGTGGCCAAAGTACTTGAGCTTCAGGTTCAGCATCAGTCCTTCCAATGAATATTCGGTGTTAGCCAAGATCATTTCAACTTAGAAGCTAAAGTAAGTTTTGTTATTTTTGTTTATGAGTAAAGGTGTTTCAGGGGTACCATGAATTTATAAAATCCATCAGTAAATGTTTTGTTTACTGAACAGTTAGGTAATAATGTTAGGAAGAAACTGAATCATACTGAAATCATTAACAAATCAATCCCAGAGAGTCAATCCGTAAAATCATATCTTGCATGTGAGCTCAATAAATCTTACAGAAATGCAGCACAAACTCAACAATATTAAGCACTGTTTAGTATAGATTCATCTCCCAATTCAGGCCACTGGGACAAAATTTAGTATAGGGAAGCAATTATTTGCTGAATAGAGCTCTGATAGGCTTTATGAATGAATATAGTATTCAAGGACTAGCTTAGAGCTAGAAAAAGCTTGCAAATTATTTGATGATGGTAATGACAATGGCAACCATGCCAAGGGATCTATTTCATTTCTTAATCAAGCATTAGGTATTTAGTTACTGACACAGAGTATGTACTGACAAGTTACCTGATACATTGATTAGACATTCTTCCCCTTATTCTCTTACTGTCAGTAATCAATATTTATGTATTACACTGCATTGTTTTCACTAAGGCACTAACAATTATTGTGTATTCATAAGTTTATGAATGTCTGTAATTAATGAATTTAAATTCAGTGAAAAGAAGGTCCTTATTTGATGTCAGAGAAAAAAGAAGATAATAAAACAAAAAGTTGTCATCCAGAAATAGAGTAAATTTTACAAACAACAAAGTACGTAGGAAAAATGAGACACACATAGAAGATTTCGTATATATGTGGTTAGGAAAGCATTAATTTCTGTTCACTTTTAAATTTCATGATGCCTAGCTTTTACTA
Organism: Bubalus kerabau; assembly: GCF_029407905.1. Classification (NCBI taxonomy): domain Eukaryota; kingdom Metazoa; phylum Chordata; class Mammalia; order Artiodactyla; family Bovidae; genus Bubalus; species Bubalus kerabau. Next base: position 254,623,050 of record NC_073624.1, read on the forward strand.
TACAGCACTGTTAATAAAGTAAAGGGATGAGGTTAAAATAGTATCAGTAAAGATTAGTGGTGGATTCACAATAGGTTGCTGTTTTCAGTAGAAGGGAAAGATTTCTAATTTGTGTAGATTCCCAATTTGTACAACAACTAGGGATTTGTTTGGATTGATATTTTGAAATACTATATATTTATGGTGAAAAAAAATATGGCCATAATCTACATATCAAATATAACCAATGATCTGAAAGAAAAACGTCTGCATTCAGTTCCTACTTTTCTGGGAGGAAAACTTCCCTTTACTGAAGTACAGGACTTGCAAAAATCAATCACAATAAATAAAAAGTATTTAAACACAATGCATAATATCTGAAATTAACACTGCAGTGTTCACTCACTAAGCTGTGTCTGACTCTCTGTGACCCCATGGATTGTAGCATGCCAGGATATCCTGTCCTTAACTATCTCCTGGAGTTTGCTCAAACTCATGTTTATTGAGTCAGTGATGCCATCCAGCCATCTCATTCTCTGTCTCTCCCTTCTCTTTCTGACCTCAATCTTTCCCAGTCTCAAGGTCTTTGACAATGAGTTGGCTCTTCATATCAGGTAGCCAAAGTATTGGGGCTTCAGCTTTAGCATCAGTCCTTCCAATGACTATCCAGTATTCCTGATATTCCCAGGAATACCAGAAGCAGCTGTTACAACTAGACATGAAACAACTGTTGACTTATTTGATCTCCTTGCAGTCCAAGGGACTCTCAAGAGTTTTCTCCAGCACCACAATTCAAAAGCACCAGTTCTTCAGTGCTCAGCCTTCCTTATGATCCAATTCTGGTATCTATACATGACTAATGGAAAAACCATAGCTTTGATTATACGGATCTATGTTGGTCAAGTGATGTCTCTGCTTTTTAGTATGCTAAGTTTTTCATAGATTTTCTTTCAAAGAGCACCTTTTTATTTCACAGCAACAGTCAACACCCAGAGTGATTGCGGAGGCCAAGAAAATAAAATATGTCACTGTTTCCATTTTTTCCCATCTATTTGCCATGAAGTGATAGGACTGGATGCCATGACCTTAGTTCTTTGAATATTGAGTTATAAGCCAACGTTTTCACACTCCTCTTTCACCCTCATCCAGAGGCTCTTTAATTACTCACTGCTTTTTGTCATTAGGGTGGTATCATATGACTCTCTAAGGTTGTTGATGTTTCTCCTGGTAATCTTGATTCCAGCTTGTGATTCACTCAGTCTGGCATTTCATATGATATACTCTACATATAAGTTAAATAATCAGGGTGGCAGTGTACAGATTTGACGTAGTTCTTTGCCGATTTTGAACCAATCAGTTGTTTCATGTCTAGTTGTAACTGCTGCTTCTGGTACTCCTGGGAATACCAGGAATACTTGCCTCATAAGAAACCAGTATGCAGGTCAAGAAGCAGCAGTTACAACCAGACATGGAACAATGGACTGGAAAGGAGTAGGTCAAGGCAATATATTGCCCTAGTCAATGTTACTTCTACCTCCTAAAATGCCATAATAGCTTTTCCTCTTTAGGACTTTAAAATATACATCACAAATTAGTTTTTTTTTACAGTTGGTTCTATATAAACACTGCTATACTCAAAACATTCAAACTGAGATATTGGTGATTTGATATAATCTTCTGGAAACTTATTTCCAGAATTGAGAATTCAGCCAATAAGTCAGTCATTTAAAGTATTTATTGAGAAACTGTTATGTGCAAGGATGTGAATTGGTAATAGAACTACATTTTCAGTGCTGGTAATAAAACAACACATATGAAGTTATTTTCTTGGTACTTCTGCAGTTAAGAATCTGCCTGAGGACATGGGTTCAATTCCTGGTGGGGGAATTAAGATCGCAAATGGCACTTTTTTTTTTTTTTTTTCAAAAAAATATTGATAGATACAAGTATATAAAATCAGGGCATGAACATGACTTGATAAACTAAGTAGATGTAATTTCAATACTATAATAAGAGGAGTAAATGCAAATTCTCACCATTTGTTTCACAAACACAAAGACCACTTCAAGGGCATTTACAATCTCTCAAAACTGATCAGTTTTGTGCAAGTAAACAATGTTTCTTTTAAAAAGATTTGTGCAGTTGCCCAGGCTCAAGGATATTAAAATCTAGCATGTAAAGCCCATTACTAGAGGTAGAAATACAGGCAGTATACTATTACTCCAAAAACCATCAATTACAGTTAAGAACTTTTCTGTAACAACCAAATGGATAATCAAATATTGCAACAACTCAAATATTACTGAGCAAAGTGCATTTCTACAGTATTCAGTGTTGCTATTCAGTCTTCTAACTTAAAACAGCCTATGATAACTGGCATCAAAGAAGGTCCTTGCAACAGACTGCCTCTGCTTGAGAAGTTATGATGTAATTGTTGCATGCTGCTAAACATCTAAATGTTAAAGAATCTCTTAAAATAGTTGATGGTAGACTGATTAAAACATTACAATTCAAAAATCAAACAAACAAACAAACAAACAAAAAAACCTTATGCAAAAGGAAACCCTACCTGATGTGCTTCTGCTTTTAAATACTGTGAAAACATTACAGTGGAATGAATTTTCACAGTGTTTAGGTCAAATGCAGTTACATCATAGAAACAGTATGTTTTGCACAATTTAAGGCTTTGGCTGGTTCTTTTAGTAGGCTTCTTCCTCTGATTCTTCTTCTTCAGCAGTTTCTGGCCAGCTTAGCCACTGATTTACCTAGAACAAAGCCTTGTTTTTCCCTGGAAACTCTTGTGTTATATCTTCTTTCCAAGCCAAGAAAGCTTTTTCTTCAATAATTTCCATGTCATAAAATGCACAAAAAAGTGGAGTACCATGCGTTTTGGGAAGTTGCTGTTGTAGCAGTGCACCTGAAGAGCATAGAGGGCACTGACTTGTAGATCAACCTGATCATGACGGAATTTCTGCATTACTGGCTTGAAGGAAAGAAGCAGTTTTTGTTTTTCCTGCTCTAATTGTTCTTTGGAAGGAGCAGAGGGAAGAATCTGTTTCATCACTGGGTGGGTTTACTTCATTAGAAATGTACTGTAAGAAGCTAGTCATTAAGATGTTCACAACTAGAGAAAGTCACAAGAAAGAGCCTTCACACTGAAAGGAAGACACAGTGCAGTCAAAATAAAAAATAATTTTTGACTAAAATATAATGATAATATAAAATTACTTTATTCAAGGAACATATACTTTAGTGGAAATGACAAACAGGTAAACAAATGAATATCCAAGTATGGGAGGGGTTATGACAGAATATGTGCAATATATTATGATCATCCTTATGCAAGGACTAACCCAACTTTAGAAATGTCTTCAGTTGAAGAGACAGAGCAAGCAATAGAATCAGACTCAGATATGGCAAGAATGTTGGAATAATCAGGCTGAGAATTTAAACAATTAATGTAGAGGCAATCCCAGATGGAAGTTGATACTAGTTGTGGTCCTACAATCTGATGGAGTTCTGGGGAGATTTCTATGACTATCTGTGTGGCATATTTTCCATTCCAGTCTTATACCCAGGGTTTCTTAAGAGACTAGAAATGCATAAGATGTCTAGTGAGTATAGGTTTACCAACTAACTACATTGCTCACATAGCAGAGTTGTCCATCATTCATTCAATAAAATTTTTTAATCATTAAAATATTAATTTGATAAGGGTTTTAATGAATAAATTAGACAGTGGGCAAGAATAAATTGGCAATGCAAGCAATGAGATGGAAATTGTAAGAAGGAATCAAAAGGAAATGCTAGACATAAAAAACATTATAGAAGAAATAAAGAGTGCCTTTGATGAGCTTATTAGCTGCCTGGATATGACCATGGGAAGAATCTGTGTTTCAAGATATGTGAATAGAAACTTCTAAAATTAAAAATCAAATAGAAAAGAGGCTGGTATAAATAGAAGAAAGTATCCAAGTACTGTAAAAGCCACTACAAACAATGAAACAAGTACATAATAGGAATAGCAGAAAGAGAGAAAGTAAGAAAGGGGAGGAAGGGAAGGAAGGAGAGACAGTGAGAAGGAAGGAGGGAAAAAAGAGAGCAAGGAGGGAAGGAAGGATTTGAAACAACTTCCCACATATAAAGACAGACGCCAAACTACACATCCAGGAAGCTCAAAGAGCACCAGGCAGGATAAACATCAAAATAGAGAACTTACATATATAATATTCAAATTATGAAAAATCAAAGATATATTTTTGAAAGATGCCAGAGGGGGAAAAATATCTTACCTATAGAGGAACAAAGATAAGAATTACATACATAGAATGGAATATTTCTGAGCCATAAAAAGGAACTAAATTGGGTCATTTGCAGAGATGTGGATGAACCTAGAGACTGTCATATACAGTGAAATAAATCAGAAAGAGATAAATATTACCATATATTAACATATATATGGGATCTGAAAAAAATTAATATAGACAGTTCATTTTACAAAGAAGAAATAGAGGCACAGACATGGAGAATGAATGCGCATATATCAAAGGAGAAAGGGGAGAAGAGATAAACTGGGAGAATAGGATTAACATATATACACTATTGATAACACTTGCTCCTTGGAAAAAAAACTATGACAAACCTAGGCAGCATATTTAAAATCAGAGACATCACTTTGTCAGCAAAGGTCCATATAGTCATAGCTATGGTTTTTCCAGTGGTCATGTACCGAAGTGAGAAAAGTGAAAGTTACTCAGTTGTGTCTGATTCCTTGCGACCCCATAAACTGTAGCCTACCAGGCTCTTCTGTCCATGGAATTCTCTAGGCCAGAATGCTGGAGTGGGTAGCCATTCCCTTCTCCAGGGGATCTTTCCAACTCAGGGATTGAACCCAGGTCTTGTGCATTGCAGGCAGATTCTTTACCATCTGAGCCACCGGGGAAGCCCAAGAATACCGGATTGGGTAGCCTATCCCTTCTTCAGTGGATCTTCCCAACCCAGGAACTGAACCATGGTCTCCTGAATTGCAGGTGGATTCTTTACCAGCTGAGATACCAGGGAAGCCCTATGGATATGAGAGCTGGACTATAAGGAAGGTTGAGCACCAAATTGATGGCTTCAAGTTGTGCTGGATAAGACTCTTGAGAGTCTTTGGACAACAAGAAGGTTAAACCAGTCAATCCTAAAGGAAATTCAATGCTGAATATTCATTTGAAGGAATATTCATCAAGCTGAAGCTTAAACCCCGATATTTTCATCACCTGATACAAAGAGCCATTGGGGAAAAAACAAAAAACTAATGCTTGGAAAGATAGGGGGCAAGAGGCGAAGGGGGTGACAGAGGATGAGATGGTTCGATGGCATCAGCGACTCAATGGATGTGAGTTTGAGTAAACTTCAGGAGATAGTGAAGGACACGGAAGCCTGGCATGCTGTATAGAGAACCTCCTATATAGCATATGGGACTCTACCCAATGCTCTGTGGTGACCTAAATGGGAAGGAAATCCAAAACAGAGGGGACATATGTGTATATATATGATTCCCTTGGCTATACAAGTAGCAACTAATAGGTGGTGCTAGTGGTAAAGAACCTGCTTGCCAATGCAGGAGATTTAGGAGACATAGGTTCAATCCCTGGATCCAGAAGATCCCCTGGAGGAGGGTATGACAACCCACTCCAGTATTCTTTCCTTGGGAATCCCACTGACAGAGGAGCCTGACAGGCTATGCTCCTTAGGGTCACAGAGTTGGACACAACTAAAGCGACTTAGCACCCATGCATGCAGAAACTAATACAACATTGTAAAGCAATTATACTTCGATAAAAAAAAAAATTTAAGAAAAATTACATCCAACTTCTATACTTTGAAACTGTGCAAGCCAGAAGAGAATAGAGTGAAATACTGAAAGTGTTAACAGAAAAACAAACAAACAAAAAACTCCCACAAACCTAGATTTCTGCACCAGAAAGATTTTCTTTCAAAAGTGAATTAGGTGTAAAGATTTTCTCAGACAAAGTTAAGAGAATTTGTTGTCCACAGACCCATTTTGAAGTAAAACTGATAAGAAAGGAGAGAAAATGGGATCATATAAAATGTTCAGCTAAAACTATAAAGGCAGAAAAAGAGTGAAAGACAAAAAATAGAAACAAAGTACACAAGCAACAAACATAAATTATATTAGCTTTCCATATATAATAGATATCATTTAACTATATTGATAATCAGTAAATAACAGTGATGTAAATGCATTGATTAAAAGACAGCGATTAACAGAGGAGATCAAAAAACAAGAACCAACTATATGTAGTCTATAAGAAACCTATTTTAAATATAAATATACATATTTATAATTTAAAAGCAGATGGATGGAGAAAGATATACTATGATTATACTAATTAAAAGAAAGCAGGAGCAGCTATATTAATTTTGGACACAGTAGACTCCAGAGTAAGGAAAGTTATCAGAAACAGAGTGCTATTATATAATGATAAAGGAACAATTTTTCCAAGAAAATATAAGGATTATTAAGAGTAAGTGGGCTTCCCTGGTAGCTCAGATGGTAAAGAATCTGCCTGCAATGCAGGCAGGAAACCCAGGTTATGGCCTAACAACAGAGTGTCAAAACACATGAGGCAAACATTGATAGAACTGCAAGGATAAATAGATGAACCCACTATTATAGCTGGTCACTTCAATTTCGCTCTCTCAGAAATGATTCACCACTCAGAAACAGAAGGATCCAGTAGTAGAAAAATCATTAAAGACAGATGAATTCGGCAACACCAATTGTTGTAATGAAACTAAAAACTACTTTATCAAACAAATGCAGAATATATATTCTTCTCAAGCTCACATGAAACATTTCACCAAGATAGACCACACTTGGATCAAAAAACACAATAAATTTACAAGAATATATGTATAATACACTTTGTTCTCAGACCACAATAGAATTAAAGTGGTAACTAATAATACAAAGATACCTTAAAAAATTTAAGTACTCAGAGATTAAATAACATACTTCTTAAGAATACATGTATCAAAAAAAAATCAAGAGAAAGTTTAAATATTTTGAACTAAATAAAATGAAGATGAACCATCAAAATTTGTATGATACAGCAAAAGCAGTTTTTAGAGAAAAAATATACAGCACCAAATGTGTATCTTAGGAAGAAGATTTAAATTAAATCATCTAAAAATTCTGCCTTAAAATGTAGGAAAAAAATCAAATAAGTCCAAAGTTAGAAGAAACTATTAATAAAAGCTGAAATTAATAAAATTAATAAGCTTCTAGATAACTAAAATTAAATAAAGTACCAACATCACAGAAAAAAGAGGGGCATTAATACATATCCCAAGAACAGTAACAGGATAAATATATGAGAAGCTCTATGACCACAAATTTAATAACCTAAGCAAAATGGACCAATTCCTTCAAAGACATAACCAAACAAAACTCACACAAGAAGAAACTGACAATATGAAAATACATATACTAAAGAATATATATTAGACATACAAAGTATATATATATCTACTAAAGAAATTGAATCTGCAATTAATAAGCTTCAAAAACAGAAGGAACTAGGCCCAGATGTGTTCATCAATGAATTCTGTGAACACCTAAGTTACAAAGTATACTTATTCTCTACATTCACTTTCAGAAGATGGAAACTGAGGGAATATTATTTTCAAGTCATTCTATTAGACTAGAATTACCCTAACATGAAAACTAGATATTACCCTAGTACTAAAAACAAAAGAAAATTAGAGGCCAGTATATCTTGTGAACACACATACAAAAATCCTCAACAAAATATTTCAAATCAAATCTAGTAAAGCATTAATACACGTATGTATGCATGCACACACATACACACACATATGCACCATTACCAAGTGAGATTTATCTCAAGAAAGCAAGGTTGGTTCAATATTTTAAAATAAAATACCATAGACTTTTATGGTGGTCCAGTGGTTAAGACTCTGTACTTCCATTGCAGGGGGCACAGGTTCAATCTTTGGTCAGGGAACTAAAATCCTGCATGTCATGTGCTACAGTTAAAAAAAATAAGGTAAGTTTAAGTGAAATGAAGTTACATGAAATAAATAAATAAAAAAATAAAATCACATCAACAACAAAAAAAGATTTTTAAAAATCACATAATTGTATCAATAGACGGAGAAAAATTTTCGAATTGTGGTATTGGAGAAAACTCTTGAAAGTCCCTTGGACTTCAAGGAAATCAAACCAGTCTCTCCTAAAGAAAATCAACCCTGAATATTCACTGGAAGATCAGATGTTGAAGCTGAAGCTCCAGTACTTTGGCCACTTGATGTGAAGAGCTGATTCACTGGCAAAGACTGTGATGTTGGGAAAGACTGAGGGCAGAAGGAGTAGGAGGGTGACTGAGGATGAGATGGTTGGATGGTATCACTGACTCAATGGACCTGAGTTTGTGCAAATTCTGGGAGATAGTGAAGGACAGGGAATCCTGGCATGCTGCAGTTCATGGGGTCACAAAGAGTCAGATAGAACTTAGTAAGTGAACAATAACAAAACCCAATACCCATTTCTGACAGTCAACTACTAAACCAGTATTAGAAGATAACTTCTTCAATTTGATTAAAAAAAAAAAGTCTACAAAAAATTAAAGTTGATATCATACTTTCTAGCAGACACTATAGGCTTTTTCAGGGGAAAAAAAGAAGTATATTTCCTCTCACTGCAGTTTTTCAACATCATACTGAAAGTCCTAGCTAATATAGTAAGACAAGAAAAGGAAACAGAGGTACACAGATGAGGAAGAAAAACAATAAAAAATAAAACTGTCTTTATTCATATGATTATTATAGAAAATCTGAAAGAATGAACAAAAAATACTTTCGAATCATTAATGCAAGTGACTATAGCAGGGTTGTAGGATACAAGGTTAATATATAAAAAGGTCAACTGTTTTCCTTTATATCAACATCAATCAAGTGGAATTTGAAATTGAAAACATGATAGTGTTTATATTAGCACTCCAAAAATGAAATACTACAAGTATAAATCTAACAAATATGTTTCAGATCTCCATGAGGAAACTATAAAATTTTTATGAAAGATATCAAAAAACTACATAGAGGAACATTCCTTATTTATGGATAGGAAGACTTAATACTGTCAAGATGTCAGTTCTTCCCGATTTGATCAACAGAGTCAATGCAACCTCAGTCAAAATTCCAGCCTGTTATTTTGTGGATATCAACAAATTAATTCTAAAGTTTACATGGAGAGACAAATGATCCAAAATTTCCAAGTTAATATTGCAGGAAAAAATGCTGCTGCTGCTGCTGCTGCTGCTGCTAAGTCGCTTCAGTCGTGTCCGACTCTGTGCGACCCCATAGACGGCACCCACCAGGCACCCCCGTCCCCGGGATTCTCCAGGCAAGAACACTGGAGTGGGTTGCCATTTCCTTCTCCAATGCATGAAAGTGAAAAATGAAAGTTAAGTTGCTCAGTCGTGTCCGACTCTTCACGACCCCATGGACTGAAGCCCACCAGGCTCCTCCATCCAAGGGATTCTCCAGGCAAGAGTACTGGAGTGGGGTGCCACGAAAAAATGCTAACACTATCTAATTTCAAGGCTTATTATAATGCTACAGTACTGCTTTCCTTGAGTAGGTGAATGGATAAATAAACTGTGATACATCCATAAAATGGAATATTATCTAGTGCTAAAAACAGACGTTACAAATTTTAAAGTTTAGAAGCTCAGAATTTCTTCAAGGTTACTAGGACTATAAAAGATGATGCTGTGAAAGTGGTACACTCAATATGCCAGCAAATTTGGAAAACTCAAAAGTGGCCACAAAACTGGAAAAGGTCAGTTTTCATACCAATCCCAAAGAAAGGCAATGCCAAAGAATGCTCAAACTACCGCACAATTGCACTCATATCACACACTAGCAAAGTAATGCTCAAAATTCTCCAAGTCAGGCTTCGACAGTACATGAACCATGAACTTCCAAATGTTCAAGCTTGATTTAGAAAAGGCAAAGGAACCACAGATCAAATTGCTGACATCTGTTGGATTTTCGAAAAAGCAAGAGAGTTCCAGAAAAAAACATCTATTTCTTCTTTATTGACTACGCCAAAGCCTTTGACTGTGTGGATCACAATAAACTGTGGAAAATTCTGAAAGAGATGGGAATACCAGACCACCTGATCTGCCTCTTGAGAAACCCATATGCAGGTCAGGAAGCAACAGTTAGAACTAGACAAGGAACAACAGACTGGTTCCAAATAGTGAAAGGAGAACGTCAAGGTTGTATATCGTCATCCTGCTTATTTAACTTATATGCAGAGTATATCATTTGAAATGCCGGGTTGGATGTAGCACAGGCTGGAATGAAGACTGCCAGGAGAAATACCAATAACCTCAGAGACACAGATGACACCACCCTTATGGCAGAAGTGAAGAACTAAAGAGCCTCTTGACCAAAGTGAAAGAAGAGAGTGAAAAAGTTGGCTTAAAGCTCAACATTTAGAAAACTAAGATCATGGTATCTGGTCCCATCACTTCAGTTCAGTCACTCAGTCATGTCCAACTCTTTGTGACCCCATGAATCGCAGCACACCAGGGCTCCCCGTCCATTACCAACACTTGGAGTTTACTCAAACTCACGTCCATCGAGTCGGTGATGCTATCCATCCATCTCATCCTCTGTCGTCCCCTTCTCCTCCTGCCCCCAATCGCTCCCAGAATCAGGGTCTTTTCCAATGAGTCAACTCATCACATGAGGTGGCCAAAGTATTGGAGTTTCAGCTTCAGCATCAGTCCTTCCAATGAACACCCAGGACTGATCTCCTTTAGGATGGACTGGTTGGATCTCCTTGGAGTCCAAGGAACTCTCAAGAGTTTTCTCCAACACCACAGTTTAAAAGCATCAATTCTTCAGCGCTCAGCTTTCTTCACAGTCCAACTCTCACATCCATACATGACCACTGGAAAAACCATAGCCTCAACTAGTTGGACTTTTGTTGGCAAAGTAATGTCTCTGCTTTTCAATATGCTATCTAGGTTGGTCATAACTTTCCTTCCAAGTGACCTGCCTCTTGAGAAACCTATATGCAGGTCAGGAAGCAAAAGTTAGAACTGGACATGGAACAACAGACTGGTTCCATATATGAAAAGGAGTACGTCAAGGCTGTATATTGTCACCCTGGTCCCATCACTTCATGGCAAATAGATGGGGAAACAATGGAAATAGTGACCGACTTTATTTCTGTGGGCTCCAAAGTCACTGCAGTTGTTGACTGCAGCCATGAAATTAAAAGATGCTCACTCCTTGGAAGAAAAGCTATGACCAGCCTAGACAGCATACTAAAAAGCAGAGACATTGCTTTGCCAACAAACATCCATCTAGTCAAAACTATTGTTTTTCCAGTAGTCATGTATGGATGTGACTGCCGGGGTCCAGCCCCGGCTGATCCAGGGTATTCGAAGCGGGGACAGCGTCTGCGACCTATTTATTTATAAATATTTATCAAAGATATAAAGAGTAAGAGAATGAGGATAGCTCAGTAGGAAAATTCAGTTGGAGAAAAGAGGCTGAGTAGCTTGGTTTACGTGGGAGACCAATAAAACTTCAAGACAAGAAGTTTGCACCACTTACATAGGCTGTAGGAGTCCTTCCATTCTCCCGAAGGAGAGGAGACACTGAGGCCTCCCTGGTCAGATCTTAGAAGCCCAGGCATAATTAGCAAGCATGGCGGGTTCCGCGCTTCAGATGGAGACTCAGCCAGAATTTGAGAGAGAGAGCAACATGGGGAGACCAAGTTTCAGTGAACAAGGCCCGCACTTTATTTTCCAAAGTAGTTTTTATACCTTAAGTTGTGCATAGAGAATAATAGGGGAAGGGGTGGAGTCATGCAAGGACAGCAGTTCCTGGTCCTAATCGAAGCCAGGCTTTCAAACTTATCATATGCAAAAGTTCAGGTGAATTACATCATCTTCTGGCCTGGAGGCCTGTTAACATTTTAAGAAACTTATTTTTCTCTAAAGGTGATTATTCCAAAGTCAGGCACCAGCATCCCAAAAAGCATTGGACAAAGCTGCATTTTACATTTCTATACACCATTATATCAATCAATACACTGCCAAGGACACAGTAGGTAAGGAGTATGGAGACTTAGCAGCAAACATTGGCCCAATAAGTGAAAAACCCTTCACCAATACAATTTCTAATCAATCTTTTAACTACTCAAAGGAATCTGTGTTTAGACAGTTTAGAACATCTCTTGCCTCTCACAGTTGGGAGGCTCTGAACAATCACATGTGGCCGGAAAAACTTATTCAGGCAGGCTAGAGGACTTCCAAAGGAGTTTGTAGGTTGAAACACTGTCACACCCAGGAATTATTAACTGGAGCTGTAAGCTAACTCTCTTTTCAGAGAGAGGTAGTGGGGGACAGCCCCCCGTAAAGTCAGAGATGTAGGTGAAAGCACAAAGCAGAAAGTAGGCAGACTCTGGTTTTGGGGACAGATGCTCGAGAATTTCCAGGGGGACTCCTGAGGCTCGATCCTGCCTTTGCGTGTGCCGAGCCTCCTTCCTCATGACCTTTGCCATGGGTGGAGCTCCTGCTCCCGGCAGTGATAGAATTCCAGTTGAGCTATTCCAGATCCTGAAAGATGATGCTGTGGAAAGTGCTGCACTCAATATGCAGTATGCAATATGCACTCAATATGCAATATGCCAGCTTCCAGTAGTCATGTATGGATGTGACAGCTGGACTGTAAAGAAAGCTGAGTGCTGAAGAATTTATGCTTTTGAACTGTGGTGTTGGAGAAGACTCTTGAGAGTCCCTTGGACACAAGTAGATCCAACCAGTCCATCCTAAAGGAAATCAGCCCTGAATATTCATTGGAAGAACTGCCCCTGAAGTTGAAACTCCAATACTTTGGCCACCTGATGTGAAGAACTGACCACTGGAAAAGACCCTGATGTTGGGGAAGATTGAAGGCAAGAGAAGCAGGGGATGACAGAGGATGAGATGGTTGGACATCATCACTGACTGGATGGACATGAGTTTGAGCAAGCTTTGGAAACTGGTGATGGACAGGGAGGCCTGGCGTGCTGCAGTCCATTGGGTCACAAAGAGTTGGACATGACTAAGTGAGTGAACTGAACTAAGGACTATAAACTTTTGAAATCATTTTTTAGGTAACTTGTGAAAAATGTTTAGGATCATTAAAAATTCATGTGCTTTTAACTTTTTGCAACAATATATATTTAAATATTTCTTTCTAATATTTCAATTCATTCCTCTATGTACTTAATCTGATCAATACTATAAATTCGTAGATGTAATAAAACGTAAGGCTTCTCAAACATTTCTGAAGTACAAATTAGTAAATTTCTACATATAAATTAGTAAATTTCTAAAGAAAAAATAAATCTGTAGGATTAGTCTAAGATGTTGCCTGTTAGTTTTCTTTCTTATTTCTCTGAGCATCTTATATTGTTGACCTAAAATAAGTATACCCCTGATACATCTCTAGCAAAGGAGGGTTTATTCAAGATTAATACAGAACTGCAAATCGATGTCTGCAACCATGGTTAGCTACTTGCAAGTCCCCATGAGGTAAGGAAAGAACAACACTCAGTTTTTAGGGAAAGGAAATCATGTTGGGAAGGCTACTATAAACAGAGTCAGTAGCTTTTCACTAGCTGAGTCCTTCGCAGGAAAGAAAGGAGTCTTCCTCCTTCCTATTGGGCTCTAGTATCATGCTATGCTGTGCTGTGCTTAGTTTATCCATCCAATCTGACTCTTTGTGACTCCGTGAACTGTAGCCTGCCAGGCTTCTCTGTCCATGGGGATTCTCCAGGCAAGAATACTGGAGTGGGTTGCCATGCCCTCCTCCAGGGGATCTTCCCAACTCAGGAATTGAATCCAGGTCTCTCTCATTGCAGATGGATTCTTTACCATCTGAACCAGCAGGAAAGCCCCTCTAATATCACAGCAGGGCATAATAATTATCCCCTCTGCAAGGAGATCCAACCAGTCCATTCTGAAGGAGATCAGCCCTGGGATTTCTTTGGAAGGAATGATGCTAAAGCTGAAACTTTAGGGATTGGAGGCAGGAAGAGAAGGGGACGACAGAGGATGAGATGGCTGGATGGCATCACTGACTCGATGGACGTGAGTCGGAGTATACTCTGGGAGTTGGTGATGGACAGGGAGGCCTGGCATGCTGCAATTCATGGGGTCGCAAAGAGTTGGACATGACTGAGAGACTGAACTGAACTGACTGAACTGTCTCCTCAGTCTATTTATTTGAGGTTTCTGTTTATTAATCTTTTTGTATTTCCTCTTGTGGAACAAGATCTTTCTCTGAAAGTTTATCACCTGAACACTAAAGAACACACTACAGAAATCAATCATAGTTATAAACTTTTGGTAGGAATGGATATTAGTAATGTATTAGAGTTAGGAACAGAATGTTGAGAAACAATCATGGTGTTCATTGCTTGGATGTCCTGGACAACATCCACCCTCAGCCCTTAGGTTTTCTCATCAGTAAAATGGGAGTTTTCCAGGCTAATATAAGGGAGAATGTAGCCTTGAATTACATAATCTTCTATTATGGGCTCTATGTCCTGAAGTACTTCTCTAGTTATAGGTTATTGAGTAATTCTAGGAAGAGATTTGGAGGCAGGGGCCATTGTTTTAGAATTTTGATGATAGACGTGTTATGCATTTTGATAATATCAGTTGGAGATTTTGCCTGTTAAGAAAGTGGTATGTAATACAATAAAGACAAATGATCAGTGTTTCCAAAATCCCCTCTAGTAACATCAGAGATAAAATGAATAAAAGATGTCAAGGGGTTCCTTAATTCAAATGGTGAGTCATTTTGATAATCACTATCAATGTCTAGAATTATTTTCCCAATTTGGGAGAAAGCTTAGCATGATACAACTCTTAAGAAGCCTCAGCCTGATAAATGGGTAGGGGTAGAAGAATCAACGAGAAATGTATGGGTGTCTCTCAGAAAGCCTAAACAAAAGGGAATAGGCTCAGAGGCCTATTGAGGTTCACAAGAAATCTCCCTATCTGAATTGTTTTAGTAAAAAGGCAATAATTATTCTATAATAGCAGGGTTAAGCACTGAGAGTGTGGTTCTAATGTCAAAAAGAAGTGGAAGAGATTCATACTAATAGAAAAAATTTTCACCAACTGACGTATGGGGGAAGTCATTCTCATTTATATGTAGTTTGGAGTGAATTTTACGCAAACCAGAACAGCCTATGGTGTGTTCTAATCAAACCTGAATTGTACATCTGCTTCAACCATTAAAGAAAATAATGCATTTAAATGTCATAATGGAGTAACTATGGTTCAGGTTTTAAAATGGAGCCCGGCAGCAATTGCAGATGTGGTTTCAGTCACATTCTTGAATCAATGTGAACTTGAATTTTCTGACCTATATCAGAGTTAAGGACACCACAAGCCATTTTCTAAATAATATCTGCTAGCAACTGCCAGCTGCAACCTTAGTCTCAAGATCTCTTAAAACTAAGAAATCATTTCAGCCACCAAACAATCCCTGCTTAGTAAGAAACTGTACTTATTTACTGCTCAAATTGTAATTCTTGACAATCAACTTATGTAATTTTAGTGTTCGCTTCTATAAGCCTTACTCATTTTGTAGTCCAACAGAACATAATTAAAGTGCTTTTTGAATCTATATCTCCAGGCTTCCCTGGTGGCTCAGACGATAAAGAACCCACCTGCAATGCAGGAGACCCAGGTTTGATCCCTGGGTTCGGAAGATCCCCTGGAGAAGGGAAAGGCTACCCACTCCAGTATTCTGGCCTGGAGAATTCCATGCACTGTATAGTCCATGGGGTCACAAAAAGTCAGACATGTCTGAGTGACTTTCACTTTCACTCCGAGGCTATATTCCTCAGTTTGGCTCTAATAAAACTCTCTTCTATTCCTACTATAGATTATTGATTGATTGTTTCCACTAACATACCCAATCTCAAGAAATATTTATCCAAGCTGATTAACAAAAGTTTGGGAGAGTCTCCATAATTCCTGGGAAGCTTGCCATTAAGAATTGGGAGATCATTGGAAAGGTTGCTTATAAATTTAAAGGTGACTAAAGTGCATAGATTTTTAACAATCTCTCTTCCAATGTGCTGGTTCTTTGAAATAACAGCAGAAAGTAGGAGGGTATGGATTTTATTTTGGAGGTTTTATTTGCTAGAGTTGAAGAACAGACTCTTGACTGTCTTCCTTGGATGTGAATCATTTAGAGAAGGAGAGAGGTGGTTTGCAAGATGAATCAAACCCGGAGTGGAAATAATTGCCCATGTTATCTTGGTCCTTTTTACTAGAAGGAAAAGGTCTTAGTTCACCCCATTAATAAACAGAGTTTAAAGCTACCTGGGTGAATCAATACACAAAAGGCCAGCTGCTGCAACAGCTAGGTCACTTAAGTCATGTCTGACTCTGTGTGACCCCAGAGACCGCAGCCCACCAGGCTTCCCAGTCCCTGGGATTCTCCAGGCAAGAACATTGGAGTGGGTTGCCATTTCCTTCTCCAATGCATGAAAGTGAAAAGTGAAAGTGAAGTCGCTCAGTCGTGTCTGACTCTTCACAACCCCATGGACCGCAGCCTACAAGGCTCCTCCATCCATGGGATTTTCCAGGCAAGAGTACTAGAGCGGGTTGCCATTGCCTTCTCTGACAAAAGGCCAGAATTTTCTTTAAAAATAATCTGAAGTTTATTTAAATGATCATGGACAGGTTTGTCAGATTTTTGGTGCAAGCCTGAATTCTGTTCCAATCAACAGACTTTTAAAAGGCCCTAGAAATTGCTTGATAAACTTGCCTAGTGATTGATTGCCCAAACCAGATCATATAAGTTAATGGGCTGGTCTCCCATTTGTAATACTAGAGACCTTTTAGGACTTTCTTAATTAGAGATTTTCATCCAATGCTGGGCCTGGTCTTCACTAACAAGCATAGGAATGATGTATCTTATGTAAATCAGAGAAATCAGACTGACAAGTTTTAATGACTACATTAAGTTTCTCAGCAAACTTGTAAGGATCTTCAGTTACCTTGGGAAATATTTGTCTATGGTTCTAAGTTCAGTTTTAGTCCAGGGAGTGTAAGAAATGAAAGATTTCATCTCTAGATCCTTAGAAGGCTTAATTTTAAAGATACCAGTTCTGACAAGATCAAACAAAACAGGAATGGGAATAGCTTCAGAGAAAAGGGGAAGCTTGTGGGAGAATTAGTATGGGGGATTTGAAAGTACGGTGGAGGCATAGGCAGTATAGAAAGGGAGGAAGAAAATGGAGCTGGAGGTGGAGCCTGAGACAAAGAAGTCAAGGAAGAAGAGACTGGGGTTTTGGGAGTCATTCTATCTTTCTTTAATCATTTATTTGTCTCTGCTGCTGCCCAGTCACTTCAGTTGTGTCCGACTCTGTGTGACCCCATAGATGGCGGCCCACCAAGTTCTCCTGTCCCTGGGATTCTCCAGGCAAGAACACTGGAGTGGGTTGCCATTTCCTTCTCCAAAGCATGAAAGTGAAAGTGAAGTTGCTCAGTCGTGTCCGACTCTTCTACCCCATGGACTGCAGCTTACCAGGCTCCTCCATCCATGGGATTTTCCAGGCAAGAGTACTGGAGTGGGGTGCCATTGCCTTCTCTGTTATTTGTCTCAGTTACTCTTAAATGTTAATTTACAGAGAGGCAAATTTAAACTCCTGGTAGTATTGGGAACTTTAAAATACCAGTCAAAATAATATCACCCAGTTCTAAAAAAATTTAAACTATTGTAGTCCAATTTAGTTTTAAGAAAATTAACTTTGGAGATTTAAAAACTTCCTTATACTATTTTATATTGATATTTTAAATTGCCTTTGGTCAGTCAGCCCATTTATTTAGAAATGTTCATGAGGAAGATCTGTGTGTGTGTGTGTGTGTGTGTGTGTGTGTGTGTGTGTGTGTGTGTGTTTCCAATAGCCAGAGTTCTGGGGGCTGGGATATCAAAATATTTAAGATAACTGGGACCCTATTTCCTGGAGGTTCATAGAGTAAAGAACAATTTTCAAACAGCTTGAATAGCTTACAGCACAAATGGCTCAATTCAAACAGCTCACAAGCCAATCTCAGTCAATTCAGAGGAAACACCTGGGTCTCAACGGTGTCAGGCCAAAGGCTTTTTCAACTAGTTTTCAGAGAATAGCCATTCCAAAAGTATAGGCCAAAGGCTGAAAAACTCAGCACTCTTTCAGAAAGACCACCCATGTTTCCAAAGTAACAGACCTCAGGAGAAGCAACATCTGTTCCAAAGGGAAAAGACCAAAGGCTAGCCACTTTCAGTGAAACAGTCTGATCTTGAAATCAGACTTCGAGTAAGTACTTGCATAAAGACCAAGTACTTTACCAGAAAGATGAAACCTTTGAATAGGAAAACAAAAACAAAAACAAAAACCTTTAAATGGAGACCTTCAATGGAAGAGAGGATGGGAACTCATATCCAGAAGAAAAACATACTGTCATGTAGCAACATACTAAGAACTCTGTAGTGATCCTGCCTTGGGTATTAAAATCAATAAAACTAATACAATTATGTAAAGTTTAAAAATAAAATAAAATTTAAAAACTTAAAAAAAAAGGAATGGGAGCCTGAAAGAGCTTCTTTTGACTATGAAAAAATAAAAAATAAAAAAATAAAATCAATGTAATCCTATGAAAATACCCTAACCCGTTAATTTTGGTCCATGACATTAAGACTCATCAATAAGTCAGCTTTGATCTTTTTTCTTTTTTCCAACCCTTTCAAGACAGAAATACATCTATCAAATATCCAAATTTTCTTAAAAAACATTTGTTTCTAAGTCAGGTAAATATTTCTAAAGAAATGCTCCCTCAGGTCACTATGTTTCATGGAAACGCTTAGAATACCTTTATTTGTTTTTTAAACTTAGCTCTTAGTGTTTACATGATTCTCAATTATAGCATGTCAAAATCCAATGAACAAATCTCTGGTAGTTATGTCCATATATTATAAGATTCTATATAGAGAAGAATTTCTTCTAGAAACTTTTGTCATTTAGTTAAGTTCAGTTGCTCAGTCGTGTCCAGCTCTTTGCGATCCCATGAATCGCAGCACACCAAGGTTCCCTATCCATCACCAACTCCCGGAGTTTACTCAAACTCATGTCCATCGAGTCAGAGATGCCATCCAGCCATCTCATCCTCTGTCATCCCCTTCTCCTCCTGCTCCCAATCCCTCCCAGCATCAGAGTCTTTTCCAATGAGTGAATTCTTCACATGAGGTGGCCAAAGTATTGGAGTTTCAGCTTCAACGTCAGTCCTTCCAAAGAACACCCAGGACTGATCTCCTTCAGAATGGACTGGTTGGATCTCCTTGCAGTCCAAGGGACTCTCAAGAGTTTTCTCCAATACCACAGTTCAAAAGCATCAATTATTCAGCACTCAGCTTTCTTCACAGTCCAACTCTCACATCCATACATGACTACTGGAAAAACCACAGCCTTGACTAGATGGACTTTTGTTGGCAAAGTAATGTCTCTGCTTTATAATATGCTATCTAGGTTGGTCACAACTTTCCTTCCAAGGAGTAAGCATCTTTTAATGTCATGGCTGAAAGAAATATATTTCTCATTTCCCTTAGGTATATACTCAAAGTGAGTTTGGTAAAGCATATGATAGTTCTGTTTTTAGTTTTTAAGGAAACTCCATACTGTTTTCCATAGTAGCTATATCAATTTACATCTCCACAATAGTGCATAGTTTCACCTTCGACATTCTTGCCAGCATTTGTTATCTCTTGTCTTCTTGGTAATAGACAACATCACAGTTTTGAGGTTTCGTGGTTGTGATTTACATTTCTTCGATGATTGCTAGTGTTGAGCATCTTTTCAAGCACCTGTTGACCATTCATATGTCTTACTTGAAAAAATGGACATTTTTAAAACTGGACTGTTTATATTTTTCTGTTAGTGAATTGAGTGAGGCTTTTTAAAAATACATTTTGAATGTTATCAGATGTACAATTTGCAAATATTTTCTTCCATTCTTCAGTCAACTTTCATTTTGTTGCTTTCTTTCTTTTTGATGTACAAACATTTTTTAGTTTGATACAATTACACATTTTACTTTTTGGGTTTGCTACTTAAGCTTAAAAACACTGCAAATCATTTATCCAAAAATCTTTGCCAAGACCAATATCAATGAGCTATTTTCTTGTTTTCTCTTAGGAGTTTCATAATTTCAGGTCTTATGTTTAAGCCTTGAATTTGACTTAATTTATGTGAGTGGTATAAGACAGAAGTCCAACTTCATTCTTCTCCATGTGGTTATCCTGTTTTCCAAACACAAGTTTTTTAAAGAGACTACTCTTTTCCATTGAGTGTTCTTAGCTTCCTTGGGAAGTTACAGTTGACCATAAAGAGAAACATATATTTCTGGGCTCTCAAGTCTGTTCTATTGGTCTATTTTTATAATAGGCCATACTGTTTTAATGAGTACAGTTTTGTAGTAGAGTATGAAATCATAAGTGTGCTGCTTTTAGAATTATTTATTTTTTTTCTAAGATTGCTTTTGCTATTCAGAGACTTTCATGGGTCCATACAAATTTCAGAATAATTTTTTCCTATTTCTGTGAAAAAAAGCAGTTAGAATTTTCACAGGGATTGCACATTGAATCCATTGACAGCTTTGGGTAATATTTATCAATATCAGATTAGCAATATTAATTTTATCAATCCATAAATGTGAAATATCTTTCAATTTATTTGTGCCTTCCTCAATTTCTTTCATTAAATCTTAATTTTCAATGAATAGTTATTTTACCTACTTGGTTAAATGTATTTCTAAGTGTTTTACTGTTTTTGATGCTATTGCAAATAGAATCATTTACATATTTTTTCAGATAACTCATTGTTAGTGTATCAAAATACAAGAGATTGTAGGCTGATTTTGTATTTGGCAACTTTTATGAATATGTTGATTAGTTTTAACTTTTTTTTTTTAATGGAAGCCTTTAGGATTTTAAATATATAAGATCATATCATCTACAAAGACAATTTTGTTTCTTAATTTATAATTTTGATACCTTCTATTTCTTTTTCTTACCTAATTACTCTGGCTAGGGCTTCCAATACCACATAGAATACGGAAAAGCTTTCTTTCAAAACTACAATGTTATCTGTGGGTTTGTCACATGTGGCCTTTATTATGTTGAGACATGTTCCTTCTGTACAAAATTCATGATCATTTTTTATCATGAAACAATATATCTTGTCAAATGCTTTTTCTGCATCTACTGAGATAATCACGACTTTTTATCTGTTATTTTAGGAATGTATTGTGTATTGTCACCCTGTTTATTTAACTTATATGCAGAGTACATCATGAGAAACACTGGACTGGAAGAAACACAAACTGGAATCAAGATTGCAGGGAGAAATATCAATAACCTCAGATATGCAGATGACACCACCCTTATGGAAGAAAGTGAAGAGGAACTCAAAAGCCTCTTGATGAAAGTGAAAGTGGAGAGTGAAAAAGTTGGCTTAAAGCTCAACATTCAGAAAACGAAGATCATGGCATCCCGTCCCACCACTTCATGGAAAATAGATGGGGAAAGAGTAGAAACAGTTTCAGACTTTATTTTTCTGGGCTCCAAAATCACTGCAGATGGTGACTGCAGCCATGAAATTAAAAGACGCTTACTCTTTGGAAGGAAAGTTATGACCAACCTAGATAGCATGTTCAAAAGCAGAGACATTACTTTGCCAACAAAGGTTCATCTAGTCAAGGCTATGGTTTTTCCTGTGGTCATGTATGGATGTGAGAGTTGGACTGTGAAGAAGGCTGAGCGCCAAAGAATTGATGCTTTTGAACTGTGGTGTTGGAGAAGACTCTTGAGAGTCCCTTGGACTGCAAGGAGATCCAACCAGTCCATTCTGAAGGAGATCAGCCCTGGGGTTTCTTTGGAAGGAATGATGCTAAAGCTGAAACTCCAGTACTTTGGCCACCTCATGAGAAGAGTTGACTCATTGGAAAAGACTCTGATGCTGGGAGGGATTGGGGGCAGGAGGAGAAGGGGACGACCGAGGATGAGATGGCTGGATGGTATCACTGACTCGATGGACGAGAGTCTCAGTGAACTCCAGGAGTTGGTGATGGACAGGGAGGCCTGGCGTGCTGCGATTCATAGGGTCACAAAGAGTCAGACACGACTGAGTGACTGATCTGATCTGATCTGATCTGAACTAATTTTTGTGTGTTGAATAATTCTTGAATGCCAGGGTTAAACCCTGCTTGATCATAGTGTATGATCATTTTAATGTCCTTTTGAATTTGTTTATAATTTTGTTAATATTTTGTTTATAATTTTTATATCTATACTCATCTGAATTAGTCCATTTCATTTTTCTTTTTTTTAAATTTTATTTTTAAACTTTACAATAATGTATTAGTTTTGCCAAACATCGAAATGAATCTGCCGCAGGTATACCCGTGCTCCCCATCCTGAACCCTCCTCCCTCCTCCCTCCCCATACCCTCCCTCTGGGTCGTCCCAGTGCACCAGCCCCAAGCATCCAGTATCGTGCATCGAACCTGGACTGGTGACTCGTTTCATACATGATATTATACATGTTTCAATGCCATTCTCCCAAATCTCCCCACCCTCTCCCTCTCCCACAGAGTCCATATTGTGTTCTTATCTAACTCTGGTGTCAAGTTATTTCTGGCCTATTAAAGTAGATTTGTAAGTGGTCCATCCTCTTAAACTCACTGGAAGAGTTTAAGACTGGCATTAATTATTTATTTTTTTATTTTAAAATCATTTGTTAGAATCACCAGAGAATCATTTAGCTCTGAGTTTTTCTTTGTTAGGATAATTTTGATTATTGATTAATAATTAATCTCCCTACTAGTGTTTGGTCTATTCAAATTTCCCACCTCTTTATGTTTCAATCTTCATAGGTTCTATGTTTCTAGGAACTTACCATTTATTCTAGGTTATCCAAACCATTGGCATATAATTGTTCTTAGTAGTCTCCTACAGTCCTTTGTATTTCTGTGGTATCAGTTGTAATGTCTCCTCTTTCATTTTTTATTTGTCTTCCCTTTTTTGTTGTCAATTTTGTTTATCTTTTCAGAAATGTTCTTTTCTGATATCTATTTCATTTACTTTTGCTTGATTTTGGTTACTCCTCTTTTCTAGTCATTTAGGGCTTAATTTGAATTTTTCTTTTTCTAGTTCTTTGCAGTATAAAGATACACTGTTTTAGCCTACTTGAATTTTTTTTTTTTAATTAGCAACTTATCACTATAAAACTTGTTAGAACTGCTTTCATGTAAATATCATGTATGAAATGAGTTGCCAGTCCAGGTTCGATGCACGATACTGGATGCTTGGGGCTGGTGCACTGGGATGACCCAGAGGGATGGAATGGGGAGGGAGGAGGGAGGAGGGTTCAGGATGGGGAACACATGTATACCTGTGGCGGATTCATTTTGATATTTGGCAAATCTAATACAGTTATGTAAAGTTTAAAAATAAAATAAAATTAAAAAAAAAAAAAAAAAAAAAAAAAAAAGAATCCCATAAGTGTAGGTATATGTCCATTTTATTTTAAGATATTTTTGATTTCTCTTTTTGTTTTGTGTAACCCATTTGCTATTCAGATGTGTGTTGTTTACTTTCCATGTAATTTTAAATATTCCAGGCTTCCACTTGTTTTTCCTTCTAGTTTTACAACACCGTTGTTGGTAAAGATACTTGGTATAATTTCAGTCTTCCTAAATTTGCTTAGAGTTGTTTTGTGACCTATAGTCCTATAATTTATTCTGGAGAATATTCCAAGCACACGCAGGAAGAATGTGCATTGTGCTGCTGAATGTGTATGTTGTCAGACTGAATTTTCTGTAGGTATCTGTTAGGTCCATTTGGTCTAGAGTGTACCTTATTTCCAACATTTCCTTCTTGATTTCCTATCTACATAATCTATCATTGTTGAAAGTACAATACTGAAGTTCCCACTAGTGGTAAAGAACCTGCCTGCAATGCAGGAGACACAAGAGATGAGGGTTCCATCCCGGGGTCAGGAAGCTCCCCTGGAGGAGGGCATGGCAACTCACTCCAGTATTCTTGCCTACAGAATCCCATGGACAGAAGAGCCTGATGGCTTCAGTCCATGGTGTCACAAAAACTGGACATGACTGAGCGACTAAGTACACATGCACTATTATTTTAGTGTTGTCTATTTCTTTCTTCATCATTGCATTCTTTGGCTCCAAAATTTGTTTGGTTCTTTACCTATGATTTCTATGTCTTTCTTAAACTTCTCATTCTATTCATGTATTATTTTCCTGACTTTGTTGAACTGTTTTTCTATGTTTCTTTGCGATTCACTGATTTTCCTTAAAACGCCTGTTTTGAAGTCTTTATTGGGTAAACTGAAGCTCTACAAGTCTTTGGTTTAGTTATGGGAAGATTATTATAACTCGTTGATGACATCATGTTGAATTTTCATACTCCTTTAGTTTTGGGATGCTGTCTGCACATCTGAAGTAGTAGTTATCTCCTCCAGTGTTTACTCTGTATCTTCAGAAGAAAGATACCAACCACTCCCCCAAAAGGAGATTTTGAAGCTATCTCAGACCTGCTATACATACACCTGCTCCACATCTCACTTCTTGTGGCATAATTCTCAAGTTTTTAAGACCTCTCTGGATCCTGCCATGCATCATGCTGAGTGCTCTTTTGTTCCTAAAGAGGCTACTAAAGCTCAAGCCCATGGTGACTCCCTGGCTTACAGATTTGGGTCAGTTTTCTGCTTGTGCTTACTAGCCATGTGTCAAAGTTTGCTCCCACTTCCCAGTCTACTGCACGCACAGGGAGCTAGTCAGAGGATGGAGGTGTATGTGGGTGAGGACATGAAGTACTGGAGATGCCTGAGGGCCACTTGGGGTGGTCTGCAGATAAAGTGTTCCTATTGGTTTGTGGCCAGACTTTTGATGTTGTTCACAACACAATACCCTGTCTGAGTATTATCTGCTGCTCTCCCAGCCTCTTCCTTTCCTAATCTCCACTCATAAAGCTCATTATTTAACATTCTTGATGAATCAAGAGAGAAATGAGCCCCTTTGGCAGTATCTTATACAATTGGAGAAGCTGGGTGTTCACTCACATGCTCTTCCTTTTCTCTTTTAGAGAAGTCACAGAGAAGGATCTCTCATGGCCCTAAGCAATGCTGCCCTTTTCTTTTACCCACCCCAATACATCTAAACTCAGATTTTATTTTGGCCAAGCTGCTGACGCCTTTTAGAATCTTGGACATCCTCAAAGGCTCCCTCAGCCATGGGTAATTATCTAAGATGGTGTTTTCCAAATGACTCCTGGTTTATAATTGAAAAGGCCCCATAACTGTTTCAGAGACAACTACAGTTTCTACAGCCAATACCCAGATGTGTCTACCTATTACTTAAATCATGGGAAGAAAAGACTCCTAGATCCTCAGTATATGGAACTGATCATATGGTTTCCTCACAGGCACTTTTGTTCATTGAAGGATACTGAATTTTTGTTGTTGAAAGGATTAAAAAAAATGAAAATTGTCTTTTGCCACCATGATGCTGACATTATCATCCAAGTTTTTACTGTACTCTTGAAAAACCATGGTCACTGAAACCTGCCATTCCATTATAAAATGAAAAAATTATATTCCTTAAACACTTTCCCTAAACATTAAAACAATAAACTCAATTAACTAGGTCTTTCTACTGCTAAATGATAGGGAAGCTTATTGCAATCTGTCGGTTCATAATTTAGAAATTAATTTTGGTTCCACATGGCTAGTAACAATTGGTTCTTATGGTGAACACAATGATTATGTTTGTTAGAAATGCAGCACAGTAGTTATCTCTGCTTCCATCAGGTCAGGGGAAATGTTCTTGTGAAGGCTATGGTTTCCTACCTCTTGTTTTTATTTTATTTTTTTTTTTTGACAATTTGTAAAATGTTCTATTGTTAACCAGGCCATCTGGTTCAAGTCCTTTCCCCGTGCTTTACATGTCCTTTTCACAGATCATTGAGGCTGAATAGACTGTTCCTAGTTTATGTGAATATTCAGACTGAACTACATAAATGGCAGTAACCACAAGAGATCATTTTATTTCAACTCAGGACTACCTATGCATAAACTATCATAGCAAGACTGTTCTAAATATTTTTAAAAGTTGAGAAACTACAAGAATGAACTTTTAAAATATTTGAACTTGAGCGGTATTATTTATATGCTCAAAAATTATTTTAATCCTCATGCTATTTTATAACCTTTAACTTTGAATTGGTGCATGGTTTTGTCTCTTTAGTCTTAGTTTTACCTTTGATTTGTCCCTCCAGAAGTAGTCTTCTAGTGTCTTTTGTGTGTCTAATGTTCCCAGTACTGTCTTTTGGTTCAAAACTTTCCATTGGAGTTTTAAATATACTTGCTCTGATCCTTACCAACCTCAAACATATTTTTAACATTGAATATAACATGTTTTATAGGGACTTTAAAAAATAACTGTACATTTTGAAGCTTCTGCTTATATTATTTTGTTAAAAGGAGTTAATCCTTAGGCAATACCATGGGGTCTTACTATCTTGACAGTGACTATGACAAACTGACAATGCAAAATCCTTTTATTCCAGCTTTCCTGAGTTAAACATGAAAAGTAAAATCTTAAGATATTTAGTGTTCAACATGATGATTTATATAAACATTGTGAAAGGGCTCCCACCACCAAGTTAATAAACACATTTATCACTTCACATATTTGCTTCCTTTTCTTGTGTGAGAACACTAGTTCCCTTTGAATAAAAACTTTCAATTATACAGTACAATAGCATCAACTACAATCATGAGGTTATACATTATAGAACTGGACATGGAATAACAGCCTGGTTTCAAATAG
The DNA here is from genome assembly GCF_029407905.1 of Bubalus kerabau. Classification (NCBI taxonomy): domain Eukaryota; kingdom Metazoa; phylum Chordata; class Mammalia; order Artiodactyla; family Bovidae; genus Bubalus; species Bubalus kerabau. The sequence goes on from NC_073624.1 coordinate 254,650,039, forward strand.
GAAAAGGAGTATGTCAAGGCTGTATATTGTCACCCTGCTTATTTAACTTATATGCAGAGTACATCATGAGAAATGCTGGGGTGGATGAAGCACAAGCTGGAATCAAGATTCTGGGAGAAATATCAATAACCTCAGATATGCAGATGATACCACCCTTATGGCAGAAAGTGAAGAGGAATTCAAAAGCCTCTTGATGAAAGTGAGAGAGTGAAAAAATCGGCGTAAAGCTGAACATTCAGAAAACTAAGAGCATGGCATCTGGTCCCATCACTTCATGGCAAATAGATGGACAAACAGTGGAAACAGTGGCTGATTTCATTTTTCTGGGCTCCAAAATCACTGCAGATGGTGCTTGCAGCCATGAAATTAAAAGACGCTTACTCCTTGGAAGTAAAGTTATGACCAACCTAGACAGAGGTCTAGGTTATTAAAAAGCAGACATTACTTTGCCAACAAAGGTCCATATAGTCAAAGTTATGGTTTTACCAGTAGTCAAGTACGGATGTGTGGGTTGGACTATGAAGAAAGCTAAGCACGAAAGAATTGATGCTTTTGAACTGTGGTGTTGGAGATGACTCTTGAGAGTCCCTTGGACTGCAAGGAGATCAAACCAGTCAATCTTAAAGGAAATCAGTCCTTATTATTCATTGGAATGACTGATGCTGAAGTTGAACCTCCAATTCTTTGGACACATGATGTGAAGTTCTGACTCATTGGAAAAGACCCTAATGCTGGGAAAGATTGAAGGCAGGAGAGGAAGAGGACGACAGATGATGAGATGGTTGGATGGCATCACCGATGCGATAGACATGAGTTTGAGTAGGCTCAGGGAGTTTGTGATGGACAGGGAAGCCTGATGCACTACAGTCCATGGGGTCACAAAGAGTCAGACACGACTTACCAACTGAAATGAACTGATCCCTATACTCTGTTCTATTCCTGGAAGTGATGTCCCAAATTTCCTGATGATGACATTGATGCTTGAAGACATGTTTTTATTTCTGTAACTGAATGTCTTTTATGTAGTACAATAAGAGTACTGTTTTCAAAGCAAATTTGAATTAGGATTTTATGTTATTTAGAGCTGAACATTCTGTTATCTTCCCTTAGTAAATAAAATCTTATTTAATTGTGTGTCCTGTTTTCCCTTCTCCAAAATGACACTATTTCTGAATTTTGCCCAGGTTTTTACACTGATATCTGAGTCTCTTTGATATTTTACACATTTATCTGTTCCCCAGAATATGGTTTTCGCTTTACATACTTCATGATTCCCTCTTACTTTTCAAGATGCAGTTCAGATATTTCTTTAAATACTCCTATGACACTTTTCACTTCTCAATTACTTTTCTTTCCCTTCATTGTGATTCAGCTGAAAATATTCTATATTTCTTTATTCACAATGAATTCAAATTTGTTTCTTTGTATTTTCAGGACATTTACTTTAATCTGTTTGTATAATACCAGTATTTAGTACTCCAAATAAATATCAGATATTCAATCAATATTTGTAAAAAATATTCATTACAAGGGAAGCAGCTATTTAAAATAATTAAATATCTATCAATGGGAGTATTATTTGTAACAATTACTCTAAAACTATTTCTGTTCTATCTTTAAATACTCTAAAAGAATGAATATAGCTTTAAAAAATATTGTCTCCACAAAATTGGGAAAAACTCCTAATAAGAAAATGCTTTCACAATTGCCGACTTTTTGAAAGAGGACAAGAACTGCTATTTGAGAACAGAGCTATAAAGGGACAAGTTAATGTTCCAGTGAAAATTCCTAGGAGGCTGATACAGTCCATTAAAATGAGGAGTATTTGGTCACTTTACTGAATTAATTTAGAGTAAACTTCAGGTCTTGAGGAGTTCTTTATGAAAATAAAAAGTTTCAAGTCATACAATACTGTTTAAGAATGACTTAAAACTTTTTTTCCTATAAAGCTAACATATACTTTTTATTACCTATCAGAGATTGTTGGTGTTCACATATTCATTCCTATTATCAAAAAATCCCAAATAGAAAGAAAGGCATCCTATAACAAGGCAGCATGATGAGAGATTATAAAATGTTTGTTGTTATTTTTATTTTTTAAAAAATTATTTTAATTGGAGGGTAATTACAATATTGTGGTGGTTTTTGCCATTCATTGACATGAATCAGACATGGGTGTACATGTGTACCCCATTCTGAAACCCCGTCCCACATTCCTCCCCATCCCATCCCTCTGGGTTGTCCCATTGTACCGGCTTTGAGTGCCCTGTTTCATGCATCGAACTTGGACTGGTCATCTATTTCACATATGGTAATATACATTTCAATGCTATTCTCTCAAATCATCCCACCCTCGTCTTCTCCCACAGAGTCCAAAAATCTGTTCTTTATATCTGTGTCTCTTTTGCTGTCTTGCATATAGGGTCATCATAACCATCTTTCTAAATTCCATATATATATATATGTGTTAATACACTGTATTGGTGTTTTTCTTTCTGACTTACTTCACTCTGTATAATAGGCTTCAGTTTCATCCACCTCATTAGAGATGATTTAAATGTGTTCTTTTTAATAGCTGAGTAATATTCCATTGTGTAAACGTACCACAACTTTCTTATCCATTCATCTTCCAGTGGACATCTAGGGTGTTTCCATATCTCAGCTATTGTAAACAGTGCTGCAATGAACATTGGGGTACACGTGTCTCTTTCAATTCTGGTTTCCTCAGTGTGTATGCCCAGCAGTGGGATTGCTGAGTCATATGAAAGTTGCATTTCCAGTTTTTTAAGGAATCTCCATACTGTTCCCCATAGTGGCTGTACTAGTTTGCATTCCCACCAACAGTGTAAGAGGGTTCCCTTTTCTCCACACCCTCTCTGGCATTTATTGTTTGTAGACTTTTTGATAGCAGCCATTCTGACTGGCGTGAGATGGTACCTCATTTTGGTTTTGATTTGCATTTCTCTCGTAATGAGTGATGTTGAGCATTTTTTTCACGTGTTTGTTAGCCATCTGGATGTCTTCTTTGGAGAAATGTCTGTTTAGTTCTTTGGCCCATTTTTTTGATTGGGTTGTTTATTTTTCTGGTATTGAGCTGTCTGTATATTTTTGAGATTAATTGTGTTGCCTCATTTGCTATTATTTTTTCACACTCTGAAGACTGTCTTTTTACCTTGCTTATAGCTTCCTTCATTGTACAAAACCTTTTAAGTTTAATTAGGCACCCTTTGTTTATTTTTGCTTTTATTTCCATTACTCTGGGAGGTGTGTCATAGAGGACCTTGCTGTGATTTATGTCAAAGAGTGTTTTGCCTGTCTTTTCCTCCAAGAGTTTTATAGTTTCTGGTCTCACATTTGGATCCTTAATCCATTTTGAGTTATTTTTGTGTATTGTGTTAGAAAGTGTTCCAGTTTCATTCTTTTACAGGTGGTTGACCAGTTTTCCAAGCACCACTTGTTAAAGAAATTGTCTTTTCTCCATTGTATATTTTTACATCCTTTGTCAAAGATAAGGTGTCCATAGGTGCATGGATTTATCTCTGGGCTTTCTATTTTGTTCCATTGATCTATATTTCTGTCTTTGTGACAGTACCATACTGTCTTGATGACTGTAGCTCTGTAGTATAGTCTGAAGCCAGGCAGGTTGATCTCTCCAGGGTGATGGTGGCCTCATAGAATGAGTTTGGGAGTTTATCTTCCTCTGAAATTTTCTGGAAGAGTTTGAGTAGGATGGGTGTTAGCTCTTCTCTAAACTATTGGTAGAATTCACCTGTGAATCCATCTGGTCCTGGGCTTTGTTGGAAGATATTTTATTACAGTTTCAATTTCCATGTTTGTGATGGGTCTGCTAAGATTTTCTATTTCTTCCTGGTTCAGTTTTGGAAGGTTATACTTTTCTAAGAATTCATCCATTTCTTCCAAGTTGTCCATTTTATTGCCATATAGTTGCTGAAAGCAGTCTCTTATGATCCTTGTATTTCTGTGTTGTCTGTTGTGATTTCTCTATTTTCATTCCTAATTTTGTTGATTCATTTTTTTTTAATAGTCTGGCTAATGGTTTCTATTTTATTTATCTTCTCAAAGAACCAGAGTTCAGTTTTGTTGATTTTTTCTATAGTCTGCTTTGTTTCTTTTTCATTTATTTCTGCCCTAATTTCTATGATTTCTTTCCTACTACAAAACCTGGGGTGCTTCATTTCTTCTTTTTCTAGTTCCTTTAGGTGTAAAGTTTTTGTTGGATTTTTCTCTTGTTTTTTGAGGTAAGCTTGTAATGCTATGAACCTTCCCCTTATCATTGCTGTTACTGAATCCCATAGGTTTTGGGTTGTAGTGTTTTCATTTTCATTTGTTGCTATGCATATTTTGATTTCCTTTTTGATTTCTTCCACGATTTGTTCATTACTCAGAAGTGTGTTGTTTAGCCTCCATATGTTCTTATTTTTAACACCTTTCTTTTTTGCTGTAGTTGACATCTAATCTTAATGCATTGTAAGCAGAAAAGATGCTTGAAATGATTTCATTTTTTTTTTTTGAATTTACTAAGGCTAGATTTTTGGCCCAGGATGTGACCTATCCTGGAGAATGTTCCATGTGCACTTGATAAAAAGGTGAAATTCATTCTTTTGGGGTGAAATGTCCTATAGATATCAATTAGGTCTAACTGGTCCACTGTATTATTTAAAGTTTGTGTTTCCTTGCTAATTTTCTGTTTGGTTGATCTATCCATAGGTGTGAGTGAGGTATTAAAGTCTCCCACTGTTAATTGTGTTACTATTTCTTTCCCCTTTCATACTTGTCAGCATTTGCCTTATGTATTGAGATGCTCCTCTGTTGGGTGCATATATATTTACAATTGCTGTATCTTCTTCTTGGATTGATCCTTTGATCATTATGTAGTGTCCTTCTTTGTCTCTTTTCACAGCCTACATTTCAAAGTCTATTGTGTCTGAGCATTGCTACTCCTGCTTTATTTTGGTCTCCATTTGCATGAACAATCTTTTTCCAGCCCTTCACTCTCAGTCTGTATGTATCCCTTGGTTTGAAGCAGGTTTCTTGTAGACAGCATATATAGGGGTCTTGCTTTTGTATCCATTCAGCCAGTCTGTCTTTTGATTCGAGCATGCAGCCCATTTATATTTAAGGTAATTATTGATAAGTATGATCCCATTGCCATTTCCTTTGTTGTTTTGAGTTCGAGTTTATAAACCTTTTCTGTGTTTCCTGTCTAGAGAAGATCCTTTAGCATTTGTTGAAGAGCTGGTTTGGTGGTGCTAAATTCTCTCAGCTTTTGCTTGTCTGGAAAGCTTTTGATTTCCCCTGCATATTTGAATGAGATCCTTGCTGGGTATAGTAATTTTTGTTGTAGGTTTTTCTCTTTCATCACTTTAAGTATGTCCTGCCATTCCCTTCTGGCCTGAAGAGTTTCTATTGAAAGATCAGCTGTTATCCTTAAGAGGATTCCCTTGTGTGTTTTTTGTTGCTTTTCCCTTGCTGCTTTTAATATTTGCTCTTTGTGGTTGATCTTCATTAGTTTGATTAATATGTGTCTTGGGGTATTTCACCTTGGGTTTATCCTGTTTGGGACTCTCTGAGTTTCTTGGATTTGGGTGACTATTTCCTTCCCCATTTTAGGGAAGTTCTCAACTATTATCTCCTCAAGTATTTTCTCATGCCCTTTACTTCTGTCTTCTTCTGGGACTCCTGTGATTCGAATGTTTGGGCATTTAACATTGTCCCAGAAGTCTCTCAGGTTGTCCTCATTTCTTTTCTTTTTTTCTCTCTGCTTCATCTATTTCCTCCATTCTATCTTCCACCTCACCTATCCTATCTTCTGCCTTAGTTATTATACTGTTGGTTCCCTCCAGAGTGCTTCTGATCTCAGTTATTACATAATTCATTATTGATTGACTCTTCTTTATTTGTTCTAGGTCCTTGTTAAACAATTCTTGCATCTTCTCAATCCTTGTCTCTGGTCCATTTATCTGTAACTCCATTTTGTTTTCAAGATTTTGGATAATCTTTACTATCATTATCCTGAATTCTTTTTCAGGTAGGCTCCCTATCTCCTCCTCTTTTGTTTGGTTTGGTGGGCATTTATCATGTTCCTTTACCTGCTAAGTATTTATCTGCCTTTCCATTTTGTTTAGATTGCTGTGCTTTGAGTGCCCTTTCTATAGGCTGGAAGTTTGTGGTTCCTCTTTATTGTGGAGCCTGTTCCCAGTGGATGGGGTTGGACTAGTGGCTTGTCAATGTTTCCTGATTGGGGAGCTTGCATCAGTGTTCTGGTGGGTGGAGCTGGATCTCTTCTCTCTGGAGTACAATGAAGTATCCAGCAGTGAGTTTTGGGGTGTCTATGGGTTTGGTATGTCTTTGGGAAGCTTGTCTTTTAATGCTCAGGGCTGTGTTCCTGCTTTGCTGGAGAATTAGCATGGTATGTCTTGCTCTGGAACTTACTGGATCTTGGGTGGAGCTTGGTTTTCATGTAGGTATGGAGGCTTTTGGATGAACTCTCCTCTGTTAATGTTCCCTGGAATCAAGAGTTCTCTGATGTTCTCAAGTTTTGGAGTTAAGCCTTCTGCCTCTGGCTTTCAGTCTTATACTTAGAGTAGCCTCTAGACTTCTCCATCCATACAGCACAGATGATAAAACATCTGGGTTAAGGTGAAACAATTCTCCACATCAAGGGACACCCAGAGAGGTTCACAGAGTTACATGGAGAAGGCAAGAGGGAGGAGAGAGATAGAAGTGACCAGGAGGAGAAGAGGGAGAGTCAAAAGGGGAGAGACCAATCTAGCCAGTGCTCAGTTCCCCAAGTGTTCTCCACAGCCCAGAACACCCAGAGAGATTCACAGAATTAAGTAGAGAAGAGAAGGGGGGAGGGAGGAGATAGAGGTGACCTGGGAGAGAAAAGGGAGAGTCAAAAGGGGAGAGAGCAATCAAGCCAGTAATCACACCCTTAAGTGAAAACGGATACTGATTATTAGACTCTTAAAGGTACAAAATTGATAACAAATACCAAAAAGCAAAGATTAAAAATCTAGAGTACACGTTAGACTCTCAAAAATACAATATTAAAAAAAAAATCAATCACAAAATTTATAAAAATACATATATGAAATTTGCTTTGAAAATAGGGTCTTTTTTTGCAAGGTAATAGGTTATAAAAATAAAATTTAAAAGAGTAATAAAGAACTTAATTTTTTTTAAAAAATTTAAAAAGTGATAATAGTAAAAATGTATCTAGGAATTTCTCTGGAGCTGTTGTGGGCAGTGTGGGGTCAGTTCAGTTTCAGATAGTTCCTTGTTCCACCTTGTACTCGTTCTCAAGCTCTGTAGGCCCCCTCCAATGCTTAGTCAGTGTTAATAAAGGATTTTAATCTGTTGACCTGCCACTTCCAGAGGGGTTCCCTCTTTGTCTGTTTATGTTGGCTTCCTCTGTTTGCAAATCTCTTCAGTGTCTAATTTCCGCCCAGACACAGGGAGCGAAGGTGATCACTTCTTTAGGCTCACTTGTTCAGCTGTGTTGTGGAGAGTGAGGAACACTGCAAACAAATATCGCTGGCATGTGTGGGGAGTGCTCACAGTGTATAGACCAGACTGGGTTTGTCCCAGTTCACAGGAGTGTGTGCTTTCTGGCTCTACACTGCTCAGGCTCTGGGGTGCTCTGCAGGGCCTGTCCAAAGGAGGCCCCGCGTTTCATGTACTTTCCAGGTCTAAGCCACTCAGGTTCAGGTTTCAGGTACTCTGCAAGGGCACAGACTAGGTTGGGCATGTGTTTTGTCCCAGGTCCGAGCTGCTCAGGCGACCAGGTGCTTGGCAAGTGCACTGTCCCATGTGGACCACGTGTCTTATCACTTCCCCATCGCAGCTGCCTGGTTTTCGGGTGTGCCGCGAGAGCACCATCTCAGGTGTGCCGTGTGTCTCCTCTGGGAAGCTGATCTCAGGCAGTGGCCCTCCTGGCAGATGTCAACCATCCACGATCCCAAGAAGACATGGTTAGCAACTGGGAGTCTGCTCACAGTTTGGTGAAAGATGCCAGTCTCTGGGGCCGTGATTGGAGCAGCCCTTTGCCTTCTGGCTCTGGCTGTTGCACACCTGTCTCTCTGCCTCCAGGAGGGTGAGGGGCCTGTACATAGCCGGCTAGCTCTCCTTTGGTATTTGCTCAATCCTTTGTTCTGTGAATGAGTCAGGCTGTGTATTAGAGCCTTTTGCGGGAAAGTTCTCTTTCTCTCTCTCTCTCTCTCTCTGGTGATCCCACAGTTTGGGTTGCTATCTCACATTAGCTCCCTCAGATTGTCCTCAGGGCATTCATGCCTGGTCCTTACCCTGAGCACCGATGATGCCGCCCACTCGCTGATGGCGGATGCAAGGGTCTGGGCTACTTGTCCACCGGCAGTTGTGGTTAGGAGCATATTCTGGTTTTTGTTTTTTTTTTTTCTTCCCCTCCCAGTTATGTTAACCTCTGAGATTCCAAGACTCCCCAAAGACCCAGCTATGAGAGGGTCTCCTACTGTTTGGAAACTTCTTCACGAGTCCCTTCACAGGGTGGGTCACTGTCCCTAACTCTTTGTCTCTCTTTTTGTCTTTTATATCTTGTCCTACCTTTTTTTTGAAGAGAATGGGCTTCCTTTCTGGGTGCCTGCTGTCCTCCGCTAGCATTCAGAAGTTGTTTTGTGGGAGTTGCTCAGCATTCAAATTGATCATTTGATGAATTTGTGGGGGAGAAAGTGGTCTCCCTGTCCTATTCTTCCACTACCATGGGACCACCCCCTCAACATATTTGGTTTTGAGCTTAATTTTTGGAGTTTATTGTGAAGTCCAAAGTAATTATTGCATTTAATACTTTACAATTAAAATTGAGATATCTTAATTCCAACAACTAAGTGCTTATATAGTTGTAAATAGCAAAAGTCAGGTAGTGTATCTATGTAGTTGTCAAAGAAATATACACAATAAATGTAGGAAATGTAGAGAATATGTCTAAAGAAAGTCACAATGCAAAGTGCTACGCAAATATCTATGAAAAGTACTCTTTATTATAAACAGTATATAATAAATGTGAAACAATGTATATGGAGTCAGTATTAAAAGACTTTTAAAATTGTAAATACCTTAGGATTATTTTTTCCCTTCAATCAATGTAACGCTCTACATTTCTACAAATCTGGCTACAGTAAATGACATAGTGGGTATACAGGTCATATATCATGACTCCCACATTCTCATATGCCTAAGCCTTTGGATTCCCACCTTCATATGATACCAAGCTTGAGCTATAGTATCTCAAGCTTATTAAAAATAGACCATACTGAGTATGAGATTCAGTCAACCAAATAATGAGCTACTTAAATCCCTCCAGTATAGAATGTTATGCACAAAATTCAGAATCCCTAGTAACTTCCCTGGTGGCCCAGACAGTAAAGAATCTGCCTGCAATGCAGGAGACCTAGGTTCAATTCTTGGGTTAGGAAGATTGCCTGGAGAATGGAATGGCTACCCATCCCAGTATTCTTGCCTGAAGAAGTCCATGGACAATGGAGCCTGGGGTTGGGCTACAGTCCATGGGTCTCAAAGAGTCAGACATGACTGAGCAACTGAGCATGCATACAGTCTATGCCCTAACTTTAACATAAAAAATTGGTGAGACTGAATTCAACTAACACTGTTAGCTCAGCATATCTAAATTTTTTGTCTTTGATTTCTCTCCTTAAAATTTTCTTTGATTTTTCAACAGTATTAAACCTATAAATTATCTCAGAATTGCTTTATGCTTCATACTCTGACTTGAACTGAGAGTTAAGAGATCTGAGCTTCTCACTTGCTTCCTATAAGCCCTGCAATGGCAACAGAATAATCTGATACTATGGTTGCTGCAAAGAGATCAAACCAGTCAATTCCAAAGGAAGTCAACCCTGAGTATTCATTGAAAGGACTTATACTGAAGCTCCAATACACTGGCCACCTGATGTGAAGAGCCAACTCACTGGAACAGACCGTGATGCTGGGAAAGGTTGAAGGCAAAAGGAGAAGAGGGTAGCAGAGGATGAGATGGTTAGATAGCATTACCAACTCAATAGACATGAATTTGAGTAAATTCTGGGAGAGAATGGAGGACAGAGGAGCCTGGTGTGCTGCAGTCACAGAGTCAGACATGACTTAGCAACTGAATAACAACAACAATTTGGTTCTCATAGGTTCTGGTCATTACTAATGTCATAACAGTTGGTTAACAATCACTAGACTCCCAAGTCACCCAGTCTAATTAGCATTTCATCACAAACACTGATGAGAGTTTGATTACTTATGATGCCAGTGAATATCTTAAATTATTAACATTCTGCTTCCAATTAGCAAGGAACTTAGAAATGTTTTAAAGCCCAAGGAGACAACATTTCAATCTCCAATTCCTATCTCTGTGTGTACATCTCCTTGTAGCACTATTATTTGTATCAACCAGGCTCCTACTGAGAGACAGAAACCACACAGTACATTTGAATAGGGAGAGTTTATAATAAAGATTTAACTAATAACACAGATTAATTAGCAAGGAGTAAATAGAACGCTAAAGAATAAAGAAATATCAGATAAAGGAATCGGCCACTAACAATCAATATTGCTGAGGCAGAAAATAAAAGGAAGGAAATTTTATGAAAGAAGTTCTTCTATGCATGGCTTATATTCAGATTTCATTGGAGGTGTGTGGCCACTGGCTGGGTAGAAAAATTCACTATGGTACCACATATAGTACCGCATGAAGGGATGACAATAAAAGCTGGAAAATTCTGAAAGAGATGGGAAACCAGACCACCTGACCTGCCTCTTGAGAAACCTGGATGCAGGTCAGGAAACAGTTAGAACTGGACAGGGAACAACAGACTGGTTCCAAATAGGAAAAGGAGTATATCAAGGCTGTATATTGTCACCCTGTTTATTTAACTTATATGCAGAATACATCATGAGAAATGCTGGGCTGGAAAAAGCACAAGCTGGAATCAAGATTGCCTGGAAAAATGTCAATAACCTCAGATATGCAGAGGACACCACCCTTATGGCAGAAAGTGAAGAAGAACTAAAGAGCCTCTTGATGAAAGTGAAAGAGGAGAGTGAAAAAGTTGGCTTAAAGCTCAACATTCAGAAAACTAACATCATGGCATCCAGTCCCATCACTTCATGGCAAATAGATGAGGAAAGAGTGGAAACAGCGGCTGACTTTATTTTTCTGGGCTCCAAAATCACTGCAGATGGTGACTGCAGCCGTGAAATTAAAAGACATTTACTTCTTGGAAGGAAAGTTATGACCAACCTAGACAGCATATTAAAAAGCAGAGACATTACTTTGCCAACAAAGGTCTGACTAGTCAAGGCTATGGTTTTTTGGGTAGTCATGTATGGATGTGCGAGTTGGACTATAAAGAAAGCTGAGCGCCGAAGAATTGATGCTTTTGAACTGTGGTGTTGGAGAAGACTCTTGAGAGTCCCTTGGACTGCAAGGAGATCCAACCAGTCCAACCTAAAGGAGATCAGTTCTGGGTCTTAATTGTATGGACTGATGTGGAAGCTGAAACTCCAATACTTTGGCCACCTGATGCAAAGTGCTGACTCATTTTCAAGGACCCTGATGGTGGGAAAGATTGAGGGCAGGAGGAGAATGAGACAACAGAGGATGAGAAGGTGGGATGGTATCACCTGCTCAATGGAGATGAGTTTGGGTAACCTCCGGGAGATGGTGATGGACAGGGAGGCCTGGTGTGCTGTGGTTCATGGCGTCATAAAGTGTTGGACGTGACTGAGCGACTGAACTGAACTGAACTGAACCGCATGAAGAAGCAGGAAAAAATGTCTGCTGAAATGTCAGTGGAACTCCCCAGGAAGTTGCCCTTCTGTGTGCTGCTAAGCTAATGAGAAGCACTTAGTGGAAAGGTACTTGTGGTAGAACAGTGACGCTGACGGTAGGTGAGCATCACTGTGTGTTGAATATGCTGCCCAACCTTCATGCCATACAGCAAAAGAGAAACATTTATCGATTCTAACTTCCATATTGCCAGCAGGGCAATTAAGAGTGGATTTAAAGCTAAGAGCCAATAAATTGATAACTTCATAGAATGAAGCTGGTTGATACGTTGAGGGTAACAGAAACATCATAAAACTGATAAACACCTTAAACAAAACAGTAAAAAAAGTCAGAAACTATATGTTGTAATGATGAAGAATTATAGAATATAGAAAGTATTTTTTAAAACATGTAAATTCTAAAAAAATTAAATGCAATATCACCAATAAAGAATCCATTAAATATACTAAATAGAGACCTGGATAAAGCAAAATACAGTTTCAGTGAACTCTTGAAATTGGTCAATAAAAACTGATAGGTCAACAAAAAATATCTATATTGAAATGAACAAATGAAAGAGTGGAAAAAATAATGCAAACAACATCTGAGATCTGTGGGAGCATATCAAATGGTCAAACATATGAATTATATTATTTTTCAAAAAAGGGAATTTTGCAAAAGATATATTTGAAATTTGAATGACTAAATATTTTCAATAATTTTGAAATGCCAATTTCCTACAAATCAGTTAATAAATATATTGTAACACAATACAACTGCAGCAGAATGTGTATAGAAATATTCAAAGGATTGATTTAAAATTTTTATGAAAATAAAAGGATTCATAATAGACAAAACAATATTTTCAAATAGGAAAACTGTATGCTTAATTTCAAAGTTTAAAACACTACAATAACCAAGATAAAATAGATAACTGGACTTATACAAAGAATTCAGAAATACATATAGAATAAATTTTTTATGATGAAGGAACTGCATCAATTCAAAATAGATATAAGAATCATTTCAACAGTGGTGCTAAAAACTAAATAACAGGCCAATTAGAATAAACCTCAATGTCTATCTCAGTATGCACAATTCAGTTCAGTTAAGCCGCTCAGTCGTGTCTGACTCTTTGTGATCCCATGGACTGCAGCACACAAGGCCTACTCAGTTCAGTTCAGTCGCACAGTCGTGTCCAACTCTTTGCAACCCCATGAACCGCAGCACGCCAGCCCTCTCTGTCCATCACCAACTGCCAGAGTCCACCCAAACCCATGTCCATTGTGTCGGTGATGCTATCCATCCATATCATCCTCTGTCGTGCCCTTCTCCTCCTGCCCTCAATCTTTCCCAGCATCAGGGTCTTTTCTTTTTTTTTTTTTAATTTAATTTTATTTTTAAACTTTACATAATTGTATTAGTTTTGCCAAACATCAAAATGAATCCGCCACAGGTATACATATGTTCCCCATCCTGAACCCTCCTCCCTCCTCCCTCCCCATACCATCCCTCTGGGTCATCCCAGTGCACCAGCCCCAAGCATCCAGTATCGTGCATCGAACCTGGACTGGCAACTCGTTTCATACATGATATTTTACATGTTTCAATGCCATTCTCCCAGATCTTCCCACCCTCTCCCTCTCCCACAGAGTCCATAAGACTGTTCTATACATCAGTGTCTCTTTTGCTGTCTCGTACACAGGGTTATTGTTACCATCTTTCTAAATTCCATATATATGCGTTAGTATACTGTATTGGTGTTTTTCTTTCTGGCTTACTTCACTCTGTATAATAGGCTCCAGTTTCATCCACCTCATTAGAACTGATTCAAATGTATTCTTTTTAATGGCTGAGTAATACTCCATTGTGTATATGTACCATTGCTTTCTTATCCATTCATCTGCTGATGGACATCTAGGTTGCTTCCATGTCCTGGCTATTATAAACAGTGCCGCAATGAACATTGGGGTACACGTGTCTCTTTCCCTTCTGGGTTCCTCAGTGTGTATGCCCAGCAGTGGGATTGCTGGATCATAAGGCAGTTCTATTTCCAGTTTTTTAAGGAATCTCCACACTGTTCTCCATAGTGGCTGTACTAGTTTGCATTCCCACCAGCAGTGGAAGAGGGTTCCCTTTTCTCCACACCCTCTCCAGCATTTATTGCTTGTAGACTTTTGGATCGCAGCCATTCTGACTGGTGTGAAATGGTACCTCATAGTGGTTTTGATTTGCATTTCTCTGATAATGAGTGATGTTGAGCATCTTTTCATGTGTTTGTTAGCCATCTGGATGTCTTCTTTGGAGAAATGTCTATTTAGTTCTTTGGCCCATTTTTTGATTGGGTCATTTATTTTTCTGGAGTTGAGCTGTAGGAGTTGCTTGTATATTCTCGAGATTAGTTGTTTGTCAGTTGCTTCATTTGCTATTATCTTCTCCCATTCTGAAGGCTGTCTTTTCACCTTGCTAATAGTTTCCTTTGATGTGCAGAAGCTTTTAAGGTTAATTAGGTCCCATTTGTTTATTTTTGCTTTTATTTCCAATATTCTGGGAGGTGGGTCATAGAGGATCCTTTTCAAATGAGTCAGCTGTCCACATCACGGGGCCAAAGTATTGGAGTTTCAGTTTCAGTATCAGTCCTTCCAATACAGGAAAGGAATTCAGGACTGATTTCCTTTAGGATAGACTGATTGGATCTCCTTTTAGACCAAGGGACTCTCAAGAGTCTTCTTCCACACCACAGTTCAAAAGCATCAATTCTTCAGCACTCAGCTTTCTTTAAAGGACAACTCTCACATCCTTACACGACTACTGGAAAAACCATAGCCTTGACTAGACAGACCCTTGTTGGCAAAGTAATGTCTCTGCTTTTGAATATGCTATCTAGGTTGTTCATAGCTTTTATTCCAAGGAGCAAGCGCCTTTTAATTTCATGGGTGCAGTCATCATCTGCAGTGATTTTGGAGCCCCCAAAAATAAAGTCTGCCACTGTTTCCTCATCTATGTGCCATGAAGTGATGGGACCAGATGCCATGATCTTCATTTTCTGAATGTTGAACTTTAAGCCAACTTTTTCACTCTCCTCTTTCACTTTCATCTTTAGTTCTTCACTTTCTGCCATAAGGGTGGTGTAACCTGCATATCTGAAGTTATTGATATTTCTCCTGGCAATCTTGATTTCATTTTGTATTTCATCCAGCCCAGCATTTCTCATGATGTACTCTGCATATAAGTTAAATAATCAGGCTGACAATATGTAGCCTTGACCTACTTCCTTTTGCTATTTGGAACATGTCTGTTGTTCCATGTCCAGTTCTAACTGTTGCTTCCTGACCTGCATATAGGTTTCTCAAGAGGCAGGTCAGGTGGTCTGGTATTCCCATCTCTTTCAGAATTTCCCACAGTTTGTGGTGATCCACACAGTCAAAGGCTTTGGTGTAATCAGTAAAGCAGAAGTAGATGTTTTCCTGGAACTCTCTTGCTTTTTCAATGATCCAACGGGTGTTGGCAATTTGATTTCTGGTTCCTCTGTCTTTTCTAAAACCAGCTTGAACATCTGGAAGTTCATGGTTTGCATATTGCTGAAGCCTGGCTTGGAGAATTTTGAGCATTACTTTACTAGCATGTGAGATGAGGCAATTGTGCGGTAATTTGAGCATTCTTTGGTATTGCCTTTCTTTGGGATTGGAATGAAAACTGACCTTTTCCAGTCCTGTGGCCACTGCTGAGTTTTCCAAATTTGCTGGGATACTGAGTATAGCACTTTCACAGCATCATCTTTTAGGATGTGAAACAGCTCAACTGGAATTCCATGACCTTCACTAGCTTTGTCCATAGTGACGCTTCCTAAGGCCCACTGGACTTTACATTCCAGGATGTCTGGCTCTAGGTGAGTGATCACACCATCGTGATTATCTGGGTCATGAGGACCTTTTCTGTGAAGTTCTTCTATGTATTCTTGCCACTTCTTCTGCTTCTGTTAGGTCCATACCATTTCTGTCCTTATTGAGCCCATCTTTGCATGAAATGTTCCCTTGGTATCTTTAATTTTATTGAAGAGATCTCTAGTCTTTCCCATTCTATTGTAATGCATAGGAACCTGGAATGTTAGTCCCATGAATCAAGGCAAATTGGAAGTGGTCAAACAGGAGATGGCAAGAGTAAACACCAATATTTTAGGAATCAGTGAACTAAAATGGACTGGAATGGATGAATTTAATTCAGTATATGCACACATATTAATTTGAGGTTATCTCTACACATAAGCTTCTAGAAAAAAATAGCAACAATTTTTTTTTTAATTTTGAGTGAAGTAAAAATAAAGAGAAAAGAAAAATGTTAACATAAAGAAATCCTTAATGTATGTGAAAGTGAAAGTGTTAGTTGCTCAGTCTTTTCCGATTCTTTGTGACCCCATAGACTATTGCCCTCTAGGATCTTCTGTCCATGGAATTCTCCAGGCAAGAATACTGGAATGGGTTGCCATTTCCTTCTCCAGGGCATCTTCCCCACCCAGGGATGAAAGCCACATCTCCCGCACTGCAGGTTGATTCTTTATTGTCTGAGCCACCAAGGAAGTATATGTGGCTTGAGGATATACCAAGTATTGATGAGCCATCAAAGAAGCTTAATATATGTGACCTGATGATAAAATAAACTTCTCTGCTCATAAACAGAAACCATATGTCCATATAATGACTTATAAGAAATGTATTTAACTCTTCAGAGTAGATGCAAATTTTAAACAATGCAAATATTAATAAGCAGAAGAAAGTATGCTGTTTTATATTCAAACATATTGTTATATGTTAAACTATCAACAGGAATAAGTACTTATACCCAGACAAGTATGGATTAACTCCCCAAATATTATGTTGATCAAAAGAAGTCAGATGCTGAGTTAAATACAGAGTGTGGTTGCTTCTGGGAACAGGTAGAAGAAACTGATCTTAAAATGACATGAGGGAATATTATGGGATAATAAAAGTGGTTTATATTATATTTTGCATGGTGATTACACAGATTTATATAATTTCTAGGACTCACTGATTCATTAAATAAACTACTTAAGATTTCTACAATTACACCTGAATGAAAAAGGAAAATAAAACACTGGCATACAGCAATAAAAACATACAACTGGATCTCCAAACTTTAGGTAAAGAAAATATTTCTCTCTCCTTTTTCCTGTTGACTACAACCTATAACAAGCTGTTATCTAGTTAAGAGAAATAGGATAGTCAGATTCTATTCTCTTTCATCTTTTGTCTTTTCCATATTTACTTATTAAGGTTCTAACATTTTCAAAATAGTGAAAGGAATGAGTGGTAGGAGACAAAGAAATTTTTACTTGACTGCTTCACTTTTTACTCTCTCAGTACGCAAAATGTTTCACCTGAGGGTGTATGGGTATGTTTTCTCTTTTTTAAAAACTACAGATACTTTGTTTACTGTCTCCAGCTACCTTGATTTAGATAATATATACTCTGAAGTCTCCATCTTGACATCTTACTTTATATGGCCATCCTCCTTACCTACTCCTTCAAAATATTTGAAAATATATTTTCAATCCAGTCACCTCTGTCCTGTCTCCATTTTCGGCTTTAGATTTCCATGGTACAAGTCAAGAAAAAGACCT
This sequence comes from Bubalus kerabau, assembly GCF_029407905.1. Classification (NCBI taxonomy): domain Eukaryota; kingdom Metazoa; phylum Chordata; class Mammalia; order Artiodactyla; family Bovidae; genus Bubalus; species Bubalus kerabau. Next base: position 254,667,507 of record NC_073624.1, read on the forward strand.
CTGCGCCCATTAATCTCTCCTTCCTCCTCCAAAAGAATCTCTTTAAATCCTTACCACCCCCTTATCTTACTCCAAACCATTAACTTGTTTATATTCTGGGTGAAACCAACAATCAAACACATTTGTTGTTAAATTTATCTATTTATCTATGTCTATATCTATCTATTTATCTATGTCTATATCTATCTCCGGAGAAGGCAATGGCACCCCCACTCCAGTACTCTTGCCTGGAAAATCCCATGGATGGAGGAGCCAAGTGGGCTGCAGTCCATGGGATCGCTAAGAGTCGGACACGACTGAGCGACTTCACTTTCACTTTTCACTTTCATGCATTGGAGAAGGAAACAGCAACCCACTCCGGTGTTCTTGCCTGGAGAATCCCAGGGACGGGGCAGCCTGGTGGGCTGCCGTCTATGGGGTCGCACAGAGTCGGACACGACTGAAGTGACTTAGCAGTAGAAGTATATCTATCTCAAAACTATAACCATGTCTATAGTTATAAATTTTAAAAAGGTCTAAATTATTGAAATACATGATTTCAGGTAAGATAGGTCATGCCTCATGCCACATGCATAACAAAAGTGAGATGATTATAAACAGAGGTCATAATAACCTACTATCCCTTACCACTTTCTCATATTTTCTGTGTTCGTAAATCTATTTAAAATTATTTTTAATGTCTATAAAACAATATTCCCATTAGATTGATATACTGCTTTTTTTCTTCTTATGTGTGTGTGTGTACAGTTGTAATACTTATAATAACAAGTTTAAGCATCGATGCTGATAAATATTTAGGTTATTTTCTGTGCTTTTGTGATAAACCAACATCTTCTTTCTTTAAAATTTCATTGGTCCAAGGAGAGATACAACCATGGAACTAAAATCATCTACCAGTGAAGAGGACGAATCCAATACAATTATGTTGGTAAGAGATTTACAATGCTTTCATTACTATCTCTCTCCCTATTTCTCTTACTATTTTTCTCCTCAATTAAAAAAATGAAATATCATTTTGATATCACTCATTTATATCTTTCTACATTTTAAATCTAAGTTTTGTTTGACTTTTTTCTTCAGAAGACTTTCACTAGGAGCTTTGGTATCTGAGTAGGCACTGGCTAGACGTCACTTCAATAACAAAGGTTTTTGTTTCAGTGGTACTACTTAGTCTTTGTTATTATGGACTGAATGATTTGTTCCCCAAAAATTTATATGCTACAACCCCAACCTACAATTTGATTATATTTTAAGATAAAGATTTTATGAAAGTAATTAAAGTTAAATAAGATGATAAGGGTGGGAGTCCTGATCTGACAAATTAGCATTCATATCAGAGAAACCAGAGAGCTCCCTGACTCTCTACACACATACACAGGGAAGGACATATGAGATCTTAGTGAAAAGGTGTTTCTCCATAAGCCAGGAGGACATCTGTTAAACATAAACTAAATCAGTGAGGACCTTGATTGTCACCTCTGGAAGTGACAGACAAAACATTTCTGTTTTTCATAGCAAAGGTACATTTTAGCTATATTACACAAGACATACTTTAAATATATTCACTACATATTTTAAAACATAATTTGTTTCCTGACTACCAATTTTAACATTTTCCCACTTACAGAAAATGTGTTCTGAATTCAAACAACTGATTTGAAATATACTTTTGAAGTGCATTCCAGTTATATGTTGGAGACTATTCACTACATTATCATTTCTTTAAAGCCATAACTGATATAGTAGAATTCTCAATTTGTATGAATGAAATACATAATAGCAGATAGAAAATGGAAACTGTGGACATGTCAAACTACAATGAAACTATGAAGAAAATATTAAAGTATTTAGACCTGTATCTTTTTGTACTAAAACTGATACTATTCACTTGGATGATTGACTTCAATAAATATATATTTTTGTAAATATATATTAATGTAAATATTTTACATCCATTATTTTTAAAATAAACTATAAGTTTACAAAGTGGTAGGTAGTGCACATTCAGTCATGTCCAACTCTTTGAAACTGCATGGATTGTAGCCCACAAAACTGCTCTGTCCATGGGATTTTCCAGGCAAGACAATTGGAATGGGTTATCACTCCCTTCTCCAATGGATCTTCCTGACCCAAGGATTGAACCTGTGTTTCCTGCATCTCCTGCATTGGGATTCTTTATCACTGCACCACCTGGGAAGCCCACAGAAGTGTTAAAATATTTGATATTAGGACTGTTTAGAAAACTCTATATATGTCTCTTTTCTTCTGTCCTTGTTAAAAAAAATTCTTTTCACCATTAGACAACTTCTTATACAAGAAATATGATTTTTAGTACATATACACCTATTAATTACACAGTCCCTTGGAATGCTGGGAGATCAAATCAGTCAATCCTAAAAGAAATCAATCCTGACTGTACATTATAAGGACTGTTGCTGAAGCTAAAGCCCCAATACTTTGGACACATGATGGGAAGAATCAACTCACTGAAAAAAGATCCTGATGCTGGGAAAGTCTGAAGGGAAAAGGAGAAGCGGGCAGCAGAGGATGAGATGATTAAATATTATCACCAACTCAATGGACCACAGGAGATAGCTGAAGAGAGAGGAGTCTAAGTGCTACAGCACATAGGGTCTCAAAGAGTCAGATATGACTTAGCAACCAAATAACAATTAATCCATGGATCTGCTTATTCTGTCTCCATAAAGTCAACTTGAGAATTTCCTTCTAGAGTACAAGTGCCATGGGACAGGGATTTTTGTCTGTTTTGTATAATGTGATATTTTTAACTTCTAATAAGTCTTCAGTCATTAAGTATTTGTTGAATATGCAAAAGCTTACAAACAACGAGAAAACAAACTAAATAACCAAAGGCACAAAAATGTTATTTTCCTCAAGCATTTTGTATCTTTTGGAGCAATAGTTTCAAATTCTTTTATAGCCTATAAAAGACTCACTGTTAAGGAGTCAGGATTTTCTCTAATAGTATACTTATTCCCTTGCCCTCTGTTTTCTGTGGGCAGACATTGTTGTCAGTTAAATATGAGAAGATGTATTACTTTTAATTAAAAGAACACATGTTACAAAGCAAAGATAAGATACCAGTGGGCTTGATAGATTACCAGGGTCTCACTGAGCAAGCCCCTCTTCTATTCTCACTTGCACATCTATCAAGGGTTTAGCATCTGGCCTTGAAGTAGCATCATGAGGGAATATCAGAGGCTGATTATTTGACAGTGTAATGACATACTTGAAGATCTCGACCCTGAAAACACCAACAGCTTTCCTGACTTGTATACATTTTCAGTTCTTGAAGAATTTGAAATATGCCACTCAAAATTACTCTTGATTACTTTTATGTTTTTAGTATAAACAAAAGATATACTGACTTAGATAAAGACAGAGTATCAAACCTGTTTTCAGCTAGAATTGTGGGCAACAGACCAAATGCAAGTTTGCCTGATTCCTATTAACATTGTTTTTAGGTGACAAGAATAAAGAGAGATAACGGGGAATTCAATGTGCCACCCAGAGAAAAGCAAAGGAACCTAAGAACTTTATATTCTTATTCATTACTGTTTACTCAGCAGTCTCAGTTCAATTTCTTTAATCTATAAAGAGCCATTTCCTTGACATAATGGCCTATTTGCTAGCAGGAAATCCTGGTTGGACGGGGTTTATGAGATATATAAAATGTCAAATGGCAAGCACTGTAAAGAAGGGTATGTTTCTGCAAAGCTTTTGAAACATACCACTTTAAAAATAGTAAACTAGTAATATATTTATGAAGCAATAATACTAAAATTAACATACATTCAACCTGGGGTTACATACAGATTTTCTGGGGGAACAAAACAATCATTCCCATGATTCTGATATGTCCACTTTCATAAGTTTAGCCTTCCTGAGAACAAGTCAGTGTTTCTTTAGCATCTCCCCTAAGGAGTTTCCCTCATTAATTTTTCTAAAAATGCGCTAACCACATTCTTAATGTAATATTGAAAATTCCCCTATTATATACAATTTATCGAGGGCAGAAATAAAGGTATGATCCAAAATTTTGCTTTAGTGCCCAGAAAGAAAATGCCAGAAATGACTAGTAACAAATATTTTCATATATTATGTGATTTCTATATTTTTTGTTTTCAACAAATTAAAAGAGTACCTCATAGGCTTTTCAATTGATAGGTTACTCAAAATATGTGATAGTATGTCACAAAGTGATTTGCTGACATATAACTCAAAACATGTTATGAGACATACTGTGTAGGGCCACCCAAGATGGATGGGTCATGGTGGAGGGTTCGGAAAAAAAATGGTCCACTGGAGAAAGGAATGTCAAACCACTTCAGTATTCTTGCCTTGAGAACCCCATGAACAGTATGAAAAGGCAAAAATATATGACACTGAAAGATGAACTCCCCAGGTCGGTAGGCACCCAATATGCTACTAGAGAACAATGGAGAAATAACTCCAGAAAGAATGAAGAGACAGAACCACAGCGAAAACAAAACCCAGTTGTGGATGTGACTGGTGATAAAAGAAAAGTCCGATGTTGTAAGAGCAATACTGCTTGGAACATGTAATTTTAGGTCCAAGAATTAAAGTAAATGAGAAGTGGTCAAACAGGAGATGGCAAGTGTAAACATCAACATTTTAGGAATCAGTGAACTAAAATGAACAGAAATGGGTGAATTTAATTCAGATGACCATTATTTCTACTACAGCTGGCAAGAATCCCTTAGAAGAAATGGAGAAGCCATCATAGTCAAAAAAGAGTCTAAAATGCAGTACTTGGGTACAATCTCAAAAATGACCAAATGATCTCTATTCATTTCCAAGGCAAATCATTCAATATCACAGTAATCCAAGTCTATGCCCCTAACAATAATGCTGAAGAAGCTGAAGTTGAACAGTTCTATGAAGACCTACAAGACCTTCTAAAACTAACACCCAAAAAAGATGTCCTCTTTATGATAGGGGACTGGAATGCAAAAGCAGGAAGGCAAGAGATCCCTGGAGTAACAGGTTAGTTTGGCATTGGGGTACAAAATGAAGCATCAGAACAAAGGCTAACAGAGTTTTGCCAAGAGAATGCACCAGTCACAGCAAACATCCTCTTACAACAACACAAGTGAGGACTCTACACATGGACATCACCAGATGGCCAATACTGAACCCAGATTACTATATATTCTTTGCAGCCAAAGATGGAGAAGTTCTATATAGCCCCCAAAAATAAGACTGGGAGCTGGCTGTGGCTCAGATCATGAATTCCTTATTGCCAAATTCAGTCTTAAATTGAAGAAAGTAGGGAAAACCACTAGACCATTCAGGTATGACCTAAAACAAATCCCTTATGATTATACACTGGAAGTGACAAATAGATTCAAGGGATTAGATCTGATAGACCGAGTGCCTGAAGAACTATGGACAGAGGTTCGTGACATTGTACAGAAGGCAGTGATCAAGACCATCCTTAAGAAAAAGAAATGCAAAAAGGCAAAATGGTTGTCTGAGGAGGCCTTACAAATAGCTGAAAAAGGAAGAGAAGTGAAAGGAAAAGGAGAAAAGGAAAGATAACCCATCTAACCCATTTGAATGCAGAGTTCCAAAGAATAGCAAGGAGAGATAAGAAAGTCTTCCTCAGTGATCAATGCAAAGAAATATAGGAAAAGAATAGAATGGGAAAGACTAGACATCTCTTCAAGAAAACTAGAGATACCAAGAGAACATTTCACGCAAAGATGGGCACAATAAGAGACAGAAACGGTATGGACCAAACAGAAGCAGAACATATTAAGAAGAGGTAGCAATAATACACAAAAAAACTATACAAAAAAGATCTTCATCACGCAGATAACCACGATGGTGTGATTACTCACTTAGAGCCAGATATTCTGGAATGCAAAGTCAAATGGGCCTTAGCAAGCTCACTACGAACAAAGCTAGTGGAGGTGATGAAATTACAGTTGAGCTATTTCAAATTCTAGGCTCCAAAATCACTACAGATGGTGACTGCAGCCATGAAATTAAAAGACACTTACTCCTTGGAAGGAAAGTTATGACCAACCTAGATAGCATGTTCAAAAGCAGAGACATTACTTTGCCAACAAAGGTTCGTCTAGTCAAGGCTATGGTTTTTCCTGTGGTCATGTATGGATGTGAGAGTTGGACTGTGAAGAAGGCTGAGAGCCAAAGAATTGATGCTTTTGAACTGTGGTGTTGGAGAAGACTCTTGAGAGTCCCTTGGACTGCAAGGAGATCCAACTTGTCCATTCTGAAGGAGATCAGCCCTGGGATTCCTTTGGAAGGAATGATGCTAAAGCTGAAACTCCAGTACTTTGGCCACCTCATGTGAAGAGTTGACTCATTGGAAAAGACTCTGATGCTGGGAGGGATTGGGAGCAGGAGAAGGGGATGATAGAGGATGAGATGGCTGGATGGCATCACTGACTCGATGAACGTGAGTCTCAGCGAACTCCGGGAGTTGGTGATGGACAGGGAGGCCTGGCGTGCTGCGATTCATGGGGTCGCAAAGAGTCAGACACAACTGAGCGACTGATCTGATCTGATTTCAAATTCTAAAAGATGATGCTGTGAAAGTGCCACACTCAATATGCCAGCAAATTTGGAAAACTCAGCAGTGACCACAGGACTGGAGAATGTCAGTTTTCATTCTAATCCAAAAAAAGGCAATGCCAAAGAATGTTTAAACTACCGCACAACTGCACTCATCTCACACGCTACCAAAGTAATGCTCAAGTTTCTCAAAGTCAGGCTTTAACTGTATGTGAACTGAGAACGTCCAGATGTCCAAGCTGGATTTAGAAAAGGCAGAGGAAACAGAGATCAAATTGCCAGCATCTGCTGGATCATCAAAAAAGCAAGAGAATTCCAGCAAAACATCTACTTCTGCTTTAATGATTACACTAAAGCCTTTCACTGTGTAGATCACATAAAACTGTGTGAAATTCTGAAAGAGATGGGAATACCAGACAACCTTACCTGCCTCCTGAGAAATCTGTATGCAGCTCAAGATGCAACAATTAGAACCAGACATGGAACAACAGACTGTTCCCAAAATGGGAAAGGTGTTTGTCAAGGCTATATATTGTCATCCTGCTTATTTAACTTATAATGCAGAGTACATCATGCGAAATGCCATGCTGCTTGAAGCACAAGCTGGAATCAAGATTGCTTGGAGAAATATCAATAACCTCAGATATACAGATGACACCACCCTTATGGAGAAAGTGAAGCAGAACTAAAGAGCCCCATGATAAAAGTGAAAGAGCAGAGTAAAAAAGCTGGCTTAAAACTCAACTTTCAAAAAACTAAGATCATGGCATCCAGTCCCATCACTTCATGGCAAATAGATGGTGAAACAATGGAAATAGTGGCAGATTTTATTTTGTTGGGCTCCAAAATCACTAAAGAGGGTAAGTGCAGCCATGAAATTAAAAGACACTTGCTTCTTGGAAGAAAAGCTATGACCAACCTAGACAGCATACTAAAAAGCAGAAACAATATTTTGCCAACATAGGTCCCTCTAGTCAAAGCTATGGTTTTTCCTGTAGTCATATATGGATGTGAGAGTTGGACTATAAGGAAAGCTGAGCACTGAATAATTGATGCTTTTGAACTGTGGTGTTGGAGAATACCCTTGAGAGTCCCTTGGACTGAAAGGAGATCCAACCAGTCATTCCTAAAAGATTAATCCTGAATATTCATTTGAAGGACTGATGCTGAAACACCAATACTTTGGCCACCTGATGCAAAGAACTGACCGATTGTAAAAGACCCTGTTTCTGGGAAAGACTGAAGGCAGGAGAAGAGGATGACAGAGCATGAGATGGTTGGGTGGCACCACCGACTTGATGGACATGAGTTTGACCAAGCTCTGGTAGTTGGTGATGGACAGGGAGGCCTGTAGTGCTGCAGTCCATGGGGTTCTAAAGAGTCGGACATGACTGAGTGACTGAACTGAACTGAAAAGATGTAGAAAAACTGAGTGAAGCTGCTTTTTAACAACATTCTTCCAAGTCTCTTCTACAATTTTGTTACACTGGTTTATATATATATATATACACACACACACACACACACACACACACACACACACACACAAGTGTGGTATACATACACTTATATATATATGTACACATATATACATATATATAAGTATAAAACCGTTTTTGCATTATGTATGTAATATATCAGTTCAGATCAGTTCAGTCGCTCAGTTGTGTCCGACTCTTTGCAACCCCATGAATCGCAGCACGCCAGGCCTCCCTGTCCATCACCAACTCCTGGAGTTCACTGAGACTCACATCCATCGAGTCAGTGATGCCATCCAGCCATCTCATCCTCTGTCATCCCCTTCTCCTCCTGCCCCCAATCCCTCCCAGCATCAGAGTCTTTTCCAATGAGTCAACTCTTCGCATGAGGTGGCCAAAGTACTGGAGTTTCAGCTTCAGCATCATTCCTTCCAAAGGAATCCCAGGGCTGATCTCCTTCAGAATGGACTGGTTGGATCTCCTTACATACACAAATCAAAAACAGTAATTATATTGATGCTTAATTATGTGTCATATGAAAAATAAGTGATATTAACCTAGATATACTTTTAAAAATCAAAGAAAACCTAAGCATCTGAAACATTTTGAAAACTTTTCTTAACTAATATTGTAAAGATATTTAATTTTATTATATTCTTATAATAATTAGGATATTATAGGAAAATTAAACTTCATGAATATTTGAATATTCAAATTGTGTTTGTGTGTGTGTGTGTGTCTGTGTGTGTGTATATATATATATATATATATACACACACATACATATATATGCTTAGTTGGTCAGTTGTGTTCAACTCTTTGGGATACCATGGGCTGTAGCTCACCAGGCTCCTCTCTCCATAGGGATTCCCCAGGTAAGAAAACTGCAGTGGGTTGTCATTCCCTCTCCCACGGGATCCTCCCAACCTAGGGATTGAACCAGGTCTCCCACACTGCAGTGGATTCTCTACCGTTTGTGTCACTGGGGAAGCCCAAGAATACTGAAGTGGGTAGCCTACCCCTTCCTCAGAGGATTTTCCAACCCAGGAATCAAACTGGGGTCTCCAGCATTGCAGGTGGATTCTTTACCAGCTGAGCTACAAGTGAACTCTATATATACATATATGAAGTGAAGTGAAATGAAGCTGCTCAGTCGTGTCTGACTCTTTGCAACCCCATGGACTTTAGCCTGCCAGGCTCCACCATCCATAGGACTTTCCAGGCAAGAATTCTGGAGTGGGTTGCCATTTCCTTCTCCAGATCTTCCAAACTCAGGGATTGAACGCAGGTCTTCCACACTGCAGGCAGACTCTTTACCATCTGAGCCACATATACACTCAGTGAAGTGAAAGTGAAGTCGCTCAGTCCTGTCTGACTCTTTGCGACGCCATAGGCTGTAGCCTATCAGGCTCCTCCGTCCATGGGATTTTCCAGACAAGAGTGCTGGAATGGACTGCCATTTCCTTCTCCAAAACTCTAAAAGGTGACTATCAAATAGCTTGAAAATATAAATATATTAGAATACAATTCTATGATAAAATTAGAATAAAAATACAAATTCAAGGAGAAAAATACATTACATATTCGATTAAGAAATAATTTTATTGTATTTTTAAATAGATGATATTGGATACCAGGACATAATTTAAAATATAAATATAATGCACTAGGATTCATTACCTTTGCAACTATGTAAATTAATGATGCAATTTTCTATGCTAACTTTGATAAATTGAGAAAGGAACATTTTTCTTTAAAGATTCTTTCAGGGTTTGCCAGAAGAAAAGATGGTAGGTCCTTGATATAAAGTATACTGCAAACAGACATAGCAAATTATTTGTTACTTTGCATTCTTCGCTTCTTTCATGATATGATTCCTAATTTTATCAAGAATCAATCACCCAGCTGGAGATTCTATTTGCCCCTTCTCACGCATCTAGTTGTGGCCATGCAATCAACAGATTATGTGACAAAGTGATGTGTGCAACTTCTGCATGGTCACCCTAAAGGAAATTGCCTTCCTGCCACTCATCGTCACCCTTTCACACTGGGCTATGACAAAGGCAGAGCAGTCCCCTGGGACTCCAAAACAGAAACCACACACAAGGGAGGATGGCAAATCAGCCAACAAGTGCCAGAAAGCTCATCTCCTATTTGAAACATGAGTGAAATAAATAACAATATTTAAACCACTGTTTGGAGTATTTCTTATTTATAACATCAATTTCTATATTCTACATATTGTGCATGGCTAAGTAGAAAAATAAATGGAAAAGTAAATGGCTATATTGTTCCAGAAGATGTAAAACATGTCAATATAGTGTAATGAGTAAATACTGAATGGTAAAGGGATATGAACTTCTATTTCAGTCCTAGCTTTGGCATGATATGGTAATTTTCCGTTAGACAAGTGGATTACTTCTCTAACTACTTTCTAAACAAAGGCAATGGATGAGATATCTTTAAGGCCTTATTACTGAAATTACAGTGTTTTTCTTTTTTTAATTTTTTTTTTTAGAGAAGACCACAGGAAGTTTGAAAAGGAACTATTTAAATTGGGCCTTGAAAGATAATTTAATGGATGTTCCTGTAAGATATGAATTGCAGAATAAAAGTGCAAATCTCTAGATATCCTCTAATAACAACATGGGCTAGAATAAATTGAGTTCATAGGACAAAAATATTCTTGGAGCAGAAATATGTTTATTGAATACAGCAGCTCAGATGGAAAGGCAATGGTTTCTTACATGTTACTAACAATATCTAACCCAAACTTATATTGAAGTGATCTTATAATTCTAACTCTTAGCAATCTCCAATGTTAATATATGAGACAAATAGTACAAGACTGACACTGATAATAGCAGTGATCAAGATGACTAAGCACATGTCATTCTATGAGAGACAATTAAGATCTTGGCAGTTGAATATAAGGAAATTAGGAATAAGATTATTGCTGAGGTCCAGCCCCGGCTGATCCAGGGTATTCGAAGGAGAGACGGCGTAGGTGACCTGTTTATTTATTTATTTATTCAGAGATATAAAGAGTAATAGAATGAGGATAGCTCAGTAGGAAAATTCAGTGGAGAAAAGAAGCTGAGTAGCTTGGTTTACGTGGAAAATCAATATAACCCGTGACACCAGGTTAGCTCTGACCACGGAGGCCGCAGGCACCCTCTCAAATAGCGGAAGGTGCCCCACCTTAGACACCTTCTCGAGTGGGTCTTAGAAGCCCAGGCAAATAAATGGTCGCAGAGGATATTCGCTCTCCAGATGGAGACTCAGCTGGAGGTTAAGGGGAAGAATGACATGGGGAGACCAAGCGTTGATGAGCAAGGCCCATAGCTTTATTTTCAACAGGGGCTTATATACCCTAAGTTACACATAGAGGATAATAGGGGATACAAAGTCAGCAGTCTTTGATCCTTATCAAAAACCAGGGTTTCTTTCCTGCAAATTTATCGTATACCAATGGTTTAGGTGATTTACATCATCTTCTGGCCAGAAGGCCTGTTAACATTTTATGACTCTTGACAAAGACTTATCAACCGTAAGACTTATTTTCTCTAAGAGTAATTATTTTAATGTTTGGCGCCATCTTCCGAAGATAAAATTGCATTTCTATAGGGTGGATGTGTAATGGGTTTACAACAAAGGAAAGAATTTATTACCTTAAGGGTCTAAAGTTACTAACACCAAGGTCACTACTTATTTTTTCTACATACCAACTATATTAATTAATACACATTCAAGGATACAATTCAGGGGATGTGAAAACTTGGCAACAAGCATTGGCTCATCAATGAAATCTTTTACTAGTTTTATTCTGACAGTTTCTAACTCTCTGAGAGGCTCTAAGCTATTTGAATATCTTAAGCTTCCCCTGCTTCTCGAGGCTGGGAGACTGTAAACAATCGTATGCATAGCTGTAGGAGTCCGGGTAAACTTGTCAGGCGAGTTAGAGAGCCATCTGAGGGGTTTGGATTTAAACACTCCTAATTGCCCAGGAACTTTATTAATTGGAGCTGTAAGTTAACTCTTTGACAGAGAGAGCGAGATGGTGGTAGGGGACAGCCCCCAGTAAAGTCAGAGGTGAGAGCACAAAGCAATAAAGTAGGCAGACTCTGGTTTTTTTTCGGGGGTAGATGCTCGAGAATATCTGGGGGGACTCCTGAGGCTCGATCCTGCCTTTGCGTATGCCGAGCCTCCTTCCTCATGATCTTTGTCACGAGTGGAATGCCTCACTGGCTCCCGGCAGATTATTAGAAGATAAGAAAAATGGCTTGCAAGCTTAAACACAGATAAAATGTTAGTGGTGTTTATAATGAAAGTACATGAGGTATTTTAATTTTTTAATGATTTAAATTATGTATAATTATAAATTATTAAGCAAACTTGTAACTAAAAATCACAAAATTTGTGTCAACCACTTTGTTTAAAAAAAAAGACAAACTTCACAAAAATGTTATAGCAACCTATAAAGTACATGATTTTTGTTAGCCATTTTAACACATTCTACATCAAAACAATAGTTGTTAGAATATTTTTCCATGTTCTTAGAGGTGATTAAGCTGAAAATCAGAAAGCTAAATAAGTCCTCAACAGTTGCAATTCTAGTAAGTTCTAGTGACAGGTTACTGTACCCAGGGTGGTGTTGGAGAAGACCCTTGAGAGTCCCTTGAACTGCGAGGAGATCCAACCAGTCCATCCTAAAGGAGATTAGTCCTGGGTCTTCTTTGTAAGGACTGATGTTGAAGCTGAAACTCCAATACTTTGGCCATCTGATGCTAAGTGCTGACTCATTGGAAAAGACCCTGATGCTGGGAAAGATTGAGGGCAGGAGGATAAGGGGACAACAGAGATTGAGATGGCTGTATGGCATCACCGACTCAATGGACATGGGTTTGGGTGGACTCTGGGAGTAGGTGATGGACAGGGAGGCCTGGCATGCTGCGCTTCATGGGGTCACAGAGTCGGACATGACTGAGCGACTAAACTGAACTGAACTACTGGATTCTAAAGTTCATATCTCCAACTTTCAGGGCAACAATGGCTGGTAGAGTCCCTTTAATGTTACATCTTTTTATGGCTCAGGCAGGAAAAATGTTTCACTCTTGAGGATTTATGTGATTAGACTGAGCTTACTTGGATAATTCAGAATTATTTTCTCATTTCAAGATTCTTAACCTAGATTACACCTGCAGTGCCTCTTTTGCCATAAGAGTCGGACAAGACAGAGCAACTGAACTGGACTGAACATAATTACAAGTACAGGGGACATCTTAGGGAGACCATCATTCTGCCTACAATGAGCAATGATATATCTTTTTTCTATAAAGAGTATCATTATTTAATATCATACATTGAAAAAAAATTTTCTTTCCCCGTGAAATTGTCTGAGTTACTTTGTTACTTTATCAAGAGTCAGCTGAAAAAAAAAAAAAAAAGAATCACTTGACCACATATGTTTCCATTTATTTCTGAAATATTTATTTTCTTTTGTTTATCTATATGCTTATTCTTTCACCAATACTACATTGTTTTGATCACTATAGCTTTACTGTAGATCTTGAAATTAGGTAACATAAATGTTTCAACTTTGTTTTTTTGGAAAACTGACTTTGCTATTCTAATGTAAACATACATTTCACATGATTTCTTTAGGTTTTTGACAATGTATATCAGTACCAACCTGTAATTTTTTGTATAAAGATCATAAAAACATGTTAAAAGTGTGCTCTTGATTATTTTATTGTATTTGGCAATATACAAATATTTTAAAATTATGTTTACTCATTAAAAATAGAATTACCATATGATCCAGCAATCTCACTCATGGGCATATATCTAGACAAAAGCATAGCTCAAAAAGAAATATGAACTCCTATATTAATAGCAGCATTATTTATAACAACTGAAACAACCTATGGAAACAACCTAAATGTTCATTAACATCAGAATGGATAAAAAAAGATATGGTACCTATAGTCAATGGAATACTACTCAGCCATAAAAAGAACAAAATAATGCCATCTGCAGTAACATGATACAACTAAAGACTATTGTAGTAAGTATGCTATCATACTAAGTAGGCCAGAAAGATAAAGACAGAGACCATATGGTATCACTTACATGTGGAATCTAAAATATATCACAAAGGAACCCATCTATGAAGCAGAACTAGAGAAAACAGACTGGTGGTTGCTAAGGGGGAAGGACCACATAGCACAGAGAACTATGCTTAATATCTTATGATAAACCATAGTGAAAACAAATACTAAAAAGTAATATATATATACACATATACGTGTGTGTGTGTGTGTGTGTGTGTGTGTGTGTGTGTAGTCTCTCAGTCATGTCCAACTCTTTGTGACCCCATGGACTATAGCCTACATATATATATATATATATACACACACACACACACTTAGTTGCTCAGTCATGTCTGACTCTTTGCAAGTAGCCCACCAGGATCCTCTGTCCATGGAGATTCTCCAGGCAAGAACACTGGAGTGGGTTGCCATGACGTCCTCCAGGGGACCTTCCCAACCCAGGAATCAAACCCAGGTTTCCTTGCATTGCAGGCAAATTCTTTAACATCTGAGTCACCAGGGAAGCCCATATATACATATATATATGTGTGTGTGTATGTGTGTGTGTTTGTAACTGAATCACTCTGCTGTACAGTAGAAATTAACACATTGGTAATCAATCAAGTATACTTCAATAAACAAAAAATAAAATGTTTTCTGACGATTTACTGCTAGTATATAAAAATGCAACTGATACATTTTATATTAAGTTTTTATCCTTTGACTTGCTAAATTCACACATTAATTCTAGTACTAGTTTTGTACATTCCTAAGAATATTCTATGCAAACAGTGATGTCAGTTATTATAAAGAGACTGTTATTTTATTTTGATCCTTTCCTTTTCTTTTTTCCTTTCTTTTCTTCCTTCCTTATCACAATGAGGAGAATCTCTACTACACTGATGAATAGAAGTAATGAGAGTGGATATCCTTGTTTATTCCCAATCAAAGGGAGAGGTGCTCAGTTAAATAAGATGTTAACCGTTCAGTTTTTACAGCTGCCCTTTTTCTGCCTTTTTTCCTTTTTTTCCTTAAAAAAAATTTAGATAACAGTTTTTCTTCCAAGTGTTGTTTTGTATATTCTAAGCTGTTGTTTTTCATCAAATGTGGTGATCACCCGGTTTTAGTTTTCATCCAGTCTTCTGAGAAGCAAATTATAATAATACAGGATTAAGTATGCAAAGATTTTACCAGGAGACACACCAGGGAGAGACAATTTAGAGAGGGTTCTAATCTAGGGAGTCATCATGCAACAGATGTCTGACATTGCGTACAGAAGAGATGGATAGAAGATTGAATAGAAATGTGTCAGGATGAAATAGAATCTATAGAAAGAGGATTAGGCGATCGGGGAATTCTCAGAACAAAATTTCCCATCAGAAGAGTCCCATAGCTCCTATAAACAAACCTGCTTAGGATCCCTACTAGGTTAACTTGTCTCTGTCTCTGTCTCTGTCTCTGCTCATTTGTCTCTGTCTGGGATACAAATGAGCAATGGATTTCAAGGGGCACAATCTAGGACCCATGATCAACTTTGCTCCTGGCAGATGGCAGAATTCAAGGCATATTTTATGACTGACACAGTGATTGACATAGTTCAATCTTGGGTCGGTACACATTTACTTTTTCTTTTAAATAAACTTAATTTTTACCATAGTTTTATATTTACAGAAAAAATTAAGAAGACGGTGTACCACAGAAAGAGTTCCCATATACCTCACACCTCGTTTCCTCTACTTTTAACTTATGTTAGCATGGTATATTGGTTACAATTAATAGACCAATACGGATACATTAGTATTACAAAATTCCGTATTTCATTTAGATTTCATTAGTTTTCACTACGGAGAAGGCAATGGCACCCCACTCCAGTACTCTTGCCTGGAAAATCCCATGGATGGAGGAGCCTGGAAGGCTGCAGTCCATGGGGTCGCTGACAGTCGGACACAACTGAGCAACTTCACTTTCACTTTTTACTTTCATCCGTTGGAGAAGGAAATGGCAACCCACTCCAGTGTTCTTGCCTGGAGAATCCCAGGGACGGGGGAGCCTGGTGGGCTGCCATCTATGGGGTCACACAGAGTCGGACACGACTGAAGCGACTTAGCAGCAGCAGCAGCAGTTTTCACTAATGGCCTTTTCTGTTCCAGGATCCCACATAGGATGGCATATTATATTTAGTCATTTTGTCTCATTCAGCTCTTCTCATATTTGTTTTACAAAGCTAAGTCAGAGAAGCTCCTCCACAGTTCCTACAGTACATTACTCTGCTGCTTTCATTCTTGGCCTTCTGGACCCATGCACAACTAAAAGTTTATTAACATGTAAGGCATTCTTCCCAATGCTGACCTTAAAAGGTCAGAAAATAATGGGAAAGAATAATATTCTAACACTCAAAAATCCATTGCACCAGTGTAGGTGCTGCATACATATTTCACTAAGTTTGTACAAGGATCTAGTGAGGGAATGTGCATGAGACTTTCTGAAGCACCTGTCTCTTTGGTTTTCATTGGTGACAGAGGCTGGGATGCTTCCTTGCTGTCCTGGTCCTCCAATTTGCTTTTATAACTATGACTGGCTTTGTATTCAAGTTTAGCCAAAATGATGTAAGAGAAAGATGTTAGGTAAGGTTACCAGGAAAGTTTACATAAAGTACACCTGGCATCTCATCTGGCCCTTTACCATTTGGTCTACTCCATAATTCCTATGTAGAATATAAAAAATGATCTTGATTAACAGAAGTACAGCAGTTATCATCCTGTTGATGGAAACTGAACGCTAAATTGGAATAATAAGATAGCAGGAAGAATGTCCCCTTTTGCCTTTTTTTTTTTTTTTTTTGAATTTGCTTAAGCCTCAAACAGCCTATCTCCAGAATGTTTGTGTTAAACAATTTTCTTATGTATGTCAATACTAGTTAATTATTTGCTTGTTGCCATTGAATACAATCCTAGTTGATTCTGTAGGTAAAATCTTTCATACATCTTAGTACAGGTACTGTGAATTTTAATAGATACTATTATGAAGACATCTACCAGTTCAAAAAGTTAAAACCGCTAAACAAAATATAAATACCTAGGCAATTTTAAAACTTAGTTTTCCTTAATGACATATATTTATGGTATGGATTTTTATACAAAGTGAATAAAGCATGTGTGTAGCTCTTTCCCAATACACATTACCAAAAGAGAAAAGCTATTATACATGAGAATAGGAGCTCACAGGCCAAAGTACAAGATAACTAAAAAACAGAAAGACTTCAAAAGAAAAACAGAATTTCACAATATATATCATCTGAAGAAGAATTACTGAAGCAGTGAACAGATAGTTAAAATAAGCTGATGAGTATATTCAACCAAGAAATGCAAAATATTATCATGTTAGATGCTAGTGAGATAAATAGAAGAGGTAAACTATACTACGTGATGTAAATTTCTGAAAATGAATTTTGAGTTGAATGATCAACCATATGGAGTAAATTTCACAGAAAATATTGGGATAGAGTAATGGTATATAGGAAACAAAAGAAATATTAAGAAATAAAGAGAACAGAAGTATGGATATCCAAAAAACATGAATATAATAAAGAGAACAATAAAAAGAGAAAGAAGGGAAGAGTAGAAGTTTCCCAGACTCATATTTGGAAGACCTCAGACTAAATGGTTCATTGAGTCTCTGCAAGGTGAAAGAAGGAAAAAGTTAATCTAAATATATAGTAAAATTTAATACACTAATTACAAATAGAAAATCCTTAACCTCTTAATAAGAAAACTAATTGACAATGGATGAACATATTTGTCAAAGATGAAATCAATAGAAGATTAATATCTAAAATATATATGGAACCTCTACAAATCAACATTAATATAGTAGGAATACAATTGAAAATTAAGTGATATGATCAATATATTTGTTAAAGAAGATATCTCAGAAGGCTTATGAGAATATGAAGGAATACTTAAAATGTTAATAAACATAAAAATACACATCAAAACAAAAATGAGAAATAAATCTATATTTCTTATAGTGGCAAAACTTACAATGCTGAAAAATATTTATTGAGGAGAAGTGGGAACACTGATATGGACTACATTCAAGTTGTAAATATTCAAGAAGTAAACACAATGGAAGCCCTTGAATCACTTCTAGTTTTGACAAAAAAACAACTTCTAAGAATCTATATATGATGAGTACCTCATTTCTCACACAAGAGTTCAATGACTCTGATCTCTGCAAGAAAATATTTTCTATAAATTTCTAGGGGCAAATATTGCTCATGAACAAATACTGTCTGAGTTATTATTCTTAGTAAACACCCAGAAATCAAGCATGGTCTACTAAAAATGGATTCTGGAACTCAAAATGCACTAAGCAAACAGATGTCAAATGTTCTTAGGCAGAACTCTGCAATAGAGAAAGCTGGAATAGTTTCAACATTCCTCACACTCCCTATGGGAATTACTTTCCCCTGCTGCATCTATACATGTCTACATACATTATTCTCTTTCTGAAGCCAGGCTTACTTGACAGAGTATTTTCTAATATAATGTTCTCAAAGTATAATCCATACAAATCTCAATTTGTTAAAAAAATGCAAATCCTGATCTCCATAAGAGACCTTATAATAAATCTTAATCCCATTCTGTAGGAGCTAAATACATTTAAAGAGAACATCTTAGTTGATGTTATTAAATATAGACTGCATTGAGACTGCTCTAAGCACCCAGGGCTTGTGACTATGAAGGTTCTTCAATTCCATGAAGATTTCAAGGCACAAAGGGACAAATGCACTAGATTGTAAGAGTTAAACAGAAGAACTTAAATAGTCAGAACATTATTATTAAAAACAAAAGTTAATATTGACTAGTGAAGAAAAAAACTAATACTCATTAAAAATGAAACATATTCAACACACTGTCAGAGTACCTAAATTTAAGTGAGGATAAACTTAATTGAGCAATTAATGATACATTTACTCAAAAACATCTATTTCTGCTTTATTGACTAGGCCAAAGCCTTTGGCTGTGTGGATCACAATAAACTGGAAAATTCTGAAAGTGATGGGAATACTAGACCAACTGACCTGCCTCTTTAGAAACCTATATGCAAGTCAGGAAAAAACAGTTAGAACTGGACATGGAACAACAGACTGGTTCCACATAGGAAAAGGAGTACGTCAAGGCTGTATATTGTCACCCTGCTTAGTAAACTTATATGCAGAGTACATCATGAGAAATGCTGGGCTGGAGGAAGCACAGCTAGAATCAAGATTGCTGGGAGAAATATCAATAACCTCAGATATGCAGATGACACCACCCTTATGGCAGAAAGTGAAGAGGAACTAAAAAGCTTCTTGATCAAAGTGAAAGTGGAGAGTGAAAAAATTGGCTTAAAACTCAACATTCAGAAAATTAAGATGATGGCATCTGGTCCCATCACTTCATGGGAAATAGATGGGGAAACAGTGGAAACAGTGGCTGACTTTATTTTTCTGGGCTCCAAAATCACTGCAGATGGTGACTGCAGCCATGAAATTAAAAGGCGCTTACTCCTTGTAAATAAAGTTATGACCAACCTAGACAGCATATTCAAAAGCAGAGACATTACTTTGCCAACAAAGGTCCGTCTAGTCAAGGTTATGGTTTTTCCAGTGGTCATATATATATGTGAGAGTTGGACTGTGAAGAAAGCTGAGTGCCAAAGAATTGATGCTTTTGAACTGTGGTGTTGGAGAAGACTCTTGAGAGTCCCTTGGACTGCAAGGAGATCCAACCAGTCCATCCTAAAGGAGATCAGTCCTGGGTGTTCATTGGAAGGACTGATGCTGAAGCTGAAACTCCAATACTTTGGCCACCTCATGCGAAGAGTTGACTCACTGGAAAAGACCCTGATGCTGGGAGGGATTGGGGGCAGGAGGAGAAGGGGACGACAGAGGATGAGATGACTGGATGGCATCACCAACTCGATGGACACGAGTTTGGGTAAACTCCAGGAGTTGGTGATGGACAGGTAGGCTTGGTGGGCTGCGATTCATGGGGTCGCAAAGAGTCGGACACGACTGAGTGACCGAACTGAACTGAACAAGAAAGGAATCTACACTTCAGCAAGACAAAGTGGTCCTGTACAGAATCTATGTATAAAAGGAATCTCCTACTCAAAATAAAATCTATCCTCCTAGAAGATAACTGAGTAAATTAGTACTAGAAAAGCTGGAACTAAATTCTAAGACATTCTATGGAAGAGAGGTGAAAATGGGATATATTTGGGTAGATTTTATCTTAGTTGACAGAGAGACTGAAGTTGCCTCAGATTTAAGTTTAGATATCTCAACTTTTAATGAATTTTCTGTTAACTGTGAAGTTTGTTTATAATAAATTCATTATAAATTGTTACTTTATGTCAATTAACACTTGTTCTAAGTCTGACTACCTCATTCCAATTTGACAAACTGTCTTCCACACTCATAAAATCTGTCCTGAGTCTTATTAAATTTCTGAGTGAAAGCCAGTAAATTATAAAACAAAATAATACAACAAACACAATTAGTAAAAGAAAAATCAAACATATGATATATGCCCACCTTTGTGTGTGGAATACTTATAAAAATGTGTCAACTTGCTCAGGATGAACTGCATTTCCCCAAATTCACTGTAGTCTATGTTTCTGGTAAGAGGAGGTCACAAGAACGATTCTTGGAAGATTTGGAAGCAGCAGCCATTCCTTACCAAAGGCGCATACTGATGCTGCTCAGCAGATTCACCTCAGTGGTGTGAACCAGCAGCTGAGTTTGCAATTGCTCTCCCTCCCTCAAGCTTGTGGGTTCCAGCCTGCCCTTGATCTTTCCCACCTTGTATCTATCTTCCTTTCCTTACTGCCTGACCTGTGGATTCTGAGCTCTGGCATCAGATGTGGAGACAACAGTCTCCACAAGGATTATTTAATTAATTCCTACAATTATATAAGATCAAGTCAGTGTAACAAATGTATTTAATATATTTGCATGCTTTTTAGGTCCTACTGGTTCTGATTCTCTGATTGTGTTCTCATAACGGTCTTATGAAATAACTCCTATATCCCCACTTTGGAGATGAGGAAATGGAATTGGTGGTTAAAAACCTGCCCAAGGTCACATGGCAAACAAGTAATACAGTCAATGTCAGAACCAGCCAGCTAAGCCTCATCCTTTCAAAAAAAAAAAAAAAAAGAATGATGTTTGGCACAGTAACCCATATAAGTATATAAAGTTACTAATACATAGCAAGTACCCTCAAGATGTCATTTTTCTTATCTAGGTACTTTAATACATCAAATGCATCAGTTGACAATGAAAGAATCCTTATGAACTGTATAGAGCATACATCTGCTGAACTTGCACTGACTGAACTGGAACACAGTTAATGTTTTGCTTTTCTTATCATTGTACAGTTCTCTCAAGGTGAATCAGAAATGAATGATTAATCACCTACTTACATTTGGCTTTATTTATGAAATCTCACACAATCAATAATTGATTGCTCTCCAGATGAAGCAACTCATAGGCACTGAAAATGGCATATTCCTTCCTTCCGGAAAAGAAGAAGACACATGATTGATTTTTTTTTTTTTTTTTTAGATAATGGGGTGGGAGTAGGGAAGGGCAGCTAACACTGACTGCCTGATTTTAAACAGCTGGAGAGCAGTAACATTCTGAGAGTTCTTGTTATTTTCTCCAAAGACAAAAATTTTCATTTCTGGTTAACATATAGAGTAATTTTCAATGGAACAAAATTACATTCATTAATTAGCAGTGACAATACTAATTTTGTTTTGTTTGCATTGCATTTTTTTTTCAATTTAGAATTTAACTTCAGCTATACTTGCCTAGAAACACTGGACATGAAGAATATGGAATTTTTAATATAGTCAATCGACTTCAGTTGTTTTCATGTTTCACACTGATTATTTTCTTTGTCCAATTTTGAGCATTTTCCATTTCTTTTTGTTTCTTATTTCATTGTTAGAGAAACTCCTAAAATAAAGGAGAAATGGATATTTTTTCTGATGAGGGCAAGTCAGCAGTGTCACATTTAGCTTGAATACAAAAGGCAAGCTGAGAGATTACACAGAATGCAAGGAATATAATCTAAATTTCTATAACAACAGCCAATAGCAAAAGGTTTCAAATACTGGAGCAGTTAAGTTGATTAAGTTAAATCCAGTTCCATGATCTCGGTCGAGAGAACCTCTGTCAGAGGCAAGGTACGGCTGGTCATGCAATATTCTCCCAGAAATATCTCCCCATGTGCTAATGACAAGAGAGTCCCAGGGCAGAGGGTTTAGGAGAAGAAAGAGAAAGAGAAAGGAGTGGGCGACAGTAAAAGGGCAGATTTTTGGAGCCTTAGTCTTTATGAAGGCCCCTTTTCATTTCTGTGTCAGGAAGGCTAGCCACAGTGAGACCTAACCCAAACTCTGAAGTTAACTATATCCTAAGACCAGGACAGTGAACCCTTTGTGATACTGTTCCCCAGGGCCTGGCACATGATATAGATAATTATTTATTTAATGAATAAATGTGTTAATTTATCAAAGAGAAAAGTTTATTTTAGTTTATTTTGTTACTTATTTGTTTTATAAAGGGTTGATCTACATTTAACTTTGCATCTGGCTTCATTTTTTTCAATTTAAAGGGCTGACTTCATATTTTCATTATTACCCTAAAAAGAGATATCATAAAATTTGTTTTCAACTGATCATGACCATTATGTTTAACACTAAACAGTGGCAAAACTCCAAATAGCTATATGGAAATGGTGCATAAAGGTGGAACACATGTGGGCTATTTTAATACTGGTGATAGTGCACTCGAGAACTTCAGTGCATTAGTAAATACGGAGGATTTCACATTAAACTAATAGTGTAACAGTAATGTCAGTGCAAAGAAGACAACAGTGATTTCTTTCCAATGATTCTGGAAAGTGATAGTGGTCTTAAATATACACTATTTTCCATTTATGCCTGTGAGCTTTGAATATTTAGATTGTAATTTTTTTCCAAGTTAAGTTTTGTCCCCAGGTTTTTGTCTGCAAGTCTGTGACAATGATGCAGTAACGATGATATATCTCAGAATAGCACTGCCTAAACACCACCTGTAAAAACAGCAGGAAGGCAATATAGCAAGGAACAGAACAGCAGGTGAGATAGTGTTTGTGTAAGTGCCAGCTACGTATTTGTTAAAGCTAATGAAGTGTAAAAGGAAATGCGACTTATCCTCCTCTTGTCCAGAATTTGGAGGCACGTTGAGGAGTAAATCCCAAAAGAGAAGGATGGAAAATTGCCTAGATTGAGTAAAATCATGGCCAACAGGAAAGAATGACATTTATTTCTTGACTCTACAATAACCAGATGTCAAGATAGTAAAAGAGAATGTGTTGGTCCTTGGAAATGTCAGTTGCCATATGTGACAAGGGGGCAGTTTATTCTTTTAATTTTTATTTTACTGCCCACCAATTCTGGAGGGAGATCGACATGAACGTGTGAAGCTTCTCTCTGAAGCTGGTTGGTGAGGTATGCATCTTGATGAGTCATATTTTCAGGAATTAAAGTGCCAAAGTAAAATGAGGTATCTAATTCAATTCTTATCAGCAAATCAGGAGGTCAAATCACATATATATTTATCTTCCATTGGTAACACTGAAAATTATCCCTTATACCAATGAGATGCACCTCTTCTTACTCCTCATTACACCAAATTCTATTAACATGCATTAAAGTAATCTAGATTTAATACTGAAGCAAAACAGTGTGAACTCTGTATGCAAGTTTATAATTCCCTAAACAACACTGAGTCATTATTGGGAATTTAATAAAAGTTATCTTCAAGGCAAAATGGTTTGAAAATTCAGGCCTCTCAAAAGACATTCTTAAAAATTTTCCTTTTCTAGATCATGATTCTTAAATTTCAACTTGTACTTAAATTACATATACAAAATCACCTATAATTTATATTCTTTGAAAATGCTTGACATTGGTCAAACATGCAGACACTATAGCCTAACTCCATCTAACATACAGTCTAGACTATGTGAATCTGGACACAAAAATATAAGAATTTTATAAAGCCTCTAAAGCTTTATGATGATTCCTCATTTTTGCAAGCCTAGAAATTAAAGAACTGGATTATGCAATTATAAGAGATAGCTAGGAAACTCCAAAATTCATAAAGCAGACCATTTAAAAGTGTAGCTGGAATTCTGTGGCACGAGCTGAAGGAGCTCACAGGCAGAAATTTTCTCTTTCAGGGAAGCCTCAGTTCTGCTGTTAAGGCCTTTCAAAGGATAGAACAAACTCTCCTCCCCAGATTACCTAATGCAATCTTGCTTATTAAGTCAAATGATTAAAGATATTAATTACATCTCCAAAATACCTTCAAAACATAATTTAGGTAACTGTTTGAAGACTACGCCTAGGCAAGGTGACACATAGACATTCCAACTGTTATATCCTTCATTGACAGAACAGATTATACTTTTTCTAAGAAGCAAGTAAATTATTTGGGTAACTTTTTCAGATAGGATGAAAACACAGTTTTGTTTTTCCCCACATTTTCTGTAATAATCATACCCTTTGGAGGATCACATAAGTGTGCATACATTTTTAAGTTTTAATTTGTATTATGGGAAACTCCAAACGTACAATAATGCAGAGAATAATACAATGAAGGTCAATGTACCCATCATCCAGCATCAACAATCATCATTTTGCCAACCTAACATATATATATATATATATATATATATGCATTGTATATTAAAGGTTATATACACCTTTAATCACTAGGACGTACTTCTGCCTGGATTTGAATCTCAGTCCATGAAAGGCATGAGGAAACATGGCTAAAGGAGTAGCAGAATTATGTTTTTCCTTTCAACCTAGAGGATAAACCTTATAAGTTAAAACTGTCCAGAATAATCTGCACTATTGTTTTCTTTCGCCTTTAATTTTTCCTCCAGTAAATATTGAATTTTATGAAACCATCATTTATTGAGTGTATGTAACTTTGCTACTGAATAATAATACATTAAGGAAATTCTAGAGAAGGATAAAAGCAAGTAATATAAATCATAGATAACAGGATAAAGATAGATGCTCAAATTTTTTAAATAATATAATTCAAAAGGATATGAGAAGAATCACTTTAACAGTATAACAAAAGCAAGGTCAGCATTTAATTTCAGATTGGAAAGTAAGGTGAGAGAGAAGACAAGGGGTTTACTTATTTATCCTTTAAAAGTTTCAGGCTCCATCACAGTTGATAAAATGTTGGAATGCCACATTGCCCCTAGTTAGTGCCGTACTGCTTTAATGAAAAACTTACGCTCAATTGCCATTTTCTCTCAGAAGGTTTAAATGAGCCGATGGATTCTGAAAAATGTACTGGCAGCTAAAGTCTTAAGAGTTATGGTGTTAATAGCAGTGGAGATCTCTCTATTTTGTACCAGAAATAGGTGTGTTAGAGTCCACGGGGAGGGGAGGCAAAGCTCCTTAAAATTATTTAGTAACAGAAGTGAACGCCACATGATTATTACCCTTGTCTTAGGGAAATATGCATGATAATGTATTCATTATTGATTCTTTCTCTGTAGGACTCCTGCTTTGGCTCATTGCTCATTTTAAATGGCTCAGTAAGTCACAAGAGTTGTCAGTATTCCCTCACTTAGCTTTACATCATTTGTTTACAGCATCTGCTCAACAATAGCCTGCTTTATGGATGAACTCCTATAGACTGTGAAGATTTAATGCATAATGCAGGTGTATATTAAATCTGTTACACATATGTCATGAACACAATGGGATTGTTTGGAGACAACTGCGAATAACTGTGCATTGTTTTATTCTGTATTCCAAACGCTTAATGTGATGCCTATAACATGATATGGACTCTATGAATGCTTCTTGAATAGATAGGTGTGTAAATGAAAGAAAGGAACTCATTTTAATCAGCTGATTTTCATATAAAACTCTGCACAGTAGCATTCACTGTTGTCTTCTGCCTGAAATTCTAACTAATCCTTTGTCTATTTAAACTCTCCTCTTCAAGGACTACCTTCATCCTCATGGTCTCCATAAGCTTACTTGATCACTTAATCAAATGTTGTTTTATCCCCTGACTAACCAGTAGATGATTTACAAATACTTGGAGTAAAAGATAAATGATACATTAAACAATCACATATAAACAGAAAAATAAGATCAATATAATAACAAATAAGTACTTTGTTTTCTTAAAAAAATAATAAAGTTTGAATTCGGGTTCTGTGTATTCAAAATAAATAAACCCTTACTCACCAGAAGTCCTACCCTAAGCACCTTGTAAACAGGATACACAGCAGAGTCTCATCATAATGCAAATCTATTTGAGACAAAATATTTTAGTGTGAAAAGACCCCACTTAATTTTTTCTGTTTTAGAAGGACTCATTTCAATTAATTATTTTTCTATATAACAAACATACACGTGAAAGGGAATAAATATTCAGCAGAAGGAAATTAGTGTTTTATCACTCCATTTCATCTAGTGCAGTTTGATGTACTGATAACCTTTTCCATTAGAAAGCTAACAGTGGAATAACAGCAATTTTTTCAAGAACAAAACTAAAGTTGTAAGAAAGTCATCAATATAAATATTCAAATTTCTCCTTTTAAAGATATGGGAGCATTATTAGTTCTTTCAGTAGTCCACCAACATTAGTGACATTCGAGTTGGAAACCACTGCACGATTAAGCACACGCACCCACAAGGACTGTCAACTTTTTTGAGAAGGCTAAAATGTATTGTCTGAATTAATCCAAGTCATTCTCGGTGGAAGGGTAAACAATGTAACATTATCCATTTATCCATTCAATTTACAAATATATACTGAGGTTCTGAGGCGGGGAGAGTCGGGGGCGGGGGTGGGTTCTGAGGGAGGAGTAGCTCTGGGAGTAGTTTTTATTTCTTGTTCATCCCTTTCCGCCTTTGGCCCAAGACCTTTTCCTAATCTTACCTGGCCAGGCCCTCTGGTAAGAACAGCTGTTCTGTGACTCTGAGTCGGGGAAGGGTAGTGAGGACTCTACAGGCACTGGGGTTTTCATGACAGGTGACATGAGCCAGAGGCATCATAGACGATGACGGAATCCGGCGTCCTCGGCGCCCAGTGTTTCTTACCCAGGATTCCCCTGCCAGCCGCGTGGAACTCCTGAGATCCCGCGAGATCGAGTTTCCTCAGGGAAAGCGTGGGCAGCCCTGGGGGAAAGTGTGGGTTGCCGCGGAAGCGGCTCAGTTGGGGTTTCGCTGTTTTTGGAGCCGTCACTGACCCTTAGCTTGTTCTTTTAACTCCCCTCCGTCAGGGCATACTTTTCCTCTCCGCCCCCACTTCCCCGCTACCCTAAAACACACCTGAAGATGCTTAAGCCTAACTTGCGGGCTCCAATAGCGCCCATCTGATTGCCTTCGTTGGAATTCCCACACTGCACCTGGTCCATATTGAGGCGATGCAGAAGCCTTCCCATGGTGTTAGAGGGAGAGAGAGAACAGACAGTGGTATAGTGCTTTGACTCGCCAGGCCCCCAGACATGACAAGAAATTAGAACTTTGTCTTGTGGTGATAATGGGCCTTCATATGGGGCAGGGCAGGCAGCTCCGGTCCTGGGTATAAGGCATCATCCTTCATCATTTGAAGGCAAAGGGTGCTCTGCACAGACACAGAAATTTCCAGTGTTAGTTCCTAGACTTATGTCATTGAGCCATTACTGAAGGTGCATTTGAAACTTACAAGTTCAGCAAATGGCAGATCTTTTCTTCCAGGCAGCAGGTACCCTTAATGTTCCCACTGGTAAATAAGATAAAATACTCATAATTATAAGTTGTATAGTAAAATCTTAGCTAGAGGGATTTCCATGGTTTCAGTAAACAAAGTTGCAAGTTTAAAAATATTAATTTAATGGGATGACTTAAAAGAGGAATCATGAGTGAGATTTTCATGAGATCACAGCTGAGGTGCTAGATTTCCAAAGATGACAAATTATCATACGAGTTTGAATTGGATTATTCACTGAGAAATCACAAATGCATCTGCTTTACAAAAGCAATGAGATCATAAAAATGCAAACCTCTAAACTTGTTCCATTTCTAACTCCTCCCTCAAGATTCATCACCATGGTTTCTGTTTTACATTCCACTCGTGATTCTGACTCATTTTCCTTCTAGCCACTGGTTCTAGCTTTCAGGCAGTTCTTTAATTCATGTTCTCAACTAAATGGATCTGCTTATAGGGATGTGAGAGTGAGGTGAAAATATGGCTTTTTCTGTATTATAGACCCTGTAGTCTTTGGGAGGAAGAAAAGCAAGATGAGAGAATGAGTCTCCATGACTAACACACTTTTCTCCTGCTAATTTTCACAGTGTCCATCCTTCATAGCATAACACCTATTGCTATGATTACAACACCTCTGTCATTTTGCCTTGCTTTCCCAAACTTGGTGTTGACAGACTACAGGAAGTGAAATACTAGATATTCTTTCTAAGGCAGGAAATGAAAGAAGAGGCAGTGTAAAAAAAAAAAAAATCACAACCTACCAAAGATGAGGAAAACTTTAAAATTTGCTTTCAGAAAAGATTGTTCGGATAGTTGGTACCTATGGGGTCTCAAAGAGTCGGACACGACTGAGCGACTGAACTGAATTGAATTACTGTAAATGTTATACTCTTTAAAAGAGTAGGTAGACTGAGGAAGTTGCAAATAGACTGCTACAATCTGTATCCATCCTTCAGTTATAGAAATATTTTTTGAAGGAAATTCTGGATCTGTATATAGGAGCAGTGCAGTTGAGTCGTTGTAAAAGCATCTCTGGTCTTACACCAGTTGGTGATCTGGTTGGGACTCACTGTCTGAATCTGCAGAGTAGCTCTCTTAGGCCCACTTGCAGGGCCCAGGGAGTCAAAAATTCGGGATGAGATCATGCTATACAAATAGTCTTCCCAAATAAAGGTTTCCATTGGGCTTGGTGTAAGATTGGGCTTTATGACTTCCTAAAGCATCATGGCCCCATCACAGTGCACCATTTAAATAAGGAAGCTCAATTTTCGTTATATACAGAGAAACAACTGACAATTGAGTTATGATAAATGTGCCCACCTTCCCTTCAGGTAAATTTATAAGGACTTCTGAAACACAGAAGGTGACCAACAAAGAGATAATACTGAAAAAAAGTATATATGCTGAATGATCCGGTATTCTTGCCTAGGAAATCCCATGGACCGAGGAACCTGTCAGGCTATAGTCCACAGGGTCACAGAAAGTCAGAAAGGACTGAGGGACTAACACTTTCACTTTAATTTTATGTAAATCAGGTAGGGTAAAGGGAGGTTGGGTGATGCATGGTTAGTGAAGTCCCTAATACCAGTAATAAATCCATATACAAAAGGTTGCATTCCCTTTAATGATTAAATGATCCAGACTTTGGAGATAAAACAGAAGTTTGAGAGACAAAAAGTCTAGATACTAATTAATCAGAAGCTGTCTGAAATGGATAACATATCATTTGGAAGTGAGTTTTATCTTTATCTATTAGACCTAATTGCAGAATGTCTTGCAAGAAATAGAGATATTAGTTACAGTGAATTTACAGCCTATCTCTTTATCAAGGGAAGTTAAATAAAAGGATTAGCAAAAGAGACACTGATGTATAGAACAGTCTTATGGACTCTGTGGGAGAGGGAGAGGGTGGGAAGATTTGGGAGAATGGCATTGAAACATGTAAAGTATCATGTAGGAAACGAGTTGCCAGTCCAGGTTCGATGCACGATACTGGATACTTGGGGCTGGTGCACTGGGACGACCCAGAGGGATGGTATGGGGAGGGAGGAGGGAGGAGGGTTCAGGATGGGGAACACATGTATACCTGTGGCGGATTCATTTTGATATTTGGCAAAACTAATACAATTATGTAAAGTTAAAAATAAAATAAAAAAATTAAAAAAAAAGGATTAGATAAAATAGGTTGACTTTTTTCTGCTAGATTGAAGATAGAGTTAGTTGAATGAGGAGAACAAATAGGTGAAAGCACAAGCAACAAAAATAAGTGTCATACCTATTAGTGTAACTAATTGAAAATTGAAAAAGTGTTAGGCTACATTAAATCCACCACCTTTTATGTGTATCAGTAAAACACTATAAAAAGTAGCTCTTGGGGAATAAATAATTATTAATAGAAAATTTAATGGCACACAGTATTTAAAATATCTCAATTTGGAAAGAGTCATTTTATAGTAATCAGCAAGGGTCAAAAATGTTTATTCCAAATTATTAACATTCTGTGTAAGTTCTGAGAATGATGATAAATAGAGTTAAGTCACATATTAACAGGGACAGAGATGACTTTTGTAGATAAGAATTTAGGTTGACACAAAAATTCAAAAGATATAAAATTTTACTATTCAATTTCATGGAATAGAAAGAATTATCATTATGAATTTCTTTC
This sequence comes from Bubalus kerabau, assembly GCF_029407905.1. Classification (NCBI taxonomy): domain Eukaryota; kingdom Metazoa; phylum Chordata; class Mammalia; order Artiodactyla; family Bovidae; genus Bubalus; species Bubalus kerabau. Next base: position 254,698,155 of record NC_073624.1, read on the forward strand.
AATAATTTGATTATTGCTTTTAAGAGTATGCAAGGTAAAGACACATTACTGTTGCTGTTTTATTAAAAATAATGGTGTATAATGCTTGAAATAATTAAGATTGCCTCTGGACTATAAGTCCTGGGATCAGCCCAATTTATCAGTTTTCACTTAAGCTGAAAAACACCCAAACAATATTTCACAGTTCTGACTGTGAGATGTATGTTCTTACTTTTAACACTTTGAAAAATAAATTATATAATAGTTATATTTGGAATGAAAATTATAAAAAACAAGCATAAAGATTATATGATTATATAAATTATGTCAGCATCTTTTGAATTGTCACAAAAGTGGTCTTATACAATGACTTTTATTGTTTATTTTTCATAGTGTGATATAGAGTTTTATTTACTAAATGTTTTTCTAAGCTTACCTCTAGGGACACCATGTATATTACAATTAATTCTAATTTAAATGTCATATAAAATCACTGGGTTTCATTATTAATATATTTACAATGACAAAACTTTTGTATAGAAGACTGAGTGACTTCACTTTTCACTTTCATGCATTGGAGAAGGAAATGGCAACCCACTCCAGTGTTCTTGCCTAGAGAATCCCAGGGACGGGGGAGCCTGGTGGGCTGCTGTCTATGGGGTCGCACAGAGTCGGACACAACTGAAGCGACTTAGCAGCAGCAGCAGCAGCAAGCTAGGAACAGATGTTTATCTTTTTATTTATTATAGTTGTGTTGCAGGAGTTTTTTTGTAAAAGTGAGATTTGCAAAACCTACAAGCATGAAAGTGATTTTACTCTCTTCCTGTGTTCACAAAGAAAATAAGAAACTGTTTTATGTCAATAGCAAGAAAACAAGGATAATAAGGAAAAATAATTAGAAAGCTGAATCACCAGGAAAATAAAAACAGAAACAAAATCAACATACTTATAATAAAATTTTCTTGGAAAAAATGCTTATTTAATGAAATCTTCATAGGATTTTAGGATGGATGAGACCTATTTGTTCTCCCAGCCTAGTACCAACTAGGCCCAACCATGTTTACCTTCCGAGATCAGACAAGATTGGGGACATTCAGGGTAATATGGTATAGATGAGACCTATTTAGTAAGTTATACTAAGTCTTTTTTTTTTTTTCAAATATATAAGACCAAATCATAATAACTTTCCTAATTCTAAGACCATTTTTATAACTATTTGACTTCAAGTTAAATAATATATTTGAAATATATGATTGTTAATTTTCTTGTCCCTAGAAATTACTACAATTATTGCCTTGACTAATTTATTTAACCCAAGGCAATAAAACTTTCTAATTTTCAAAATAAGGATCATGTTATTTATCTTGTGGTATTATGATTAAAATTCAATAAGAAATCAGGAATGGCATCATCAAAATGACGGAATAAGCAATCCCAAATATCCATTTCCCCAAAGAAACACTGAAAACAAGCATAAACTGTCAGGACCAGTTCTTTCATACTCTAAAAAATAGTCAAAGATATAGCAAACAAATTCTAAACAAAGAAACAAAAAAGGAAAATAAAAATATTTAAAAAGGAAACAAACTTTAGGCACTTGTATTTGTCTTTGTCTCGCCACTCCCTAGACTCAGTGGTGGTCTTGAAGATAGTAGCTGGTCCTTCCAAAGGAAGCAGAGCAGATCTCCTTCACAAATTATGTTACTTTGTTCTAAGTTGTTTGAGGACTAGATGAAGAACAGATGCCAGCTGCTCATTTTTGTTTTACCTAACTCAAAATTTGTCAGGGACAGAAAAGTGATAGGCATTGTTAGAAAACACTGCAACACTGTAAGGTTAATGAAAAACTGCTAGGTAACAGGGAGAAAAGATTACAGTTGGAACCTAAAATACACTCCCTTAATATGCTAGGTAAACCTGGGAAGATAATTTATTTGGGAAATTAGGATGTTCAAAAGTACCCATCAGTTCAGTTCAGTCGCTTAGTCATGTCGGACTCTTTGTGACCCCATGAATCGCAGCACGCCAGGCCTCCCTGTCCATCACCAACTCCCGGAGTTCACCCAGACTCATGTCCATTGAGTCGGTGATGCCATCCAGCCATCTCATCCTCTGTTGTCCCCTTCTCCTCCTGCCCCCAATCCCTCCCAGCCTCAGGGTCTTTTCAAATGAATCAGCTCTTCGCATGAGGTGGCCAAAGTATTGGAGTTTCAGCTTTAGCATCAGTTCTTCCAAATAACACTCAGGACTGATCTCCTTTAGAATGGATTGGTTGGATCTCCTTGTAGTCCAAGGGACCCTCAAGAGTCTTCTCCAACACCATAGTTCAAAAACATCAATTCTTCAGCACTCAGCTTTCTTCACAGTCCAACTCTCACATCCATACATGACCACTGGAAAAACCATAGCATTGACTAGACAGACCTTTGTTGGCAAAGTAATGTCTCTGCTTTTGAATATGCTGTCTAGGTTGGTCATGTATACCAGGAAATTCACAAAACCACATGAGTGCCCAGGACAGGATACATTAGCTCAGAAGAGACCTGAAAACACTCAAAAGTTATACCTCTGCCTGATTTCTAGACTCAGTGCTAGAAAGAAGTGTACAATAATTGAAAGGAAAAATTCATAGAGGGACTCAACAGTAGAATTGAGAAGTCAAAGAAAAAATTGAACTCAAAGATACCACAGTTGAAAGTAACTAGTTTGAGTTTCAGAAGGAAAATAAATGAAGAAACGTGAATAGAGTCTGATGAGAAATTAATACATTCCCAGATAAATAAAAGTAGAGTTTTCTACCAGTGGTCCTATAGGATATGCTAGAGGATATCCTTCAGGTTGAAATGAAAGGACACTAGACAGAATGCAAAGGAGTACAAAGGAATTTAAGGAGTTTGTAAGTGTAACTACATAGATAAATGTAAAAGTCATATTATGTGTTTTTAGTTTGCAACTCCATTTTTTATCTCTGACATGAGTTTAAAAGCTTTAGAAGGGAATGCAAACAGAACATTACTATAAAGCAAATAAAACTGAGCAGAAAAGAATGCTATAATATGGAAATTAAGAGATGGAAATAAGACCAACTGAACACAAGTAGCAAAATGAATGAAGTCAATTCTTTCTCATGAGTCTTTTTATTTATTTATTTATTTATTTTTTAACTTTACGAGGGTTTAAGTCATTTACAAGTCATTTTTAAAGTAAATGACTTAAACTCTCTTATTCTAAAGACTCAGGTTATCAGAATGGATTTAAAAAATGATCAAATTATATACTGTCTACAAGAAACTCACATTAGGTTTAAGGACACAAATAAATGGAAATTTAAAGAATGGGAAAATATATTCAATGAAAAATAGTTATTGAAAGTGTTAAAGCTGGCTATAATTATATGGGACAAAATTAAATCCTTTATAAGGGAAAAAGAAGGACATTACGTTAGCATAAGAGAAAGAAAAGGACATTTAAGTGAGCAATTCATCTGTGTGTATATATGTATGTACATATATATTCAATAAAAGGTAGAATATTTAGACAGAAGATTAATGAGAAAGCAGGAGAGATGAACACTATATACCAAGTAGACCTAATAGACATATAGACAACACTCTACCCAATGACAGAAGAATACATATTATTCCCAAGTACAAATGCAACAGTCCATATATTAGATGGACACCCCATGATAGACCATGTATTAAGTCACAAAACAGTTCTCATTAAATTTAAAAACATATTATATAAAGTATCTTCTCCAACCACATTAAACTGAAATTAAAAATTAATATCAGGAGAACTGGAAATTTCAGAAATATGAGTGAAATAACACACTCTTAAAAATACTCAGTGGGTGAAAGAAATCTATTGGAAAAGAGAAAACACTTAGAAAAAATTAAAAAACAAAACAAAAAGCCAAAAGCATACATGATACATTGAAAGCAGTGCCCAGAAGGAAAGGTATAGTAGGAAATACTATATTTCAAAAGAAAAACATCTCAAATCAATAACATAAGTCTACACTTTAAGGAACTAGAGAAAAACAAATCTAAATTAGACCCAAAGCTAACCGAAAGAAATAAATGATAAATATGAGAATGGAGATTTAAAAACAACAACAAAAACCCAGAAAATTAGTAGAATCAATAAAACCAAAAGTTGTTTTCTTGAAAATATTAATAAAAGGACAAGTCTTTAGCTAGAAAGAAAAAGAAACAAAGAGTGAAGGCATAAATAACTAAAATTATAAAGGCAGCAAAACTGCTATTACACTTATAGAAATTAAGAACAGATTTTAAGGACATACAATGAATAATTGTATGCCGTAAATTAGATAACATTGATGAAATAATTTCTTAGCAACACATAAACTACCAAAAATGATTCAAGATGAAATTTTAAAAATCTGAACAGACTTATAACAATTAAGAAGACTGCATCAATAATTTTAAAAACAAAACAAACAAACAAAAACACTTTAACAAAAGTTCAGGACAAGATTGTTTCCCTGGTGAATTCTACAAAATATTTAAGGAAGAATTAACTGAATTCCCCAAATTCAGGAATTCCTAGACTGTCTAGTGTTTAGGACTCTTTGCTTTCACTGCTAAGGACCTGGGTTCTATCCTTGGTCAGGGAACTAAAGTTCCACAAGCTGCACAGCATGGCCAAATCCCCAAACTCTTCCAAAACAGAGAAGTGAGAACATTTCCTAACTCATTCTGCAAAACCAGATACCAAAGCTAGATAAAGATTACCCTCAAAAATGTTGTTGGTGAGCCTCATTAAATCAACTGAAGTCCCTAAGAACAAATCTGAATGTTTTCTGGAAGAGGAACTCTGCTTCAAGACTTTAGCATTAACTCCTGCTTGAGTTTTCAGCCTGCCAACTTGCCCAACAAGCATCAGACTTTTAAATTAGTCTGCTATGTCACATATACCACATGAGCAAATCGCATCAATGCCTTAAAATCTTTCTCTCAACATACACACACACACAGACACACACACACACACACACATACACACATACATACACACACACTCACATATATATGATAGATATGCTGTCTATAGACAAATAGTTAAATAGAAATATGTATGATATCTAATGATATATGAGTTATGTTTTAGTGTTATATACACAAATATATATTGCCTTAGTCAGGGGTCTCCAGAAATGTAGAACTACTAGGATATGAATGTATATAGAAAAGGATTTATTACAAGGAATTAAGGAATTGGTTCATATGGTCATAGAAACTGGCAAGTCCAAATCTGCAGTGTGGGCTTACAGCTTGGAGACCCAGGAAAGCCCATGGTGTACTTCAAGTCCAAAGGCCAGCAGGAGGAGACCCAGGTTACATGATAGTAGAGGATATTGGCAGGCAGTCTGCTGGGGAATCTTGCTTGCACAAGGAGACCAGTCTTTTTTGTTCTATTTAGGTCTTCCAATTCCATGGTGGCTCAGACAGTAAAGAATCTGCCTGCAAATGCAGGAGACCCAGGTTTGATCCCTAGGTAGGGAAAATCCCCTGGAGAAGGGAATGGCAACCCACTCCAATATTCTTGCCTGGAGAATTCCCTGGACAGAGGAGCCTCGACAGAGGAGTCAGTGTGACCTAGGGGTCACAAAAGGTCAGACACGACTGAACAACTAACACTGTCACTTTTTTCAGGCCTTCAACTGATTAGATGAGGATTATTCCCATTACGGCAATTAAGTATATTCCCATTATACTTACTCAAATATACATACTCAAAGTTCACCAGTTGAAATGTTAATCTCATTCAATAACACCTTTCCAAATTAACACATAGAATTGACCATTACATACATACATACACACACACACACACTCACACACACACACTCACACACACACAGGCACACACACAGTTGGAAGTATAGATCAGATATCCACCTAATACAGATTTTGTTACTGAGATTTGAGATTCTGTTGTAACAAATATCTAAAGATGTGAAGTGGCTTTGAAATTGGTTCATGAGTGTGTATATATATATGTATATGTATATGTATATGTGTATGTATGTGTGTGTATATATATATACACACACACAGGCTTCCCCTGTGGCTCAAATGGTAAAGAATCTGTAATGCAGAAGACCCGGTCTCTATCCCTGGGTCAGGAAGATCCCCTGGAGAAGAGAATGGCAACCTACTCCAGTATTCTTTCATGGAGAAGTCCAAAAGACAGAGAAGCCTGGTGGGCTACAGTCCATGGGATTGCAAAGACTCAGACACAACTGAGTGACTATCACTTCAGTTCAAATATATATATATATATATATACATATATATATATATATATATATATATATATACATATATAGTAAGAATTTTGAGGTGCATTATAGAAAAACACTAATTTTCCTTGAAGAGACTCCTGGTAGAAATATGTATGTTAAAGCTGATTCCAGTGAAAACTTAGAAAGAAGTGAAAAAATCTATAGAGAAAATTTCTATCATCTTAGAAAATACATATATCATTATGAGTAGAATGTTGCTAGGAAAATGAGCATTAAAAGTGCTTGTGAGGTCTCAGATAGAAATGAAGAACATGTTATTGGACACTGGGGGAAAAGTGTTGCTTGTGATGAAGTGAGAAAGTTTGACTGAATTATGTTTTATGATTGTATGAAGGTAGAACTTGTGAGCTTTGAAGTTGGATATTTACTTGAGATTTCTTAGCAAAATGTGGAAGATGAAATCTGGTTTCTCCTTGCTTCTTTTAGGAAATATGTGAAATATGAAAAGAAAAAGATAAATTGAAGAATAAACAGTTATGCCAAAAGAAATCAGCACTTGATAAATTGGAAATTTCAACATATCCAGAAAACATGCTCTGAGACAGGGCCAAGGGTATGTCTGAACAACTGTTTGCTAAAGAGATTGAAAGTGAAAGTGAAGTTGCTCAGTCATGTCCGACTCTTTGCGACCCTATGAAGAGCAGCACCCCAGGCCTCCCTGTCCATCACCAACTCCCCGAGTTTACTCAAACTCATGTCTATCGAGTAGGTACATGTGATTTATGGATCCAATCAGCCGTCTCAGCAGAAGCCAGGACTGAGGATGAGATTACCTAGAACTGTCTGAGTCTAATGATGAGGATTCCCCTGACATCCATTGAAAATAGAAAAGGTTTTTGAGATTTTACTACCAGAAGAAATGCTACCAATGTGGACTGAAAGGGATAGAGATGAGACAAAATGAATTAACATTAACACTGAGAATAATCATAGATAGAGTCCAGATTGAGCAGACCCAGGTCTCAGAAAGCCAGGCCAAGTATTATGTTGCTGCTAGTCGCTTCAGTCATGTCCGACTCTGTGCGACCCCATAGATGGCAGCCCACCAGGCTCCTCTGTCCATGGGATTTTCCAGGCAAGAGTACTGGAGTGGGGTGCCATTGCCTTCTCCATGTATTATGTTAGGTACCAGGAATACATCAGTAGACAAGGTGAATATGACCCTGAACCATAGACATCATCACAGTACAATCACTCTTCCGTGGGTAAACTTGGATGATTTCCATTTGGTTGCACCATCTTGAAGGCTTTGTGTCTTTAGTAACTTACACAGCAAAATGCTCTATGAGACAGATACAGTTAAAATATTTGTCTTAAGAATTTCTAATTAATAGGTGAAGAATTTAGATATAATGTTATGAATCAGTATCAGACACATTTGATATATTCATATAAATTGTAAATATTTTAATTCTTATTTTAATGTCTATTAAAAGTGCTAAATCTTACCTATCACATTTCCTTAATAAATATATCTAAATAAAAATTGTGATGTCTTGAAAGAATAAATTAACAATGACATGAATATTTCTAATGTAATTGAGATTAATTAAATGTCTAAACATTTTTCATTTCCCCACTTTGATTGTCTCTATGTAGTTCTAGAGGTTCCTCAAACCACTCTCACTTCTCACACCAACTATAAATTTGGGAGTCCTTAAGACCATAGTCAGATTCTATCATTTACAAGTTCTCACAAAACTCCAACAAGGCATTACATTCATGGTTATGATTGATTACAAGAGGTTAACATCAGAAAGGAAAGATGCACATAGGTCAGGGTCCTAGAGATGCCAAGAATTGGAGCTCCCAGTTGTTTTCTCCCAGTGGAATGGTGCAATCAGCACCTGTTTTTACCAGCAATGATGTGTAACAGTATGCAGAGGGCATAGCCAATCAGAGATGCTCATCTAAACCTTGGTATCCAGAGTTTTATTGGAACTGGGTTATGTAGAAATGTTTGACCCTGTATGTGGCTAACTTTAGACTCCATTCTCTCCAGATGTTGAGCTGGTTCTTTGTGGACAAATGCCCCCAACCATGAATCATACCCTTAGCATAGCACATCTGACATGGCCAAAACCTACAGATAAACAAGGACTCACTAATCAGGAAGAACATTACAATGGTTAAGAGGTTACCTTTCAAGAGTTGAAGCCAAAATCCAAACCTCTTTTGAGTATGTTACATACCCTTAGTGTATTTATGCAGAAGAAACATTGAGTGATAACATTTACTATTTTCTTCTGGTATGTGATTGCTTATAAAAGTATTACAGGTTGTAGAATCATTTGTGCAATTTACGTTCAAGAAGGTTAACACACCATACATTAATTAGAACATGCTGCTGCTGCTGCTAAGTTGCTTCAGTCGTGTCCGACTCGGTGCAACCCCATAGACAGCAGCCCACCAGGCTCCCTTGTCCCTGGGATTCTCAAGGCAAGAACACTGGAGTGGGTTGCCATTTCCTTCTCCAATGCATGAAAGTGAAGAGTGAAAGTGAAGTGGCTCAGTTGTGTCTGAATCTTAGCAACCCCATGGACTGCAGCCTACCAGGCTCCTGCGTCCATGGGTTTTTCCAGGCAAGAGTACTGGAGTGGGGTGCCATTGCCTTCTCCATAATTAGAACATAGGTATGCAAATATAAATATATATAATTAGTTACATATATAAAAACAAATTAAACAGTATATAATTAAAATTTAAAATTCTCAGATTTGAAAATAATATAAACTCTTGATAGATAAATATAAATTTGAATATCAGGGGAAGTTTTTCACCTCTCTGGGCATTTTTTTTTTTCAGCAAGTAATAAATGAAAACTGAAAAAAAAATCCAGTTTCATGCTTGTCTGCCTTTCATGGAATAGGGCCTCTTATAATAGCATTTTGCAGACAGTTGTTCAACTTAGATTTTATTGGAGGAAGAATGTTAAGAACATTGTCTAACTTGTATATACTGGTATACTGGAAAATGAAGAACTTGGTTACAACTTCACAGTCTATTGCTCAATTGTTCTGGGACTGTGTTATTGGAAAAACAAAATTGACTTCTAGAATATTTTGCAAAAGTAAGGATGATTAAAGCAAACTTAGATTTTTTAAAAACAGTTTGATAAATCTTTATGCTGTGCTACTTGTTATAGATTTCAATTGTTACACCTGTTACTACTCCCTTAATATAGATAAAAGCAATATTAACTTTCAATCTCATGGGAAGAGGTATAAAAGTAAAAGAATGGAAGCTATACTCATAAGACAAAAAAAAAAAAAAAACATTGTAGTATAAATTATTCCAAATAGAAAAAAATTCAAAATATATTTTTCAGATACTTTTATAACACAATCTAAATAATCACATGCTTTTAATATTTTTTATTTATTAAAATAGACTTACTTGGTGAGTACATTGAGTGAGTGAGTGAAGTCGCTTAGTCGTGTCTGACTCTTTGCGACCCCATAGACTGTAGCCTACCAGGTTTCTCCTACCAGGTTTCTCCGTCCATGGGATTTTTCCAGGCAGGAGTACTGGAGTGGGTTGCCATTTCCTTCTCCAGAGGATCTTCCCGACCCAGGGATCGAACCTGGGTCTCCCACATTGTAGACAGACGCTTTACCGTCTGAGCCACCGCCAGAAGCCCTAGTGAGTACATTAGGAATGTCTATTAGGAGAGATTGATCAAGATGGTAAAGTGAGAGAACATGCAGCTCACCTACCCCATGAACACATGAAAAATACCTCTACCTATGGTACAATTCTCACTAAAATCTTAGCTGGAAGCTAGCAGAAGAACTTCTGTACAATCAAGGCTGTAAGAAACACACATAATCGAGTAGGAAGGAATGAAAAGCAATAAGGTCAGAAGTTGTGTTACTGCGAGGGGAGTCAGAGGAAAAAGGAGACCACACGAGAGGACACTCACCTGGGGAGTCAGCAGTGAGAGCCACAGATTAAGCACCAAAGTTCTGGGGTCTTGTAGGGAGGGGAGATGAGCCTCCTTAGCTGTTTGGAGAAACTCTGGAACTAACAGGAGGGTGGTGGGAAGCCTGGCTTGCCTCTGAGCAATGTGGAGAAAGGTCTGCTCTAGAGGCTGACAGATTTCCTGAGACCATCTTGTCACACACCCCAGTCAAGCAAACAAGCACTCCAGTCCCACTCCATGTCTCAGTGCAGCACTGGATCTGGGGTGGCCACAACCCAGAAGAAGATTAGACCATGGAACTCAGAGCCTAGGTTATTCAGTGACAGCCATTGTTGGCATTTACCAAAGCCATCTTTGATAGTGGCTGCTTCACCACAACTCACCCCTCAATACACGCAACAGTTTTCATGGGCCCGGCCTGCCCACAGGGGGGCTCAACAACAGGATGGGGGTTGAGGCTAGGGGCAGTGATTGGCTATGAGGGACAAAATGGACTTGGCACTGGAGGCTGAATCTGAAAGAACCATGGAAAACAAATGTGGATGCATGCCCAGGCAGCATATCTGAGACAGCTCAGATTTTTATCTTCAGTAGACATAAGCCAAGAGCCCACATGGGCCCCACTTGCTTTAGCATTCCCCCACTCTGGGGCAAGGGTCCTGGTGCCAGGGAGAGGGGAAAATATACACTGAGAGGGAACAACACCAGCTCAGGCCCAATCCTCTGGGCTTCTGTTCTAGTAGCTTGGGGTCAGACCAACAAGGCTATAATTGAAAAATGTTGGAGAAGATATAGACAAGTGGGGACCCTTGTACACTGATGGTGGGAGTATAAATTGGTACGATCACTTTGGTAAACAGTATAGGGATCCCTCAAAAAATTAAGAATAGAACTATGATGTTATTATTGTTCAGTCACCCAGTCTTGTCCAACTCCTTGCAACCCCATGGACTGCAGCACTCCAGGCCTTCCTGTCCCTCACCATCTCCTGAAATTTGCCCAAGTTCATTTAATCAGTGATGCCATCCAGCCATCTCATCCTCTGATGCCCTATTCTCCTTCTGCCTCAATCTTTCCCAGCATCAGAGAATTTTCCAATGAATTGCCTGTTCACATCAGATGACCAAAATACTGGAGCTTCAGCTTCAGCATCAGTCCTTCCAGTGAATATCCAGGGTTGATCTCCCTTAAGGTTAACTGGTTTGATCTCCTTGCTATCTAAGGGAGAGAACTTCCAAGGGACTGAACTACCATATGATCTAGCAATTCTACTTCTTGTAATTGATTAGAAAAAGGAAGAAAGAAAACACTAATTTGAAAATATACATGCATCTCAATGTTAATAGCAGCATCATTCACAATAGCCAACATATGGAAGGAACCCAAGAATCCATCAACAGATAAATAGATAAATAAGAGTGGTACATATAGGAAATGGAATAATACTCACCCATAACAAAGAATGAAATTCTGCCATTTTCAGCAATGAAGATGGACCTAGAGGATATTATGCTTAATGGAATAAACCAGATAGAGAAAGACAAATACTGTATGATATCACTTACATGTGAAATCTCAAGAAAAAATGAATGCATATAACAAAGCAGAAACATACTCACTGATACAGAAAACAAACTAGTACTTACAAGCAAGGAGAGGGCAGTTGGGGAAGGTACAAGATAGGGGTATGGGATTAAGAGATACAAACTACTAGGTATAAAATAGATAAACAACAAGCACACATTTTATATCACAGTGAGAAATATATTTAAGGGACTAAATCTGATAGATAGAGTATCTGATGAACTATGAACAGAGGTTCGAGACATTGTACAGGAGACAGGAATCAAGACCATCCCCATGGAAAAGAAATGCAAAAACGCAAAATGGCTGTCTAGGGAGGCCTTACAAAGAGATGCGAAAAGAAGAGAAGCGAAAAGCAAAGGAGAAAAGGAAAGATATAAGCATCTGAATGCAGAGAATAGCAAGGAGAGATAAGAAAGCCTTCCTTAGGATCAATGCAAAGAAATAGAGGAAAACAACAGAATGGGAAAGACTAGAGATTTCTTCTAGAAAATTAGAGATACCAAGGGAACATTTCATGCAGATGGGCTCAATAAAGGACAGAAATGGTATGGACTTAACAGAAACAGAAGATATTAAGAAGAGTTGGCAAGAAGACATAGAAGAACTGTACAAAAAAGATCTTCATAACCAAGATAATCATGATGGTGTGATCACTCACCTAGAGCCAGACATCCTGGAATGTGAAGTCAAGTGGGCCTTAGAAGGCATCACTACAAACAAAACTAGTGGACATGATGGAATTCCAGTTGACCTATTTCAAATCCTGAAAGATGATGTTGTGAAAGTGCTGCACTCAACATGCCAGCAAATTTGGAAAACTCAGCAGTGGCCACAGGACTGGAAAAGGTCAGTTTTCATTCCAACCCCAAAGAAAGTAAATGCCAAAGAATGCTAAAACTACCCTACAGTTGCACTCATCTCACACGCTAGTAAAGTCATGCTCAAAATTCTCCAAGCCAGGCTTCAGCAATACGTTAACCGTTAACTTCCAGATGTTCAAGCTGGATTTAGAAAAGGCAGAGGAGCCAGAGATCAAATTGCCAACATCTGCTGGATCATCGAAAAAGCAAGAGAGTTCCAGAAAAACATGCATTTCTACTTTATTGACTATGCCAAAGCCTTTGATTGTGTGAATCACAATAAACTGTGAAAAATTCTTCAAGAGATGGGAATACCAGACCACCTGACCTGCCTCGTGAGAAACCTATATGCAGGTCAGGAAGCAACAGTTAGAACTGGACATGGAACAACAGACTGGTTCCAAATAGGAAATGGAGTATGTCAATGCTGTACATTGTCACCCTGCTTATTTACCTTATATGCAGAGTACATCATGAGAAACGCTGGACTGGAAGAAACACAAGCTGGAATCAAGATTTCCGGGAGAAATATCAATAACCTCAGATATGCAGATGACATCATCTGTATGGCAGAAAGTGAAGAGAAACTAAAAAGCCTGTTGATGAAAGTGAAAGAGGAGAGTGAAAAAGTTGGCTTAAAGCTCACCATCAAGAAACCTAAGATCATGGCATCTGGTCCCATCACTTCATGGGAAATAGATGGGGAAACAGCGGAAACAGTGGCTGACTTTATTTTTTGTGGCTCCAAAATCACTGAAGATGGTGATTGCAGGCATGAAATTAAAAGACGCTTACTCCTTTGAAGGAAAGTTATGACCAAACTAGATAGCATATTCAAAAGCAGAGACATTACTTTGCCAACAAAGGTCCATCTAGTCAAGGCTATGGTTTTCCCAGTGGTCATGTATGGATGTGAGAGTTGGGCTTTGAAGAAAGATGAGTGCTGAAGAATTGATGCTTTTGAACTGTGGTGTTGGAGAAGACTCTTGAGAGTCCCTTGGACTGCAAGGAGATCCAACCAGTCCATCCTAAAGGAGATCAGTCCTGGGTGTTCTTTGGAAGGAATGATGCTAAAGCTGAAACTCCTGTACTTTGGCCACCTCATGTAAAGAGTTGATTCATTGGAAAAGACACTGATGCTTGTAGGGATTGGGTGCAGGAGGAGAAAGGGATGACAGAGGATGAGATGGCTGGATGGCATCACCGACTCGATGGACATGAGTTTGAGTGAACTCCGGGAGTTGGTGATAGACAGGGAGGCCTGGTGTGCTGCAGTTCATGGGGTTGTAAAGAGTCGGACACAACTGAGTGATTGAACTGACCTAAACAATAGCCACTATCTTACAATAAATTTCAATGGAGTATAATCTGTAAAAATAATCATTATGTTGTATATGTAAATTTAATATTGTAAATGACTAAACTTAAACATTTTTAAAATGTCCATTAAAACAGATCAGAGATGCTGTGCATCATAGAAGAGAGAGAATCTGTCCCTGGGTGTTGTTCATCAGTAGTAATAATAGAAGTCATTGTCTCTAAGAACAAATTTCCTCCTTAAACACACACACACACACACACACACACACACAAAACAAGAAAACCTAAATCATCTAGTTTTTAAGCAGCCATTCCCCAGATAAATAAGAAAAAAGTAAAGCATAGAACGAATTGTTTCTTCAAATTTGCCCTTCTTTGGGAAATTAATAAATAAACATATTTTCCCTCAAGCTATAGAAATTTAGCCAGATTACAAACACTCAAACTTTTTTCTCTTAAATAGCATCTTTTAAAAATAGAACCACTTTAGTTTTAAATTATTAATTTATAAGTGAAGGGGAGAAATAGAACCAGCACTCATCAAATAAAATAATTCATTAATGAGTCAAATTCACCTGAAAAAGAATTTTAAAGTGATATTCAAGTTACATGCAATTTTATTGTACAAAAATGAAAAGAGAATATCATTTTTTTCTAAATATTTAGACCAAATTGCTTGTGGTCATTCATACCTTTGATTTCAGAAGGGGTTAACATCTTGGCAGCAAAACTTCAATAATTCTCTGCAATCAAGTTCTGAACATGGCCTTTAACACTTGATTAACATAAAGACACTGCATATTTGGGTTTTTATCAGCTAAAGTGGGGGTGGATAGGTACTGATTTTATTTTCTCTGAAATAAAATTATTCACATTAATAAACTCCATGTAATAGCTATCAGTTCAGAAGTTTTATGGTTGGGTGAAAATGAACAGAGAAAAATATGGAACATACAAATTGTAAATAGCAATAATACAGAAAGCTAATATTAACTTAAAACTTTTGATTTTACAAGACACGGTAACCCATGCCATCCACTTTGTTCTCCACAACAAACTTCTTCCTAAGTTCTACCAAAATTCATTAGTTAAGAAAATATTTTCAACATCCACAAGTAGTTCAAGGTCATTCAACCAAGTAAGGAGTATACTGGGACTTAAACACATATTTCTCTCAAACCATATATTTTTCTATGAGACAAAACCGCTTTTATCATACTTTAGTATCACCAAACTATATATCATTCATCAAGAGAAAAAAAAAATTGAGACTGGTCTATGTTAGAGGTCCCCAGGCCTCAAACTTCATGGGCCAGGCAAATATTTATTTCAAAATTATGCAGTTTATTCCA
The DNA here is from genome assembly GCF_029407905.1 of Bubalus kerabau. NCBI lineage: Eukaryota > Metazoa > Chordata > Mammalia > Artiodactyla > Bovidae > Bubalus > Bubalus kerabau. The sequence goes on from NC_073624.1 coordinate 254,713,506, forward strand.
ATGTATTATTTATCATGCCAAATAAACCAATAGAAAAATGAATACAAACTGAAAAATATTATAAATGTTATGTTCTATGCATTAATACTTTTGATATATGGCTATTGAAAAATTTTTAATAAAATTTATAGAACCTAAAATCTTTTTATTTTTTAAATCAAAATGGTTTCTTTTATTTTCTCAATACCATGAAAAACAGAATATATTTTTAAATAATGTTAAGAAGCATCTCTTTCTTTTTTTGATAACTAAAATGTCAATTTTGTATTCTTATATGACAAAACAAACTTCTTAATTTTCAAGTAGCTGTCATGTACCAGAGAATTTCCCTATCATAATTACTCATAATTCTTGAAGAGACACTCAGGATGTTATTTATCATCCATTTCAATTTTCCTGGATTCTAACATTTCATTTTAATTTAACATGAATGACAGTTTCTCAGCTTGGTCAGCAAAAGTTTTGTATAATAAGTTAGCAATGTAGGGATGGATAACGACACTAGGTTAGTCACTCATTTTTACTGCTGGCATAAATAAGCCTTTCGTATATTAACCGATATCTCTGTTGGATGTATAAAAATTATAGGATGAACACAATTGGAATTTGATAGTGTTTAATAATCTGTTCAATTATCACTTGGAGCAGAGCTAGGACACTAATACTTGTCTAAGCATTAAAGGAATATAATCATCTGATGAAAAGGTGTCTTGCTTATAGAAAAATTAAAATATACACTCTCATTATCATTACTATAATTTCCCCCACAGCCATTACTGCTAAATATCCACTTAATTCATTTGTTTAGTGATAAAAATAACATATATGTTGTTATGGCTGGTGGTCAAATGATTCAAAGTAAAATCTCCAATTTTCCTGTTTATGGTTCTGGGACTTGGTCTCAGTATAATGTGACCACAAACTCACATGCTGGTGTGGAACTGGGAAACTGAATAATCATACTCAGTCATTGTAGAGTGATGCTTGAATAGTTCATCTATAAAATCCTTATTAATTTTCAATTCAAATCATTAAAGTTATGGGTTTTCTTCATTTGGGCTCATTACAATAACAGCTATGACCACACTGAAGATAATAAACCAAGACTTAAGAGACAGGAATTTTGTCTATGAAGGGATAAAGGAATTATAGTGCAGCTTCTTTAAGCTTAATTTTTTAATTGATGAAAAGTGCTTGAAATTTTAGTTTCTTGAGGAAATTAGAAAAACACACAATACTCTTGCATTTTAAAAAATTGAAGATACTTGCATTCAATTTTACTGAACTACCAATTCACAAAGAAATAATCATATTCTGTAAAACACTGTAGGTATTTACCTGTTCCCTGATATTAAGTCTAGCAGAATATAATACAAGGTCAGTTACAAAGTTTTCTAGAACTCAGCCCTATGGGATTAGTTCTGCATGGGTCGATGTTGTAGATAGTTTATCAGATGGCTGAAATTATTTCTCTCTATTCGTGTCCCTTTACAATGTGATTTTGCAGCTTTTCCCATTAACAAATGGAGTTTATTTTGCTACCCCTCAAATACCTACTGACTTTGTGATTTCTTTGGCCAGTAGAATGTGACCACCAGTTTGGCCCTGACCATACAACCATGCAAACAAGACTAGTTGGCCTTCTTAAAAATAAGACTACACAGGAGAAAATCAAAGCAGCCAATAACAAGCAGACTTCCAGATGAGCGCCATTTAACTATCTGGTCCTCAAAGGCAATAAGTGTCTTCACAGGGGGCTCAGTGCTAAACAATATGCCTGTCAAGTGGGAGGCTTGGGTTTGATCCCTGAGTCAAGACGATCCCCTGTAAAAAAAGAAAAAATAGCAACACATACCAGTATTCTTCCCTGGGAAATCCCATGGACAGAGGATCCTGGTGATCCATAGTCCATGGAGTTGCAGAGTCAGACAGAACTTAGCGACTAAACAACAACCATAGAGGATATAAAAGGGAGTCCAATCAGATCAAAAGAATCACACAGCTGGAGTACAGATTTGAGAATAGTAAGTGATCATTGTTTTAAGCCACTAAATTTTGGAGTGGATTGTTAGGAAACAGTAGGAAATTAATATAGGAGATGGTAGGTGGCAGATCCTAAGTTAGAAACTGTAAGACTGATGTGTCAAGATAAAAAAGATGTGGTAGGAGGAGAACTTTATTTTTCCCTAATACTATGGAGAGATACTGTGAAAAAATAATAATCTTCATTTTTAATTTCCTGCTGGTATTTTTAATAGACTCCTTTTTAAAAAGTTTTAGATTTACATTGAAAACATAGTACAGAATGTTTCTCATATATTCTGCATCTAACGTCTCCCTTTAAAAAACATTTTATTACTATGGCATATTGCTCTAAGTAATGAAAAAAATATTGGTTCATTATTGTTAACAGAAGTCTCTACTTTATTCAGATTCTCTTTATTTAGCCTAATGTCCTTTGCTGTTGTTTCTGTATCACATCTAGGATACTACATTACATTTAGTCATCTGACCTTCTTAGATTCCTGCTAGTGGTGAGAGAATCTCAGACTCTTGTTTCTGATGACTTTGACAATGATGAGGAGTCCTGGTCATGTATTATGTACATCTATTGTGCCTATCTATTAGAATTTTTCTTGTGTTTTTCACAGATTACTAAAGCTATGGGTTTGGGAGAAGGATACCATGAAGATAAAGCATCACTTTGCTAATATCATGTCCAGTGTACAAATATATTACCAAGGTATCAGCACAATTTTTCATTGCTGATCTTGACCTTGATCACCAGGAGGAGGTAGTGTTTGTCAAGTTTTTCTACTACAAAGTAATTCTTCCTCTTTCCTTTCTCTACTAAATAGAAGGCAGTCATTAACACAGTCCACACCAACCAGGACGGAACTTTGCTTCCCCCTTCTTTAGGGCACTGTATCTTCATAAATTTTTTGGAATTTTTCTTCAAGGGAAAGTTGCCACTTCTCCAATTAATTTATTTATTCAATAATTTATTTATATCACTATAGACTATGGATATTAATTCTACACTTAAGGTAGAATTGCTACATTATTTTTTACATGGTTTATGTTTTTCCTGTTTTGATCATTAGAAGATAGTTCATTTTGGATCTCATTTCTTTTTGCCATATCCTCTCCAAAGTATTTTTTTTTGCAGGGGGGTGGAGTTGGAATTTCCTTACTTTATGACACAGAAAGATGGTCCAGACTGATCTTGTATACTTTCTGCCTCAGGTTTAAAATCAGCCATTATCTCAAGGAGTCCTGGTTCTTTTTAACAAGGAATAATATTAAAAACTAGGATCTTGGGATAAGACATGTTTGTTGCTACTTGCAAGCCCTTGGTTTTATGCCCTGTTAACCCTCAGAGTAAGAAAATATATTTGTACCTTATAATGAACATATGTAAGCATATCTATAAATAGTTCTATATGTAACCATCTATATCTGTATTAAGCCAAACATGAGTTCATACAATGTTTCCAAGTCTATTGTAGTACCACACAGATCATTCTAGATCTCACTTCTTGTTAACTCTAACTTCAACAGAAACTTTTCTCAACAATCATCCATTTATTTAGTTGTCCAATTCCAGTTTAACCATCACTTAGAAAGGTCCTATATTGGTTCTCCTCATCTTTTCCCTGTGTTGCAATAACATTTCAAGAAATATGACGTCATTGTGCTTTCTGCAAATACTCTTGTTGCTATTGTTTGCTTTTTCTCTGCTTTTAGTTATTTTTCATTTGCTTTTCTTCTCCCCATAACATCTTTTTCCAAATCTGCATTGACTCTCTCCTTGCCATTCTTTAGCTGAAGACAATGCTTCTGGGTGAGTGCTGAAGTTCTCTCCCAGTTCCTCTCTATCAAATTAGCCATGTTATTTCCAATATAAATTCAAATTTCAGCTTGAAGGGATCTTGTTTACTAGATAGCATATGTTAACTTGTTTCTATCTCCTCCTCATACAATATAACCCCCATGAGAAAGTCTAATCCTAATTGAATATGTCATATCGAGATCAGGGACTATTGAAGATATATTACTGAATAAGTGAACTAATTAATAAAATAAATGCAATAACATTGTTCTAAAACCTTATATTTGGCATTAATACTAAAAATTAGAATATTTTTATGCCAGTTTTCAACATTTCCTAAATTTTCCTGTGGACTTAATTTTTGTGACAGCTAAAATTAATCAAGAATTACTTAGGCTGAGCAGAGAGGGTTGGAAATTAGAGAATCTATCACATAATATTCTTCATCTTGTCAAGGTGATATTGTACACTAGCAACTGGCAGGTGAAGTCATTCTCATTTGAGAAATAATTCAACAACCTTGCTAAAATCATAAAGGTCTTCACTTTAAAGGAGGAAAAAATGTACTCAAAAAGAAATTAACAATACAGGACATAGAAGGTTATCTATTTAATGACACTAGACCTTGGGCTTAGTACGGAGAAGGCAATGGCACCCTACTCCAGTACTCTTGCCTGGAAAATCCCATGGACGGAGGAGCCTGGTAGGCTGCGGTCCATGGGGTCGCGAAGAGTCGGACACGACTGAGTGACTTCACTTTCACTTTTCACTTTCATGCATTGGAAAAGGAAATGGCAACCCACTCCAGTGTTCTTGCCTGGAGAATCCCAGGGACAGGGGAGCCTGGTGGGCTTCCGTCTGTGGGGTCGCATAGAGTCAGACACGACTGAAGCGACTTAGCAGCAGCAGCAGCAGACCTTAGTAAATCTGACACATAGGAAAACTTCTTATATTCAACTACATGGAATGAAGCTTAATTTTAAAATTTGTCCTCACTTCATGAAGGTACACAAGTCAACAAAATAATTTACTTTTCTGTAGTTAGTTTTATGTAGTTTTCTTCTTGCTACAATTAAATGCTGGGAAAATATCCACTATAATTTTTATTTTTTAATTGATGTCTTTACTTGTTGATTTGTTTCCATGGTTTTCTGTTTTTTCTCAGTGTTGACAGAAAGAAATATTTAAATGCAGGCATATAAATCAATGAATTTTAAGAAATTCACACAGTAATACAATCATCACTGCAATCAACATGCAGAATATTTCCAAAGCCTCAAAAAGTTTCTTCATGTTTTCTGTAGGTAATTTTCTCTTGGAGAAGGAAATGGCAACCCACTCCAGTAATCTTGCCTGGAAAATCCCATGGATGGAGGAGCCTGGCAGGTACAGTCCATGGGGTTGCAAAGAGTGGGACACAACTGATAGACTTCACTTTCACTTTTTCTCCCCAAACCCAAGGCCTGGAAATCAGTGACTGTATGTCCTTTCCATGGTTTTGCCTTTTATAAAAGTTATAGAAAATTATTTAGGTAGAATAATAGTTAGAATAATAGTTTTAGCTTTTTCTACTTGGTTTTGTTCATATCGCAGATGTTTCTTGTGATTCAACCACATGGTTGCTTTCAGTGTGTTCTTTCTATTGCTGAATAGTATCTCATTGGATGGATAAATTGCAATTTGTGTATTGAATGGCCCATTGATAAACATCTGAATTTCTGCCAATAATGTCAATAACTGTGAATAAATCTGATATATATATATATATATATATATATATATATATCAATACAGAGGTGGTTTTGTGGACATATGCTATTATTTATTTAGAAGCCCAATTGCTACTATGTTAATATTTAGCTTTAAAACATACTGGATCCTAGGTATTTTTGTACTGGAAGAGTTATAAATTTTCCCATCTGTCTCCTTCAATGCTATCTACTACCAACATATTTACCATTCCACATTTCTTTTAGGCTCAAGGTAAAAGCTAGCCACCAAATAGACAAATAACTAAAAATCTGTTTATTTGGTCTAAATGATTTCTTTAGTTCATTAAATATACCTCTAAAGACTATGTTCATACGTATAACATAGTCAGGAAGTGATTTATTCATAAAGAAGATAATTAGATATAGAAAAGAAAAATTTATTTCTCTTGGTGATTGAATTTGTTCTTTCATTTATGCAGATATTTTTGCTTAATTCTTGTTTGAGATTTTTGAGTCTACAATTTTATTTTTTCTAAAAAGACTTGGTAGAGTTCTCTCTCCTGGAATAATAGTATTTCAATAGGAATAGATTTTACTTCTTGTGTATCAGTAAATATAACAGGGAAGTCAAACTAAATAAGAAATTATCTACAACAAAGGAATTTTCTTGTCATCTCACCTCTTGCATAAACAAATAACTCTGGAGAATATAATATATATGAACATTGTGTAAGCAACATTGATATAGTAAGCAACTCTATTTTACCATAAAATCAGAGAGGAAAAGCAAAATATTAATGCAAAGATATGGAACTAAGAGAGAAACTCTGGTATAATTATTCTTTAGTATTTTCACTTTGGCATAATAGACTACTCCCCCACAAAGTAATAGATGCCTCTAAATAATTACATATAAGTCATTAATATAAAAATCTGGAATAAAATATTAATTTTTTGTTATACTGTGAGCTATTTTATTCTACTTTTTACCCTAATGACCCATCAATACTGATGTATATATTACAGTCCATGCATAGGTTGATTTATGATTTCTGAACAAGCCATACTGTTTTTCTATTTTATCGGTATGGAATGATCTTAGTTTGATTTCCATTTTATATTCATGCAAATCCATGTGAAAGAAAAACTTATATTTCAACTCCTCTTTATTCTTTCTCTCTTACCTATCCTTTAGTTTTTCCACTGCAACCCATAACCTGTGGTTTGTGATTTCAGAGTGTATTTTACTAACCTCTAGTAAAATTATCTGTTTAAACATTATCTCTTCATCTCCTAAACTACAATACAATATGATTAGATATAGAAAACACAATATAGTTGAGGGCCATTCCTGGATGAATGCAACATAAAGGTGAATTAGGCAACAAAATGAAAGACAAAATGTGTTGTTTAATAGAAAATTAAAATAAAAGAAAAGAAAATTAATATTTATTGTTACATATGTCCTTGGACGGAGAAAGCAATGGCACCTCACTCCAGTACTCTTGCCTGGAAAATCCCATGGACGGAGTAGCCTGGTAGGCTGCAATCCATTGGGTCGCTAAGAGTCGGACACGACTGAGCGACTTCACTTTCTCTTTTCACTTTCATGCATTGGAGAAGGAAATGGCAACCCACTTCAGTGTTTTTGCCTGGAGAATCTCAGGGATGCGGGAGCCTGGTGGGCTGCCATCTATGGAGTCGCGCAGAGTCGGTCACATCTGAAGTGACTTAGCATAGCATAGCATAGCATGTCCTTGGAATGAACAACCTCAGATATTCAGATGATACCACTTTAATGGCAGAAAGAGAAGAGGAAGTAAAGAGCCTCTTGATGAGGGTGAAAGAGGAGAGAGAAAAAGCTGGCTTAAAACTCAACATTAAAACAATGAAGCTCATGGCATCCAGTCCCATCACTTCATGGTGGACAGAAGGGGGAAAAGTGGAAGGAACAACAGATTTTATTTTCTTGGGCTTCAAAGTCACTATGGATGGTGACTGCAAGCACGAAATTAAAAGACACTTGCTCCTTGGAAGAAAAGCTGTGACAAACCTAGACAGCATTTTAAAAAGCAGAGATATCATTTTGCTGACAAAGGTCCCTATAGTTAAAGCTATAATTTTTCCACTAGTCATGTAGGGATGTGAGAGTTGGACCATAAAGAAGACTGAGCACCAAAGAATTGATGCTTTCAAAAAGTGGTGCTGCAGAAGACTCTTGAGAATCCCTTGGACTGCAAGGAGATCAACCCAATCAATCCTAAAGGAAATCAACCCTGAATAATCTTTGAAAGGGTTGATGCTGAAGATGAAGCTCCAATACTTAGGCCACCTGATATGAGAGCTAACTCATTGGAAAAGACCCTGATGCTAGGAAAGATTGAAGGGAAGAGGAGAAGAGGGTGACAGAGGAATAGATGGTTGGATGGCATCACCAGCTCAATGGATGTGAGTTTGAGCAATCTCTGGGAGACAGTAAAGGACAGGGAAGCCAGATGTGCTGCGGTCCATGGGGTTGCAAACAGTAAGACATAACTTAGTGACTGAACAACAACTTGGAACGAAAGCATGCCTTGAATTTTTTATATTCTTACTGTATTTAAGTGACTCATTTTATAAAAACAATTAACAAATATATTATAAAAATAACATATTTCACAGGAAAGATGTTGATTATATGTAGTAAATTTAAACAGAATATGACAAAATTGAGCAACACCCACTAGGTAATGTCTATTTGTTCAACTGCAGTGATAATTCTGATGCTGGTTTCTTCAGTTTGTGTTTGGCCTATAAATCATGTTAGGAATGAAAATTCAACCAATAATGTAAATACACAGCTATATTGCAATAGTCTGAGAAATATAAATGAGTCATGCTAAGTAGAAGTGCATATTTTTAACATATTTTGATAACATATTGATCTAAAAAACAAATAATTCTCAATGTATCTTGATTAATAAGTAAATGTCCTTTTTTTGTCCTGCACCACTGGGCATAGGGGATATTCGTTCCCTGACCAACCAGGGATAAATCCCTCCCCACCCCCTCATTGAAAAGTGGAGACTTAATCACTGGAGCCAGGGTAGTACTGTCTTACATTTTTACTAAATATATTTACGATATTCAATACCACAGGTGCATCTCAAAAAAATGAAATTACATCTTTAAAATTCAAAACTTGTAAATATGCTTCAAGATAGCTAAAATTTAAGGAAATGTCAGTGTGGTGAATGAGGAAAGGATCTTGTAAAACCATCATAGGGAAAAAGGAGTGGGGTGGGAGACAGAGAGAGTAAAAGTGTGAAAACCAGCAGGAGAAGGAAAAGGAAGTCCTGAATGTTTTACTTTGACATTGACACCAGGTTATTCAGAATGACATCTTCGTTAAACCATAAAAAGGTAATTATATATTTATTTACAACTCCTAGCACTTGAATGAAGTTGAAAATTTCCACATCAAATGATCAAAGACATAATAACCAAGTCACAGGGAAACTAGTAAAATAACTGTTTATACACACCAAGCTTTATTTTTTTCCCCTGAGGGAATTCCCAGCATATGTCTGTATATGCTCAGTGAGACCAGAAATTTTATGCTAACTTTTGTACCCCCTTACAATTAGACAATATACACATAAAACACACACACACAATCCCTGCTGGATGAGACAGCTGCACCATGACTCAGCTTTGATTTGGGCAGTCATGTCACACTTCTATGGAACCAGCAAGTTCTTGGGAGAGACCACACATACAGTGGTTATATGGAAAAAGTATATTACTCTACTTACTTTGAAAACAACTTTAGTGTATTAGAGAAATACAGAAATGAAACCTAGATATAAAATAACTCAAAGTCACACAGCTAACCAAGGAACACAGCAGAGATTTGAACTAGTTTCACATAACTTTATAAGAAAAAGTATTCTCATCACTCTTGTCTATTTTCTTACAACAGTGAATCTCTACAGGATGCCCTCAAGTCAACAGTCTCAATATTACCTGACAACTTGCTGGAAATGGCGAATTCTCAGGCTCCATCCAATTTACCCCTAAATTAGAAACTTGGAGAGGGAGGTCCAGGAGTCCTTCATTTTAACAAGCCCTATGGGTAGTTTTGATGTATGTTAAAGTAGGAGAACTTCCGGCTTAGCTTTCAACACCTGACAAAAATAAATCCTCAGCTCCCACATTAATTCATCTAGATCTACTGTCAAACAGAGTGCCAGGCATTTGATACCAGTCCAAGGGGAGGCCTCCAAACACTTCTGCCCAATGCATTTGGTATCTGGGTTGCCAAGGAAAATAATACAGTCCACCACTGGGCTTCCCTCGTGACTCAGCTAGTAAAGAATCCGCCTGCAATTCAGGAGACCTTGGTTCGATCCCTAGGTTGGGAAGATTCCCTGGAGAAATAAACAGCTACCCACTCCAGTATTCTGGCCTGGAGAATTCCATGGACTGTATAGTCCATGGGGCCGCAAAGAGTCGGACATGACTGAGCAACTTTCACTTTCACTTTCTTTTCACCACTGGATGAAATGAGGTTTTACTCACATAGAGAAGAGACCAGGCAGATCAACTTTGATATTTAGGGTCAGTCCCCAAGGCCAACAGGTCCCTTGGCAGTAGGAGGCAAATGCAGGGCAACAGCCCAATGGGCACCCTTCTCAGGACCACAGTGGAAGGAACCTTCTGCTCTCTGCAGGAGACAGATTTTTAACAATGGGGTTAGCCAGATGCCATGTGACTCATATGCTTTAAGCAAAGAAAAAAGAACGCTCATTGTGCCTGAAATATAGAAAGATACTCCCACAGGAGATGGTAATCCTAGCACAGGCTTGTTGGAGCTCTTTATCTCTTGGTAAGAAAGTGTTCCAGGCCCGAGACTCATTTCCATGTGGCTGAGTGTGAGCGGCAAAACTGCACTCACGAGCCTGCATTTCCCTAAAATACAAACACTCTCTAAGAGGTATTGTCTCTAAGAGAGAAGGTCTTCTTTTAGGGGGAACTGAACCAATCAAGATATTCTTTTCAATTATAGACAGAGAGTAGAGGACAGGAGAAAAGGAGAGACTCTAATTATAGGACCTAAGCCTATTTTTTTTCCTTTAGTTTCCCCTTTGTAAATATATTTTGCTGATCATTCAGACTTCTTTATGCTATCTTTCTATACATTCCTATAAGTATGCCCCTTTCATTTGAGTATTTTATATTCAAAAGTACTTTGTTGAAATGGCAAATAAATTATTTTGTTTTATTTGAGAATTGCAACTCAAAAAACAATGCTATACAACACACAAGAGAATTTTATGAATGAAATTAAAATAGAATACACACTATCTGTTTTGATGAGAGCACCAGGAATCCTGTTACTTTACATGTGAGAAAAATAGTTGACAATATTGGGTAAGTGTGAAATAATGCTCATAACAGTGTTTTTTGTTTTTTTTTTTTCTTTCTAAGCCCTGAAACAACAAAACCCCAAATGCCTATCAAAAGAATAATGGATAAATAAATCGTGGTATATTTATTTATACAATGTGCTGTGTTTAGATGCTCAGTAATATCTGACTTGTTGCAACCCCATGGATTGTAGACCTCCAGGATCCTCTGTCCATGGGGATTCTCCAGGAAAGAATACTTGAGTGGGTTGCCATGCCCTCCTCCAGAGGATCTTCCCAACTGAACCTAGGTCTCCCACATTTCACGCAGATTCTTTACTGACGAAGCCACCAGTAAAGCCCATAAAATGTGCTACTATAGAACAAAGATAATGATTAAACTTTATCTATATCAAAAACATGGGTAAATCTTACACACCACATGTTCAGACAAAGAAGCCCAAGGCACAAATGAGTTCATTCTGTATAATTTTTTCATACAGTGTTTGAAAATAGGGAAAACTATTTCTAAATGTTAAAAATCAGGACCGTAGCTTACTGAGGCATGTAGTGGCTAGGAGAAGAGGTGGTTATATTCTGTTTTAATCTGGCCTCTGCCTACATAACTATATTTACTTTATGGATATAACTGAGCTGAAACTTATGTTTGAAACTTGTTTATTGTACTTCAGTTAAATATATATATATATATATATATATATAAATCAAAAATAAAATGGGTTTGCTATGGCCCCATATATTATGAACTATGTGAAAAATGAATTGATAAATAACTTTTGTTATTTAACAATTTATTTTATTTATGTATTTACTAGTCAGATTGTATCACATCATACCTGCCTTTGGGATGCAAATTCATCATTTAACTAAGAAATAAATATTTTAACTGAAGCTAAGCAAATGTGAAAATACCAATATATGAAAGTTTAAAGGACAGTATGTATTTGGAAACTGTGAACCTCTCCAGACATAACATACTCTTATTCAAAATCATTCAGCAATCTTAATAGGATGCCCATATCATTTAGCCAGGTATGGAAGGCACAGAGGTAGAATAACATTACTTGAACTTTAATTTTTTAAAACATTATTAGTAAATGCAGATGTACCTACAGTTCTTAGATTTTGCTATTTTACAGATTATTTTCTTTTGAATGAAGCTTCCTTCATGGCTCAGATGGTAAAGAATTAGCCTGCAATGCGAGAGACCGAGGTTCAATCCCTGGGTTGGGAAGATTCCCTGGAGAAGGGAAGGGCTACCCACTCCAGTACTCTGGCCTGGAAAACTCTATGGACAGAGGAGCCTGGTGGGCTACAGGTTATGGAGTCCCATAGAGTTGGACACAGATGAGTGACTGACACTTTCACTTTTCTTTTGAATAGCAATAGTCAGGTTATTAAAAGGAAAGCAAGTTGGACTAAGTCGGACTAAGTAAACAAGATTTCAAGATCAGGTTGTGCAAGGTCACTGCTATTATAAAAAGTAAAGTCATCTTTGATTAACTTATTTTTAACTGGCTTTGCAGTGGTAGACTGCTATATTGTAACCAAAGATAAATATTGCAGAAATGATTCTCCCTAAAGGTAGTAAGATATTACATATTCTCTAAGCTAGGAATTTTAAATGAATTTTTGCTAGACACATGTGTGGAATGCAAGGTTTGAAGAAACTATTTGGTATCTCAGGAAGTTTTTCTGGTCTAGTGAGTCATTCAGAGATTGATTGTTTACTGCTGCCTGCTAGTATATAGAGTTTATGGACTGTTTACTTATTTCAAGATGGTATAAACTTTGCCAGCAAGAAAGTTTCCTGCAGAATGTCTCCTCAAGGAAAGATGCATCAGCATCTTAACTATGAAGTCTGAACAAGATTCAGTTTTTTATATAAACTAGATTTTGAGACTATTGCAGAAGCTATCTAATTTACTTTTTATTTCAAAAAAGTAAATAGTTGGTACATATTACATGCCTACTCAGAAATAAGGGGATAGTAGATTTCTCTGATCTTATCCATATACACACATCTACTCCAGTTTTAATGTTAATTTTTATTACTTAAAATTAAAACATTCTACCTATTTCCTAAGAGCTTCCTTGGTGGCTCAGACTGTAAAGAATCTACCTGCAAGGCAGGAGATCCAGGTTCCCAACCCTGGGTTGGGAAAATCCTCTGGAGAAGAAAAGGGTAACCCACTCCAGTATTCTTGCCTGGAGAATTCCATGGACAGATGAGCTTAGTAGGCCACCGTCCATGGGGTTGCAAAGAGTTGGACAGGACTAAGAGACTAACACTTTCACTCATAGTTCCTAAAGGTTGATTGGAATAAATTTTTCCAATTCTATTTTCCACAATTAAATATAATTTTTCATGCAAACAGTTATTGTGTGCTTATCATTGTTATGGATACTGGAAATATACACATAGAAGACACAGGCATAAATCTTAAACCCTAGAGGAATGTCTTGTTAAGAGGTAAAAAATGAATTTAAAACAGCATGTAAAAATTTTACAAGTTTCCAATTATTTTATATTTGCCACAAATATCCCCAACTAGATTTCAATTTCCTATGTGTCTCCCCACCCCTAATTCTCAACTTCCACCATTCCCTAACTCATGTGTGTGTGTGTAAAAGTCACTCAGTCGTGTCTCTTGTGATCCCATGGATTATAGCCTGCCAGGCTCCACTGTCCATTAGATTCTCCAGGCAAGAATACTGGTGTGGGTAGCAGTTCTCTTCTCCAGGGGATCTTCCCAAGCCCGGGAATGAACCCAGGTCTCCCGCTTTGCAGGCAGATTATTTACCAGCAGAGCCACCAGGGAAGCCCTTCCTGTCTCATAGGGCTCTTACAAACCTGTTTGCATATTAAAACCTTGTCCTTTGGTAAACAAATTGACAATCTGTGTTTAATCCAAAATATCTCAAACTCACATGGCTAGACATTCCCTTTTTATCAAGGAACTAATGTTATGAGATATAATTGGGAATGTATTAATCTCACTTTTGCATACAAGAAAATTGATAAAATAGTGAGAAGATTCATTAACCTTCACAAGGTTTTCTTAATTCATTCTCTCTCTAATCTAATCCTAAATACATTTAGTTACTGGAGATTGAAATTTTCAATTACTGTCTATGGGAAATTTATGTGAATTTCAGTGCATCTAAATATAATTGAAGAATCTTTCTCTAAAGTTTAAAAATGAAAATAATTTATATATTAATTTTACATTTTAATATACAGCATTAACACTGACATGATACATACTCAACATATTTAATTTTCCATATCCATAAGAGTCATTTCTGTATTCCTACAAGGAAGATCAGCCATATATAGTTATCAAATAAGTGTTGGCATCATAAAATGTAAAGAAATAAAATACCAATTACGTTTTCATCATATTCTAAGTAACAAGAAAGAAGAGAAGTCTTCCACATGAGGTATACCAAGTAGAAGGATACTCAGATGTAAAGCTATGAAATTCATTTATTTCAACTCAATCAAGTGCCTTTCTAACATAAAACATTACTGCTAGTCATTTTGTACATTTTCAACTGATATGTAAAATTTTGAAATTTTAAGTATTTTAGAAACTTAGAGATTTTACATGCATTTTAAAGTTATCTGCTGTCTTTGATACCTGAAAATAAATTGCTACAAAAGTTGTCAAGATCTATGTTTCTTATTACTAAGCAAAATCATAAATACCTTTCAGTCAGTCATCATGCAGTCTTATTATCTTGGTACTAATCAATATGCATGCATTCACAGGCCATGAATTTACATTTTTTTTGTAGAAACATAACTACAATGATTGTCGGAAGGAGCTACATTACTTGACTGTCAGCAAAGAGTTATATTACTTGACTACTCTGTTCTAGCAATCATTGTTCACATCTAATGAATTTACTTACATAAGATCATATTACATTATTGTCATTTGAATATATGTCAATATTTTCTACTCTGATTAAAACCATTAAAGATTAAGAATCCTTTGTTTGACTCAAATGAACACATCATGCCCAGTGGATCACTTATTGCTACTATTTTAAATAGAGAATTCACTTGAAAAATACCTAGAATTCTAAAAATTGTTTCCACTAAGGGGTGTATAGGCCACAAAGTTCTTCAGATATTCATTGAGTTATGAGAAATAATGTAGGATTATCTGGTCATATCATGAGAAGTGCTTTTAAGGTGTACTTAAAAACTCTTTTTTTCAAATATAAAACAATCTTGTGATAAAATGAACAAGCTAAGAAATATTTAGTAAATAATATAAGATAACATGAACTCCCTGTTAAAGCTTGGGACAGTAGAGTCAGAATGCTTCTAAAAGAGAAGAGAAAACACTTTTCCCCTGTACCTGTATTTTCAATTTTAAATTTTTCTATATGAAACACAATAATACTTCTAGCCAAACTTAGGCCCTCCACTGTTCTGGTTTTGAGAGAACTAAAGAGAAAGAAAGTATGGATGTACATTTATATGCAGTTCAGTTCAATACAGTTGCTCAGGCGAGTCCAAAGCTTTGCGACTCCATGGAATGCAGCATGACAGGCTTCCCTGTCCTTCAACATCTCCTGGGGTTTACTCAAACTCATGTCCATCGAGGCGGTGATGCCACCAAACCATCTCATCCTCTGTCATCCCCTTTTCCTCCTGCCTTTAATTTTTCCTAGCATAGGGATCTTTTCCTGTGAGTCAGTACTTGGCATCATGTGGCCAAAGTATTGGAGCTTCAGCTTCAGCATCAGTCCTTCCAATGAATAATCAGGACTGACTTCTTTTAGAATTGAATGGTTGGATTTCCTTGCAGTCCAAGGGGCTCTCAAGGGTTTTCTCCAAAACCACAGCTCAAAAGAATGAATTCTTCAGCACTCAGCTTTCTTTATAGTCCAAATGTCACATCTGTACATGACTACAGGAAAAATCATAGCTTTGACAAGATAGACCTTTATTGGCAAATGTCTCTGCTTTTTAATATGCTGTCTAGGTTGGTCATAGCTCTTCTTCCAAGGAGCAAACATCTATTAATTTCATGGCTGCAGTCACCATCTGCAGTCACCATCTGCAGTGATTTTGGAGCCCAAAAAGATAAAGTCTGCCACTGTTTTCATTTTTCCCCATCTATTTACCAGGAAGTGATGGAACTGGATGCCATGATCTTAGTTCTCTTAATGTTGAGTTTTAAGCCAACTTTTTCACTCTCTTCTTTTACTTTCATCAAGAGGCTCTTTAGTTCTTCATCACTTTCTGCCAGAAGGGTGGTGTCATCTGTGTATCTGAGGTTATTGATATTTTTCCCAGCAATCTTGATGCCAGCTTGTGATTAATCAATCCCAGCATTTTGCATGATGTATTCTGCATATAAGTTAAATAAGCAAGGTGATAATATACAGCCTTGACATACTTCTTTCCCGATTTGAAACCAGTCTGTTGTTCCATGTCCAGTTCTAACTATTGCTTCCTGATCTGCATACAGATTTCTCAAGAGGCAGGTAAGGTGGTGTGGTATCCCCATCTCTTTTAGAATTTTCCAGTTTGTTTTGAACCACACAGTCAAAGGCTTTGGTGTAGTCAATAAAGCAGGAGTAGATATATTTCTGGAAGTCTCTTGCTTTTTCAGTGATCCAATGGATGTTGGCAATTTGATCTCTGGTTCCTCTGTCTTTTCTAAATCCAGCTTGAACATCTGAAAGTTCATAGTTCATGTATTGTTGAAGCTTGGCTTGGAGAATTTTGAGCATTACTTGGCTAGCATGTGAGATGAGTGCAATTGTGTGGTAGTTTGAACATTCTTTGGCATTGCCTTTCATTGGATTGGAAAGAAAACTGACCTTTTCCAGTCCTGTGGCCACTGCTCAGTTTTCCAAATTTTCTGGCATATTGAGTGCAGTACTTTCACAACCTCATCTTTTAGGATTTGAAATAGCTCAATTGGAATTTCATCACTTTCACTAGCTTTGTTCGTAGTGATGCTTTCTAAGGCCCACTGACTTTGCATTCCAGGATGTCTGGTTCTAGGTGAGTGATCACACCATCGTGGTTATCTGGGTCATGAAGATCTTTTTTGTGTGGTTCTTTGGTGTATTCTTGCCACCTCTTCTTAATATCTTCTACTTCTGTTAGGTCCATGCCATTTCTGTCCTTTATTGTGCCCATCATTGCATGAAATGTTCCTTTGGTATCTCTAATTTTCTTGAAGAGATAGATCTCTAGTCTTTCCCATTCTATTGTTTTCCTCTTTTTCTTTGCATTGATCACTGAGGAAAGCTTTCTTATCTCTCCTTGTTATTATTTGGAACTCTACATTCAAATGAGCATATCCTTCCTTTTCTCCTTTGCCTTTAGCTTTACTTCTTTCCTCTGCTATTTGTAAGGCCTCCTCAGACAACCATTTTGCCTTTTTGAATTTCTTTTTCTTGAGGATCATCTTGATCACTGCCTCCTGTACAATGTCATGAACCTCAGTCCATAGTTCTTCAGGAATTCTATCATATCTAATCCCTTGAATCTGTTTGCCACTTCCACTGTATAATTTTTCAGTTTAAATCAGTTCAGTTGCTCAGTTGTGTCCAACTCTTTGCAACCCCATGGACTTCAGCACACCAGGCTTCCCTATGCATCACGAACTCCTAGAATGTACTCAAGCTCATGTCCATCACAGCATTGATGCCATCCTTTTTTGTCCCCTTTTCTTCCCACCTTCAATCTTTCCCAGCATCAGGGTCTTTTCCATTGATTTGGTTCTTCACATCAGGTGGCTGAAGTATTGGAATTTCAGCTTTAGCATCAGTCCTTTCAATGAATATTGAGGACTAATTTCCTTTAGGATTCACTGGTTGGATCTCATTTGTCAAAGAGCTTTTAATGATTAACTTACAACTTAGAATTCTGTTGTTACATGTATGTGAAGATGGAAAAGGGGTAGTTAGAAATGGCAAAGTAAAATTCCATAGATTCTAATGCTAGAAAATTAGATTTGGAAGCATTTGGCCTACAGAAGTGATATACTATTGTAAAGTAAAAAATCCTAGAAGAACAGAACAAAAGAGGTTCAAAGTAGGTTTGGGGTATGACAGAAAGAGGAGAAGGAGTTAACGAAGCACTAAGAAGGAAGAGTAAAAGATTTTGAAGAATATCATGGAAAGAATTGTGTTACAGAAACCAAGGAAGTAGAGAAATTCTTGCTAAGCCTATCAACAATATCAAAATATACAGAGATGTAGACTTCATACAAACAGTAAAATCCAATCTTTGGTTTAGTGATCACTGTAGATCAGTAAAGACTTGGTAAGAAAGTAGATATGAAGAAACTAAGAAAAACAATAGAATAGGACAGGAGAATTAGGATATTAAAAATGGAAAACGATTCAACCTAATTCCATTGAATCTAAAAGATGGCATTTGGATTATAATAATATGTAAGATATGAGATAAGCTAGATTATAATGACAAAAAGATATAAACAATATGAAAAGGGATGAGGCTATGCCAAAGGAACAAATGTCAATAATTTGAAATCCCATCAATTGTACAATTTTTAGAGAAGAGAAATTTACATATGTTTGTACTTATGTACAGCAAAGAACAAACTGACCACCAGCATTGAGAGCACTGAGAAAATGTGAGACTAACATTCTGAAACAGTCAACTCAAAGCATGTTAAAATTCCTCAAAATAGTAATGGAAACAATGATAACAGAGTTTTGGGCACTGGTGCTAGAATCACTTAGAGATTAGAGAAAGTAGTTCTGGAATTGAAAGGTAACATAATAATAGAGAACATATACACACATGTAAATCATATACTCCCTATCTGAAAAAGTAATTAATTTTTCTGGACATTTTTTTACAGAAACTTTGGGCACAAAGGAGGATTGGAATTCACTGTAGCAAGTTACTATATTTTTTAGTATATTTCCCTCAAGCTATTTGAAAGACATCCAATGTTCTGAAACATTTTGGCTGAAAATGACATTATTTTAAAAAAAGCTATTAACTAATATTAAAGATAATAACAGGATCAATTAATAATGGTGATGATGATGTTGATGAATATATAAATTATGGACCTTAATAAATGGCTTCAGCAGTGGGAATTTAAAATCTCAATCTTGGTCCAACTGCATCAAACACTTCACTAGAACAATTAGCTGCAAACATGTTACTCTGACCTTAGGTAAGCAAAGCTATTTGTCAAGATTTCCCTTTCGGATGGACTCTGGATCACTCTTTTCTTCATTTGCATCCTTGCCACAAGCCCAAAGAACAGTAAGAGAAAATAAAATTATACATATCTTACAGTGCATGTATGCATGTTAAGTTGCTTCCATCCTGTCCGATTCTTTGCAACTCTTGTGCACTGTAGCCCGCCAGGCTCCTCTGTCCATGGGATTCTCCAGGCAAGAAAACTGGAGGGGTTGCCCCTTCTCAAGGACATCTTCCTGACCCAGGGATTGGTCCCAAGTCTCTTGCATCTCCTGCATTGGCAGGCAGGTTCCTTACCACTAGTGCGACCTGGGAAAACCCATCTGAAAGTGTGAAATATCTAACTAGAAACAGAAGGAAGATGAAATACACCCTGAACAGTTTTCCGAGTAAAAAAATAAGAGGAAAAGAGAAAAATATTATATTTAAATTTGGAATAAGTCCCTAATGAATTCTGAAATCTGTAATGGAAAACTCTGCTTGCAAGCATATGTCTAGATAGATATATAAAATCTGGCACTTGATTTACTTCCCTCTTACACCTCTTGCACTGCTGCATGCCATTCTATGTTTGCATGTGGGCAAACCTAGAATGGTCTGCTGAAGAAAACAATGTTTGAAGTAAGCACAGCTATATTAAATAAACCAACTTAGGCCTGCCAGCATTCAGCAGGCCGGTCAGCTGACATAGGTGCAAAATTGAGCCCAGCCAAGATAAGCGGAGCCAGGCCTAGATCACAGAACCACCTACCTGTCCTGCTGCTGCTGCTGCTGCTAAGTCGCTTCAGTCGTGTCCAACTCTGTGCGACCCCATAGACGGCAGGCCACCAGGCCCTGCCGTCCCTGGGATTCTCCAGGCAAGAACACTGGAGTGGGTTGCCATTTCCTCCTCCAATGCATGAAAGTGAAAAGTGAAAGTGAAGTCGCTCAGTCGTGTCCGACTCTTAGCGACCCCATGGACTGCAGCCTACCAGGCTCCTCCATCCATGGGATTTTCCAGGCAAGAGTACTGGAGTGGGGTGCCATTGCCTTCTCTGCCTACCTATCCTAGAGCAACTCAATTTGACATCTGACAGAATGCTAGCTAAGTAAATGACTGTTATGTTAATGTACTGAGTTTGGGATGGCTCATTGCATAGTAAAATTAACTGAATATAAATGCACCAAAAAAAGCAAAGTAATAAAAATCCCCCACAAATTTAACTTTTAAAATATTTCTAAAATTATTCTAGTGATATTGGCATTGTATGGGGTTCTAGAAAAAAAAATTCTGAATTTTAAATTTCACCATAATTGCTCTATTTCAATTTATCAGATTACCTGATGAAATGAATATGAATGCAAACCCTAAGGGACTGGGAGAAAGAACTAGAAAGATGAAAATGGTGGAATTAGAATATATGGTAACCACATATCTTGGTTTGTTTAGAGCAGTCTTAGTTTGCATCAAGATTCTCAGTATCCTATTTATCTCAGCATTTGCCCCATCCACTTCTTCTCAAATGTGTCTCCGATAGGACAAGAGATTATGTGGTCACTCTAATATTAGAATACTGGAGTGGGTTGCCATTCCCTTCTCCAAATATTTGGGGATAGTATGAATAAAATGAAACCAAAATAAAACCCTTTTCTATTTATACCTTCCTTAACAAGTGATATTTAAGAAACACTCCTCAACAACAAAGTACCATTAGCAGCTTAATGAGCTTTTCTTGCTTTATATTTCAAATTAAAAATGCATAATTGTAATTCCATTGTGAACATTTATTTCAAAAGATCTGAAGATATATGAGGAAGTTTTATCTATTTCCCGTTATATGGTACAGGCTACCTTGAATAATCACTAATGTTAAATTGTATGTGAAGTGGTGAAATTTTAACTAAAAGATATTTTTGTATGGAGAATGATTTTTGGAATAATTCCTCCAAATTTCAAGATGATAAGGAGGGGTGATAAGCTAATTACCTCTAATTTTCTTGAAGAGAACTCTAGTCTTTCCCATTCTGTTGTTTTCCTCTATTTCTTTGCATTGATCGCTGAGGAAGGCTTTCTTATCTCTCCTGGCTATTCTTTGGAACTCTGAATTCAGATGTTTATATCTTTCCTTTTCTCCTTTGCTTTTCTTTTTTTTTTTAATTTAAATTTTATTTTATTTTTAAACTTTACATAACTGTATTAGTTTTGCCAAATATCAAAATGAATCTGCCACAGGTATACATGTGTTCCCCATCCTGAACCCTCCTCCCTCCTCCCTCCCCATTCCATCCCTCTGGGTCGTCCCAGTGCACCAGCCCCAAGCATCCAGTATCGTGCATCGAACCTGGACTGGCAACTCATTTCATACATGATATTTTACATGTTTCAATGCCATTCTCCCAAATCTTCCCACCCTCTCCCTCTCCCACAGAGTCCATAAGACTGTTCTATACATCAGTGTCTCTTTTGCTGTCTCGTACACAGGGTTATTGTTACCATCTTTCTAAATTCCATATATATGCGTTAGTATACTGTATTGGTGTTTTTCTTTCTGGCTTACTTCACTCTGTATAATAGGCTCCAGTTTCATCCACCTCATTAGAACTGATTCAAATGTATTCTTTTTAATGGCTGAGTAATACTCCATTGTGTATATGTACCACAGCTTTCACTTCTCTTCTTTTCACAGCTATTTGTAAGGCCTCCTCAGAAAGCCATTTTACTTTTTTGCCTTTCTTTTCCATAGGGATGGTCTTGATCTCTGTCTCCTGTACAATGTCACAACCTCTGTCCATAGTTCAACAGGCACTCTATCAGATCTAGTCTCTTAAATCTATTTCTCACTTACACCGTATAATCATAAGGGATTTGATTTACGTCATACCTGAATAGTCTAGTGGTTTTCCCTACTTTCTTCAACTGAAGTCTGAATTTGGCAATAAGAGTTCATGATCTGAGCCACAATCAGCTCCTGGTCTTGTTTTGGTTGACTGTATAGAGCTTCTCCATCTTTGGCTGCAAAGAATATAATCAATCTGATTTCGGTGTTGACCATCTGGTGATGTCCATGTATAGAGCCTTCTCTTGTGTTGTTGGAAGATAGTGTTTGCTATGACCAGTGCATTTTCTTGGCAAAACTCTATTAGTCTTTGCCCTACTTCATTCAGTATTCCAAGGCCAAATTTGCCTGTTACTCCAGGTGTTTCTTGACTTCCTACTTTTGCATTCCAGTCCCCTATAATGAAAAGGACATCTTTTTTGGGTGTTACTTCTAAAAGATCTTGTAGGTCTTCATAGAACCATTCAACTTCAGCTTCTTCAGCGTTACTGGTTGGGGCATAGACTTGGATTACTGTGACATTGAATGGTTTGCCTTGGAAACAAACAGAGATCATTCTGTCATTTTTGAGATTGCATCCAAGTACTGCATTTTGGACTCCTTTGTTGACCATGATGGCTACTCCATTTCTCCTAAGGGATTCCTGCCCATAGTAGTATATATAATGGTCATCTGAGTTAAATTCACCTATCCCAGTCCATTTTAGTTTGTTGATTCCTAGGATGTCGACGTTCACTCTTGCCATCTCCTGTTTGACCACATGGACCTAACATTCCAGGTTCCTATGCAATATTGCTCTTTACAGCATCGGACCTTGCTTCTATTATCAGTCACATCCACAACTGGGTATTGTTTTTGCTTTGGCTCCATCTCTTCATTCTTTCTGGAGTTATTTCTCCACTGATCTCCAGTAGCATATTGGGCACCTACTGAACTGGGGAGCTCCTCTTTCAGTATGCTATCATTTTTCCTTTTCATACTGTTCATGGGGTTCTCAAGGCAAGAATACTGAAGTTGTTTGCCATTCCCTTCTCCAGTGGACCACATTCTGTCAAAGATGGGCTCAATAAAGGATAGAAATGGTATGGACCTAACAGAAGCAGAAGATATTAAGAAAATGTGGCAAGAATACACGGAAGAACTGTACAAAAAAATCTTCACGACCTAGATAATCACGATGGTGTTATCATTCACCTAGACCCAGACATCCTGGAATGTGAAGTCAAGTGGGCCTTAGAAAGCATCACTGCAAACAAAGCTAGTAGAGGTGATGGAATTCCAGGTGAGCTTTTTCAAATACTGAAAGATGATGCTGTGAAAGTGCTGCAACCAATATGCCAGAAAATTTGGGAAACTCAGCAGTGGCCACAGGACTGGAAAAGGTCTGTTTTCATTCCAATCCCAAAGAAAGGCAAGGCCAAAGAATTCTCAAACTACCACTCAATTGCACTCATCTCCACGCTAGTAAAGTCATGCTCAAAATTCTCCAAGCCAGGCTTCAGCAATACGTGAACCGTGAATTTCCAGATGTTCAATCTGGTTTTAGAAAAGGCAGAGGAACAAGAGACCAAATTATCAACATCCGCTGGATCACTGAAAAAGCAAGAGAATTCCAGAACAGCATCTATTTCTGCTTTATTGACTATGCCAAAGCCTTTGATTGTGTGGATCACAATCAACTGTGGAAAATTCTGAAAGAGATGGGAATACCAGAGAACCTGTCCTGACTCTTGAGAAACCTATATGCGGATCAGGAAGCAACAGTTAGAACTGGACATGGAACAACAGACTGGTTCCAAATAGGAAAAGGAGTACGTCAAGGCTGTATATTGTCACCCTGCTTATTTAACTTCTCTGCAGAGTACCTAATGGGAAACGCTGGGCTGGAAGAACCACAAGCTGGAATCAAGATTGCCGGGAGAAATATCAATACCCTCAGATATGCAGATGACACCACCCTTATGGCAAAAAGTGAAGAGGAGCTAAAGAGCCTCTTGAGAAAGTGAAAGAGGAGAGTGAACATGTTGGCTTAAAGCTCAACATTCAGAAAACGAAGATCATGGCATCCAGTCCCAAAACTTCATGGTAAATAGATGGGAAACAGTGGAAACATAAAGTCAGACTTTATTTTTCGGGGCTCCAAAATCACTGCAGATGGTGACTGCAGCCATGAAATTAAAAGACGCTTACTCCTTGGAAGGAAAGTTGTGACCAACCTAGATAGCATATTCAAAAGCAGAGACATTACTTTGCCAACAAAGATCCGTCTAGTCAAGCCTATGGTTTTCCCAGTGGTCATGTATGCATGTGAGAGTTGGACTGTGAAGAAAGATGAGTGCTGAAGAATTGATGCTTTTGAACTGTGGTGTTGGAGAAGACTCTTGAGAGTCCCTTGGACTGCAAGGAGATCCAACCAGTCCATTCTGAAGGAGATCAGCCCTGAGATTTCTTTGGAAGGACTCATGCTAAAGCTGAAACTCCAGTACTTTGGCCACCTCATGGGAAGAGTTGACTCATTGGAAAAGACTCCGATGCTGGGAGGGATTGGGGGCAGGAGGAGAAGGGGATGACAGAGGATGAGATGGCTGGATGGCATCACTGACTTGATGGACGTGAGTCTGAGTGAACTCCGGGAGTTGGTGATGGACAGTGAGGCCTGGCTTGCTGCAATTTATGGGGTCCCAGAGTCAGACACGACTGAGCCACTGAACTGAACTGAAGCTAATTACCTTGGTCTACAAAATTCTACTGAGAAATCTATTTATGGAAATGATACACCCCCTTTTTAAAAAAAAATTATTTTGTGATTGAAGGATAATTGCTTTGCAGAATTTTGTTGTTTTCTGTCAAACCTCAATATGAATCACCCATCAGATCAGATCAGTCACTCAGTCGTGTCTGACTCTTTGAGACCCCATGAATCATAGCACGCCAGGCCTCCCTGTACATCACCAACTCCCGGAGTTCCTTGAGACTCACGTCCATCGAGTCAGTGATGCCATCCAGCCATCTCATCATCTGTCGTCCCCTTCTCCTCCTGCCCCCAATCCCTCCCAGCATCAGAGTCTTTTCCAATGAGTCAAGTCCTCAAATGAGGTGGCCAAAGTACTGGAGTTTCAGCTTTATCATCAGTCCTTCCAAAGTAATCCCAGGGCAAATCTCCTTTAGAATGGACTGGTTGTATCTCCTTGCAGTCCAAGGGACTCTCAAGAGTCTTCTCCAACACCACAGTTCAAAAGCATCAATTCTTTCATGCTCAGCCTTCTTCACAGTCCAACTCTCACAGCCATACATGACCACAGGAAAAACCATAGCCTTAACTACGAACCTTTGTTGGCAAAGTAATGTCTCTGCTTTTGAATATGCTATCTAGGTTGGTCACAACTTTCCTTCCAAGGAGTAAGCGTCTTTTAATTTCATGGCTACAGTCACCATCTGTAGGGATTTTGGAGCCCAGAAAAATAAAGTCTGACACTGTTTCCACTCTTTCCTCATCTGTTTCCCATGAAGTGAGGGAGCAGATGCCATGATCTTCGTTTTCTGAATGTTGAGCTTTAAGCCAACTTTTTCACTCTCCACTTTCACTTTCATGATAGGCTTTTGAGTTCCCCTTCACTTTCTGCTGTAAGAGTGGTGTCATCTGCATATGTGAGGTTATTGATATTTCTCCTGGCAATCTTGATTCCAGCTTGTGTTTCTTCTAGTCCAGCATTTCTCATGATGTACTCTGCATATAAGTTAAATAAACAGGGTGACAATATACAGCCTTGACGAACTCCTTTTCCTATTTGGAACCAGTCTGTTGTTTTATGTCCAGTTCTAACCCTTGCTTCCTGACCTGCTTACAAATTTCTCAAGAGGCAGATCAGGTGGTCTGGTATTCCCATCTCTTTTAGAATTTTCCACAGTATATTGTGATCCACACAGTCAAAGGCTTCAGCATAGTCAATAAAGCAGAAATAGATGTTTTTCTGGTACTCTCTTGCTTTTTCCATGATCCAGCAGATGTTGGCAATTTGATCTCTGGTTCCTCTGCCTTTTCTAAAACCAGCTTGAACATCAGGAAGTTCACGGTTCACGTATTGCTGAAGCCTGGCTTGGAGAATTCTGAGCATGACTTTATTAGCGTGTGAGATGAGTTCAATTGTGTGGTAGTTTGAGCACTCTTTGGCATTGCCTTTCTTTGGGATTGGAATGAAAACTGACCTTTTCCAGTCCTGTGGCCATTGCTGAGTTTTCAAAATTTGCTGGCATATTGAGTGCAGCCCTTTCACAGCATCATCTTTCAGGATTATTTGAAATAGCTCAACTGGAATTCCATCACCTCCACTAGCTTTGTTCATAATGATGCTTTCTAAGGCCCACTTGACTTCACATTCCAGGATGTCTGGCTCTAGGTCAGTGATCACACCATCGTGATTATCTGGGTCATGAAGATCTTTTTTGTACAGTTCTTATCACCCATAGGTATACATATATCCCCTTCCTTCTGAATCTCCCTCCCATCTCTCTCCCCATTCCACACTTCTAGGTTGATACAGAGCCCCTGTTTGAGTTTTCTGAGTTATACAGCAAATTCCTGTTGGCTATCTATTTTACATATGGTAATATAAGTTTCCATGTTACTCTTTGCATACTTCTCACCCTTTCCTCCCTTCTTTCCAATTCCATAAATCTATTCTCTATGTTTGTTTCTCCATTGCTACCCTCTAAATAAATTCTTCAGAACCATTTTTCTAGATTCTGTATATGTGTGTTAGAATAGGACATTTATCTTTCTCTTTCCAGTTGAAAAAGACATATGTATCCCATTGTTCATTGCAGCACTATTTACAATAGCTAGAACATGGAAGCAAGCTAGATTCCCATTGTCAGATGAATGGATAAAGAAGTTGTGGTACACCTCTTGTTTTTTTTTTGTTTTTGTTTTTTTTTTTTAACTAATAAGCAATAAACATTTATTTTGGTATCAAATTCCAGATACAGGTGTGTATACTAAAGAGATAGCAATAGGACAATTCCTAAAATATTTGGAACAGTCAGGTTTGCTTCCATTTCAAATTATGCCTTTGTTTAAGAGACTGCATTATAAACATTTTGCTAAAAAGTATTCAGGAGTTTTTATTTTTTTTATTATTTTTTTTATTTTATTTTTTTAATTTTATTTTATTTTTAAACTTTACATAATTGTATTAGTTTTGCCAAATATCAAAATGAATCCACCATAGGTATACATGTGTTCCCCATCCTGAACCCTCCCCCCTCCTCCCTGCCCATTCCATCCCTCTGGGTCGTCCCAGTGCACCAGCCCCAAGCATCCAGTATCGTGCATCGAACCTGGACTGGCAACTCGTTTCATACATGATATTTTACATGTTTCAATGCCATTCTCCCAAATCTTCCCACCCTCTCCCTCTCTCTCAGAGTCCATAAGACTATTCTATACATCAGTGTCTCTTTTGCTGTCTTGTACACAGGGTTATTGCTACCATCTTTCTAAATTCCATATATATGCGTTAGTATACTGTATTGGTGTTTTTCTTTCTGGCTTACTTCACTCTGTATAATAGGCTCCAGTTTCATCCACCTCATTAGAACTGATTCAAATGTATTCTTTTTAATGGCTGAGTAATACTCCATTGTGTATATGTACCATTGCTTTCTTATCCATTCATCTGCTGATGGACATCTAGGTTGCTTCCATGTCCTGGCTATTATAAACAGTGCTGCGATGAACTTTGGGGTACATGTGTCTCTTTCCCTTCTGGTTTCCTCAGTGTGTATGCCCAGCAGTGGGATTGCTGGATCATAAGGCAGTTCTATTTCCAGTTTTTTAAGGAATCTCCACACTGTTCTCCATAGTGGCTGTACTAGTTTGCATTCCCACCAGCAGTGGAAGAGGGTTCCCTTTTCTCCACACCCTCTCCAGCATTTATTACTTGTAGACTTTTGGATCGCAGCCATTCTGACTGGTGTGAAATGGTACCTCATAGTGGTTTTGATTTGCATTTCTCTGATAATGAGTGATGTTGAGCATCTTTTCATGTGTTTGTTAGCCATCTGGATGTCTTCTTTGGAGAAATGTCTATTTAGTTCTTTGGCCCATTTTTTGATTGGGTCATTTATTTTTCTGGAGTTGAGCTGTAGGAGTTGCTTGTATATTCTCGAGATTAGTTGTTTGTCAGTTGCTTCATTTGCTATTATCTTCTCCCATTCTGAAGGCTGTCTTTTCACCTTGCTAATAGTTTCCTTTGATGTGCAGAAGCTTTTAAGGTTAATTAGGTCCCATTTGTTTATTTTTGCTTTTATTTCCAATATTCTGGGAGGTGGGTCATAGAGGATCCTGCTGTGATGTATGTCAGAGAGTGTTTTGCCTATGTTCTCCTCTAGGAGTTTTATAGTTTCTGGTCTTACGTTTAGATCTTTAATCCATTTTGAGTTTATTTTTGTGTATGGAGTTTTTATTTTTAAAACCACAATCAGTCGGCAGGTTTTACTTTCTTTCTTACCGGTTCACAGCTACAGAACTGAAACAGATCCTGATAAGTCATCTTACTCAGGACACATTACCTTATGAAAATTAAGAATTAAATGCATTTGATTTTCTTTTTTCTTTACTGAGACTGTTTGAGCCCTATTTAATGAACAGGTACTTGCCATTAGATATTTCCAATGGCAAAGTTGAAAGAAATACCATAGTCAGTGTGAATATACAAAGGAAGGCAATAGGTATCATCATCCTAGTATAAACTGAAAAAAAAATGCCATTTGTACTTTAATCTTGCTTTCTCTTGATTATTATTATATATAGAGGATTCTCAAGAATAATATTGCCTGATTTCATTGGTCCAGGATTAAATGCCTCTGTGGAAAAGGTCCATTTCGAGCAGAGGCAAAGAATTAGAAGCATTTCAATCATTTCTGATTGAGATCACAAGTGAAACACCAGAAAATAAAACATAACTGATTATTGACAGATTTTCTCTTGTAATTTATTGTCAGTGAATTTTGGTGCAAACTAAAGAAAGTTTTAGAGTGAAAACACCTTTCCAGAATGTGTCTCAAGAAGTGAACTTGAGGATATGGTTTACAGAAAAGTTACCAAACTTTGCTCTGATATCAAAATTTAAGTTAATGGTAGTCCATTTGGCGGGCTCCAAAATCACTGCAGATAGTGAGTGCAGCCATGAAATTAAAAGACACTTACTCCTTGGAAGAAAATCTGTGACCAATCTAGACAGCATATTAAAAAGCAGAGACATGACTTTGCCAACAAGGTCCATCTAGTCAAAGTTATGGTTTTTCCAGTAGTCATGTATGGATGTGAGAGTTGGACTATAAAGAAAGTTGAGAATAAAGAATTGATGCTTTTGAACTATGGTGTTGGAAAAGACTCTTGAGAGTCCCTTGGACTGCAAGGAGATCCAACCAATCAATCCTAAAGGAAATCAGTCCTAAATATTCATTGGAAGGACTGATGCTGAAGCTGAAATTCCAATACTTTGGACATCTGATGCGAAGAACTGACTCATTGGAAAAGACTCTGATGCTGGGAAAGATTGAAGGTGGGAAGAGAAGGGGATAATAGAGGATGAAATGGTTGGATGGCATCTCTGACTCAATGGAGATGAGTTTCAGTAAGCTCGAGGAGTTGGTGATGTACAGGGAAGCCTGGCGTGCTGCAGTCCATGGGGTCTCAAAGAGTCAGACACGACTGAGCAACTAAACTGACTGACTGATTCCATCTAGATGGAATTCATTCTAGTATGTGATTGTTCTCATGAACTGTCTGGTGCCAAATCTGTCTCTGCAAATATTCAGTCCTCTTCACTGGCCATCTCAATTACCCGACTCCATCATTTCCCATTAGAACTACCCTCCAGCCTATCCTCAACTCTTTTTTTATGCCCTTTACTCTCATTTTCTCACCACTCAACTTTATCTGCCTTCTCTACTTATGTCCTCTTAAATGTCAGGAATGTGCTACTTTATCTGCCTTCTCAACTTATGTCCTCTTAAATGTGCTACTTTATCTGCCTTCTCTACTTATGTTCTCTTAAATGTCAGGAATGTGCTACTTATATCTTAGAATGATTTTTCTTTTCTATCTTCCTTTACTCAGCCATACTTCACTGCTCAGCCATACTTTTACACTGTTGACCACCCCCTCTTTCTTTGGAATTCTCATCCTTTGAGATCCCTGCAATTATTAGCAAATTGTTAGCACTTTTTAGAATTTCTCATTTCATTTCCTAAAATTCCCCATTGTTTTATCCTCATTTCTCTCTATGACATACATGTTGGTATACATCCAGATCTATGACTGCTAAGACTGCCTAATTTCTTAATGAAATGAAATCCTAAATGCTTATATTCTTATTTGAGCTCAGTATCTGACACTTTTCTTTTCTTTCTTTTTTTATTTATTTATTTTTAATTTTATTTTATTTTTAAACCTGAAACACTGTATTAGTTTTGCCAAACATCAAAACGAATCCGCCACAGGTATACATTTTGGGCTCCAAAATCACTGCAGATGGTGACTGTAGCCATGAAATTAAAAGACGCTTACTCCTTGGAAGAAAAGTTATGACCAAGCTAGATAGAATATTGAAAAGCAGAGACTTTACTTTGCCAACAAAGATCTGTCTAGTCAAGGCTATGGTTTTTCCAGTGGTCTTGTATGGATATGAGAGTTGTACTGTGAAGAAAGCTGAGCGCTGACGAGTTGATGCTTTTGAACTGTGGTGTTGGAGAAGACTCTTGAGAGTCCCTTGGACTGCAAGGAGATCCAACCAGTCCATTCTGAAGGAGATCAGCCCTGGGATTTCTTTGGAAGGAATGATGCTAAAGCTGAAACTCCAGTACTTTGGCCACCTCATGCGAAGAGTTGACTCATTGGAAAAGACCCTGATGCTAGGAGGGATTGGGGGCGGGAGGAGAAGGGGATGACAAAGGGTGTGACGGGTGGATGGCATCACTGACTCGATGGATATGAGTCTGTGTGAACTCTGGGAGATGGTGATAGACAGGGAGGCCTAGTGTGCTGCAATTCATGGGGTCGCAAATAGTCAGACACAACTGAGCAACTGAACTCAACTGAACTGATGCATATTTGCATTATCTCTAAATCAGTGTTAGTGGTTATTTAACCACTTACTAAGAAATAGATTTCTTAATTCAACAAGTGTGATTCTTTTTAACTAGAAAGCCAAATTGCTGCCTCTACTTTCATTGGATAAATTTTGCTTAAATTTCTACAGTAACAAAGAAATATTAAACTTTGCTATTGACTGTAATATTTGGACTGTGAACAGATTTATACTCACTATAATTCAAATGCTTTATCATCCACATCATTCATTCATATCTCCAAGTTGTAAAACTGGGAATGTTCACATACATCTCAAACTTCCCCTTTACTAAACTTATTGCCTATTTCCCATGTCTCCAAGTTTTTTGTTTTGTTTTGTCATACTACTTTCTAAATGTCTATTGAGCCACACCTTATGTGATTTTAAGATTTTATTTTAGCCTATACTACTTTAATAGCTTCCTATGTTACTTTAATTCTTTCCTCTATTGGTCCACTCCAGTCCATGTCTTAACCATCAGGGGAGTGAACTTTCTAAACTGTAAATTTGATTATTTCACTCCTAAATTTCAGATTACTTTTCTTTCAAAAGATATTTACTCAGACACCTGCATCAAAATCAGTTGTTTTTTTGTTGTTGTTTTGTTTTGTTTTTTAGTAGTGCTCATTATTTGGGCTTCCTTGGTAGTAAGAAATCTACCTGCCAATGTAGAAGATGTGGTTTTGATCCCTGGGTTGAGAAAAAATCCCCTGGAGAAAAAAATGGTAAGCCCACTCCAGTATTCTTCCTGCATGGGGAATCCCATGGACAGAAAAGCGTGGTGGACTACAGTTAATGGGGTCTCAAAAGAGTCGGACACAACTTAGCGACTAAAAAACAACAGAGACTGTCACAAAATTTATTTTTTTAAGTTTGGTAAAATACCTTCCATGAATAAATACTTAACTTGAGGTAGACATAACATTATTACAACAGTTTCAGCTAATCATCAACCAATAGTAGTCATCTCAGCTAGTTGAACACTTAATTATATTGGGGGACATAAAACTAAATGGAATCATAAGCATAGAGTACCACTAATGTGATCATTTAGCAATAAGATTTGTCAGATTTTTATACCAAAATTTACTTTTATTATAAATCAATTTCTGGATAAATATTGATTAAATTAGTTTATATAGAGATTTAAAAAAATATACTTATGTTCATATATGATCCCCTTTATAGGTATTTTACAATTTTGATAGTTCAGTATGAAAAATACTATGTATTCTACCTAAGCATACTTATTACACAGAACCTGATTATAAAAATTCCTTTTAAATGCCATTTTATAATATTGATTACAATATTATTTCAATCAATGATAAGAGCAAACAGTTTAAAATTCTTACAAATGTAACTGTGACTATATGCATAAATAAAACACCAGGGTTCCTGAGTTAACCCAGGTAAAAATAAAGGTGTATCAAACAGAAAAGACAGGTTTTGTTGCTTTTGCTTATGTAATGGGGAGTTGATATCTATTTATACTTGTGCACACTTTTATGTATGCAAACTTTCTGTGCATTGATTGTAAATAAAGCCTAGAATATCTTATGGTATCAGTAGCCTCATGGCCAAGGTAAATGCTTTTTCAACAAGTGAAAACATTAGCTACCGAACAACTGCTGTGTATCAAGAATTATGTCAAGTATTTCATAGGCATTTTCTGCATTAATTTCTTCTAATAACTTTAATTATCTAATAATTTCTCTAATAACTGAGATAGATGGACCAAGGTAAAACAGAGCAGTAATGTAACTTGGTGTGATCCAATTTTTAGGATCCAAAAAATTTACCAGAATATGGCTATTTCTGCTAGTACCCCAAGTCAACTTGGGGTTACATCCTTGTCACATCCTTACCATTCAGTTGGAGTGAAGGGAAGCCCTTTGGTAAGCTCTTCAGATACCTGTACATTTTTCATATTTTCATGAAAATGTAGTTAAAGTTGTTAAAACTGTGGATCTTTCAGACATTCCAAGGATGTAAAAATGATTTCCCATTTATTTCTCTACTGAAACTGGTTTCTAATGACTGATTCTCCAAATGATACAAAATCATGCACTTGCGTTTGAGTTGGCCATGATATAATATAAAGAATCAAATTAATGCTGTGACTGAATTCAAATAATTTTCATGGATAAACACAGTAAGCCAAAATGATCTTTAAATGTTAACACCTTATTCTGAATGCTCCATTACTAAGAATACCACATTTAGCCTATTAACTAAATTATAAATGAATTTACATGGTATTCAAGATGTGTAGTTTTCATTGACTCTATAAAATAAATTTTATGTCAATAATTGTATAAATTACAATTTGCAGATTTATATAATCTTAAATACTGCTTTTGAGTGCTGCTGCTACTGCTAAGTCGCTTTAGTCGTGTCCGACTCTGTGCGACCCCATAGACAGCAGCTCACTAGGCTTCCCCGTCCCTGGGATTCTCCAGGCAAGAACACTGGAGTGGGTTGCCATTTCCTTCTCCAATGCATGAAAGTGAAAAGTGAAAGTGAAATCGCTCAGTCGTGTCCGACTCTTAGCGACCCCGCAGACTGCAGCTTACCAGGCTCTTCCGTCCATGGGCTTTTCCAGGCAAGAGTACTGGAGTGGGGTGCCATTGCCTTCTGAGTAGTTGGCAACAATATTTACGTTTATTGATAATCATCAGATATCTAGCTTTCAAAACATTTGCACATGCCATTTCTCTCTTGCTTCCCTAAGATGGCATCTTTGCTCTTCCAGCTGTTGTTTAAAAGTTTTATGGGATCGGATAGAAATTGCTTACATTTTTACCTGTATTTTCAAGTCATAGTAATTAAGTTTGCAAAACTGGACACAATAATGGAGTCTTACTATAGTTGGGGAAATAACTACGAATATAAAATCAAATAAGTTTGGCTTCATGCAAATAAGGATGATGTTAAAATAAGCATGGTGCAATGTACTATCCTTAAATATTCACCTTTGCCTTCAAACAGAATATTTTTATATGCAGAACAAAATGCATCTATGCAGAACTGCAAAATCTACAATTTTGTATCATCAGTTCTCATTATTTGCAGTAGTTATGTAAACTCTCTACAAACACTGAATTAGCAAATAATGAATCATTGTTCTAACTGCCTCCAGCCTTTTATATAATATGCCATGTAGTAATATAAACAAATTCTTCCATTAGCTTTTATTTTTAAACTTGACTTTGAACGTATGCTGTAGATTGAGTTCGCCAAACACAGAAGCTAAGACAGAGTTTGGGGTGGAAGATATTTATGGGGCAACACTGGTGAAAAGAAGCAGAAGACACACTCTGGAAAACGATGTCGAACTATGTTGTCATTGTGACAAATAACTGATCAATTCTGTGAGGAGGTGCTTAACGAATATCATCTATCAATGCAAAGTGACAGCCTAATGGCTAAGATGGCCAGTCATTTACATGTCCACTTTGCTCAGTCACAAGATTTAGGTTGCTTAGGAAGGGCATGGCCTTGGAGAAGGTGGCTACTCTGCTGAGATGGACTCCTGTGGAACCCAGAGTTGAGAGTATCTGCTCTTCACATCCCACAGTGGGGCATCATATCCTTCCTTGTTTTCCAATATGGGAGGCACATTTCTTAATGTGCCATAATAGGTGATTTATCTTTCTTAATATACTGAAAGGAGATTGTTACAGCCTATACAATGTAATAACCGCATATGTTACATCTCATTAAAAATAATATAATTTTTAAAAATAAGATAAAAGTCATTTTGGAATCCCAAAATCTCACTGGAAGACTGCAGTGTATAAGTAATTGTATTAGGTAATTTGATATTTGGAATTAGCATAAATACAGATGAAAATATGGAAAATCATTCAAAACATATGTGTATGTCATTTAAAAAATGTCTTAAACTGTTTCTTTGGCAGATATATTATTTATTCATAATAATTTATGACTTTAAAATTTTGAGTTTTTAAAGAGGATACTCGTTTAAACTCCTGCCTTTTTATGAAGAGCTTGAAAAGGAAACTATTTCCATAAACTCCCAAAGTTTTCCTTATTCCAAGCAATCTAGCCAGTAGAATGGCATCCATTTGCACAGACTGGTGGACTCATTTAAGTTTTGGATTTTACTCATGCAAAACATGTACACTGTAATATGTGCTTAATAATCTCTACCACTTTGCAAGATAAATCTGCTTTAAAAATTTTCATGTTGTCAGGCATCATAAAACTGTCAGTTTTCTTTCTTGCTATACTGGATGTTCTAAAGATAGATATATGTTTTTAGAACTATTTTGATCACAGAAATGTACACTAGGCCAAGAGGGAAAAATGTGTTGGCAAAGTGAAATCATATATCATAAAAGCCATGTTTATATTCTGTAAGCCAATATTTTTTTTAAGATTGGGCACCTGCAAAATATGGATGATGATGTTAGATTTCCAGAAAGCTATTGTTTATGTAGTGTGACTCTTATGGGGTATATCCGGTTGCCAAACTTTACATGCCTTGGGCCTACACTGCTCATTAGTCACAGAAGTGTATTTCAGCTCAGATTTTCACATGGGATAAACTTTTGGGTTTTTTTTTTGGGGGGGGTCAGTTGTTATAGCTGTTGTTTAGGCTAAATTTTTATGTTTAGGCTAAAATTATTTTCATAATTTTATTATAGTGTACATATAGACATTTAAAGGACCATAACAAACTTAATAATCATATTCTATTGGTAGAAATGGTCTCTTGCTTTGTATAATTTTCCTCTGCTCTTGAATTTTCTCTTGTTTTACAACCAAATCTTTTCACTTGCTTCTCAAGCAAAAATAGTTGAGTTTAAGTAATTTTCTTAAGGAAGTAAAAAAATTGCAGAGGGGTTTTAAATTATTGAAAATTATTATTTATTTTATATTCTAACTAGAAATGATCTAAAGGAACTAAAGAGCCTCTTGATGAAGTGAAGAGGAGAGTAAAAAGGCTGGCTTAAAACTCAACCTTCAAAAAATGAAGATCATGGCATCAAGTCCAATCACTTCATGGCAAATAGATGGGGAAACAATGGAAACAGTGAGAGACTTTACTTTTTGGGCCCCAAAATCAATGCAGATGGTGACTACAGCTTGTGCCTTGGAAGAAAAGCTATGTCCAAACTAAACAGCATATTAAAAAGCAGAGACATTACTTTGCCAACAAAGGTCCATCTAGTCAAAGCTATGATTTTTCTAGTAGTCATGTATGGATGAGAGAGTTGGACTAAAAGAAAGCTGAGCACCGAAGAATTGATACTTTTGAACTGTGGTGTTGGAGAAGACTCTTGAGAATCCCTTGGACAGCAAGGAGATCAAACCAGACAATCCTAAAGGAAACCAGTCCTGAATATTCACTGGAAGGACTGATACTAAAGCTGAAGCTCCAATGCTTTGGTCACGATGCCAAATACTGACTCATTAGAAAAGACTCTGATTTTGGGAAAGATTGAAGGCTGGAGGAGAAGGGGGCGACAGAGGATGAGATGGTTGGATGGAATCACCAAGTTGATGGGCGTGAGTTTGAGTAAACTCCAGGAGTTGGTGATGGACAGGGAAGCCTTGCTTGCTGCAGTCCATGGAGTCACAAAGAGTCGGACATGACTGAGCAACTGAACTGAATTAAACTCCTTTATTTTATAGATCAAGATATTTTAAATCAACATTTAAAACTTACCTGAAGTAACCCAGCTATATTATTTAAGATCTGGGTATACATTCAGATTTTCTTATTGGCTTTCATTGTTTTGTCCTCTAAACTATATTTCTACTATTTTATAATCAATTTGCATTTCATATTAGATTATTTTAATACTTCATATTTGTAACTTTATTGAGATATAATTGACATATAACATTGTGAGAATTTAAGGTTGATTTGAAACACATATTTTATCTATTTATTCACTGACAGATCCTCTTGTTATTTCCATAGCTTGGCTATTGTGAATGATTTGTAATGACCATTGCAGATATATCTTCAAGATACTGTTTTAGTTTCCTTTTGAAGTAGTGTTGCTGGATCATATGGTAGTTGTATTTTTAATGTTTTGAAAAATTTTCATACTGTTTTGCATAGTGGCTGTATCAATTTCCACTCCTACCAACAATGTACTAGAGTTACCTGTTCCCTACATCTTCACCAACACTTGTTATCTCTGCTTTTTTTTTTATAATAGTCATTTTAACAAGTGTGAGGTAATAGAGAGGTTTTGAATTATATTTCCTTAATAGCTAATAATATTGAATACATTTTCATGTATTGATACCTGTTGGCCATTTGTAAGTCTTCTTTAGAAAAATATCTATTCAGTTCCTCTGCCAATTTTTAATAGGATAATTTTGGGAGTGTTGTTTGTTTTTCTATGCAGTTGTATGAGTTCTTTATATATTTTATATATTAACCCCTTATCATATACATGTTTTGAAAATATTATTTCCCATCCTGTAGATTGCCTTTTAACTATTGATGATTTCCTATGCTGTGCAGAAGATTTTAGGTTGGCGAGTCCCACTTATTTATTTTTGTTTTTGTTATCTTTGGCTTTTATGTCATATAAAAGAAATTATCACCAAGATCTTTCTCAAGGAGCTTACCACCTATTTTTTTTTTTTTTTTTTGCCCTAGGAGTTTGATGGTTTCATCTTTTACATTCAATTCTTTAATCCATCTTTATTTGACTTCTGTGTATTGTGTAATATAAGGGTAGAGTTTCATTTTTTTTGCACATGGTTATCAGATCAGATCAGTCACTCAGTCGTGTCCGATTCTTTGCGACCCCATGAATCGCAGCACGCCAGGCCTCCTTGTCCATCACCAACTCCCAGAGTTCACTGAGACTCACGTCCATCCAGTCAGTGATGCCATCCAGCCATCTCATCCTCTGTCGTCCCCTTCTCCTCCTGCCCTCAATCCCTCCCAGCATCAGAGTCTTTTCCAATGAGTTAACTCTTCGCATGAGGTAGCCAAAGTACTGGAGTTTCAGCTTTAGCATCATTCCTTCCAAAGAAATCCCAGGGCTGATCTCCTTCAGAATGGACTGGTTGGATCTCCTTGCAGTCCAAGGGTCTCTCAAGAGTCTTCTCCAACACCACAGTTCAAAAGCATCAATTCTTCAGTGCTCAGCCTTCTGTACAGTCCAACTCTCACATCCATACATGACCACAGGAAAAACCATAGCCTTGACTAGATGAACCTTTGTTGGCAAAGTAATGTCTCTGCTTTTCAATATGCTATCTAGGTTGGTCATAACTTTCCTTCCAGGAAGTAAGCGTCTTTTAATTTCATGGCTGCAGTCACCATCTGTAGGGATTTTGGAGCCCAGAAAAAAAAAGTCTGGCACTGTTTCCACTGTTTCCCAATCTATTTCCCATGAAGTGATGGGACCGGATGCCATGATCTTCGTTTTCTGAATGTTGAGTTTTAAGCCAACTTTTTCACTCTCCTCTTTCACTTTCATCAAGAGGCTTCTTAGTTCCTCTTCACTTGCTGCCATAAGGGTGGTGTCATCTGCATATCTGAGGGTATTGATATTTCTCCCGGCAATCTTGATTCCGGTTTGTGTTTCTTCCAGTCCAGCGTTTCTCTTGATGTACTCTGCATAGACGTTAAATAAACAGGGTGACAATATACAGCCTTGACGAACTCCTTTTCCTATTTGGAACCAGTCTGTTGTTCCATGTCCAGTTCTAACTGTTGCTTCCTGACCTGCATACAAATTCTCAAGAGGCAGATCAGGTGTTCTGGTATTCCCATCTCTTTCAGAATTGTGATCCACACAGTCAAAGGCTTTGGCATAGTTAATAAAGCAGAAATAGATGCTTTTCTGGAACTCTCTTGCTTTTTCTATTATCCAGCGTATGTTGCCAATTTGATCTCTGGTTCCTCTGCCTTTTCTAAAACCAGGAAGTTCATGGTACACATATTGCTGAAGCCTGGCTTGGAGAATTTTGAGCATTACTTTACTAGCGTGTGCTGCTGCTGCTGCTAAGTCACTTCAGTCATGTCCGACTCTGTGTGAGCCCATAGACGGCAGCCCACCAGGCTCCCCGATCCCTGGGATTCTCCAGGCAAGAACACTGGAGTGGGTCGCCATTTCCTTCTCCAATGCATGAAAGTAAAAAGTGAAAGTGAAGTCGCTCAGTCGTGTCCGACCCTCAGGGACCCCATGGACTGTAGCCTACCAGGCTCCTCTGTCCATGGGATTTTCCAGGCAAGAGTACTGGAGTGGGGCGCCATTGCCTTCCTTGTGAGATGAGTGCAATTGTGCAGTACTTTGAACATTCTATGGCATTTCACATGGTTATGCATTTTATCAATATTGTTTATCCAAGAATCTATCCTTTCCTTATCATATGTTCCTGGTTGTGCCTGTGTGTCAGTCATTTGTGACTCTTTGCAACCCCGTGCACTGTATCCCACCAGGCTCCTCTGTTCATGGAGGAACAAGGCAAGAAAACTGTAGTATTTTTGCCATTTCATACTCCAGGGGATCTTCCCAACCCAGAAATCAAACCTGCCTCTCTTGCATCTCCTGCATTGGCAGGCAGATTCTTTACCACTGAATCACTGGGAAGCTCTATATTCCAGGCTCTTTTGTCATAAATTAATTAACCATATATATATACATCTCCTTATTTCTAGACTCTTTCTTCTGTTCCATTGATCTGTGTATCTGTTTTTGTGCCAATAGAATGCTTGTTTGATTATTATAACTTTGTAATATAGTTTGAAATTAACTAATACTTCAACTATTAAAAAAAAGAAAAAATATAATACAGGTTGATAGGGAAAATAACATCTACTTTTGGTAGGTAAATGGAAAGTAATAATAGTATTTCGGTTTTCTAAATGTGGAAATTTAAATCAGATTTTGGATTTGTTTGAATTAGATATGTCCTCAGGGAAAAAAAATTAATGAAAATTGGAAATCTGAGAACTTGTATTTCTAATTCCTATATATGATAATAATTTAAATAGCATAAGACAAAATGTTAATTTCAGATAAGAATCTACCATGTCACAAATATCAGCTCCCTGTTTATATTAAAGAACTCAATTAGAAGAACTTTCTAAGCTTTCAGTGGTAACTATTAATGAATCTGCTCTTATTTCTTAATCCTAGTCACGTATATCAACTTGTTCCACATTGCTATACATACAAGATCTTAATTTTCAGGAATCCAAGAAACTTACCCTGTTTTTTTCCGGTCTCACTCTACCAATAGCTAGATTGTACCTGGACTAGACCTTGTGGTTCTTATGATTGTCAGATGCCCTCAAAATTAACCATCAGGAAATTTTGAAAGAGACCAGTTTTATTACTTACAAGTGCAGGAAATTACATGCACACCTGGGGACACACAGTGAGGTGCAGATTAGTGAGAGAAAGAGAGTACATGGGCCTGGAGTTATGTTTTTATTGCAGTCCATGGTGGGGTTAGATTTTTATGTGCTCACTCTTTATTGATGAATTTAAAACATAAGAGTAAAGTAGAAGGTTGCAGCAGAGGATGAGATGGTTAGATAGCATCGCCGACACAGTGGACATGAATTTGAGCAAACTCTGGGAATAGTGGAGGACAGAGGAGCCTGGCATGCTGCAGTCTAGGGGGTCGCAAAGAGTAGGGCATGACTTAGTGACCAAATAGCAGCAACAGGAATTTAAAGCATGGGAAGAGTAAAAACAAGTGCCTCAAATAGTCAGTTATTGAAATCAACCAAGATCTCTAAAATCATGGAACCTGGATGGGATGGAGGGAAGCTGGCCATTTATCTAGTCATGTGGCTGGACATGTGTTTATTTGAGATAGCAAATGTCTCAGCAATCAAGGTAATCAAAGCTTAAGTCAGGCACTTGCATTAAAAGCGAAAGCAAAAGCCAATGGGAATTTGCTATATGTCTTAGGAAACTCAAACAGGGGCTTTGTATCAACCTAGAGGGGTGGGAATGGGAGGGATGTGGGAGGGAGGTTCAAGAGGGAAGGGATATATGCATACCTATGGCTGGTTCATGTTGAGATTTGACAGAAAACAACAAAATTCCGTAAAGCAATTACCCTTCAACTGGAAAATAGATAAAAATTTTTTTTTAATTTTATTTTATTTTTAAACCCCAAATACTGTATTAGTTTTGCCAAACATCAAAACGAATCCATCACAGGTATACATGTGCTCCCCATCCTGAACCATCCTCCCTCCTCCCTCCCCACACCATCCCTCTAGGTCGTCCCAGTGCACCAGCCCCAAGCATCCAGTATCGTGCATCAAACCTGGACTGGCAACTCATTTCATACATGATATTACACATGTTTCAATGCCATTCTTCTAAATCTTCCCACCCTCTCCCTCTCCCACAGAGTCCATAAGACTGTTCTATACATCAGTGTCTCTTTTGCTGTCTCGTACACAGGGTTATTGTTACCATCTTTCTAAATTCCATATATATGCGTTAGTATACTGTATTGGTGTTTTTCTTTCTGGCTTACTTCACTCTGTATAATAGGCTCCAGTTTCATCCACCTCATTAGAACTGATTCAAATGTGTTCTTTTTAATGGCTGAGTAATACTCCATTGTGTATATGTACCACAGCTTTCGTATCCATTCATCTGCTGATGGACATCTAGGTTGCTTCCATGTCCTGGCTATTATAAACAGTGCTGCGATGAACATTGGGTTACATGTGTCTCTTTCCCTTCTGGTTTCCTCAGTGTGTATGCCCAGCAGTGGGATTGCTGGATCATAAGGCAGTTCTATTTTCAGTTTTTTAAGGAATCTCCACACTGTTCATTTTTTAAAAATACAAAAATAAATAAATAAATAAATAAAATAAATAAAGAGCAAAACAACAGCAGCAATAAAACAGAAAACCCTCCCAGGTTTTGTACTACAATTAGAATAGAGGCAGAAAAGCATCTATCCTTGGAAGTGATAGTGGGACTGCAAACTGAACCAGAGAAAATGAACAAATGTCAATTTTGATACACAAGGCAATCCCATAACTGCCTTTCTTCCCTCCTAAATTTTTTAACATCACCTATTGCCCATATACCACCTCTCTCCCAACTTAATCTCGCATCATCTGACTTCAAACTAGAAACTAACAAATTTATATAAAAATCAAATAAGTCTAAAACAGAATTGCCCTAACTCTACAGCCATATAACTAAGCCTTTACATTTTGGTTTCAATGAGGTGATATAAGATATATCAAGAATTATTTATTTAGCATTCACTGTACTATAAGAGAGAAAAGAACTTACATGGTTCATTTCAAATCTTAAAAGCAAATTACATGTAATTACAAATTACTTTTACATGGAGGCTATTGTTGAAATGCAGATTCCAGTTTCATCCACCTCGTTAAAAAAAAATGCAGATTACAACTCAATACAACTTGGGGGGCCTGAGACTGCATTTCTAGCAAGCTTGCAGATGATGCCAAGGCTACTCTACATATATTGATCATCGGCTATTTTTAAAATGCATGTTTAAGTGACATACTCAAATTTCTTAGCTAAATAATTAACAGAGGAAAGAGACTAAAGTGCAAGTATGTTTTATCAATACTTGAAAAAAATAGGCAGTGTTTAATTATAAAAATAATAGCTAGTATGTATTGAGATTTATTATATGACAGAGATTTGGCTAAATTATTTTGATGCATTCTTTTGTTTAACACTTACAGAACTCTTTAGAAGTAGTTACTATTATTAAACAAATATAACAGATTAAGATCTGATATTACAAAGTATAAGCAATTTGCCCAATATTAGAGAGATGTTAAATACTCAAAACAATATTGCATGCCAGCATCTAACTATAGAGTCCCTAATATCACATGTTATATGACATTGTTTCATAGAGTATCACAAAAGACTATGCCTTAAAAATGAGTCATCCCCATGAACATGCTCCACGTGGATTTTAACCCCCTTTCAAGAAATACTAATATTAAACAGTTTTCATTGTAAATTTCCTACCTCCAAAAGGGGAAAAGGATATGACTAAATAATTTTACCTCCCTGGAAATGGCAACCCACTCCAGTATTCTTGCCTGGAAAACCCCATGGACGGAGAGGCTACAGTCCATGGGGTTGCAAAGAGTGAGACATGACTTCACTTTCACTTTCACTTTACTCCTAATTAGAAATTAAAATTCAAATATTTTCCACTACTCTTACTGTGCTCAGGCCAAACACAAGAGTAGACTCATTGGATAGAGTTTTTTTACCTTGCAATTAATTAATTAATTAAGAACTTTAAAAAAAAAAAAGTTGTTCTTTTCATCATAGGAGACTGGAATGGAAAAATAGGAAGTCAAGAGATACCAGGAGTAACAGGCAAGTTTGACCTTTGGGTACAAAATGAAGCAGGGCAAAGATGAACAGTTTTGCCAAGAGAATGCACTGGTCATAGCAACCACCCCCTTCCAACAACACGAGAGACAACTCTACACATGGACTTCACTAGATGGTCAATACCAAAATCAGATTGATTATATTCTTGGCAGCTGAAGATACAGAAGCTCTATAAAGTCAGAAAACAAGACCCTGAACTGACTGTGGCTCAGATCATGAACTCCTTATTGCAAAATACAGACTTAATTGAAGAAAGTAGGGAAAACCACTAGACCATTCAGGTATGACACAAATCAACTCCCTTAT
Organism: Bubalus kerabau; assembly: GCF_029407905.1. Taxonomy (NCBI): domain Eukaryota; kingdom Metazoa; phylum Chordata; class Mammalia; order Artiodactyla; family Bovidae; genus Bubalus; species Bubalus kerabau. The sequence goes on from NC_073624.1 coordinate 254,757,318, forward strand.
AATTATACAGTGGAAGTGAAAATAGATTCAAGGGATTAGATCTCATAGAGTGCCTGAAGAACTATGGACGGAGGTTCATAACATAGTACAGGAGGCAGTGATCAAAACCGTCCCCAAAAGAAGAAATGAAAAAAAGGCAAAATGATTGTCTGAGGAAGCCTTAGAAAGAGCTGAGAAAAGAAGAGTAGTGAAAGGCAAAGGAGAAAGGGAAAGATATACCCATCTGAATGCAGAGTTCCAAAGAATAGCAAAGAGAAATAAAAAAAATCCTCCTATGTGAACAATGCAAAGAAATAGAGGAAAACAATAGAGTGTGAAAGGCTAGAGATGTCTTTAAGAAAATTAGAGATACCAGGGAATATTTCATAAAAAGATGGACACAATAAAGGAAGGAAATGGTATGGATCTAACAAGAGCAGAAGATATTAGGAAGAGGTGGCAAGAATACCCAGAAGAACTATACTAAAAAGATCATAATGACCCAGGTGTGATTATTCACCTAGAGCCAGATATCCTGGAATGCGAAGTCAGGTGGACCTTAAGAAGAATCACTGCAAACAAAGCTAGTGGAGGTGATGAAATTCCAATTAAGCTATTTCAAATCCTAAAAGATGATGCTGTGAAAGTGCTGCACTCAATATGCTAGCAAATTTGGAAAACTCAGCAGTGGTCACAGGACTGGAAAAGGTCAGTTTTCATTCCAATCCCAAAGAAAGGCAATGCCAAAGAGCGTTCAAACTACTTCAAAATTGCACTCATCTCACACCAGCAAATAATGCTCAAAATTCTCCAAGCCAGGCTTCAACAGTACATGAACTGTGAACTTCCAGATGTTCAAGCTGGATTTAGAAAAGGCAGAGGAATCAGAGATTAAATTGCCAACATCCACTGGATAATAGGAAAAACAAGCAAATTTAAGAAAAACATTATTTCTTCTTCATTGACTACACTAAAGTCTTTGACTTTGTGGATCACAACCAACTGGAAAACTCTCAAAGAGATGGGGATGTCAGACCACTTTACCTTCCCCCTGAGAAATCCTATACAGGTCAATGAGCAAATGTTAGGACAAGACATGGAAAAATGGACTCGATCTAAATGAAGAAAGGAGTATGTCAAAGCTGTATATGGTCACTCTGCTTATTTAACTTATATGCAGAGTATATCATGCAAAATGCTCAGCTGGATGAAGCATAAGCTGGAATTAAGATTGCTGGTAAAAATATCAACAACCTCAGATACGCAGATAACACCACCATTATGGCAGACAGTGAAGAGGAACTAATAAGGCCTCTTGATGAAAGTGAAAGAGAAAAAAAATGTTGGCTTAAAACTTAACATTCAGAAAACAAAGATTATGGCATCTGGTCCCATCACTTCATGGCAAATAGATGGAGAAACAATGGAAACAGTGACAGACATTATTTTCTTGGGCTCCAAAATCACTGCAGATGGTGACTTCAGCCATGAAATTAAAAGATGCCTGTTCTCTGGAAGAAAATAACCAACCTAGACAGCATATTAAAAAGCAGAGACATTACCTTGCCAACAAACATCCATCTTCTCAGTGTTATGGTTTTTCCAGTATTTATGTTTGGATGTGAGATTTGGACCATAAAGAAAATTGAGTGCCAAAGAATTGATGCTTTTGAACTGTGGCATTGGGGAAGACTTTTGAGAGTCTCTGGACAACAAGGAGATCAAACCAGACAATCCTAAAGGAAATTAGTCCTGATATTCATTGAAAGGACTCATGCTATAGCTGAAGCCCCAATAATTTGGCCACCTGATGTGAAGAACTGACTCTTTAGAAAAGACCTTGATGCTGGGAAAGATTGAAGGCAGGAGGAGAAGGGGACAATAGAGGATGAAATATTTGGGTGGCATCACACTTGATGAACATGCTTTTGAGCAAGCTCCAAGAGTTGGTGATGGATAGGGAATCCTGGCATGCTGCCGTTCATGAGGTCATGAATGGTCAAACATGACTGAGCACCCAAATGAACTGATAAAATTAACTATTATTAATTAAAATTCTAAACTTTCATTTCTTGATTTTAGATTTTAAATTCCATGTGCCTTTATTTTGCAAATTTCCAAATGTAAGAATGTCTCAAAATCATCAGTTCTCACGATAACAGGAAGAATAATTAAACCCCCATCCATTAAAGACATTTACAATCCAATTGTCGTGTATTATAGGACTTCCCTACCAGAGTAATGGAAAAGTAGATGGCAACCCACTGCAGCATTCTTGCCTGGGAAATCCCATCGACAGAAGAGCTGGCAGACTACAGTCTATGGGGTCGCAGAGTTGAACATGACTTAGTGACTGAGCATGCACCAGACTAATAATTCCCAAACCCTGTTGTTTGTTCAATCTAAGTTTCTATTGACTACTACAGACCACAGTAAGTACTTAATGCTGTCTGAGGGAAATTTAAAAGCAAAATGTGGAAGTCTTTTTGGAAACCACAGTAGTGTCAACTCATGCATTCTGAGACAATTAACCCTGATCTATGCACTGTGCCAGTTCTGCTCCTATCTCATTCTCCCTGGGTATCTGTGAGTAGGTTCAGATAGTGTGATGTCCTTCTCTTATAAGGTGATCGGTATAAGAATGCACATCTTAACTAAGCTGAGACAGAGAATCATTAACTTCAGGTTGCTAAAGGTGTAAAGTGAAATTGGATCAAATTATACCACAAAAACATGGGTGATAAGGCAGATTTTTTAAAGCTTCCCTGGTGGCTCAGCTTGGAAAGAATCTGCCTGCAATGCGGGAGACCTGGGTTTGATCCCTGGGTTGGAATGAAACCCTGGAGAAGGGAAAGACTACCCATTCCAGTATGCTGGCCTGGAGAATTCCATCGGACACAACTGAGTGACTTTCACTTCACTTCATTTCATACCACAAAAATCTGGGCTGTAAGGCAGATCTTTTTTAAGCTAGAGAAGAATGAATCAAATTGGGCCACAGAGAACTATTCAATGCCAAATAACATTTGCTTTTTGATGCCAAATTGAATTTGTACTGATAGATTTTGTAAAATAGTTCTATGTCTTAAAATGAATTTCTCCTTTCTGCTTCGGTTACTTAGTGTTACTTTTGTTATTTGCAACCAAAGACACCTCTTGAAAATAGCTACTTTCTTAGCTATATAACCTTGAGTACAGTCCTTGGTTCCTTAACCTCTGAATCTCAGCTTACTCAATATTTTACATTCTTGTATGATTACTACAATGAAACCAAATAATTCATGTACATTTGTAAGCTTAATACTTGACCAAAAGTAAGGCTCAGATAATGCTGTTATTTACCTAAACAAAAATGAACAAACGAAAAATCTATGTTCCTTATCTCTACCATGGCCCTTTGTTTGCCTTTAAGAAGTAGGGCAGGGTTTAGCTGTTGTTTTAGGGACTTGCCACATTTAGGTGCCTCGAAAAATTGATTAAAATCGTTATATGTGTTATCATTTAATACTCAAATTATAAAACAGTATAAATGTTTATTATTTACAATTATTTGCATAATTTTCTTCTGATTTGCAAAGGAACATTGATATTTAAATTCAAAATCACCATACATTTGTTACACTTTCTAAAAAGTACAAGACATGTATCTCACAACATGATACATATTTAAGTTTTCTGTCACTGTTTATGGTTGCTACTTTAAAGAAAAAAAGACTCAAATAAGATATTACTTACTGATTGTAATTCAGCCCTCCTAGTGCTATTAAATGCAGTATAACAATTGGTCTATATTTGAAAATAATAACTTCTGTTTATTCTACAGAGAATTCCTTTACAATAAGTATCATCCATTATAAAGATATTCCTTTATATTTAATAGTAAATTTTATTTGTAAATGACACCCCACTCTAGTACTCTTGCCTGGAAAATCCTATGGACGGAGGAGCCTGGTAGGCTGCAGTCCATGGGGTCGCTAAGTGTCGGAAATGACTGAGCAACTTCACTTTCACTTTTCACTTTCATTCATTGGAGAAGGAAATGGCAACCTACTCCAGTGTTCTTGCCTGGAGAATCCCAGGGATGGCGGAGCCTGGTGGGCTGCTGTCTATGGGATCGCATAGAGTAGGACACAACTGAAGCCACTTAGCAGCAGTAGCAGATATATTTCTAATGCTTTCTCTCATGAACAAACCTCTAAAGACTTTTAGGTGGTATCCTGAAAGATGATGCTGTGAAAATGCTGCACTCAATATACCAGCAAATTTGGAAAACTCAACAGTGGCCACAGGACTGGAAAAGGTCAGTTTTCATTCCAATCTCAAAGAAAGGCAATGCCAAAGAATGCTCAAACTACCACACAATTGCACTCATCTCACACACTAGTAAAGTCATGCTCAAAATTCTCCAAGCCAGGCTTCAGCAATATGTGAACCGTGAACTTCCTGATGTTCAAGCTGGTTTTAGAAAAGGCAGAGGAACCAGAGATCAAATTGCCAACATCTGCTGGATCATAGAAAAAGCAAGAGAGTTCCAGAAAAACATCTATTTCTGCTTTATTGACTATGCCAAAGCCTTTGACTGTGTGGATCACAATAAACTGGAAAATTCTGAAAGAGATGGGAATACCAGACCACCTGATCTGCCTCTTGAGATATTTGTATGCAGGTCAGGAAGCAACAGTTAGAACTGGACATGGAACAACAGACTGGTTCCAAATAGGAAAAGGAGTTCGTCAAGGCTGTATATTGTCACCCTGTTTATTTAACTTCTATAAAGAGTACATCATGAGAAATGCTGGACTGGAAGAAACACAAGCTGGATTCAAGATTGCCGGGAGAAATATCAATAACCTGAGATATGCAGATGACACCACCCTTATCGCAGAAAGTGAAGGGGAACTAAAAAGCCTCTTGATGAAAGTGAAAGTGGAGAGTGAAAAAGTTGGCTTAAAACTCAACATTCAGAAAACGAAGATCATGGCATCCAGTGCCATCACTTCATGGGAAATAGATGGGGAAACAGTGTGAGACTTTATTTTTCTGGGCTCCAAAATCACTGCAGATGGTGACTTCAGCCATGAAATTAAAAGACACTTACTCCTTGGAAGGAAAGTTATGACCAACCTAGATAGCATATTGAAAAGCAGAGACATTACTTTGCCAACAAAGGTTCGTCTAGTCAAGGCTATGTTTTTCCTGTGGTCATGTACGGATGTGAGAGTTGGACTGTGAAGAAGGCTGAGCACCGAAGAATTGATGCTTTTCAACTGTGGTGTTGGAGAAGACTGTTGAGAATTCCTTGGACTGCAAGGAGATCCAACCAGTCCATTCTGAAGGAGATCAGCCCTGGGATTTCTTTGGAAGGAATGATGCTAAAGCTGAAACTCCAGTACTTTGGCCACCTCATGCGAAGAGTTGACTCATTGGAAAAGACTCTGATGCTGGGAGGGATTGGGTGCAGGAGGAGAAGGGGATGACAGAGGATGAGATGGTTGGATCGCATCACTGACTGGATGGACTTGAGTCTCAGTGAACTCCGGGAGTTGGTGATGTACAGGGAGGCCTGGCGTGCTGCAATTCATGGGGTCGCAAAGAGTCGGACACGACTGAGCGACTGATCTGATCTGATACAATAATAAATGGGTTACAATTATGATAAAATCTGACATGTCTGAGATATTTTTAGTACTTGAAACACACAAAATTAAATATTGTACAAGATCATCTCTAGTTGCAATAGTAGTAAACATTGTCTGTGGGTTTTTTTTTTTTTTCTAAACCTATGAGTCACTTCAGTAGGATCTGGTAGAAAGAAGGATGCGTTCACAATTTTATAAATATTCTACCACTTTGTCAAAGGTCAGTTATATCCTACAGAAGGAATTTAATGGGACCCACTGAAAGATAAACATTTAAAAACTTTATTCTGTGGGCTCACTTATCTTCTCACCTTTAGGACAGAATTTTGTATTAGGGTCCTTTTCCCACTTTCAAAATGCAGACTGTTGATTTTTTTTTTTTAAAGTATAAGATATTGCGTTTTTGTGTGTGGGTGGCAGAGGTGAGAGTACTTACGTCAATGACAAAATCAAAGTGTAAATTTCAACAACACTAGGAATCACAAGGGTAGAGCATTAGAAAAATATCTTGACTCTGCCCCCTTGGGCTACTCTTTGTCCTTCCCCTTTTCCTTTGCCAGATGACAAGTTTGAGGGGTGCTAAAAACAGGAGGGAAATTAACTTTCCTTTGGGCATAGGCATAATTTAAGCTAATGCTCATCTCACTTTCTAGAAAGTCACAAAGAGTAAGAAATAGAGCAGTCTCTACTGAAGGTATAAAAGATAAGTCACAAATTTAGTCTTGAATTCTAAAGAGAAAGCAGTACATTTTAATTTCATGCTAAAATACTGTGTGGATAATAAATTATATGATAATTTAACCAACTTTGTGTTTCAAAAATATAAACACTATTTTTATAAATATGTTATCCAAATTATATTTTATAAATTTTAGTATATATTATCCCAGACAAATATGTTAAAAATATTTATTGAGACTCATCTTCATATATAAGCATGAAATACATCTGCTGCTTCTAAGTCGCTTCAGTCATGTCTGACTCGGTGCAAACCCATAAATGGCAGCCCACCAGGCTTCCCTGTCCCTGGGATTCTCCAGGCAAGAACACTGGAGTGGGCTGCCATTTCCTTCTCCAATGCATTAAAGTGGAAAAGTGGAAAGTGAAGTCGCTCAGTTGTGTCTGACTTGTAGAGACCCCATGGACTGCAGCCTACCAGGCTCCTCCATTCATGGGATTTTCCAGGCAAGAGTACAGTAGTGGGTTGCCATTGCCTTCTCCTGAAATACATCAAACAGAAATTTAATCGCTACAATTGAAGTTTCTCTGAAATTATTTTGTTAAGAATTCAGCAAGTATTTCTTAATCCTCCCTTGGAGCATGCTAGGGATCTATCTCTGAACTGTATCTTCCCTAAATTCACATTCTGAAGTTCTAAACTTTATTTTTTGGGGCTCCAAAATCACTGCAGATGGTGATTGCAGCCATGAAATTAAAAGATACTTACTCCTTGGAGGGAAAGTTATGACCAACCTAGATAGCATATTGAAAAGTAGAGACATTACTTTGCCAACAAAGATCCATCTGGTCAACTCTATGGTTTTTCCAGTGGTCATGTATGGATGTGAGAGTTGGACTATAAAGAAAGCTAAGCACTGAAGAATTGATGCTTTTGAACTGTGGTGTTGGAGAAGACTCTTGAGAGTCCCTTGGACTGCAAGGAGATCCAACCAGTCCATTCTAAAGGAGATCAGTCCTGGGTTTTCTTTGGAAGGATTGATGCTAAAGCTGAAACTCCAATACTTTGGCCACCTCATGCAAAGACTTGACTCATTGGAAAAGACTCTGATGCTAGGAGGGATTGGGGGCAGGAGGAGAAGGGGACGACAGAGGATGAGATGGCTGGATGGCATCACCGACTGGATGGACATGAGTTTGGGTGAATTCTGGGAGTTGGTGATGGATAGGAAGGCCTGGGGTGCTGCAATTCATGGGGTCACAAAGAGTCAGACACAACTGAGTGACTGATACAGGGCTTTTAAGAATCAAGGTTATGTTAATAATAATTGATATTGAAAATATAATGATCACTTAATAATAGTAAAGGTTAAATAAGGGTGGAGGTCCTAATTCTATATGCTCTTGAGAAGAGATACCAGAGAGCCCTCTTGCAGAAGTGCTAAATTGCTCTCGTTCTCACACTTTATCTCTCTCTCCATATCTTATTCTCCCTTTCAGCATACACAAAGAAGAGGTCATATAGTACACAGCAAGATGACAGTTTCTTCTGAAGGCCAGGAAGAGATTCCCTCACCAGGAACTGAATCAGCCAGCACCTTGATTTAGAACTTGTAGACTCCAGAATTGTGGGGAAATGTTTCTGCTGACCTAGTGTACTATGGAAGAAAGTGAAGAGGAACTAAAGAGCCTCTTGATGAAGGTGAAAGAGGAGACTGAAAATGCTGGCTTAAAACTCAGCATTCAAAAAAGATCATGGCATCCAGTTCCATCACTTCGTGGGAAATAGATGAGGAAACAATGGAAACAGTGACAGATTTTATTTTCTTGGGCTCCAGAATTGCTGCAGATGGTGACTGCAGCCATGAAATGAAAAGATTTGCTCCTTGGAAGAAAAGCTATGACGAACCTAGACAGCACATTAAAAAGCAAAGACATTGCCTTGCCAACAAAGGTCAATCTATTCAAAGCCATGTTTTGTTTTGTTTTGTTTTCCAGTAGTCATGTATGGATGTGAGAGTTGGAATATAAAGAAAAGCTGAGCACCGGAGGATTGATACTTTTGAACTGTGGTGTTGGAGAAGACTCTTGAGAGTCCCTTGGGCTGCAAGGAGACCCAACCAGTCAATCCTAAAGGAAGTCAGTCCTGAATTTTCATTGGAGGGACTGATGCTGAAGCTGAAGGTCCAGTGCTTGGCCACCTGATGTGAAGAACTGACTCATTGGAAAAGACCCTGATTCTGGGAAAGATTGAGGGAATGAGGAGAAGGGGATGGCAGAGGATGAGATGGTTGGATGACATCACTGACTCAACTGACTTGATTTGAGCAAGCTCCAAGAATTGGTGATGGACAGGGAAGCCTGGCATGCTGCAGTCCATGAGGTCGCAAAGAGTCGAACATGACTGAGCAACTGAACTGAAGTGACCTAGTCTATGGTGTTTTGCTATGACAGCCAAGCTGACTAATAGAGAACATATGCAAAAAATAGTAATCCAGAAGGTGATATGGACAAGATATTCTTCCTATTATCCTTATGTAAAGATGTAAAGTCTGGAAATATAAATGAGTTACAGGAATAATTATTTTGAGAATAATTTTTCAATAGCACTTTATATGCTTTGCTGTGCAACAATAATCAAATTTATAAATATTAATTTATATTTAATACTTATTTCCTTTTAATTTTAAAATCTTATATTTCAATTACCTGATTCAGCAGTTTACATAATTTTTGTTTAAATTGCCCACTCCTTCCCATGACGGAAATATATGCCTGTTTCCAAATTAAGGAAAATACATGCATGTTCTGCTATACTAAAATAATGTATATTAGAAACATAAATATATTGTTTTTAAAAAGGTGAGTTAAAGTTTGAATAGAGTTTCTAATTATTTCTTTCATCATCCTAACAGCTATCCTGTGCATTTCTTAGAGCACACATATTCTAGTTGAGACCAGTGCACCAACACATCAGTCATATAAACTTATAAGTCATTTCACATTATATGTCCTCTTCATCAGTTCAGTTCAGTTCAGTTGAGTAACTCAGTCGTGTCCGACACTGTGACCCCATGGACTGCAGCACCCTAGGCTTCTCTGTCCATCACCAACTCATGGAGCTTGCTCAAACTCCTGTCCATTGAGTCAGTGATGCCATCCAACCATCTCGCCCTCTGTCGTCCATTTCTCCTCTTGTCTTCAATCTTTTCCAGCATCAGGGTCTTTTGCAATGTGTCAGTTCACATCAGGTGGCCAAAGTATTGGAGCTTCAGCTTCAGCATCAGTCCTTCCAATGAACATTCAGGCCTGATTTTCTTTAGGACTGATGGATTTGATCTCCTTGCAGTTCCAGGGACTCTCAAGAGTCTTCTCTAACACCACAGTTCAAAAGCATTTCTTCTTCGGTGCTCAGATTTCCTTATAGTCCAACTCTCATATCCATACATGACTGCTGGAAAAACCATAGCTTTGACTAGATGGACCTTTGTCGGCAAAGCAAAGTCTCTGGTTTTCAAAATGCTGTCTAGGTTGGTTATAGCTTTTCTTTCAAGGAGAATGCATCTTTTAATTTCATGGCTAAAATCACCATCTGCAGTGATTTTGGAGCCCAAGACAATAAAGTCTATCACTGTTTTCATTGTTTCTCCATCTATTTGCCAAGAAGTGATGGGTGGATGCCATGATCTTAGTTTTTTGAATGTTGAGTTTTAGGCCAGCTTTTTTATTCTCCTCTTTTCCACTCTCCTCTTTATAATTAAATGCATTTAGAACTGTGTAGGGCATTCAAGTGTATCAATAATTGATACTCAACAGTACTGCTTTCTTTTTCCTTCTAAGTATTATCTCCTTACCCCAGACTGTTCTCAGAATTTCTGAGAATTTGTCTGTATTTTTACTTTTAGAATTGAATACTATCCGCCCACAAAATCTTCATATATAATTACAGTTACAATTTGAAATTTTAAACTTGTTTGAAATCATATTTGTGAGTCTTTTTTTGTTTATACAGTTAATGTAGTCTGTGCAGACTTATCACAGAGAAACAAATGTTCACCAAGTCTACAATCACTAAGATCAGGGAGTAATGAGAATTAGAATTGTGTGTTTGTGGCATCTAAATGCTTTCATGATAGGAAGCATTCATCATATTAATAATACATTTCATATTTTAAGTTTTAGATATGACAGAACAACAAATATTTACAGTGAAAATATTTATTTAGATCCTGGATTTATTTAGATCCTGAGGACAGTTTGCCTACTAAATCATATTATGTGATTTTACAGTATTTCAGTTAAAAAAATTATAGAGAAATCAATCCATTATGCATATTTCTTTGAAATTTAACATGATACCATGTGCTATATATTTGAGTTCTGGCCCTCAAAGTTTTGTGCTGAATGAGACCATAAATCAGAATACCCCCACTACTTTTATGAGTTTTATGGCAATGGATGATGTTATGAAGAATTTATGAGGGCAAAATCTCCACTAACTACATAGTTATTGCATTTTCCAAAGGAATAAATCCTTGCTACCTGAAACCAGAGGTTATAAAGTTCTCAGTATTTTAGAATTCATAACTGACAGGACTAGTCCTAGGTCTTAATCATGGGGGGATGCTCTCCAGGTTGTAAAATGTTAAAAAAAAAAATGGACCAGAGAAGGAAGATTAATAGAGCTCAAGCCAAATACACCCTTGACTATATGTGTACCACCCCAGAATGGATTTGTACCTTTCCTGTTGATTAAACAATGAGATTGGGGCTTCTTGTGTAATAAGACATTTTACATATTTAGAAGTTTACACATTTATTTACCTAACTTGACATCAACTAGTTACTAATTGTTAAGACCTGTGAAGTAATATTAACATATTTGATGTTTACACTCACACAAACACACACACAGTCACACACACAGACACACACACACACACATAACATATATGTGGGTATGCTAAGTCGTTTCAGTCATGACCAACTCTTTGCGACCATATGGACTGTAGCCCACCAGACTCCTCTGTCCATATGATTCTCCAAGCAAGAATACTGCAGTGGGTTGTCATGCCCTTCTTCAGGGGATCTTCTCGACCTAGGGATTGAACCCATGACTCTTATGTCTTCTTCACTCCTGCATTGGCAGTCAGGTTCTTTACCACAAGCACCACCTGGGAAGCCCATATATATATATATATGTGTGTGTGTGTGTGTGTGTGTATATGTAAATATATATATATACATATATCTACACATTTACACACATGAAGAGGCTAGTTCTTTTCCTCTGTTTTACAGTTGATTTAGATAAATTCATAGGAACATGGAATCCATTTTCAAGTTTTGTTGAAATATTTTGTTTGTTCGATATTTAAGAGACAGGCCTTGCTATACAAATTGAAAGAGTATATAACTGTCCAGTATGAAAAACACAATTTATTCAGCTGAAGGAACACATACTGAAGGTGATAAAGTTTTTGATGTATACTTGTTGAATAGGTCAGTTTTAACTTTGTTCAGCTACATGCTGAAAAGATTAATAAGAAATTATTCATGCATCTCAAATTCTGAACTTCATAAATAATGATTTAAAGTAGAGCATTGGCTTCAATTTTTAAAATATGCAGTAATAATCTTAGATGCATTTAGGTTGAAAACGTTTTGGAAATGTATTTTCAAATAATTTAAGACTGATTTTTAAATAAGAAATATATGCACATGCAATGAAATGTGTCACCTTTTCACCACACCTCTCAGCTTTTTAGAATCCCCCTTTCTACTGAGAGCATATTTTTCTGTTTGCTTACAGATATCCATGAATATTCTATCATAGATACAAATATAATACATTCTAGTGCAAATGATAGCATAGTTTTCAAATAAATAACATAGAATACTCATTCTTCCGAAATTTCCCTTTTTAAATTTATACTTTTTTATGATATCTTTAAATTATTCTTATATATAGTTTTGGCACATTTTTATTGGCTATTGATATTTTGTTGCATACTCTATTTTTACCAAAGTCATTTGGTATTTTACTTTTAGATTATTTCCAGAGTTTTGAAAATACTGATAGTGCTACAGTACACATGTTCAGTTCATGAATGGATAAACATTTCTAAATGTATATCAAAGAAAATGTCATGCTTTTTAACTTCATTAAACATTGCCAATTTGCATCCAATAATTTGACTTAACAGTCTTACTGCTTGACTATAAGTATGGGTGCTAACTTTTCTCACACTCCCCCAGGACCATTATCAAGTTGTTTGAATTTTATTAATTCAAAGCTGAATTGCTTTAAATCATGTAACAGCTTTCTCTACTGCTGTAGTTCTCAACTATAATATGCCAGTGAATTTGAAGTATGTTCTTCAGCTGTAAGTAGAACATCTCTTTAATTTTTATGTCTAAATTTCATATGGTATTTCATAGTTTAGCCCTAATGTACACACCTTTCAAAATAGTTTAAGTTTTTGGCCAGTGTTTATATAAAAACTATAATATATATACTATAATATATACAAAACTATAATAAATATATATTTATATAAATATAAATAAAAACTATAAATATATATAAAACTATAATAATACAACATTAAAAGTTTACATGAGTGAATCAATCAAACATTATCAGAATCAAATATATTGATATTGGAAATGTGAAACAAGTGAAAAGTGCTAAGATGATAAGCAGTCTTGGGTAATGACAGTGCTAAATAAGGGCTTTAGTAGCATTAGAGTCAGTTTAAAGAATTCTCTCCCACTGTCAAATTGTTCTGACACAGTGTGTTTCATATCTGGTTTCTGTATTTGCTCATTTTTACAATAAATTCTATCTCATTAACAGTCCTTAAGTGTTAGCAAATGAAGGAAAGTGAGCAAATAATACAATAAAATATATTATGTACACAAAGCATTTGTTCATTAATATTAATAATTCCAACTGTTTTGGAAACAATGTTTAAAGGGGTTTACAAACTAATGTGATGGAGGTTTGTTGCTTATTTGTAGGTATTTTATTGTATTTTATTTTTGGGGGGATTTGGAGTTTGCATTACTCATTAAAACTCATTCTAATTGGGAAGAACTTGTGACTCTTCTAAAACATATTACTGTCTTTGAGTTATGAACATTCAGAGATATATACACAGAGAATATAAGAGATTATTCCCTTGAGCACCAAACTCAGAAAAGGGGGGCAGTCATTCCTTTCCATTAAAACAATTATTCTCAGATACTTAGAACAAGTCATTTTGGTCCTGGGAAATATAGACTGAATACTTGGACATTTAGTATTAGCAAATTCTTCTAAAGCTTTTCTAAATCTCTCTCAAAGAAACTAGCTATCTGTGTTGATGGTATTTCATTGACATCATATCTAGCATTACTTTCTGTGATTTCACAATAGAACTATGTGATTGGTGGAAAGCTTTCAATAGACATAGTAAAAATATATACTTCCCTTAATCGAACAAGGTACAGATTCATGAAGAGAATTATACAAGGAAGGAGAATCGAGAAGTCCAAGTCCCCAAAAAGTTGCAGAGTTGATGATAATGCTACATTCTTGGGGAGAAATTACTGTCCTTCACTAGCTTTAAAGGAGTTTTGATGCTTCCTTTTTATTCCCATTTACGTGTGTGTATGTGTGCGCATGCAGGCACACACATGCATGCTGTATGTAGACTCTCTTTTATGTATCTACCTGGTAAATAACATGTAAAACTCAGCACACTGCTGAGTATTTTGAAACTGACTAAATTCAATTCAGAAAAAAATCTAGCTCAAGGTCAATACTCACAGATTAACAGTCTTAAAATCCATTAGAGAAAGTACCTTTTGGTACACTGAATAAAAAATAACAAAAACAAGTGGCTATTTTTAACGTGATGAGATAATGCATTTAATTATTAATAAATATCTTTGTTCCTGGTATTTTCAAGCCTATGATTCATCATTGTTTTAAGAGGTATATAGTACATTTTATGCTCTTTGCCTTGAGTAAGAAATGACAAGCCAAAATAAGACAAGAATTTGTTTGCCTTCCTTGATTTTTGAGTTCCCAAGTTTATACCTTTTAAATTAAAATTTTGAAACAGTTTATGCACATATAAATATAAAAATATTTAATTCCATGTTGAGAAACATGATCGAAACTGTTTCCCTGAATTTGAAAGTGTTTTCTGGATTAAGGAAGAAAACATATAAAAAAAGAAGTAAGGAATATATGTAATGGGTCCCTGAGAAAAAAGATAGCAGGTTGAAAGCTATGCCCTATTACTTCTCTCCAAGTCTTGGCTTTGTATGAAGAATTAAAATCTCAGGTTTTCTAAGATCTGAGAGCAGATAAGCAACTGTGTCTCTTCCAGAGCTTGGAAAAGAGGCAAGGTCCTGTAAACTGCCTAACATTTCTTATCACTCAGTGGAGAGGTTCGGAAAAGAACATAGAGTTTAGTTATAGCAAATTAAATCTAGGAAACATGTCATTTGTTGCTAAGTCACTTCAGTTGTGTCCGACTCTGTGTGACCCCATATACGGCAGCCCACCAGGCTTCCCAGTCCCTGGGATTCTCCAGGCAAGAACACTGGAGTGGGTTGCCATTTCCTTCTCCAATGCATGAAAGTGAAAAGTGAAAAGGAAGTTGCTCAGTCATGTCTGACTCTTTGTGACCCCATGGACTGCAGCCCACCAGGCTCCTCCGTCCGTGGGATTTTCCAGGCAAGAGTACTGGAGTGGGGTGCCATCGCCTTCTCTGAAACATGTCATACATACCTGAATTTATGGATTTCAATTGACAACTGTAACATAGAAAGGATATTGAAAACCCGGAGAAAAAATAGCTAGATCAACAAACAACTATACATTTTACAAAGAGAAACAAGAGCTGCCAAAGGAAAGCATTATTTATTTGAATGTAGCATGAATACAATGGCTCTTGAAGAATTAGTTATCCATTATCTATGCCAAAAGGAAGACCAGCAGTAAATATTTTTGTTCGGTTTACACATTGACTTATTTACTGTGCATCTATGAAGAGTGTACTGTGGGAAATTAACTATAATGTGTGCTGTGTTTAGGTTATAAACTGAAAATTAACACATCTGTGAATGATCTAATGCCTGCTAATCGACATGATTTAATGAACCTCAATAGGGTGAAATGAGATAAAAGAATTGCTACATATACTTTACAACAGACTTCTTAGAATTTGTAATTTAACTTATCCTTCATAATTTTAAAGGGATACCTCATATTCTACAGAATGTACTGGAGGGAATTCTAACAACCTAAAAAATCAAATGAAATTTTGTTATATTTTTCTGTTGTGATATTGAAATAAAATGTGCATATATGACTGATTAACATGTTTTAGAATATTATTGCTTTTTAAATCTTCTATTTTCCACACAGAATAATGCATTTGAACAAAGACTACTGAGTTCAAAAGTTAAGAATTAATATTGCTGGTGCATTTGGACTTATAAAAAATATTTATGCTAAAAACATTGTCTAAAACAGTGACATTTATGACATTCATGTATAGATATATTTTATTTTGTACTAAATTCTTTATGAAAGCCTCTCAAGAGAGAATATATGTTCTTTTAAATCTAAATGGTGACCTATATGGGTACATAATTATGAAAACATGACGATTTTGTTGGAAAATATAAATGGTATGCAGTTGAAGAACAGACATATAAACCTATGATTTAAAAGATGGTAGTATTTCATTGTGTTTTGTTTCTTGTTGCATTTTTATGTAATAGTTTTCAAATTATAGAGCTTAAGGAACAACTACAGTGTAGTTCAAGGTTATAGTACCAGAAATGGAATTCTAACTGAAACATGGTATAAAGTGGAATTGTCCTGATGTCACAATTCATGAACTGTATACTTTTATTATGTCTATAAGTGGAAAGGACACTAAATTTATTTATTTATGAGATTTTGCATAAAGGAAAAGCATAGATGCTTTTAACATTTCATTTCACCAAAACATCAATGATTGATATTTTTGACTTAAAGTACAGGTTTGTTCCCACCCAAACACAAACCACTTTCTGTTGTTCAGTCACTCAGTCATGTCTAGCTCTTTCAACCCCATGGACAGCAGCATGTCAGGCTTCCTTGACATTCACTATCTCCTGGAGTTTTCTCAAACTCATGTCCATTGAGTCAGTGATGCCATCCAACCATCTCATCCTCTGTTGCCCCCATCTCCTCCTACCTTCAGTCTTTCACAGCATCAGGGTCATTTCCAGCATGTGCCTCTTCACATCAGATGGCCGAAGTATTGGAGTTTCGCATCAGTCCTGCCAATAAATATTCAGGGTTGATTTCCTTAAGGATTGACTGGTTTGATGTCCTTGCGATCCAAGAGACTCTCGTGAGTCTTCTC
Organism: Bubalus kerabau; assembly: GCF_029407905.1. Classification (NCBI taxonomy): domain Eukaryota; kingdom Metazoa; phylum Chordata; class Mammalia; order Artiodactyla; family Bovidae; genus Bubalus; species Bubalus kerabau. Next base: position 254,774,029 of record NC_073624.1, read on the forward strand.
CAGAACCACAATTTGCAAGCATCAATTCTTCAGGACTTAGCCTTCTTCATGGTCCTGCTCTCAAATCTATCTGTACGTGAATACTGAAAAGACAATAGATTTAACAATAGATTTAGCTATATGGACCTTTGTTGCCAAAGAGATGTCTCTGCTTTTTTAATGTGCTGTTTAGGTTGGTTGTAGCTTTTCTTCCAAGACCCAAGGGTCATTTAATTTCATGACTTCAGTCACTGTCTGCAGTGATTTCAGAGCCCAAGTAAATAAAATCAGTCCCTGTTTCCATTTTTTTCCCCCATCTTTTTGCCATGAAATGATGGGACAAGACGCCATGATCTTTGTTTTTTGAATGTTGAATTTTAAGCCAGCTGTTTCACACTCTTCTCGTTCACCCTCATCAAGAGGCTCTTTATTCTTTATTTTCTGCCATTAGAATACTATTATCTGCATATCTGAGGTTGTTGATATCTCTCCCAGCAATCTAGATTCCAGCTTGTGATTCATCCAGCTTAGCATTTCAAATGATGTATTGTGCATATAAGCTAAAGCAGGGTGACAGTATATAGCCTTGATGTACTACTTTCCCAACTTTGAAACAGTTCATTGTCCTATGTCCAGTTTTAACTGTTGCTTCTTGACCTGCATATAGGTTTTTCAGGACATGGGTAAAGTGTTTTGGTATTCCCATCTCTTTAAGAATTTTCCACAGTTGGTTGTGATCCACAGACCACTTAGCACATGATTATGTATTTTTAATATAAATAGCATTTGAAATAACTGATTTAGTACACAAGTAAATACATTTTTGATGCAGTGAAAGTGCTACACTCAATATGCCAGCAAATTTGGAAAACTCAGCAGTGGCCACAGGACTGAAAAAGGTCAGTTTTCATTCCAATCGCAAAGAAAGGCAAGGCCAAAAAGGCTCAAACTACCACACAATTACACTCATCTCACACGCTAGCAAAGTCATGCTCAAAATTCTCCAACCCAGGCTTCAACAAAACATGAACCATGAACTTCCATGTGTTCAAGCTTGTTTTAGAAAAGGCAGAGGAACCAGATATCAAATTGCCAACATCTGCTGGATCATCAAAAAAGCAAGAGAGTTCCAGAAATTCATCTGTTTCTGCTTTATTGACTATGCCAAAGCCTTTGACTGTGTGGATCACAAAAAACTGTGGAAAATTCTTCAAGAGATGGGAATACCAGACCACCTAACCTGCCTTCTGAGAAACCTATATGCAGGTCCGGAAGCAACAGTTAGAACTGGACATGGACCAACAGACTGGTTCCAAATAGGAAAAGGAGTACGTCAAGGCTGTATATTGTCGCCCTGCTTATTTAACTTATATGCAGAGTACATAATGAGAAACGCTGGGCTGGAGGAAGCACAAGCTAATATCAAGATTGCTGGGAGAAATATCAGTAACCTCAGATATGCAGATGACACCACCCTTATGGCAAAAAGTGAAGAAAAACTAAACAGCCTCTTAATGAAAGTAAAAGAAGAGAGTGAAAAAGTTTGCTTAAAGCTCAACATTTAGAAAACTAAGATCATGGCATCTGGTCCCATCACATCATGGCAGATAGATGGGGAAACAGTGGAAACAGTGTCAGACTTTATTTTCTGGGCTCCAAAATCACTGCAGATGGTGACTGCAGCCATGAAAATTAAAAGATGCTTACTCCTTGGAAGGAAAGTTATGACCAACCTAGAGAGCATATTGAAAAGCAGAGACATTACTTTGCCAACAAAGGTCCGCCTAGTTAAGGCTATGGTTTTTCCAGTGGTCATGTATGGATGTGAGAGTTGGACTGTGAAGAAAGATGAGTGCTGAAGAATTGATGCTTTTGAACTGTGGTGTTGGAGAAGACTCTTGAGAGTCCCTTGGACTGCAAGGAGATCCAACCAGTCCATCCTAAAGGAAATCAGTCCTGGGTGTTCATTGGAAGGACTGATGTTGAGGCTGAAACTCCAATACTTTGGCCACCTGATCCAAAGAGCTGACTCATTGGAAAAGACCCTGATGCTGGGAAAGAGTGAGGGCAGGAGTAGAAGGGGACAACAGAGGATGAGATGGCTGGATGGCATCATTAACTCAATGGACATGGGTTTGGGTGGACTCCGGGAGTTGGTGATAGACAGGGAGGCCTGGCATGCTGAGGTTCATGGGGTCGCAAAGAGTTGGACACAGCTGAATGACTAAACTGAACTGAACTTATGGACAGGGAAGCCTAGCAGTCAGCAGTCCATATGGTTGCACTGAGTAAGATGTGACTGAAGAGACAGCACACAGGCACATAGAGTGGGTTTCCCAGGTGGCGCTAGTGGTAAATAACTCATCTGCCAATCACGAGACTTAAGAGCCATGGGTTCGATTCCTGGGTAGCACAGATCCCCTGTAGGAAGGCCGGGCAACACACTCCAGCATTCTCGCTTGGACAATCCCTTGGACAGAGGAATCTGGAGGGTTCTAGTTACATAGAGTCGTAAAGAGTCAGACATGACTGAAGCAACTTAGTACACATGCATAGAAACAGTAGGGTGGCAGAATATTCCACCTTAAACAATGCTGCCTTGTCATGAGGGTCGTTTTGAGTCAAAGACACAGAAAGCACCAGACATAAGAGGAACATTCTAATCTCCTCTTTCTTCTTGAAAACAAGTTATAAAATGTAATTTTCCATTATAAGTTTTCATGTTTAATTTCATAAAATTGTATTTCTCAAACTGCAAACATTTGAAATTTATCCCTTAAATATTAATAACCTGAATACCCAATAATCATTAGCAAATTCATATGCAATAAAATAATTTCTTCTGGTGTCTTAAAGCAGTGACAAATCCAAATCAATTGATATATACATTTTACCAAACTCTCAAGGAAAATATACCATGCATTTTTTTAAAAGAAAATTAACATTATAATTTATTTTGTCAAAGTGTCATAATCATGATAATGATGAAAGCAAGTAAGAATACTATAATAAAAAACAGAGAACTAGGACTTCCCTGGTGGTCCAGAAGTTAAGAATCTGCCTGCTGATAATGCAGCGGACATGGGTTCAACCTCTGGTCCAGGAAGATTCCACAGGCCACAGAGAAACTAAGCCCATGCACCACGACCGCTGAAGCCTGTGCACCGTAAAGTCAACGCTCCACAACAAGAAGACACGAGAAGCACATGCACAGCAACTAGAGAGTACTCCCCACTCGCCACAACTAGAGAAAGTCTGTGTGCAGCAATGAAGGCCCAGAGCAGCCAAAAAGATATAATAAATAGAAAATTTTAAACAATAATGGACTAAACATTTTATTAAGTCAAATGTTAAGACCTCAGTAAAATTTTAGCATAATCAATTTTATTTTTTAAAATGTATTATGATTTAATAGGCTTATTTCAGAATGCAAAGAGAGTTTATTTCCTGAAATTATGTTTACATTTACTGTCGGGAAGATTCCCTAGAGTAGGAAGTGGCAAACCACCTCAGTATTCTTGCCTGAAAAATTTCATCTATAGACAGAGGAGCCTGGCAGGCTACAGTCCATGAGGTTGCAAAGAGTGGGACACAACAGAGGGACTGAGTACTCACACACATCACTTTAGCTAACATGAAAATAGTGACCACCTTAAAGAAAAGCATATGGAATATGACACTCATTCATGCTTAAAAACAACCTCAGTCATTAAATATTCAAAGCAATACTTTTAAAATTATAGACTAAAATAGGCATAACCACTAATGTCTCTTTTGTTCATTTGTCAATATCATATGGAGAAATTTAAACAAGGCAATTAGGCTATCAAATAATTCAGAATATAAAATTGATAAAGACCAGGAAGTACTATTTGACTCCATAAATTAAAACAAAAACTATTAAAACTAATGAAAAAAAGTTAGTCTGTATGGATGTACTATAAATAATTGTTACTTTACATTAATATACAATTACTAAAATAATGAAATAGAAAAATTCAATTTATAGTAGCCATGACAACTATAAGCAACTAAAATTCATATTAAACAACAAAACAACAAACATATGAAAGCATTTTGGAAAAAGAATTAAAATTTTCTTCTACAAGGAGCCATAATTAAGTCACTGATGAAAAGATGTTTGTGATGCAAAATCTTAAAAAAATGCATATGTTTTAAAAAAATTAAAATTTTAAAGAAAAAGGCAATAGAAAATGAGTTTAAAATATTCACAGAAAATAGAACAAAAAATAAAGCTGGTTAATAAAGTAATAAAAAATGCTCAGACTCACATGTATATAGGAAAATACAAATTAAAATCACAATGGACAATAGCATGCCATGCTCATCAATTAAGGAAGAATAAAACATAAAGGCTGACATTACCATGTATTTCAAAAGATAGATATCAATGAGTTGTCATATACTGCCACTGGGAGATGGGTACAAATTTTTACAAGTACTTTGAAGAACAATTTGGGAATATGTAATATAGTAAAAAAAATCCACTTCTTCTGTGTATATGACCTAGAGGTAGAGGTCGCTCCAGAGTGCCTGATAAAAAGTGGATTTATTTGACATTTCAGAAAAATTTCTCACAGGCATTCATATTCTCAGAATATCCTCTATTTCAACTGATACATAGAAAGTCCAGTTGAAATCTTTGAGGTATTTTGCCTGTGTGCCTGCATTCTAAGTTGCTTCAGTCCTGTCTGACTCTTTGAGATCCTGTGGACTGCAACCACCAGGCTCCTCTGTCCATGGGATTCTCCAGGCAAGAATACTGGAGTGGGTTGCCGTGTCCTCCTCCAGGGGATCTTCCTGACCCAGGAATCAAACCTGTGTCTCCTGTGGCTCCTGCACTGCAGGCTGATTTTTTACCACTGAGCGACCGATGAAACCAATGTATTTCGAGAGAAGCAAAATTATGCATCATAGTCACAAGCACTTGCTTTCTGATAGAGGCCATTGAGTGGTACAGGTATTTTGGATTATGTACCTTGATCAAAGAAAGGAACAGTATAGTTTTTAAGAAAACAAAACAGTAAAATGCAAAGAGAACTTTTTTTATGAAAAAGAGATTACTGTTAGTGGATTGAGTACAAATGGGATGGTACCATGTAGACAGTATAAATTCAATGAGCACCATTTTAAAGATATTAAATGCATACTGTCTTATATTTATATAGCACACATTTCATACTAAATCAGTTATTAAATAAATAGTACCTCATGCCTTGAAAAATTCCTAAAACATGAAATTTATAATAAGCATGTGTTTGGTCACCAAAATATCTCAATGCCTACTCTTTAATTCCATGTCAGTATCTCCATTTGTTATTTTTGCTTTGTGACTGCTCTGGTATAAATCTGCTCATTTTTAGTCACATAATATACACAGTTATCACTATTTAGTCAAATTATCTGTGTACTCTTTAGAAATATTTCAGGTAGCTTTCCTGAAACTTTTCATGTTGCTTTTTGTCAACCCCCCAGGGAGAAACTGCACAAACAAGGCAACAAAGTTTATGGCTTACAGAAGTTTTCCAATTACAGACAAGCAGTTCAGTCAACTCAATTTCCTTGCAGAAAGAGAAGATGTTGATTCATAAAAGTTTTAGTGCCTCACATTGGTATGATTTCCAGATGTTTTAATTACATATCGCTCTGCATCTCTTGACAATGAATGCATTGCACTGAACTGAAAAGTTACAGCCAGCTGGTTTTCTGTCAGTTTGAATAAGTTATGATCCTTATATTTCCAGCTATTCACTTTTATAGCTGTCAGGCCTCAATACCTCCAAGATTAGGAAGGATAGTCAAAGCATAGGGCTCAGTAAACCCCAGGTATTGATGCAAATTACATCATTCTATTCATTTATTTTTTGATGGCTAATAAATTAATTTTAAAAGAAATATCTTCCTAATATGCTGGTTGTTTGGCAATATTTGGTATAACATAATGGTAAAAGACTTGTTTAACTTCAAAACCACATTTAAATGCTTTTGTCTTTCTTCGTTATTCTTGCTTTCCACTTTATATTTTACTTCCTTTCCATTGTTTTGATTTATCATTGAGACATAAAAATTTCCTATTTCACTTAAATTTTTACTGTTTTTACATTATCTATTAATTACCTTTTCAAATCATTTTCCTTTTTTATGTAATTACAAATTTTGATAAAATGCAGTATTTATGGGGGACGACAGAGGATGTCATGGCTGGATGGCATCACTGACTCGATGGACGTGAGTCTCAGTGAACTCTGGGAGTTGGTGATGGACAGGGAGGCCTAGCATGCTGCGATTCATGGGGTCGCAAAGAGTTGGACACGACTGAGCGACTGATCTGATCTGATATCACTTCAAGAATGATAAATAGTCCTGTAAATTAAAGAAGTAGAGGATACTTAGGTTAACTTAAAAGGTCACAGAGAATCCAAAGATGAGTAAAGTATGATCCTTGCTCTTAAGGAGCTTCTTAAATCTTGGTATTAAACTACACAGGATAATAACTCAACATTTGCTTTTTTTCCAATAAGACAATTAATGTACATAAAGACAAGAAATAGAAGTCACAAGATGATAATACAAGGCCAGTCATTCTGCTGTTGAAGCATGTAGAGGAGAAATATCAGAAAATGTAGGCACTTGCTTGCCTCTTAAAGTACCTATATAAAACTACTCAAGATTCCCTCAGTAAATTTCTAGGTACTTAGAGGAATAAAAAAACACACTTTCTACAACTTAGCAAGTAATGTGTACAAATGAGAAATATTGTTTAGTTATTTTTTTTATATTATTATTTACCTGGGCTACAATAATATAAAGCTGTTGGTCCATTAGCAGCATTTGTTGATTTGTTTTGATTTTCTTCTCTTTTGAAATTTTCTTATTAAAATATAAATTAGCTTTTATATCTCAGGATATCTATACAAATACATATTATATAAAATTTCTTTTACATCATGATGTTTTAATATTGTTTAATAAATACTACCATACTGTTATCCTTCTTTTTGAATATTTGATATATAATCTAATATGAAGGTGATGAAGAACATTGTTCCTGATTATTACTGTAACAGTCATTATCAATATTTTCCATACATTTACTTTAATAACACTCAAGATATAATTTATCAGCTAGACCCCAGTAAGTTATTCTCCATAGTCATAAAATCTTCCCACTCATAAGTAATAATTTTCATGTATATGAAATTGAAAACTTTGGCTTAAATTTAAAAAAGAAGTTGGATGCTACTTTAGTAAGAATATCTTATCCATTGAATAAAATAAAATTTACTTTGCATGTCTAATACAAATACAGTTCATTACACTACACAACATTCTTCAGAGAGCTTCCAGTTTGATCAAAGATTATTTTTGATCAAAGAAGCTTCAGGTAATCCAAAATAAGAGGCCAAATTTTTTTTTTTTCCATACAGTAATGGAATTAAAGAAGTACAATGTTATTGAAATTTACCTTTATTCATAAATACATATGTAACTTGATTCATTAATTTTGGACAATTTGTATTCAATTAACTAATCACATAATAAAATTATTGATTACTTTTATAATTTTGGGTACATGAGCAATTGGATAGAGCTTAAGGGAAAATGCATAAAATTAAAATAAAGTTTGATTGAGAATTTTAATTACAAAATATGGAGTACATGAAGATGAGGGAGGGAGAATGACCCAATCACATGTAGAGGAAAAGGAAGTTTTCCAGCGACTTAGCTTCCATGATTAGACTACAGCATGCTGGGTGTTCCATGGCTGTGCTAGGGGAGACTCTAGTACCCTATTGCTCTTCTTTTTATGAAGAAAATAAACCTGAGAGTGATCTAACTAGTGGGTAAAAACCTTGTGTTTGAGAGTGCTGAAAATTTGCATTTAGATATCGTCATCTTTTAGAGTTCTGGGTAAAGACAGCTGCCCAATACCTGGGATCTATGGAGGTTCCATATGAATTTGGAATTCTTTCCACTTTGGATAGAACACCCTTGGTTCTATGGGAAACTGAGTTTGAGGGCAGCCTTCCTCAGGAGTTTCAGGTAAAAACTTCATTCCCAGCATCTCATTGTCATGCAAAACAGAATGAGTGCCCTGGGTTATTTTAGACAATCTCACTTATCACTCCAAAGGTGAAGAGCAACCTCTAAAGATTATAGCAAATTAAGTTTTATATAAAATTGTAAGTGCAAATCTCATCAGTTTCATTTGTTATTCTAATGTGTGATTCATTTTTCAATTGCCTGTTGAACAAAATTACAGATTTCTTTTGCTTTTACATGAAATCTGTCCTGTAAATATTTTATAATGACAATCAGTTCAGTTCAGTTCAGTTGCTCAGTTTTGCGACCCCATGAATCACAACACGGCAGGCCTCCCTGTCCATCACCAACTCCCGGAGTTCACTCAGACTCACGTCCATTGAGTCAGTGATGCCATCCAGCCATCTCATCCTCTGTCGTCCCCTTCTCCTCCTGACCCCAATCCCTCCCAGCATCAGAGTCTTTTCCAATGAGTCAACTCTTCGCATGAGGTGGCCAAAGTACTGGAGTTTCAGCTTTAGCATCATTCCTTCCAAAGAAATCCCAGGGCTGATCTTCAGAATGGACTGGTTGGATCTCCTTGCAGTCCAAGGGACTCTCAAGACTCTTCTCCAACACCACAGTTTAAAAGCATCAATTCTTTGGCGCTCAGCTTTCTTCACATATTGCATTAATTTTTAGTTTTTAAATTTGATAGAACTTATTAATTTAAAATATTTTAAATGAGCTTCCAATGTCAATATTTTTAGCAATGTAAACTTTGTATAATCATTTAAGACAAAGAAATGAAAAAGATAAATGTATAATATAACAGAGAACAATTTCTTTTATGTTCTCTTATATGAGTTTGGGGATCAATTATTACATTATTAATTCTTTTAAAAGAAAATTATTTTCTTTTTTTGTTTTAAAGTTATATTTCTAACTCCTCTGTAGTATTTTAATAAACATATTTAACTATAAAGATTTTCATTTACACATTTTGCTTAGATTATCTTTTATTAGCTATGTATTCTGAAAACTAGTAAAAAATACTGTCTTTTTTTACTTGTATTGTGGAAATGCATCTCAAAGTTTATTGTTGCTGTTTACCAGGTTTCTTTTAATCTACTTGACAGTTCTTTTAAGATGCTTATACAAACTTTCATGATTAGAGCTAAAACCTCTGGAAAATTTTGGCTCCAAGAGAAAATATGAATAATTACTTGAACATGCTTAAGCAATACTGAGAAATTTATTTATCCACTTACAGAAAAAATATTGTTTAGATTCTCATTGTGGCTATATATGATATTAAATATTATTATGAGACATAAAAAGAAAAGAACAAAACATTAATTTCAAAAAATAACAAACATGCAGAAATTCTTTTCCAGCTATAAGGTTAGCTAGTTGTTTGGAGCTAAGTAAATTATCACTTAATTTTGAAAGAACACTCAAAGTATATTATTTTTTTTTATAATCAGACTATTTTTTCCCTAATGATATTTGAGTTGTACACAGATAATTCTGCATAAGATATCAATATGTTTCAAAAATATCAAGTCTATGTAGAAACAGAAAAAAATATCAATCATAACTGGATTAGGTTTAATCTTTTATATGATTCATTTCAAAGGCAATTTACTTTCAAGCAAAAATTAGTAGACATTCCCATATGCTATTCATATGTTTGGTTTATAGGGTACAGACAGGCAGAAAAGAAAGTATAATTTGTCTCAAAGAAGTGTTTTTGAACACTAGAATGTCAAAGCACTCTACCTATTTATCTATCTATCTAACATCTATCCATACATATATCTGTTCATCCCTCTCAATCAGGATGGTGGAAACATTCATAAACTTACTACCAGAATTACTGAGATCCTATCTTGGAGGGAACTTTTTTTTTTCCTGACAAATATTGAAAGATATCTTACATAGTCTTTGGGTGAGTTGGCTCAAGGGCTGTTATTTGTATACTTGTATCATACAAGAGATAAATGAGAGAGCAACGGTTTAGAATACAGAAAGCAAGAGGAAAAGAGAAAACAAAAGGGGATGATAAGAGGAGGCATTTTAAATTGCCTGACGGTTGGTTTATTGGGAATCTAGTGAGGAGGCTGTTGTTTATTTGCTCAGTTGGGGTAAAGTACATACATATGGATATAAGATCACATGCAATAACATAGGTACATATGTGTGGAAGATCATGAGAATGTAGGGAAAAAAGCAAGCTATTTTAGAAATTTTGGAAAGACGGGATTTTTAACTTAGCCATTCAAAATAGATTTTTGTCTAGGTCTCTAGGCAAAGGAATTCCAAGTGGTAACTTCTGTATACCTATTTTTAGTATCACTCTAACTTGGCATCCTTCTTCTTAATTATATAATAGCTTGAAACAAACATTATTAAAGAAGAAAATTCACCATAGTTTGACAATCTATAACCTATTTTCAAAATTCAGCCTTCTGGTTGTTTCAGTAAATAAAATTTTTGTTTACTACCGTCCACGTGTGCTTTTTCCGGTAGTTATGTACAGATGTGAGAGTTGAATCATAAAGAAGGCTGAGTGCTGAAGAATTGATGCTTTTTTCTGTGGTGTTGGAGAAGACTCTTGAGAGTCATATGGAGAGGAAGGAGATAAAACTAGTCAATCCTAAAAGAAATCAACCTTGAGTATTCGAATATTGGAAGGATTGATGCTGAAGCTCCAATATTTTGGCCCCCTGATGCAAAGATCTAATTCATTAGGAAAGACTCTGATGCTGGGAAAGATTGAGGGCAGGAGAAGGGGGTGACAGAGGATGAAATACTTGGATAGCATCATTGATTTAATGGACATGAGCTTGAGCAAATTCCAGGAGATAGTGAAGGACAGGGAAGCCTGGTGTGCTGCAGTCCATGAGGTCACGAAGAGTCAGACATGATTGAATGACTGAACAACAAAATGACTGTTTTTGAGGTACCAGGGCAGATATGAGAAATCAAATGATCTCATTGGTAATTATTATTTTTTGTCTAGTCTCTTTGGTAAGTACTATTTTTTGTCTAAAACTATATTTATTGTCTGAAATTCATTTTGATATTTGGCAAATCTAATACAGTTATGTAAAGTTTAAAAATAAAATAAAATTAAAAAAAAAAAAAAAAATAAAGGACAGAAGTTAACAATATCAAAAAAAAAAAAAAAAAAAAAAAAAAAGAAAGTAAACTGTTGATACTTGTTATACACTACCAAAACATGTATTTGATAAGATTTACTTCAAAAATTTATGGATTTATTAAGAAAAAAGTGTATTAAATAATATATATATTTTTGTTTTATTTTTTAATTGAACTATAGGTCATTTAGGACTTCCCAGGTGGCTCAGTGGTAAAGAACTTGCCTGCCAATGCAAGAGACACAGGTTCAATCCCTGGATCAGGAAGATCTCCTGGAGAAGAAAATGGCAACCCACTCCAGTATTTTTGCCTGGGATATCCCATGGACATAGGAGCCTGGCCTGTTACAATCCATGGAGTCACAAAGAGTCAGATAAGACTTAGCAACTGAAAACAAATAACATAACTCATTCATAATATATTAATTTCAGAGGTACAACATAGTGATTCAGTATTTTTTCAGATTAAACTTCATTAAAGTTTATTAGAAGATAATGGCTAATTTCCTCTGCTATACCTATATCCTTGTGGCTTATCTATTATATTTAATAGTTTTTATCTTTTAATTTATGCCCCTAATTTTCCCTTCACCCTCCCCTTTCACCTTTGGTAACTATTAGTTTGCTTTCTCTATCTATGAGTCTGTTTTGCATACATATTCATTGCAATATTTTTCATATATATTCAACATATAAATGATCTCATATAGTAATTGTCTTTTACCAAATTTTTTCACTAAGCACAATATTCTCTAGGTCCACCCACATTGCTGTAAATGGCAAAATCTCATTCTCTAAAGGCTGAGTAATATTTCATTGTATACAAGTACTGAATTTACCATAGAGGCTGCACCAATTTATATCCCCACCAACACTGTGCAACACTTCTCTTTTCTCCACACCCTTGCCAATATGTTATTTGTGTAGAGTTTTTGATGATAGCCATTCTGACAGGTGTGAGGTGATCTCATTGCTATTTTGATTTGCAATTCTCCAATAATTAGTGACATTGAACATCTTTTCATGTGATTATTAGTCATCTGTATGTCTTAATAGAGAGCCCAGAAATAAACCCACACAACGGTTAGTTACTCTATGACAAAGGAGGCAAGACTATGTAATGGAGAAAAGACACTCTCTTCAGAAAGTGGTGCTGGGGAATACTGGACAACTATATGTGAAGCAACAAGATTAGACAACAATCCCTTAGACAACAATTTCCTTATACCATATACAAAAGTAAACTTAAAATGGACTAAAGACCAGACTACAATACCAGAAACCACAAAACTCCTTGAAGTGAATATTGGCAGAACACTCTTTGACATAAATTGTAGAAATAACTTTTGGGTCTACCCCTAAAGTCCTAAGAAGTAAAAGCAAAAATAAACAAACGGGACTGAATTAAACAAAATCTTTTGTACAGTAAAGGAAACCATCAGCAAAACTAAAAGACAATCTATGCAATGGAGAAAAATATTTGCAAATGATGTGACTGACAAGGGGTTAATATAAAATCTATAAACAGCTCATACAACTCAATATCTTAAAAAAACAAACAATCCAACCAAAATAAAGGCCAGAAGACCTTAATTTGTCTATTTTTAATTTGATACAATTTGTATCATTTTACAGCCATAGCTTCTACATTAGAAATCTAAAGTCCCATCAAATTAGATCAAATGATCCTTATCAAAAATTGCCATGCAAAAATAGGTTCTTTTATAGCATTTTTTCAAGTTACTAGTTCAGAACAGAAAAAGAATATAGATAGAATCTTCACCTTTCCAACTGTTGTTCAGTTTTTGCTATAGTGTTTCATGGGGATTATTTAAATTCATAAAATACATTATTGAATATACTGTATAGTATTTTTTATATCTGTGTGCTAAATTGCTTCAATCAAGTCTGACTCTCTGTGACCCTATGGATTGTAGCCCACCAGACTCCCCTTCCCATTGGCTTCTCCTGGCAAGAATATTGGAGTGGGTTGCCCTGCCCTTGTCCAGGGGATCTTCCTGACCCAGTGACTGAACCTGCATCTCTTATGTCTCCTGCATTGGCAGGCAGGTTCTTTACCATTAGCAACACCTGGAAGATGGTATTTTGTATAGTATCAGTTAATTCAGTTTTTTTATAAATTGAATTTTTGGTCAGCAGTTTACTTACTTTAGATTTTCTTTTTATTTTTTGTGACACATTTCTAGGCATATAATTTTTAATTATACTGACATCAAAAGATTCATTTCTTTTATCATAGCTGTTGTATTTCTTCCTTCTGTGCATATTTAGTTTATAAAATTTAAGGTTATTCTTTTTTAACATTTAATATTTTAGGTTTTTTTAAATAATTTTCATTCATGACTTGCATATTTTTATTAAAATTTAGGTCCCAATTCATTTGGTATTGCATTTGTATTTCTTTAACCCTTTACATTATTTGATAATATGTTTGAAATTTTTCCTACTGCTGTTAGATTTATGACATTTTACTCCCCCAATAGTGAGTTTTATTTGAAGCTTTTATGTGTATTTCACATATAAGTTTTTTATACACTGTTATTACTTATTATATTATAAAATGTTTATACTTTCTCATTACTTAATCTCTGATCTAACATAATTTAAATACTTGGCAGTTCTGTCTTTATTATCATCTAATATTTTTCTGATCTAAGAATTTTTATATTTGTAATTACATATTATAATTCAAAGTGTTATCAATATGTCAAATTTTGTTGACAACATGAATAAGATATTCTGTATATAATATAATATCATGATTCTTACATTGCATTTATTCATCATAATTCAGGATGGCTGCCAGTTCTTGAAATGCAGCTTGTATTTTATAAATTATGTTCATTCTTATAGTCTTCCAAAGTTCAAAGAGGATTTCCCACTTAAATGTTACAAAGAAGAAAGAAGAAACCTTAAGTTCTTAACCAAAGAAGCAAGGAACAAACAACATCAATGTTAAATATTTGATTCAGAGACCTCAGAGTTGAAAAGGAAGTAGGAAGGAACCTGTTAGAGCAAAAACAAGGTGTATATGGATTGCTTTGTATGTAGATAAATTGCCAATCAAGAAGCCGTGCTCCATTCACTCTTGGGTGGACCCATAATTCCAGAAGCAAAAGAGCTCTTCTTGATTTAACTATCCACATTATGAAGGTAACCTTGAGGCTCTTCAGTTTTAAAGCAGAGCTATGAAATCTGCTGGTCCATAAGTTAGATGGAAGTAAGGCTGAGATCTTTTCTGGTACTTCTCAGTGCTCTAAATCTAGTCAGGTTGTGATAGTGGAGTCTGCACATGTTTTCATTTCAGTTACATCTTGCTTCTCTTTCTTTGGGAGTAGTCCATGGAGAGCAGACAAATAGGTGTCATTCTTAAATTTTTACATTCGTCCTTCAAATGAACTCACTTTGAATTCCTTCAAATGCTTAACGTGGTGAGATACTCTATTCAATGTTGACGCAGTACTTTTCTCATTCACATGCCATTGAGTTATTATAATGACATTTGATAGTACAGAAATGTAAAAGATGATCACATTTTCATTTTTTTAATATTTATTTTCTTTTTTTTGAAGTTTTATTTATTTTTTTAATTTTATTTTATTTTTAAACCTCAAACACTATTAGTTTTGCCAAACATCAAAACGAATCCGCCACAGGTATACATGTGCTCCCCATCCTGAACCCTCCTCCCTCCTCCCTCCCCACACCATCCCTCTAGGTCGTCCCAGTGCACCAGCCCCAAGCATCCAGTATCGTGCATCGAACCTGGACTGGCAACTCGTTTCATACATGATATTACACATGTTTCAATGCCATTCTCCCAAATCTTCCCACCCTCTCCCTCTCCAACAGAGTCCATAAGACTTCTATACATCAGTGTCTGGAGTGTGATTACAATTTTGATAACTGTTGAAGGAAAATTAATATTATGAGCTAATTAATTGCCATAAGTTCTCAACATATTTGATAGAGAAATAAAATCTAGTGTTGAATAGAAACCATTTTGTTCATAAAAACAACAAATCAAGAAACTCTATTCATCATCTTTGAATATACAAATAGAGCTAAGAAGAGGGGAAGTTATTTTGTTTTCTCTAATGGAGATTGCTGGGAGAAATATCAATAACCTCAGATATGCAGATGACATCACCCTTATGGCAGAAGGAGAAGAAGAACTAAAGCGCCTCTTGATGAAAGTGAAAGAGGAGAGTGAAAAAGTTGGCTTCAAACTCAACATTCAGAAAACTAAGATCATGGCATCCAGTCCCATCACTTCTTGGCAAGTAGATGGGGAAATGGAAACAGGGAGAGACTTTATTTATTTATTTATTTTAGTTTTTTGGCTACAAAATCACTGCATATGCAGCCATGAAATTAAAAGACACTTGCTCCTTGGAAGAAAAGCTATGACCAACTTAGACAGGCTTTTAAAAAACAGAGATATTCCTTTGCCAACAAAGGTCCATCTAGTCAAAGCTATGGTTTTTCCAGTAGTCCTGTATGGATGTGAGAGTTGAACTAAAAAGAAAGCTGAGTGCTGAAGAATTGATGCTTTTGAACTATGATGTTGAAGACTCTTGAGATTCCACTGGACTTCAAGGAGATCCAACCAGACCATCCTAAAAGAAATCAGTCCTGAATATTCATTGGAAGGACTGATGCTGAAGCTGAAGTTCGAATACTTTGGCTCTGATGTGAAGAACTGACTGATTTTAAAAGACCCTGATGCTGGGAAAGATTGAAGGTAGGAGGAGAAGGGGATGACAGAGGATGAGATGATTAGATGGCATCACCGACTCGATGGACGTGAGTTTAAGTAAAGTCTGGGAGTTGGTGATGGACAGGGAAGCCTAGTGTGCTGCAGTCCATGCGGTCACAAAGAGTTGGACATGACTGAGTGACTGAACTAAATGGAGTGATTTTTTTCCCTTGTGAAAGTATCCTTGACAGATTATTGATCTATTTAATGAAAGTCTAAAGCTTTAACATTTTGTTGCATAGGTGTAATAAATTTTAGAAGCTCAGTTTTTTTAATTGTATCAATATTTCAAAGTTGTTTTTAAAAATGACTTTGCTTTATATTATACTTAAATCAGGGGCTTCCCAGGTGATGCTAGTGGTGGGAAGAATCCACCTGTCAATGCAGGAGACATAAGAGAAAGGGATTTGATCCCTGGGTTGAGAAGATCCCCTGGAGGAAAGGATGGCAATTCACTCCAGTATTCTTGCCTGGGGAATTCCATGGACAGAGGAGCTTGGTGGGCTACTGTCAATAGGGTCTCATTGCATCGCAGAATCAGAAACAACTGAAGCAAGTTAGCACAGAACATATATTTAAATATAGGGTGGGTAGGGCATGAAATTTTTTTGGATATAGCAAGGTGAAATTTGAGCACACATTAATTTCTATGATTCTTATCATCCTTAATAGTTGTAAGAATGGACTAAACCAATATATAACAGGGCTCAGACGGTAAAGCGTCTGCTTACAATGTGGGAGTCCTGGGTTCGATTACTGAGTTGGGAAGATCCCCTGGAGAAGGAAATGGCAACCCACTCCAGTACCCTTGCCTGGAGAATCTCATGGACAGAGGAGCCTGGTAGGCTACAGTCCATGGGTTCACAAAGAGTTGGACACGACTGACTGACTTCACTTTCACTTTAGACCTCTTGCATATTTCACTAAATAAATCCTTTTCTATTTACAAATTTTGTATTGAAGAATTTTTATACAAGTGTAAGTGAGTCTCAGAAATTAAAATAAAGCTTAAATTGGGTAATTTACAAAATATATTTTACTAAACTCTGTACTTTATTGTTCATATTTTTTGCATTTTTTTGTATTTATTGAGATTTCTCTAGAAAAAAGTTTGCACCCAGCATATTTCTACTAAAATCAATTTGAGTTTATCCTGAGTTACAGCATGTTTTGAAGATTTTTCTTTAAGAAAAATTTTTATTTTCTCAGTAATATTATTTTTAATATAAAACCACAGCCACTGAACATGGTTTAATAGATATTTAACCACTGAAATATATCGATCTTCCTTAATATGCTGCCCAGTTCATATTACTACATTTATTTATAATATTTATGTGAATTTATATTCAATATTACCAAACTGTATGTTGACAATGTGATCCCAAGGTAAGATGTTTTAAGACCTACAACAGCTTGCGCATTTCATAAGACTTCAAAGATATTGTTAAAAATTCTATAGTAAAAGAAAACTAACCTAACTATAACAAGGAATTTTAAATATCTCTGATTTTTCAGATTCATTTAAGAAAGTTAAAGCATCACTTATGCTAAATTTTAATTGTATGTTCCTTTTATAAATTTATCATCTAGTTTTGGTATTTTTTCCCCTTTTTTGTTTGAGCAGGATTAGAAAATCAATGGGTACTTAGATTTTCTTAGGGATACACAATATTAATGAAAAGGAGAGGAGTATTATAGCAGGCATTTAAGTTGCTTTCTTTGTTTTAGAATGTCAGAGCTGAGATCGTTCTTCACCAAAAGAGAAGTTTTCAGAGTTATGTTTTTGTTTTCATTTCAATAAAATTTCACTTTATGGATAAAGCAGCATCAAGATAATAATCTTAAACTTTAATGAAGTTTTTTATATCATTAGCACTGTCTTTGGAACTTTCTTCGATGTACTTTATAAAGTACTTATTCTGAGGTCTAATGATGTTTCTTATTAGCTGGGACAAATTGAAAATCAGAATGTCAGTGTTCATAGACATTCTCTGCACATAAGGACAAGAGAGGGATAGTTTAGTGAAGTGTGGCACTGGCATCATTAAAAGTGTCAAGCTGTGTCATGAAGAGATTGATGAAGCAATATTCTTTGGAAACTTGATGAGAGAGCTAAATCAAAACTTTAAAAAAAGGGAAATTTGTTCCATTTAAGTTGATAACAAAAAATATGACAATTAAGATTCAGGTTAGTCTAGAGAAGAATATGAACAAAGAAAAATTGAAGAACATGCTAGCTGTATAAAGGGCAAGTTCAAATAAAATAAGTGCATAAGCAGGGATAAATTAATTGATTTTATTTTTCTGAAACAGTGAACATATAGAAAAGCATAGTGGGAAATCAGCACTGTATATTTTTAGGGCAGAAAGTCAATAGATGCCATGTGAGGGTACACTATATGGATAGCATGCTCAATTGCATCAAGTTTATCAAAGATCCTAAGCTGTAAAATGGCTTATAGTGATTTAATCCAATCAACAAGGACTATAAACAATATCTGAACAAGTTATTTGAGACTAGTTTTGTCATAAACATATAAGGAGGAGAAAATACTATTAATCTGGTTTCTGTATATCTACATAGGGATAAGGGATCTTTGGCCCAAAGGGATGGTGCCTTGCTGCTTTGGAATTCCTGAAAGTTCAAGTCTGCTAATGTCAATCATATCCAAGAGTGACTCAGTGGAAATAGGTTAGGAAATACATTCAGGGACACAAGAAACAAAACAGATGGAATCATTTCCTGAGTACACATTAAAATATGTAATCTGAGTTGACCAAGTAAGATATGACCTATTGCTCAATTTAGCTTTAACGTCAGGGCTAGCATATATTAAACATTTAGTAACAAAGCACTTTTGCCATTTACTTCTCACACTACAACTTAGATGTGAGCAAAAATGTAATTTTTTTCTATAACTTATCTGTTCTTTTTGACCACTAATCATCAGTTATAGGGGTGACACCAAAAGCTAAGTCTCCAATTCTACATAAAGCTTAATTCTGATAATATAAGCTGTATCATTTTTAAAAAATGTATTGCTTCTCAGCTCCAAATCTGTCCTTCATTGCCCTCTCCATACAAATGAAATGGGACTGTTAGTATGTATTCCTTCCCAGGTAGCACGATTTCTGCTTTGACAATGCCAGGTAGTGCAAGGCACTACCGGGACTCCAGAGTAGGAAGGGCTTCTCTTCCTGGTTTCAGTGCCTCCTTCCACCATTCGTGTGCGTGGCTGCTCTAGAACCTGGCTCCTGCAGTTCAGGGGGTTTCTCCATTGCTCCTGTAGTCCATACAACTTCTGCTGCATGTGAAGCTTCTCAAGCACCCAGCTCCTATGGTATAGACACATTACTAGAAAGTTCTGTTTGGAACCTCAGGAGCATTTCCACATCCAGTAAACCATATGCCTCACTCTATCCAATGGCAGTTGGGCCTCAGAACTGAAGGGGAGATCCTCTACTTTAAGATATGTTAACTCAGTCCAAGTAAGTGTGGCAACTCTCTATACCTGCCTTCTTACTATTATAATTCTCCATACTTCTTATTAGTCAATCCCACACTATTATTACACCCTAATATGTTTAATAATTGTTTACATTAAACTTCCCTTTTCAAAGTATTTTACTTTCTTTTTCCTGAATGAACTATAAGTGATTCTGAAATAATACCAGGAGTGGTTCCAGGAAACAAATGATGGAATTTGGGAACTGCTTTGACTGTGCATTTAAAACTAGCCTTTCTTGGCCTGAAAATCCTGTGAAAACTTCATTTAGCTTTGATTACTGAATAGAGAAAGCTGACTTTCCTCAAGAGCCATTGGAAGTCTCTTCTTTCTTTTTGCCATTAGCTCATAACTAGGGCAAAATATTATCAGGCACATAGAGGTGTACACTATGATGCAAGAAGATGAAACAGCACAAGAATCACAAGGCTTTGCCAACATTTATCAGCAGAAAGCTGGGAGACATATCTGGGAGTGGATTCTAAGGACTAAATGGGGCAGAATATAACACTAGATTGGGTTATATTTACAATATCAGTACAACTAATTTAATTCTTGCAGCAGCAGTTGACTCAAACAACTAGAGGTAGCTCTAATATTAGAAGACTGAATAAAACATAATTAAAGGGTATGCAGGTCAGGAAGCAACAGTTAAAACTGGACATGGAACAACAGACTGGTTCCAAATAGGAAAAGGAATATGTCAAGGCTGTATATTGTCACAGCTTATTTAACTTCTATGCAGAGTACATCATGAGAAACGCTGGACTGAAGGAACCACAAGCTGGAATCAAGATTGCCAGGAGAAATATCAATAACCTCAGATATGCAGATGACACCACCCTTATAGCAGAAAGTGAAGACGAACTAAACAGCCTCTTGTTGAAAGTGAAAGAGAAGAGTGAAAAGGCTGACTTAAAGTTCAACATTCAGAAAACTAAGATCATGGCATCCAGTCCCATCACTTCATGGCAAATAGATGGGGAAACAGTGGAAACAGTGGCTGACTTTATTTTTCTGGGCTCCAAAATCACTGAAGATGGTGATTGCAGACATGAAATTAAAAGACACTTACTCCTTGGAAGGAAAGTTATGACCAACCTAGACAGCATATTAAAAAGCAGAGACATTACTTCATTAACAAAGGTCCGTCTAGTCAACGCTATGGTTTTTCCAGTGGTCATGTATAGATGTGAGTGTTGGACTGTGAAGAAAGCTGAGTGCCGAAGAATTGATGCTTTTGAACTGTGGTGTTGGAGAACACTCTTGAGAGTCCTTTGGACTGCAAGGAGATCCAACCAGTCTATCCTAAAGGAGATCAGTCCTGGGTGTTCATTGGAAGGACTGATGTTGAAGCTGAAACTCCATTACTTTGGCCACCTGATGCGAAGAGCTGACTCATTTGAAAAGACCTTGATGCTGGGAAAGGGCAGGAGGAGAAGGGGATGACAGAGGATGATATGGTTGGATGGCATCACTGACTCTATGGACATGTGGGTTTGGGTGAACTCCGGGAGTTGGTGATGGACAGGGAGGCCTGGCATGCTGCAATTCATGGGGTTGCAAAGAGTTGGACACGACTGAGCAACTGAACTGAACTGAACTGAAATGATGGCTGATATTCAATGGACTTAGATGCTAGAATTTCATAGTGTGATAAGAAGGAGGAAATCAAAAGGTCTGTGAATATAGGAAAGTTGAAATGGACTTTTCATGCATCACCTATACACCCACTACTCAGCTATTTTCCAAGAGAAGGCCCAGAAAGAAAACACTCCACTAAGCTTTCATAAGTGAGAAAAGCACCTAGCTCCTTTAACAGCTATACGGTCTCTCTCCTCTGTAGCCCAGGTGTGAAAATAGGGGATGCTGTCGTTGAGTATGGACTTCCGGTTTTCAGTGGAGATAAGAGCATGTCAGTGTATCAGAGATCAGATGGCACCACAGAATGTCAAAGATGCAGTAGGCACATCTACTGTAAATGGAGGAAGGGAGTACCAGAAACTAGCAACACTCCTAACGGCTCTCAGATGAGTGGATGTATTAGTGTGCTAGGTATTTTTTTAAAGATACTCTAAAAAAGCAAGACAGAAAGCACACACTGATGCTTTGCCATTAGTGCATTCACTAATCCCATTGTTTTGTGATGGCTTCCTATATCTCTTATATTGTTTCCCTATCTATTATTCAAATCACAGCAAGACAATCTAGAAAGGCATTATTTTTCCACTTATATATGGGGATATTCCTATTTAAGGATATTATATGCACTACAGCATATAGTATTATCATAATTTAACTTCTAATCTAAGGTTTGAGAATTCTTTATTTTAAATATATAAGGTATAAAACTAAGCCTAAACACTCACATTTTATGGGAATGGAGGGAACAAAAAAGAAATCCAATAAATGGACACAATTCTCACTATCCCAGATTACCCGAGGCAAGCTCTCTTATTTACTTTGTTTTTAAGAATTATAGGTGAGTGAGGAAGAGTAGTGAAAATATAAAAAAATATATATATTTATATTGTGAGTTTGAGGTGTATCACAAAGCTCAACTCTTCTATCACAATGTACTATAGATGCAGAGATTAAAGAAGAATCATCTTGTTTGATGGATAATGATAGGTCTCTCCATTCTTATAATTTTCTCTCTATTATGATAAATATAAAACTAATTTTACTGTTTCACATCTGGGACCTTGGATGGTTAATTTTAGACTTGGGCAGGTATAATATGTATCTATATCTTTTCCCTCTGTCCTTCATTCCTGATCTCCCAAACCCATAAGTAGAGGAACAGTATTTCACAGAGCAGCATTCTCAGCGTAAGATCACACACTGAAATACAAGATATAAGGTTGGTCCACTCCTCCTTCTGTTCCCACACACTAAAAATTTACCATTTTGACTCCAAGATAAAAAAATTTAACTGTCTGGGATGAATCTGAGAAAAAGGCTTATTATTCAAGAATACAATCTTTAGACTAAATGGTATTTTTCTGTGTCAGATTTCCCTATTTTATACCATTACATTTCCCATATTAATATATAGAATATCCAATGATACCCCAACTCCTTGCTCATATATTTTTGAAATTTTCTGTTTAATATTTTACTTCCTATTTTCTATGCTATTCCTTGTTGCATCTCTCTTTCTGTTACTAATCAAGGGCCACTTCCATAACTATCTGGCCATTGTATATTTAGAGAAGTCAAATTCTTTTCCTTTTTGGCATATTTGACTGCCCACTCATCATCTAATCAGAATGCTTGCCCAAGACAGACTCCTGTTGTGGAATAAAGGGAGTTTCTTCCTTTAAAAAAATTACTCTTTCAGGGGATATTCATGAAATATTTTAGCAGCATATTAAAACATATTAACATATTAAGAACAGAGATGTTACTTTGCTGACAAATATCCATAGTCAAACTATGGTTTTTCCAGTAGTCATGTATGGATGTGAGAGTTGGACCATAAAGAAAGCTGAGCACAGAAGAACTGATACTTTTGACCTGTGGTTTTGGAGAAGACTCTTGAGAGTCCCTTGGACTGCAAGGAGATCAAATCAATCAATCCTAAAGGAAATAACCCTGAATATTCATTGGAAGGACTGATGCTGAAGTTGAAGCTCCAATGCTTTGGCCACCTGAGGCAAAGAACTAACTCATTAGAAAAGGGCCTTATGCTGGGAAAGATTGAAAGCAGGAAGAGAAGGGGATAACAGAGGATGAGATGGTTGGAAGGCATTACTAACTATATGAATATGAGTTTGAGAAAGCTCTGGGAATTGGTGATAGACAGGGAAGTCTGATGTCCTGAAGTCCATGGGGTCGCATAGAGTCGGACACAACTGAGTGACTGAACTGAAATGATACTTCCCTTAGCAAGTATAATTCTAGTAAATTAGAAAATGAATACTTATAATATATCTTATGAAGAGGTTTCTGAGAATGATGAACAAGTACCTTGTGCACTTCTCTCCTTCAGTAGTTATCAACTATAAATATCATCTAAATATCTTATTCTTAACTATATTTAGAAGAACATTGCTAGTCAATTAATCAAACTACAGATCAATAGAAAATAGAAATTTCTGTGATAAGAGTTCAGGGATATTATGACTAATCTAGATATAGGTAGATTAGATCAATATCCTTCAAAATCCTACATGGAAAACATAATTATTCAATTAAAAATATGATAGAATTTATAATATCATTTTCATAGTATAAAATTGTGATTTTTATATCTATCCAAAAGATTGGAGGACCTAAACATTAATATTGAGCATGGTACAATACTCTCCATTTGACTTTAGGTTTGGGAATTGATAGTAGTCTTAAGCCAAGTAACACATTTCAATAAGTCCTAAAATTATAGCATCAAATTAAATTTTACCATCAGGAGCACTTCTAGCCTTTCTATATCCAGCTTTTTTATTCTGCAACTGCTCAGAGACAAGAAAACAAGAACTATTTTACTTTATCTCTCTTGATGACTCAACTCTCAGTTCAACTCACTCCTATAAACAATTGCAGGCAGATGGAGACACATGCAATGTGCCCAGTCGGCTCAGTCCTGTCTGACTCTTTGCCCTCCAGGCTCCTCTGTCCATGAAATTTTCCAGGTAAGAATACTGGAGTAGATTGCCACTTTCTATTCCAAGGGATCTTCCTAACTTAGACATATGAACTTTTTCATATGAGTAAGTTTTCCTTTTCCTACACCTAATTCTTTGTTAGGTTGTTACCTCTTAAAACACAACTCTAATAAGTTCCAGCCATGCAATGCTTACTTTCAATGTGCAACCTACTTCTCTGTCTTAACATAATGTCATTGTAATTATTCAGGACATGCATAAGCTACATGTCTCAGGAGATGGAAAAATTATGCAACACTTTCCTTGAACAGCTTTGACAGGCTTTCTACTTAATTCTCTTCTATGTGGATGTCCTGTGTGACCTCTGAATTGTCCTTACTGTACTATAAAAGATACTTTTCCCACTCACACTAGCTAGCTCATTCTTAATTCCCTAGTTTATATACCAATATGTCTATAAATATGTGTACATATATTCATATTGTACGGACAGAGTCAACTGTATTCAAGCATGTAAACAACATATAGCCTTTCAAATGTTTCCATATGTTGTAAGTTTCATCATAAACCTTCAATTATTCTGAGAATAAAAAGCCAATAATTGTCATTCTTTAGTTATGGTAATCAATCTTCATTTTCCCTTTCCTTGATTTTTACTTTGGCTGAGTGAGGGTGAGTTATAAAACTTTATTCCTTACCCTGTTTGACTTTTGTAACCCACCATTCTTTCATTTTCTTTAGCTGTTTCTCTATATAAACTATATTTCAGAAGAAGCTTCAACTAAGTGACAAGTACAGTATTCTTGATATTACAGTTATCAAACTGTTCATAACACTGGTGAACTTTTGAGCTGCTATAAAATCGGTGCTACCTTTTATTCCATAAAATCACAGAATTACTTTAGAAGGTACAAAATGGCATCAATTTTTTATGGATATTTTACAATAAAATGTAACTTAATATTTCTCTTTCTCTATAGACAAATAGTTAATAAATATTGTCTATCATTCAAAAGAAAATATTATACAATTATTCATTACATTTTACTTCTTTCTCAGGATTCAATCATGTAATATTTTACTCTCATATATTGACGACTTTGGCATTGCCTTTCTTTGGGATTGGAATGAAAACTGACCTTTTCCAGTCCTGTGGCCACTGCTGAGTTTTCCAAATCTGCTGGCATATTGAGTGCAGCACTTTCACAGCACCATCTTTCAGGACTTGAAATAGCTCAAATGGAATTCCATCATCTCCACTAGCTTTATTTGTAGTGATGCTTCCTAAGGCCCACTTGACTTCATATTCCAGGATGTCTGGCTCTAGGTGAGTGATCACACCATCATGATTACCTGGGTCATGAAGCTATTTTTTGTACAGTTCTTCTGTGTATTCTTACCACCTTTTCTGAATATCTTTTGCTTCTGTTAGGTCCCTACCATTTCTGTCCTTTTTTGAGCCCATCTTTGCATGAAATGTTCCTTTGGTATCTCTAGTTTTCTTGAAGAGATCTCTAGTCTTTCCCATTCTATTGTTTTCCTCTATTTCTTTGCATTGATTGCTGAGGAAGGCTTTCTTATCTCTCCTTGCTATTCTTTGGAACTCTGCATTCAAATGGGTATATCTTTCCTTTTCTCCTTTGCTTTTGCATTCTCTTCTTTTCACAGCTATTTGTAAGGCCTCCTCAGACAGCCATTTTGGTTTTTTGTATTTCTTATTCTTGGGGATGGTCTTGATTCCTGTCTCCTGTACAATGTCACAAACTTCCATCCATAGTTCATCAGGCACTCTGTCTATCAGATATAATCCCTTAAATCTATATGTCATGTCCACTGTATAGTCATAGGGATTTGATTTAGGTCATATCTGAATGGTCTAGTGGTTTTCTCCACTTTCTTCAAATTCAGTCTGAAATTGGCAATAAGGAGTTCATGATCTGAGCCATAGTCAGCTCCCGATCTTGTTTTTGCTGACTGTATAGAGCTTCTCCATCTTTGGCTGCAAAGATATAAGCAATCTGATTTTGGTGTTGGCCATCTGGTGATGTACATGTGTAGAGTCTTCTCTTGTGTTGTTAGAAGTGGGTGTTTGCTATGACCGGTGCGTTCTCTTGGCAAAACTCTATTAGCCTTTGCCCTGCTTCATTCTGTATCCCAAGGCCAAATTTGCCTGTTATTCCAGGTGTTTCTTGACTTCCTACTTGTGCATTCCAGTCCCCTAAAATGAAAAGGATGTCTTTTTTGGGTGTTAGTTCTAGAAGGTATTGTAGATCTTCATAGAACTGTTCAACTTCAGCTTCTTCAGCCTTACTGGTCGGGCCATGACTTGGATTACCATGATATTGAATAGTTTGCCTTGGAAACGAATGAGATCATTCTGTTGTTTTTGAGATTGCATCCAAGAACTGAATTTTGAACTCTTTTGTTGACTATGATGGCTACTCCATTTCTTCTAAGGGATTCCTGCCCACAGTAGTAGATATAATGGTCATCTGAGATAAATTCACCCATTCCAGTCCATCTTAGTTCACTGATTCCTAGAATTTCGATGTTCACTCTTGTCATCTCCTGTTTGACCACTTCCAATTTGCCTTGATTCATGGATCTAACATTCCAGGTTCCTATGCAATAGTTCTCTTTACAGCATCAAACCTTGCTTCTATCACCAGTCTCATTCACAACTGGGTTTTGTTTTTGCTTTGGCTCCATCCCTTCATTCTTTCTGGAGTTATTTCTCCACTAATCTCCAGTAGCATATTGGGCACCTACTGACCTGGGGGGTTCATCTTTCAGTGTCCTATCATTTTGCCTTTTTATACTGTTCATGGGGTTCTCAAGGCAAGAATACTGAAGTGGTTTGCCATTCCCTTCTGCAGTGGATCACATTCTGTCAGACCTCTCCACCATGCCCACCTGTCTTGGGCATATTAAAAAGCAGAGACATTACTTTGCCAACAAAGATCTGTCTACTCAAGGCTATGGTTTTTCCAGTGGTCATGTATGGATGTGAGATTTAGACTATATAGAAAGCTGAGCACCGAAGAATTGATGCTTTTGAACTGTGGTGTTGGAGAAGACTCTTGAGAGTTCCTTGGATTGAAAGGAGATCCAACAAATCCATCCTAAAGGAGATCAGTCCTGGGTGTTCATTGGAAGGACTGATTTTGAGGCTGAAATGCCAATACTTTGGCCACCTGATGTGAAGAGCTGACTCATTGGAAAAGACCCTGATGCTGGGAAAGAGTGAGGGCAGGAGGAGAAGGGGATGACAGAGGATGAGATGGTTGGATGGCATCATTGACTTGATGGACATGGGTTTGGGTGGACTCCGGGAGTTGGTGATGGACAGGGAGGCCTGGCGTGCTGAAGTTCATGGGGTCTCAAAGAGTCAGACATGACTGAGCGACCGAACTGAAATGAACTGAATTGACTACTCTGCTGTAAATGTTTAGCAAAGTATTACCTTTAGTTAATATTTTTAGTTCAATCTGTTCTTCATTTTATTTCTAATTTTCATAAAATATTTTCATTTATTTTGCATGGTCTAGAAGGCTCTTTCCTAATTATTTCGTCTACTTAATCTCATCTTTATATTTTCCTTGTACCTCCACAATATGAGCTCTCTGTGCATTTTAATCCTCAGCATACCACAGCCAGACTTAGTCAACTTCCTGACTGTCCTCAACCTTGTAAGCTAACTCCCATTTCTCCCTGTTTATGTTTATGCATCTTCCCTGTCCATAGTGCACTTAGCTCCTCTAAAGCATAACTTTGCAACATTATTAACTTCCTTTTGTCCCCTGGACCACAACCAGGTGGATGTCTTTATGTGCAATGACTGTTTTTACTCATATGTAAAATAGCACAATAACAATAACCACCTGATTAGTTTGGGGAGTGGTGAAGTGATAACACTTGCAAAGGACATAACATAGCAATAATACTTGGCATACAACAACTACTTCATACAAGTGGGTTATTGTAATTTTCCTCAAAATCTAAATCATTGTTATTCTCTGCCAAGAATTGCATATTACTTAAGTTATTACTTTGAGGATTTTTTTCCTCTTCAAGTATACTATAGATTAAATTTTTAAGAAGGAAGAAATCTAGGTTTTGTTTGGAGAGCATTCAAAACACCATATTCAGAAGTTTGTTTCTAGTCAAGTCTTTGTTTGAACAGTCTTATGTTAAGACTTCAACTGTCTTATAATGAAGCTTCCCTGCTGGCTCAGAGGTAAAGAACTCATCTGCAAATTGAGAAGACACAAGTTCAATCCCCGGGTCGGGAAGATTCCCTGGAGAAAGAAATGCAACACATTCTAGGATTCCTGACTGGGAAATTCTGTAGACAGAGGAGCCTGGTGGGTTACAGTC
This sequence comes from Bubalus kerabau, assembly GCF_029407905.1. Classification (NCBI taxonomy): domain Eukaryota; kingdom Metazoa; phylum Chordata; class Mammalia; order Artiodactyla; family Bovidae; genus Bubalus; species Bubalus kerabau. Next base: position 254,802,488 of record NC_073624.1, read on the forward strand.
CAGGGGGTTGCAAAAGAGCCAGACACCGCTTAGCAACTAAACAGCAACACTACCTTCTTAGAATAATTGTAGGCCCTTTTTTCTTTTTTTGCATCTTTTATATTTTATAAGATAAATAATTCAGGTTATAAAAATGTTGCTCAATTTCTTATCAATAATAATGAATATTCTTGCCAATCTATTTTTACAGAAATCATGAAAAGTTAACCTATATTCTGTTCTTAATATTTATCTCAATTGATTTCAATTTTGTACCAGAGAAGTGAACTACCTTTTGTTTTTGGTCAATCTCAGTGTTATAATTTATAAATTTATGGTTTGTAAGAATTTTATTTTAAGAAATTCTTTTGGCTTCTATTTTTTGATAGTGATTATGAGGATGTCCATTAGATTTGGATTTTTTTTCATGAGTGTTTCTTATTGCTTATAGTTTAAATAAGAGCTGGGCAAAGAGTAGAAATACTGACATTTATGATTTCAGCAATAATAAAAATAATGAGAAGTATAAAAATGAAGATTAGAAAGAGAACATAAGTATAAAGTAATGAATAATAAAGGAGTAAAGAAGCAAAGGAGTATGTCAAGGCTGTATATTGTCACCCTGCTTATTTAAATTATATGCAGAGTACATCATGAGAAACACTGGGCTGGAGGAAGCAGAGGCTGGAATCAAGATTGCCAGGAGAAATATCAATAACCTTAGATATGCAGATGACACCACCTTTATGGCAAAAAGTGAAGAAGAACTAAAGAGCCTCTTGATGAAAATGAAAGAGGGGAGTGAAAAAGTTGGCGTAAAGCTCAATATTCAGAAAACTAAGATCATGGCATCTGGTCCAATCACTTCATGGCAAATAGTTGGGGAAACAGTGGACACAGTGGCTGACTTTTTCTAGGCTCCCAAATCACTGCAGATGGTGACTGCAGCCATGAAATTAAAAGATGTTTGCTCCTTGGAAGGAGAGTTATGACCAACCTAGAAAGCATATTATACAGCAGAGACATTACTTTGTCAACAAGGGTCAAGGCTATGATTTTTCCAGTGGTCATGTATGGATGTGAGAGTTAGACTATAAAGAAAGCTGAGTAGTGACACACAAAAAATTGAATTTGGAGTCAACGATATGGAATATTTTCATTGTATTTCTATCTTGAAGTTGTATATGTAATTATTGCTGCCAAGTTCTTTAGCTGGGCTGAAATATATTTTTCTGGAAAGCTTTATTTTAATATAAACATAAACTCTGTGTTAAAATTTCATACACTGGTACTCAAGTCAAAATTTCATGTGTCTTTTTGCTTTTCTCTAGAGATAACAAAGTGAATCTCACAGGATTATGATTGTATTGTTTGAAGTTTGGGGATTTCATTTATCTGATTCTGTGAGTTTTCTAGCTAAGCCATATATAGAGATAATGATACTTTGTATGTGATGTTATAAACCATCCATTGCAAGAAGAAATAGAGTCATGGCACAGTCATGGATAAAAGTATCCATGGATAAATTCTTTACTGAATAGTAAACAATAAAAAATTAGTAGCTATTAGAGAGTTAAATGAACAATCCAGTGAGTTTAATTGAGATGTCGAGGGTAGAACAAATGAATAGAACTCAGATTGTTCTAGAGGTTACTGATATCTTATCCTTACTAATATCAATCCTTACATTCATATCTTACTAGAATTTGGAGGCTGGGGAAATAATGTGTTAAGACCTAACTAGATATGTCATTTCTTCATGGATAAATTGCAACTTTTTCATATAAATATATTACATAGTTGAAGTCTTTGATTTACATCAGCTGCATTCATTACAGTGCAATGGAATCACATCACATGCACATTTAGTCTGCTTTTTTGCAACAATATGGCTGAGAGAGAGGAGATTAAGGTAGAGGTAGACTCAAAAGTAAAGGGAGAGATTAAAGAAAACAGAGAAAAAGCAGGGAAATTTTTGTTTAAAAAAGTAAGAGGTGGAATAATTTTTGGTTCAAATAAATCCTTGACCTCCATTATTTCAAAGGGATGGAGGAAGTATATATGTATGTGTGTGTGTGTGTATATATATATATATATATATATATATATGCATAAATAAAATACATATTCTTTTCAGAATCTAAGGTCCTGGGTTTTAGAAATTAAAGAACAGTATATGGGATTATCAAGAGTAACTCTGACTACATTGTGATTTTTCTTCTGGCTGTATGACTTCAGAATCTAATATATGAGTAAGAGGAAAATCCATTGTATACAACTGTATAAAAGAGAGATAGTCAAAAGCAATTTGTATGGTTTAAGTCAGTTGAGAAAAATGCCATATGCCTAATATCCTACCACATTTCACATGAAAGATTAAAGTCCGTCTAAATTAAAAATTCAGAAATCTAGTAGAGTTTCTTCTTGCTTATGTTTGAATTTATAGTCCATTCCTTCATCAGTGTCTATTTTTCCTAGTTGACAAGCATTTTTCTCAAAGATCAGACTGTTCCTTCTTAAGTTCAAAAGGATATAAGGTCCAGAAAAGCTTTAGCAAAAGTAGCATGAGATTCAACTCTAAATATGATTAGAAATGATTCTTAAATGTCAACTTGACTGAATATAATCAGCTTATACCACTGAAAAATGTGTGTTCTCTCCTGTCATCTTTCTCATATTTGACAAGGTCAATAATACCAAAGCTGTAGAGTCAAGATAGCTTTTTTCATTGTTGCTTTTTCCCAAACTACATACAAGACCACTACTGAGGAAAAGGAAATATTAGACTGATTTGGAAAGAGTAAATAAACCCTAGTTTATAATTAAATATAAGAATTTTTTCAAAATTTTAACTAGAATATATAATATTGAAAGAAAGGAAAATGATATCACATGAGAAATGATATAAATCTGCACAGGCATATATTATATAGAAAATATATATGTAGATATCTTGACTAGGCCATATTATCTATGTCTTGTTTGTAATAACTTTATATAGTTCAAAAAATCAACTCTTTATTTACTGAAATTTTTAATGCCTTTCTTCTCTATCATGTACATCAGTTCTGGCTTATGTTTTTCAGTTTTCTCTCGTACTTATTTGAGGAGGAAATGACAACACACTCCAGTACTCTTGCCTTGAAAATCCCACGGACAGAGGAGCCTGGTGGGCTATAGTCCATGGAATTGTCAAGAGTCAGACATGACTGTTCAACTGAACATGCATGCACACCCATACTTATATAAAACATAGTACCAGAAGAGAGTTGTAGCAACATGTTAGAAAATAGACTGATTGCATAAAATATGCAGGAGGAAGAGAAGGAGAAGGGGACAACAAAGGATGAGATGGTTGGATGGCATCACTGACTCGATGGACTTGAGTTTGAGTAGGCTCCAGGAGCTGGTGATGGACAGGGAGGCCTGGTGTGCTGCAGTTCATGGGGTCGCAAAAATAGGACATGACTGAGTGACTGAACTGAACTGACTGTGTATTATGTCAATGAATATTTCAGTCTCAAATGTATCCACTGTAACTCAAAAATAAGGTTACATATGTCCACTCCAGAAGTAAGACAACCAGGTAATTGTCTTTCCATTTCTTCATTACACTGGAGATTAAGTAAAAATAATGATGTAGGCTAAGAATTAGCAGAGAGAGCTGAAGAGTGTGTTTGGGCACCAGGCTGTTGACTACCAATTCTCATAAGAAAAATAAACTGCAGGTTAAGTTTCAAAAATTGTTGGAGGAGGAAAAGGAAAGTATAAAAAAGAAAGAAGGAAAGAAACATTGTTTTGAGACTGCAGATAGGCAAATGAAAAGAAATTTAGCCTCATAGTGGCAACAATAGCCTACATGATGTATCTACATGGCCATTCGACCAAAATCATTACTGAATTATTTGCAGTGGTTCGGTGATTTCCAATGTTTTTTGTCTGTTAAATGGTAAGTGCATTAAGAAGTATAAGAATGACTCTCAAAACTATTTTCACCTTAAGATAAATAATTAAAGGAGATATATATATATATATATATATATATATATATATATATATATATATGTTTGAGCAAATGAAAACTTGGAATTTTAAAACCTTTTGAAACCCTTTCTACATGAACCTCATTTTCTTTGAGTACTGTACCCAGTCTCTTAAATTATGAAACTTTGAACATATTTATTCAGGGGATAATCTTTCTCCTCTTTTATCTCTTTAACTCATCTTTAGACAATACCTTTACTGTTACTTTGTCAAGGCATACTCAAAGTCCCTTAGACTAGTTGAGGTCCCATTTCTATATCAAGTCTCGACTAAAACTTCTATTCTTACCTTAAAATGGCTACAATAACTTTCTTATCCCTTTTTAGTAAACATTCCAATGTCTATTTGGAGAAGGAAATGGCAACCTGCTCCAGTATTCTTGCCTGAAGAATCCCATGGACAGAGGAGCCTGGCGGGCTACAGTCCATGGGGTTGCAAGAGTCGGACATGGCTTAGCAACTAAATCACCACCACCACCACCAGTTGTTTATTAATGTCTATAAAAGTCCTAGGAGAATTTTTGAATACTGAGAATATATTTAATATATATATTTATAGGCTTGAAGTATGTCTTTGACAAAGCGAAAAGCACTTCACAATATTTTGTTTCCAAGCTAAATAAAATTTTACCTTGAATTGTCCAGGATCTTTCAAAGGTTTATATTCTCTAGTCACCTTGAGAACTCATTCAACAAAAGGAGCTACATTTTTCACATCTTTGATTACTTCAAACTATCATTTACCTACATTTATATAATAGGAAGCCTGATTACTCTGAAGCATATGCAAGGTACACTGCAATTCTGTGTTGAAATCAGGCCTTTCTTATTGTTTATATTTTTTAATAGTAACATATTAAAAAATATCCTTAGATCTGAGCAGAGAGAGGTCCCTGTCCTTAGCTATATGCTTTAGAAGATTCTGCCTACCACAAACATTGAAACTTTTTTTAAAACTTTTTGTCCTTATATAACATGTTTTATGAATTTTTAGCAATTCATTGAGGAAACGATGTGTAAGCTAAGCCAAGCTCTCCTGTTGAAAAAACATGGATTTAAGAGTGCACCAATGTGTGCTTGAGTTATAGGTATTTATGTAGGTTGTGTTGGTGGCAGGTAAGTAGAAAAGTATAGCCTTGGCCATGGGAAATTTGGCTGTTTTTGTTTTAAGTTGGCCATCCAAATCAGTAAAAATAATAATAATAATAAAAGTGTTAGCAGATATATAGCTGTTTCCTTTCTTCTCTCTACTTAGATGGTCTTAATGAAAGATCTTATTGATTGCCTGGAAATCCAGAACAGGTAAGGTTATTCATAGGCACAGGAAAGTAATCCACTCAATTATCTGGGGAGTGTAACCCAGCCAATTCCTATCCCAGTTCAGGAGTTGTCTGAACTCCTTCAGTTCCAACTCCACCCTCTTTGGTCTCAGCTGCCCCCAGGACACTCCTCTGGTTTCCTGCTGTAGGGTGAAGGGTGCCCTGAAAGTTTCTGCCTTGTACAGGTAAGGTGTATATTGGAGACCTGGTGTCAGGGTCCAAGACTGGGGAAAGAAGTTGTCAGGGAATAGTTATACCTTGGTTTGAAACTTTAAAATATTTCAATGGGTGCAGGAGGGCCGAGAGGAGCTACTCCACGTTCAAGGTCAGGAGGGGCAGCCGTGAGGAGATAACCCTCGTCTAAGGTAAGGAGCAGCAGCTGAACTTTGCTGGAGCAGCTAAGAGATACCCCACGTCCAGGGTAAGAGAAACCAAAGTAAGATGGTAGGTGTTGCAAGAGGGCATCAGAGGGCAGACGCACTGAAACCGTAATCAACAGAAAATGAGACAATCTAATCACATGGGCCACAACCTTGTTTAACTCAATGAAATTAAGCCATGCCTTGTGGGGCCACCCAGGACAGGCAGGTCATGGTGGAGAGGTCTGACAGAATGTGGTCCACTGGAAAGGGAATGGCAAATCACTTCAGTATTCTTGCCTTGAGAACCCCATGAACAGTATGAAAAGGCAAAATGATAGGATACTGAAAGAGGAACTCTCCAGGTCAGTAGGTGCCCAATATGCTACTGGAGATCAGTGGAGAAATAACTCCAGAAAGAATGAAGGGATGGAGCCAGAGCAAAAACCAGTTGTGGATGTGACTGGTGATAGAAGCAAGGTCCGATGTTGTAAGAGCAATATTCCATAGGACTGGAATGTCAGGTCCATGAATCAAGGCAAATTGGAAGTGGTCACACAGGAGATGGCAGAGTGAACATCGACATTCTAGGAATCAGCGAACTAAAATACTGGAATGGGTCAGCTTAACTCAGATGACCATTATATCTACTACTGTGGGCAGGAATCCCTTAGAAGAAATGGAGTAGCCATCATGGTCAACAAGAGTCCAAAATGCAGTACTTGGATGCAATTTCAAAAAAGACAGAATGATCTCTGTTTGTTTCCAAGGCAAACCATTCAATATCACGGTAATCCAAGCCTATGCCTCAACCGGTAACACTGAATAAGCTGAAGTTGAACAGTCTGATGAACACCTATAAGACCTTTTAGAACTAACATCCAAAAGAGATGTCCTTTTCATTATAGGGGACTGGAATGCAAAAGTAGGAAGTCAAGAAACACCTGGAGTAACAGGCAAATTTAGCCTTTGAGTACGGAATGAAGCAGGGCAAAGGCTAATAGAGTTTTGCCAAGAGAACACACTGTTCATAGCAAACACCCTCTTCCAGCAACACAAGAGAAGACTCTACACATGGACATCACCAGATGATCAACACTGAAATCAGATGGATTATATTCTTTGCAGCCAAAGATGGAGAAGCTCTATACAGTCAGCAAAAACAAGACCAGGAGCTGACTGTGGCTCAAATCATGAACTCCTTATTGCCAAATTCAGACTGAAATGGAAGAAAGTGGAGAAAACCATTAGACCACTCAGGTATGACCTAAATCAAATCCGTTATTATTATACAGTGGAAGTGGGAAATAGATTTAAGGAACTATATCTGATAGACAGAGTACCTGATGCATTATGGATGGAGGATCATAACATTGTACAGGAGACAGGGATCAAGACCATCCCCATGGAAAAGAAATGCAAAAAAGCAAAATGGCTGTTTGAGGAGGCCTTACAAATAGCTGTGAAAAGAAGAGAAGTGAAAAGCAAAGGAGAAAAGGAAAGATATAAGCATCTGAATGCAGAGTTCCAAAGAATAGCAAGGAGAGAGAAGAAAGCCTTCCTCAGCGATCAATGCAAAGAAATAGAGGCAAGCAACAGAATGAGAAAGTCTAGAGATCTCTTCAAGAAAATTAGAGATACTAGGAGGATATTTCTTGCAAAGATGGGCTCGATAAAGGACAGAAATGATATGGACCTAACAGAAGCAGGAGATATTAAGAAGAGGTGGCAAGAATACATGGAACAACTGTACAAAAAAGAGCTTCACAATCCAGATAATCAGGATGGTATGATCACTCACCTAGAGCCAGACATCCTGGAATGTGAAGTCAAGTGGGCCTTAGAAAGCATCACTACAAACAAAGCTAGTGGAGGTGATGAAATTCCATTGAGCTATTTCAAATCTTGAAAGATGATGCTGTGAAAGTGCTGCACTCAATATGCCAGCAAATTTGGAAAACTCAGCAGTGGCCACAGGACTGGAAAAGATCAATTTTCATTCCAATCCCAAAGAAAGACAATGCAAAACTAATACAATTATGTAAAATTTAAAAATAAAATAAAATTTAAAAAAAGAAAAAAAAAAAAAAAAGAAAGGCAATGCCAAAGAATGCTCAAACTACCACACAATTACACTCATATCACACGCTAGTAAAGTCATGCTCAAAATTCTCCAAGCCAGGCTTCAGCAATATGTGACCATGAACTTCCAGATGTTCAAGCTGTTTTAGAAAAGGCAGAGGAATCAGAGATCAAATTGCCAACATCTGCTAGATCATTGAAAAAGCACGAGAGTTCCAGAAAAACATCTATTTCTGATTTATTGACTATGCCAAGGCCTTTGACCCTGTGGATTACAATACACTGTGGAAAATTCTGAAAGAGATGGGAATACCAGACCACCTGACCTGCCTCTTGAGAAACTTATATGCACGTCAGGAAGCAACTGACGATGGTGTGAACTGGACATGGAACAACAGACTGGTTCCAAATAGTAAAAGGAGTATGTCAAGGCTGTATATTGTCACCCTGCTTATTTAACTTATATGCAGAGTACATCATGAGAAACACTGGGCTGGAAGAAGCACAAGCTGGAATCAAGATTGCTGGGAGAAATATCAATAACCTCAGATATGCAGATGACACCACACTTATGGCAGAAAGTGAAGAGGAACTAACAAGTCTCTTGATGAAAGTTAAAGAGGAGAGTGAAAAAGTTGGCTTAAAGCTCAACATTCAGAAAACGAAGATCATGGCATCCAGTCCCAAAACTTCATGGTAAATAGATGGGAAACAGTGGAAACATAAAGTCAGACTTTATTTTTCGGGGCTCCAAAATCACTGCAGATGGTGACTGCAGCCATGAAATTAAAAGACGCTTACTCCTTGGAAGGAAAGTTATTACCAACCTAGACAGCATATTCAAAAGCAGAGACATTACTTTGCCAACAAAGGTCCATCTAGTCAAGGCTATGGTTTTTCCAGTGGTCATGTATGGATGTGAGAGTTGAACTGTGAAGCTGAGTGCCAAAGAATTGTTGTTTTTGAACTGTGGTGTTGGAGAAGACTCTTGAGAGTCCCTTGGACTGCAAGGAGATCCAACCAGTCCATCCTAAAGGAGATCAGTCGTGGGTATTCATTGGAAGGACTGATGCTAAGGCTGAAGCTCCAATACTTTGGCCACCTGATGTGAAGAGCTGACTCATTGGAAAAGACGCTGATATTGGGAGGGATTGGGGGCAGGAGGAGAAGGGGACGACAGAGGATGAGATGGCTGGATGGCATCACCAACTGGATGCACATGAGTTTGAGTGAACTCCAGGAGTTGGTGATGGACAGGGAGACCTGGTGTGCTGCCATTTATGGGATCACAAAGAGTCGGACATGACTGAGCGCCTGAACTGAATTGATACTTATTGGGAATCGTATATATTGCATATGCATGTATATTATTGTATGTGAGAAGCTATATGAATGTTAACAGGAAATCGCCATATGTATGTAGAGTCAGATATTACAGGAAAAAAAGTTGATATTTAAAATATCAATTAATAATTGGATTAATATTGGTCAACTTTTATAAGGATTGGTGTAAGGATATAATGGATGGATAGATAGAGATAGATAGCTGGCTAAGTTATGAATATTTCATTTTTTGCCTTTATATTTCTCTTTAATTTAATTTAGGTATTTCAAAATGCATTTTAATTTAAAAATTCTTCCAATATTTTAAAATGTCTAGTTTGATAACAAAACCTGGAATAAAATGTTGGTGACATGTAATTAGAAACTAGAAAACATTCCTCTTTCAAGACTGAGGGTAAACAAAGATTTTAATTACCACTGTAATGTTATGGTGTGAATTCTAAATTAATTTGCCTCTCCTCTCTATTCACTTAGCCAAATCAGGATTGTGTTAGAAGTTAAAAAAACGTTATTTGATATTAGGCATTTTTTCAATGCTCAGAAAACACAAGATCTTAATGACATCATATTGTTACTTTTTGGAGAAGTATTAGGAATCTGAATCTTCAAAGCAGTCCATGAATTAAAATGGCAAATATACTTATAAAAATTATCCGCATTGTGGGCAAGTTAACTAAGGACTGAAAGAAAAAAAAAAAAAAGAAAGAAAACCTGAATTCCTTATTTGATGTTAAATTAACGACTGACCTATTTTGGTTTTGTCTCTATAAGGATGACATTTCTTAATGTTTTCTATAATGTAACTTAAATTGAAGAAAATAAAGTAAAATGTGAACTGATCTTCAATGAAAAACATCATTAAATCATTATACCTTGCACTAAAGTATTATTTTATAGAGCTTTAAATTTCAAATTAATTAGTTATCTTGGTGCCCTCAGATATAGCACTGGGCTTGAGTTCATATCGAAACATATTATGCTTATAATTTTGGAAACAAATGAAGTCTGAGTACTTTACATTCGACTGTTCACTTGGTGGGCATTTTTCAGTTACTGAAATTTTTTCTGAATCATCATATTCATGGCATTTTCAAGAGTGATTGGGCTGCATACAAGTATTAGTTCTATTAATTGTTTAAGTGCTTCATTTCTCCAGGTGAAGATTCAAAACATATATGTGTTCAAGATTACTTGGCATAAGATAGAACTGACTTTGCTGTTTTCCTAAAGAGTCATTTACTTCTGTCTATTCAAATCTCTGTTTAACAGCCAACTGTATCTGAGGGACATGCAGGTTTCCACAAAAGGATACACAAGCAATATCTCTATTACACATGAGAAGTATTTAATTTAGGGCACCTTGTGCTGTTACTTCAATATTATGTTAGGCCTTAGAGAATCTTGTTTTGAACACATGCTGTTTAAGATTCTTCAGTGACCCAGATTGCTACTGCTTCTTGGCAGCCATCTCTCATCATTCAGTTCTTTAAATTTCAGTCTTCTGCACTATTCCAAAATTCAATCTATTTTCCTTCACCCAGTGAGACTGTCACTTTCTGCTTTGGCTCCACTTACCTACAATATTTTGGAAATATTCTCAAGTTAGAAGCTGCAGTGATTGTGGTACTTGCCTCATGTGCCTCCTTGTTCCCAAAAATCACATTCCTGTGCTGAAACCTGTCTTTTATATATTTCCCCAAGTTTCCATTTCTTCATTGCAGTAGGATAAGTCAGATTCCAAACAGTCCAGAACTTCCAAACTTCCCAGGTGGCCCAGTGGAAAAGACCCCACCTGCCAATGCAGGCAATGCAAGAGACGTGGGTTCAAACCCTGGGTTGGGAAGATCCTCTGGAACAGGAAATAGCAATCCACTGGAGTATTCTTCCCTAAAATTTCATGGACAGAGGAGCCTGGCAGGCTACAGTCCATGGACTTGTAAAGAGTTGGATATGACTGAGCAACTCGGCACACGTGCATCAGATTCACTAGGACCAAAAATTACAATCTTTTCCTTTCAATAATTTTAAATGTGTAAAAATAAATTATTTATTTAGAAGAAATGTATCAATCATTTCAATCTGACATCATCAAACTACTCTAAAACTACTACCTGCTCATTAAAAAAGAGCAGGTCAAATTTTCAGCTCTGTAAAAAAAATGTAACCCACATTTATCTCTCCATACTTCTTTTTCAGAATCAAAGAAAAAAGTTCATTATCACTATTCATGTTATAAAGTAATAATTAATGCATGAAAGACTCCACCCTCAGTTCCTTCCTTATGTTATCTTTAGATATTCAATATACTTAGTATATTTCCTTGCATATGTATATATCCTTGAAATATATGAAGTTACCCAAACCTAACATGTAGGTATGCCTATCTTTCCTTGCATATGTATATATCCCTAAAAAGCATAAAAATTACTTATAAATATTAAAGAATTGATATTAATCCTTCTTATATTCAACTTTATAATTCCAAACTGATAATTCCACATATGCATTAACCATTTTTAGAGTTTCCATATGAGAAATTATTTTAACAATTAAAAAATATATAATGGAGTAAAGTTTATATTAGCATTTATAATTTTATTTAAAAGTGCAATATTAATACCAAAACATGTGAATTGCCATTCACATGTCAAGCCAAGCAATATTCTTTGTCACATATATACCTGGTGATAGAGTCAGTATAAAAATCTAATTTCAATTATATAGAGATATATGTGGATTGAAAATAAAAAGCTTTGTTCATTGAGAATTTTAAAAGGAACTGATATTTTCAAAAGACATCATGCATTTTATTTGGAAATTTGATTGGTAGGTTAGGGGCATAACTATATTTGTGTTTTATAAATAAACTTTTTTTGGTATTAGCTTCATTAAAAAATCTATAAGTGTGTCTTCCAAGATTTCATAGTAGGTATTCTTTCTTTTCTAGTGAGAAAAATGATTTTTTTCCTTCCATGTATACAATAAGTTATGAACCCTGTCATCATTTTAAAACATATCATATTTTCTTAGTTGTTTGACAGTATTTTCCTCAAATTCATAACACAATATCAGATAATGGTGATAGAGTAACATTAAAACAGTATCAAATCCCCCAAATCAAATACGTCTGCTGGAATATGGTACCACATTTCAACTCCAATGCATGACTATCATTGATAATAATAGAATTAAGTGTTTCTAATGGTGTATAATATCATTGTAAGTTACTGAAAAACATTGGTATTATCATAAGCTATAAATCATATGAAAGCCAAAAGACAGAGAAGGAAAATACATCAGTACCAAGGACAGAATATAAAATAATTTGTGCACTATATTTTTAAAATATAGCCTTAAACTTTTCCTATTTTTTTTTTTCTAACCTGTTCTTAGTGTTCTTACTTCCTTTGTAGCCTATAAGAGAGGAGTATACTAGAATCCATCTGCAGTGCAGGAGATCTGGGTTCAGTCCCTGGGTTGGGAACATCACCTTTGGAGAAGGAAATGGCAACCCAATCCAATATTCTTGTCTGGGAAATCCCATAGACAGAGGAGCCTGGTGGACTACAGTACATGGAGTTGCAGAAAGCTGGACATCATTTAGTGATTGAGCGTGCATGCACACACTAATTACAGTGCTCCCATTTATCCCTGAAATGTTAATGTTTGCTTAACATAGCATCACAAGTGATATTAATATGTGGAAAAAAGTACCGGGAGGTTTGGAATTCATGAAGAGGACAGAGAAATTTTAATTCAGAAAATGGAGAAGTATACCCATGCATCTATGGGCACCTTATCTTTGACAAAAGAAGGCAAGAATATACAATGGGGAAAAGATAGTCTCATCAATAAGTGGTGCTGGGAAAACTGGAGAGCTGTGCATAAAACAATGTAATTGGAACACTTAAAGAACTAAATATAAGACCAGAAATTATAAAACTCTTAGAGGAAAACATAGGAAGAACACTTTTTGACATTAATAATAAACACTTTTTGAATAAATAACAAGATCCTCTATGACTCACCTCCTAGAGAAATGGAAATAAAAACAAAAAATTAAAAAGTGGATACTAATTAAATGTAAAAACTTTTGCACAGCAAGAGAAACTAAAACAAGGTGAAAAGATAACCCTGAGAATGGGAGAAAATAATAGCAAATGAAAACTAACAAAGGATTTTATTGTTCAGTTGCTCAGTCCTGTAGGACTCTTTGCAACCCCCATGGAGTGCAGCATGCCAGGATTCCCTGCCCTTCACTATATCCCTTTCTCAAACTCATGTCCGTTGAGTCAATGATGCCATCCAGTCATCTCATCCTCTTTTTCCCCCTTCTCCTCCTGCCCTTAATCTTTCCCAGCATAAGGGTCTTTTCCAATGAGTTGGTTCTTCACATCAAGTGGCCAAAGTATTGGGGCTTTACTTTTGTCATCAGTTCTTCCAATGAATATTCAGGGTTGATTTCCTTGCTGTCCAAGGGACTTTCAAGAGTCTTCTCCAGCACCATGATCTGAAAGTATCAATTTTTCAAGGCTCAGCCTTCTTTATGGTCCAACTCTCACATCCATACATGACTACTGGAAAACCATAGCTTTGACTATATGGACTTTTGTCAGCAAAGTGATGTCTCTGCTTTTTAATACACTGTCTACATTTGTCATAGACATTCTTCCAAGGAGCAAGCATCTTATAATGTCATAGCTGCAGTCACCATCTGCAGTGATTTTGGTGCCCAAGAAAATAAAGTCTGCCACTATTTCCATTTCTTCCTCATCTATTTGCCATGAAGTGAAGGGATCAGACACCATGATCTTCATTTTTTGAATGTTGAGTTTTAAGCCAGCTTTTTCACTCTCCTCTATCACCTTCAACAAGAGGCTCTTTCTGCCATAAGGATGGTGTCACCTGCATATCTGAGGTTATTTACATTTCTCCTGACAATCTTGATTCCAGCTTGTGCTTCATCCAGCCTGGCATTTTGCATGAAGTACTCGGCATATAAAATAAATAAGCAGGGTGACAATATACAGCCTTGACATACATCTTTCCCAGTTTGGAACTAGTTTATTCCTTGTCCAATTCTAACTGTTGTTTCATGACCTGCTTACAGGTTTCTCAGGAAATAGGTAAGGTGATCTGGTATTCACATCTGTTTAAGAATTTTTCACAGTTTTTTGTGATCCACATAGTCAAAGACTTTTTAGGGTAGTCAATGAAGCAGAAGAAGATGTCTTTCTGGAACTCCATTTATTTTTATATGATCCAACAAATGTTGGCAATTTGATCTGTGTTTCCTCTGCCTTTTCTAAATCCAATTTATACATCTGGAAGTTTTCAGATCATGTACTGGTGAAGCCTAACTTGAAGGATTTTGAGCATTACTTTGCTACTATATGAAATGAGTGCAGTTGTGCATAGTCTGAACATTCTTTGTCATTGCCCTTGTTTGGAATTGGATTGAAAGCTGACCTTTTCCAGTCCTGTGGCAACTGCTCTTTTCCAAATTTGCTGGCCTACTTAGTACAGCATTTTCACAGCATCATCTCTCAGGATTTTAAATAGTTCAACTGGAATTCCATCACCTCCACTAGCTTTGTTCATAGTGATACTTCCTAAGGATCACTTGACTTCTCACTCCAGGATGTCTGGCTCTAGGTGAGTGATCAAATCATCATGGTTAACTGGGTCATTAAGATCTTTATTGGATTTTTTTTTAATGTATTCTTCCCATCTCTTAACCTCTTCTGCTTCTGTTATGTCCATACCATTTCGGTCCTTTATTGTGCTCATCTTTGGATTAAATATACCCTTGGTTTTTCTAATTTTCTTGAACAGATCTCTAGTATTTTCCATTCTATTGTTTCCCTCTATTTCTTTGCACTGTTCACTTAATAAGGTCTCCTTGCTATTCTTTGCAACTCTGCATTCAGATGGGTATATCTTTTTTTTTTTCTTTCTTTTTCTTTTTTTTTTTTTTTTGCTTTTTGCTTCTCTTTTTTTCCTCTGCTATTTGTAAGGCCTCCTTAGACAACTATTTTGCCCTTTTTGCATTTATTTTTTTTAGGGATGGTTTTGATCACAGTCTCTTGTACAATGTTACAAATGTTACAAACCTTGATAGTCCTTCAGGCACTCTATCTATCAGCTCTAAACCCTTGAATCTGTTTTTCACTTCCACTGTGACAAAGGATTAATCTCCAGAATATACAAGCAGCTTATGCAACTCAATTCCAGAAAAACAAACAATCCAATCAAAAACAGGGCAGAAGATCTAACAGACATTTCTCCAAAGAAGACTTGAAGATGGCTAATAAACACATGAAAAAAATGCCCAAATTATTACAGAAATAGAAATCAAAACTACAATTAGTTATCACCTCATACTGGTCAGAATGGCCAATATAAAAAATGTATAAATATTAAATGTTGGAGAAGATATGGAGAAAAGGAAACTATCTTACCCTGTTGGTAGGAATGTAAATTGATATAGCCACTATGGAAAACAGTATGGAGATTCTTTAGGAGGGAAAAAAAAACAACAACTAGGCATAGAACTATCATATCCAACAATCCCACTTTTGGGCATATACCCTGAGGAAACCATAATTGAAAAAGACACATGTACCCCAACATTCATTGCAGCACTATTTACAATAGCTAAGACATGGAAGCAACCTAGAGGTCCATTGACACATCAATGGTACATATATGAAATGAAATATTACTCACCCATAAAAAGGAGCTCATTTGAGTTAGTTCTAATCAGGTGGATGAAACTAGAGCCTATTATACCCAGTGAAGTAATTCAGAAAAAGAAAAACAAATATTATATATTAACACAGATGTATGGAATATAGAAAGCTAGTACTGATGAACCTATTTGTAGGGCAGCAATGGAGACACAGACTTCGAGAACAGAGTTGTGGATACAGCGGAGGAAGGAGAGGGTGGCACAAATTGAGACAGTAGCATTGAAACATATATATCACCATATGTAAAATAGATAGTCAGTGGAAATTTACTGTATGATTCAGGGAACTCAAATTTAGTGCTTTATGATTGGCTTAAAGCTCAACATTCAAAAAATGAAGATCATGGCATCTGGTCCCACCACTTCATGGGAAATAGATGGGGAAACACTGGAAATAGTGTCAGACTTTATTTTTTGGGGCTCCAGAATCACTGAAGATGGTGACTGCAGCCATGAAATTAAAAGATGCTTACTCCTTGGAAGGAAAGTTATGACCAATCTAGATAGCATATTCAAAAGCAGAGACATTACTTTGCCAACAAAGGTCTGTCTAGTCAAGGCTATGGTTTTTCCAGTGGTCATGTATGGATGTGAGAGTTGGACTGTGAAGAAAGCTGAGTGCTGAAGAATTGATGCTTTTGAACTGTGGTGTTGTAGAAGACTCTTGAGAGTCCCTTGGACTGCAAGGAGATCCAACCAGTCCATTCTGAAGGAGATCAGCCCTGGGATTTCTTTGGAAGGAATGATGCTAAAGCTGAAACTCCAGTACTTTGGCCACCTCATGCGAAGAGTTGACTCATTGGAAAAGACTCTGATGCTGGGAGGGATTGGGGTCAGGAGGAGAAGGGGACGACAGAGGATGAGATGGCTGGATGGCATCACTGACTGGATGGACGTGAGTCTCAGTGAACTCCGGGAGTTGGTGATGGACAGGGAGGCCAGGCGTGCTGCGATTCATGGGGTCGCAAAGAATCAGACACGACTGAGCGACTGAACTGAACTGAACTAAGAAGAGTGGGAAGATGTGGGAGGGAGGTTCAAGATAGGGGGAACATATGTATACCTATGGCTGATTCATGTTAATATATGGCAGAAAACAATACAATATTGTAAACTAATTATCCTCCAATTAAAAATAAATAAATCAAAGAAACAATAAAGAAAATGGAGAAATAGATATCTGCAAAAGGATTAACTGTAAGTAATCATTAAGAAAGTGAATTATAAAAAGTAAACTTGAAACTTAAAATTAAATTTAACAAATAATCCATAATGAAAAAAATGGTCACAGGGCAATCAATGCATGTTGAGTTTATAAATACTATTATCTAAATGTCACCTCATGAATTTGAAGTCAGAATTTTAGAATTTATTTCTCGCATCACAGTTTTCCCTTAGAAGGCAGTTTTCCAGTTTTCTAAAGTTTCATTTTCACTTTTATATTCCTTTCCATTTATCTGGTATGTTTCCCTTATATTTGTCTTCAAAACATACATACATTCCTATTTCTTTCCAAACCAGTTTAATCTCAAAATTGACCCTAATTGGACCCATAAGTTTACTTCCAGACTCATTCTTACTATTCACAATAGGCATATTCTGTTAGTAAGGTGGGAGGTATCTAAATAGAACTATAAGATTATATAAATTATGAACAACACTCTTCTATTACTTTACAAGCTTCCAAAGAGATGGTATTTCCCCATCCATACTTCCTTCTAACTTCCATTTGCACAGCTACTGGACATTTTGCCTGAGTTGTATTCAAGGTTTCTCAAGCAATTTGCTGTCAGAGTGTCCCTGAAACTCAACCACTTGATAAGCTTTAATTCTTTTTCTCTACCACATCCTTGAAGATTCCTGTGTTACTAAAATTAGCATTTGAACACTGATTCTCTAGTATCACATGGTTAAAACTTGTGAGCTGATACAAGTTACAAATTTCTCAAGAGAATGGCATGAATGATGAAGAGGAAGGGCCATGGCACATCACATGTTGCCAGAAAATATTTAATGCAGGTTTGTGATGGGAGCCCATTGGCCTAATGGGTTGTAGCATGGCACTTGAGGGCTTACTGCCTGAGAATATCCACTTAATATGTTGTAGTAGTTATCACAACTGGGACTTTAAATCTACTGTCAGAAAATGGGAAAACTATATACTAGGAGGATACTATAGTGGCATATATTTTTAGAACAATATTTAAAGAAAACAGCTCTATGACCAACTGGTACCTGATATTATATATCAGAAGATTCAGATACACTTATACCTGCCTAAGAATTAACAGATATCTTCATACTTTTCAGATTAATAAAAGAAATTCTCTAACAGTGTGCATTCAGTTCAGTTCAGTTGCTCAGTCGTGTCCGACTCTGCGACTCCATGAAGCGCAGCAACCAAGGACTCCCTGTCCATCACCAACTCCCGGAGTCCACCCAAACCCATGTCCATTGAGTCAGTCATGCCATCCAACCATCTCATCCCTTCTGTTTATGCCTTCAATCATTCCCAGCATCAGGATCTTTTCAAATGAGTCAGCTCTTCGCATTAGGTGGCCAAAGTATTCCAGTTTCAGCTTCAACATCAGTCCTACCAATGAACACCAAGGGCTGATCTCCTTTTGGATGGACTGGTTGGATCGCCTTGCAGTCCAAGGGACTCTCAAGAGTCTTCTCCAACACGACAGTTCAAAATCATCAATTCTTCGGTGCTCAGCTTTCTTTATAGTCCAACACCACAGTTCAAAGCATCAATTCTTTGGTGCTCAGCTTTCTTTATAGTCCAAATCTCACATCCATACATGACCACTGGAAAAACCATAGCCTTAACTAGATGGATTTTTGTTGGCAAAGTAATGTATCTGGTTTTTAATATGCTGTCTAGGTTGGTCATAACTTTCCTTCCAAGGAGAAAACGTCTTTTAATTTCATGGCTGCAATCACCATATGCAGCAATCTTGGAGCCCAGAAAAATAAACTCAGCCACTGTTTCCACTGTTTCCCCATCTATATGCCATGAAGTGATGGGACTGGATGCCATGATCTTAGTTTTCTGAATGTTGAGCTTTAAGCCAACTTTTTCACTCTCCACTTTCACTTTCATCAAGAGGCTTTTTAGTTCTTCTTCACTTTCTGCAAAAGGGTGGTGTCATCTGCATATCTGAGGTTATTGATATTTCTCCCGGCAATCTTAATTCCAGCTTCTGCTTCCTCCAGCCCAGTGTTTCTCATGATGTACTCTGCATATAAGGTAAATAAGCAGGGTGACAATATACAGCCTTGATGTACCCTTTTTTATATTTGGAACCAGTCTGTTGTTCCATGTCCAGTTCTAACTGTTGCTTCCTGACCTTCATACAAGTTTCTCAAGAGGCAGGTCATGTGGTCTGGTATTCCCATAACTTTATGAATTTTCCACATTTATTGTGATTCACACAGTCAGAGGCTTTGGCATAGTCAATAAAGTAGAAATGCATGTTGTTCTGGAATTCTCTTGCTTTTTCAATGATCCAGGGGATGTTTTCAATTTGATATCTGGTTCCTCTGCCTTTTCTAAAACCAGCTTGAACATCTGGAAATTCACGGTTCACGTACTGCTGAAGCCTGGCTTAGAGAATTTTGAGAGTGACTTTACTAGCATGTGAGATGAGTGCAATTGTGTGGTAGTTTGAGCATTCTTTGGCATTGCCTTTCTTTGAGATTGGAATAAAAAATGAACTTTTCCAGTCCTGTGGCCACTGCTGAGTTTTCAAAATTTGCTGGCATATTGAATGCAGCACTTTCACAGCATCATCTTTCAGGATTTGAAAAAGTTCAACTGGAACTCCATTACCTCCACTAGCTTCGTTCATAGTGATGCTTCCTAATGCCCACTTGACTTCACATAACAGGATGTCTGGCTCTAGTTGAGTGATCACACCATCATGATTATCTTGCTCATGAAGCTCTTTTTTGTACAGTTCTTCTGTGTATTCTTGCCACCTCTTCTTAATATCTTCTGCTTCTGTTAGGTCCATACCATTTCTGTCCTTTATCGAGCCCATCTTTGCATGAAATGTCCCCCTGGTATCTCTAATTTTCTTGAAGAGATCTCTAGTCTTTACCATTGTGTTGCTTTCCTCTATTTCTTTGCATTGACCGCTGAGGAAGGCTTTCTTATTTCTCCTTGCTATTCTTTGGAACTCTCTATTCAGATGTTTATATCTTTCCTTTTCTCCTTTGCTTTTTGCTTCTCTTCTTTTCACAGCTATTTATAAGGCCTCCTCAGACAGCCATTTTGCTTTTTTGCATTTCTTTTTCTTGGGGATGGTCTTGATTCCTATCTCCTGTAAAATATCACAAACCTCCATCCATAGTTCATCAGGTACTCTGTCTATCAGATCTAGTCCCTTAAATATATTTCTCACTTCCACTGTATAATCATAAGGGATTTGATTTAGGTCATACCTGAATGGTCTAGTGGTTTTCTCCACTTTCTTCAATTTCAGTCTGAATTTGGCAATAAGGAGTTCATGATCTGAGCCACAGTCAGCTCCCTGTCTTGTTTTTGCCAACTGTATAGAGCTTCTCCATCTTTGGCTGCAAAGAATATAATCAATATTTTTTTGGGGTCGACCATCTGGTGATGTCCATGTGCAGAGTCTTCTCTTTTGTTGTTGGAAAAGGGTGTTTTCTATGACCAGTACATTCTCTTATCACAACTTTATTAGCCTTTGCCCTGCTTCATTCTGTACTCAAAGGCCAAATTTGCCTGTTACTCCAGGTGTTTCTTGACTTCCTACTTTGGCATTCCAGTCCCCTATAATGAAAAGGACATCTTTTTTTGGGTATTAGTTCTAGAAGGTATTGTAGGTCTTCATAGAACCGTTCAACTTCAGCTTCTTCAGCCTTACGCATTGCGGTATGACTTGGATTACTGTGATATTGAATGGTGTGCCTTGGTAACGAACGGAGATCATTCTATCATTTTTGAGATTGCATCCAAGAACTACATTTCAGACTCTTTTGTGACTATGATGGCTACTCCATTTCTTGTAAAGGATTCCTGCCCATTGTAGTAGATATAATGGTCATCTGAGTTAAATTCACCTATTCCAGTCCATCTTAGTTTGCTGATTCCTAGAATGTCCATGTTCACTCTTGTCATCTGCTGTTTGACCACTTCTAATTTGCCTTGATTCATAGACCTAACATTCCAGGTTCCTATGCAATATTGCCCTTTACAACAGTGTGCATTAATATATGTATAAAGGTAATATATTCAGTTCAGTTCGGATTCGTCGCTCAGTCATGTCCAACTCTTTGAGACCCCAAGAATCACAGCATGCCAGGCCTCCCTGTCCATTACCAACTTCCTGAGTTCACTCAGACTCATGTCCATCCAGTCAGTGATGCCATCCAGCCATCTCATCTTCTGTCGTCCCCTTCTCCTCCTGCCCGCAATCCCTCCCAGCATTAGAGTCTTTTCCAATGAGTCAACTCTTCGCATGAGGTGGCCAAAGTACTGGAGTTTCAGCTTTAGTATCATTCCTTCCAAAGAACACCCAGGGCTGATCTCCTTCAGAATGGACTGGTTGGATCTCTTTGCAGTCCAAGGGACTGTCAAGAGTCTTCTCCAACGCCACAGTTCAAAAGCATCAATTCTTTGGTGCTCAGCTTTCTTAACAGTCCAACTCTCACATCCATACATGACCACCGGTAAAACCATAGCCTTGACTAGATGGACCTTTGTTGGCAAAGTAATGTCTCTGCTTTTCAATATGCCATCTAGGTTGGTCATAACTTTTCTTCCAAGGAGTAAGCGTCTTTTAATTTCATTGCTGAAGGAGTACGTCAAGGCTGTATATTGTCACCCTGTTTATTTAACTTATATGCAGAGTACATCATGAGAAACGCTGGACTGGAAGAAGCACAAGCTGGAATCAAGATTGCCAGGAGAAATATCAATAACCTCAGATATGCAGATGACACCACCATTATGGCAGAAAGTAAAGAGAAACTCAAATGCCTCTTGATGAAAGTGAAAGTGGAGAGTGAAAAAGTTGGTTTAAAGCTCAACATTCAGAAAACGAAGATCATGGCATCTGGTCCCATCACTTCGTGGGAAATAGATGGGGAAACAGTGGAAAGGTAATATATTAGTTGGTACAAATATAGAGTCAGTGTCAGGCTGTTTGTGAAAACTGACTCTTTCGCACTTATCTATGAAACTTTGAACAAAATTACTTTATATACTTATCATTTTCTTTCCTGTAATCTGGAGTTCTTGCTGCTACCCAGTTCACAGAATTATCAAAGTTTGAATAACTGTTAAATGATTGAAAAAGGACCTTTTGCATACTAAGTAATATATGTGTTTCAAACTACAGGAAAGTAAGTTTTTCCTATTATTTATTTTAAATAAAGTGGGGAGGCATTGCTATCACCTGTGACATTTCCACATCTGGCACATGACTGTGACGTGACTGCACTAAAATTCCTGTTCTTAATGGCATATTCACAAGTTCATGTGCAAGCACAATGTATGGATTTTTCTCAGTGCTTTTCACCAAAGTTTTACATGGAATGGAATAGAAGAGCTCAGAGACACAAATTCCCGATTTGATTGCCTATCTTCTTAAAAAGCCTAGCTCCTGTGTTGGTAACTCACATGGTTGAAAACTAAAGCTACAAATATGACAAAGAAGGATATTATGTACAGTTACTTACCTGAAGCTGCAACAAATGAGCCATAAGAGAAACCTTAAGATTTCAGTAGAATATATATATATATATATATATATATATATATATATATATATCTCTCTCTCTCTCTCAAAAGCTCTTTCCACTTGTGACAAGTTATTCAGAGTAGAGTCAGTCCATGTTGTATTAATTTTGATGATCGTAATGATTGGAACACAGGTGTTTGGTAGCCAAACAGGGATTAAACACCCATTAGAGGTGATAGAAAAATGACTCTGGAACATCACATTATCTGTATATTCATAGAAGTGGTAATGAAGGTAATGGCTTTCATTCATTCTCCAAGCCAGGCTTCAGCAGTATGTGAACCATGAACTTCCTGATGTTCAAACTGCTTTCAGAAAAGGCAGAGGAACCAGAGATCAAATTGCCAACATACGCTGGATCATGGAAAAAGCAAGAGAGTTCCAGAAAAATATCTATTTCTGCTTTATTGACTATGCCAAAGCCTTTGACTGTGTGGATCACAATAAACTGTGGAAAATTCTTCAAGAGATGGGAATACCAGACCACCTGATCTGCCTCTTGAGAAATTTGTATGCAGGTCAGGAAGCAACAGTTAGAACTGAACATGGACAAACAGACTGGTTCCAAATAGGAAAAGGAGTTCGTCAAGGCTGTATATTGTCACCCTGTTTATTTAACTTATATGCAGAGTACATCATGAGAAACACTGGACTGGAAGAAACACAAGCTGGAATCAAGATTCCCAGGAGAAATATCAATAACCTCAGATATGCAGATGACACCACCCTTATGGCAGAAAGTGAAGAGGAACTCAAAAGCCTCTTGATGAAAGTGAAAGTGGAGAGTGAAAAAGTTGGATTAAAGCTCAACATTCAGAAAACAAAGATCATGGCATCCGGTCCCACCGCTTCATGGGAAATAGATGGGGAAACGGTGGAAACAGTATCAGACTTTATTTTTCTGGGCTCCAAAATCACTACAGATGGTGACTGCAGCCATGAAATTAATAGACACTTACTCCTTGGAAGGAAAGTTATGACCAACCTAGATAGCATATTCAAAAGCAGAGACATTACTTTGCCAACAAAGGTTCGTCTAGTCAAGGCTATGGTTTTTCCTGTGGTCATGTATGGATGTGAGAGTTGGACTGTGAAGAAAGCTGAGCGCCGAGGAATTGATGCTTTTGAACTGTGGTATTGGAGAAGACTCTTGAGAGTCCCTTGGACTGTAAGGAGATCCAACCAGTCCATTCTGAAGGAGATCAGCCCTGGGATTTCTTTGGAAGGAATGATGCTAAAGCTGAAATTCCAGTCCTTTGGCCACCTCATGCGAAGAGTTGACTCACTGGAAAAGACTCTGATGCTGGGAGGGATTGGGGGCAGGAGGAGAAAGGGACAACAGAGGATGAGATGGCTGGATGGCATCACTGACTGGATGGATGTGAGTCTGAGTGAACTCCGGGAGTTGGTGATGGACAGAGAGGCCTGGCGTGCTGCGATTCATGGGGTGGCAAAGAGTCGGACACGACTGAGCAACTGATCTGATCTGATCTATATACAAGAATCCCTGAGGTCTTTATGTACTATGTTACACCTTATTTTCTTGATTTACTGACTTCTAGAAAAACTACTATGTTTTATTTTGCCTGATTATAATTTTCAACAGCTTATAATAAAAATATTTCCAAGTTAATGCCACTTATTATTCCCCCTTTTGGAAAAATACATTTAATAATTACTTCTGAAATATTTATTAAATGAGGTATATACATTAACTGATGCTGAAGCTGAAGCTTCAATACTTTTGCCAACTGATGAGAAGAGCTGCTCATTGGAAAAGACCTTGATGCTGAAAGAGGTAGACGGCAGAAGGAAAAGGGGATGATACAGTATGAGATGATTGGATGGCATCACGGACTCAATGGACTTGAGTTTCAGCAAGCTCTGGGAGATGGTGAAGGACAGGAAAGCCTAGAATGCTGCAGTCCATGGGGTCGCAGTGAGTTGGACATGAGTGAGCGACTGAACAACAACAATAACATATTAAATATATTAATGGTATATATTCCTAATTTTGATAATAAATTTTTATCTCTATAAGTTGCCATCAGCTATGATTCATACCATTGTTTTAAACACCATTAATAATAAAAGGAAGGGCTTCCCAGGTGGCACAATGGTAAAGAATCCACTTGTCTATGTAGGAGACACAAGAGACACAGGTTTGATTCCTGGGTTGGGAAGATAGATCCGTTGGAGTAGGAAATGGCAACCCACTTCAGTATTCTTGCTTGGAAAATTCCATGGGCAAAGGAGGCTGCTGGGCTACCATCCACGGGGTTTCACAGAGAAAGACACGAATGAGACTGTACGACACACATACACAGAAATACACACACACAAGAATAAAAGGAACAAATATGCTCACCAAACCGAAACAAGCTATCGAACATAATGTTAGTCACTCAGTCGTGTCCAGGTCTTGTGACCCCATGGCCTGTAGCCTGGCAGGCTTCTCTGTCCATGGGATTCTCTAGGTATAGGGCACATTCAAATGTCTAAATATCTGGTATAATAAAATGTGAAAATATTGGATTTGCAAAACCGATAAACTTACAAGTTTCATCCATATTGTCACAAATAATAAAATTTTATGTTTTCTAATGGCTGAGAAATATGTCATTGTATATACATACTGCATCTTTTTTATCCATTCGTCTGTTTACAGACTCATAGGTTGTTTCTCTTTCTTGGCTATTGTGAGTAATACTGCAGTGAACATGGAATACAGATAATTCTACATGATCCTGTTTTCATTTCCTCTGGATATACTCAGAAGTGGGACTGTGGATCATATGATATATTAATTTTATGATATTAAATCTGGCATGATTTTAGAAATAATAAAGTTAGTTTGAAGTTATCTTATTCTGCTTAATAT
The DNA here is from genome assembly GCF_029407905.1 of Bubalus kerabau. Lineage (NCBI taxonomy): Eukaryota > Metazoa > Chordata > Mammalia > Artiodactyla > Bovidae > Bubalus > Bubalus kerabau. The sequence goes on from NC_073624.1 coordinate 254,828,019, forward strand.
AAACAAGTGAATATGTGGTGTGGGGGATGGGGGTAGGAGATTGGGAAAATAGGCACAGTAAATAACATTTTTAGTCCAGACAGCAGAACAAGTGGAATTACTTGGGGAATGCTTAGATTTGTAAATTCTAGACTAAAAGTTATGTCTCAAACAAACAAACAAAAAAACTCAGCCAATATGTGTTCACCATTATCTCTTTTGGACTCAAAGTTAATTAACTATTTTAGGAAGGTATACCATGTGATGACAATTAACAAAGGTTTCTTTCTGAGTCCTTTCAATTTTCCATTTTCTCAGAAAGTGATAAAATTTGAAATAATTTCTCTTAAATCCCACATTGTCTCTCTCTCTCTCTCTGTATCTATTTTGGGCCAGAGAAGCCTGGCGGGCTACTGCCCATGGGGCTGCACAGAGTGGGACATGATCGGGCACACATACACATACACGCACAAGAATAAAAGGGACAAATGTCCTCACGAAACCAACACAAGCTATAGAGTGCAGTGCTAGTTGCTCGGCTGTGTCCAAATGTATATATTTATAAAGCATTTAGAAGAGTGTATATATGTATATATTAAAAAAACATTATATATGTATATTTAAATGACTTTATGTATGTGTATATATATATATAAAATTTCAAAAGTGTTTATATATGTAAAAATCTATCTTTGCAAAACAGTATATGAGAAGAGGGAAGGAAAAATTTTCAAATGCAATCTTGGTCTATGCTTTTAATGTAATGCAAGTGTCAGGGGCCCAGAAGATAGGTAATAAAAATCTGTAGAGGTGAGAGTGGAGCAAGATATTTTATGCCAGTTAGAGTTAGATGGTGGGAAAATAGAAGAAGAAGACATTTAGTTACTTTCTGCCACATTTAGTACATCAAAGGGAAAATCCTATTACCCTCAAGAATATAACTAAGCCAGAAATCTTTCCCTTGAAACCAATCAATTAGAATCCATAATGGTAGGTCCATAGAGACCTATGAGATGGTAAGACCTATGAGATGTTTGGTACAAGAATATTAGACTGTGATTATTGTCATGATGTGACTGGTTCTGTTTAAAAGAGGTATAAATCAGTCCGGCTCTTGCTGGATTTTATGCTAAGGGATATAAAGGGCAACAACATTAGTTGAGAGAAGACAAGAAGAGTGAATCAGATATATCTTGATAAAATATTTTTTAAATTGTGTGGAAAAGATAAAAACTTCTTGAGTCAATAGCATTATTTCTAGTTCTAAAAGCTTAGCTCTTTAGAATCTGTATATATCCATAAATTACATAAATTTATGAAAAAGTTAATTAGAATGAGTTTCTTAAACTCCAAGCCCAATACACTACATTGCCCTATAAATTAATTAAGACAAAATTGATCTTTTTGTAGCAACACAAAATATGTTTTCAGAACCTTGCTAGATGCTGTAGTTAAACAATGAAATATAAGATATAAGTTGTATCTTCTAGAATTTTAGGCTTTCATTGGCAAAAAATAAACAAAAAAATACGTGGTATCAGATAACTTTTTTAAAAAAATTATAAGTTTAGAATAACATGATATACTTTTTATTGGAAAGAAGGACGGGGATCAACTGAAATTACAGATTTTTTTTTAAAGTTTTCGTTAAAGGAAAATATACGTGAAGAAAAACTAGGCAGAGGTGGTCTTTGAATAGTAGCTGAAACTACAGGAAGAAAAGCACAAGAAGAGAAACATTCCAGGTAATTGCTGTCATGATTATTGAATGTGGCAATTTGTGGGACAATATGAAGACTCTTCTGACTAAACATATTAGAAATGTTGGCAAAACACATACAGTGAGATCAGGGGATATTCTGTTTGAATGCCAAGCAATGTACTTTTAAGTTAGCAAGTTAGGAACTAAAAGGTTTTTAAAGTTTATTTCTTCAGTTGTGTATATATATGACTTTACAAGAAACATCTCCATGTTGAAAGATATGTTTAGGAAAGTTTACTGCTGATAACTGGGCTTCTCTCATAGAGTCAGGGTTACAAGTGTGAAAATTTTACTGCTAACAATAGTGCTTTAATTTTATTATCAAGACAATCCCTGTTATGTTTCCAACTAGCTAAAGCAAGTTGTTGCCTCAGTAACTGATCCTGTGCCCTATTGTTTAAAGAGGATTGACCATATATTCCTTCTGTCAGCCTTCCTTTTCTCAGGTTTTAAGTTTCCCCCCTAATTCTCACACAGCAAGAAGTCTTCTACATGTTCTTAGATTTTGATAATACTACAGGTTGGACTTTGAAATCTCTAAGCTTTGACTGTTGAGATTAATCAATATTTCCAGTTAGTTCCCTTTGACCAAATTCTTGCCTATAAGATTTTTTATAGAGTTATCTTATAAATATTCTAAACTTTCTTTGAAAATTAGAAGTGAACCTTTCTGGTTTCAGCATCTCCCTAACACTGCCCTTTCCCACTAAAATAGTTGGAAAGCCCCAGCTTTGCCATCAGATATGCTCACTTTGCAATAGAAACTTGTAAATAGTTTTTTGGGAAAAGTTTTAAACTTTAAAGTACAAGAAAGACCTCTTTGGAGGAAGAAAATATTTTTTTCTAAAAAGCAAAGAACATGGCAAATTCAGTTGTAATAACTGTGTTTAAGAACTAGTTAAACATAACATAGGGCCTAGACCCAATTTGTTGCCCAAATGTGTCAATAACAGGACAAATATGTATGTAATGATGATTTTACTTTGTTAATTAATGTCTCCCTTGTGATAATACTGTAGGCATAAAGTGATTATACTATATAAATTCATATTAAAGTGTGTAAAGAAGGTTGCAGTTAGAATGGCACAACTGGGGGAAGATGTATGCACCAATAAGACACTGATACTGGGTGTATACAGTTATGTATAGCTTGTTCCCTGGTGGCTCAACCATAAAGAAGAAGCTGCCTTGCAACGCAGGAGACACAGGTCAGATCCCTGGGTCAGGAAGATCCCCTAGAGAAAGAAACGGCAACCCACTCAAGTATTCTTGCCTGGAGAACTCCAAGGACAGACGAGCCTGGTGGGCTACAGTCCATGGGGTCACAAAGACTTGGACACGTCTTAGCAACTGAACAACAGCAGCAAATAGCTTGTTTCATCCAGACAAGACCAAATCCACAACACATTCCAATCTTATGATTTGTGAAATGGCTTTATCTCAAAACTGTTTTGCAGACCTAAGGAAAATTGTGCCTACTTTGATAGAAAGGGAAAATTATTCTAAGATAACAGACATAGTAGTCTAGGATGGAGAAGGCAATGGCACCCCACTCCAGTACTCTTGCCTGGAAAATCCCATGGACAAAGGAGCCTGGAAGGCTGCAGTCCATGGGGTCGCTGAGGGTCAGACACGACTGAGCGACTTCACTTTCACTTTTCACTTTCATGCATTGGAAAAGGAAATGGCAACCCATTCCAGTGTTCTTGCCTGGAGAATCCCAGGGACGGGGGAGCCTGGTGGGCTGCTGTCTATGGGGTCGCACAGAGTCTGACATGACTGAAGCGACTTAGCAGCAGTCCAGGACAGTTCCGGTAGAACTGGGGTATCTTGTTATGCTAGTTATACTGTATCTGAATGGCTAATTTGAAGAAAATTCAGATGATGGTCACTATTGGAATGGCATAATATTCACTAGGGAAAATGAGGGATCACTGACTTATTGCCAATTGGCATGGAAGTCTAGGTCCCCACTTAGGCCACTTGATACCCAAAGGGTATCAAGCCAAGCCAAGACTTATGGCTCATCACTGTTCTTTTGCTGATTCTACTGTGACTGGAAGGCTAGATGTGCCTTGTCATTGTTTTGTTCGTGACCTCTACTGAAACCACAGTGGAAGACCTCAGTAGTTCTGGGGGTATGGTGAAAGTCCACCTCTAGACTAGGTCTGCTCTGACACCTCCTTGCAGGGATACATAGGAGGCCTCTTTACTTCTAGGTGCCCATGGAAGTCCAAGCACTTCCTGCAGTCTCTACTGACATCTAGGGGAGGGAGGGATCATTTATGCTTGGCAAGGGCTAAAGTCCTAGCTCAAATCTTGGCCTTCTCTGACATTACCCAGTGTAGGGACTGAAAGCCTTCATCAAAATCTTTTGGAGTACAATTATGGGCTCCTCAATTAGCCTTGGAGTAAGCTGGGTAGGCACATGAGTTTTTCAGTCTTTTGTTGGGGTAGAGTGATTATTTTCTATTATCTAGATTTTTCTGTCTTGTAAGGCTCTCCCTTTTCCTGTTTCTTCACTGGAGAAAGCTTTTGTTTGGCATGTTTAGTGTGAATTTATTGGCATTCCCAGATTACTTACTTATACAGCAATTAGTCTGGGATATACAAAGTAGGAAAAGAAACAAAATGAATACTTACTACTGCATTGTTCCTTGGATCCCAAGATCCCTAACCAATTTACCTTTTTCTCTCTACCTTTTAGAGTCTTATGTTTTATTGCTATTATTTTTATATTTTTAGTTTGAATGTCTATAGCTTTTAATTGTACTCTGGAGGACAAAAAGGGAAAAGTACATCTATTCCATCTTCCTGGAAGTGAAAGTCTTAATTATTTTGAAAAAACAAAAAATAATCAGCTTAATCTTTGAGGTAATCATACTGGTCTGACATGATCTCAAGCTCACTTCACAGTGTCTTTAAAAAAATGTGCCAACTATACTGGATGCTTGGGGCTGGTGCACTGGGACGACCCAGAGGGAGGGTATAGGGAGGGAGGAGGGAGGAGGGTTCAGGATGGGAAGCACGGGTATACCCGTGGCGGATTCATTTCGATGTTGGGCAAAACTAATACAATATTGTAAAGTTTAAAAATAAAATAAAATTTTAAAAAAAGTGCCAAATAAGTGGATTAATTCACTAATTATTAATTTGATAAAGTTTGATCAGCTTATTAATCCTTAGCTATTCTTTGCATAAAATACTGATTGGCTTTGTAAACAGACCTTTACAAATCACTTTAAAATCAATTTGATTAGTAACTAAAATTGTTGATGAAGAACATACACATAAAACTACAGCATAAACAAACCAAAACAAACAAACAATTCAATAGAAAAACAAGTATCCTAAATTTGTGGGAATAGCCATTTAAATTGTAGGATACAATTTTTAGTAGTAATGTCATAGATGATTCAACTTATAAATTAATATGGCATTCCCTGAAAAACTTTGCTAAATTACTGAAGAAGTTCAAGTCTGACAGAGTTATGCCAAAGCTTTACTGAGGAGATTTAATAGTCATGTAATGAAAAATAATGGGAAAAAAGAGAGGTTTAAATTAATATAATTGAGTATTATATGTGATTTTCAATATATATATCTTATTTTATCTATATATCCAACATTTTATATTTTCAGATTGGTCAATACATTTTTGGAGTGATCTTTCATTGGTAAAATAGTGTTCATTTTATGTTTGTTATATATGTATAAGCAATATGAAATGCTGAATTTTGCTTCAAATAGTTTTATAAACCTATAGCATATTTACTTTGTCCATAGAATTTATTAATTTTAAAAGTTGTTAGTTTTTAAAAGCAGCAATATAATGGAATTACTAAATTATTTTGTTTAGATTTTCTTTTCTGAAACAAAATCTACTTGTTTGAAAACAATTTCTATTTAAATGAGCAGATGAAAAGTTTCACATATTTTTTTAATAGTACAATTTTCTCCAGAGTTATCCATTCAGTTCTATCAATTTGGTAACAGACTTTGTCTCTGATAACTCTTTTTCCTATCTGCCTATCATGTTTATTTATGAAAATGTGCAATTTATATCTTCTAGGATTTTTTCTATGCATGTGTGGATATTTATTTCTCATGGCCTTTAGAAATATTCACACTATTCATAATGTCGGTACCTTATTTTAGACTTCTATTTTAAACAATAGAATTTATTGATAGAAAAAAGTAAGAACTATTATTTTGTTATGCACAAGGCTTTACATGTATTATCTCATTTGGTTCTCAGAATAACTCTAGGAAATTAAAACTATTTTTATGTCCTTTTTCAGATGAGACAATTGAGGCTAAAATGAAAAACATATATATATATATATATATATACACACACATGATGCAATGTATCCAATGACACACAGCTGTATGTTTCTAGGCTAAAGACAAATAAACCCTGTTTATTCAATTTTGAATGAAGTTTAGGACAGTATGTAATAGAAAGACATGATTAAAGGGTTGCCTTTTGCACCACTGATCACTGATGTGTAAAATTAATTTTTGTGTCAAAATGTCAATGATGTGTATTCAAGTTGGGGTATATAAAGACAGAGAGGAAATATATACAAGGAAGACAGTGATCCTTACTCATCTATATGAACTGATTTTTAAGGCCATAGTCACATTTCCTGGAGGCAATGATTTTAATGAAGAGATCTATATATGACAGGACTGATTGCAATAAATAAATGCTTATTAGAAATAAATTGCTCTATATTCAAATGAGTAATCAGTTCCTTCCAGAATATGGCACCTCACTCCAGTATTTTGCCTGGAAAATCCCATGGATGGAGGAGCCTGGTGGGCTGCAGTCCATGGGGTGGGCTAGAGTCAGACATGACTGAGCGACTTCACTCTCACTCTTCACTTTCATGCATTGAAGAAGGAAATAGCAACCCACTCCAGTGTTCTTGCCTGGAGAATCCCAGGGACTGCAGAGCCTGGTGGGCTGCCATCTATGGGGTTGCACAGAGTCAGACATGACTGAAGTGACTTAGCAGCATTATTATTATTAGTTCTATTTTAGAAATAAATGAGGAAATTAAGGTAAAAGGCTGTTCTGTAAGCTGTCCAGGTTTATACAAACAGGTGTTTAATTTTGAACTGTGACTCTCTGGCTCCAGGTTCTGTGTTTTTCAGCCTCTATACTCCTCTGTGCATGGTTATTTGCTCTAAAAAAAAAAAAAAAAAAAAAAAGTTGTTTGCCCTGATTGCTCCTCATAGCTGAGGATGATAAATAGGACACTTAGAAGTGTTTTTCCCCATTGAGTCCTAAAAGCCTGAGTGACTTTATAACTGTGGTAGTGTAACCTTTAGGAACTGAAATCTTTAAAAGGATATTATGAAAATATCAAAATTGAAATATAATTCCTTAAGAATTAGAGATCAGAACCACATACACTTCCCCTCTGGGAATCTTTTGATAGGGCTTTACTCAAACTCAAAGTAAACATTTATAGCAGCTCTGAGTTCTCTGGGACTGTCCCTTGTTTTCCAATTTGATGGAAGTTTAAATGAATTTTTAGCACTTTTAGATTTTTTAAAAAGCCATGGACAAAATATGTCAGAATATATTTCTCTATGCATATCATAAATCCATTTCACATCACTTCTCTGGGCTCATAGCAGGCAGAGTTCCATTTTGAATTTGGCTCTAATATGAATGTAGACTCTGATCTTCTGTATAAAAATTAGTGATTGATGGGCACTTTATATTAATTAATGTATCTGCCTCCAATAAATGTGTTTCCAACAACTCTCTGGTGCTAGACATTAAAAGAAATTGGAATTTTCAAACTATTAAACTTATGGTTGCCTTCTGATAACCTCTATTTTCCAATTGGAGGCTGAGATGTAATTAATGAAGATGATGGTTTAATGCTTAATCTTTCTTTTAATAGCTGGAACTAATGACAATTTCATGTCCCTGCTGCTTTGACCAGTAGGATGTATCAGAAATAGAAAAACTTCAAAATGTCAGATTTATAAAACAAATTTTGAGGGGATCTGAAGCTAATTTTCAAAAGCATAATTTATAAACATTCTTTCCTTTATTTTAGTCTAACATTTAACTGTCAAAAGAGGAAAAATCACTTCATGTATACATATAGTTTTGTTTCTCTTGTTCACTAATTATATAGACTGTTCTGAATCTACCGAAAAAAGTGCTATAGGTTATGCATGTTACATTGTTCTTCCCACAATGAAAACTTTGTCCTATTATTTAAATATTGCTATAAGTATTTAAGATAGTTTCCTATTAGTACTACTTTTGTTTCTCAACATTTCTTAATCCTATAATTACCAAGTTTTAACCAATTGCATTAACATAGTTTTTCTGACTATACCTTGTTGCCACCATAAGATATCATACTTTTGAAGAATCAATCCTTAGTGCCATGCCATGTTCTAAGGTACTCTTTCAATATGGCATTAATAATTATGTCTATTTTTGTTGAAATGACAATAAAGGCTTCAGAATCTGTCTCTAGTGGAGGACAGACAATTTGAATGGATAAGATATGGCAGGGGAGACATAGGTGACCTGTCTTAAAATGTTCTCTATATGTCGGGTACACCATAATTCACTAGGGTTTATTTGAATGGCTTGGGTGTACTAAAGATAATTTATATGAATACCTCTTCATTGTCCTTTGTCTATTCCAGTGCATACTAATTATTTCATCCCCTGCCTTCACAATATCCAATGCATATTTTGTGCCTGAGAGCTCACTGTGACTTTAGGAGAAGCCTTTATCATTTGAATTTTAGGGACATTTTGTAATCGTAGAAATTAGTCTAAATTGAGATAAAACACTAATGGTTAACATTTTTGTCATTAATTTTCCTTTTATAAAACAATTGTATTTTAATAGAAACCTCCAGTACATTTTCAGAAAGTAATGCTTGATATACAAATTCTAGTTACTGTATGAAGGCCAAATTAGTAATAATAAATGACAATTCTACTTATCTATGGTTGTTGTTCAGTTGTTAAGTCATGTCCAACTCTTTGCGACCTCATGGACGGTAGCCCGCCAGTCCATGGGATCTTGTCAATGGGATTTTCCAGGCAAGAATACTGGAGTGGGTTGCCATTTTCTTCTCCAGGGCATCTTCCCAACCCAGGGATTAAACCTGTGTCTCCTGTATTGTAGGTGGATTCTTTACCACTGACCCACCTAGAAAGCCACTCATCTATTACTCTGTGCTAAAATTTTATTTTTATCATACAATTATTCCTCATCATTTCCCTATAATTGAATATTAATTCTAGAAAAAAGAAAGTTCCCAATATCAATTTATAATATATTAGAGATAGCATTCAATAAAGATCTGTTCATGCTTTTACATAAAACAGAAACAAGATTTTGCTGTTTAGGTCAAAAGATATATTCCATCTCTATTTCAATGTTCTCATTATTTAAGGGCTTTTTGTTTTTCTTTTCAGAAATCATGGTTTCTGTTTATCATTTCAACTTAAGCTTACATCCTAAAAGGCTTTTGTTTAAAGTTCAAGTTTGTATAGCATGGCCCATAAACTTGATAATATTAGGCATTATTATATTGGCAATAACCATTATATTATGCATTTCCTTGTGGTATGTGTATTTTTGTTAAATAATCAAGCTATTTGAGAAGTTTTCAACATTGACTAATTTTTAAAACCTGCCATAGTGACTGCTCTTCACAACTTTTTCTTTAAAGTTGGATAAAACACATGGAAATGGTTGAGTGTGTCTTTTATACTGGAAAAGGACTGGATAGGGGAACCATCTATAAATATCAGCTCAAGGAAGGTAAAAAGAATGTGAAACTCTCGAGCAATCAAACCATTGATCATCTATAGGAGTCTAACTCCACTGTCAACTTTCAAAGTTTTGAATAGGTCATGGAGGACACAGTGTTAACAATTAAAGACAGTCTGCAATATTTAAGACATACCATCTGCTGACAAGTATACTTTCAAAGATAGGACTGTGGCTCTGACTTCATAGGCACGTTTGTGAGGTAATAGCATTAAATTCAAAATGCTTTGTTTTGACATTTAATTTATTTTCATTTAAGAAACATTTATTGAACATCTACCATTTATAAGATACTAAAGTGAAAGATTAAATAAAAAATAACTTCAGCCAATTCATTTCCTTTATGCTGCTGCTGCTGCTAAGTCACTTCAGTCGTGTCTGACTCTATGCGACCCCAAAGACGGCAGCCCACCAGGCTCCACCGTCCCTGGGATTCTCCAGGCAAGAACACTGGAGTGAGTTGCCATTTCTTTCTCTAATGCATGAAAGTGAAAAGTGAAGTCACTCAGTCGTGTCTGACTCTTAGTGACCCCGTAGACTGCAGCCCACCAGGCTCCTCCGTCCATGGGATTTTCCAGGCAAGAGTACTGGAGTGGGGTGCCATTGCCTTCTCTGATTTCCTTTATAGTAGGAGTATAAACATATAAATAAGAGCATTTTAAGGTAGAATTGGATAAAAACAAGAAAAGAGTAAGTATTAATCAATCCCTCTGGAATACAAGGAAAGGAGAAAACTATTTCAGAAAGTATGGTTTTAGGTCAAGTCTTCAGGTCAAACATTAATAGGCTGAACTCATAGGCATTGTAAATCTCGTACCATTTTGGACTGAGCAGAGGGAGACCAGTGTAAGAACATAAAGGGGATCTGTGCAAGTGGTAACAGCATTTTTTTTTTTTTTTTTAATGCTCAGGATACCATGTCAGAAGTAAGTAAGGTAGGCCTAGGGCTCACAGTTCCATACAGTACAGTAGCTAATCATAGTTGTATCTACATACAGTGGGCAGAAAAGCAGCTCCCTAAAGATGTCCTAATCCTTGGAACTTGTGAATGTTACATAGCTCAAGGTCATTAAGGTTGCAGGCACAATCATAGTCTAATTATAAGTATTTTCATTGGAGAGATTATCTTGGATTATTTAGCTGGATCTAAGTTAATCAATGGTGTCATCAAAATATGAGAGGGTCAGGTGAACCAGCAAAAAAATGAGCTTTAAAAATACAAGAACAGAGTCATAAGCCAAAGAATGCAGGTGGTCTCTAGAAGCTGGAAAAGATAAGGAAACAAATTTTCACCCAATGTCTCTGGAAAATAATGAAGCCCAGCTGATATTTTACTCAGCCCAATGATACCCATATCATACTTACAGTACTATAAAATATTAAACTTGGGTTCTTTCAAGCCAGTAAATTTGTGGTAACAGGCTATGGAAGCAATATAAAACTAATATACTCCAGGGGTAATTACATAGATGAACATGAGTGTTTTTGGGTTTGAGTTGTTCCAGCATTATTGATTGTGATGTCTTCATTTTAATAACAAAAATCTTTTGGATCCTTAATATATTAATTTTATATTTAACATTTGTTGTTGAAACACAGTATACTGATAAAAATTCTAAATCTGTATATATATTTTATTATTTACTCCATTGTATATAAAGCTGTAAAATGGGAGGGCAATCACTGGCAGATAGCAATCCTTGGAAGGAAAGTTATGATCAACCTAGACAGCTTATTAAAAAGTAGAGACGTTACTTTCCCAACAAAGGTTCATCTCGTCATAGCTATGGTTTTTCCAGTAGTCATGTATGGATGTGAGAGTTGGACTATAAAGAAAACTGAGTGCCATAGTAGTGATGCTTTTGAAGTGTGGAGCTGGAGAAGACTCTTGAGAGTCCCTTGGACTGCAAGGAGATCCAACCAGTCCATCCTAAAAGAAATCAGTCCTAAATATTCATCAGAAGGACTGATGCTGAAGCTGAAACTCCAATACTTTGGCCACCCGATGCGAAGAGCTGACTCATTTGAAAAGACCCTGATGCTGGGAAAGATTGAGGGCAGGAGGAGAATGGGACGACAGAGGATGAGATGGTTGGATGACATCACCAATTCAACAGACATGAGTTTGAGTAAATTCTGGGAGTTGGTGATGGACAGGGAGGCCTGGCATCCTGCAGTCCATGGGGTCGCAAGGAGTCGGACATGACTGAGAGACTGAACTGAACTGAACTGAGCAATGCTTGATGTGCAGGTTGACTTGCAATTTGACTTGTTATTACCTCATGAGACATCAGTAAATAGAGCCCTTAAAATATAAAAGATGGCCCACTGATGTGGAATTTAGGATTTCAGAAGATTGGAGATATCAGGGAAATGATCACTTTCATTATTCTTTGAATGGATCATTCATAAGAGGCTCTAAAAAGGCTGCAGCAGTGGATTCAAGGCAGAGGGATCAATCATGAGACCATAACAACTGTCAAAGAATTAGTGGTAGATTGGGTAAGGACTGTCTTTTCATGTACTTACTGATTCAACTTGATGACTGATAGAAATCATAACAGAGTAATAATGGTTGAGACACACAAGATGGAGTGCATGGCCATTGAGGATTTACTATGCAATACAACCTTGCATCACCGAGAACCTGAACTTTCTGAACTGTACCAAACCCAAGGATACTACCAAACATTTTTAAAACATCTGTAAACTTATAGTCTCAAGGTTCCCACTTGAAACTATATAACTGTTTTGAATCCCAGGTAATCTTTGTTTAACAAGCACCTTATACTTCTTGCCAGCTTCAATCATAATTCCTGACAACAACTTATGTCACTGACTGTGCCTTGTAGTTTTTGCCTTTATACGTCTCCTCTATTGTGTAGTCCAGTGGATCACAATTCAAGTGCTTCTTGAACCTGTGTCTCATGAGCTACAGTCCTTAAAAATTAAAAAAAAAATCCTTCAAATAAGTATTTATTGATCTTGATCAGGTGTTTGTTTATGAAAATTTTGGTTTATGAACTATTTATTAAGCAATATTATTTGCCAGTCACTTATGGCCCTGAATGTTTTTATGTTGATTTATAGTCTAATACATTTCAGTTCAGTTCAGTTGCTCAGTCGTGTCCGACTCTTTGTGACCCGATGAGCCACAGCACACCAGGCCTCACTGTCCATCACCAGCTCTCTGAGTTACTCAAATTCATTCCATTGAGTCAGTGATGCTATCCAACCATCTCATCCACTGTCGTGCCCTTCTCCTCCTGCCCTCAATCTTTCCCAGCATCAGGGTCTTTCCAAATAGGTCAGCTCTTTGCATCAGGTGGCCAAAGTATTGGAGTTTCAGCATCAACCTTAGTCCTTCCAATGAACACTCAGGACTGATCTCCTTTAGGATAAATTGGTTGGATCTCCTTGCAGTCCAAGGGACTCTTAAGAGTCTTCTCCAACACCAGAGTTCAAAAGCATCAATTTTTTGGTGTCGGCTTTCTTTAGAGACCAACTCTCATATCCATACATGACCACTGGAAAAACCATAGCCTAGACTAGACAGACCTTTGTCGACAGAGTAATGTCTCTGTTTTTTAGTATGCTGTCTAGGTTGGTCACAACTTTCCTTTCAAGGAGACAGTGTCTTTTAATTTCATGGCTGCAATCATCATCTGCAGTCATTTTGGACCCCCACCAAAAGAAAGTCTGACACTGTTTCCACAGTTTCCCCATCTATTTCCCATGAAGTGATGGGACTGGATGCCATGACTTTAGTTTTCTGAATGTTGAGCTTTAAGCTAACTTTTTCACTCTCTTTTTTCACTTTCATCAAGAGGCTCTTTAGTTCTTCTTAACTTTCTGCCATAAGGGTGGTGTCATCTGTATATCTGAGGTTATTGATAATTTTCCCAGCAATCTTGATTCCAGCTTGTTCTTCTTCCAGCCCAGCGTTTCTCATGATGTACTCTGCATATAAGTTAAATAAGCAGGGTGACAATATACAATCTTGACGTACTCCTTTTCCTAACAACTAGTCTGTTGTTCCATGTCCAGTTCTAACTGTTGCTTCCTGACCTGCATACAGGATTCTCAAGAGGCAGGTCAGGTGGTCTGGGATCCCCATCTCTTTCAGAATTTTCCAGTTTATTGTGATCCACACAGGCAAAAGCTTTGGCACAGTCAATAAAGCAGAAATAGATGTTTTTCTGGAACTCTCTTGCTTTTCCCATGATCCAGCAGATGTTGGCAACTTGATTTCTGGTTTCTCTGCCATTTTTAAAACCAGTTTGAACATCTGGAAGTTCACAGTTCACTTATTGCTGAAGCCTGGCTTGGAGAATTTTAAGCATTACTTTACTCGCGTGGGTGATAAGTTCAATTGTGCAGTATTTAAGCATTCTTTGGCATTGCCTTTCTTTGGGATTGGAATAAAAAATGACCATTTCCAGTCCTGTGGCCACTCATGAGTTTTCCAAATTTGCTGGCATAGTGAGTGCAGCACTTTCACAGCATCGTTTTTTAATATTTCAAATAGCTCAACTGGAATTCCATCACCTCCACTAGCTTTGTTCATAGTGATGCTTCCTAATGCCCACTTGACTTCACATTCCAGGATGTCTTGCTCTAGGTGAGTGATCACATCATTATGATTACCTGGGTCATGAAGATCTTTTTGGACAGTTCTTCTGTGCATTCTTGCCACCTCTTCTAAATATCTTCTGCTTCTGTTAGGTCTCTACCATTTCTGTCCTTTATTGAGCCCATCTTTGCATGAAATGTTCCCTTGGTATCTCTAATTTTCTTGAAGATATCTCTAGTCTTTTGCATTCTATTCGTTTCCTCTATTTCTTTGCACTCATCACTGCGGAAGGCTTTCTTATCTCTCCTTGGTATTCTTTGGAACTCTGCAGTCAAATGGGTATATCTTTTCTCTTTTCCTTTTTGCTTTTTGTCTTTTCACAGCTATTTGTAAGGCCTCCTCAGACAGCCATTTTGCTTTTTTTGCACTTCTTTTTCCTGGGGTTGGACTTGATCCCTGTCTCCTGTACAATGTCACAAACCTCCATCCATAGTTCATCAGGCACTCTGTCTATCTGATCTAGTCCTTAAATCTACTTCTCACTTCCCCTGTGTAATCTTAAGGGATTTGATTTAGGTCATACCTGAATGGTCTAGTGGTTTTCCCCACTTTATTCAATTTCAGCCTGAATTTGGCAATAAGGAGTTCATAATCTGAGCCACAGTCAGCTCCGGGTCTTGTTTTTGCTGACTGTATAGTGCTTCTCCATCTTTGGCTGCAAAGAATATAATCAATCTCATTTCGGTTTGGCCGTCTGTTAATGTCCATGTGTAGAGTCTTCTCTTGTGTTGTTGGAAGAGGGTGTTTGCTATGACCAGTGTGTTCTTTTGGCAAAACTATATTAGCCTTACCCTGCTTCATTTTGTACTCCAAGGCAAAATTTGCCTGTTACTCCAGGTGTTTCTTGACTTTCTACTTTTGCATTCCAGTCCCCTATAATAAAAAGAACATCTTTTTTGGGTGTTAGTTACTAAAGGTATTTTTAGGTCTTCATAGAACTATTCAAGGCACCCCACTCCAATACTCTTGCCTGGAAAATCCCATGGACGGAGGAGCCTGGTAGGTTGCAGTCCATGGGGTCGCTAAGAGTTGGACACGACTGAGCGACTTCACTTTCATTTTTTCTCTTTCATGCATTGGAGAAGGAAATGGCAACCCACTCCAGTGTTCTTGCCTGGAGAATCCCAGGGGCAGGAGAGCCTGGTCGGCTGATGTCTATTGGGTCACACAGAGTCGGACACGACTGAAGTGACTTAGCAGTAGCATCAGAACCATTCAACTTCAGCTTCTTCAGCATTACTGCTTGGGGCATAGACTTGAATTACCATGATATTGAATGGTTTGCCTTGGAAATGAACAGAGGTCATTCGGTCATTTTCGAAATTGCATCCATGTACTGCATTTTGGACTCTTTTGTTGACTATGATGGCTACTCCGTTTCTTCTAAGGGATTCCTGCCCACAGTAGTAGACAAAATGGTCATCTGAGTTAAATTCACCCACTCCAGTCCATTTTAGTTCACTGATTCCTAGAATGTTGATGTTCACTCTTGCCATCTCCTGTTTGACCACTTCCAATTTGCCTTGATTCAGGGACCTAACATTGCAGGTTTGATATAGCTCTCTAGAGCATCGGACCTTGCTTCTATCACCAGTCACATCCACAACTGTGTGTTGTTTTTGCTTTGACTCCATCCCTTCATTCTTTCTGGAATTATTTCTTCACTGATCTCTAGTAACATATTGGGCCCCTACCAAACTGGGGAGTTCATCTTCCAAGGTCCTATCTTTTTGCCTTTTCATACTGTTCATGGGGTTCTCAAGGCAAGAATACTGAAGTGGTTTGCCATTCCTGTCTCCAGTGGACCACATTTTTTCAGAACTCTCCATCATGACCAGTCTGTCTTGGGTGGCCCTACACAGCATGGCTTAGTTTCATTGAGTTAGACAAGGCTGTGGTCCATGTGATCAGATTGGCTAATACATTTAGTTTTACCCAAATTTCCGCTTCCCTGGTGGGATTCCCTGGTGGCTTAGATGGTAAAGAATCTGCCTGCAATGCGGGATACCTGGGTTCGATCCCTGGGTTAGGAAGAGCCTTTGGAGGAGGACATGGCAACACACTCCAGTATTCTTACTGGGAGAATCCTCATGGACAGAGGAGACCTGGTGGGTTGCAGTTCATGGGGTCACAAAGAGTTGGACAGGACTGAGTGGCTATGAACAGTAGAACACAAATTTCAAAAATACTCTAGCTGTTTTTAATTGGCAGCACCAACTCTACTCCTTAACCTTCACACACACAAACACAAGTACTGTGAATAGAGTGCCATATAATTGAGCATTCTAGCATATTGGATTTTAGATTTCACTGGGAGTAGATGCTAATAGTGAAATTTTGGGGAGAATGCTCTTGGGGTCAGCACTGAGGACAAGCAGGAAAGAAAGAAGTATTGGTCAAAGAGAAGTTAAATTGTGATACACTCCCAAAGAAGGCTTTCACACATTCAATGGGGAGTGAAATAGGCTTCAGAGTTATTTCACAATGCGGTAAGGAGGTCTGGGTTTTAAACTTCAATTTATCAATTTTTAGATGTAGGCTGCCTATGGAAGAAAGCATGGCCTTGGGCAAGACCAACATTTTTAGCAAAGGTAATCTCTGAAGAGGACAGGAAGCTAAGGGTCATTCACTGGCACTTATCCCAGTAACTGTGGAAATAATTCCCTCATTTATTCTTAGTAGAACATACAGTATTCATTCCTATAGGGTAAAGCTGAAGTAGAGTGTCACCAAAACATGACATTATTTAAACAGATAACCTTTCTAGCCCTGTAAAATAAGAAGCTCAAATTTCACCATATCTGAATACCACTTTATACTCTCACATTCTCTGGTTCTTTTTCTTGATTTTTGATTTTTATTGTATAAGATATTAGGAAGACTATAAACCAACCCACCAAACTTCACATTCCACTTTGGTAAAGTTGCTGATAAAAAAACCTAACCTTATTTTGCTTTGCTCTGAATACTAAAATCACATTTCTATAGCTAAAGTTTAATCTGATAATCAATGATTACTTAATGAAGCCAGTTATTTAATACAAATCCCTTACAGATAATTTTGAATATGTTGTTGCTGCTAAGTCGCTTCAGTTGTTTCCAACCCTGTATGACCCCATAGATGGCAACCCACCAGGCTCCCCCATCCCTGGGATTCTCCAGGCAATAACACTGGAGTGGGTTGCCATTTCCTTCTCCAATGCGTGATAGTGAAAAGTGAAAGTGAAGTTGCTCAGTCATGTCTGACTCTTTGCAACCCCATGGACTGTAGCCTATAAGGCTCCTCTGTCCATGGGATTTTCCAGGCAAGAGTACTAGAGTGGGTTGCCATTTCCTTCTCCAATTTTTGAATATAGAATGCATTAAATTTTAAAACTATTTAGGTTGAAAGTTTTTCCTATCTCTGACAAATAATTAAGGTAACTTATTATATAAATGCAATTGAGTCCATACCTCCTTGTGTACTCTAAACAAAATACACTGTTTTGAAAGTTGGTGTATGAATGATCATCAAAAAGCCCAGGGAAAATTGGAATATCTCTTGCAGTTTCTCTTCCTCGCTTCTTTACTCATATTTGATTGAAAGTAAATTTGCAGGCTTTTAATTATCCTGCAGCTTGAATTCAACCAGTGATAAGTAGTTATTTAATTTGCTGTCAGCTTTAACTAACCTCAACTGTGACGGAGCAATACAACATTATCTTTAGCAGCATTTGTAAATCAAAGTAGTTTTTATGGGGAAAATGGTGCTTTTCTATTGTGCTAGAGATTACTTGGGTCTTCTCAGGTGGCTCAGCGGTAAAGAATTTTCCTATAATTCAGAAGATATCAGTTTGATCCCTGGGTTGGGAAGATCCACTGGAGAAGGAAATGGCAAACCAATCCAGTATTCTGGCCTGGAAAAACACGGGCAGAAGAGCCTGGTGGGTTACAGTCATGGGATCTCAAAAGAGTCACACACAGTTCAGCAACTAAACAACAGAGATGACCTACACTTAAGTCAACACATGATATTTCAATATTTGATAAAAAATAAGGCTGAGATATTTCTATACTGAAGACTGCTAATTGGCCAGAAGGTTTTTAGACCAATGATGTTAATCCTCACTAACACAGTAATTCAGTAAATGTATATTGAATTCTTCCCTTCATGGGAGACTCTTGAAATAACATATAAAAATGGTGGTAGCTTGACTAGATCAAATTGTCAACATCCGCTGGATCATGGAAAAAGCAAGTGAGTTCCAGAAAAACATCTATTTCTGCTTTATTGACTGTGCCAAAGCTTTTGACCCTGTGGGTCACAATAAACTGTGGAAAATTCTGAAAGAGATGGGAATACCAGACCACCTGACCTGCCTCTTGAGAAATTTGTATGCAGGTCAGGAAGCAACAGTTAGAACTGAACATGGAACAACAGACTAGTTCCAAATAGGAAAAGGAGTACATCAAGGCTGTATATTGTCACCCTATGTATTTAATTATATGCAGAGTACATCTTGAGAAACGCTGGGCTGGAAGAAGCACAAGCTGGAATAAAGATTGCTGAGAGAAATAGCAATAACCTCAGAGACGCAGATGACACCACCCTTATGGCAGAAAGTGAAGAGGAACTAAAAAGCCTCTTGATGAAACTGAAAGAGGAGAGTGAAAAAGTTGGCTTAAAGCTCAACATTCAGAAAACTAAGATCATGGCATCTGTTCCCACCACTTCATGGGAAATAGATGGGGAAACACTGGAAACAGTGTCAGGCTTTATTTTGGAGGGCTTTAAAATCACTGCAGATGGTGACTGCAGCCATGAAATTAAAAGACGCTTACTCCTTGGAAGGAAAGTTATGACCAATCTAGATAGCATATTCAAAAGCAGAGACACTACTTTGCCAACAAAGGTCCGTCTAGTCAAGGCTGTGGTTTTTCCAGTAGTCATGTATGGATGTGAGAGTTGGACTGTGAAGAAAGCTGAGTGCCGAAGAATTGATGCTTTGGAACTGTGGTGTTGGAGAAGACTCTTGAGAGTCCCATGGACTGCAAGGAGATCCAACCGTCCATTCTAAAGGAGATCAGTCCTGGGTGTTCTTTGGAAGGAATGATGCTAAAGCTGAAAATCCAATACTTTGGCCACCTAATGCAAAGAGTTGACTAATTGGAAAAGTCTCTGATGCTGGGAGGGATTGGGTGCAGGAGGAGAAAGGGATGACAGAGGATGACATGGCTGGATGGGATCATTGACTCGATAGATGTGAATTTGAGTGAACTCTGAGAGTTGGTGATGGACAGGGAGGCCTGGCGTGCTGCAATTCATGGGGTCGCAAAAAGTTGGACATGACTGAGCAACTGAACTGAACTGAACTGACTGGTATTAAAAGATAAACATGTCAAAATTTATGGATAAGATTTTGGGTTTGAAAAAAGTAGAAACATTCCATGAAATTAAATGATGCTTACTCCTTGGAAGGAAAGTTATGACCAACCTAGACAGCATTTTAAAAAAGAAAAGACATTACTTTGCCAACAAAGGTCCATCTAGCCAAGGCAGTGGTTTTTCCAGTAGTCATGTATAGATGTGAGAGTTGGACTATAAAGAAAGCTGAGCGCCGAAGAATTGATGCTTTTGAACTGTGGTGTTGGAGAAGACTCTTGAGAGTCCCTTGGACTGCGAGGAGATCCAACCAGTCCATCCTTAAAGAAATCAGTCCTGAGTGTTCACTGGAAAGACTGATGTTGAAGCTGAAACTAATACTTTGACCACCTGATGTGAAAATTTGACTCATTGGAAAAGACCCTGATTCTGGGAAAGATTGAAGGTGGAAGGAGAAGGGGATGACAGAGGATTAGATGGTTGGATGGGATCACCAACTCAATGGACATGAGTTTGAGTAAACTATGACATTTGGTGATGGACAGGGAGGCCTGATTTACTGCAATCCATGGGGTTGCAAAGAGTCAGACACAACTAAGCGACTGAACTGAACAGAAGAATGATACAAGATTTTTGGCCTAGGCAACTAAGAAAATGCAATTGTCATTATCAAAGGCTATGAAATGGGTAGGTGTGACAACATATCAGTAGTTCAATGTTAGATAAATTGATTTAAAGTTACACATTTGTCATGAGCTCTACCATTTAATATGGAAAACTTTGTTATCACTCAAATGAAAGGAAAATTAATGTGCAAATTACTTCGTTTAAGACACAATTAATAGTAGTCATTCAAATATGTTACATTTTTATCTTTAAGAACCGAGAAGAGAAAATATAACTTTAACATGGATAGATTTATTTACACAGCTGAGCTTATAAAAATTGAAAAATGCTTCCAAAATATGAAATTCTAACATTAAACCATAGCACTATATTAAGTATATCATAATTTCTTCTTTTCTGGATTTATTCAACCAGTTTTATATTATTTCTGTTTATGTAACAATGTATACCAGCTGTTCAGCATGAAAATTTAAAAGGTGATATTATCATTGGCTTTCTTGGAAAACTACTTACTTTTCTGAAGTTGTCATAGCTTCACATCAAATGTTCGGAATACTTTCAGAATATTTCTGAATGTACCTTACATTATTTTCAATGTGATTGTTTCATTTTTTGTTTACTGATAACATGGGCATTTTCAAACAAACCTATTTACTCCTCTGATATCTCAGTATTTGTATCATATTCTTCCACTCCTATGTTCTCTTTCCCTGTTTATTTTCATTTTCTCTCTATATCTCACTACTTTTGGTTTTGTAAGCTATTATATTTTCATTGCACTCCTCATTACTTAAATTGTTATCATGCACATTTTTCTACTTTCCCTTTAAGGAAAATACATCAAGAAAAGATATGAAGGCATTTCTGAATTGGCAAAAGCTGACAAGATGAAAAGATTATAGCATGTAGATTTACATAACAAAATATAAAACTTCATTGTAAAACATTGAGGGGATTCATAATAAATTTCATACTTTTATGATTTTAATTTTATTATAGTTAGCCATTTTTCCAGCCTTAAATTCTTTGAAATATATAAAATGTATATTTAGGTTAGAAATTGATGTGCTCTAAGGGCAGTGAGGAACAGACATGGTATTTGAGTATGTGGATTTGTTGTGACAGGTTTCTTGATTACCTCTGAGTAGCATTGCATCTGTATATTTTATGTGCATGCTACATTTAAGAGAAAAGCATCCCTGTGCTGCACATGTGTATATGAAGAGGTCAGTTGGGTGTAAAGATTCTATATAAAGTGACAAATGACAGAACTAGAGTTCTTTATTCTGATCTAGCTATAGACAAGAGATTGCTTTGCTGTGAAACCAAGAAACACGTATATGGCATGTCAGCATGATAGTGTGAATTTCACAAATAAATCCAATACCTAGACTTTTGTGCAAGTCCCTCTGTATGTTATTTATGTTTTTCTAAATGTTGTCTGATCACTTGGAGAGAAATGTGATCAAGCAGTTGTTCATTAATAACTACCAAGCTTATATGTATGGGTACAACTGTTTTTTTCATTCCAGGTATGATGGATACTAATGCATGAAGATATTAGCTGTCAGAATACTTTCCATGTCAAATATTATACATTAAAATTGAAGTGAGATAGTGAAGTTTTCTTTCCTTATATAAATGGATTCCTGTTTTAACAGATAAGAAAAACTCACCAGATCTAGTTGATGATTAATATCCACAGCCTACAGTGTCAAAAATTAAACAGGCAAAATAAGAAAAACAATTTTTCTTAATGCTGAGATACAGCAGCCTTAAACAAGGGAAAAATAGATCATCTGCCCACTCATCTTTCAGAAATGAATTTATAAGCTTTATTATTTTGTATAATTTAAAAGCATACTTAGGAGTTTCAGAGCATAAAATCATCAGACAATCAAACTTTTGAATCCTACAGTATTCTTATCTCCCCTATTACCAATGAGTCAAAATTTATCTTTTTATAAGCTGGTGTCATGCCATATCTAACTGCAAATCTGGTTGTTATACATCCTGGTAAATTCCTTTTGGAACTCCTCACTAAGGAGAAACCTCTTAAATATCGCAAAGATGATCCTCATGATGACCCGGGCCCTGTAATTTAACTCCCCAGAACCCTGAATCAAAAATGCTTCTCCACATACGTATAGTACTGTTTCACATCTCTACCTTGTGTATCTTCAGAATTCATGGAAACCACTGTCCAGAATGGGTTATTTGTGTTCTTCTTACAGACTCCTATAATTGGCTCAGAGCTGTAAAGGTCACAATTCACATAGTCACTTAATCTCCACAACAGCCCTATGCATTAGATAATATTATTCCATTCATAGATAACTGGGACACAGAAGAGTTTGGCAAAAGTATTATAAGTGGTAAAATTGGGTTGAATTCAGAGAGCCTGGGGTGACAATCTCTGCACTTGACCACTGCACTACAGAGAATCTTACACATACACTGCTATCATTCCATTACCCCTGTGAGTGTAAGTGTGAAAGTTGCTATGGTGTACAACTCTTTGCAACCCCATGGACTGTAGTCTGTCAGGCTCCTCTGTCCACAGAATTCTCCAGGCCAGAATATTTGAGTGGGTTGCCATTCCATTTTCCAGGGGATCTTCCCAACCAAGGGATTGAACTCAGGTCTCCCGCATTGCAGGCGGATTCTTTACCATCTGAGCCTCCAATTCAAACTCCTAGTTCCAAGAATCCTTTTAATATATTGTCCTCAGATAGAGGATGTATCAGATGTTAAACTAATAAGAACAGATGCTACATTTGATGTTAGCCAAAGGGTGAGAGAATTATTCATTCTTCCTCTTCTGACAGTTTCTTGAAGACAAAGGCCCATCTTACTCAATTTTGTGTAAAAAAGTACCCATCATTGTAGTTATTTCCCAACAATGCAATATACAAATATATTGAATTAAATTTAAACATATGTTAAATATCTTTTGTCCAGTTCCTGACACATTACTTAATTTTCTGAAGGGTTAAAGGAAAGAAACAAAGGTAAGAAGTAAGGAAGAGGGAAGAAGAAGAGATAGGCTACTTATAGAGTATTGCAGAAGAATAATTAAAAGCACAATTTCTCCCAACCAAGAAACACTCCACAAAGGGATTAGAGAAAGAATACATTTTTATTATTTAATTAGTGATGCTCATCACAGGCAATCTGCTGAAATTATAAAGACAGAAATCTAATCCATTTATATAGACAACTACTGCAATCAATGACAGACATATTTTTAAGGTAAACAGCAAATGGTTTTCAAGTAAGTCCTGACAGAACCATTCGTGACAAGTAGTATATCCTAACTTTATCTTTACCTGGTAATTGGGTTATGCTAGCTAATTGGTGTTATCTAGAGAAAAAAAAAAATTCTCATGTCTATGACGGAGTAGTTTAGCAACTTGGAGCAAGTTTCTGCCCACCAAAATTGAGTTCCTATCCTCTCACAGAAACTGGGAGATAGGGGTGTTATCTCCCTTGATGTTACATTTTATAGGGATAGCTTCCAGGTTTCTGAGAAAGACATTCCTAAGTAGGAAATCTGAGTAAATGCCAATCTAGTTTTCAAAATTATTTACATTTCAAAGAGAGGAGAAAGTACTTACAACAACTCTAAAATAAGTCCTCAAAAATGAGAGGAAGAAAATCTCTTATTTTCAACAGGGAGAATTAAGCTTCTCATTTTTAATATGTACGTGTCCTTACAGGAATAGTGACTAAAAGAAAGTCAGAGGAAGTTTATTGGGAAAGACCAGATTTGCCACTTCCTAGCCTTTTTCTTCAGAGAAGGCAATGGCACCCCACTCCAGTACTCTTGTCTGGAAAATCCCATGGATGGAGGACCCTGGAGGGGTACAGTCCATGGAGTCGTTAAGAGTCGGACACAACTTCACTTTCAATTTCACTTTTCACTTTTATGCATTGGAGAAGGAAATGGCAACCCACTCCAGTGTTCTTGCCTTGAGAATGCCAGGGAAGGGGGAGCCTGGTGGGCTGCCGTCTATGGGGTCGCAAAGAGTCGGACACAACTGAAGTGACTTAGCAGCAGCAGCAGCAGCAGCAGCAGCCTTTTTCTTGAAGGGTGTATTTAATTTCTGTGGGGCTCTGCTTTTCATCTTTAGAGTGAGTGAGCTGCATTGGATATTATTTAAGGTCATGCTTGGATTTATTGCTCTATTTCAAAATAATGAAAGGACCGAGGATTCAGTGAGGATGACAGGTGGTGTTATTTTTCACATCCACACTTGTTTGAACTTTAATTACTCTGATTTCTCTAACACACAGTCAGTGACCTACCTTGAACACTTATAAACCTTTAAATCACAAGGAAATTAGAATTACTATGTCCCTATCATACACGACTGAGTAACTTCACTTTCACTTTTCACTTTCATGCATTGGAGAAGGAAATGGCAACCCACTCCAGCGTTCTTGCCTGGAGAATCCCAGGGACGGCGGAGCCTGGTGGGCTGCCGTCTATGGGGTCGCACAGAGTTGGACACGACTGAAGCGACTTAGTAGCAGCAGCAGCAGCAGCATCATACACTTAACAGACATGTTTAAAAAGTATTGCTAACTGAGTAAGTGTGTATTGAAGGAAAGGACAACTCTCTTTCACATTACTGAACTCTTTAACAATGAGTAATGGACAAAAAAGAAAGATTTTTCTTGTTAATGTCTTCTTTACATTATTTCTAGAGACTAATACTAGAATTGTGGCTTTGCATGGTCACTCTTTGAGTTATGGGGACTTACAAGTACTATTCCATTAGTCTATGGATATGCATAAGGTGTTTTTTTGTTTTTTTTTTTAACTCTTCTGTTCCTTAAAAACAACAACAAAATTCTACAGGAACAGGGATGCTAATATATATATATATATATATATATATATATGTGTATATATATATATAATCTGAGAATTGTTTTCTTACATGGCTTACTTTAAAGAAAATCCTGGTAGTCAATCCAGGTTCGATGCACGATACTGGATGCTTGGGGCTGGTGCACTGGGACGACCCAGAGGGATGGAATGGGGAGGGAGGAGGGAGGAGGGTTCAGGATGGGGAACACATGTATACCTGTGGCGGATTCATTTTGATATTTGGCAAATCTAATACAGTTATGTAAAGTTTAAAAATAAAATAAAATTTAAAAAAAAAACCTTTAACATTTCTGCTAAATAAATATTTACAGGGAAAAAAAAAGAAGAAAAACACTTGCTTACAAGATGATTATCTCTGCAGAAAAAAAAAATTGGTTAATTAATTGCTTGTGTCCCCAGCCCCCAGTGTTCAAGAAGCTTTTCTTCTGAGTTTAATTCTAAAATGTGTAGGAAAAAACCTAAAGAAGTAATCTACACGAGATTGCATGAATAGTAAATCTATACAACCCCTTGGAATGAAGTACATTATCGTGCATAGTTTGTATGAGTGTTTTGGAGTTACAGACATCATAAGGTGACTTCAGGGTAGAGGATGTAGCTTCATCTATTTGGAATGTATTGAGCACCTCATAAAAAATATTTTAAATATTTGGTCCCACTCTCTTCCTTAAGGAGTAAATGAGAAATGATAGTAATGACTGAAAAAAATAAATCTTTCCTGCAAAGCTATTTTGAACTCTTTCCCAAAAGAATGTCCATGGTTTTTTCATTCTGTTTTTGATGGATGGATCATGACAAAAAATTAACTTTGCTTTCCATTTAAAAATCAAGTTTTCTGCTTTTGCATGAACTATACTGAATAATGGAGAAGGAAATGGCGCCCCACTCCAGTACTCTTGCCTGGAGAATCCCATGGACGGAGGAGCCTGGTGGGCTGCAATCCATGGGGTCGCTAAGAGTCGGACACGACTGAGCTACTTCACTTTCACTTTTCACTTTCATGCATTGGAGAAGGAAATGGCAACCCACTCCAGTGTTCTTGCCTGGAGAATCCCAGGGACGGGGAAGCCTGGTGGGCTGCCATCTATTGGGTCGCACAGAGTTGGACACGACTGAAGGGACTTAGCAGCAGCAGCATACTGAATAAAGTTGTATCATGCCATATTTGTCTACATGCTACATTCTTATTACATGAATTTCCATTTTTATCTGCCTTTTTAAACTCTATGACCACAATTTTTGCCTCCATTCCCTCATTTTACTTAAATCATATGGGCTTCCAGGAGACTATAGAATAAGCTTCTGTTTTAGGGACATGATGCCACCAGATAATTCTACAGAGATAATACCTCCAAATTCATGTCATTGTCAACTATCATGCTTCCCATGAGGCTTAGCGGCCTATTTATTATACTTGCAAACCTTTTTTCCATTATAAGATAAGACTCATTGTTTCATTTTTTGTGGTAAGGTATATTTATATGTAAAACATACAATTTTTCATTTTTAAGTGTACAATTCAGTAATGTTAATTACATTCACAATATTGTATATCACCACTTTTAAAAATGTTTTCATCAGCCCAAGCAGAAAGTTTTTGACTATTAAGCAATAAATCCCCCTTCTCCTTTTTCCCAGCTCTTGCTAACTTCTAATCTACCTTCTAGGTCTATGGATTTTCCTATTCTATATATTTATATAAATGGAATCATATAACATTTCTCCTTTAGTGTCTAGAATGTTTCATTTAGCATGTTTCCAAGATTCATCCATGTTGTAACATTTATCTTTAATAAACATCTCTTTATAGCTGAAGAATATCCCATTATAAGGGATTTTTGCTTATCCATTAATCTGGTGGAAACTTGGACTGCTTTCATTTTTTGGCTTTTGTGAATAATGCTGTAATGAACATTAGTATATGCATATTTGAGTACTTACATCCAATTATTTTGGGTATATACCCAAGAATGGGATTGTTGGGTCATAGAGAGATTCTACATTTACAGGAACTGCCAACACTGTTTCCCAGAGTGACTGTACCATTATACATTCCCATCAGTAATTTATAAGGGCTTCAAAATTTGCATATCCTCTGAGACCATTTTATTGTTTGTGATTTAAATTGTCATAATTCTAGTTATTGTGAAGTGGCACCTAATAATGGTTCTGATTTGAATTTTCTTAATGAATAATGGGAGAAGACAATGGCGACCCACTCCAGTACTCTTGCCTGGAAAATCCTATTGATGGAGGAGCCTGGTGGGCTGCGGTCCATGGGGTCGAGAAGAGTCAGACACGACTGAGCGACTTCACTTTCACTTTTCACTTTCATGCATTGGAGAAGGAAATGGCAACCCACTCCAGTGTTCTTGCCTGGAGAATCCCAGGAACGGGGGAGCCTGGTGGGCTGCCGTCTATGGGGTCGCACAGAGTCGGACACAACTGAAGCGACTTAGCAGCAGCCGAAGCAATGAATAATGATCTTGAAATCTTTTAATTTGCTTATTGGCTATTTGAATATCTTATTTGGATAAGTGTCTCTTCAAGTTCTTTGCCAATTTCTAAACGTCTTTTTGTCATTGAGTTACATGAATCTTTAACATAGTCTGGATATGAAACTCTTCTTGGATACATGGTTTGCAAGTCTTCTCTCCCAATCTGTAGGTGGTCTTTCACTCTTTTGATAGTGTCCTTTGATACTATATTAGAGTTTCCAAGAGAAGAGAATCAATATCATATATATGGTATACATAATATCATATTAACTTATACACAAAAAGGCAGTTCGATTTGGTAGTGATTGTGTTGAATATTAACAATTTTGTTTTCCTACTCATGAACATGGAATGTCTTTTCATTTATTTATATCTTTAAATTATTTCAGCAATATTTTAAAGCCTTCAGTGTATATAAGTCTTTCATCTTCTTGGCTTAATTTATTCCTCTGTATCTTATTATTCTATATTTTCTTATAAATATAATTACTTTCTTAATTTCCTTATTAGATTATTTATTGTTGGTATATAGAAACATATTTTTTAATCATTATTATGGGTTAAAATATTCAAGGGAAATGTAAATAATCTTTAGAAAAGTACATACTACTTATTTTGAAAAAAAACTTCTGAAGAAATTGTATACTTATCTGTAGCTATGAATCAGATATTCTTCCTACATTAGTTGGGGAGGTGGGAAAAGATTAAAATTGAGACTTACATTTACACTGTGAATATGAAGGTGAGGTAAAAATAAGCTTAAAGCAATTACCAGAAATTTGTGTTGTGGATTAGTTGGAATGGGTGAAAGACAGTTTATTTTCAAAATACCAGGGTTGGAACTATTAAAATCTCTATATCCATCTTGCTAAATATTTGATATAGGGACTAGATAAAAACTTAATATGATCTTGAAATAACATAAAATCTTCATATGGTCATAAACATGAAACATTTTAGTGGATAGATGTTAAAGTACAGAAACTAAATTTTCTGAAAAATTGAAAGTTGGAAAACAAGCATTATTTGTGTATATGGGAGGGAATGATGTATGACATTGTTAGCTATTCCCCTTCTCCTCAATATTTAATCAATGGGAAGGCCTATGAAATAAGCTTTTCTATTTTGAAAGGTTAAACTCTATCCTGCTAATTTTCTCCACACCTAACACAATTTCCTATGTCTAAGACATATTTAATATTTATATATACCGTATATCCTATGTTTCCCTTCCAGATATACTCTCTG
Source organism: Bubalus kerabau (assembly GCF_029407905.1). Lineage (NCBI taxonomy): Eukaryota > Metazoa > Chordata > Mammalia > Artiodactyla > Bovidae > Bubalus > Bubalus kerabau. The sequence goes on from NC_073624.1 coordinate 254,856,857, forward strand.
CTCTTCTCCACCACCCTGTCTATCCCAAAAGGCTTATCTGATTGATATTAATTATTACATTTGTGTCCTTTGTGCTCTGGATCAACAGGAACTCATGGCAGGATATTAGAGGGTGAAGTCAGCATATTTATTTGACTGCTGGTTCTTTCCTGGCTCATCAGTATAGAACTGCTCCTCACTGGAAGGTGACAGACATCTCAGGGCAAAATAAAACAAAAACGGAACTCTCTTTTTCAGCATTTAATAACTATCTCCAGGGACTGGTATTATATCTTTTGCTTTTGCTACATCCTGCCACATATTTTTACATTGGTACTTGCAACATTGTTCTGATTTGAATGTGCACACCACTTATATTGAGTCTTTGGTGGATAATCCAATAATCATATTTATAAGGCTGAATGATTTATAAAAGTTAATATCCTACAAAGAAGCACCATATAAATATTAGCTAAATATAGATTATCTGTTAATATAACTTTTCTAGTTGATTTTCTCTTCTTTCCTTTTAATCTTACATGGTACATAAAAAAAAAAAGATAGGAAAAAGCTCATGGTATTTCTTTTCCCTTTAGACTTGTAAGGAAGTTATCAAAATATAAAATAAAATAAACACAATTTTTTACTCTTTCCTTCTCACAGTCAATAAATCTTCTAAAGCAGACAAGGTTAAAGAGCAGAATTTTCTTCACAGGTCACTGCATTTAAAATATAACTTCCACGAGGAAACTGCCTTTTTAAAGTAGTCTCTTAAATACTCTTCAAATTCTCTTGGACTGCAATCTGTACTACTGTTTTTATAATTTAACAGTCCTCAGTCTAATCTGTTACAATATGGCTTTCTATTCTGTGGTACAGTAAGTATAAATTGTGAAGCTGCTCCCAGTATGCTGCATACTCAAGGGATATGTGGATCATATAACAGCAACATGTTTTAAAGATTGAAAACATTAGTGAGATAATGATTATTGTTTCAGCTTTCTTCTTAAACTCTTACTTTCCTTCTTTGGCAATGATATTAAGAAATTATTACCATACACAATTGCTATCATTCACTTGTTTTCTCCCATTCTCCACAGCAATTGAACAGTATCTGCATCTAGCAGATACCAGAAAAACTCTGATCCTTCCAGAGTTAGTGGTAAGAGGCAATAGGAGCAATGCTCATTAGTAGCTTTGGTCCAACAGAGAACCATAGTCGGTGCTCGGCATTTCACCTTAACAAGCTTCTTTCAAACATTCCTATCTCAGTCCTAATTCCCCAGATTTCCAAGCTTAGATCTAGTTTATGTCTACTGACATCAGGTAATTCTAGATATGAACAATTGTACTTTCAAAAGTGTTCTGATTTGTGCAATAAATTATATGATCAGCATAATTATACAATCATATTTCTTGCATTTTCAGACAAAAGTTACAATTGCCAGATCTAGCAAATTATATATGCCATACAATAGCTGGCAGATATCTGTAATTTAAAAAATCCATTGTTAATCTAAATTCAAAGTTCGTGGGGTACAATGTATTTCTGTATTTTACATAATTAACTTTACGAAAGGGAAACTGAAACACTGAAGGTAACAGAAGTTTATAGACCCTCTACTAGAGTTTAGTGAATAAGACTGCAAAGTTAAAATTTTAAAAAGAAAGAAGGAAATTCAGAATTTCCTTAGAATATTTAAGTTTTTAAAATATGAAAATAGCACATGTACATGATAAAATATAAACATTTTTAACAAAGGATAAATGCTAAGCTAAATTTATTTTTTCATCACATATTAATTTTCCCCTGAGGGAGACATAATTTAGCTACCTCTTGAGGGCCTTCAAACATCTTTATAAACACTTTGATTTTTCATACATATATAAAAGTATATGCTTTAAATATTGCAAACATAGAGAGAGAGAAAGGGAAACAGAAAGATAAGGAGAAAGAGATAATTGTCATATTGTGGACATTTGTCATCTCTCAATTTATCTGCTTATGTATATAAACTTCATTGTGTACAAATTTTATCATCCCATAAACACAATCACAGAAAACTAACCAACCTAATCACATGGACCACAGCTTTGTCTAATTCAGTGAAAACTAAGCCATATCGTGTAGGGCCAACCCAAGATGGACAGATCATGGTGGAGAGTTCTGACAAAATGTGGTCCACTGGAGAAGGGAATGGCAAACCACTTCAGTATTCGTGCCTTGAGAACCCCATGAAAAATATGAAAAGACCAAAACAGAACACTGAAAGATGAACTCCCCTGGTTGGTAGGTGCCCAATATACTACTGGAGATCAGTGGAGAAATAATAACAAACAGATTGAAGAGACAAAGCCAAAGCAAAAACAACACATAGTTGTGGATGTGACTGGTAATAGAAGCAAGGTCCGACTCTGTAAAGAGCAATTTGCATAGGAACCTGGAATGCTAAGGCCAGAAAACAAGGCAAATTGAAAGTGGTCAAACAGGAGATTGCAATAATGAACATAGGATATTTTAGGAATCAGTGAACCAAAATGGACTGGGATGGGTAAATTTAACTCAGATGACCATTATATCTGCTACTGTGGGCAAGAATCCCTAGCAGAAATAGAGTAGCCATCAGTCAACAAGAGAGTCCAAAATGCAGTCTTGGATGCAATCTCAAAAATGACACAATGATCTCTGTTCATTTCCAAGGCAAACCATTCAATATCACAGTAATCCAAGTCTATGCCTCAACCAGTAAGGCTTAAGAAGCTGAAGTTGAATGGTATTATGATCTACAAGACCTTTTAGAACTAACACCCCAAAAAAGATGTCCTTTTCATTAGAGGGGACTGGAATGCAAAAGTAGGAAGTCAAGAAACACCTGGAGTAATAGGCAAATTTGCCCTTGGAATATGGAATGAAGCAGGGCAAAGGCTAATAGAGTTTTGCCAAGAAAATGCACTGGTCATAGCAAACACCTCTTCCAACAGCACAAGAGAAGACTCTACACATGGACATCACGAGATGGCTAAACTGAAATGAGATTGATTATATTCTTTGCAGCCAAAGATGGAGAAGCTCTATACGGTCAGCAAAAACAAGACCAGGAGCTGACTGTGGCTCAGATCATGAACTCATTGCCAAATTCAGACTGAAATTGAAGAAAGTGGAGAAAACCACTAGACCATTCAGGTATGACCTATATCAAATCCCTTATGATTATACAGTAGGAGTGAGAAATAGTTTTAAGGGACTAGCTATGATAGACAGAGTGCCTGATGAACTATGGATGGATGTTAGTGACATTGTACAGGAGACAGGGGTCAAGAACATCCCCAAGAAAAAGAAATGTCAAAAAGCGAAATGGCTGTCTGAGGAGGCCTTACAAATAGCTGTGAAAAGAAGAGAAGCGAAAACCAAAGGAGAAAAGGAAAGATATACTCATTTGAATACAGAGTTCCAAAGAATAGCAAGGAGAGATAAGAAAGCCTTCCTCAGTATTCAGTGCAAAGAAATAGAGGAAAATAATAGAATAGGAAAGACTAGAGATCTCTTCAAGAAAATTAGAGACACCAAGGGAACATTTCATGCAAAGATGGGCTCAATAAAGGACAGAAATGGTATGGACCTAATGAGCAGAAGATATTAAGAAGAGGTGGCAAGAATACACAGAAAAACTGTACAAAAAAGATCTTCATGACCAAGATAATCATGATGGTGTGATCACTCACCTAGAGCCAGGCATCCTGGAATGTGAAGTCAAGTGGGCCTTAGAAAGCATCATTATGAACAAAGCTAGTGGAGGTGATGGAATTCCAGTTGAGCTATTTCAAATAATCCTGAAAGATGATGCTGTGAAAGTGCTGCACTCAATATGCCAGCAAATTTTGAAAACTCAGCAGTGGCCACAGGACTGGAAAAGGTCAGTTTTCATTCCAATCCCAAAGAAAGGCAATGCCAAAGAATGCTCAAACTACCCCACAATTGCACTAATCTCACACTCTAGTAACATAATGCTCAAAATTCTCCAAGCCAAGTTTCAGCAACACGTGAACCGTGAACTTCCAGATGTTCAAGATGGTTTTAGAGAAGCCAGAGGAACCAGAGATCAAACTGCCAACATTCATTGAATCATTGAAAAAGCAAAAGAGTTCCAGTAAAACATGTACTTCTGCTTTATTGACTATGCCAAAATCTTTGACTGTGTAGATCACAATAAACTGCGGAAAGTTCTGAAAGAGATGGGAAATACCAGACCACCTGATCTGCCACTTGAGAAACCTATATGCAGGTCAGGAAGCAACCGTTAGAACTGGACATGGAACAACAGAATGGTTCCTAATAGGAAAAGAAGTATGTCAAGGCTCATTGTCACCCTGCTTATTTAACTTATATGCAGAGAACATCATGTAAACGCTGGGCTGGATGCAGCACATGCCAAAATCAAGATTGCTAGGAGAAATATTAATAACCTCAGATATGCAGATGACACCGCCTTCATGGCAGAAAGTGAAGAAGAACTAAGAGCCTCTTGATGAAAGTGAAAGAGGGGAATGAAAAGTTGGCTTAAAGCTCAACATTCAGAAAACTAAGATCATGGCATCCGGTCCTATCACTTCATGGCGAATATATGGGGAAACAGTGGAAATAGTGTCAGACTTTATTTTTTTGGGCTCCAAAATCACTGCAAATGGTGATTGCAGTCATGAAATTAAGACGCTTGCTCCTTGTAAGAAAAGTTATGACTAATCTTTCACTTTCATACATTGGAGAAGGAAATGGCAACCCACTCCAGTGTTCTTGCCTGGAGAATCCCAGGGATGGGGGAGCCTGGTGGGCTGCCGTCTATGGGGTCGCACAGGGTCAGACGCGACTGAAGTGACTTGGCAGCAGCAGCAGACAGCATATTAAAAAGCAGAGACATTACTTTGCTAACTAATGTCCATCTAGTCAAGGCTATAGTTTTTCCAGTAGTCGTGTATGGATGTGATAGTTGGACATAAGAAAGCTGAGCGCTGAAGAATTGATGCTGCTGAACTGTGGTGTTGGAGAAGACTCTTGAGAGTCCCTTGGACTGCAAGGAGATCAAACTAGACCATTTTAAAGAAATCAGTCCCAAGTGTTCATTGGAAGGACTGATGTTGAAACTGAAACTCCAATACTTTGGCCACCTGATGCTAAGGGCTGACTCATTTGAAAAGATGCTGATTATGGGAGAGATTGTAGGCTGAATGAGAAGGGGATGACAGAGGATGAGATGATTGGATGACATCACTGACTCAATGGATAAGTATGAGTAAACTCTGGGATTTGGTGATGGACTGGTAGGCCTCACCAGATGTGGTCCATGGGGTTGCAGAGTCAGACACAACTGAGCAACTGAGCTGAACCGAAACATTTTTCTTACATTTTGGAAACAAATTGCATGTATATAGACCTACACTCTGAAAAAAAAGAGTGTAGTTTATATATATGTACATGCATCATTTGATCAGCACACTTTAGTCAATTCCTTCTTCAAGGCTATTTAAATTGTTTCCAGTATTTTATTATCATAGATTTTTATTCAGCAAATAATTACATAAAGCACTATATTCCTCCAAGGGTTTTTTACTAGAATAATTTCCTATTAGTAGGCTTACTAAATCAAAGGCTGTGTGCACTTTTAACTTAAAAAGTGTTGAATAACTATCTAAAGAGATTATATTATTTTTTCCTCATTTGCCTCCACACTATATATATATTCTATACATTTTTGACCTTTTTCAAGCTCTGAGGTCAACGTTGTTTAACTTGCATTCATATTTGTATGTGAGATGGATTATATATATTTGAAATATTTTTAGAAAGGAAATTTGCCTTTCTCTGTGAGAATTGCCTTTTTATATCCACTTTTGCTTTTTAATCATGTTTTTTTAATTTATAATATCTTATTTATATATTAATAAAATAGTTATTACAACTGTTGGATCCCAGTTTGACTATGATCATAGATTTCTAAAGATAGCAATTTTAGTTGGTATATTGTCCAGTTCTTTTCCTTTTATTTTCATATTATTTAGTAAATCAACACATAATAAAATTATTTAAATGTTGTCTTATTCATTCTGCTAAACTTATACATTTATTAATGTTTTGACTCATATTTCTATTTTTAATCTATAATGCATTCAGTTACTGATAAAAGGTTAACAATGAAAACTTTTCTATATTTACCATGTTTTTTGACAAGTATGCAAACTGTTGGTTGAATAACATTTCTCTAATGACTTTAAACCCTTGTTTTGTTACATCATGAGACCCATTTGTTCAAAGTCTGCTTTTGAACTTTTTCTGTTATGTTGATCTATTTCTTCAGAATTAAGTAAATATTTTTAATGATCACGTTTTATATTTATTATTTATTAATCTTATTTCCTGAGGATTTCTTTGCTTTCCTGTGCATGTTATGCTATAGTCTGCATTAAATATTTCTGAACAAACAAAAAGAAACAGTTTTTTGGGACTTTACTGAAAGTACCTTAGCTTTATAAGTCAAATTTAGAATGAAATAGTATCTTTATGTTTTCTCTTTACTTTTGAACCAGTTAGATTTGCTTGTAACAAATCATCCCAAAGTTAGTACGGCTTAGTATGATAATCAAATTTATGAGTTGGCAACATGAGCTGAGTTCAGCCAGGTGGTGCCTTTGCTCTCGTCTGGGCTTACCAGGTGTCTGTATCATGAGTTGCCAAGTCACTCAATGTCCTGCTGGCTTAGAACAGTGTTATGGTTAATTTTATGTTTCAACATGGTGAGACTATGTTGCCCAGCAGTTTGATCAAACACTAGTCTAAATGTTGCTGTAAAGCTAATTTTTAGATGTAATGAACATTTATAATCAGTGTAAGTGAGCAGATAAACATCCATAATATGAATGGTTCTCTTCCCATTAGTTGAAGTCCTTATAGGCAGACTGGAGTTGCCCGAAGGAAAAAGGACTTATTCTTTTAGACAAAAACAGAGAAAATTTACCTGAGTTTCCATGCCTTGTACTTAAAACCCCAATACTAATCTTTACCTGAACTTCAAGCCTATCAGTTTACCTTACAGATTTCAGACTTGTTTAACTCTATTTTAGATTTCATGAATTTTTAATTTTACATGTTACAGGATTTTCTTAAATTCCTTGATTTTGAGAGTGAAGATTGTCCACTCTATCAAGTTTTTTAAAAATCTCTTGAATTTTTATATGTGCTTTACTATATTTCTGGTTTCTAATATAATTCATATTATCACTATCTTCATATTTACTAATAACTTCCTCAATTTAGGTTTATTTTGTTGTCATTTTCTCAAATAAGGTTTTCAAAAGTTTAAAATAGCTTATTTTTAAGCTTTTTAAAAATATATTTTACTAGTATATTCAAGACTAAAGATAAATCAAGTTTTATTTTACTTATATTGCGTAAGATCATACCAATAATTATTTTTATTATGTGTTATGAATTTTACAATTTTTAAGTGTTTTATATGCTTTCATTTCTTCCTTGACCAAAATTTAGTTTACCAAGATGTGCTCCACAAACTGCCTCCTCCATTTTCCCCTCCAGTAGGGTAAAGAATGGGGATTCAGAGGAATTGTTTTCATCTACTTGGACATGACTTAGTGATTGAAAAACTACTGGTACAGAGATAAATTGCTGTTCAGTCACTAAACTGTGTCTGATTCTTTGGAACACCATGGACTGCAGCACACCAGGCTTCTCCTTCCTTCACTATATTCTGGGGTTTGCTCAAATTCATGTCCATTGAGTTGGTGATGCCAGCCAACAATCTGATCCTCTGCTGCCCTCTTCTTCTTTTGCCTTAAATCTTTCCCAGCATCAGGCTCTTTTCCAATGAGTTGACTCTTTACATCAGGTGACCAAAGTATTGGAGATTCACCTTCAGCCTCAGTCCTTCCAATGAATATTCAGGGTTATTTCCATTTGATTTCCTTGCAGTCCAAGGGAAGTTTAGGAATCTTCTCCAGTGCAATGATTTGAAAGATCAATTCTTCGGTGCTCATCCTTCTTTATTGTCCAACTCTCATATCCATACATAACCACTAGAAAAACCATTTTGTACTTCAAGGTCAAACTTGCCTGTTAGTCCTGGTATCTCTTGACTTTCTACTTTTGCATTCCTGTCCCATGTGATGAAAAGGATATCTTTTTTGGCTGTTAATTCTAGAACGTCTTGTAGGTCTCCATAGAACCAGTCAACTTCAGCTTTTTGGCATCAGTGTTTGGGGCATTAATTGAATTACTGTGCTGTTGAATGGTTTGCATTGGAAACAAACTGAGATCATTCTATCATTTTTGAGACTGAACCCAAATACTGCATTTCAGACTGTTTAGTTGACTCTGAGGGCTACTCAATTATTTTCAGGGATTCTTGCCCACAGTAGTAGGTATAATTATCATCTGAATTAAATTCTCCCATTCACATCCATTTTAGTTCACTGATTCCAAAGATGCCAATGTTCACCCTTGACATCACCTGTTTGACCATGTCAATTCATCGAATTGGCATCTGGTCCCATCACTTCATGGCAAATAGATGGGGAAACAGTGGAAACAGTGTCAGACTTTATTTTTCTGGGCTCCAAAATCACTGCAGATGGTGATTGCAGCCATGAAATTAAAAGAAGCTTACTCCTTGGAAGGAAAGTTATGACCAACCTAGACAGCATCTTAAGAAGCAGAGACATTACTTTGCCAACAAAGGTCCATCTAGTCAAGGCTATGGTTTTTCCACTGGTCACGTATGGGTGTGAGAGTTGGACTATAAAGAAAGCTGAGTGCCAAAGAATTGATGCTTTTGAACTGTGGTGTTGGAGAAGACTCTTGAGAGTCCCTTGGACTGCAAGGAGATCCAACCAGTCCATCCTAAAGGAAATCAGTCCTGAATATTCATTGGAAGGACTGATGGTGAAGCTGAAACTCCAATACTTTGGCCACCTGATGTGAAGAGCTGACTCATTTGAAAAAACCCTGATTCTGGGAAAGATTAAGGGTAGGAGAAGGGGATGGCAGAGGATGAGATGGTTGGATTGCATCACTGACTCAATGGACATGGGTTTGGGTGGACTCTGGGAGTTGGTGATGGACAGGGAGGCCTGGCGTGCTGCGCTTCATGGGGTCGCAAAGAGTTGGACACAACTGAGTGACTGAACTGAACTAAACTGAATTCACAGAAATAAATATAGATAGCTATTTCTACTTTGACAATATTCATCATTGTTTTCTTTTGAATGTTGTATAATCTAGTTGGGCAAGTACAGTTAGACAATATGTAAGTGACTGAACAATTAGTTTTTTTTCTATTTTAATAGTTACTTAACATATCAATTAGATTATCAATAATAGATCTTTTTATGTACCCTATATTTGAATTTTTAACCTGAAATGAACTACAAATAATAATTAATATTGCCTACTGTTAAATGATTTTTGCTCATTTTATATTTTGAAGAAATTGATTCTTTGTTATGTTGAAACTTATGGCAGAATTTTAAGTTATTTCACATTTGTTACTTTGAAGGACATTGCAAGATATTAGCAGTCTAACCTGTTTTGGGTCATATATTACCATGGTATGTCTTCTCTATAGTTTTCCTTTAGAATATAGTGTTATTTTAAATGTAAACCTTCTGATCAACTGTTAATTTCACTTAAAGATACATCCACAGATATATGTGAAAGAATGTTTGACCAAATATCTGGATTCTGTGGCCAAGCGAAATTTCCATCCAATTAATCACCACATTTAATGAAAATAAAATTCATCTAAAGTAAGAATAATCAAACATTAAATTAAAAATGATAAAATAAGATCTACTTATCATATTTATAAGTGTAAAAAGGGACACACTTATCCAGCATTTGTCATCTAGTGATGCCATTATTGTAGCTGTAGGACTATTGGACTATTTGTAGCTGCAGTTTTTCTCCCCAACGTGTTCATTAAATAAATGTTTCCTGTGTACATGGCATGTTTGCACGTTTCTCCACTGGGCCTTCCCTCTCAAGCCATTCCATAGGGGCAACACTGAAGACCCAATGTTGCTCCTCTAAGTAATGGGCATTTTTTTTTTTTTTTTACCACTTCCACCTTTGCAAACTTAGCCTTCTGTTTAAAATGCATAAGTTTTTGTAAGTATACATTTCCCTCAGCATTATTTCTTATACTAGTTCAATTGTCTATACATTTTGAAGTTATACTTCATATGCTGAAAATGGAAATTTCTACATTCCTACTTCAATTAAAGATAAAGTTTTCTATTTTTCAGCTAATATTATAGGAGAAAGAGGGAAGGAAATAACTAATTTGACATCGCTGGTAGCTTAGCTGGTAAAGAATCTGCTTGCAATGTGGGAGACCTGGGTTTGATCCCTGGTTTAGGAAAATCCCCTGGAGGAGGGCATGGCAACCCACTCTGGTATTCTTGCCTGGGAGAATCCCCATGGACAGAGGAGACTGTCAGGCTGCAGCCTGTGGGGGTCATGAAGAGTTGGACACAATTGTGTGACTAAGCACAGCACAAACGAGGGAAAGGAATCCTAAGACATTCTTTGGTTCTTAATATTTGAAAGGCTTAAATACAAGAGAAAACATCATGCAATTTAAGTTCTAAATTTTTTTCTATTATCCTTGTTTAAGAATCGATGATTATATCATCCAGAGATGAAAATATCAACATGATGATGATTGTTTAGATCGTGATAGTGACAACTATGCTAAAATACTCTCCCATATCAATACCATAAAAAAAAACTTGTAAAATCAAAGTTTAAAAATTGGAGAGATTTTGAAAAAAAAAGCGATTTAAGGTTTATAATTAGTGTTATTGATTGTATTATGTTAAAAAGATGAAGAACCTGTAACTTTTAAGTTTTCAAAAAGAATTACCATTTATGAAGTTTTTAAATTGAAGAGATTGCCAAACAATAAAAATAAAGCCCATTTCCTTTATTTTTCTAAATTTGTTATGAAATGAACCTATAGTTACTGTAATTTTTCTCGTTGCTAAAATATAGATATTATATATTCCATTCTTTTTATAGATATGCATAGCATTCTTCAGTTTCAAAGTCTATTACAAAAATGTTGGTAGTTCTTTTTTTTTTCTGCTCTTTAAGATATTTAAGTTTGTCTTAATGGAAAATATCAGCCAATTTTTTTTTTTTTAAACTTGGCTTGGGAAGAAATACTCTTTATTGTAAAAGTAATGACAAAAATTACATGTAGATAATAAGAAAACATGACACCTGAATAAGATATATAATTAGGAAATTTGGCTGGAAAGGGGGAAATAAAATCCATAGACAGATTACATAATTGATGAGATCCTTATGATTATTCACTTTTAAATAATCAGTGACTTCCTATAATTTTAGCAATTAACAATCACACAGAATTTTTCTAAGGCAAAGAGCTTTTTACATTTTAAATGATACTCTTTATTGAAAATATTTATCTAAATTAATTATCTGAGTCCTAATTTCAGAATTCATAAAGCATTTTATCTTTTCATTGTCCAAGATTATGCCTTATACATTTCTAATTTGATATTTTAATAAAATGAATTAATAGATGTTAGAGGAGTTGCTCTGCTATATTTAATACAGAGTAAAACAGACTGACTACAAAAGTGATACATGTTTTAAAACTTTCATGTTTATGGCTATGTCTTTCTATACTGATTTTTTTGTTCTTACCAGAAAGTGGAGTATTCAGTAAATACAGATGTAATCACAACCTTGCAATATTGATTTTTTTAAAATTAATATATTTTTAGTTCTTTAGAAAGTAATCAGTTTTACTAAATGGAAAATTTATTCTATTTATCCTACCACTTATCAGTGTTTCATAAATTTTCCTCAGATTTTTATCATGCAACTCAAATCCCAAGTGATTAACGAGCACTCAGGGAACTCTAGTGATATGATGCTAACACCTGCCAGGAAATATGTAGAGAAATTTGGCTTCTATGAAATTGCACATGAAGAATTTAAACCTCTTTTACTAGTATTTTGTAGGATAAACTTCAATAGGTACTTAAATATGGTTGGGGTCTTAGAAGTAAAATAAGATGCCCTCATTTGTAGGGGAGCAATAGCTGTAAGGCAGTGATCGTGTTTTGCAGACTGCATGGAGGGTCATACAAATACAGGATATTGGTGTGGTCCTTTGACAATTTCTTTCACATTACCTATGATTATTATTTTTTTTTTCCTTATGAATGGTCTCTTCGCATTATATTATAGAAAACTCAGGAGGGAAAGATGAATGCAACTGGAGTGTTTAATAAATAAAAAATGCAACAAATTAATATTTTACCATCACAGTTTTTATAGTATTTCTGTTGAACTTCTCTTCTTTATCCTTGATTGTAATCCTAGGGATAACCCTTAGTTTCTCTTATCACTGTCAGCTCTTAATGAACAATTTCATTTTCAGGCAAAAAAAAAAAAGAATCTAGTACTGCCAATGTTAAAACATTGATTTATTAACCAATTAAAACTCCTTTGCTCCTGAGCACAGACATGATCTTTTGGAAATCTTTAGGGAGGAAGGACATTAGAGCATGGCTGACTTCTACCCTCTCCAGTGCTATTTCCTGACATGTTTGCTCTGTTCTTTTAGGGTCAAGGCCTATGAGATTTAAAATCATTTTTACTTTCATGAGAAGTCCTAAGATTTATTGGTTTGGGTGAATTTCTTATCTCTTACTTAAATTCAATATCCACAAAGGTTTTTTATTTTTTTTTGAAGCTGATTATTATTATTATTATTTTTTATTGCTGCTACCTCCCAGTCATCTGGGAAACTAGCCTGGTTTAGCATCTACTCTTCTTAACAACCTGCATTGGGAGAACTGGCATGGGGTGAGATGCCATCTTATGCAGCGTATTGCACTCATGCACTCTCCCAGGGGAAGGGAGGCACTCATAACTTGTGTAAACCCCTGCCTCTGGATGTAGGAGAGGGAGTGGGTGGCAGCATTCCTGGAGCCTCTCTGCCCCAGGTGATACAGAGGCTAGGCCTTGGAATAGCCAGTCCAGGCAGGCCCCAGCTTTCCCTACTCCAAAGCACTGCCCCTGCTCTCCCAGTAGCCACCAGGGACTTATTGTCTAGCTGGACTGGAGTAAGGGACAGGGTCTGGGTGGGACCACAGTAAAGCCCAGCCTTTTTCTACAGAGGCTCCAGGAGACCACCCTGCTTCCAAAAGTTAATTCTGGCCTTCAACCCAGCTAGGCTTAACTGAGAACACTGACTAAAGATAAGAAAGGGTGGGGAAGGGGAAAAGGGAGGGGAAACAGGGATGCTTTGGAAATAGGGTGGGTTGAGTTTCACATTGTTGTTGTTTGTTGTTGTCACTGAGTTGTGTGGGACTCTTTTTCGACCCCAAGGACTGTAGCCCACCAGTCCATGGAACAACTCCACTATCCATGGGATTTCCCAGGCAAAAGTACTGGAGTGGGTTGCCATTTCCTTCTCCTACAAAGTTTTGAGGATGCCATTTTATCAATGTGGCTTCTGTGTTCCTAGCAGAACTTGATGTTCTAAACTACCAACATCATAATTCTTACAGATTCCAAGTATCATACATTAACTTCTTGCATATAACTGATTATAGGGGAAACTTTACACGGCAATGAACAAGGACTAATGAGTGTATTACCTGGACATGCTTAGCCTTATTTCAAGGAGAGTACTTCAATGCCAGTTCTCAGAATATATGGATTGTGCCTTTGCATGAAAAGCAGGAAAGTCCCAAATAGAATGGGCCCCAATTCAAATTCAAGTCAAATTTTGCTTCTACTTGTTCTAGGTAGGCAGAGAAAGGTCTCCTGTAGGATGATGGGAACTAATTCTGGCAGATTTAGGAACAGCACAATGCTGTGGTTAATAGGATATACTCACAAGCTAGAGTTCTCCACCTCTATTCAGTTGTGAGTGCCTCAGAAATGGTGTTTCACTTCCCTCTGTTCAATTTCCACAACTGAAAGTGGCAATAATGGTAATACCTATCTCTGAGTCATTAGGGGATATAAATGACTTACTTATAAGGTGCTTCAAGCAGTGTCTGCCTCAGAACATTACCTGAACTTATTAAATACATGGTTAAGGAGATTTGGATGTGAAGTCATGTAGCTTGATTACAAGGGAAAGTTAACATCTTGAGCAATAGGATGTCATGAATACCTTAATAAAACATTTAAGGTATTGAAGGGCCACAGAAGTTTTTCTTCACCTCAGGGTTACATTCCCTATGTAGTTTCCCATGCAGCAGTAAATTTAGGAAAAGAGAAACAAACAGAAAAGTCTTTCCTGGTACTTATGAATACTTCTCTGTGTGCTCTCTATTGGTAATTTTGAAAATATCTTTTCCTATTTGTGTCACTAACAAACTCTAGAAGCATTATAATCCAGTGTAGGAAGGCTCAATAACTGACATAGTATAACAAAGTAAGGAAGTATTAATAGCTCTAGAAAAATCATATAAATAAAAACCAATTAAGATTTAATATTGGACATTTAAAACAAGTTATCTTGCTGCTTTGTGGCAGAAAATTTCCCTCTAGGCATGCTGGTAAAATAGCCTCCCTCTTCTCTAACAGTGTCTTCATTTCTCCTCAGAAACGGTGCCCCTCAAATAACAAATGTCTCTTAATTTATCATATATCATAGTTTTGAGTACTTAAAGGAGTCAATAGGCTATCCTGCTCAAAATAATCTAGCAAGACTCATCATCTCAAACTTCATCAATAAAGCAAAATCTTTATAAACAGCAATCTACCATTCTGTGCTCAGTCATTTAGTCTTGTCTGACTCTTTACGACCCCATGAATGGTAGCCCGCCAGGCTCCTCTCATGGGGATTCTCAGGCAAGAATACTGGAATGGGTTGCCATGCCCTCCTCCAGGGGACTTTCCCAACCCAGGGATTGAACCCAGGTCTTCTGCATTGCAAGTGAATTCTTTACTGTCTGAGCTACCAGGGAAGCAATTTATCTTTTGATTATGTCTATTTACTAGAATTCCTAACAGTGTCTAATAAACAGCTATACTGTTTATATCTATACCAGAAATTCTAAGAAATTTGTGTGGTCTGTTATAATCATAGATTCAACACGATTTCTTACTGTACTCATTTCTCTTACTGAATTCATCTTGTACTTTCTGCCTTAAAAGTCTCCTTGTATGTGTCACTTATTTAAGATATTCAAAATTCTAGCAGCGGCATACATAGGACCTAAATTCATGCTTGGGTCCTCCTTTTAGTCTTAAACAAATCTGTCATGGGATCACAACAATACTTCAGTGGTTTTATATCATTCAATAAGTAGTTCTTGTTCCTGTTGACATTGTGACAGTCTTAGCTCTCATCACAAAAGCACAAGGGATGGCTGAAGTCATAGCCAGACAAATGTTCTGGCTTCATCTTCTTAACCTCTCTTATACTGATGTAAATTGTGTCACAAATCTCAGCAGTTTTTAGTGGCTGCTGAGTCAAAAGTGACCAGCTTTCCTTGTGTTAGTCTCTTAGATGGCAAATTTAACAACAGTCATTCTGGTCTTTACATCCCAGGTCCTCACTGGGCATATATTCAACTCTGAGCTTTAACCTACTTCTTTCTCCCTTCCAGGATTTTCCTTATTTCTCTGCCTAGAAATTTCTCCCCTCCCCTAAAAGTTGCGCAGGAACTATTTAAGACACAGTAAATCCTTCTTTCTCACAACTCAATCATATTAGTTTCCGTATCAAATATGATAGTCATGTATTGGAACTATGCAGTGTAAAGGCCTTGTTCCACTACTGTTGTATTCTTTCCGAGTTCATATTTACTAGTTTAGTGTACTTCATTTTCTACTTGAAGAGGACAATTACTTTTCTTCAAATTTTAGAAATTGAAAATGGCAAAATTACAAATTTGATATATTTTGTCAGAGTTCTAACTGTATGATTTTATACTGTTGGAATGTGGAATATATCTCAAACGGGCATGATGCTGCAGGAATAAAAAGTAGTTGAAAAGTAAATAAAGAGTTAATAATAATCAATACTATCCAAAGCCAAATTACTAAATTTCATACAATAGAATATTGATTCCTAATTATATAACAATGGATGATATAGACTAATACATGTTTCTTGGTTTCCAGTTTCATCAAATATGCAAAATAAAACATCAAGAAACTGTAAATTGTTTCACATATCTTTAGGAAAGAAAGATTTGACCTAATCACATTTTTTTTTTGAAAGTTAACTTGAAAAATAGAAATAATCAAGGTATAGAAAGAAAACATGGCAAAATAATATATATATTTATTATATATATAATATATATATATACATTTCACAGTAATAGAACCATGATTTCTTACTATATTTATATATTTTTATATTATATATTACATAATATATAACATATATTATAAATGTTTTGATTTTCTTTTACCATAAATATACATTTTCATTCTTTGTTTTTATGCTTCACAAAATCCAGTTTTCATTTACAAAAAGTGATTCCTTTATTTAATACATTATACAGAGAAAAATATGCAAATTCATTTTCTTGATTTTTGTCATTATGTTAAATTATGTGACAAATTTCTCCATATTTTAATTTAATTATTTAACTGTGGTTCACTGGTTTCAACCATGAAAATGATGACAGGTGTTAAAGTAAAGGAATTAGATTGTCATTTACAAATAAGTCGTTCTAAGTGGTTCTATGTGTCTCCTACATAAACTATGTGGCAAAAAGCAGTAGTTTAGAAGTCTCCACAGCAAGAAGAAAAATAAAATTAATAAGTTAGATAACAATAGCAGGATTTCAAGTGGGGAAAAAAAACAGAGAAAATTAGGTTATTGTTTTGGTTTTAATTCTATAGATTTCCAGAGAAAAGTTTCACATGAAGCAGAGATAGTCAAAAGTGTCACCTGATAGAAAACTATTTTCTATGGATGCATTTGAAAACTACTTTTTCTGTTTATATATTAGCTTAAATTGTAGGCTTACTATCATCACAATTGAAGCCTGTCAGATAAAAGTCTCTGAAAGGATTTTAGTTTCAGGTCAAAGATTTTTAAGTCACATAGAATTGAATACCCCTGGAGAAGGGAATGGCAACCCACTCCAGTATTTTTGCCTGGAGAATCCCATAGACAGAGGGCCTGGTGGGTAATCGTCCATGGGGTTGCAAAAAGTAGGACACAACTGAGAGATTAACACACACAGAGACACAGAATCTAAATACAAGGATAAATATAAAGTGTGTTAAAATTGATTTAAAATATTAAATATTATTTAGGTTTTTATAGAGTTGTGGATGAGGAATAGCTTATTTTATTTAGAAAAAATAATTACTATTAATATGCTGTGAAGTTTATGAAAAGACTCAAAGTTAATTAGATTATTTGAGAGCTCTCTCGGACAGGTTACCTAAAATTACTCAGAGTTGTTCCTTTCATTTATCAGTGACAAGGAAAAGAAGTTCACAGAAGTAAGTCAAAAATTAACATTCTTGTGGACCATACATTAGACTTGAGACTTTATTGCTGTTTTTAACTTTATTATATTAGGAAAATGATAAAAACTAATCAGTAAAAATGCACATATATTGTTCTATACCACTTCCTTTCAGAAATGCAGTGGGATTTGGAGCCATAAGAGAAAATAATTCTGAGAGGCCTACACAAAGATCCTTGCTAGTATATTGGTTGCTGCTAAGTCACTCCAGTCGTGTCTGACTCTGTGCAACCCCACAGATGGCAGCCCACCAGGCTCTGCCATCCCTGGGGTTATCCAGGCAAGAACACTGGAGTGGGTTGCCATTTCCTTCTCCAATGCATGAAAGTGAAAAGTCAAAGTGAAGTCGCTCAGTCATGTCCAACTCTTTGCGATCCCATGGACTGCAGCCTACCAGGCTCCTCTGTCCATGGGATTTTCCAGGCAAGAGTACTAGAGTGGGTTGCCATTGCCTTATCACATCAAAATGTATTTAAATATGTAACTTGGTACAGATCAGTCGCTCAGTTGTGTCCAACTCTTTGCGACCCCATGAATCGCAGCACACCAGGTCTCACTGTCCATCACCAACTCCCGGAGTTCACTCAGACTCACGTCCATCGAGTCAGTGATGCCATCCAGCCATCTCATCCTCTGTCATCCCCTTCTCCTCTTGCCCCCAATCCCTCCCAGCATCAGAGTCTTTTCCAATGAGTCAACTCTTCGCATGAGGTGGCCAAAGTACTGGAGTTTCAGCTTTAGCATCATTCCTTCCAAAGAAATCCCAGGGCTGATCTCCTTCAGAATGGACTGGTTGGATCTCCTTGCAGTCCAAGGGACTCTCAAGAGTCTTCTCCAACATCACAGTTCAAAAGCATCAGTTCTTCAGTGCTCAGCCTTCTTCACAGTCCAACTCTCACCCCCATACATGACCACAGGAAAAACCATAGCCTTGACTAGACGAACCTTTGTTGGCAAAGTAATGTCTCTGCTTTTGAATATGCTATCTAGGTTGGTCATAACTTTCCTTCCAAGGAGTAAGCGTCTTTTAACTTCATGGCTGCAGTCACCATCTGCAGTGATTTTGGAGCCCAGAAAAATAAAGTCTGACACTGTTTCCACAGTTTCCCCATTTATTTTCTATGAAGTGATGGGACCGGATGCCATGATCTTGGTTTTCTGAATGTTGAGCTTTAAGCCAATTTTTTCACTCTCCACTTCACTTTCATCAAGAGGCTTTTGAGTTCCTCTTCACTTTCTGCCATAAGGGTGGTGTCATCTGCATATCTGAGGTTATTGATATTTCTCCCAGCAATCTTGATTCCAGCTTGTGTTTCTTCCAGTCCAGCGTTTCTCATGATGTACTCTGCATATAAGTTAAATAAACAGGGTGACAATATACAGCCTTGATGTACTCCTTTTCCTATTTGGTTATGGTCATATTAATTATAAAAATACTGTCCTTGTTATCTAATTTTAATGCTCTAAAATCAACATTATATTTCATCATAGATTATGGCAGAAAAAATGAATTCAGATTTAGAATATGTTAGAAAACTCAACTGCATTTCTACTATACTATAATCAAGAATTAATAGTAATAATTGCCATATAATTTGTGGTTTGTCTTGTGCAAATTTACCTGAAAATAACTCAAAATTATAAAATACTACTGAGAAAATTTTATTACATAAAAATGTTATATTAGGTTCTGTAGGCATTAGGGTTAATGATTAAATGTGACCTTAGCCTTCCTTGAGTTTATAGTCTTGTATAGAGTTATAAAATATTAGGTACTATAAATTTTTTCTAATAGAGGCTTTTAATCTAGATTAGAGCATAAGAACAAAAGGAGAAAATGGATAAGAAAAAATAATAAAATAGGGAAAGTCATTCTGAAAAAGTGACTTTCGTGCTCAGACTTAAATTAGGGTCATAAGTTAGCTAAAGGAAAACATAGGGTGAATTACATATTGGATAATATAGTGAGGGATAGTAAATAAAAACAAGAGAAAAATATTTTTTAATTGCCTCAATTTCCAGTAGAGAAGGCCAGGAGGCATTTTCACATTATCATATCAAAAAATAAATGTGGGTTAGACATGGTAGTGGAGAGATTTTGGAACATGGATTGTGATTGAAGCCATCAAAATGGTAGAGATCTTTGAGGAAGAATATGTCAAGGCAGAAGCTAAGGGATATCTGACATTAAAGCACTCTGCAAAGAAGTTGGGACATTTGTAAGAAACAGTAATATCTACAGTATTTAGAAGAAATTCAAGAAAATTTGAGCCTAGTGAGACCAAATAAAGAGGTATCATCCATAGTATTAAATATTTATGAGAGCTTTTGTGATTTTAAAACACTAACATCATTACTCATCAACTCATAAATATTTTTTTTCAAATGTACATAAATATTAGATAGGAATGAATAAACATAACACAAAAAATTTAATCCTTGGATATTTAGGATATTTTCCTTCTTTTCAGCTTTCCATATATCATGTGATAAATCTAAACTTATTGTTTTCAAAAGTGTTTATATACGATCCTGAGTTGCTTTCACCTGTGAAGCAGAGATATTTTGAAGTAGTCTAGTGTGTCTAATAAAATAAATCCAATGAAAATGATTAGTGGGTTCAGGCAGTTATCAAGAAATTCTTCATTTTAAACAGGTTCTAGGAAAAAAGTGAATATAAAAAATTAAATAGGCATCATCGAACATTCATAGTTCAGTTCAGTTAAGTCGCTCAGTCGTGTCCAACTCTTCGCGACCCCATGAATCGCAGCACGCCAGGCCTTCCTGTCCATCACCAGCTCCCGGGGTTCACCCAAACTCATGTGCATTGAGTCAGTCATGCCATTTGGCCATCTCATTCTCTGTCGTCCCCTTCTCCTCCTGCCCCCAATACCTCCCAGCATCAGGGCCTTTTCCAATGAGTTAACTCTTCACATGAGGTGGCCAAAGTATTGGAGTTCCAGCCTCAGCATCAGTCCTTCCAATGAACACCCAAGACTGGTCTCCTTTAGGATGGACATTTAATTAAACATAATTTACTTGAACTCTTTCTTTATTTGGATTTCATTAATATCTATCAGTATCCATTACACCTTGTAAGTTATACAATCTACTTTTATTTTTTTTAAACTTGTGGACTAGAACTTTGAATTGAATCTGATCCAGCTACTGACCTCTTCAAAAGCAAATACTTAAAAATATCTCAACAATTCCACATCTTAATGTCATCATGTAAAGTGGGATAGTTGGATCATGTAATCTCTAAGATTCTACCAGTTTTTAAATTTCTGATTATATCTTTTAAGTCAAAGTCATATAGGAGCAGTAATAAACAGAGGTTTGTACTGTAAAAAGAGAGACATTTATATTCACATAAAAGTTACTTTTAGAGAATCAGAGAGGTTTTTCCTTCCCACATAAGTGTGTTATATGTAAAAATGCCATTACCATACATAACTGTAGAACTCTTGAGAATAAATTCTTATTGATGTCTCTAGCTATAATCCATTACCACATCGATCACTCTGGTTTGAATCATCAGTATGAACTCACATTTAGTTTTACTTACACACAGATAATTTCATATAGAAAGATTTTTATGTTTGTATATAATTTCTAATATTCTTAGATAAAGGAGGCAGGGTGAGTTTAAGACTGGGGCTGGAAATATGTAAGATGATCTTGAAGTTTATTCTCATGCCAGAAAGTAAGAAAGTGCTAACACACACAGAGTGATGAAATATGTCAAAGGGACACAGGAACCAACAGAAGGAGTTTCCAATGGCCAAAGATGGAAAAATCTGAATGACAGAACAGTGTTGTTTTACAACTCACAGTATATAATAAAATATTGAGAGCCAATACTAATATAAGTGATTGAATAAATAAATGGAGAAAAGGAGAAAAGACTAATCTCATGTACAGAACAATTCCAGATAACTTAAATAGATACTCCATCCTCAAGCAACTAGAGCATGACTCTTCATTTCTCCAGTGTAGGCCACACAAAATGGCTTCCTACCAAAGAATACAGTATGGGAAAAGGGAGACAAAGCATAGCTTTTCAGTAGAAAAAACCATCACATTTTACCCCAATAATGTAGTCAAGGTCAACACCAGTATGATATGTTGACACCATGTACCTTTTATATGATGAGATAAAAATGGCACATACTCTGATCTTTCTCCAAAAAACCTGTATCCCTGGTCCAATCACTACAAAAATACTGGAAAAGTTTCAATAGGGAGGCATTCTACAAAATACCTAACCAATACTCTTTAAAACTGTCAAGGATATCAAAGAAATGGAAAATCTGAGGCAATTCCACAGCTAAGAGTAACCTAAGGAGACATGAGCGTTAAATGTAATGTGACATCTTATATGAGGTCCCACACCTGGGGAGGAGGTTAGGTAAAGTCTTAGGGAATATGAATAAAGTATAGACTTTAGTCAATAACAAATTATCAATATTGGTTCATTAATTGTGACAATTGTAACTACCCAATGTAATAAAATGACTAAGAGTAGTATGTAATGGGAACAATCTATCCTATCTTTACACTTTTTTCTGTAAATCTAAAACTGTTCTAAAATTTAAAAGTATGTATCTTATCTTTACACACACATAAACATAGCATTACCTAGTGTGCTATGTAAGGTCACAGATAAGATTCCTTTATCATGGGGACAAGGCACATGGCTGCTTATCCCTGACTAATGGGTTAAGGACTCAAGTACTTCATAAAAACATCTCAACAATATGGATGTTCTTTAACAAAAGCAAAGGTTGATAGGCTTTGGAGTAAACCTACAGTTGTAGGTGCCTATAGTGAATACTGGAAAAGGAAATGGCAACCCACTCCAGCATTCTTACCTAGAGAATCCCATGGACAGAGGAGACTGGTGGGCTGCTGTCCATGGGGTCACACAGAGTTGGACCCAACTGAAGTGACTTAGCATGCACGCGTGCATTGGAGAGGGAGATGGTGACCTACTCCAGTGTTCTTGCCTGGAGAATCTCAGGGGCAGAGGAGCCTGGTAGGCTGCCATCTATGGGGTTGCACAGAGTCAGACATGGCTGAAGTGACTTAGCAGCAGCAGCAGATTGAATACTAATAATGTACAGCTGCTGCTTTTTCATGTAATCAATCTCCTTAGGCACATAATATGTGCTAGTCATCCATATGTTTATTGATATTGAATAATATAATCAGTGTGCATTTCTGTTTTAACTGGTTTTATGAAGAAAGTGAATAAAATGGTTCATAAACAAATATGACAAAACATGAAAACAATATAGAGATGAATAATTTTAGCAGGTAGGAAAAAAGTCACCACCATGGTAAGGAGCGTGAAGTACAATGTTATGGTTCTCTTTGCAAGTTTATATGATTTGCCTGTGAAACCAGCTTGAGTTGGTGTTTTTTTAAAGTGAAAGTAAAAGTGAAAGTCACTCAGTTGTGTCTGACTCTTTGTTATCCCATGGAATAGTCCATGGAATTCTCTAGTCCAGAATACTGAAGTGGTTAGCCATTCCCTTTTCCATGGGATCTACCCAACCCAGGGATCAAACCCAGGTCTCTGGCATTGCAGGCAGATTCTTTACCAGCTGAGTCACCAGGGAAGACCATTTTTTGTAAAGGTCACGGTTTAATAACTTGATCTGTTTAAATTTTCTCTATGGGGCAAGATTTGGTGAATTTTATCTTTCTAGAAAGTATGTATTATCAAAAATTTTAAATATATTTAATAAATGATATATTAAATAAGAAAAAATTACATTGATGTAACACATTCAAGAGGGAGAAAAGGACATCATTGAGAGTACTTACCTGACAGTCTTTAATTAAAAGACATGTAGTCCATGAGATTGGTTGGGACAGGGAGACAAGGAAAATAAAGCTTTGAAATGGCTACTAATTAAACTAATACAAATGAAATAGGTTTGTCAAACAGTAGTGGCTCCTCTGAGATTGGGTCAGAATGATCTCTTGTAATATCTATCTTTCACTTTTATTTAAAACTATCCAAATTCTTCATTTTCTTTAATCATTTCATCTACTCTTCCACCATAAAATAGCCAGGTCTTATTTCTTATTTGCATCAGTTTTAAGTCTCTATCCAATTAGTGCAAATAACTCTATAATAGAGGGATTTAAAGGACTAATATTTTCTAAAATTTGTCAGAGTTTAATATAAATATAAACATACTATACTATGTAAGACAGATAACCAACAAGGACCTATGTATAGCACATACATATTGAGAACTCTCCTCAATGCTCTGAAATAACCTACATGGGTAAAGAATCTAAATAAAGAGTGGATATATTTATATGTCAGAGAAGGCAATGGCACCCCACTCCAGTACTCTTGCTTGGAAAATCCCATGGACGGAGGAGCCTGGTAGGCTGCAATCCATGGAGTCACTAAGAGTCGGACACGACTGAACGACTTCACTTTGACTTTTCACTTTCATGCATTGGAGAAGGAAATGGCAACCCACTCCAGTGTTCTTGCCTGGAGAATCCCAGGGACGGGGGAGCCTGGTGGGCTGCCGTCTATGGGGTCGCACAGAGTCGGAAACAACTGAAGTGACTTAGCATAGCATATTTATATGTACAACTGAATCTTAACACCTGAAACTAACACAACACTGTAAATCAACTATATGTATACCTGAAACTAAAGCACATTGCAAGTCAACTGTATGTATTTTAGTTGCTCAGGCATGTCCAACTCTTTGGGATCACAAGGACTGTAGCCTGCCAGTTTCCTCTGTGCATGGGATTTTCCAAGCAAGAATACTGGACTGCGTTGCCATGCCCCGCTCCAGGGGATCACTTGACCCAGGGATTGAACCCACATCTCCTGTGTCTCTAGCATTGCAGGCAGATTCTTTACTGCTGAGGCACTGGGGAAGCCAAATCAACTATATTCCCATTGGAGTCAGTCAGCTCAGTTCAGTCACTCAGTCGTGTCCAACTCTGTGACCCCATGGACTGCAGCATGCCATGACTTCCTGTCCATCACCAACTCCTAGAGTTTACTCAAACTTATGTCCATTGAGTCAGTGATACCATCCAACCATCTCATACTCTGTTATTCCCTTCTCCTCCCTCCTTCAATCTTTCCCAGCATCAGGATCTTTTCAAATGAGTCAGTTCTTTGCATCAGGTGGCCAGAGTATTGGAGTTTCAGCTTCAATATCAGTCCTTCCAATGAACATTCAGGACTGATTTCCTTTAGTATTGACTGGTTGGATCTCTTTTCAGTCCAAGGGACTCTCAAGAGTCTTCTCCAACACCACAGTTCAAAAACATCAATTCTTTGGTGCTCAGCTTTCTTTATAGTCCAACTCTCACATCCGTACATGACTACTGGAAAAACCATAGCCTTGACTAGATGGACCGTCATTGGCAAAATAATGTCTCTGCTTTTTAATAAACTATATAGGCTGGTCATTCTTTTCTTCCAAGGAGCAAGTGTCTTAATTTCAGGGCTGCAGTCACCATCTGCAGTGATTTTGGAGTCAAAAAAACTAAAGGCTCTCACTGTTTCCCCTGTTTCCGCATCTATTTGCCATTAAGTGATGGGACAAGGTGCCATGATCTTAGTTTTATGAATTTTGAGTTTTAAGCCAACTTTTCCACACTCCTTTAGTTCTTCTTCACTTTCTGCCATAAAGGTGGTGTCATCGGGATATCTGAGGTTATTGATATTTCTCCCAGCAATCTTGATTCCAGCTTGTGCTTCATCCTGTCCAGCATTTCACATGATGTACTCTGCATATGAGTTAAATAGGAGGGTGACAATATACAACCTTGACATACACCTTTCTCAATTTGGAACCAGTCTTTTGTTCCACGTCCAGTTCTAACTGTTGCTTCTTGACCTTCAAACAGATTTCTCAGAAGGCAGGTCAGGTGGTCTGGTATTCCCATCTCTTGAAGAATTTTTCGCAGTTTGTTGTGATCCACAGAGTAAAAAGATTCGGCATAGTCAATAAAGCATAAATAGATATTTTTCTGGAACTCTCTTGCTTTTTCAATGATCCAGCGAATGTTGGCAATTTGATCTCTGATTCCTCTGCTTTTCTAAATCCAGCTTGAACATCTGGAAGTTCATGGTTTACATACTGTTGAATATTCCATGTACTGTTGAATACTCCATTGTACAATAAATTAAAATAATTATTAAATAAAAATAAAAATAAAAAACACTGCAGTTGATGAAATATTATAAACTTTATTGTATCATAAACTTCTTTAACGTTTTTGACCCCACTAAGGACAGCAGTTCACTGGCTTCTGCATCCATTTCATCGGCCTCAGTACCACTTCTTCTTCACTCAACTTTTATTCTGTTCTTTCATCACAATTATGACTTTGCAATAATCCTCAGTAACTGTACACCTTTCTCTGTATCATACTCAACTGGAAAAATTCCAACTCAAGATAAATTCTCCATAGGTAAATATGGTCAAAACAGACATACATGTATGAATCCACACATATGCACATACACACACACAGCAGTAAAACTATCTATCATACTAAATTCAGGGTCAATAATATCAAGTGAAATTTTATTCATGATAGGAATTTTTCTACATCTGTCTGAAAATCCAGTGGTTCCAACCCTTATTAGTCAAAATAACTAGGTTATCACTGTCAAAAGCACCTCCAAGAATTGAAGAAGCCTTAGCAACAAACCAACAATAACAACAAACCTTTAATGCAAGCAGACAAGTGATAGCTTAACTTCTCACTCATTCAGCCTCTGTAGCAAGACTAGGAAGCTTTCTCAGGCAGTTGTCTAAATGATGGCTCAGCTGCATACATCCTTCACAACATCTTAGAGTTCCACAATTGCAGAGTGAGGGGAAGAGTTCTTTGGGAGATCTATCTCAGACAATCAATTGTTTGCCTGAGAAACAATTGACTGCCTGAGATAGATTCCTCAGAGAAGAGAAACACATTTAAATGGCCAAATTGAGTCAAATGATAGCAAGTAACCTCTAGAAAGAAGTAAAATAGTTCGGAATACAGGTGCTGTATTTCTCAAATGAAAATGTTTTCACCAAAGAAAGAGGTAAATATGTGAGATGATGGGTGTGTTTATTAACTTGATGGAGAGAATCCTTTTACAATATAGACATATGTCATTATCATTTATATACTTTATCTTACCATTTGTCTGTCAATTTTACCTCAACAAAGCTGTAAAAATGTACATTGCCAGTTGAATCTTATTTTCAGTTAAAAATAATATTTGTTAATATATGTTTATGCAGTATATTGAAAATTCTAATGTTAAAATATTATTCACTTTTTCTGAATTTTGAATTTCAATTGGGGTCATATATTATCATATATTATCTGGCAACAATCTACTCAAGTATGCAATAGGAAAACTGGAAAATATTAGGAAGCATTACTATGTATGCCATTTCAAATTTTTCATATCAGAACCCATATAAAATATCACAGTATCTGTGTTCTTTTGGAACCCTAATTGAATCTATTCAAGGCAACAGATAATTTGTCCTGGGGTTTCAGGTGTCCCAAGTCCTGGCCTAGTCAACTAGGAGAGAAAGTGAGTAATAATATCATTAGGAAATTTCTGCCCTAAACTATTCCCTCTGCCAAATCTCCTGAAAGTATTAAATACTGTGGTTACATAACAGCTGATTATTCATTCATCAGTTGACGGAAACTTTTCTGATGCTTAAAATTGTGTTGGTAGACAATGCCATATAATGAAATTCCAAGTGACTAACTTTAATAAAGTTAGTAGTTCAATATCTTCTAAGTAACCGAGTAACCAAAGTGGTGCGTGCATGCATGTTCAGCCGTGTCAGAGTCTTTGCGACCCTATGGACTGTAGCCTGCCAAGATCCTTTGTCCATAGAAATTTCCAGGCAAGAATACTGGAGTGGGTTGCTATTTCCTTCTCCATAGGATCTTCCTGACCCAGGGATTGAACCCAAGTATCCTTCGACCCCTGCATTGGAAAACAAATTCTTTACCACAGCGCCATCTGGAAAACCAAATCTCTGACCTTGGGTCTGTCTCAGTGCCTATAATTTCTTTTTAAAGCTTCCTGTCAGGCTGATAACCACTGAACTAAACAGATCTTAAAATGTGTTGTTTTACATACTTTTCCACTCACCAACCTAGCTTCAGATAATGCAGAATATAACCTTTTAGGAACAGAGGTCAAAAGAAATTCTTTTGAATCATCCATTTTTCTCTCTCCTTATAAGCACTAATGCTTTAAAAAAGTATTACTCTCAGTTTCAAGTGCCTGGTTGTTTTTAAGTGCCTGGACAAGATAAGCAGTGTAAGAGTCCACTGACAGTTTAGTAGGAAGTCTAGCCTAGGAGCAGCAGTGAACTCCAGGGATTATTTTGTCCTTGGTTGTAGTTCCAAGAATATAGCTCAGAATTGTGTATGTAACACTAATACTTTAAATGCCTGATGAAAGAATGATAGAAAGTGAAATATATCTAAATATAGCATATTCGTCAATACTTACCTTGCAAAATAGATTCTCTAGGTCTTCTACCATTCTAGTAATTGAAGGAAACATTAGCTTCCAAACGATTCCTTTGCATTCAAATATGATGCTTTAAGTGGAAAAAAAATCTCTAATATATGATTCAAGCACCCTCATATTTTATGTGTCTAATACAAAATCTGGGTGCCCTATTTTCATTTCTAAATATCAGCAATCCATTTTTTTGATCATGTTACTTAAGGAAGATAGCAAAACAAATATTTAAAAAATTTTAAACATTTAGCTTCTGTGATGACAGACTATACAAATATGCAGCAAAGTAATACCTTTGAGTCAAATCAGGCACACATTTTATTGTCACAAAAATAACCAACAACCTGCCATCTGTATGACAAAGTGTTGCAAAATATTTAAATTATCCCACTTCTGGCATACTCTGAATTCATATACAATTCAGTTTCACATAAATTTGTTGCCTGGAAACAAACATGTCTAAAGAAAATGAATTGGTATCTCATGGCACTTGGTATATTCAAGAATAAATCTGAGAAGAGGGTATCACAGAACAATTAGTTATAGTGAAAAATAGATAAAAAAGATAACATTCACAGTACTATTATTTACCTCTACTTAAACCTTTTCAATGGAAACATTTTGAGTATTCAGAAATCAGTAGGAATTCTATCACTCCTAATGATTACTTTCAGAAATACACATGTACACACACACATACCATGCAAACTCCTTCTTGGATACATTTTTTGATTTCTACACATAGCTATAAAGGGTAGTATGTATCATCGAGGCTGTGTAAAAATCATTTTATCAAAAACATATCAGGATTGTCATATGAAAAAATGGTATAAAAGACAGAAATACCTATGAGGTAGACATTTATCTTGGGATCTTCCTCATTTTTATCTTACTAGGAAATAACACCTATCACATGTGCCATTTTATTGCTCATACTGATCTAAATATCCAATTTTACTCCTTACAAGTTGTAATGTGATGAACTGGAATTAAAATCAATATAGTTTGACTACAAAGTCCTCCTCTTTCCCATCTCCCAAAACACCGAACACAAAAATGCATTATAGTTATATTATTAGAACTTGGCTTTTTAAAATGTATGAAAAGCATGCTCTCGTGCAGTTGAACACGTGTGTGTGTGTGTTTGTGTGCATGAATAATTGTTTTCCAGTTTCACAGATTTGAATTATGATAATCAGGATTCAGTGTGTCCCTTAGCTTTATTTTACCTGCAGATGTAGATTTTATTCTCCAAAACTGAATTAATTCATAACGTTTTAAGATAAACACATTGTTAAAGACTTTTAAAATAGTTTCTTTTAAGACTTCTAAAAGATATTAAATTTCACTTGAAACTAAGAGAGATTCAATAGTTGAATGGAACCAACCAATTACATGGTTCTAAGACTCTAGCAACCCTTCAAAAGCTTAATTTTACTGGATATTGGTGACTGGAAAACCACTGACATTTTAGCACTCTGAAAATCATTAGGGATTATTTGGATATACTTTGATTAGCAGAGGTTGAGGTTTTGTTTTTCTTTTGCCAAAACTCTTCCAAATAATCTGGGTTTAGAAACCCTAGTTCACATTTCAATTACTGCTAGATACACTTACTTATCCCTTTCAGGGGTAGTGAGAACTGTCCTAAGTCCAAGTGGGTGGGATGCTACAAGTCCTTTTTCTGCTGCTTTGATCTTTCCCCAGTATAAACACACACACACACACACACACACACACAGCCCCACTCACACACTCACACACTATTCCTTGCTTTGTAGATACACATGTTACTGTTCACTTAGAGAGTCAATAATCCTAATTATCCCTTTGAGTAGAGTGTTTGGCATCAGTTGGAATATAGTATGATGTGATCTGATTGATATGTTTCCTTTTATAATACTTTGGCCACCTCATGTGAAGAGTTGACTCATTGGAAAAGACCCTGATGCTGGGAGGGATTGGGGACAGGAGGCGTAGGGGACAACAGAGGATGAGATGGCTGGATGGCATCACTGACTTGATGGACATGAGTCTGGGTGAACTCTGGGAGTTGGTGATGGACAGGGAGGCCTGGCATGCTGCGATTCATGGGGTCGCAAAGAGTCAGACACGACTGAATGACTGAACTGAACTTAACTGAACTTTTATAATTATATATTTTATTAATGTTTTCATTTCAAATAAACCAGTTCTATGAAAGGATTTCCAAAAAGAATCCTTTGCAATAATAAATTGATTGGAAAAAATTAGGTGATGCCACACCTATAACCAATTATAAATCAAAGAATATAGGAGTAGGTTTATATTCATTTGAATATATTTTTACAAGAGGATTTCAAAACAATATAACATGAAAAATTTAAGCATATAGCATAAGCTTTATTCATATTCTTGTGTTTGGTTTTATCAAATTAAAAAAAATTTGTGTGTTTATTAATGTGTATTTTCTATAGGATGAATTCAAATGCACACCATTAAAATATTCAGTGTGTATAATTAAAAATTGCTAACACTTAGTGAGTGTTTACTTTGTGCTAGGCAAGAAACAGGCAGAAAAAGAAAAATATTTTCTCAAAACTGATGCTTACAGAAGAGGAGCAACATGGTGGTCTCATGCTAGTAAATGTTAAAGCAGTGATTCTAATCAAAGGCTCTTTTACTTCAAGGTCTAATGTAGCAACATTATATTATATAAAATTTCAAAAATTGTTGGAACTAATAGTCTGAATATTAAATATTATTTCAGAAAAAAGATAAAATTATAGACACTATATATCTGGCATTATAAACAGTAACAGATTCAGCAGACATAGTATTAAAGCAAAAAAATCTCATTTCCTTTAACCCAGAAATATGCTACTTCTTTTGAGTTGTATAACTCTAAATATGAATCCCTAAAGCACTTAATCTATTTTCTTGACAAGAATATAAATGATTCATTAAAGAATAAGTTATCTACAAACCATAATCATTGTTTATATATTCTGCAGGATAATTAGCATTTCCAAATATTTTATTTATGATGAATCTTAAAAATATCCAGAGAGTTTATCAAATGAATTTATCAGATCCTTTAGTAGATTTTAATATTTTTAAAAGAACTCTTACTAGATCTTTCTTGTCCCCCAAATAAAAATATGTATTTTTTAACTTATGCGGCCTGGAACTTTTGTGGAAAAAATTCCATATTGTGAGATTGAATTGATTTAATTCAATCACACACTACTTTAAGGGAGATATTTTTTATCCCTGGGCACCCAGTTGTCAAAATCTTCTTTTTATCCCCATTCTTTGAAGTCTGCTTCCTTTGTCCTGTAGTGGACACTTGCTCAGGCTATGCTGTCTTCTAAATGCTATCTTGCTTTATATAGTCCCAATGTTCTATTAAATTCACTTTCACTCTCAGTGATTTATAGCAATTAACAATAGAAATCACTTTGTTATCTGTTCTATTACCTAAATCGACTTGCTAATGTCAAACTGAGTGGTGATAGAATCTAAGTACCTAGCTTCCAGTTGGTATTTACATAAACTTAGTAATCAAGTATAAATATATCAATAGCATATTCTCTTCTGTAGCCATCTCATGAACCTAAAATTTCAATAATAATGAGAGATATTAGAGGGAGCATAGTTTAGTCCAAAAATGCTATTAAGACTACCAATAGTAATGAAAAGAAAGGGAGGTACTAGGTATTTCCAACTCCCCCATGTTCTACAATGAAGTTATGCACTGATACTAATCAGCTCAGGCTGACAAAGCTAAATACCATGGATTGAGTGCCTTAAAGGAACATGCATTTTTTCTAGTTCTGGAAAGTATAATTCTGAGAAGAGTAATTCTTCTTATAAAGGCACTAACCTCATCACGAGAACACCACCCTTATGACCTTATCTTAATTACTTCCCAAAGGTTTTATCTCAAGATACCATGACATTGTGTGTTAGAGCTTGAACATATGGATTTGGGGGAGATACAGTTAATCAATAGGATCCCTCTATTAAATGCACCTTTATTCAATCTCTAATTTGCTTGCACTCATCTAATTTGATGGGACAAATTAAGTCATCACTGACCTTTATGCACATCTGTAAGTTTGATTCCATCAAACCTAAGGAACTTAGTACAATTTCATGAATCAATGGAGAATAAAGATTCATTTCAGAGGGAGAAGCTGGCCTGCATTTCATCTACGTTGCAATGTCTACCCTGCTCTTACCTTATAACACCCAACCTTTAGACATCTCCAAATCACCCAGATTCTGCCTTGGCTTCTACACTCAATTCAACCAATTCAAATTTTACCAGTCATGTATGTCTAACAAATTAACATTTTAATAAGTTGTTTTAAATTCCATTTTTTTAAACAAGAGGTACTCAACGCTAGTAATATACCAAAATTTCCAACAGAATTTTGAAAAGTGAGAACATTCACAGTCTAGCCCAGAAATTTTGATTCAAAAGGATTGAGGTAGCATTCAAGTATTTATGTAAATTTTAAAGGACAAGAGATGACTGTAATGACAACTAGGACTTAAAACTTTCTAATGTTTGAACTGAAGCCTCAAGCTACTTTTATATATTTGATCTCACTAGACAATCTTGGGCTAGAGAAACATACATGTGTATGTGTATGCAACAGTGTTAAGCCGCCTCAGTCAGGTCCGACCCTTTGTTATCCTATGGACTATAGCCAACCAGGTTCCTCTGTCCATGGGATTCTCCAGGCAAGAATACTGGAGTGGCTTACCATACCTCCTCCAGAGGATCTTCCTGACCCAGGGATCAAACCTGTGTCTCTTGTGTTTCTTGTGTTGGCAGGCGGGTCTTTACCACTAGAGCCATCTGGGAATTCCCATATATATGTATATAGTTGTAATTTTGTCTTAATGGTAAATGAGAGATTGATAGTTTAGTGTTAAGAGAATAAAATTACAAATCCTGCTCTTATTCCGTCTGCCTCCATAATTTTTATTATTTGGGAGATCTTGAGTTTAGAACTCTTTATAAATCATTTAGCTTCCTTAGTCAGATGTGGCCTTTTTTATGGGTTGGTTACCTTAAATTTCCCCTTCCTTTCCATTTTTCATTAAGAGCTATCCTTAACGATATAAGATTTTTCAGAATATCTTCTTTAGTTTCTCAAATAACCAATTCCTGCCATTCTTCTTTTGGTGATAAATGTTTATCTTGAAGCATGGTTTAATTTGATTCATTACCCTGCCCTCCTCCAATTGAGTTTCAAGAACATAAATCTGTCAGCTTTTCTCACTTCTCTATGTTGTACACACAAAGTTCTTCCAAGGAACCTTTAAGCATCTTTTCAACTTAAAAAAGAAATTAGAAATGTTTGATTCACCAGATTCAAATAAACAAATACTATAGCTTTTCCTGTGAAGTTTTCATAATAGGTAACCAACTGAGATATAGAAAAAATAATACACATACAAATACAAGTACTAGATTTACATTTGTGTTAAGGTTTAATTCAGCAGACTCTAAATATACAATCAAATATAATGATTTTTCAAAAGGATGTGATTTTTATTGAGCTAATCCTTAACTGAATTATTTTACTCAATCATCTATTAAACTATTTCTTTACTATTAAGTGAGTGTAGATTCTTGGTCTGATAAACATGCTGAGGTAGAATGTTGCACATACATATTTCCTGTCTTTAAGCAGCTTTTAGTCTTAGACAGGAAACAAGCAATAGAGAACACATTTGTGCAAGCTTGCTAAGTCATTTCAGTTGTGTCCAACTATTTGCAACGCTATGGGTTGTAGCCTGCCAGGATCTTCTGTCCATAGGATTTTTCCAGGCAAGGATACTAGAGTGGGTTGTCATGCCCTCCTCCAGGGGATCTTTCCACCTCAGAGATCAGACCCACATGTCGTGCATTGATGGCAGATTCTTTAATGCTGAGCCACTAGGGAAGACCCCATAAAGAGTAAAGAGCAATGCATTGCTGGTTAGAACTTTTTTTCAATGTGAACAAAATAATTGGGAACAATACAGAGGATGGTGGGCCATTCCCTTTGTAACTTGATGGTGAAAGAAAGGAAATGTTCTTTAGCTTCTCTATTTAAAATCCAGAATAAATTTAAAAGGGGGAGGGGGTATTGTTAAACTTGGCATCATTTTAAAGTTGTGAATCACAGACTAAGAGCTAAACTTCTTAGCATATAAAGAACTTCTCTTAAAAATGTAAAGAAATGAATGAAACAACCTGCTACAATAATGGTCATAATTATATGATAAACAAAGCAAAATCGTATGTTCATAGATGAAGAAATGAATAGGGTTCTCAAACCTTACTGAACTAATGACCTAGTCTATAAAACTGGTAAAAATCCAAAAGTTCAGTAACATTATTTCAGCCAAAGTCCTTCAGGGAAGCAGGACCAGTAGGAGATTTTATATATATTTATATGGATATTTTTCTTATGAGGAATTGATTCACATGATTATGAATACTGAAAAGTCTTATAATCTGTAAGTCAGAAACTCAGGAAAGCAAGAGGTGTAATTCAGTCCACACCTGAAGGCCTCTGAACCAGTGTGGCTGATAGTTTAAAACACAGCTGGAGAAGATAAAATGAGGTTCCAACTCAAGCAGGCAAGCAGGCAGCATAAAAGGGTAAATTCCTCTTTCCTCTGCCTTTTGTTCTGTTGAAGGACTCAATGGACTGGAAGATATTAAACCAAATTTTGGAGGGCAATATACTCTACTGATCCATCAACAAGAATGCTATTCTCATCCAGAACCATTTTCACAGACACATCTCAAAAATAATGTTTAATTTGGGCACCCTGTAGCCAGAGGACACATAGAATTAATCATAACAAATATCATTACCTAATTAGGAAGTTATGAGAGATCAGGCTCTCTGTTATAGCGCTGGTGGGTATCCTATGTTAAATGATGCCTATAAGGGGAATTTAAAATATCTAAAAGAAAGAACTGCATATTGATGCATTTATCCTTAGACAATCCTAATACTAAGAATCAGCAATTATATTGACAAAATTTGAAATAATTTAGTATGAAGATTATCCATTATGGTATTTCTAGAAATAGCAAAAGATTAAAATAAATCCAATGTTCATTAATGTAGGCCTGATTCAATAAACTATAATAATGTATCTACTGAATAGGACTGTATCATGAAATGATATAAAATGATAAATTTTTATATCCTCTCATTAAATAACTTTTAAATTAATAAAATGTAGAGTACAGAAGAAAATAGTTACATATATTCTGCCATTCTAGTTGCATATATCTTTACATTTTATACAAAATAATTATATACTCATGTATGCATAAATGCATAAATATATACATTTGCTTATATCTGTGACAGGAATCACTGATAGTAGGGACAGTAAAACTGGGAAGAATAGAGAACAGATAGATATGACAGAGATTAAAGACAGAGTTGTCTGAATATGTCTTATATATTTAAATTTGAAAACATAATTTTCAAAGATAGATTAAAAATAAAATTCAATTAGAAAGTGATGGCTAAAATTTTTTTAAAAAAGAAACAAAAAATCTAATTTTATATCAAGTTGGTTACATATCCAATTTGAGAATAATTATTTCCATTGATTTTAGAGTATTTAAAGTATTTTCTATATATATTAGTAGAATATATTCTACAGAAAGAAAAAAAACTGAAAAACAATCTTAAACATCATGTGCAGTCTACATATTAACTAGTGTTGGTATTGTTATGCTAAAATGATCTTAAATATCCACACATATTTGGATAATTGTTGTTGTTCTGTCGCCAAGTCATGTCTGACTCTTCACAACCACTTGGACTACAGCATGACAGGCTTCCCTGTCCCTCACCATCTCCCTGAGTTTGCCCAAGTTCATATACATTGTGTTGGTGATATCTCATCCTCTGTTGTTCTCTTCTTCTGCTTTCAATCTTTCCCAGCATCAGTGTCTTTTCTTTTTTTTTTTTCCAGTAATTAGTTTCAGTACTTTATTTTGTTCTGGAATGACACAGTTATTCAGTCAACTTTCATTATATAACTTAATTTAGTACAACTCTAAAATTTTAAGTTACTAAGTTTCTGGAGAGATTATTCTTTTTTTTTTAATTTTATTTTATTTTTAAACTTTACATAATTGTATTAGTTTTGTCAAATATCAAAATGAATCCGCCACAGGTATACATGAGTCAGCTACTTGCATCAGGTGGCCAAAGTATTGGAGCTTCAGCTTCAGCATCAGTCCTTCCAAAGAGTATTCAGAGTTGATTTCCTTTAAGATTGACTGGTTTGATCTCCTTGCCTGTAAGGGACTCTCAAGAGTCTTCTCCAACACCTCAGTTGAAAAGCGTCAATTCGTTGATGTTCTGCCGTCTTTATTGTCCAGCTCTCACATCTGTACATGATTGCTGGAAAAACCATAGCCTTGACAATACAGACCTTTGTCAGCAAAGTGATGTCTTTGCTTTTTAACACTCTATCTAGGTTTGTCATAGCTTTCCTGCCATGAAGCAATTGTCTACTAATTTTATAGCTGCAGTCACCATTCACAGTGGTTTTAGAGACCAAGAGGAGGAAATCTGTCACTGCTTCCAACTTTTCCCCTTTGATTTGCCATTAAGTGATGGGACCAGATACCATGAACATAGTTTTTTTAATACTGAGTGGTAAGTCGGTTTTTTTTTTTTTTTTTTTTTAGAAAATTGAGCATACAGATTATTTCAAATTGCCAAATTAGTTAAAATATACAATACTTAAATAATCTTAGTGTATACTTATATCAATGCTTAGTGCATATCTACATTAGCATTAATAACATTAATTTTGAGTACCTCTATATTATATATTAACTAGTATTTAAGCTATAAAAGATATTTCTATTCTTTTTATTCATGTATGAAGAATAATTGTTATTTTAAGATATTGAGTCTAATTAATCTAAAGTTACATTTAGACACATGAAATTAAGTTTTGTGGAGTAACCCTCAAAGTCAACAAAAGAGTCCAAAATGCAGTACTTGGTTGCAATCTCAAAAATGACAGAATGATCTCTGTTCCTTTTAAGACAAACCATTCAATATCAAAGAAAATGAAGTCTATGCCCCAATCTCTAATGCTGAAGAATCTGAAGTTGAATGGTTCTATGAAGACCTTCTAGAACTAACACCAAAAAAAGATGACATTTCCATCATAAGAAACTGGAATTCAAAAGTAGGAAGTCAAGAGATACCTGGAGTAACAGGCAAGTTTGGCCTTGGAGTACAAAATGAAGCAGGGAGAAAGCTTAACAGAGCTTTGCCAAGGGAACACGCTGATCATAGCAAACACCCACTTGCAAAACACAAGAGAAGGCTCTACAAGTGGAAGTTACCAGATTGTCAATAACAAAATCAGATTGATTATATTCTTTGCAGTTGAAATTGGAGAAGCTCTCTTCAGTCAGCAAAAACAAGACTAGGAGTTGACTGTGGCTCAAATCATGAACTCCTTATTGCAGTATTCAGACTTAAATTGAAGAAAGTAGGGAAAACCACTAGGCCACTCAAGTATGACCTAAATCAAATCCCATACAATTATACAGTGGAAGAAACAAGTAGATTCAAGGGATAAGATCTGACAGACAGAGTGACTGAAGAACTATGGATGGAGGTTGGTTACATCATGCAGGAGGTGGTGATCAAAACCATTCTGAGAAAAAGAAACGCAAGAGGGCAAAATGGTTGTCTGAGGAGGTCTTAAAAATAGCTGAGAAAAGAAGAAAAGCAAAAGGCAAAGGCGAAAAGGAAAGATATACCCATCTGAAATCAGAGTTCCAAAGGATAACAAGGAAAGATAAAAAAGCCTTCCCACATGAAAAATGCAAAAAATAGAGGGAAACAATAGAATGGGAATGACTAGAGATCTAGTCAAGAAAATTAGAGATACCAATGGAACATTTCATGCAGAGATAGGTACAATAAAGGACAGAATATGTATCCACCTAAAAGAAGCAGAAGATATTAAGTAAACGTGGCAAGAACACACAAAATAACTATACACAAAAGATCTTAATGACCTGGATAACCACACTGGTGTGATCACTCACCTAGATCCAGACATCTTGGAATGGTAAGTCAAGTGGGCATTAAAAGCATCACTACAAACAAAGCTAGTGGAGAGATGGAATTCCAGCTGAGTTATTTAAAATCGTAAAAGATGATGCTGTGAAAGTGCTGCATTCAATATGCCAGCAAATTTGGAAAACTCAGCAGTGGCCACAGGAATTGGAAAAGGTCAGTTTTCATTACAGTTCCAAAGAAAGTCAGTGCCAAAGTTTGTTCAAACTACCACACAACTGCACTCATCTCACATGCTAGCAAAGTAATGCTCAAAATTCTCCAAGTCAGGCTTCAACAGTATGTGAATTAAGAACTTCCAGATGTACAACCTGAATTTAGAAAAGGCAGAGGAACAAGAGAGAAAATTGCCAACATCAGTGGATCATAGAAAAAGTAAGAGAATTTCAGAAGATATACTTCTGCTTCACTGACTATGCTAAAGCCTTTGACTATGTGGATGACAACAAACTGTGGAAAATTCTTAAAGAGATGGGAATACCAAGCCACCTTACCTGCCTCCTGAGAAACCTGTATGCAGGCCAAGAAGCAACAGTTGGAACTGGTCATGGAAAAATGGACTGGTTCAAAATTGGGAAAGGAGTAGTCAAAGCTGTATAATATCACCCTGCCTATTTAACTTACATGCAGTGTACATCAGGCAAAAGCCCAGGCTGGATGGAGCACAAGCTGGAATCAAGATTGCTGGGAGAAATATTAATAACCTCAGATACACAGATGACACCATCCTTATGGCAGAAAGCAAAGAGGAACTAAAGAGTTTCTTGATGAAGTTGAAAGAGGAGAGTGTGAAAAGCTGGATTAAAACTCAACATTCAGAAAACTAAGATCATGGCATCCAGTTCCATCACTTCATGGCAAATAGATGGGGTAACAATTGAAACAGACAGACTTTATTTTCTTGGGGTCCAAAATCATTGCAAATGGTTACTGCAACCATAAAATTAAACTCTGCTTGGTCCTTGGAAGAAAAGGGGATGATAGGGACAAGATGGTTTGATGGCATCACTGACTCAAGGGTCATGAGTTTGCACAAGCTCCGGAGATGGTGAAAGACAGGGAAGCTTGCCGTGCTACTGTCCATGGGGTTGCAAAGACCTGGACACTACTGAGCGACTGAACAAACAACAACAGTTTATTTCTTTACAAATAAAAATTTTGGAGCTTTATATTAGCATGTGTATATTTAATATGATTATATATTTATTATTACATTGTAATATTAATAACAGAAATAAAGCATATTTTCCAAATGTAAACAATTTTGAATTGCATCTTCTAATTAGTATGTGTGTGTGTGTGTGTGTGTGTATTAACTGGTATATAATTAAACAGTGTGAGGTGAAATAACATTTATGTGTGCATATGTCCTTACAGAGAGAGGATCATTTTATTTTAATCTCTCAATGATAATTTTAATTTTTCCAAAGCTGAATTCTTTGACAGTTTTCTCTTGCTAAATGTTGTTTGTTTGTTTTTTTTTCTTTAATACCCTGGCTCTCCTCTGTGTTGATGAGATTCTCTTTGCAAGATTCCAAGGAAACTTGGAAGAATAGTGAATCCTTTTAGTATAAAATCCAGCAAGTGTACTATTGTGCACAAGACTGACATAGTTTGAAATATGGCATGAAGAAACTGAATATCACTAGACTTGTCTTTCTGACAATTTTTTTTTTCAAAATGTGATTTTTTTTCTTTATAATTAAAAAGTAAATTTTATAAAATGATTTGACTTTCATTATTTTAATGCTTGGCCATTTATGTAATTTCTATTTTGAATGTAATAAAAATTTAGTTGCACAAGTGCCTCAAAGTATTTTTCAAGTAAAACTCCACTATTGATAAAGTACCAACAGTTAAACATTCCTTAAATTTCTTTTACTTTATCAAGATAAAACACACATGTTTTTTAGGCCCCCCAATCTACGTTCTAATTCTGTTCCATTGAAGCAATTGCTTATACTGTTTTTAGACATTCCTTCTGGTATCAACACAAAATAGCACATACAGACTCATTAATGAATAACTCAATTTTAGAATTTACCAATTTATTTTCTGTTAATTAGATGGAGATTTAGCCATCTTAAGATCCTGCTGGTAAATTCCCACTAAACATCTTAAGTATTAAAGATATATATGTATACACACACATATATATGCATGTGTGTGTGTATTACTATGCCTAAATATCCATTTTAGAAATGTTTTAAAACAGATTTCATGTAAGTTATAGTAAAATACAAGAAATAATTTTAAAAAATTCAAAAACTGATACAGTTTTTGAAGAATCTTGAAAGCTGTTTTTCTCCTAAACACCTAAACATTCAGCTCAACACACACACACACACACACACACAAACACACACACACACTCCTCTTTAAAGTGACTGGCCAGATAAAGCTTCTTTAAAAAACATTTTTTACTAGAAATCTGTTTCAGGCAAAATGATTTTACTGACATAAAGTTCTGAGAGGGCACCAACTCATACACAGACTTGCAATCCTCTAACAGAGTCATTGTACTCTGCAAAGAGAGATTTCTAATCCCTTAATCTTTCCTTCTGTGTTCTTAAATTGCAATTTAAATCTGTCCTTGCAAATTCTAGAAAATTTATTTTGGCTTTGCATAATTCATCACTGACAAAATTACCATTTAGCATACTTAGTATGCCTCTGACAAGGAGAAAGGCTTGAAGTTTTCATGACACTCAACTTGAGTATAACTTAGGTCAAAATTATTTTCACTTGACTTTGGTAGAGTGAGTTAAAATAACTAAATGGACTATTTAAAGACAACACTGAAAATGCAAGTGGATAATAAAAATAAAAACATCAAAATTTGTGGGATGTTTCAAATCAGTGATTAGAAGGAAATTTTTTTACTTTGAATGTATACAATAAAAATGAAGAAAAGGTTAAAATAATTTGTCTAACCATAGACATTAAGAAGCTACTCTGATTTTCTTAAGAAGTCTTCTTGTAATTCCCAAAAGTACTCTTTCATTCTATCTCATTAAATAGAAAATGATGACATAGCCACATCTATATACAAGGAAGGTTAGGAAAAATAACATGTAGCCTGAGACAGGTTTGCTTTATATACAACTGAGATTTCTTGGGAAACGAGAAGAGGGGAATGCCACATGGCTTAATACAGAGATTACACCTAAGGATTTCCCTTGTAGTATCCTCATGACGTAACCCTTTCTACATAAATACATCTATTTTCCCCTAGGCTGAAACAATGTTAAAATGGAAATTGGCAGCACTCCTTGAGGGATGATTTAGACCAAACTACAGTTTGCATAATCCATGAAGGAAAGTAGAATAGAATGATGATATCTATGCTGTCTTGTTTAATACTAATTCATTTAATCCATAAGTATATGGAATGTCTACCTTATGACAAATCCTAATTTACATATTGAGAATACAAAGATAAATCAGACAAGATCCCTATTTATAAGGAACTTATATTCTGCTGAGGAGACATAAACTATTGATAAAATAAAGAAAAATAATCTACTATAAGTATCAGAAAGAAAATAAAACAGGGTGATATATGGTTGCAGGTAGGGAAAACTTTTGATGAATGTCAAAGAGAGTCTTTCTGAGGAGGTAGCAATTAAGCTGAGAAGGGAATTAGTTAATAACAGTGATTGCATGTCTCCAAATTGTTCTTTATAAATAGCTACCGGAGACAGTTATCTTATATACTGTACACTAGCTCCCCAGATTTAGATAAAATTTATAGTTACCTTATGATTTAAATGCACCAGCTATATCATGAATGATACTTAAATTATTTAAACTACTTTACATATTTGTGACTGTTTCCTATCTTAAAAAGGGATAATTCATCTAGCCCAGTAAAAGAGACATATTTGGTCAACTAATATTTGAGAATGAAACTAAGAACACTCAATAGAGAAAACACAGTTTCTTCAATAAATGGTATTAGATTGAATAGCCTGTAGAAGAACGGTATAAGATAGTATACTTTATAAGATTGTATAAGATAATATAAGATAGTATATTTTATGAATGGTATAAGATAGTCTTATACTTATCTTATACCATTCATAAAAATAAACTCAAAATGAATTACAACTTAAATATAAGATTTGAAACCATAAAAATTCTAGAAGAAAACTTGAAAAATACATTGGACCCAAGTCTTAGCAATAATATTTTTATGACACCTAAAGCACAAGCAACAACAAAAAATTAACAATTAAAATAAATAAATGGAACCATATCACAAAAAATCCTCTACATAGTAAAATAAATAGGCAGTCTATAGAATGGGAGAAAACATCTGCAAATTATATACCAGATAAAGAGTTAATCTCCAAAATATATGAAGACCTCATACAGTGGTTAAAAGTGATTAAAAGAAAACAACTCAGGGGTTAAGAGAAAAAAAAAATCCAACTTTTAAAGTGAGCAAAGAACCTGGACAGACATTTTTCCAAGGAAGATATTCAAGTGGATAACAGGTGCATGAAAAGGTATTTAACAATGCTAGTCATTAGGGGAATACAAGTCAAAACCACAGCAAGATATCACCTCACTCCTGTGAGAATGTCTATCATCAAAAGGAAAAGACATAACAAATGCTGGAGGCATTTGTAGAAAAGTGAACTCTTATTCTGTTGGTGAGAATGTAAATTGGTACAGCCACTATTAAAAAAAAAAAACAGTTTGGAAGTTTCTCTAAAAATTAAAAAAAAAGAACTACCATATTATTTAGCAATTCTATTTCTGGGTATATATATGTAGAGGAAAGAAAATCACTATGCCAAAGATATATCTGCACCCTGTTGTTGATTGCAGCATTATTTACAATAGCTAAGACATGTAAAACACCTAAGTGTCCATCAATAAATGAATAAAGAAGAAGTAGTGTATATGTGAGTATGTGTGTGTATAGACACACACAATGGAATATTATTTAGCCATAGAAAAAGAAAAATCTTGTCATTTGTGAAAACATGGGTGGACTCTAAGTGAGAACATTATGCTAAATGAAATATTTAAGAGAAAAAAATACTATCTGGCCTCACTTATATGTGAAATCTGAGAAACAAAACTTCATTTAAAAAAGAGATCAGATTTGTGGTTACCAGATTTATGGGTGGAAGAACTGGGTGAAGGTGTTCAAAAGGTATAAACTTCCAAGTATAAGATAAATAAGTATTGGGGATGTAATGTATAACATAATGACTATAGTTAACACTGCTATATTGCATATTTGAAAGTTGTTAAGAGATTAGTGTTTGCCATCACTTCATGGCAAATAGATGGGGAAATGAAAATGAATGAAATGAAAATAGTGAAATGAAGTGAAACAATGAAAACAGTGACAGATTTCATTTTCTTGGGCTCCAAAATCACTGCAGATGGTTACTACAACCGTGAAATTAAAAGAAGTTTGTTCGTTTGAAGAAAAGCTATGACAAACCTGGACACCTATTAAAAAGTAGAGACATTACTTTGCCTACAAAGGTTCATACAGTCAAAACTATGGTTTTTCCAGTCATGTATGGATGTGAGAGTTACACCATAAAGAAGGCAAAGCATGAATTGATACTTTTGAACTCTGGTGTTGGAGAAGACCCTAGAGAGTCCCTTGGAGTGCAAGATCAAACCAGTCAATTTTAAAGGAAATCAACCCTGAAAATTCAAAGGAGGACTCTTGCTAAATCTGAAGCTCCAATATGTTGGCCACCTGATGTGAAGAGCCGACTCATTAAAAAAGACTCTGATGCTGGGAAATTTTGGGAATTAGGGAAAGATTGAAGGTAGGAGAAGGGGACAACAAAGGATGAGATCATTGGATACCATCACTGACACAACCAATATGAGTTTGAGCAAGCTCAAGGAGATGGTGAAGGACAGGGAAGTGTTGCAGTC
The DNA here is from genome assembly GCF_029407905.1 of Bubalus kerabau. Lineage (NCBI taxonomy): Eukaryota > Metazoa > Chordata > Mammalia > Artiodactyla > Bovidae > Bubalus > Bubalus kerabau. Next base: position 254,900,996 of record NC_073624.1, read on the forward strand.
CATGGGGTTGCAAAGATTCAGACAGGACTGAGCGACTGAACAAACAAACAAAAAGAGTAAAATCTATATGTTTCTATCAAAAGAGAAAAAAATGAGGTTTGAAGCAAATATTAATTATTATTATTGTGGATAAAAACACATAACATTAAGTTTACCATGTTAATAATGTTTAAAGGTACAGGTCAATAGTGTAAAGTATATTTACATTGTTTTGCAAAAGATCTCTAAAATTTTTCATCTTGCAAAACTGAAACTTTATACCCATTAAACACTAATTTTCTCTCCATCCTGCCCCAAGTCTTTGGTAACTACAATTTTAATTTCCATTTAAGTGACTATAACTATTTTAGATATTTAAATGAGTGGAATCATATAGTATTTGTCCTTTTATGACTGGTATATTTAATTTAACAAAATATCTTCTGGGTTCTTTCATGTTCCAGCATGTGACAGCATTTCCTTTTTTAGTAACTCTTCAAAATATCCCATTCTTTGTATATATCACATTTTCTTTATCCATTTATCAATCAATGGGTATTTAGGTTGTTTCTACATCTCAGCTACTTTAAGTAATGCTGTAAAGAATATGGAGGTGCAGATATCTCCTTGAAGTCTTGATTTTAATTATTTCCCACAAACAAAAAGCAGGATTGCTGGATCATATGGTAGTTCTATTTTTAACTTTTAGAGGAACTTTCATACCTATTTTTATAATTGTTGCAACATTTTACTTTCCAACCAACAGGCTAAATGTTTCAATTTCTTTAAATACACCTCAACACATGTTATTCTCTGTTCTTTGATGATGGCCATCCTAAGCCTCATAAAAAAATCAAAATTTGAAAATGTAAGTAAAGTGCACAGTGTATTTTGTTTTGGTGTCTTATATTATTTTGTGCCTTTTTAGTACTGTTATAATCCTACCAGTGAATTGAGTCAAACAGCTTGTCAATTCAATCAAATATTTAAGTTTACCAATGTTTGCCTCAATTACTGAATCTCTAGATTGCGTTGATATTTTGTAGACACATTTCCAAATGTTATAGGAAAACACCTTCACAGCGGGAATCTCTTTGACAACTGAGCAACTTTACAAACTTTATTTTTTCCCCCATGTTATTAGGAAAAATGTAGATGAAACAGCTGTAAACATGTCCTAATTATGTTTATAAATGTGCTAATATGGTTAACTTCTGAATGAACATGTTATAAAACATTTTGCAGACGTAAAGTGCCAGTATAATCCTCTTATCACTATATCTGGAATGAAGCTACAAAGATCTGGACACGATAAAAGCAGAAGCTTCATTCCAGTACCCTCATGTATTTTCTTTTCCAAGTGAACAAACATCCAAACCAATGATTCTAATGCCTCAGATACAAATTGGGGAAGTCAACCAAGGCAATGGCCACTTGAAAAAATAAAAACAAAAAATTGGTTATGCGAGGCAAAATAAAACTTTGCCATTAAAAAAAAAATGCATGTACATATAAATCCAGGTAAATACAGAGAAGAAATGCATATCCTACAAAAGAGTTGGCAAACTTTTTCTGTTAAGAGCCAGGTTGTAAATATTTTATGTTTTGTGAGCCACAGTCTGTAATATTTACTCAATGCTGCCTTTATTATACAAAATAGATACAAACAACATTTAAATGAATGGGCATGACTGTGTTCCAATAAAATATTATTCATGGACACTGACATGCAAAATTTGTATTGTTTCCATATCACACAAAATATTGTGTTTCTTTTTTAAATCATTTAAAAATTAACAGCCACTCATAGCTATGGATTATACAAAAACAGGCAATGGTTTGGTTTTGGTTTTGATGCCTTCATTTGCCCACCTCTGGTTTACAGTGACTGCTGTAGGGCAAAGTTTATTTTATTCTGTTTTTGCTGCCATGGACTATAATTGTATGTGTTGCATCTTTTCTTTTTTTTTTTTATTTCCAATAATAATGACCAAGAATTTAACCAGTCATGAATGACTTGGGAAAGTCATTTATTCCCTCTGGAACTATATCTTTTTCTAAGTGTCAAAATGATAACTCAAAATGTTAGTCATTCAGTCATGTCTGATTCTTTGGGATCCCATGAACTGTAATCCACCAGGCTCCTCTGTCCATATAATTCTCCAGTCAAGAACACTAGAGTGGGTTGCCATTTCCTTCTCCAGGGGATCTTCCCAACTCAGGGATTGAACCCAGGTCTCCTGCATTGCAAGCAGATTCTTAACTATCTGAGCCACCAGTTCAGTTCAGTTTAGTTGCTCAGTCATGTCCAATTCCAGGAAAGCCTTAACATATAGCAACAACTGAATGCTGACCAGTACTTAATAGATGTTCAATAAATTCTTACAGATAATTATGAATCTTATATTTTTATTTTCAAGTCTATTTTGCCTATAAAAATGATTATGAATCTTGTGGTCACATTTTTTTTTACCTTATACAATAGTATTTTATGATATTTAGCAATCAATTGTTTATAAGTAACTATCACCTGTCTATTGCAGATCTAGCCACTGGCCATACTAAAAACAATTTTGCTTTTATTGAGTAGCTCATAATCCAGTAATATGGCAGAGAGATTTATAAAACATGGTATTTTTTATAATATGGAATAAGTATACATTGACTTTAATGAATGGATGAATAATTGACATAATTCCTAAAATGCACCAACTTTCTTAGTTACAAAAATTACTAAAGAGGATAGAGACAGCTTGTGATGTTTATCATTATACCTAGAGATGCATATGCATTGATAGAATTTACTTTCAACAGGTTGGTAAAAGTATAAATTATTATTTTTACTCTCAAGTTAGCTAATTTAATAGGGCAGTAGAATTGTGCTACTTGTAGAGTGATTTCTCATGTACTTTTAAAATTTATTATGTTTTAATGGTACATTTTAGGAATTATATCAATTATTCATCCATTCAGACTTCCCTAGTGGCTCATACAGTAAAGAATCTGCCTGCAATGCAGGAGATCAAGGTTCAATCCCTAGGTGGGGAAGACATTCAATTAAAAATATTTGTGACTTAGAAATGGATTTATTAATTTAATTTTACAAAGAAGAAATATGAAGCTTGGTAATTTATTACATTATACAATCTAGTTAAAAGAAGCATTTAAATTAGAAAACAATTTTACTGACTTTGGTATGCTCTCAACAATATGATATTGATCCTAGTTCTTTACCTTGCAAAGGATGATAGTTTTCTTGTTGCTATGAATAAAATAAAATCAAACAGTATGATATCATAAGGACTATAAAATAAATATTCAAAGTGCATGATAAAAATGAAACATACCTGTCAAGTGTGGAACATGAAATAAAGCTGCTTACTTACAAAAATGATCAGAGGCAAGATCCATCACCTATGGATTTTAAATGCAAACATAAAATCTCTTGGACTTTCATATCAAGTTCTAGGTGATAGTTTAGGGAAAACTGAACCTCTTTATGGAATCAAAATATGGGCACAGAATATAGACCAAAAGTCTATATTCTGTGGAATATAGACTTTATGGAATCAAAATATGGGCACAGAATATAGACCAAAAAGCAACTTCTGCTTCCACGGAACACAAATTAGGTAATTTGGGTCATCTCTTCTGCCAGAGACAAAATATAAAATTATTTGTCTGTAAACATTAAAGACCTAAGAAAATTGTTTAATTCCAAAAGACAGAGGCTCTTGGGGAAGGAGTCTAGCATTTAGGATCCTTTATCCATGAGAGCAATGCCCCTGCTGAAGAGGAGAGACAGAAGGCAGACCTTTTTATACTTTGGTAGAAGTGCTAGAAGTTTTTTGTTTTATTTTTCAAATTAGTATTTGTCTTTAGTGAATGCCCTCTCAGTTTGAGGAGGGTTCAGAAAAAGATACAGCATATGAGATTGTAATTTCCATGTACAATATGATAATACGCAAAGTTGTGAATTTCCAGAAAGAACTAAAAACTTTGAAAAGCAAGCATTCTAATAAAAATTTCAAACATAAATTATAAAATAATTGAAATTAAGAGTTGTTTGGATATTTTTAACATATTCAGTTCAGTTCGGTTCAGTCGCTCAGTCGTGCCCAAGTCTTTGTGACCCCATGGACTGCAGGACACCAGGCCTCCGTGTCCAGCACCAAATCGTGGAGCTTACCCAAACTCATGTCCATTGAGTCGGTGATGCCATCCAACCATCTCATCTTCTGTCATCCCCTTCACCTGCCTTCAATCTTTCCCAACACCAGGGTCTTTTCAAATGAGTCAGCTCTTTGCATCAGGTGGCCAAAATACTAGAGTTTCAGCTTTAACATGAGTCCTTCCAAGAAACACCCAGGACCGATTTCCCTTAGGATGGACTGGTTGGACCTCCTTGCAGTACAAGGGACTCTCAAGAGTCTTCTCCATCACCACAGTTCAAAAGCATCAATTCTTTGGCACTTAGCTTCCTTTATAGTCCAACTCTCACTTCCATGCATGACCAGTGGAAAAACCATAGCCTCGACTAGACGGACCTTTGTTGGCAAAGTAACGTCTCTGCTTTATACTATGCTGTCTAGGTTGGTCATAACTTTTCTTCCAAGGAGTAAGCATCTTTTAATTTCATGACTGCAGACACCATCTGCAGTGATTCTGAAGCCCAAAAAGTAAAGTCTGCCACTGTTTCCCCATCTATTTGCCATGAAGTGATGGGACTAGATGCCATGATCTTAATTTTCTGAATGTTGAGCTTTAAGCCAACTTTTTAACATATTTGGCAGCAGTAAATAGAGAAATTCAGTTTGAATAGGTCAGAAGAAGCCAAACAGATCCTTAGTCAACAGAATAGGACAGAAGGAAACAAGTAAAACTGAGACAGATAAAGGATACTTTTGAAATATAGGAAACAGAAAAAGTAAGGGATTTAAAAGATATGAGGAGGTTTAAAAAATTATAATTGAAAATTAGAGATTTCAAAGAATAAGATAAAAGGAATGAGTCAGTAGTAACATTTGAAAAGACAAAAGGAAGAGAAGTTTCCAAAGTTGATGAAAAATAGACTCACAAATTCAAAAAGTCTTACTCATTGTCACATGGGAAAAAATATTTTTTAAAATCATACTTTGTCACTTCATGATAAAACTGCTCAAAATAAAATATTAAAATATATTAAAAGCATTGAGAAAAAATTAGATAAATTGCCAAAAACACAGAAATAGACTGGTGGCAGAAATGACAGAAGCCACAAAAAATAGACTGGTATCATCAGTGTTTTGAATTAAAAGAAATTCCAGCTTAGATTTATATATAATTTAAAAGCTTTTTAAAAATAAACCCCCCAAAACAGTTTCTAAGATAAAAACTGAGGTAATTCATACACTTATTAAACTAAATGAAGTCCTGAAAACACTGTTTTGTAATTATAAACATATTTGTGACAGAAATAATAAAAGAGGAAGAATATATATTAAGTTTTCAGTCTTTTACATTATTGTAACAAGAATAAATCTATCACTAATAATGAAAAAAGATGACTTAGAAATGTTTGTTGTAAGTTGCTACATAAGCTTTAAAATAGTAGTTTATAACTTCCAATTTAATAAAGGCATAAAATAATGAAATACTGCAACAATATGAAATGCAAAAAAGGAGAAGAAGAGTAACATACTGCAGGTAGGGTAAATTAAAATATTTTTTATGAAAGTAGTAGGTATAAATCTAAATATATCTATAATAATATTAAATGTAAATTACATAAGTTCTGTGCTTAAAAGGCCTAGATCATCAAAATTGCTAAAAAGATAAGACAATTATTACTGCATATATGAACTCTCCCAAAACTTAAAGCCATAAAAGACTATCACAATAGTACCACAAAATTATTGGCTAAAAGCAATAGAAATTTATCTCTTATAGTTCAGGGTATAAGATGAAATCTAGATGTTAACAGGACCATGCTTTCTCTGAAGGATCTATGACAGAATTTTTCTTTGCCTTTCCCTAGCTTCTAGTGGTTGCTGGCAATTCTTGTTATTCCTTGGCTTGCAGACAGCTAACTCCAACATCTGCCTCCGAATTACATATGACACTCACCTGTATGTCTGCATCTAAAATTCTTCCTTTTTATAAGGACACCAGTTATACAGCATTCAGGACTCTCTGAACATAATTCATTTTCTTGAACTTATAATACTGGATTTCCTAGTTCCTTGCCAGCTATAATTTTCAAGCCATTCCCAGCTACTAGAAGATGCCATATTTCTTGGCTCTTGGACTTCCTCTGTTTTCAAAGCCAGTATCACAGGTCGAACCCTGTTCATATCAAGAACAATAAGATATGACCTCACACTCGTCAGAATGGCCATCATGAGAAAAATCTACCAGTAATTAATGCTAGAGATGGTGTTGAGAAAGGGAACCCTCCTACACTGTTGGTGGGAATGTAAATTGGTACAGCCAACATGGAGATAAGTATCAGTCAGTCAGTTCAGTCAGTTCAGTCACTCAGTCGTGTCCGATTCTTTGCAACCCCATGAATCACAAAATGCCAGGCCTCCCTGTCCATCACCAATTCCTGGAGTTCACTCAGACTCACGTCCATTGAGTCCGTGATGCCATCCAGCCATCTCATCCTCTGTCGTCCCCTTCTCCTCCTGCCCCCAATCCCTCCCAGCATCAGTATTTTCCAATGAGTCAACTCTTCACATGAGGTGGCCAAAGTACTGAAGTTTCAGCTATAGCATCATTCCTTCCAAAGAACACCCAGGGCTGAACTCCTTCAGAATGGACTGGTTGGATCTCCTTGCAGTCCAAGGGACTCTTAAGAGGTCTCAGCAACACCACAGTTCAAAAGCATCAATTCTTCAGCACTCAACTTTCTTCACAGTCCAACTCTCACATCCATACATGACCACTGGAAAAACCATCGCCTTGACTAAACAGACCTTTGTGGGCAAAGTCTCTGCTTTTCAATATGCTGTCTAGGTAGGTCATAACTTTTCTTCCAAGGAGTAAGTGTCTTTTTTTTTTTTTTTAGCATCCAGTTTATTTATTATTTTTTAAATTTATTATTATTATTTTGTTTACTTTACAGTATTGTATTGGTTTTGCCATACATCAACAGGCATTCGCCACGGGTGTACACATGTTCCCAATCCTGAACCCCACTCCCATCTCCCTCCCCATACCATCCCTCTGGGTCATCCCAGTACACCAGCCCCAAGCTTCCTGTATCCCGCATTGAACCTGGACTGTTGATTCATTTCTTATATGATATTATACATATTTTAATGCCATTCTCCCAAATCATCCCCCCTCCCTCTCCCACAGAGTCCAAAAGACTGTTCTATACATCTGTGTCTCTTTTGCTGTCGCACATAGAGGGTTGTCATTACCATCTTTATAAATTCCATATATATGCATTAGTATACTGTATTGGTGTTTTTTTAATTGGAAATAAAAGCAAAAATAAACAAATGGGATCTATTAAAATTAAAAGCTTCCACACAACAAAAGGAAAAAGCGTCTTTTAATTTCATGGCTGAAATCACCATCTGCAGTGATTTTGGGCCCCCAAAAATAAAGTCTGACACTGTTTCCACTGTTTCCCCATCTATTTCCCATAAAGTGATGGGACCAGACACCATGATCTTCATCTTCTGAATGTTGAGCTTTAAGCCAACTTTTTCACTCTCCACTTTCACTTTCATCAAGAGGCTTTTTAGTTCCTCTTCACTTTCTGCCATAAGGGTGGTGTCATCTGCATATCTGAGGCTATTGATATTTCTTTTGGCAATCTTGATTCCAGCTTGTGCTTCTTCAAGCCCAGCGTTTCTCATGATGTACTCTGCATAGAAGTTAAATAAGCAGGGTGACAATATACAGCCTTGATGTACTCCTTTTCCTATTTGGAACCAGTCTGTTGTTCCATGTCCAGTTCTAACTGTTGCTGCCTGACCTGCATATGATCAATAATCCTTAAAATATATTAGCAAATAAATCTGACAGCATAAAGAGTATAAAATATCTCTTCAAGTGGCATTTATGTCAAGAATGCAAAGTTGGATTAATATTGGAAAAGAGATCAATATAATGCTTTATATCAGTAGAATGGTAAAAAGCATGTGACTTTCACAATAGATCCAGACATAAAATCAATTAACAAATTTCATAATCCATTTATGATTAGGGGCTTCCCTGGTAGCTCAACTGGTCAAGAACGTACTTGCAATGCAGGAGATCCTGGTTCTATTTCTGGGTTCGGAAGATCTGATGGAGAAGGGATAGGCTACCCACTCTAGTATTCTTGGACTTTCCTGGTGGCTCAGCTGGAAAGAATCTGCCCGCAATGGGGGAGACCTGAATTCAATACCTGGGTTGGGAAGATCCCCTGGAGATAGGAAAGGCTACCCACTCCAGTATATCTGGCCTAGAGAATTCCCTGGACTGTATAGTCTGTGGGGTCGCAAAGGGTCGGACATGACATAACGACTTTCACTTTCTTTCTTTTTTTTTTTTATTATTTTTTAAAATTTTATTTTATTTTTTAAACTTTACATAATTGTATTACTTTCACTTTCAATTGATTTATGATTAGAACTCAAAAAACTCAGCACATAAATATTAAACAAAATTATCTCCACTCAATAAGTAGTTCAGTTCAGTCTCTCAGTCATGTCCGATTCTTTGTGATTCCATGCACTGCAGCATGCCAGGCTTCCCTGTCCTTCACCAGTTCCAGAGCTTGCGCAAATTCATGTGCATTGTGTCCGTGATGCCATCCAACCATCTCATCCTCTGTCATCCCATTCTCTTCCCACTTTCAATCTTTCCCAGCATCAGATAGAACCCATAGAATAGCTACAGTTGCCATTCATGTTTATATAGGTTGGCTCTTAATTTTATACATAGGGTGCATATATGCTTTTGGATCACTAGAACTAAATAATTAATTCTTTCAGTGTAAAAAATTTTAGTTTCCATTAAAACATAATTGAACTAGCATTGATCAGGGTTGTTAGTGGCTTCATTATAATAGTTTTGTATTCTGCTATGCACTCAAAAATTGCTAATGAGTAGAATATCTGATAAGGAAACAAAACCCACCTCCTACACTACTGAATCTAAAGTAAGATTAATGATTAAGTGTCAAAAAAACACTCTTTATTCTCCCTCAGAGGTGACTCATAAAGGTTTGCAATGATCAGGAAAGGTTTTAAATAGGAGAAGAAATACTTCTTGAATAACAGAAGTTTAATCAAATATAAAATTTCCACCTCTATCATCTTTTATTAATATTTGGATAGATATAGATACTAGCCTTTTTTTCATAGCAGACTTAATTGCAAGCATTAGAGTGATAACCCATTTTCCCACCTTTGATGATGCGTATAAAAACATGGCAACCCACCCCAGTACTCTTGCCTGGAAAACCCAATGGACGGAGGAGCGTGGTAGGCTACAGTCCATGGTGTTGAAAAAAGTCGGACACGACTGAGAGACTTCACTTTCACTTTCATAAAAACAGCTAATTTAGAATTAATAGTTTGTTTTACCACACTGAAAAACTTCTGTATAAAATTTTTGTATAAAAACTTCTGCATGAAAAGATACTTGTGGTGTCTCCAGACATTATTTAGACACATATGAGAGGTCTTAGATATAGTAATACTGACCTCTGCCAAGAATACAACCTGTATGTAAGATCACTACCTCAATTGCTTGGTGATTGTTAACAAAGGACGCCTTGAAGTTTTTAGTTTATTCACAAACCACAATCTGAAAGGGCACGGTGTACCTCTATCAGCAACTCTGTATCTCTGAAAGTTTCTCTACAGTGCTTCTTCACCACTCTTGACCATGAGAGCAAGGTCAGCTTCTCCTGGACCCTTGTCACACATATGCCTCATTAAATGCTTAATTTTCTTTACTTTTTTTTAATAAGATCCAGCATTAGTGGTGGTGCTGCTGAGGGTGGATTTAATGACAAGTTTCAGTTACTGTATCCAACTTACAGAGAAGAGTAGGAGTATGACCATGTTGCCCAGGGGGGTATAGATAATTGATCCATTCTGTATTTGGAGCCAAAAATATTAATTGCTTAAACCCTGATCACTAATGTTACTAGCAATTTTGTTTTACAAAAAAAGAAACCAATATATTCTAAAAAGAAACATGGTTCAATACATAATCAAACACCAACATCACCTTTCTCTTCCAACTCAGGTTCTGATCAGACTAAGAAATTCTCTACAAAGAATTAATCTGCATTACTTCACTAACTGCAAACATACAATTTAAGTGATTATTTTGTGGTAGGTCCATGAAGATTAAACAAAAATGCATTTAAATTAAAAAAAAAAAAAGCTCATATATCATCTACCAGAGAAAATAAGAAATATGAAGAATTTGCAATAAAATGGTTAGGGACAACATATGTAGAGAAGACATAAGGAATAGGGGTATAGAAATACAATTCTTATTCATGAAAGCCATGAATTTTTGCTACAATTAGAACATGAGGAAGAGATTGCAATTGAAATCTGGAAGGTCAGTTTGCAGTCAGATAGTAGAAGATTTCGAGTGCAGTGTAAAGATGTTGGATTACAAAAGGTCTTAAAGGTTGGTAAGGGAAGTAATATGACCAAACAATAGGTTTAGAAACACACTCTGACTAGCTTGTGGAACATGGTTTAGAGTGAGTGAGTAGAAACGAGCAAAATGGGGAGTTTTTTTGAGCTCAGGTGAGAGACAAAATTGATACAAGGGAGTAGAAATACTTAATTTACAATAAAATGGTAGGTTTTATATGCAGTAAAGTGAAAGGAAAAGAAAAGGGACAGTTCATTAAGAAGAACGTAAGAAAATGATTAAGAGTTTACACATATAGGCTTTAGAATCTAAGGAAATCCAGAGGTTGAGGTGAAAATTGGAAAGGAGCAGAAAATTAGATAAAGGAAAAATAGGAAAGCACAATAAATTCATACTTTCCCATCATCAAGTAATTATTTTGGACTATATACATTTTTTTTTCCTGAAACAATATACTACCAATTCTTCATCCTATAGGATGATTGTACAGTATCACAACTCATAACTCAGTTGAAAAAGAAACCACCTGCGATGCAGGATTCCCGGTTCAATTCCTGGGTTGGGAAGATCCACTGGAGAAGGCATAGGCTATCCACTCCAGTATTCTTGGGCTTCCCTTGTGACTCAGCTGGTAAAGAATCTGCCCGCAATGTGGAGACCTGGGTTCAGTTTCTGGGTTGGGAAGATTCCCTGGAGAAGGGAAAGGCTACCCACTCCATTATTCTGGCCTGGAAAATTCCATGGACTAAGTCCACGGGGTCACAAAGTGTTGGACATGACTGAGAGACTTCACTTTCACAACTCAGCAGCACTGCTTCCAGAAACTTTAAAATCCAACATCCAACAACTAAATTATTTTCCTGAATTCAGGCCTTTTTTTGACCTACCCATTAAGGACTACTGTAAAATAGGTTTCATTGTTAGCCTCAGGCTTCTAGTAAGCATTTTTGCTTTTTTTAAAGGGAGACTATCACAGACCCTTATACCCTGGGTAATTGAGATATCAGGATAACCTTAATTTTGTTCATGGAGATTTACATTCAATTTCCATTAACTGTAATAGGAAGTCATTACCTAACTGGCACAGATGATTGGTAATTCAGAATAATTCAAGATAGGGTTATTTAATTTGATATTTTCTGCTACAAATGTCAACAACTTCCTTTTAACACTAAATGTGCATCATGTTATCTACTTCTAGGTAATTCTCTACATAGGCAAAACTATTCATTTTATAGGATATTTTAATATTGTAGGATGGTTGATATCTTTAAAAAATAAAGCCATTTTAATACTCAGTTCTTAAAATTATTCAAAGAAGTATCTATCTAATAACCTTAGAAATAATCTAAAGAAAATTTTCTTCATCTCTGAATATGAATTGAAACAGCAAAGTAAATATTATCAGCACATATCAAACAGAAAATTAAACATAAAGCCTTGCTATTAATATTACATTTTTTAAATATTCACTTATGAAGCTATGTAATTGGACTGACTATATTATATGAACTCAAATATATAAGATGAGAAGCAGACAAATAGATCTGGATTTAAATTGTAAGAAAGTGAAGGTGTTAGTCACTCAGCCGTGTCCTACTGTTTGTGATTCCATGGACTGTAGCCTGTCAGGCTCCAATGTCCATGGAATTCTCCAGGATAAATATTAAATTATCATGTATGTGTATGAAATCATTAAACTATCAGCTCATCTTCACTAAGAATAGGGTAGTTGTAGAAAAAAATCATTAATATCACTGTTAAACTCTACCTTGATATTTAAATTTGTGTTTTTAACCAACATTTATAGTTACATGTTTTCCATGTATTTCTGGCAGAAGGAATTACTATAGAATAATTAATAATAATAATTGTTATTATAGAAACCCACTTATTTAATTAAAAACTAGCTCAACTGTGGATGTGAATAAGGACTGGTCATTTTGCGATCTGAGCACCCATGGTAGTTTTATATGCCACTGGGAGAACCCAAGACACATGAAAGGGGGCTGAAACAACTCTGGGGCAAAACCTAGAGGAGTTAAGTTCTCAAGCAGCACACTGGCCAATCGCACAATCCTCACTAGCCATTTGATTTCAAGAAACCAACTTCAGAGTGGAAAGTAAAGGTTTCAAAACAAAAGAAAAAGAAATGACAGACTGCCAGCCTCCAACCAATAGCCCAACCAGGTTTATGTATGTACAAATCTTACAAGAATTCACTTAATTGCAAGTTAAAGGAAATCTTGCCTTAGAAATAAGGGGGCTCTTTTATTGCATACACAGTTAAATTAAATTTTAAAAGATGGCCTTTAGAATTCTGAGTTTAAATTAAGGACTTCTGGGGGGAATTTACATTTCCCTGTGTCTTTGGAATGTAAATATTCTATATGATCTTCCTAGGACATTCTCTGTGGGTGAGTGTATGTGTATGTGTTTTGAAAGTTTGACCTCTGCCATGCAATTTTTGAGAGTAAATTCTGGATGTTACTTAGGTTACATCTTCCCCCACTCTCTTATGGGAAAGCATCTTATCGGTTTGAATTACTATTAATATATATTTTATTAATGGCCAAATGATGGATCCTTTTTAATTGGAGAAACTAACATGATGGCAAATCTATAGTGCCCTCATTGTAAACAGCTATTTTATTGGTACCTATAAACACAAAAATCAATTAAAGGTATAAAAAACACAATGATTAGCTTAAAATTTTCTTTAGTTTAAAACAAAAGAAAAACTGGTTTTTGAAGCTTTGTTTGTGGTTTTTTGATTCCCCTCTAAGGGTCTTATAGATGCTAAAAATCATTAGAATAAGTAATCGTAACAAGAAAAAAAAAAATTTGTAAGGAAGTCCAGATAGTATTTCCAACAAAGTAAAACTTTTAAAGAGAATGGCATTGAAACATGTAAAATATCATGTATGAAACGAGTTGCCAGTCCAGGTTCGATGCACGATACTGGACGCTTGGGGCTGGTGCACTGGGACGACCCAGAGGGATGGAATGGGGAGGGAGGAGGGAGGAGGGTTCAGGATGGGGAACACATGTATACCTGTGGCGGATTCATTTTGATATTTGGCAAAACTAATACAGTTATGTAAACTTTAAAAATAAAATAAAATTTAAAAAAAAAAGAAAAAAAAAGAATATCTAATAAATAAAGTAATATTTAGATGACATTTAAAACAGGATAAATAAAATGGATATTTATATGGTTAAAACACACGGTTTTTATATTGCTACACTGCCTAAGATCGAAGGGCCAAAAGAGACTCCCTACTGGTCCTCAGTATTAAAAGCTAAAGAGTGAATTCTATTTACTTCAGTTTTAAAATACATATTTAATGGGTTAGAAAAAATTTACACTGAAATACCTGACCGCAATTATTTGGGGCAATATTTATGCCAAAGGGCCTAAGTTCTTCAGCTCAGTTCCCCTCTGGCAATCCCAAAGCTTTTTAAATAAAAATAAAATGAACTGGGAAGCTCCTCTGTTCATGGGATTTCCCAGACAAGAAAACTAAACCAGAAATTAGCGCCTGGAGTGGCATATCAATAATAATTTTCAATTGATTTAGAATGAGCCTCCCAGCACTATGGGACAAAGTTTGATCATAAAATATCTCCCAAATATCGGTCAAAATCCTGACCAATAGGAAGATCTTAGAAATGGAATATTAGTAAACAAAGGATGTTCCAGCCATCAGCATTTGCAGCCACTGCTAAGAGTGAGCTGGTGAGCTCTGAGGGAACTAAGGAAGGAGAGAATAGATGCCATCTAGCAGCCATCAGACTGCAGCCACTGCCTACAGGGAGCCCTAAGGAAACTTAGGATGTGAACACAGAGGATACTAGCCTCAGACAACTGAGGTGCATATCAAAGGAATGATTGCAGTGAGCCCAAACTCTTGCATCTTTCTGTGTATAGAAAAGCATTAAATTCCTTAATTTGGGACATCTGATTTTCTTTAACTGTAATCATTTGATGTTCCCAAGTACCTGCCCCTTGTTGCAAAAACTCCTGTATATGCTGTCCCCCACCCTCCCTGCCACCTTCTCTGCAGTTTTCTCAGGGTTACTTGAGATGCTGTTTCCCAGGACTGATGTCCTAAAAATGTCCACCAAACCAAACATAACTAAAAAATAAAATTTTAACTTTTTAGGATTTTGTTTTTAGTGCTTATCTAATTCATTGGATCTGGGATGAGGGGTCTCAAGACTATCTTCTATCAACTTCCATGATAATGCCAATGTTGCTCGTGAAAAGTCCATATTTTGGGTAGTAAGTCCATTTCTCCTAATTTTCCAAGTGATTAAGTACACAAAGTTACTAAATCCCTTGATTCCCAAAGATCATTAAATCTATAATGGGTAGAGCCCTAACTATATTGCTATTATTATCTTACTAGTGACTTGCCAATGTTTTTGTTTTTCCCAATATTACTTATATCATTCTCTTTGGCACATAACTTATATTTGAGTTCAATTGATTTAATTCAGAACAAACTAAATCACTATTAGTGATTTTCTCCAGTAAGTATATTGTTAGTAGAAGGAGAAATGTAAGTTAGGCAGAATGCTGACAACCTTTAGGAGAAGTGAGAAGTTAAACCAGTGTTTGGAGGAATAATAGTCTACAATAACACTATGATACCTTATTTGCATCTGTGGCATGGCTGGTTTAATACAGAAGTACTGCATTGTGTTTCAACTTTGACATGATGATTCAATTCAATTGGCACAAAAATTTCATTTGAATCTAATCTTTAAACCTACATATTTCCCCTTGTGCATTTAGTCAACCATGCCAAATCATTGTAACACAGTTCCCGACTGGTATAGAGATTTTTTTTAGCATGTATAATAAAGTTCATTGTGAATTGGAGTAAGGTTAGAGCTGGGTCTGCCAGCTTGCTTTAAGTTAGAATGAAAAGGTATAGATAGTTGATTTGTATTGATGTAACCTGTAATTTAATTATGTTTCAATTTTCCAGAAGCTTTTAAAATGTGTTGTGCAGTGAAGCTGGATGATTACACATTGTCTTCCACTAATAGTAGATATAAATTCAGCACGTTTTAAAAGCTTGCATGAAAGTGTCAGTTTACAAAGTGATATTGATATTATCCAGAGTAATGGATTCCAAGGAGAAAACAAAGAAAAAAAATAAGATAAATAGAAATACAACTGTCTTTTAAATAGACTCACTGCTGAGGTAAATTTCCACTCAGGTTTTCAAAGGAAAATAGTAACCTAGCAGTCAGAAACAATTGATGGTCTGTAGTAGTTTGAACTGTTTGTCAAGAAATGGACTCACTCATATATTGACAAGTCTCCAAGTAATGTTAACCCAGACATGACATCTCCTAAATCATTCATTTTCATCCTAGGCATGAGAGACAGACATATGGCTGACAATAAATAATAATAAACAAGTGTTCCTAATGTCCCTTTCTTTCCCCAATTTTGTCTGCTTAGGGCCCTGTCCTTGGTCCACTTCTCCCAGTGACACTCAAGTCCTGGACATTTCTACTCTCTTTCCCCTTTGAAATTAAGAAACTACTCTTTCCAACTATTCTGTTGTTGACAATGTAATCTATTTCAGTGTATTAGTGGTTCACACTTATCTTTATTAAAACTCAGAGGAAATTATGGAACACACTATTTTGATTATTCTCCAATAAGTATATTGAAGATTGAAGGCAGTAGGAGAAAGGGACGACAGAAGATGAGATGGTTGGATGGCATCACCAACTCAATGGACATGAGTTTGGGTAAACTCCGGGAGCTGGTGATGGACAGGGAAGCTTGGCATGCTGCAGTCCATGGGGTCTCAAAGAGTCGGACACGACTGAGTGACTGAACTGAACTGAACAACCTAGAAAGTAACAGTAAGTGCAGCAATTTCAGGTACCTTTAAAATCTTTGGGAAATCCTTTAGATTTTAATTTGGGATGTTTGCACACCTATAAATTGCAACACATAATTAACTATAAGTTGTGTCTATATGTGAGGATGTTTCTATGGAAAAGTAAATGAGTTATATGAGTCATTTTTTTTATTCTAGGCATTTTTGTTTTATGATTAAAATTGAAGTATATTTACTATGTGACTAGTAGAGAACCAAATAAACATTAGTAATTTATGTAATTAAAAATGCAAGGGCAATTATATCTCAAGGATTTATTTTATATCACTAGGATCAGATCAGATCAGATCAGTCGCTCAGTCGTGTCCGACTCTTTGCGACCCCATGAATCGCAGCACGCCAGGCCTCCCTGTCCATCACCAACTCCTGGAGTTCACTGAGACTCATGTCCATCGAGTCCATGATGCCATCCAGCCATCTCATCCTCTGTCTTCCCCTTCTCTTCCTGCCCCCAATCCCTCCCAGCATCAGAGTCTTTTCCAATGAGTCAACTCTTCGCATGAGATGGCCAAAGTACTGGAGTTTCAGCTTTAGCATCATTCCCTCCAAAGAAATCCCAGGGCTGATGTCCTTCAGAATGGACTGGTTGGATCTCCTTGCAGTCCAAGGGACTCTCAAGAGTCTTCTCCAACACCACAGTGCAAAAGCATCAATTCTTTGGCGCTCAGCCTTCTTCACAGTCCAACTCTCACATCCATACATGACCACAGGAAAAACCATAGCCTTGACTAGACGAACCTTTGTTGGCAAAGTAATGTCTCTGCTTTTGAATATGCTATCTAGGTTGGTCATAACTTTCCTTCCAAGGAGCAAGCGTCTTTTAATTTCATGGCTGCAGTCACCATTTGCAGTGATTTTGGAGCCCAGAAAAATAAAGTCTGACACTGTTTCCACTGTTTCCCCATCTATTTCCCATGAAGTGGTGGGACCGGATGCCATGATCTTTGTTTTCTGAATGTTGAGCTTTAAGCCAACTTTTTCACTCTCCACTTTCACTTTCATCAAGAGGCTTTTGAGTTCCTCTTCACTTTCTGCCATAAGGGTGGTGTCCTCTGCATATCTGAGGTTATTGATATTTCTCCTGGCTATCTTGATTCCAGCTTGTATTTCTTCCAGCCCAGCATTTCTCATGATGTACTCTGCATATAAGTTAAATAAACAGGGTGACAATATACAGCCTTGACGTACTCCTTTTCCTATTTGGAACCAGTCTGTTGTTCCATGTCCAGTTCTAACTGTTGCTTCCTGACCTGCATACAGATTTCTCAAGAGGCAGGTCAGGTGGTCTGGTATTCCCATCTCTTTCAGAATTTCCCACAGTTGATTGTGATCCACACAGTCAAAGCTTTGGCATAGTCAATAAAGCAGAAATAGATGTTTTTCTGGAACTCTCCTGCTTTTTCTATGATCCAGCGGATGTTGGCAATTTGATCTCTGGTTCCTCTGCCTTTTCTAAAACCAGCTTGAACATCAGGAAGTTCACAGTTCACATATTGCTTAAGTCTGGCTTGGAGAATTTTGAGCATTACTTTACTAGCATATGAGATGAGCGGCTTCAATGTAACATTTTAACTCAAAATCGATTTAAAATCCAAAGTTAGTAGAATTTACTCAGAACTGATAATACAAGTATATACTTGAGTGCACACATGCACACACAGTCACACACATGCTCGTAATCTGGTAGCTGCATGTTTGTCTTTCTATCCCCAACATCACAGGGGACAACTTGGTAAAAAAAAAAAAAAAGTTGAGTTAAAGTAGAAAAACATTTAGATAACTTGGTAGCAGATAAGACACTATGTAACTATCTGGTCCTTAAAGACTGACAAAATTTCAAAACATCTAATAATTCAGTTCAGTTCATTTCAGTAGCTCAGTCATGTCCAACTCTTTGTGACCCCATGGACTGCTTTCCTGTCCATCACTAACTCCCGGAGTTTACACAAACTCATGTCCATTGAGTTGGTGATGCCATCCAACTATCTCATCTTCTGTCATCCCCTTCTCCTTCTGCCTTCAATCTTTCCCAGCATCAGGGTCTTTTCAAATGAGTCAGCTCTTCACATCAGGTGGCCAAAGTACTGGATTTCAGCTTCAACATCAGTCCTTCCAATGAACACTCAGGACTAA
This sequence comes from Bubalus kerabau, assembly GCF_029407905.1. Lineage (NCBI taxonomy): Eukaryota > Metazoa > Chordata > Mammalia > Artiodactyla > Bovidae > Bubalus > Bubalus kerabau. The sequence goes on from NC_073624.1 coordinate 254,919,640, forward strand.
TCTCCTTTAGGATGGATTGGTTGGATCTCCAATTACACACTTGAAAGTCTTTGTAGCGATCAACATGAAATTTAAGCTCACTTCAGGGCTTACTAAAATTTAAGCATAGTCATATCTTAACTTTTTCTGCATGGTTAGAAGGAACACTGATTTACTCTATAATCTGACATCTCATCTATTATGTTTTTACATCGATTACCTCACTAAGAGCAGAGTTCATCTGTGCCTATTTCTGTTCTATTTTAGCAACAAACAGAACCATAAACAAATATTACTCCATTAATATTTGTTTGCTTTCTAGTTATTCTCAAAAAGATTCCATATATATTTATATTATATAGTTCTATTTCCCCAATCCTTTCAATTCAATAGTTAATTCAGAAAATCTCTCTGAAGATGGATTGCCAATATTTTGTCAAAAATTTCTTGGCATAACAGCTTCCCATTTAGCTGAAAAACTGTATTCTAATTAAATTCTTTCTAAGAAGTTATGCAAATTATTGGCAACCTTAGTGCTCCCAGCATGTATCTTTTTTCCCGTTGCAAGATTTCAGGAGTTTCATGTACAATTAATTTACTAGTTACAATAACTTTGGGTGTGCGGTTCATAAAGCTATATTGTTTGGATATATCTCATTCTTTTAAAAGAAAATATTGGAGAAGCAACTGGCAACCCACTCCATTGTTCTTGCCTGGAGAATCCCAGGCATGGAGGAGCCTGTTGGGGTGCAGTCCATGGGGTTGCGAAGAGTCGGACATGACTGAGTGACTTCACTTTCACTATAAAAGAAAATATAGGGGATACAGACATTTTTCAATTTTCATTTATTTTCTCTGACTGCAAGGTAAGGTCATTTGGAGGCTAAATCAAAATTTTTGAAAATCTTCAGTCAGTTCAGTTCAGTTCCTGTCATATCTGACCCTTTGCAAAACCATGGACTACAGCACACCAGGCTTCCCTGTCCATAATCAACTCACGGAGCTTGCTCATCTCATGTCCATCAAGTCAGTGATGTCATCCAAACATCTCATCCTCTGTTGTCCCCATCTCCTCCTGCCTTCAATCTTTCCAGCTTCAAGGTCTTTCCCAAAGAGTCAGTTCTTTACATCAGGTGGCCAAAGTATTGCAGTTTCAGATTTAGCATCATTCTTTCCAATGAATATTCAGGGCTGATTTCCTTTATATTGACTGGTTGGATCTCCTTGAGGTCCAACAGACTCTCAAGAGTCTTCTCCAACACCACAGTTCAAAAGCATAAATACTTTGGTGAAAAGCTTTCTTTATAGTCCAAATGTCACATCCAAACATGACTGCTGGAAAAACCATAGCTTTGACTAGGTGGACATTTGCCAGCAAAGTAATGCCTCTACTTTTTAATATGCTATCTAGGATGGACATAGCTTTTCTTCCAAGGAGCAAGTGTCTTTTAATTTCATGGCTGCAGTTGCAATCTGCATTGACTTTGGAGCCCAGGAAAATAAAGTCTCTCACTGTTTCCATTGTTTCCCCATCTATTTGCCATTAAGTGAGGGGACCAGATGCCATAATCTTAGTGTTCTGAATGTTGAGTTTTAAGCCAAATTTTTCACTCTCCTCTTTCACTTTCATCAAGAGGCTCTTTAGTTCTTCTTTGATTTCTGCCATAAGGGTGGTGTCATCTGTATATCTGAGATTATTAATATTTCTCCCAGCAATCTTGATTCTAGCTTGTGGCTTACTAAATTTACTTACTAAATTTTAATCCAGCCTGGTGATTTACATGATGTACTCTGCATACAAGTTAAACAGGCAGAGTGACAAAATTCATCCTTGATATACTCCTTTACCAACTTGGAATCAGTCTGTTGTTCCATGTCCAGTTCTAACTGTTGTTTATTGATCTGCATACAGATTTCTCTGGAGGCAGGTAAGGTGGTCTGATGTTCCCAACCTCTTGAAGAATTTTCCAGTTTGTTGTGATTCACATAGTCAAAGGTTATTGAGTAGTCAATAAAACAGAAATAGATATTTTCTGAAACTCTCTTGCTTTTTTGTTGATCCAGTGGATGTTGGCAATTTGATTTCTGGTTCCTCTGCCTTTTCTAAATCCAGCTTGAACGTCTGAAGTTTACAGTTCTTGTACTGTTGAAGCCTGGCTTGGAGAATTTTGAGTCTTACTTTGCTAGTGTTTGAGATGAGTGCAATTGAGTGGTAGTTTGAACATTCTTTGACATTGCCTTTCATTGGAATTGGAATGAAAACTGACCTTTTCCAGTCCTGCAGCCACTGCTGAGTTTTCCAAATTTGCTGACATATTGAGTGTGGCACTTTCACAGCATCATCTTTTAGGAATTGAAATAGCTCAACTGGAATTTCATCACCTCCATTAGTATTATTTGTAGTGATGCTTCCTAAGGCCCATTTGACTTTGCATTCCAGGATGTCTGGCTCTAGGTGAGTGATCACACCCTCGTGGTTATCTGGGTCATGAAGATCATTTTCCTATAGTTCTGTGTATTCTTGCCACCTCTTCTTAATATCTTCTGCTTCTGTTAGGTCCATACCATTTCTGTCCTTTATTGTGCCCATTACTGGATGAAATGTTTCTAATTTTCTTGAAGAGATCTCTAGCCTTTCCCACTCTATTGTTTTCCTCTATTTCTTTGCACTGATCACCGAGGAAGGCTTTTTTATCTCTCCTTGCTATTCTTTGGAACTCTGCATTCAAATGGGTAATCTTTCTTTTTCTCCTTTGCCTTTGCCTCCTCTTCATTTCTCAGCTATTTGTAGGGCCTCCTCAGACAGGCATTTTGCCTTTTTGCATTTTTTTTTCTTGAGGATGGTCTTGATCATTACTTCCTGTACAATGTCATAAAACTCCATCCAAAGTTCTTCAGATCTAATCCCTTGAATCTGTTTGTCACTTCCACTGTATAATTGTAAGGGATTTGATTTAGGTCATACCTGAATGGTCTAGTGGTTTTCCCTAATTTCTTCAATTTAAGTCTGAATTTGGCAGTAAGCAGTTCATGATCTAAACCACAGTCAGTTCCCAGTCTTGTTTTGCTGGCTGTATAGAGCTTCTCCATCTTTGCCTGCAAAGAATATAATCAACCTTATTTCAGTATTTACCATCTGGTGATGTCCACATGTAGAGTCTTCTCTTGTGTTGTTGGAATAGGGTGTTTGCTGTGACCAGTGCGCTATAAATGGTATCATTGATGAAATTGTTCAGTTCAGTTCAGTCCAGTCGCTCAGTCATGTCCGACTCTTTGCAACCCCATGAATTGCAGCATGTCAGGCCGCCCTGTCCATCACCACTCCTAGATTTCACTCAAACTCATGTCCATCGAGTCAGTGATGCCATCCAGCCATCTCATACTCTGTCGTCCCCTTCTCCTCCTGCCCCCAATCCCTCCCAGCATCAGAGTCTTTTCCAATGAGTCAACTCTTTGCATCAAGTGGCCAAAGTACTGGAGTTTCAGCTTTAGCATCTTTCCTTCCAAAGAACACCCAGGACTGATCTCCTTTAGAATGGATTGGTTGGATCTCCTTGCAGTCCAAGGGACTCTCAAGAGTCTTCTCCAACACCACAGTTCAAAAGCATCAATTCTTAGGCACTCGGCTTTCTTCACAGTCCAACTCTACATCCATACTTGACTACTGGAAAAACCATAGCCTTGACTAGATGGACCTTTTTTGGCAAAGTAATGTCTCTGCTTTTGAATATGCTACATAGGTTGGTCATAACTTTCCTTCCAAGGAGTAAGTGTCTTTTAATTTCATGGCTGCAGTCACCATCTGCAGTGATTTTGGAGCCCCCAAAAATAAAGTCTGACACTGTTTCCACTGTTTCCCCATCTATTTCCCATGAAGTGGTGGGACCGGATGCCATGATCTTAGTTTTCTGAATGTTGAGCTTTAAGCCAACTTTTTCACTCTCCTCTTTCACTTTCATCAAGAGGCTTTTTAGTTCCTCTTCACTTGATGACTTTGTATCAAAGCCCAAATTTCAAATAGTCACAGACATTCTTTACATTTATTATTGCATATTGTGTGTTTTAGCAACCAGCAAAAATTCCTGTTTTGTTTATTTCACTTTTTACCATATATAATACTTTACTCTGTAATCCAAGAGTACTTTTCCTCTTTTTTGTTCACATCAACTGCCTGCTTCCTTATTCTATTGAATATTTCATTTCTGACTGGCTAGAAATTAAGTAATTTATGTTCAGGCTTCTCAGAAATGAACTGAAATATATTTAATTTAATTTTTTATCTCTTAAAATCTAAAAATAATTGAGACAAAACCTCTTAACAGACATTTGTTGAATGAACTTCTCTATATTTGCCTTGACAAGACAGCATTTCCCATCAAGTTCCCTAATAGACTCACTGAAATTCATTGCCAATGAATATATTATTATGATAATAAGACTGAATTACCATAATCAATGTTATTAATCTGTCTGTGGCTCAATCTCTTTGTTGTAATATTGGGATAAAAATAATGTTTAATTATAGAATTAGTATGAGGATTATAAAATATATATTTGTATATGTATATTAATACATATATTATATGTATTGATATCCTTATACATATGTATTACATGTATTCTATAATATGCTTGGGTCAGCATCCTGCAGATATCATCCATCATCATCATCATTGGCTTGTCCTAACATATGACACCCTTAATTCTTTGAGAGAGAAACTGTTATAAGATACAGAGACAGTTGTAGACATGTGACATGGATAAAGCCAAATTCAGAAACTCAGAATAAAAAAGGCAAAGATCAGAAATAATATTAACATTTTAACAGGTTGAGTAGAAACTAAAATAAAATCATAGGGTTATAGGAAGAACCTGAATTTGAGTCATGTGATAACAAAATGGCAAAGGAGAATGGAAAATTACAAGGCTGATGGGTGTTTCTCTTTTGAAAAATGACATAGAATGCAGCAGGATAGGAATGAGAAAACCATTATAATCACCTTCCCCCCAAAAAATATGCATAAATTTAAGCAATATCAAAACCCATTTTACCCGAAATACCCATCTTTTAAACAGATTGATCAAGTCTTAGTATAATTCAGTTGAAGGGAAACAATATAGCACAATATAATTTTCCTTTAAGAATAACATATTTTGCTTTTTTTCTTACAAATTTAATCTGATACCACATTTTATACATTTATATTTTTATAAGTGAGCTTTTATTATGGTTGAAGTTAGGCTTTGCATATTATATTTACAACATATTCTGAAATTCCCATCTCAGTTTTCCAATCAATTCTATTATTACAAGAGAATAACACAACTATACATTTTAAGTACTTACATAATACCAGTAACCTCTTTAAACCTGTTTTAACCCATTTAATTCTCCTTATAGACCAGTGGAATACTAATGAGAGGTGAGGACAAAAGTAACTTGGTCCTAGACATCATGTTGCTGATGAGTGTGCTACTGTGGGAAAAAAATAAAGTGGAAGCTTTGTGATGAACCTAGAGACACCATTAGTGTATTATTGTGGAATAACTTCCTAAACAAATCAAATAATAGTTTATTTCATTTCTGGCTATCCCTCTTAAATGTTTTCAGAGCATTAAATATATTATATAAACAATTAAATTGTCTATGACCAAAGAGGCCAATGTGGGTGCTTTGCAGTGAAAATTGACCCCTGGACCTCTCATTCAGCCACTTCTATCCCAAGGTAGTACACGTATACATTCAAACATACTACCTCTTGAGAAGAACATGGTTGACAATGGATCCAACGCATCTGGGTGGACCAGAACTTAGATACATAAGTTAAGCCAAGCTTATTTTTACCATAAGGAGGGCAAAAAGAGTTGTGCTGTATTTCAGTGTATTAATCCAAGGAGGATAACATACCTTGTACAGTAGTACCAGTTTGCAGTCAGGACACACAGCTGTGATAATGACCCCTTTCTTCCAATTCTTCACTATCAGTTTCTTGCTCAATGCTGATGTATCACAAGGAAGAACTGTTCCTGATTGCTTACTTTTCTCCTGAGATTAAGTGAGAGAAATAGTAAATATTAAATCATTTCCTTTATCTTACTTAGGGAGAAACCTCAATAAATTAAAATAATCCTTTGCCTCTCTGAGGTATGTTTGATAAAAGCAAATTAAAATTTAGCATAAACACATAGAGTGATTTTTCTGTTCAAAGAAGACGTAATTATTATATTCTATAAGAAAATGGGGCTTCCTAGATGAGCTAGTGGTAAAGAACCAGCCTGTCAACACAGAAGTTATAAGAGACATGGGTGCAATCCCTGGTTCGGGAATATCCCCTGGAGGAGGGCATGGCAACCCTCTCCAGTATTCTTGCCTGGAGAATCCCATGGACAGAGGAGCCTGGTGGGCTACAGTCCGTGGGGTCATAAAGAGTTGGACATGATTGAAGACACTTACCACACACGTGTGCCTAACAAAATGACCAAATTCAATCTGACAATTATTTAAAGCTTTCCATTTTGAATATCAAGTTTAAATAATAGCAGACAAGGTTTTAAGATATTTCAATTAAAAGTGTTTAAATCTTAACACATATCCCTTTAAGTATTCCCTTTATAGTTGGAACAGTATCCATTCAATATTTTGATAGTTTAAGATTGTCTGTTCCTTTCCTACGTTTCTTGTTCAAATTTGTCTTCCTAAATATGCTGAAATCAAAGGAATACTTTTCCACAGAGGAAATATGTAAAGAGATGAACCACTATGTATCAAGAAAACCAGTGGTATATAAATCATGCCCCCTAAAGTTTAATATTGGTGTCTAATAAATATACTTTTCTGTAAAAAGTCTAGTAACATTGAAAAACTAGAAAACCATAAGAAAATCACACAAAAATGAATGATATATAAATAACAAAAAGATTGTAAATGAGAAATAGATTTCTATATCCCTAAGGTCTGAAAAATATATTATCTGTATAGCTGTTTAAATATATATTTTTACTGATTTGTGAAATTTTTACTTTATAAATCTGTCATTTTTTTCTCAATAACTACAGAGAGAGTTCTATAGCTTATGAGGAATAACTTAGAGCTAAATGATATAACTATAGGCACCCCATAATTGTACCTCTGTTGAACTCCAGGAAACAATTTGCACAGTGAAATTAATCTTGGAAGAATTGGCAGCCCCAATATAGATATTAAAATGACAGGTCTCTTTTTGCTTGTTTTTATCAATTGTTGAACAGCTGTGTTCTTACACAACTCAAACTGCTATAAAATGATTTCAGAAACCTGGGTAAATGAAGGTATTCCAGGTAACAAAATCATGAATCAAATATTTCTACATTCATTTTTCACAAAACAAAAATCTCTGTTCTTATATTCTACCAATCATATTCTACCCTACATAGAAAGCACAGAAAGGAAATCTTCATGTTTTGAATCATGCCTTTTGATTAGGAAACACATTTCAAATGTCTATTACAAGTTTAATTGACTAATCAAGAAAAATATAAATATAATGATAGTAAAACCATTAGGAAAAAAGCATCATCTGCTATGAACTTTTATAGCAGTTTTAACTAAAGTTAATTTGGATACATACCAAAGCCTTTATCTGTCAAAGTATAACAAAAAGAAGTATATACATACTAAGTATACATCCTAAGTATAACAAAAAGAAGACATAAAATGCAAAGATCTCATATCAAGCTACATGTACTAATCAGATAAGTGTTGACGTGGAACAATCAGTGATGAAGAAAGCTTTGAAAATTTCAGGGCAATTCAGGAAGATATGACTATCAACAGAATAATTTAGGGCATCACATAATTTCATGGCAGTAGAAATTGTATGACCATTTTATTTGATGTTGCCAATATATTGCATGGCACCAATATATTATAATATAGATTCTATTAAAAAAAAAAACAATTTTTGTCATAATGCATTCACTGATCCTTTTTAATGTTAATATTTAAGTCAGTGTATTTCATTACAATTATCCAAATTGTGGATTATCCAGTCACTGTTCTTTCTGGATAATTATCTTATGGCAATTTCACCACTGGGGCTTCCAAAAATACTCAAGACTAGTATATTCATATTAATAGTGAGTAAAAAGCTCTACCCTCAAAACATAAAATTTTCTTGATAAATTAAGGAAAAATTATATTTTGACATGTTAAATTATATTTTATTTTTAAATATATTTTTGTATTGATAAAGTAAAATTTAGCCATGTAAGAATTTTTTTTAAAAGCTATATACATTTTAAACTGCATGCATTTTTGTGTGTGTGTGTGAGTTTACTTTTTATTTTTGGCAGCTAAATATAAGTTCCCTGGAACAAAGAGTGTATTCAAGGTTTTCCTGATTTTTCTTTTTTTTTAATTAATAAAAAGTGTTATTTTGGGGATATGTGCATCAGTGGATTGTATAAAACAGTATCTCACCCCTCTTTTGATTCTTCAAATTAAAGAAAGTTATGAAGGTAATTCTTTCATTTAAACACTTTTAAATCAGTAACATACAAAGATGGTGATTTAATTCAAACTAGTAAATTACTTTGTTGACACACTTACAATTCAGAATTGCTTAGGATAACAAAATAAGAAGACCACAGAAAGTGGTTATTAAAAATAATAATAATTTTCTATTTCCATTCTAACATATAAAGAATTTAGAAGGCATCACTCCTGTTATCACAAGAAAAAGTTGAACATAAAACAACTGAACATCAACAAACTCAAAATCAACCCTTCTTAGATCAGAGAATTGAAGTAACAGGGCAAACCACCTCCCTGAAAACTTGAGAGAAAGGAGGATACCAAGAACCACATCTTTCCAGAATCAAACAACTCAGAAGCAGAAACCCACCACTGGAGCCAATATTAACAGGAATGTTTAACTATGGGGCTTTTACTATAAACAGTGAATTTCGAAGAATCTATGTGGACAAGCTTGAGTGTTACTCTAGAGGATCAGTTTTCATAGGGTTTTGCAAGTTTTACCTTTAGGAGCTTAATCAGTTTCTCAGGATGAAGATTTAAGAAAAGTTCATTAACCAACCTATACAATTCCAGCTCCCTCTAGCCTTTCTGCCTCATGAAAGTGTGCAGAACGGGTCAGGAAGAGAGCTCAGAAGCAACAACTAAGGATATAGTCTAGGGGGACAAAATCACTAAAAGACTGAGAGAAAACCATAGGCTTATAGAATACTTTTCTTCCCACATCTTACCATCACCTCAATCAGACTCCTGTAAAAGAACAGTGAATTACATCTAAAAAATCTTCAGGTTTCAGACTCTATTTTAAAAAGAGTCTCTAGGGAAGCACAAGACACCAGGTGAGATGAAAACAAGGACACTAATGGAAATTTTAGCTCCTAACACTACCACTGCAGAAAACAGTGAGCACAGCCTACCTCCTAGCCAGAAAAAAACCATAAAATCTCACACTAAAGGCCTCTTTACAACAGTTCCTTTCACAAGATAATCATATGAAACTTTCAACAAAATAGTTGCAAGTCAGTCTAAAAGGAAAATAAAATAATAGCAAATGAAGCAACTGACAAACAACTAATCTCAAAAATATACAAGCTACTCCTACAGCTCAATTCCAGAAAAATAAATGACCCAATCAAAAAATGGGCCAAAGAACTAAATAGACATTTCTCCAAAGAAGACATACAGATGGCTAACAAACACATGAAAAGATGCTCAACATCACCCATTATCAGAGAAATGCAAATCAAAACCACTATGAGGTACCATTTCACGCCAGTCAGAATGGCTGCGATCCAAAAGTCTACAAGTAATAAATGCTGGAGAGGGTGTGGAGAAAAGGGAACCCTCTTACACTGTTGGTGGGAATGCAAACTAGTACAGACACTATGGAGAACAGTGTGGAGATTCCTTAAAAAACTGGAAATAGAACTGCCTTATGATCCAGCAATCCCACTGCTGGACATACACACTGAGGAAACCAGAAGGGAAAGAGACATGTGTACCCCAATGTTCATCGCAGCACTGTTTATAATAGCCAGGACATGGAAGCAACCTAGATGTCCATCAGCAGATGAATGGATAAGAAAGCGGTGGTACATATACACAATGGAGTATTACTCAGCCATTAAAAAGAATACATTTGAATCAGTTCTAATGAGGTGGATGAAACTGGAGCCTATTATACAGACTGAAGTAAGCCAGAAAGAAAAAGACCAATACACTATACTAACACATATATATGGAATTTAGAAAGATGGTAACAATAGCCCTGTATACAAGACAGCAAAAGAGACACTGATGTATAGAAAAGTCTTTTGGACTCTGTGGGAGAGGGAGAGGGTGGGGAGATTTGGGAGAATGGCATTGAAATACATATAATATCATATATGAAACGAGTTGCCAGTCCAGGTTTGATGCACGATACTGGATGCTTGGGGCTGGTGCACTGTGATGACCCAGAGGGATGGTATGGGGAGGGAGGAGGGAGGAGGGTTCAGGATGGGGAACAAATGTATACCTGTGGTGGATTCATTTCGATATTTGGCAAAACCAATACAATATTGTAAAGTTTAAAAATAAAATAAAATTAAAAAAAAACAACACTTTGAAGAGACAAAGCAAGTAACAAGACTCAGATATGGAAGAAAATTTGGAATTATCAGACTGGGAGACTTAAAATTACTATGATTAATACAGTAAGTGCTCTAAAAGGAAAAGGGGACAACATGCTAAATCAGATGCCTAATGTTATCAGAGAGGAAAACTCAAAGAATGAACCAAAAAGTTATAAAAATTAAAAAGATGAAGGGTAGTCAAGATGACAGAGGAGAAAGATCCTGTGTTTACCTCCTTCCATGGGCATACAAAATTTACAATTATTTATAGAGAAACTATTTATGAGAAATACCAGAAGACTAGAAGAAAATATCTGAAGCTAAAGATAAAAAGAGGGAAACACAATGAGATGTGTAGGAAGGGCAGAGATGTGCTATAGTGAAGACCCATACCTCTCGTGAAAGTGAGTGAAAGTGAAAGTCGCTCAGCTGTGTCTGACTCTTTGTGACCCCATGGACTATACAGCCCATGGTATTGTCCAGGCCAGACTATTGTAGTGGGTAGCCTTTCCCATCTCCAGGAGATCTTCCCAAGCTAGGGATGGAACCCAGGTTCCCGCATTGTAGGCAGATTCTTTACCAGCTGAACCACAAGAGAAGCCCTTTCTCCAGTGGATCTTCCTGACCCAGGAACTGAACCGGAGTCTCCTGCATTGCAGGTGGATTCTTTATGGGAGGATAATTGCAATTGCAATGATACTCCTCAAGGAGTAAGGGGTCCGAGACCCACATTGGGCTTTCCAGCTTGAAAATCCAACCCTGGAAAGGTGAGCCTCCAGAAAGTTTGTCTTTGAGGTCCAGAGAGGTTTATTTTTGGATGAGCCACTGTGCTCTAGGGGATACAGACTCCACCTTAAAACCTCACACTCTCTAGAATGCAGGGCAGAAGCAGTAATTTGAAAGGAGCCTGGGTCAGACCATCTGCTGATTTTAGACAGCCTCCTAAAGAGACAAGAGGCAAATGAAGCTAAACTGAGGGGTATAGACACAGATGCCAGACATTTGTGGGAGCTCATTCTACCACGTGGACACTGGTGCTGGCAAGCACCATTTTAGAATCCTCCCTCTAGCTTTAATAAAGATCGACCTGGGGAAGGAAATGGCAACCCACTTCAGTACTCTTGCCTGGAAAATTCCATGGATGGAAGAGCCTGGTAGGCTACAGTCCATGGGGTCACAAACAGTCAGACACAACTGAGAGACTTCACTTTATTTTCTTTCTTTCACTTCCACTCACTCTCTTGCCGTTAGTACTGGGATGCCTCAGACAAAGCAGTTAGCCTGAAAGAGACACAGACACACCTACTAGCAGGATAGCTGTCTTAAGACACTGGAGATCACAACTTCCCTGGAACTCAGTACTGTGCACCAGAGGGCTCAAAATATTGCCCTGGACACCAGTGTATCATCAGTTGACCCAGAACCACTGAGGCCCTTCATAAAGATGTCTGGATTTGCCTCTGCCTATCAGCAGACTATCATTTTCTTCAGGACCTACCAGGGCCGTACAGAAAAAAACCTGGGACTCAGCCCTGCACATCAGTGGGTACTTCTTAGCCAGGACCAGTTTCATAGACCAGTAGGCAGGCATCATCTGCAGGATCCCTTGGTCTCTCTCCATCCACGAGAGGATGAGCACCTGCCCAGGACAAGTACAGTCTTGCAACCTGTCTTGTCAGGAACCAACAGTACCTTGGTACTCAGCCCTGAAGACCAGAATGCCAACACAAGCTCTTGAACACCTTGGGCCTCTTAGTCAGCTTTCCCAAGATCCAGCCTCACCCACTAGTCAGGCAACATTAGGTTTGAAAAACCTTGAACTCACAGACAACTGTGTCAGTTGTTTCTGACCCACTGTTCACTGGCCACTTCCAAACAAGGCAGAGCCTGGAAACCAACTGAACCATGAACTAGCCACGCTTTCCAGATCATCCATATAGTTTGCCTACCATAACAGATATACCTCTTGAGAAACCTATATGCAGATCAGGAAGCAACAGTTAGAACTGGACATGGAACAACAGACTGGTTCCAAATACGAAAAGGAGTACGCCAGGGCTGTATATTGTCACCATGCTTATTTAACTTATATTCAGAGTACATCATGAGAAATGCTGGGCTGGAAGAAACACAAGCTGGAATCAAGATTGCTGGGAGAAATATCAATAACCTCAGATATGCAGATGACACCACCCTTATGGCAGAAAGTGAAGAGGAACTCAAAAGCCTCTTGATGAAAGTGAAAGAGGAGAGTGAAAAGATTGGCTTAAAGCTCAACATTCACAAAACAAAGATCATGGCATCCGGTCCCATCACTTCATGGGAAATAGATGGGGAAACAGTGGAAATAGTGGCAGACTTTATTTTTTGGGGCTCCAAAATCACTGCAGATGGGGATTGCAGCCATGAAATTAAAAGACGCTTACTCCTTGCAAGGAAAGTTATGACCAACCTAGACAGCATATTCAAAAGCAGAGACATTACTTTGCCAACAAAGTCCGTCTAGTCAAGGCTATGGTTTTTCCAGTGGTCATGTATGCATGTGAGAGTTGGACTGTGAAGAAAGCTGAGTGCTGAAGAATTGATGCTTTTGAACTGTGGTGCTGGAGAAGACTCTTGAGAGTCCCTTGGACTGCTAGGAGATCCAACCAGTCCATCCTAAAGGAGATGAGTCCTGAGTATTTATTAGAAGGATTGATTCTGAAGCTGAAACTCCAATACTTTGGCCACCTGATGCGAAGAGCTGACTCATTGGAAAAGACCCTGATGTTGGGAAAGATTGAAGGCAGAAGGAGAAGGGGACAGCAGAGGATGAGATGGTTGGATGGCATCACCAACTCAATGGACATGAGTTTGGGTAAACTCTGGTCTCACGTGCTGCAGTCCATGGGGTCGTAGAGAGTCAGACACGACTGAGTGACTGAACTGACTGAACTAAGCAGTCTAACCAATAATGAGCTCAAGGTAATGATTATAAAGATGATCAATAAAATTAGGGGAAGATTGGATGAGCATATAAATTTTTAAAATGAGAAGTTATAACAGATATCACAGATAAATATAAATGATTATGAGATTACTACAAGTAATGAATGATGCAATAAAATGATAGTATAGAGGAAATGGACAAATTTCTTAAAAAAAAAATTCCTAGAATCTCCAAAGACTTAACCAAGAAGTAGAATATATGAACAGAATATTTACCAGTAATGAAACAAAACCAATAATTTAAAACAAAACAAACAAAAGATATAATTCCCCCTAGCAAATGTTTTCAGAGAAGAGTTAACACCCAATTTTTCAAATTATTCCAAAAATATGAGAGGAATGAATGCTTCAGGCTCACTGAATGAGGTCAGCATCACAAGAGAACAACAACAACAAAAAAAGTAACAAACACACACACACACAGAAAATTATAAGCCAATATCACTAATGAACACAGGTGAAAAATCCTATGAAAATATTAGCAAGCAGAATTAAACAATATTTTAAAAAGGCTCATACATCATAAACAATTTGGTTTAACCCCAATGATGGAAGGATGGCTCAATATCAGAAAGTTAATCATCATGACACTGTATATTAACAAATTGAAAAATAAAATTGATATGATCATCTTGATAGATGCAGAAAAACTATTTGACAAAATTCAACATACATTTATGATAAACATTCTCAACAAACTGGTAGAGAAGAAACATCCCTGAACATAAAAAAGTCTATACATGACAAAACTACAGGGAACATCATACTCACAGAAAGGATTAAAGCATTTTCTTTAACACAGGGAACAAGAGAAAGATTTTGCTTTTCACCACTTTCATTCTATTTAAATACTCTTTGCTTAGTATTGGAAGTCCTGGCCAGAGCAATCAGATATGGAAAATAAATAATATAAATAAAAATTTCCAAACTGGCAAAGAAATAAAACTGTCAGTGTTTTCAGATACTATATTTAATAAATCCTGAAGACATCACAAAAATACTATTTGAACTCATCAAAGAATTTCAGAAGTTGAAGAATAAAAAACTGACCCACAAAGACTTGTATTTCTTTTTTTTTTTTTTTCATTTTCTGAATGTTGAGCTTTATTTTTTTTTATTTTTTTTTAATTTTATTTTATTTTTAAACTTTACATAACTGTATTAGATTTGCCAAATATCAAAATGAATCCACCACAGGTATACATGTGTTCCCCATCCTGAACCCTCCTCCCTTCTCCCTCCCCATTCCATCCCTCTGGGTCGTCCCAGTGCACCAGCCCCAAGCATCCAGTATCGTGCATCGAACCTGGACTGGCATCTCATTTCATACATGATATTTTACATGTTTCAATGCCATTCTCCCAAATCTTCCCACCCTCTCCCTCTCCCACAGAGTCCATAAGACTGTTCTATACATCAGTGTCTCTTTTGCTGTCTCGTACACAGGGTTATTGTTACCTTCTTTCTAAATTCCATATATATGCGTTAGTATACTGTATTGGTGTTTTTCTTTCTGGCTTACTTCACTCTGTATAATAGGCTCCAGTTTCATCCACCTCATTAGAACTGATTCAAATGTATTCTTTTTAATGGCTGAATAATACTCCATTGTGTATATGTACCACAGCTTTCTTATCCATTCATCTGCTGATGGACATCTAGGTTGCTTCCATGTCCTGGCTATTATAAACAGTGCTGCGATGAACATTGGGGTACTCGTGTCTCTTTCCCTTCTGGTTTTCTCAGTGTGTATGCCCAGCAGTGGGATTGTTGGATCATAAGGCATGTCTATTTCCAGTTTTTTAAGGAATCTCCACACTGTTCTCCATAGTGGCTGTACTAGTTTGCATTCCCACCAACAGTGTAAGAGGGTTCCCTTTTCTCCACACCCTCTCCAGCATTTATTACTTGTAGACTTTTGGATCGCAGCCATTCTGACTGGTGTGAAATGGTACCTCATAGTGGTTTTGATTTGCATTTCTCTGATAATGAGTGATGTTGAGCATCTTTTCATGTGTTTGTTAGCCATCTGTATGTCTTCTTTGGAGAAATGTCTATTTAGTTCTTTGGCCCATTTTTTGATTGGGTCATTGATTTTTCTGGAGTTGAGCTGTAGGAGTTGCTTGTATATTCTCGAGATTAGTTGTCTGTCAGTTGCTTCATTTGCTATTATCTTCTCCCATTCTGAAGGCTGTCTTTTCACCTTGCTAATAGTTTCCTTTGATGTGCAGAAGCTTTTAAGGTTAATTAGGTCCCATTTGTTTATTTTTGCTTTTATTTCCAATATTCTGGGAGGTGGGTCATAGAGGATCCTGCTGTGATGTATGTCAGAGAGTGTTTTGCCTATGTTCTCCTCTAGGAGTTTTATAGTTTCTGGTCTTACGTTTAGATCTTTAATCCATTTTGAGTTTATTTTTGTGTATGGTGTTAGAAAGTGTTCTAGTTTCATTCCTTTACAAGTGGTTGACCAGAGTTCCCAGCACCACTTGTTAAAGAGATTGTCTTTAATCCATTGTATATTCTTGCCTCCTTTGTCGAAGATAAGGTGTCCATATGTGCGTGGATTTATCTCTGGGCTTTCTATTTTGTTCCATTGATCTGTATTTCTGTCTTTGTGCCAGTACCATACTGTCTTGATAACTGTGGCTTTGTAGTAGAGCCTGAAGTCAGGTAGGTTGATTCCTCCAGTTCCATTCTTCTTTCTCAAGATCGCTTTGGCTATTCGAGGTTTTTTGTTTTTCCATACAAATTGTGAAATTATTTGTTCTAGCTCTGTGAAGAATGCTGTTGGTAGCTTGATAGGGATTGCATTGAATCTATAGATTGCTTTGGGTAGTATACTCATTTTCACTATATTGATTCTTCCAATCCATGAACATGGTATATTTCTCCATCTGTTAGTGTCCTCTTTGATTTCTTTCACCAGTGTTTTATAGTTTTCTATATATAGGTCTTTAGATTCTTTAGGTAGATATATTCCTAAGTATTTTATTCTTTCCATTGCAATGGTGAATGGAATTGTTTCCTTAATTTCTCTTTCTGTTTTCTCATTATTAGTGAATAGGAATGCAAGGGATTTCTGTGTGTTGATTTTATATCCTGCAACTTTACTATAGTCATTGATTAGTTCTAGTAATTTTCTGGTGGAGTCTTTAGGGTTTTCTATGTAGAGGATCATGTCATCTGCAAACAGTGAGAGCTTTACTTCTTCTTTTCCAATTTGGATTCCTTTTATTTCTTTTTCTGCTCTGATTGCTGTGGCCAAAACTTCCAAAACTATGTTGAATAGTAATGGTGAAAGTGGGCACCCTTGTCTTGTTCCTGACTTTAGAGGAAATGCTTTCAATTTTTCACCATTGAGGATAATGTTTGCTGTGGGTTTGTTATATATAGCTTTGATTATGTTGAGGTATGTTCCTTCTATTCCTGCTTTCTGGAGAGTTTTGATCATAGATGCAAAAATCCTTAACAAAATTCTAGCAATCAGAATCCAACAACACATTAAAAAGATCATACACCATGACCAAGTGGGCTTTATCCCAGGGATGCAAGGATTCTTCAATATCCGCAAATCAATCAATGTAATACACCACATTAACAAATTGAAAAATAAAAACCATATGATTATCTCAATAGATGCAGAGAAAGCCTTTGACAAAGACTTGTATTTCTATACACTAACAAAAAGTATCATAAATTAAGAAACAATCCCACTTATCATTGCATCAAAAAGGATAAAGTACCTAGGAATAAGCCTAAAAATGAGGGGGAAAAAAAAAAACAAACTTACTCCAGAAACTATAAGATTCTGATCAAAGCACAAGCAAATAAAAGAAATACTGTGTTTCTGAACTGAATGAATCAATATTGTTAAAATGACCATACTTCCCAAGACAATCTACAAATAAAACACAACCCTTATGAAATTATCGGTGGTATTTTTCACAGAACTAGAACAAATAATTCCAAAATATACATAAAAACAAAAGGACCCCAAATAGCCAAAACAATCTTGAGAAAGACTATAGCTGGAGGAATCACTTTCCCAGATTTCAAACTATACAAACTCTAGTAATCAAAATAGGACAGTACAGGTTAAAAAACGGACATAAAGATCAGTAGAATGAAATAGAAGCTCTGAAATGAACCCACTTATATAGGCAATTCATACATGACAAAGGAGGCAAGACCGTATCATGGGGAAAAGATAGTTTCTTTAATAAATGGTGTTTAGAAAACTGGACAGCGGTATACAAAAGAATCAAACTGGACTACTTTCTCACACCATATACAAAAATAAACTAAAAATGAATTAAAGACTTAGAGTAAGACTGGAAAGAACAAAGCTGCTTTCCTAGAAGAAAACATAAGCCATGCACTCTGACATTGGTCTTAGTGATATTTTCTTTTGGATTTGTCTCCTCAAGCATGGGATAAAAGGGGAATAAAGTTAAACAGAGTTACATTTAACTAATAAAAAAAAACTTCTGCACAATGAAAGAAACTATCAGTAAAATAAAAAGGCACCCCACTGAATGGGAGAAGATATTTACAAAGAATCTACCCCTTTATCTTCAGGTTCACCTCTTACCAAGTTGATGGTCTCATGGAGAAAGTTTTGCCAGTACAACATGTGGAAAGATGTGACTTGTGTTCTCATCAAATCCAGCTCTTCAACCAATCCAGTGGACTCTTGCATACTATATGGGAATGCTACCTCACAGACAGTCCTTCAAGACTTCAATAGGTAACTTTTCACCTAATTTTCTAGAGACAGAGAAAGTTACGCAAAATGATAAAACAGTGGAATTTGTTTCCACTGAAAGAATAAGGAAAAAAAAAAAAAAAACCTGAAAGATACAATTAGTGAAACAGAAACAAGTTACCAGCTAAAGAGTTTGAAGCATTAGTAATAAGACTACTGATTGAATTTGGAACAAGAAGAGAAATATCATGAGGATTTTAACAAGGAACTAGACAAAAAGAAGAAACAGAACAGAAGACTACAATACGTGAAATTTAAGAAGTCAAAGAAATTAACAGCAGAATATGTAATACAGATGATTGCATGAGTGCTCTGAAAGACAGAATAATAATAATCACCAACCAAAATGGCAAAAAGGAAAATAAATGACAAAATAAAAACTGCTTAAAAGATATCTGGGATAACAATAAGCATAGTAACACTTGCATCAAAGGGGTCCCAAAAATGAGAAGAGAGAATGGGGTCAATAATATATTTGATGAAAAAAAATTAAATAATATATTTGAAAAAATATATATGTGATGAAATTATTGCTGAACAATGATCAACTTGAAGAATGAAACAAATATCCAAGTATAGGAAGTACAGAGGGTCCAAAAAAAGATGAATTCAAAGTTACAGCAAGACATATCATAATTAAAATAGCAAAATTTAAAGATAAAGAGAATTATAAAAGCAGGAAGAAAAAAAAAAATCATGTACAAGAGAACTTCTATAAGATTGTCAAATAATTTGTCTGGAAACATTGTAGCCAGATGGAGAAAGCAATGGCACCCCACTCCAGTACTCTTGCCTGGAAAATCCCATGGACGGAGGAGCCTGGTAGGCTGCAGTCCATGGGGTCGAGAAGAGTCGGACACGACTGAGCGACTTCACTTTCACTTTTCACTTTCATGCACTGGAGAAGGAAATGGCAACCCACTCCAGTGTTCTTGCCTGGAGAATCTCAGGGACGGCGGAGCCTGGTGGGCTGCCGTCTACGGGATCACACAGAGTCGGACACGACTGAAGTGACTTGGCAGCAGTAGCAGCATTGTAGCCAGAAGAGAGCTTGGTAATAGAAAAACCTGCAACATATGATATTCTACTCCAACAAGATAATCATTTAGAATTGAAGGAAAGATGAAAATAAGCAAACACTAAATTAATTTATCAATAGGAAACCTACCCTAAAAATGTTAAGGGTCTTTTCTAAGTGGTGCTCAGCCTTCTTTATGGTCCAACTCTCACATGTATACATGACCACTGGAAAAACATAGCTTTGACTATTTGGATCTTTGTCGGCAAAGTGATGTCTATGATTTTTAATACTGTCTGTCGAGGTTTGCTATAGCTTTCCTTCCAAGGAGTAAGTGTATTTTAATTTTATGGCGACAGTCACTGTCTGCAGTGATTTTGGAGCCCAAGAAAAGAAAATCAATCACTGCTTCCACTGTTTCCCCTTCTATTTGCCATGAAGTGGTGGGACTGGATGCATGATCTTAGATTTTTGAATGTTGAGTTTTAACTCGGCCTTTTCACTTTCCTCTCTCAACTTCATCAAAAGACTCTTAAGTTCCTCTTCACTTTCTGCTGTTAGAGTCGTATCATCTGCCTATCTGAGGTTTTTGATATTTCTTCTTGAAATATTGATTACATCTGTGATTTGTCCAGCCTGGTATTTTTCATGATGTATTCTGCAGATAAGTTAAATAAACAGGGTGACAATGTACGGCCTTGATGTCCTTCTTTCCTAATTTTGAACCAGTCAGTTGTTCCATGTAAGATTCTAAATGCTGCTTCTTGATCCATATACAGATTTCTCAGGAGGCAGGTACAATATTCTGGTATTCCCATCATTTTAAGAATTATCCACACTTTGTTGTGACACACGGAGTCACAGGTAAAGAAGCAGAAGTAGATACTTTTCTGGAATTATCTTGCTTTTTCTATGATCCAACGATGTTGGCAATTTGATCTCTGGTTCCTCTAGCTCTTCGAAACCCATCATGTATATCTGGATGTTCTCGGTTCACATACTACTGAAGCCTTGATTGAAGGATTTTGTATAATATATAACAAGGATGTGAAATGAGCACAATTGTATGGTACTTTGAACATTCTTTGGCATTGTATTTCTTTGAGATTGGAATGGAACTTGGCATTTTTGAATCCCGTGGCCCATGCTGAGTTTTCCAAATTTGCTGACATACTGAAAATAGCACTTTATTAGAATCAATTGTTAGGATTTTAAATAGCTCAACTGAACTGGAATTTCATCACCTCCACTAACTTTGTTTGTAGTAAAGCTTCCTAAAACCCACTTGACTTCACACTCCAGGATGTGTGACCACACCATCGTGGTTAACCGGGTCATTATTTCTGTATAGTTCTGTATAGTTCTTCTGTATTCTTATCACTTCTTACTATCTTCTTCTTCTATTAGGTCTTTACTTTTTCTGCCCATTATCCTGCTCATCCATGTATGAAATGTTACCTTGATATCTCTGTTTTCTTGAGGATATCTCTAGTCTTTCTACTGTTTCCCTCTATTTCTTTTCATTGTTCATTTAAGAAGGCTTTCTTATCTCGCCATCTTCTGGAACTCTGCCTTTAGGTGAGTCTATCTTTCCCTTTCTCCTTTGCTTTTTGCTTCACTTCTTTCCTCAGCTATTTTTAAAGCCTCCTCAAACAATCACTTTGACTTCTTGTGTTTCTTTTTCTTTGGGATTATTTTGTTCATTGCCTCCTGTACAATGTCACGAACCTGTGTCCATAATTCTCCAGGCACTCTGTCTACCAGATCTAATCCCTTGAATCTATTCATCACCTCCAGTGTATAATCATAAGAGATTTAATGCAGGTCACAACTGAATGCCTAGAGGTTTTCTCGACTTTCTTCAATTTAAGCCTGAATTTTGCAATAAAGAACTCTTGATTTGAGCCACAGTCAGCTCCAGATCTTGTTTTTGCTGACTGTATAGAGGCTTCTCCATCTTTAGCTGCAAAGAATATAATCAACCTGATATCATTATGAGGAGTTGGTGATGTCTATGTGCAGAATCCTATCTTGTATTGTTGGTAAAGGGTGTTTGCTATGACCAGTGTGTTCTCTTGACAAAACTCTTTGCCCTGCTTCATTTTGTACTCAATGACCAACCTTGCCTGTCACTCCAGATATGTCTTGACTTCCTACTTTTGCATTCCAATTCCCTATGAAGAAAAGGAAATCTTGTGTGTGTGTGTGTTTTCGCTCTAAAAGGTCTTATAGGACACTTCAATTTCAGCTTCTTCAGCATTTGTAATTGGGGCACAGATTTGGATTACTGTGATGTTCAGTACTGTGCCTTGGAAACAAACAGAGATCATTCTGCCTTTTTATTTATTTTTAATTTTATTTTATTTTTAAACTTTACATAATTGTATTAGTTTTGCCAAATATCAAAATGAATCTGCCACAGGTATACATGTGTTCCCTATCCTGAACCCTCCTCCCTCCTCCCTCCCAATACCATCCCTCTGGGTCATCCCAGTGCACCAGACCCAAGCATCCAGTATCGTGCATGGAACCTGGACTGGCAACTTGTTTCATACATGATATTTTACATGTTTCAATGCCATTCTCCCAAATCTCCCCACCCTCTCCCTCTCCCACAGAGTCCATAAGACTGTTCTATATATCAGTGTCTCTTTTGCTGTCTCGTACACAGGGTTATTGTTACCATCTTTCTAAATTCCATATATATGTGTTAGTATACTGTATTGGTGTTTTTCTTTCTGGCTTACTTCATTCTGTATAATAGGCTCCAGTTTCATCCACCTCATTAGAACTGATTCAAATGTATTCTTTTTAATGGCTGAGTAATACTCCATTGTGTATATGTACCACAGCTTTCTTATCCATTCATCTGCTGATGGACATCTAGGTTGCTTCCATGTCCTGGCTATTATAAACAGTGCTGCGATGAACATTGGGCTACACGTGTCTCTTTCCCTTCTGGTTTCCTCAGTGTGTATGCCTTTTTAAAGACTGTACTCATATAATTCATTCTGGATTATTTTGTTGACTGTAAGAGTTACCCCATTTCTTCTAAGAGCTTCTTGCCCATAGTAGTGGGCAAGAATATAATGGTCATCTGTATTAAATTCGCCCATTCACATATATTTTAGTTCACTGATTCCTAGGATGTCAATAGTCACTTGCCATCTCCTGCTTTATCATGTCCAATTTACCTTGATTCATCAACCTAGCATATCAGGCCCCTATGCAATATTATTCTTTACAACTTCAGACTTTACCTTCAACACCAGACACATCCACAACTGAACATTGTTTCTACTTTGGCCCAGCAATTTCATTCTTTCTAAACTATTAGCAATGACACAAATTGAAGAGGAATTAAAGAACCTCTGAATGAAGGTTAAAGAGGAGAATGAAAATGCTGACTTAAAACTCAATATTTAAAAAACTAAGATCATGGCATCTGGTCCTATCACTTCATGGCAAATAGATAGGAAAAAAATTGGGAAATTGGAAGATTTTAGCTTCTTGGGCTCTAAAATCACTCCAACCATGAAATTAAAAGATGTACGCTCCTTGGAAGAAAAGCTTTGAAAAACCTAGACAGTATATTACAAAGCAGAGACCTATCTTTGCTGACACAATTCTGTATAGTCAAAGTTATAGTTTTTCAGTAGTCATGAACAGATGTGAGAATTGGATCATAAAGAATGCTGAACACCAAAGAATCAATGCTTTGAATTGTGGTGTTGGGGAAGACTCTTGAAAGTCCCTTGGGGAGCAAGGAGATCACACCAGTTAATCCGAAAGGAAATCAACCCTGAATATTCATTGAAAGGGCTGATGCTGAAGCCCTGATATTTTGCTCACCTGATGCAAAAAGCTGACTCATAGGGAAGGACCCTGAGGCTGGGACAGATGGAAGGCAGGAAGAGAAGGGGGCAATGGAGGATGAGATGGTTGGATGGCAACACCAACTCAATGGAAATAAGTTTTAGCAAACTCCAGAAAATAATAAAGGCCAAAGATGCCTGGCATGCTGCAATCCATAGGGTCACAGAGAATCAGACGACTAGCGACTGACCAACAACAACCACTTCCCCAATAGCATATTGGACACCTTCCAACCTGGGGAGCTCATCTTCCATTGTCATATCTTTTTGCCTTTTTAAACTGTTTATGGGCTTCTTAGGCAAGAATACTGATGTGGTTGCCATTCCCTCCTCCAGTGGACAATATTTTGTCATAAATCTTTGCTGTGACCTACCTATCTGTCTTGGTTGGGCCTGCCCTGCATGGTTCATAGCTTCATTGCATTACACAAGCCCCTTTGCCATGACAAATCTCTGATAAAATTTAGCCAGGCTCATTAAGAAAGAAATAGAGGACCTAAATAAATAAATCAATAAATGAAGGAAGAAAAATAACAACTAGTATCACAGAGATATAAAATCAGAAAAGAATAGTATGAAGAATTATGTGCCAACAAATTGGACAACCTTGAAGAAAGGAACAAGATTCTAGAAATATACAATCTTGAAAGATTGAATCAGGAAGAAATAGACAATCTGATGAGCTAGATCACTAGTATTGAAACTAAATTTGTAGTAATAGTAAAAAAAAAAAAAAAAAACCTGTCAGCAAACAAAAGTGTATGAAAAGTCTTCACAGCAGAATTCTCCCTAAGACATAAAGAAAGCTAATACCTATTCTCTTCAAACTATTTCACAAATATGAAGAAAATGTAACACTGTCAAATTCATTCTGTGAGGTAAAAATTACTCTGATACCTAAACCAGAAATAGATTTTACAAAAAATGATAGGCCATATACATAAATGCAAAATATACATAATATACATAAATTAAAAATCCTTGAAAAAATATTGACACTAAATTCAACCTTACATAAAAAAGTATTATGAAACCATGATCAAGTATTATTTATTTCACATATGCAGTGCTGACTTAATATCCACTCAATCAATGTGATACACCACACTAATAAGAGGAAAAATAAAAATCATATTAAGTACTTAATTTTTTGAAAGTCGTTCAGTCATGTCCAACTCTCTGCAACCCCATGGACTACACAATCCATTGAATTCTCCAGTCCAGAGTACTGGAGTGGGTAGCCTTTCCCTTCTCCAGAGGATCTTCCCAACCCAGAGATCGAACCTAGGTTTCCTACATTGCAGGCAGATTCTTTACCAGCTGAGCCACAAGGGAAGTCCTAAGATCTTAAAGCATTTGACAAAACCATTTGATAAAAGATAAAAGTCAAGATCCATTTGGGACAAAACCCCACAACTAACATCAAACTCAATTGTGAAAAGCTGAAAACTTTTTCATTAAATTCAGGAACCAAACAAGGATGTCCACTCTCATCACATTTGTTCAACATAGTATTGCAAGCCATAGCCACAACAATCAGATAATAAGAATACATAAAAGACCTATAAATTGGAAGGAAAGAAGTAACATTGTCACCTTTCAGACAACATAATACTATATATACAAGACATTAACATTTAGACCAAAAAAACAAAGCTATTAGTGCTAATAAATGAATTTAATAACATTGCACGACACAAGATTAATACACAGAATTCTGTCATTTTTCTATACACTAATAATTAACTATCAGAGTGTAAAATGTAAAGAAAAAATTCCTTAATCTCAAGATAAGTATCTAGGAGTAAACTAAACCAAGGAGTTGAAAGATCTAGACTCTGAAAACTATAAAACATTATGAAGGAATTTGAAAGCAATAAAAAGTAATGAAAAGATATCTTGTGTCTTTGATTAGAAGAATTAATATTTTAAAATGTCCATATTACACAAAAGGATCTATAAATTTTATGCAAATCTTATCAAAATATCCATGACATTTTTCACAGAACTAGAACAAATAATCCTAAAATTTATATTAACCAAAAAGACTGCAAATTTCCATAACAATTTTGAGCAAAAGATGGAACACAAGAGAGAGCCTAGAAATACATGTACCTATCATCAGTTAATCTTTGATAAAGGAACCATAATAATAAATGGAGAGATGTCAGTCTCTTCCATGCATCTGTTGGGTAAACCTGACAGCTGAATGTAAAATAATGAAATTAGAGCTTTTCCTCACATCATCTTAAAACAAAACAAACAAACAAAATAACTTCAAAATGTAAAAAAGACTTAAGTGACCCCTGAAACCACAAAACTCCTAGAAGAGAATGTGAGTAGAACACTCTTTAACATAAATTGTAACAATTATTATTTTATCTGAACCTAAGACAAAAGAAACAGCAAAAGTAGGAAAAAAACAAAAGCAAACACCTATGTAATCCCCTCAAAAACAAAACAAAACCCTGGAACTTCATTAAAAGTGTTTATACAGCAAAAGCGGAGAAGGCAATGGCAACCCACTCCAGTAGTCTTGCCTGGAAACTCCCATGGACGGAGGAGCCTGGTAGGCTGCTGTCCATGGGGTCAGAAAGAGTCGGACACGACTGAAGTGATTTAGCAGCAGCAGCAGCAGCATACAGCAAAGGAAACCATCAACCAAAAGAAAAAAAAAATTGCCGCTTTGGAAAATATTTGTGAATTATATGACTAATAAGAGATTAATATCTAAAATAAACAGCTGTTATAAATCAATATAAAAAAACCTGATTACAAAAATGATAGAAAGACCTGAATACACTTTTTTTTTCCAAAGAAGATATATTTAATGAACAAACACAAGAAAAAGTGCTCAACATCACTGATCATCAGAGAAACTATCTTAAAACTATGATGTGATATCAGCTCACACCTGTCAAAATGGTTATCTTCAAAAAGTGTACAGACAATAAATATTGGCAAGAATGTGGAGAAAAGGAAATTCTAGTACAGTGTTGATGAAAATGTTTATACACACACACACACAAACATGCACATAATGGAATATTACCTAAACATAAAAATCACTCTAATGACAGAAAGTGAAGAGGAACTAAAAAGCCTCTTGCTGAAGGAGAGAGAGGAAAGTGAAAAAACTGGCTTAAAACTCCACATTCAAAAACTAAGATCATGGCATCTGGTCCCATCACTTCATGGCAAACAGACGGGGAAAAATTGAAACAATGACAGACTTTATTGTCTTAGGCTCCAAAAATCACTGCAGACAGTGACTTCAGCCAAGAAATTAAAAGATGCTTGCTCCTTGGAAGAAAAGCTATGACAAATCTAGACAGCATATTAAAAAGCAGAGACAGCACTTTTCCAACAAAGCTCCATATAGTCAAAGCTATGTTCTTTGCAATAGTCTTGTACAGATGTGAGAGTTGGACCATAGAGAAGGCTGAGGGTTGAAAAATTGATGCTTTTGAACTGTGGTGCTGGAGAAGACTCTTGAGTCCCTTGGACACAAGGAGATCAAACCAGTCAATCCTAAAGGAAATCAACCTGGAAGGACTGATGCTGAAGCTGAAGCTCCAGTACTTTGGCCACCTGATGTGAAGGGACAAATCACTGAAAAACCCTGATGCTAGGAAAGACTGAGGGCAGGGGGAGAAGGGGGCAACAGAGGATGAGTTGGTTGGATGGCATCATCAACTCAATGGACATAAGTTTGTGGAAGATCCAGGAGATAGTGAAGGACAGGGAGGTCTCACAAGCTGCAGTCCATGGAGTCACAAAGAGTCAGACAAGACTGAGAGACTGAACAGCAACAAAAAAAAAGTGTACTTCTGTTATTTGCAACAAAATGAATGAACTTTGAGGGTATTATGCTTAATGAAATGTCAGACAGAAAAGCAGAAACACTGTATGTTATCACTTGTATGTGAAATCTTAAAAATACAACACACAAATTAATACACCAATAGAGATACAGACCCACAGATAAGGAGAACAAAGCAGTGATTAGCAGTAGGGAGAGAAGGGGAGAGGGGCAAGATGAAGTTATGAGATTAAGGGACACAAACTACCATGCATAAAATAAGTAAGCAACAAGGATATATTGCACAACTTGGAGAAATATAGGTATTATTTTATAATAATTGAAATATCTATAAAACTTTAATCACTATGGTATACACTTATAAATCAATTAGAAACATATATAGTTACAATGCAAATTTTTAAAGTCATATTTTTTGACAGCTCATAGTACAGCAGAGGTTAATAATCTGATATTCTCTGTTGTTTTGATTATGTCCAGTAGCTGAGGAGAACTACTAATAGCCACAGAAAGTATGAAGCAGCTGGACCAGAGCAGAAACAATGCTCAGTTGTGGATGTATCTGGTGATGAAAGTAAAATCCAATGCTGCAAAGGACAGTTGCATAGGAGCCTGGAATGTTAGATGTATGAATCAGGATAAATTGGATGTAGTCAAGCAGGAGACGGTAAGAATAAACATCGAAATCTTAGGGATCAGTGAACTAAAATGAACAGTAATGGGTGAATTTAATTCAGAAGACCATTATATCTACTACTGTGGGCAACAATGCTATAGAAGAAATAGAGTAGCCCTCATAACTAACAAAAGAGTCCAAAATGCGGTATTTGAATGTAACCTCAAAAATTACAGAACGATCTGTTCGTTTCCAAGGCAAGCCATTCAACATCAGAGTAATCCAAATCTATGCCTTTACCACTGATGCCGAAGAAGCTGAAGTTGATCAGTTTTATGAAGACCTAGAAGAACTTCTAGAACTAACACCAAAAAATAAAAAAAGAAATAAAGAAAAGAAAAAGATGTTCTGTTCATCATTGGGGATTGGAATGCAAAAGTAGGAAGTCAAGAGATACCTGGAGTAACAAGCAAGTTTGACCTTGGAGATTAAAATGAAGCAAGACAAATGCTAACTGAATTCTATCAAGAGAATGCATTGGTCATAGCAAATACCCTTTTTCAACAACACAAGAGACAACTTTATACCTGGACATCACCAAATAGCCAATACCAAAATCAAATTGATTACATTCTTAGTAGCTAAAGATGAAGAAGTTGTATAAATTCAGCAAAAAAAAGACCTGGAGCTGACTGTGACTCAGATCATCAGCTTCTCAAAGCAAAATTCAGGCTTAAACTAAAGAAAGTGGAGAAAATCACCAGGCTAGCCAGGTATGACTTAAATCAAATCTCCTGCAAATATGCAGTGGAGGTAACAGATTCAAGGGATTAGTACTTGCAGTGCGCCTGAAGAACTATGGACAGAGGTCCATAATATTGTACAGGAGGCAGAGAATAAAACAATCCCAAAGAAAAAGACAAGCAAGAAGGCAAAGTGGTTATCTGAGGAGGCCGTACAAATAGCTAAAGAAAGAAGAGAAGTGAAAAGCAAGGGAGAAAGGGAAAGGTATATCCAACTAAATGCAGATTTCCAAAGAACAGCACAGAGAGACAAAAAGTCATCCTTCAATGAAGAGTGTCTGTATAAAACTAGAAGAAAACAGAAGGGGAAATACTAGAAATCTCTTTAGGAAAATTGGAAATATCAAGAGAATATTTGCCCAAAGAAGGGCACAATAAAGGACAAAAATGGTAGACACCTAGTAGATGCTAAAGAGATCAAGAAGAGATGGAAAGAATACATGAAGAGCTGTACAAAAAAGATCCAAATAAGCCAGATTATGCCAATGGTGTGGTCAGTCACCCAGAGCTAGACATTCTGGAGAGTGAAATCAAGTGGGCCTTAGGAAGCACTGCTGTTAATAAAGCTAGTGGATGCGACAGAAATGCAGTAGAACTATTCAAAATCCTAAAGAATGATGCCATCAAGGTGCTGCATTCAATATGTTAGTAAATAAGGAAGACCCAGAAGTGGCCACAGGACTGGAAAATTTCAGTCCTCATCCCAGTTCTCAAGAAGGGTAGTGCTAAAGAATGTGCTAACCATCAGACAATTGCACCCATCTCCCATGCTAGTAAGGTTATGCTTAAAATCTTGCAAGCTAGACTTCAGCATTGTGCAAACAAAGAACATTCAGATGTCCAAGATGGGTTTAGAAAAGGATGAAGAACCAGAGATCAAATTGCCAACCTTTGTTGGATCATAGAAAAAGCCAGGGAATTCCAGAAAAAAAACATCTACCTCTGTTTCATTGGCTATGCCAAAGCCTTGACTGTGTGGATCATAATAAACTGTGGAAAGCTCTTAAAGAGATGGGAATACCAGACCATCTTACCTGTCTCCTGAGAAACCTGTATGCGGGTCAAGAAGCAACAGTTAGAACTCTGTATGAAAGAAATGATTGGTTCAAGATTGAGAAAGGAGTACACCAGGGCTGTCTGCTATCACTCTGTTTGTTTAATCTATATGCTGAGCAAATCATAAGAAATGCCAGGCTGGATGAGTTACAAGCTGGAAACAATATAGGTGGCAGAAACGTCAACAACCACAGATATACAGATGATACCACTCTAATTCCAGAAAGGTAAGAGGAACTAAAGAGGCTCTTGATGAGGGTGAAGGAGAGTGACAGAGCTGGCTTAAAACTAACATTAAAAAAATAATAAGAAGATCATTGCATCCAGTCCCATTATTTCATGGCAAATAGAGGGGGATAAGGTGGAAGCAGAGACAGATTTCCTCTTCTTGGGCTCTAAAATCACTGCGGATGGTGACTTCAGCCATGAAATCAGAAGACTTTTGCTTACTGGCAGGAAAGCTATGACAAACCTGGACAATGTTGAAAATAAGAGACATTACTCCGCTAACAAAGGTCTGTATGGTCAAGGCTATGGTCTTCCCAGTGGTCAGCTATAGTTTTAAGAGCTGGACTGTAAAGAAGGCAGAGTGCCAAAGAATTGACGCCTTTGAACTGTGGTGCTGGAGAAGACTCCTGAGAATCCCTTGTATAGCAAGGAAATCAACCCTGGATATCCATTGGAAGGACTGATGCTGAAGCTGAAACTCCAGTATTTTGGTCATCTGATGCAAATAGCTGACTCTTTGGAAAAGTCCCTGAATCTGGGAAATATGGAGGGCAGAAGGAGAAGAGGGTGTCAGAAGTTGAGAAGGCTGGCTGGCATCACTAACGTAATGGACATGAACTTGGGCAAACTTGTGGAGATGATGAGGGACATAGAGGCCTGGAGTGCTGCAGTCCACGGGTCTCAAAGAGTTGGACATGACTGAATAACAACAATGAGTTCTACAGAAGCCCCAGAGAAATCTTAAAGCATTTGTATAATTGTGCTGCTCAGGCTATATAAATAGAAATGCCATTTTGTAGGGAGAAACATTAATCATTACTTTCATATATCAGCAGTTTTGCATACACATTTTCTGGAAAAGGTATAAAGGGAAATAACCTTGAACAATCACCTCAAATATACATAAAATTTTAACATATTAATGTATGAGTAAAGGGGAAAATCATATTCACATTCTGTTTGAATTCTTCTAAAAACTTTAATCAAATAATAGAATTGCAGATAACTCATTTGTAAACTGAATTAATAGCTTCTCTCAGTCCACATAATTATGAAATTGTGTTATTCTTAAAATTATACCATTCATCATGCACTTAAAATATACTGTCATTCATTATCTGCTATATTTAATCATAAAATAAAAAAAATTAGAGTTTTATGAAATTTATCTCAAGATGTTACTCTGATTGAAAATATGTTTTAATAGTATATTTTCTTTATCTTCAATATTGTAAACACTCAAATATATTTACCTTCTGCAGATTTTCCTAGAATTTATATGATAAACTTAACAATAAATTGTTTAATATATAAACTGGTTTCAGTAAACTACAGTTCAGGGCAAAACTTGTGATGTTTGGACTTCAATTACTTTGAAATTGATCCATTTAGCCAAATCTCCCTTCATTTTTCCCAGTGTTAGAAGATAACTTGGGAGATATGAGTCAGGATTGAGTCTTCTATTTTTAGATAGCTCTAAGAGATTTTAGAAATGCAAAAATTACTTTTATTCATCTCTCTCTGAACACTACTGACTCAATATATTCTTGTTTTCCCAGTTAATTTCTTTCAAATACTAAGGGGAAAACAGATTATAAATAACAACTATTTCTTATAGTCAGTTCATAAAGGTCAGTTTTCCTAAATCCTTAAGTGCAGAGGGAAATCTTTTTTTAAAAAATTTACTACAAAATATGACAAAATGAATCAAAGAAGAACTAGCTAAATAGAGAGATATCCCATGTTTATGATATGAAAGTGAAAGTCACTCAGTCATGTCCAACTCTTTGTAACCCCATGGATTATACAGTCCATGGAAATTCTCCAGGCCAGAATACTGGAGTGAGTAACCGCTCCCTTCTCCAGGAGATCTTCCCAACCCAGGAATCAAATGCAGGTCTTCCACATTGCAGGCAGATTCTTTACCAGCTGAGCCACTGGGAAGCCCTATCATGTTTATGATAGGAATATTCAATATTGTCAAGATGTTAGTTCTTTGCAGTTTGATTTATAGATTCAATACAATCCAAACCAAAATTTCAGCAAGCAAGTATACAGACACACACACAGACACATTATTGTTATTATTTAGTCGCTAAGTCATGAATGTTTTTTTGGGAACCTATGGACTATAGCCTACCAGGACCTTCTCTCCATCAGATTTCCCAGGCCAGATTACTGGAGTGGGTTGCTATTTCCCTCTCCAGGGGATCTTCCCAGTTCAAGAATCAAACTCACATTTCCTGTCTTGGCAGGCAGATTCTTTACCACTGAGCCAAAGGGAAGCCCATGTGTGTGTGTGTGCGCTTCTAACAAAGAAGCAAATGCCATTTCCTTCTCCAGGGGATCTTCCCAACCCAGGGATCGAACCCAGATCTCCCGCATTGTAGACAGACGCTTAACTGTCTGAGCCACCAGGGAAGATTAGTTTTTTCATAATCAGTTATGAGAAAATTATCTTTTTTCCATTTTACTAGCTTTGCTTCTTTGTTAGAATAATTTTACTGGTTTAGTGTATTTTGTATGGGCCTATTTATAAGTTTTCTCTTCTACTCTATTGATCAATTTTTCTACTCTGTTACCAGACAACACTGTCCCGAGCACTGTATCTTTGTAGTAAGTCTTGAGACTGGGTAGCATCAGTCCTCCAGCAATGAGTTTGTTGAGATAATGTATTAGCCAGTACTATATATAAAGGTTTGGCCAAAAAGTTTGTTTAGGCTTTTCCATATGATGATTCCAAAAACTCAAATGAACATTTTGGCTAACCCAATATATATGTGCATATATTTATACGTACACACACACACACACACACACACACAAAATCATTGAGAAGCTGGACTTCATTAAAATTAAACATGTTTGACCTGCAAAAAAAAATGTCTAGAGAATGAGAGGATAACCGAGAGACTAAACAGAAATATTTGGAAATTATGAATTTTTTCAGTTACTCATAAAACTAAACATTCTCCCACCTTATGATCCAGAAATTGTGCTCAATGGTAATTATCCATAGGAGTTTAACACTTCAGTTCAGTTCAGTCACTCACTCATGTTCGACTCTATGCAACCCCATGAACTGCAGCACTCCAGGCCTACTTGTCCATACCCAACTCCCAGAGTTCACTCAAACTCACGTCCATCAAGTCAGTGATGCTATCCAGCCATCTCATCCTCTGTCGTCCCCTTTCTCTCCTGCCCCCAATCCCTCCCAGCATCAGAGTCTTTTCCAATGAGTCAACTCTTCACATGAGATGGCCAAAGTACTGGAGTTTCAGCTTTAGGATCATTCCTTCCAAAGAACACCCAGGACTGATCTCCTTTAGAATGGACTGGTTGGATCTCCTTGCAGTCCATGGGACCCTCAAGAGTCTTCTCCAACACCAGAGTTCAAAAGCATCAATTCTTCGGTGCTCAGCTTTCTTCACAGTCCAACTCTCACATCCATACATGACCACTGGAAAAACCATAGCCTTGACTAGACGGACCTTTGTTGGCAAAGTAATGTCTCTGCTTTTCAATATGCTATCTAGGTTGGTCATAACTTTCCTTCCAAGGAGTAAGCGTCTTTTAATTTCATGGCTGCAATCACCATCTGCAGTGATTTTGGAGCCCCCCTAAAAATAAAGTCTGACACTATTTCCACTGTTTCCCCATCTATTTCCCATGAAATGATGGGACCAGATACCATGATCTTAGTTTTCTGAATATTGAGCTTTTAGCCAACTGTGCTTATAAACACACAAAAACTTACATGCAAGTTTTTTATAGTAGCTTTAGTCACAATTTCCCATATTCGGAAGCAACTAAACTGTCTTTCTGTCAGTGAATAGATAAATAAATGGTTCTATATCCAATAATGGAATGCTGTACAATACTAAGAAAAAAGAGATAAAGTCATGAAAAGACATGGAGGCATTTTAAGTGCATATTACTAAATGAAAGCAGCTATATCTAAAAAGGCTATGTACTATATTATAACAACCATATTGACATTTTGGAAAAAGCAAAACCATGGAAACAGTAAAAATATCAGTGTTTGCCAGAGATTGGGAATGTAGAGGAATAGTTAGAGCACAAAGGATTTAGGGAATTGAAATTATTAATACTATGTATAATACTATAACCATGGATACATCTATTATAAATCCATCCAAAGCTATAGAATGTACAACACTAAGAGTGAACCCTAATGGAAACTGTGGACTTTGTATTACAATGATGTCAACATAGGCTTCTGAATTAAAAAAAAAAAAAAAAAAAATATATATATATATATATATATATATACCCATTGTAGGTAGGGGGAATGCTAACTGTGGAGGAGGCTATACATATGTGGGGCCAGGGTGTATATGGAAAATCTGTGCACCTTCTTATTAGTATTCTCTGAACCTAAAACTATTCTAAAATATGAAGTCTATTAAAGAATAAAAATATTTATGTCAAGTCATGCTGTGTAGCAACAGAAATTAAACTTCAACTTTACAAGGTATAGTCATTATAATCTCAAAAGATTTACCCTTTTCAGTCCAAAGTATACCTTATTATAGGATAATCTTCACACCAGTTTTTATTAAGAATTGATTTCTTTTTCTTATCTTACCAACTTCTGACAGATGTGCACATAGTAAATATTTTCCTTTAGAATTTCACAGTGGCCTAGTGACTTAAAAACATTTCAAAGTTTATCATGTTAATAACAAAGTGCAAAGGAGATTATAGGATTGCATTCTTCTTCATTTAGAAATAGAAATATCATTGATTTACAAAAATAAAACATCATAAGAAAAAATTAAGCAAATAAAGATAGTAGATAAAATAAAGAAGGAAAATAGGTGAATAGAGGAGAAGAATAGAGGAAAACTATAATTCTGAAATTTAATTCTAGCTGGATTATCAAGTAGTGTGTTCTTTCAGAATTGATACTGACATAGCAATAGGACAGGATAGTTTGCAGGTAAAGATTTCTTCAGATTAATGGAACAAACTTGCAGTTTCTTCCAGATCTTTAATCTGCTAGTAAATAGTTCTGTTATCTGAGATTTATATCAATCTTTTGCTTTAAAGATCTTGGGCTTTAAATTCTGTTGAGTAACTCAATAGCTGTTTGACTTTCCTGAAATTTGCTTCCTAAAGAGAGCACATATATAAAAAAAGATGTAAAAGTCACCAGAAGCAGGGTTCTATGAAATTTAAAACCACCAAGTCACCTGTACAAAATGTGAAAAATAATTATTTGAAAGATAGCCTAACACACTGTGTTAATGAGGAGAAAACATATGAAACAAATTCTTGTTTAGCTGGCATTTCTTTATGGAGTAATTTCTTCGAAATCATATCCAACTTTCTACTTATTTATCAACTGGGGTGTATGGATCAATGAATTTCTCAATAGAATAAGACAGCCATACAACTTATTATTAAGATAGGTGGGACTACAAATCAATCATTTTTTCTCCTCTTATAACCCATTGTTTATAAAATGAATAATAGTACATTCTGAGGAGGAAGTAAACACTCAAGAATAGTTTAGCAACTGTAAAATTTGTATTTACTCTGCATTGTCCCAGCTTGGGCTATTCTAGAAGAGTTACTTGCATTAAAGAAAAAGAAAATCTCATATTTATGATACATAAATACTTTTTATAATGTAGTAAAAATGAATTACTATAAGAATAAAAAAGGATATAGAATTATCCAAAATTATCAATAAATTCAACAATATCCCTCACAATGTTTCCTAACAAATATGATCAGAACAAGCAAAACATAGAAAAATTAGAAAGAAATCAATAAAAATGTACATGTTGCTTATTGAAAGTACACTTGTAGACAGTTAATAAAAAATAATTAACATATCACCTCACACTTATTGTAACTTCCCTGGTGGCTCAGAGGTTAAAGCATCTGTCTCCAATGCGGGAAACCTGGGTTCGATCCCTCGGTCGGGAAGATCCCCAGGAAAAGGAAATGGCAACCCACTCCATTATTCTAGCCTGGAGAATCCCATGGACGGAGAAGCCTGGTAGGCTACAGACCACAGGGTCACAAAGAGTCAGACATGACTGAGCGACTTCACTTACTTACTTACTTATATTCATAAGTAAATACAAATTACAAAGAGATAATTCTCTATATAAAATGCCTATATGCGCATTTTGAAAAATGTGTATATGAATATTGAATTTTAAGGTGACATATCTTGCCTGTTAATTTATCTAGTACAGATCAGACTGACAGAATGATTATTACCAATATTAAAACTGTTAACAACTTTATACTAGAGAACCCAATCTTCCTGAATTACACTTATGGAGATAAAAAATAATAATTTTCTGAAAATTCAGGATATTTATTTTAAAATTTTTATTAAAAATTTAGTAAAAGTGCTGTTCTCTTAATAATTTTTTTGGTTATTTATTAGCTTGCTTAGGGAACAGTCCAGTGTTGCTATAGAATATATAAGTAGAAACTCATGCTTTTTGTTTATTAAACATATCCATTAGACCCAAAGAGCTTTTCCAATATTTTTAGTGAAAGTTATCTTAGAAATGCTCTTAGAAAGTTATCTATGAGAAACATGGGCTGGATGAAGTGCAAGCTGGAATCAAGATTGCTGGGAGAAATATCAATAACCTCAGATATGCAGATGACACTACTCTCATGGCAGAAAGTGAAGAACTAAAGAGCCTCTTGATGGAAATGAAAGAGGAGAGTAAAAAAGTTGACTTAAGCCTTTTTAAGCTTAACATTCAGAAAACTAAGATCATGGCATCTGGTCCCATCACTTCATGGCAAATAGATGGAGAAACAGTGGAAACAGTGGCAGACTTTATTTTCTTGGGCTCCACAATTATTGCAGATGGTGACTGCAGCCATGATATTAAAAGATGCTTGCTCCTTGGAAGAAAAGTTGTGACCAACCTAGACAGCATGTAAAAAGGCAGAGACATTACTTTGCCAACAAAGGTCTGTCTAGTCAAGGATATGGTTTTTCCATTAGTAATGTATGGATGTGAGAGTTGGACTGTAAAGAAAGCTGAGCACCGAAGAATTGATGCTTTTGGACTGTGATGTTGGGGAAGACTCTTGAGAGTCCCTTGGACTGCAAGGAGATCCAACCAGTCCATCCTAAAGGAAATCAGTCCTGAATGTTCATTGGAAGGACTGCTGTTGAAGCTGAAACTCCAATACTTTGGCCACCTGATGTGAAGAACTGACTCACTGCAAAAGACCCTGATGCTGGGAAAGATTGAAGGCAGGAGGAGAAGGAGATGACAGAGGATAAGATGGTTGAATGGTATCACCAACACAATGGACATGAATTTGACTAAACTCTGGGAGTTGGTGATGAACAGGGAGGCCTGGCATGCTGCAGTCAATGGGGTCACAAAGAGACACGACTGAGCGACTGAACTGATCTTAGAAATCAATTATTCCAAACTTCTCTTTCCAGATGAGAAATATAGAATAAGAAAGTTAATTATCATGCATAGAGTGCCGGGGGAAGATTATTTTCAAAGATAGATGCCATGATTTCTCACTTTTGCAATGGAATTTGCTTTTCTTCTTGTCAGTGGGTGTAATATATTTCTCCCACACTGAATATGGCTGGCCTGTGATTTAAGTAGGATGAGGTAGAATGACTTTGGAGACTAGGTTTTAAGAAGTCTTATAACTTCCTTTCACATCCTCATAAGAAGCCTCAGGTACCATATAAAGAAACCTAGATTGTAATACCGGAGAAGGCAATGGCACCCCGCTCCAGTACTCTTGCATGGAAAATCCCATGGAAGAAGGGGCCTGGAGGGCTGAAGTCCATGGGGTCGCTGAGGGTTGGACTCAACTGAGCGACTTCACTTTCACTTTTCACTTTCATGAATTGGAGAAGGAAATGGCAACCCACTCCAGTGTTCTTGCCTGGAGAATCCCAGGGACGGGGGAGCCTGGTGGGCTGCCGTCTATGGGGTCACACAGAGTTGGACACGACTGAAGTGACTTAGCATAGCATAGATTGTAATACTGAGGAGGCTAGATGTAAATAAATACTCTGTAGAATGGAGGGTTGCAAAACCATGCAAGGAAAGAGAAGTTCTTATGAAAAATGGATTATGAGTGCAAAGAAGTCTCAACATTCCAAACATCCTAGATGTAGGATTAGACATATCAAGCCATATTAAGTCTTCAACCTCAATGAGGAGCAAAGAAAACCTATCAGTATTAAGCCCTCTTGAATGACTGCTCACAGGAAAAAACAAAATGACTGCTGTTTTAAGTCATCAAGTTTGGAATAGTTTAAGTCATTAAATTTTGAAGTAGTTTGTTATTCAGTGGGTTTTCCTGGTGGCTCAGATGGTAAAGAATCTGCCTGCAATTCAGGAGGCCTGGGTTCAATCCCTGGATCAGGAAGGTGCCCTGGAGAAGTGAAGGGTGACCCACTCCAGTATTCTTGCCTAGAGAATTCCATGGACAGAGGAGCCAGGCGAGCTACAGGTTGCAAACAGTTGAACATGACTGAACGACTAACACACTTTGCTATTCAGCAATTAATGAGACTAAGAGTACTCATGAACTAGGCAATTAAAAATAAGAGATAGCATATAATTACAAGTACACAGTTTAGATGTGATTAGTGATAAATTCATACTGAATTATCTTTAAGAACATTATAAGCACCATATTGGCATAAATTCAAGATGTCACTAGAACAGTGGAAAGTACATAAAGAGTAATAGATTAGCAAATATTTCACAAAAGAAGTGACAGTGGAACCAATTTTCACTCAATCCCTCATTTACTCATCAAATATTTAATGGACACATCTCCTGTGCATTGTAATGAAGGGAAACATCTAATATTTTGTCACAAAAGAAGTGATGTTCTAAAAACTGGATTGAAGAATCCTATGAAGAAATGTTATGAACTTGAAGAATTAGGTAGGAATTATATCACAGAAGATTATCAAATGATTCTAAAGACTTTAGACTTCTGTCTTTGTAAAATGGGAAAATACCTCAGAGCATTTATCTTGTAACAAATCATTTGAAATCTAAAGAATGAAAAAATTAAACTTCTGGGCTCTTATAAGAAGGGATCAGCTATTATTAGGTGGTTGAATGGATCTACTAAAGGAAGAAGATTAATGAAAAGCACACAACATTCCATGAATTAAAGACTATCATTTTAAAATTACTTATACAAAATCCAAATGCCAGATTTTAATAAATGCATCAAAATCAGTTTAGATCTAAGTTTCCCAATGCAAGTACTCCTAAGCTTGATTACCATAAAAGCATGCCATTGAAATACTAATTTGTAAATCAATATTTGTGCAAAGTTTCTATTGACATACAAAATTATAGAATGTCCCTTTGATGTGAAATAGAGCTTTTAACATGTTTCAGGGCAAGAAAAACTAAAAATTAATGGTACAGATTTTTGCCTTTTTTTTTTTTTTTTTTTGCACTCCAAGGTTTACTTTATTCAACAGT
Organism: Bubalus kerabau; assembly: GCF_029407905.1. Classification (NCBI taxonomy): domain Eukaryota; kingdom Metazoa; phylum Chordata; class Mammalia; order Artiodactyla; family Bovidae; genus Bubalus; species Bubalus kerabau. The sequence goes on from NC_073624.1 coordinate 254,958,914, forward strand.
TAATCATTACTTTATTTAATATATATTAAATATTAAAAAGAATAATTTATCTTTTCCTTATACAAAAATAAGTTTCAAGTTAGATATAGAAGAATTATGACTCTAATTTTCCTTTTCACAAGTTAATACACTAAATAATGAATCATTCACAAAGGTGCTGCACTTCTAATATCACAGATTTACTTTGGGTTTTGACATATAATAAATGAAGTTTGCTTTAGGAAGAGTGGCATATTGAAATTACTGAAACTGAATTTTTATTCAATATAACTTTAATTATGAAGAGAACTCTGGTTTCTGGTTGGGAAAAAAGAAACTATCCATCATTTTGAAAATTTTATCAGTTCATAGTTTTATCAAACTAAAATATTTTCCCTACATAATATAAAAGTTTAAACATAACATAAAGTCCTAACAAAACTCCAAAATAGATATCATCATGGATTTAGAATATACTTGGCTCAACTCACAGTCTTATCTACAATGAAAAATTTGGAACTACTAGAATACTATTTCTAGGGAAAACATTTCAGAATTTGTTCTATAAAATCTTTATTGTATAATCTCTTTTTACCATTTACATTTAAATAATTTATTAAACAAACCTATTTTCTCCCTTTTAATATTTATGCTCATGTAATCATATTCGACTAAACTTATTTTCCCCTGCTTTATGGAGATATGATTGACATATAGCATTGTGTAAATTTAAGCTATAAAACATGTTAATTTTACACATTTGATATTGCAAAATGGTTGTCACCATAGAACTAGCTAACTCCTCTATCACTTCACATAACACCATTTTTTGTAGTGAAAACATTTAAGATCTATTCTCTTAGCAAATTTCAAGTGTATAATGTAATATTATAAAGTATATTTACCATCCTTTATATTGATCCCCAGAACTTAATTCATCTCCTAACTGGAAGCTTATACCTTTGACCAACATCTCCCAAATCCTTCACCCACAGCCCCTAATAACTACCACTCTGTTCTCTGTTTCTATGAGTGAAGCTTTTTTAGATTCCATGTATTAGTGAGATCATACAGTGTTTGTCTTTCTATGACACTTCATTTGGTATAATGCCCTCAGGATTCTTCCTTTTTGTTACAAATGGCAGGATTCCCTTCTTTTTCATGACTAATAGCCCATTGTATGTGTATCACACCTTCTGATAAGAACTTATCACAAGTTCTGATAAGAACTTACTTTTTTAGCATAGATTGAGTATAGTTCAGATAACCATTTAAGTTTGGCTCTTCAACAGATGAATTAGCTTTGTTTCTCTTAACTAAATTGGTCTGGTAATAAACTACTTAAATATGATTTTTAACAGATTCTTTTATTAATAATGGACTACCACCTAAAGTAACAAACCTATATGATGGTTTCTCAATATGTTTACAAGTAATTAGCATTCAGTGTATACCTAAGTAGTAAGTTAAGCTCCCTGAATAAAAGCAAAGAGAAAAAAAAAATCTTAGTTTTTCAGGTTTAGATAATGCGTAAACTTTATTTCATATGACTTCTGATGAAATATGATGGATTAGAAGAATTTTCATCCTTCCCTCTTGTATTATCAATACATCAGACCGGAGCAATATACTAGTGTTAATGCAACATTCAATACAAGCAAGCAGAAGAAAGTATTACTGATGATATCAACAAGCTTTTTGAAGATTGAAACTATCTAGATTAGCAGCAGAAGCTGAAGAAGTTTAATATCAAGTGATTGCAAAAGAAAAAAGAAAAAAAACAAGTCCTTAAACAGGTAACATGCTAAGGCTCAGGAATTAAGGGTATCAATTATCATTGAAAGTGAGGAATGGGGGAGTCATAAATATCAGTTGAAAAATATAAGGGAAATTAGATCCCTGATTTATTCCCACATCCCATGCTGTGAGATGACTATCTTCCTTCCTTGTCACCATCAATTCCTCATATTTGTAACAAGAGGTGGAGGAATTTACTAAACTATAAATCAGCCAGACCCAGGAATATCATGAATAACAAAGGACAGGTAAGTATGTTTTAGAAAAAATAGAGATGTTAATTAAAAGTCAACTTACTCAAAAATAAACTCAAAATGGATTAAAGATCTAAACCTAAGACCAGGAACTATAAAACTCCTAGAGGAGAACATAGGCAAAACACTCTCCGACATAAATCACAGGAGGATCCTCTATGACCCACCTCCCAGAATATTGGAAATAAAAGCAAAAATAAACAAATGGGACCTAATTAAAATTAAAAGCTTATGCACATCAAAGGAAACTATAAACAAGGTGAAAAGACAGCCTTCAGAAAGGGAGAACATAATAGCAAGTGAAGCAACTGACAAACAACTCATCTCAAAAATATACAAGCAACACCTGCAGCTCAATTCCAGAAAAATAAACGACCCAATCAAAAAATGGGCCAAAGAACTAAATAGACTGTATGTCTTCTTTCTCCAAAGAAGACATACAGATGGCTAACAAACACATGAAAAGATGCTCAACATCACTCATTATCAGAGAAATGCAAATCAAAACCACAATGAGGTACCATTTCACACCAGTCAGAATGGCTGTGATCCAAAAGTCTACAAGCAATAAATGCTGGAAAGGGTGTGGAGAACCTCTTACACTGTTGGTGGGAATGCAAACTAGTACAGCCACTATGGAGAACAGTGTGGAGATTCCTTAAAAACCTGGAAATAGAACTGCCTCATGACCCAGCAATCTCACTGCTGGGCATACACACTGAGGAAACCAGAAGGGAAAGAGACACATGTACCCCAATGTTCATCACAGCACTGTTTATAATAGCCAGGACATGGAAGCAACCTAGATTTCCATCAGCAGATGAATGCATAAGAAAGCTGTGGTACATATACACAATGGAGTTACTCAGCCATTAAAATGAATACATTTGAATCAGTTCTAATGAGGTAGATGAAACTGGAGCCCATTATACAGAGTGAAGTAAGCCAGAAAGAAAAACACCAATACAGTATACTAACGCATATATATGGAATTTAGAACAATGGTAACGATAACCCTGTATGCAAGACAGCAAAAGAGACAGATGTATAGAACAGTCTTTTGGACTTTGTAGGAGAGGGAGAAGGTGGGATGATTTGGGAGAATGGCATTGAAACATGTATAATAGCATGTGAGAAATGAATCACCAGTCCAGGTTCGATGCAGGATAGAGGATGCTTGGGGCTGGTGCACTGGGATGACCCAGAGGGATGGTATGGGGAGGGAGGTGGGAGGGGGTTCAGGATGGGGAACAAGTGTACACCCGTGGCGGATTCATGTTGATGTTGGCAAAACCAATACAATATTGTAAAGTAATTAACCTCCAATTAAATAAATTTAAATTAAAAAAAAAGAAAATTAAAAAAAAAAAAAGTCAACTTACTAAATGTCTGGTGGCTAAGCAGCCCCCTTCTGCTACAAATCTCCAAGAACACTCGAATAGTTTTCCAAGTCCCACCTCAACCTCTCCCTTCCTGCTGGCCTCTCCTCTAACATGTACATGCACACACACACACACACACACACATTTTATCACAGAATAAATCGATGTTTTAATCTCTGGAGAATCTGAACAACACTATCTTTATATTCTGAAATGTGTCTACATTCCAAAAAATAACTGGATTCCCAGCAGCACACTCCATGGAAAAATCCACGACTTCACAAGTTCCATCAATGCACACAAAGCTTACAATCCATTATTTAGCATCTTATATAAATATGAATGGACTAGCAATAATCATCAGGCATTCTAGGAAATATTGTAATATGAAAAATAAGAAGTGGAAGAGTGGAGAGGGAGAGAGAGAGAGGAAGAAATCATACTGGAAGGAAAACAATAAGGACATATTTAAAATGTATAAATTGCATAATTAGAGAAGTAAGTTGATACTGATCATGAAATTTGAAAAAGATTGACAATGAATAAAAAAAGAAAATAATAATCTCTCATATATTAAATCCATGACAGAGATACAAGTTGCTGAGGCCCAAATTATAAGAAATTTAAAGAATATGAAAGATAAAGAGAAAGGAATTAAATTTTTAAAAAATACCTATCATATATACTACTAATAATAATTCTAGGAACTGAGAGTAAAGGGAATAGAAGGGAGTAAATCAAATAAGAAAATTTCCTAGAACTCTGAACATAAGCATCCCCATTAAAATAAGTTACTGACTATACGACCAATGAATTAAAATATGCACATATAAAAATAAAAATGGCATGATTATGAACTTTCACAGCAACAGGGAAGTTTTCAGAAAAAGAAGGAAAGAAAAAAAAATGTCAATGAATAAGAATTGTAATAGTATTCTCTGCAAGAAAGGTAGATGAGAGAGTAAATAAATGGACTTCAAAAGTTTGGAGGGAAACTTGTTCCAACTTTTCCAAACTGATATCTCAATTAGGTACAAGTTTGTTTGTTTGCTTATTTTTCCTTTTAATGGCATTTTCAGGTAATTTATATCTTAAAAACAAAACAAAACAAAGACAAACTTTGTGATATGTACTGTTTTTCTCTTAACAAACCAGAGACTGTGCTTTGTTCAAAATAAGGAATAAAATCAAGAAGAACAAGCCATGTGATCCAGGATACAGAGGATCAAATAAGAAGAGTGACCAAGAAAATTCCCAGGATACTAGGCCCAATCAGAGGACAAAGTATTTCAGGAGAAAGAGCTCAAGGACTGGGTGAGGAGTTTGGTAACAATTACTAACTCTAGAACAACAAACAAATCAAAGAACATGTAACTGCTCTTGATTCTCCACTGAAGAATATTTGCATAATCAAAATTATAAAATTTCATCAATTGTGCACTAGAAGGTAAGAAACTGGGAAATAATACAGAGGTTGAGCCCCAGAGGAAAAAAATGAATTAAACAGAATGCTGCTGTTTTCCCATCATAAGCTTTAGTTTCATTGGGAGAGTTACTCTAAATTAAAAAAAAAAAAAGAATAAATTTGAAATCTTGGAAAATAAGGTATTTGGACTACCCTCTTAATGAGTAAAACTAAAAATCTGGAAAAAATTTTTAATATCTTTTTTTTTAGAACAGGTTTAAGTTCACAGCAAAATTGTCTAGAAAGTACAGAGAGCTTCCATATACCCCCTGCCTTAAAAATCTGTGCTATACCTGAAAACATATATTTTTAAAATCTGTTTTTAAGCTATCAAAGAGTTAACAAGATAGTGAAAAATTACTGAGCCATGATGTAGAAAAAGAGAAACCCAGAGAAGTGACTACAGCTTTGTGGTTACTTTACCTATAGAAATATCTTTCTGGAAGCGGCAGCTGAGAGACTGAAAAGCTGAACAGCATTTTTTAAAGCCCCCAGGGCACTGAGCCATGGACATTCAGCCCAGGGTCTACCAAGTGGAAAATAGAGTGGAGTGTACACAACAGGAATATCAGTGAATCAGAACTATATTACCCCTCACAAAACTGTACCCAATCATTAAATCATACCTATTCAATTTCCAATCTGCTCTCATTTTCTTTGTGTAAAAAAATTCCTTAAAATTGTTAAAGAGAATTCTGATGGCAAGAAATTCTCTCAACTCTTTTAGAATCCGAAAATGTCCTTATTTTACTTTTGAAAGATACTTTCAGTAAGTGTAGAATTGATTTTTTTGTGTGTTTGTTTTTGTTTTTGTTTTAGTACTCACAATTGTTAGTTTTATTGTTTCTGTGTGCCTGGTTTCTGATGAAAAATCTAAGGCATCATCCTCTTGAGAACTTTTCCTCAGTGCTCAATATATTATGAAGCCACTTCCCTCTGATAAAAAAAGCTAACTCTTTTCAGCCTGTGTAAACTCTTGGAATTATTCTATTTCCAGATTTTGATTTGTATTTTATGAAACATGAAGAACTATATTATTTTATCCAACTATATAAATTATTACATTTGACACCCTTCCTTTCTTCTAAAATTACTTTAATCTTTTTCTCTTTATACTTTTTCTTTGTGTTTATTTTTCCCTCTCCTCTCCCTTCTCCTTTTTCCACACAAATCTTTCTCTAACTAGCCTCTTTATCTCTACTTGGAAGGTAACCCATCAGTCTTGTTTAAACGAAGGAATAATGACAAGACTAACTCTGTAGTGGGCACTCTCATTGTATTTGTTCAGTCACAAGAGTGTCTTTCTAGAGTAACTTATATGTACAGAATAAAAGCTCCAAGACAGTGCTTCATAACCATAGTGGCTCATGGTGTTGGTACATTCAGGACCAGAAAAGAAAAAAATAAATAAAAATGGTACTGTTTACCCTACTGCTGAGAATTGGCATGTAGTTAGTCCATACTATGTTGCAGATTCATGGACCTAACATTCCAGGTTCCTATGCAATATTGCTCTTTACAGCATCGGACCTTGCTTCTATCACTAGTCACATCCACAACTGGGTATTGTTTTTGCTTTGGCTCCATCCCTTCATTCTTTCTGGAGTTATTTCTCCACTGATCTCCAGTAGCATATTGGGCACTTACCAACCTGGGGAGTTTCTCTATCAGTATCCTATCATTTTGCCTTTTCATACTGTTCATGGGGTTCTCAAAGAAAGAATACTGAAGTGGTTTGCCATTCCCTTCCCCAGTGGACCACATTCTGTCAGACCTCTCCACCATGACCCATCTGTCTTGGGTGACCCCACGGGCATGGCTTAGTTTCATTGAGTTAGACATGGCTGCGGTCTGTGTGATCAGATTGGCTAGTTTTCTGTGATTATGGTTTCAGTGTGTCTGCCCTCTGATGCCCTCTCACAACACTTACCATCTTACTTGGGTTTCTGTTACCTTGGATGTGTTGCAGATGTGCAATTTAACCTGAAATGAAGGATGCTAGGCTTTCCTGGTACCTCAGTTGGTAGGGAATCCACCTGAAATGCAAGAGACCCCAGTTCATTTCCTGGATCAGGAAGATTCCGCAGGAGAAGGGACAGACTACCCACTCCAGTATTCTTGGGCTTCCCTGGTTGTGCAGTCAGTAAAGAATCTGCCTGCAATGCTGGAGACCTGGGTTCAACCCCTGAGTTGAGAAGATCCCCTGGAGGAGGGCGGGCAACCCACTCCAGTATTCTTGCCTAGAGAATCCCCATGGACAGAGGAGCCTGGTGGGCTGCAGTCCATGCGTTTGCAAAGAGTTGGGCATGACTGAGTGACTAAATACAGCATAGCACATGAAGGATGCTGAATAAAGGAGTGAGTAGGAAAATCATAAAATTCAAGAATATTAAAACAAAAGTATAGGAAATACACACACACACACACACACACACACACACATATATATATATATATAATATTCTATCTAGTTACATATGATTTTGACATCAGCAAAAAAGGGAAAAACTGCTATCCAAGAAAAGTTCAAAATACACTACTAAAAAATGGTAAGAGCAATATATTATCTAGCTCAGCCTCATTAATTGTAGCAAAACAGGAAATCAATTGTTTAGGGGGGCACATGAACCAAAATTAACCCTCAGTTCAGTTGAGTTCAGTTGCTCAGTCGTGTTTGACTCCTTGCAACCCCATGAATCGCAGCACACCAGGCCTCCCTGTCCATCACCAACTCCCGGAGTTCACTAAGACTCACATCCATCGAGTCAGTGATGCCATCCAGCCATCCCATCCTCTGTTGTCCCCTTCTCCTCCTGCCCCCAATCCCTCCCAGCATCAGATCTTTTCCAATGAGTCAACTCTTCACATGAGGTGTCCAAAGTACTAGAATTTCAGCTTCAGCATCAGTCCTTCCAAAGAAATTCCAGGGCTGATCTCCTTCAGAATGGATTGGTTGGATCTCCGTGCAGTCCAAGGGACTCTCAAGAGTCTTCTCCAACACCACAGTGCAAAAGCATCAATTCTTCGGTGCTCAGCCTTCTTCACAGTCCAACTCTCACATCCATACATGACTACTGGAAAAACCATAGCCTTGACTAGACGAACCTTTGTTGGCAAAGTAATGTCTCTGCCTTTGAATATGCTATCTAGGTTGGTCATGACTTTCCTTCCAAGGAGTAAGCGTCTTTTAATGTCATGGCTGCAGTCACCATTTGCAGTGATTTTGGAGCCCAGAAAAATAAAGTCTGACACTGTTTCCACTGTTTCCCCATCTATTTCCCATGAAGTGATGGGACTGGATGCCATGATCTTCGTTTTCTGAATGTTGAGCTTTAAGCCAACTTTTTCACTCTCCTCTTTCACTTTCATCAAGAGGCTTTTGAGTTCCTCTTCACTTTCTGCCATAAGGGTGGTGTCATCTGCATATCTGAGGTTATTGATATTTCTCCTGGCAATCTTGATTCCAGCTTGTGTTTCTTCCAGCCCAGCATTTCTCATGATGTACTATGCATATAGGTTGAATAAGCAGGGTGATAATATACAGCCTTGACGTACTCCTTTTCGGAAAATAGGAAAAATAACCCTAGGGACACCCAATTGAGATTTCCTGATCTTCAGAGCAAAAACTGGTGATAATTGCAAATCTAAGAAATATTAACTTATAATATTAAAGATATTTACATAGATATTTGAATGTGTTTACATTTCCTCTTAACACATATGGTAAACTTTTTCACTGAAATTTTTTGATGGTTATTAGGACATATATCCATAGAACTACGGTTTAATGTCTGCCTTTCTTTTTTATGGTCTTTCAGGGCTTCTTTGGTAGATCGGCTGGTAAGGAATCCTCCAGCAATGCTGGTTCGATTCCTGGGTCAGGAAGATCTACTGGAGAAGGGAGAGGCTACCCACTTCAGTATCCTGGTCTGAAGAATTCCATGGACTATATAGTTCATGCAGTCACAAAATGTAAGACACGACTGAGCAACTTTCATTCACTGGGGGCTCAGTGGTAAAGAATCCATCTGCCACTACAGAAGATGTGGGTTTGATCCCTGGACCAGGAAGATTTCCTGGAAAAGGAAATGACTACCCTCTCAGTACGCTTACCTGGGGAATCCTACAGAGAAGCCTGCAGCTACCATCCATGAGGTTGAAAAGAGTCAGACATAACTTAGTAACTAATCAACAACAAAATAATGCAGTTCTGAACAAAACCAAGACTGGGAGCTAACTGTGGCTCAGATCATGAATTCCTTATTGCCAAAACCAGACTGAAATTGAAGAAAGTAAGGAAAACCACTAGGCCATTCAGGTATGACCTAAATCAAATCCCTTACAATATACAGTGGAAATGAGAAATAGATTCAAGGGACCAGATCTGATAGACAGAATGCCTAATGAACTATTGATGGAGGTTTGTGACATTGTACAGGAGACAGGAATAAAGGCTATGCCAAGAAAAAGAAATGCACAAAAGCAAAATGGCTGTCTGAGGAGGCCTTACAAATAGCTGTGAAAATAAGAGAAGTGAAAAGCATAGGAGAAAAGGAAAGATATACTCATTTGACTGCATAGTTCCAAAGAATAGCAAGGAGAGATTTAAAAAAGCCTTCATCAGTGGTCAAGCAAAGAAATAGAGGAAAACAACAGAATGTGAAAGACTAGAGATCTCTTCAAGAAAACTAGAGATACCAAAGGAACATTTCATGCAAAGATGGCTCGATAAAGGACAGAAATGGTATGGACCTAATGAGCAGAAAATATTAAGAAGATGTGGCAAGAATACACAGAAGAAATACACAAAAATGAGCTTCATGACCCCGATAATCATGATGGTGTGATCACTCACCTAGAGGCAGACATCCTGGAATGTGAAGTCAAGTGGGCCTTAGGAAGCATCACTATGAACAAAGCTAATGTAGGCAATGGAATTCCAGTTGAGCTATTTCAAATCCTAAAAGATGATTCTGTGAAAAGCTACACTCAATATGTCAGCAAATTTGGAAAACTCAGCAGTGGCCACAGGACTGGAAAATGTGTTTTCATTTCAATCCCAAAGAAAGGCAATGTCAAAGAATTCTCAATCTACCACACAATTGCACTCCTCTCACTAGTAAAGTAATGTACAAATGTCTCTAAGCCAGGCTTCAACAGTACGTGAACTGTGAACTTCCAGATGTTCAAGTTGGTTTTAGAAAAGGCAGAGGAACCAGAGATCAAATTGCCAACATCCACTGGATCATTGAAAAAGCAAGAGAGTTCCAGAAAAACATGTATTTCTGCTTTATTGACTATGCCAAAGCTTTGACTGTGTGGTTCACAATAAACTGTGGAAAATTCTTCAGGAGATGGGAATACCAGAACACCTGACCTGCCTCTTGAGAAACCTGTATGCAGGTCAGGAAGCAACAATTAGAACTGGACATGGAACAACAGACTAGTTCCAAATAGGAAAAGGAGTACGTCAAGGCTGTATATTGTCACCCTGCTTATTTAACTTCTATGCAGAGTACATCATGAGAAATGCTGGGCTGGAAGAAGCACAAGCTGGAATCAAGATTGCCGGGAGAAATATCAATAATCTCAGATATGCAGATGACACAACCCTTATGGCAGAAAGTGAAGAAGAACTAAAGAGCCTCTTGATGAAAGTGAAAGTGGAGAGTGAAAAAGCTGGCTTAAAGCTCAACATTCAGAAAACGAAGATCATGGCATCTGGTCCCATCACTTCATGGCAAGTAGATGGGGCAGCATTGGAAACAGTGACAGACTTTATTTTTTGGGGCTCCAAAATCACTGCAGATGATGACTGCAGCCATGAAATTAAAAGACGCTTACTCCTTGGAAGAAAAGTTATGGCCAACCTAAACAACATATTTAAAAAGCAGAGACATTATTTTGCCAACAAAGGTCCATCTAGTCAAGGCTATGGCTTTTCCATTAGTCATGTATGGATGTGAGAGTTGGACTATAAAGAAAGCGAGGCACCAAAGTATTGATGCTTTTGAACTGTGGTGTTGGAGAAGACTCTTGAGGGTCTCTTGGACTGCAATCAGATCCAGCTAGTCCATCTGAAAGGAAATCAGTCCCGACACTTCATTGGAAAGACTGATGCTGAAGCTGAAACTCCAATACTTTGGCCACCTCATGCGAAGAGCTGACTCATTTGAAAAGAACCTTATGCTAGAAAAGACCGAGGGCTGGAGGAGAAGGGGACAACAGAGGATGAGATTGTTGGATGGCATCACCGACTCCATGGACATGAGTTTGAGTAACCGCCAGTATTTGGTGTTGGACAGGGAGGTCTGGTGTGCTGCAGTCCTTGGGGTCGCAGAGTCAGATATGACTGAGCAACTGAACTGAACTTACTGAACTGAACAAAAGCAAAGTCTATCACTGTATTTAAAAGTGTTTTTCATGGAGTACAAACTGAATTTCATAGAAATATATCTCTAAATATACAGTAAGCTATCCAAGATTTCAGATTTTATTTCTTCTCTTTGAATGGTCACATCAAATTTTGTCTAAATATTTTTTTTTAACACAAACCCCCAGGTTTCAATTTTCAGTGTTCTATATCCAGATTAATCATTAAATTGTGTGATATTATAAGAAACAAATAACATAAAAGAAAATAGTATTATCGTTTCAATGTCTCTGGGTTTGTCTCACCATACATTACTCATTTGGTTGATAATTATTTCTAGAGTAACTAACTTCAGGAGTAGCAGTCAGGGATCACAGGCATCAATACTTCACTATATATTAGACCTCGATTCTGCTAAATGCTCATTATTTCTGTCTAATATTGTGCAAACTACCCAGCTTGCACAGAAGGTCAGAAAGCATTAAACCAAGTTCAGGTTTTGCACAAATAGAGTGAAATGTGGAATGACATACTACCTAACACCGTCAGCTGTGATTCAAGATAACTGATGTCCAAGGGCAAAGTTATCAACTTGCTGAAATTGAACTAGGCTAAATCACTTTAGTCCCTCTGAGGCAAGGAAACCAGCAAGGAGACTATAATTCAGTACCCAGAACATGGACAAAATGGACTCTACATGGAATTCTAACTTCAGACCAAGCATCCAAAACATCACTCTAGTGAATAAATAAAATTCAGTTTGAAAAATGAATTAATTCATGGGGGGTGGGGTAGAAAGAGTATTTCCTATAATATTTAACTTCATAATTTTTATCTTTTAAAATCATATACTTTTGCTTTATATATTTCCATGAGTGTAATCAAGTAATTTAGGCTGAGTGTTTATAGAGTGAATTTTTGAAATCTTCAAGATGTATATTCTGGTGAATGGAACTGAAAAAGAAATTTACTATGTAGAACAAAATGCATTTGTGTCAATGTTTATTAATGACTCTCACTTTGACAGGTATTAGCTTATTTATATTATAGGAGGATTCACTATAAATGGTTAATTTCAAGTAGACTAATAGAAGATTTTAAACTATGGGCCACTGCCAAAGTATTACATCTGTGTTATTACACAGAACTCTTCAGCATTGTGGTATTTACCCTACTGGGAATTCATTTATGATTATTAGGTAACATTTATGGATTTGAATGTTAAAATAGGCAAGCTAAGCAAAAATGTTACCTAAATAAGAACATTAAAATAATATTGCATAGATTCATATTAAAACAATGCAGTGAAAGTCCAGTTATTTGGCTTCACCAAAAATGGAATACTTATGGTAAAATTATTGGCAGTTTGTAAAATATATTTATCTAGATTCAATCAGAGTGCCAAATTTTTGTTACTACTAATACAGAAGTTATTTCAGTAGGAAGTATATAAAATATACTTAAATATTATACCTCATTATTTATATGGTGGCTTCCCTGGTGGCTCAGTTGGTAAAGCATCTGCCTATAATGCAGGAGACCCAGGTTTGATCCCTGGGTCAGGAAGATCCTCTGGAGAAGGAAATGGCAACACACTCCAGTACTCTTGCCTGGAAAACCCATGGACATAGGGGCTGCAAGGAGTCGGACATGACTGAGCGACTTCACTTTCACTTTCATTATTTATATAAGAGTATACTTACTCCTTGTAGGAAGACAATGCATGTATCTCTCCCTCATGAGGTAAATGAGTTGCCTGAGGAACTGTTCTACCTCTTTTCCTAGATTCCATTGTAGTAGTTAGGATTTGATCAAAGCAAAATTTGGCATGTCACATGTCTTATATGAGATTAAAATGACTAAATGACAAAGAAGCTATAAGGGTTAACCAGCATGTACCAGCAGGTGCCAAGAGAGTATGACTGATACAGGATCTTAAAGGTGTTTGACTAAGAGGGCCAGAACACAAATCTATGGTAGAATTTATTAAAATTTGGGGAACTCTCTCAGGATACGAAATTTTATGTGTGCAAGAACCCCGTGTATGTGTGCTCCGTTATGTCTGACTCTTTGCAACTCCATGGACTGTAGCCCTCCAAGCTCCCCATCCATGGAATTTTCCAGGCAAAAATACTGGAGCAGGTTGCCATTTCCAACTGCAGGTGATCTTCCTGACCCAGGGATTGAACCTGGTTTTTTTCTGTCTTCTGCATTGGCAGGCAGATTCTTCAACACTGTGCCACCTGGGAAGCCTGGCAAGAATGCTAGGGGATGATAAACATCCTAGTGCTAGGTTGGCTTCTAGAAATCTAAAGAAAATTATAGCTTGTAGTGAGCAAAACCAAAAGGCCTAAAATTTCAGATGTAGGAAGGGATTATAATAATCAGGGAAGCAAGGATACTGGAGTGCATATATTGTATGAGGACAATTGTCTCACCAGATTTGTTTCATAGGAAGGCCCAGAGTACTCACCAGCCACCTAAGCGGTGGATCTCTGCTGCAGACCAGGGCAGTTTGTAGAAGAGGGTGATGTAGAGCTTCACCTCTTGATACCAGTGGGGATGAGTGGCTCTGGACCAACTGGCATCAGGTGAAAGTGAAGTGAAAGTCACTCTGTTATGTCTGACTCTTTGCGACCCCATAGACTATACAGTCCATGGAATTCTCCAGGCCAGAATACTGGAGTGGGTAGCCTTTCCCTTCTCCAGGGGATCTTCCCAACCCAGAGATCAAACCAGGGTCTCCCTCATTGCAATCGGATTCCTTACCAGCTGAGCCACAAGTTTAAATTACAATAGCCAGGAGGTCACAATTAGCATAATGACCAACAAGACAGGAGTGTGAGACAAAGAAGTCTGACCTACCAAGAGTTGTAAATACACTTTATAAAAGCTAGCATCCTAAAGACAAAATACATGGGAAACAAACTAGGAATCAAAAAAGCAAGAATAGAGGAGCATGAAGCTGAAGGCAATGTCTCTATAGAAAGTTACAAATCCTTAGAAATTTCCCAGATAAAAACCACTTTGCTGTCACATTGACTGAAGAGAAAACTGAATCCCCAGGACAAAGAACACTACTACTACATAATAAATACATGCAGCACTGATTCCCCTTTTATTTCTTGAGACTGCATGTAGGTAAAAAGGGATTACTTTTTGAGGTATATTAGATACAGGATCTGAGTTGATATTGATACCTGGAAAACTGGACTGTCTTTATACCTTTCTGGTTAGACTGGAGGCTAGTTAAAAAGTCTGCTGCTGCTGCTGCTAAGTCACTTCAGTCGTGTCCGACTCTGTGCGACCCCATAGATGGCAGCCCACCAGGCTGCCCCATCCCTGGGATTCTCCAGGCAAGAACACCGGAGTGGGTTGCCATTTCCTTCTCCAATGCATGAAAGTGAACAGTGAAAGTGAAGTCGCTCAGTCATGTCCGACTCTCAGCGACCTCATGGACTGCAGCCTACCAGGCTCCTCCATCCATGGGATTTTCCAGGCAAGAGTACTGGAGTGGGGTGCCATTGCCTTCTCTGGTTAAAAAGTCTAGCTAGGAGGAATTACATTGATTCCACAGACTCACCTGGTCTCGTTTCATCAGGAAATTAATGTATAATTTGGATTGAGGTACTTAACAATTGAGGGCTTCCCAGGTGGTGTCAGTGGTAAAGAATCCATCTGCCAAGCAGGAGACCTGGATTCGAGACCTGGGTCAGGAAAATCCCCTGGAGGAGGGCATGGCGACCCACTCCAATATTCTTACCTGGAGAATCCCATGGACAGAGCAGCCAACAGGCTACAGTCCATGGGGTCACAAAGAGTCAGACATGACTGAGCAACTTAGCATGCATGCACCTAACAACTGAAGTAAATCTCACATACTTCACGGATCATGGTCTGTGTGAGGAGAGCTATCATAGTTGAGAAAGCAGAGTGGAAGTCTTAATGACTGATACCCCACAGAGACAAGTTAACAAATCAAAATCAATATTGCATCTTGGAAAGATGAGAGAGACTGGTGCTGCCTTTAAAGATCTAAAGGATGCAGCAGTAGTAGACCCTATTATATCTTTGTTTAATTTATCAATAGAATTTTTGCCAGAGCAGGTGGCGATCAGAGGGTGGTTGTAGACCATCAGAATCACAATGGAACAGCAGTGCTTTCTGAGAGCATTTTGCATGCTGGATATGCTACTGTTGCTGGAGATTAATGCAGCTTCGGGAACATGGTATGCAAACACTGTTTTAATACATGTGCACTTTTCTTTTACAACTGGGAAAATGGGTCAGAAAGTTACATTTATATGAAAGAACAAAAATATACACTTGCAAATTTGCCTCAGGGCTATGTTAAGGTTCCCAAACTGTATCTTGAAATAGTTAAAAGATATTAGGACCATCTGGACATCCAAAAGAATATCACATTGATTTATACATTAATGACAGGAAATGGCAACTCACTCCAGTACTCTTGCCTGGAAAATCCCATGGATGGAGGAGCCTGGTAGGCTACAGTCCATGGGGTCACAAAGAGTGGGACACGACTGAGTGACTTCATTTCTTCTTCTTCACAAATAAAGTAGGATAATCAAGAAGAATCTTGCATGCGGGAACTCTTGGTATGATACACACACTCCAGAGAGTTGGAAATAAACTCTGTAAAAATTTAAGAACTATCCATTTCAGTTAAGGTTGTAATGGACAATTAGTCCAGGCCACTCAGAACATCCCCTCCAAGTAGAAGAGAATTTGCCTCAATTTTCATACACTTCCACAAATAAAGAAGATCAATGAACTTTGTGGCTCTTCAGATTCTGGAGGAAACACATAACAATACTAAAATTAATGCTTTGGTATAGTGACAGACAGTGGTAGGTGCCACTGTCTTCCCTGGTGGCTCAGATGGTAAAGAATCTGCCTGCAAGGCAGGAGACATGGGTTTGATCCCCAGGTCAGGAAGATATCCTGGAGAAGGGAATGGCAACCTACTCCAGTATTCTCATCTGGAGAATTCCATGAACAGAGGAGGCTGTCAGGCTAAAGTCCATGGGGTCACAAAAGTCAGATATGACTGAGCAACTAATACTACCCCTACTACTATACACAGTAGGTAACACAAAATGTTGCCCCCATTGAGTGGAGCCTGGAGAAGAGAAGCATTCTGTACCAGCTCAGTGTCCCAATTCTTGCTTCCAGAATTGAAAAGAACCAAAAAGCCTACTGTGATGGAGGTGTCAGTGTAAAAACTGATGCCAAGTAGAGTTTACAGCAAACTCCAGTTGGAGAATCATAGCATAGGGTTCTGGGTTTCAGGCAGATTTGGCAGGTTTCCTTGCCATCTAACAGTAATTTCACACGTGATACAGCTCTTGGTGCATTTTGATTCCTGTTAAAAATGAATATGTGACCATACGGCATCAAGTGTTCATGAGTTTTGAGCTGCCCATTAAGAAAGGCATCCTATTGGACACACCAAGGCATACATTCAGTTGTTGTTGGGAGCATTCTGTTGTATGCTGCCTGGCAGTATTCTATTGCAGGATTGACCTCAAGCTAGACCAGAGGGAATATGTAAGCTATATTAGCAGGTAGCCCAGATTTTCCAAAAACCACCACAGTAGGACCAGCGTCCCTCCCTCAGCTCACAACTAGAGACACATGGTACATCTCATACACTTTACTGGTGGAAAAGGGTACAGCTCAGACTTGATTTACAGATGAGTTGGTACACTGTGTACATGAAAGTCAAAAATGGATGATGGCTGAATTGGAGGATACTCAGTCATAGCTTTGAACAAAGTGATGAGGAAAAAAATAGAGATCTTCTCAATAGGTGTAGCTTTGGTAAGACTACATTTTCATTTATTTTGTATGGAAGGAGAAGCAACCCAGGCTTATGGACAGTATGGCAACAGTTCTGGGCAACTGAAAGGCAAACATTTGGAAGACTGCAGATGAAGGTATCTTGGATACAAAGGATAAGGATGCACATATGGTGGTGGACACAAAGGGTGAAGTCCTTTGAAACAAATATTCATACTCAATAGAAAGCACCCACCATAGAGAAGTTACTATATAACTGAGTAGACCAAAAAGAAAAGAAAAGATTAGTTGACAACTGCTAGCATTGTTTTGATCAGTGGATAATCCAATTACGACATTATGGACAAACACATTAAGTGTTACAATTAAGCTAAACACCATAGAAGACCACTTATCAAAAGTGATCTAGCTGGAGTCACTCCAGTGTCCAACATGTCTTTAATAAACACCAGTGCAAATATACTTATATTACATTATGACTTATGGAGAGCAATTGAGCACTTTATGGAAAGTAGATTGACTACATAAGACTCCTCATATCCTGAAAATATCAATTATTTTTTCTCACAAGAATGAACAGTTATTCCGGGTGTAGAATAATACCCACTGAGCTTCAATCAGCAACACTATCTCGGAGAATTACCAAGTGCCAGATTCACACTCATGGAATCTCAAACAGCATAGCATCCAAACAGAGATCTGTTTGAACTTGAAGGAGGTCAGGAGGTAGGTCTACCACATAGGATGCATTGGTAATATCATATAATACACCAAACAAAAACAGGCCTGACACAGACGGCGGATGGCATTCTCTGGATATAATTAAAGCACTAAGGACTGAATCAATATTCTGCAAACATAGGGGGAGGGCAGTATTCTCCAGATTTCAGTAAATAAACTAAATCAGAAATATCTATATGATACTATATCCTCAATAGAAATTATCTAGAATTCAAAGATTCAAAGCAGGAATGGCTCCACTTATCATTTCCAAAAACCTACTTAGTGATGTTGTGTTCTCCATATCTGCAACTCTGGCCTTCCAGACAACCCAGATTCCCCAAAAGGTAAACTCTAGACAATGTAAGTTGCAATGATTCCATTTAATTCCAAGCTATATGTACAGCCTGAGCACTTCAGACTGTATCTATAAACAGAGATAATAATTCTAAACTTGTAGTCAGAGAAGTCTTAAAAACATCACCTTCATTTAAGGTAGATTTTGAATATTATTTATTTCTAATAAGGTAAAATATGAATGACTACTGGCTTAATTTTAGTAAAAGTAGAAAGAAGAGTAATAACATTTCTCTTCCCTGAGAAGCTAAAGTTGCCAGCCTCTGCGGGATGAGTGTTAGGGAGGTTGGGGAAGAAAATCTCATAGTTTTGAACCACACTATCTGCTATGAGGCAATTCTAAGGTCTAATTTGAGAAATTAAAGACTAATTTTTATGCATACATCAATTAATTGAGGTCTTTAGTATAGACCTAAGAAAACTACTGTAGTAAAATACTAAGAAATATGCATGAGTCAATATTTTATACCACATCTTTTTTTTTTCTTGTTAGAATATGTTAAAACATATTTTAATGTTAAAAAATAAAAAGGCCTTTTCAACTATTTGGTGTTAATAATAAAGCATACTGAAATGGATTCTCAATCAGCAAAATATATGTTATTTTTCCACTAATTTCTTGCTTCCAATAGGTTCAGCCTTCTGTATTTTTGTATTTACATGGAATTAAAAAGCTATTTTAGCCCTCACTGTCTGCAGTGATATCTATCCTTGGAACAACAGCTACACAATGTGTCCAACCTCAGATGATTTTACCTATTATCTTTGTATTTGAAGGAGTCAGCTTTAGTGACATGATAATTGTATTAACTATTCAATAAGTTTTGCACTCTTTGACTCAATGAAGGAAGATAACAGAAATGCAAAAATGCTTGGGTTTCTCTAAAATATCCTGCTTCAAACTGGTATAAATCTATAACCAGCTAGGAAAACAGTAAAAGTGTATTTATTTTAACATTAATTATCTTGAAACAAGGCACACATGAGTTGGAAGACAAGAAATAACACAGATGGTGTAGAATTATTTCACTAATTGTTTTGGCTTCCAATAATGCAGTACCATTGTTTCAATTCCCACCTAAACAGAATGACTTATGGGTTTTGTTATCCTGAGAGAAGCATATTATCTGCTGTATTTACAGCTTCATGGATTATTTAGATGAATTGAAACGTGTGTGGACTTAGGAAGCACCAATTCCTGATTTAACAATTTCACAAGATTTAGAAAGAATTCAAAGGCAACTGTTTAACCTTAGAACTCTGGGGGAAAAAAAAAAAGAGCAAGACTAATTGAAGAAGAACCAATTAAATTTAACCACAGTGCTCAAAGCTACTTGTCCATTATTCTTTCTTTAGACTAATAGTGAAAAATAGGAAAGAAGACAGCATCCATAGTTCTGTAATCCAGTGTTGATATTATGTTTATTATTGGCATAAATTTATAAGCAAATTATCTGTTAATTCTTATTGGTCACATGTAATCATATGTAAGCTTCTTATTTTTAAAGTAAATCCATAAGAATGTCAATGTATGACAAAACCAATACAATATTGTAATAAGCCTCCAATTAAAATAAATAAATGTATATTAAAAAAGAATTAAAAATAATCAGTTATTATATAGCTTTTATTTTTTGATTTTTTAAATGTTCATTTTGTTATTATTAATATTATTTGAGTGTGCCTTGCAGTATGCAGGATCTTAGTTCCCCCTTCATCCACCAGCAATAGAATCCATGCCATCTACCATGACGTACAGAGCTCTAACCACTGGGAATTCTCTTATATAGATTTTAACATCACTTTTATTGTCTATTTTATGTTTTTAGAAATTAACCTTAATTTAACATTTTTGTGGAAAAAATTTCCTATATTGTAAATAGTTTCTGTATTTAGGAGGGATTATTCAAATTAGAATAATTATTAAAGGATATAAAAGATGATAGAGAAGCCTGGCTGGCTACAGTCTATGCAGTCTTAAAGAGCTGGACACAATTCAGTGACTAAAACTTTTACTTTCATGAAAAGATATTAGGTTATTAGGATACAGCAGACGATGAGTTTCCTAGAGAAATTTTGCAATTCCGAGATTAATGTAGAATTTAAATGATTTAGGTCAGTACACAGGGCTTCCCAGGTGGAGCTAGTGGTAAAGAATGTGCCTGCCTATGAAAGAGACATAAGAGAAGTGGGTTTGATCCCTGGGCCAGGAATATCCCCTGGAAGAGGAGCGGCAACTTACTCCAGTATTCTTGCCTGGAGAATCCCCGGACAGAGGAGCCTGGTGGGCTATGGCCCATAGGGTCACAAAGAGTCAGACAGAACTGAAGTGACTTAACACACACCCAGGTCAATATATATGAACTGAGATCACACTACAGTCCAATTTTAAGGGAGCTACATGGGCAGTATTGAAGGGATATTGTCACAGGTAAGAAATGAGTTTTTGATATTTGATTGTTCAGATATTTGATGAGCTCCTGGTTAACTTCATATAGGGTAGGAAACAGGATACTATTAATCCATATTATACAATAAAATGAAAATTACTCAGACTATTAGAAGTTATATCATGAAGCACAAGTAGGAAGAAAAGCTTTGAGAGATTAAGTGGCTATGGTACTTAGTCACTATGGCGACAAGTAATGACTACAAAGACTTTGGGGATGGATTTGTTGCCTGACTGCTTTTGAATGACTTTAAGAGTATAACTAAAGGAATTAAAAAAAAACAAAGAAGAAGAAAAAGAAAGGAAGGAGAAGAAGAAAAAGAAAGAAAATAACTTAAAGTCTTGACTTTCCAAATCAAGTTGCAAGTAAAGCAACAGATTTATAATAACTTAGACTTGAATTTCCAAACCAAGTTTCAAGTAAAGCATCAGATTTGTGGTGCCTTAAAAAAAGTTGCTAAAGTGGCAAGACAGACAAGCCTGAGGATCAAGGCCACAGCTTGGTGGTAGAGTACAGATTTGCTAAATCATTTAAATGTGCAATTGTAATAGATTGCAAGCTAAAGTAAACTGTTTATACAAAAATAAGGCTTTGAGATTTGGGTTGGAGACATTTAGACAGACTCGGATGAGGCTGAGAGCTTTGACATCCTAATATCCCTTGAAATATGTTGAACATTGAAAAAAAAAAACTATCCTTTCCCCTTCTAAGAGACCATAATTTTCCTGCATTAAAATAAACAACTTTTAGTTACTCTCCCTAGTGTACTTGCCTCAAAAGGAAATCTATTTTATTACTATCCCTCATTCATATTGAGATCTAGATGCCAGCATCACTCAAAAGTGGGGCTCCCCTGGTGGCTCAATGGTAAAGATTTCATCCTCCTGACAATGTGGGTTTAATCCCTGGATTGGGAAGATCGCTTGGAGAAGAAAATGACAACTCACCCCAGTATCCTTGCCCAGGAAATCCCATGGACAGAGGAGCCTAGTGGGCTACAGTTCATGCTGCTGCTGCTGCTGCTTCTAAGTCGCTTCAGTCGTGTCCGACTCTGTGCGACCCCATAGACGGCAGCCCACCAGGCTCCGCAGTCCCTGGGATTCTCCAGGCAAGAACACTGGAGTGGGTTGCCATTTCCTTCTCCAATGCAAGAAAGTGAAAATTGAAAGTGAAGTTGCTCAGTCGTGTCCGACTCTAGCGACCCCATGGACTGCAGCCTACCAGGCTCCTCCATCCATGGGATTTTCCAGGCAAAAGTACTGGAGTGGGGTGCCATTACCTTCTCCTGGGTACAGTCCATAGGGTTGCAAAAAAGAGTCAGACAAGACAACGACTAAATAGCAACAACATCACTCAAAATTAGAAGAATTGGAACTTCTTGGGAGATCAGATATGTCAAAGAAGTTGTAGGGTGTTGATTATTTACATTACAAAAATTCTAAAAGACAAAAATGATGATAGACTGTAACAGAAATCAATCACTAAATATAAAGCATAAGATTGGATCAGACCAAATTTGATGATATGTATTTACTACCAAAGGGATTAAGGATGTAATGTGTTGAGAGTTCAGTTAACAATTGGCTAGATTGGCTACTTAAGTCTGGACTTAACAGATCTGTTTCTGTGACTTTTTCCCCACTTTTGTTATTATAACAAACATAATGGCCTGCCTCAGGGAACCCTGGCCCCCTCTGCCTGAAAGTGAAAGTCGCTCAGTCATGTCCGACTCTTTGCGATCCCAGGGACTATAAGGTCCATGGAATTCTCCAGGCTAGAATACTGGAGTGGGTAGCCTTTCCCTTCTTTGGGGGATTTTCTTGACCTAGGGATCGAACCCAGGTCTCCCGCATTGCAGGTGAATACTTTACCAGCTGAGCCACAAGAGAAGCCTAAAAGTGTCTTTGTTTAGCTAACAGGGAGATAACCTGACTCTGCCCACCTGTGAAGGACTGTGGTGTTCTTGATTTCCTTTTGTGGGAAATGGCACTGCTCCTCTCCTGCTTGCTGGTATGGCTCAGAAATTCACATTTTGTTGGGGCTGGGATTGCAGATAGTTGTGGCATCCTTGTTTAAGGATATGGCAGGAGATATTCTATTTCACACCACCTGTGAAATGGCTGTAAGGAAGTGAAACTAGCATATCCCCCTGTCTGAGGCTTGCTATTCTAGAAGAAATTTGGAAGAATTAAATGGCATTTTAACTTTGTTTCCTCACCCCCACCCCCATCTCTGATTCATAAAACAACCCGACATCCAGTTCCTGCCAAAGTTAGTTTGACACATTAGTCTACCATGTTCTTGGTCAGCTGGCTCTCTGAATAAAGTTGTATTCCTTGCTTGAACACCTTGTCTCCCAGATTTATTGGTCTATTGTCCAGCGAGAAGAGTGAGCTTGGACTCAGTAACATATTTACAGAATTTGACTCTGCATCCTAACAAGATCCCCAAGAGATTTATATGCATATTAAAATTTAAGAACCACTGACTTTAAGTCAGTGAGACTCCCTAGTCATTTGATAGAGGAAGGAGTTCTAAGAATCAGGATTCATGAGTGTTAGAGTAAGTTCACTGTACTTGTTCAGATACACTCTAAATATACCGTGCAGGAGTGTTCATGGACACTGTCTTCATTAAAACATTATGAAGTGTATGATGAGAAAGGCAGCATGCTTGAAATGTATTGAAAGATCTTTGTTATAATTTAGGTATTGCCACTCATTAGGCAGAGGACTGCAGTGGAAATGTTGCCATAGATGGTCTAAAAATATAATTACTAATTAGGTTTCAGATTGATTAGTACTTTCAATATTTATTTTTTCTCCTGTATCCCTTTACTCCTTCTGCTACTTTATACAATGAATGATATTAATAGAGAGTGCTGTAATTTAGATTTTAATAGTGAATGTGACTAAATGGCTGCTTTCATTCTACAACAGTAGAGTCAAATAATTAGGACAGAGACTTGTATGATCAACACAAATATTGGCTATCTCTAGAGAAAATGAAAAAGTTGGCTTAAAGATCAACATTCAGAAAACTAAGATCATGGCATCTGATCCCATCACTTTATGGCAAATAGGTGGAGATACTGAAAACAGTGGCAGACTTTATTTTAGGGGGCTCCAAAATCACCGCAGATGGTGACTGCAGCCATGAAATTAAAAGACACTTATTCCTTGGAAGAAAAGTTATGACCAAACTAGACAGCATGTTAAAAAGCAGAGACATCACTTTGCCAACAAAGTTCCATCTAGTCAAGGCTATGGTTTTTCCTGTGGTCATGTATGGATGTGAGAATTGGACTGTGAAGAAACCTGAGCGCTGAAGAATAGATGTTTTTGAACTGTGGTGTTGGAGAAGACTCTTGAGAGTCCCTTGGACTGCAAGGAGATCCAGCCAGTCCATTAATGCTGAAGGAGATCAGCCCTGGGATTTTTTTGGAAAGACTGATCTGTCTAAGAGCTCTAACACAGTCTGTCCAAGAACTGTGATGTCCCGAGGGCTTTAATGTCTGTTGCTTCGAATCTTTGTTGTGACAAGAGAACCAAGGAGAATACACTCGCCTGACAGAAGGACTGATGTTGAAGCTGAAACTCCAATACTTTGGCCACCTGATGCGAAGAACTGACTCACTGGAAAAGACCCTGATGCTGGGAAAGATTGAAGGCAGGAGGAGAAGGGGATGACAGAGAATGAGATGGTTGGATGGCATCACGGACTCAATGGGCATGAGTTTGGGTAGGCTTCGGGAGTTAGTGATGGACAGGGAGGCCTGGCGTGCTGCAGTCTATGGGGTTGCAAAGAGTCAGACACAACTGAACTGAATCCAAGCACTGAGCGACTGAACTGAATCCAAGCAAACCATATGATTAGAAGTTGAATGATAAAAGATTTGCCTGTGCTATTGTAACAGACAAGCGTAAAACCTAACTCCAAGTTGGAGCTGCCTTTTTTACTTTATCCTTTGCTTTTGTTATTATAAGTCTGAGATATTGAACAACAACACAACAATGGCTGTAAGTATACATAAAGAACTGCTTCTGAGAACATGCCCTTCTGCCTGAATGTAAACTAAAGTGCCTTGTTCAGCTCACAGATGAATGGCTGCCCACCTGTGAATGGCTACAGAAAGGAAGAAATGAAAGCATCATCTCTCTGATGCAGGCCAAACCCACCCAGAGCCTGAAAAAGTGGTTTTGGAGGACAATAGTACACCATCTTATTGGTCTTCCAGCTTTCCAAATAAAGTCACTATTCCTCACCTTGACACCCTGTCTCCTGATTTATTGGCCTGTTGTGCAGAGAGCAAATCAAACTTGGACTAGATAGCACTAACTAATCCCTGACGGCTCAGAGGGGAAATAATCTACCTGCAATGCGAGAGACACAGGAGACCCTGGTTCAGTCCCTGGCTTGGGAAGATCCACTGGAGAAGGAAATGGCAGCCCACTTCAGTATTCTTGCCTGAAAAGTCCCATGGACAGAGAACCCAGACAGGCTATGTCCATGGGGTCACAAAAGAGGTGACTTTTCAGTTCCCTTAGCCCTGATCACAATTCTGGGAAGAGTCCCTTCATTATACTTGTTTCAAATACAATTTTAAATGTTGTATTCATTTCCTTTTGGCAACACAAATGGATTCATAATGCTATCAGTTATTCACTGTACAGTAATTTTACTGCTTTGATATATCAATATAAGAATAGGTTTATTTCTTAAAATTCTTCCCACTTCACTGGTCAATTTATTTTTTTAAATTTTCACCTGTAAAGTACTAACTTAGGTGTTCCAACTTTATAAAGAAGTAGTAAGACACTAAGAGGGTAGTGCTTGGGAGATATTGACCTTTGCATGGAGGAGAATTTTTATCACTGATATGGTTTAGAATTGCCAATCATTTTGTTAATATAAAAAAAAATTCAGTTTGTTACATATCATGAACATTTTATTGTCTGCAATGAGTACAATCAATCACCCCCTAAAGATGTGCACAACACAGTGATTAAGTATGAAAGAGTAGGACAACTTGCCTGCCTTTTTCTTCTTCAGAAGGATTTTCCTGCTCTCACCATTTTAATTCCTTTTGAAAATAAATTTTAGGGCCAATTTATCATTATTTGGTTTTGATTAAAATTATATTGGATTTATTGGATTGGTTTTTTGTCAAATTTTATATTTTTATATTATTGGGTCTTAAACAAATGAAGATGAGCTGTCTTGAGGTTAATTTTTCAATAAAATTTATAATTTCCCATTATCTTGAATATATCTTTTAGGTTTCTTTCCAGTACATAAAGGTCATTATGGTCGTAACAATGTAGTCTTTTTTAAAAAGTTATATACTCTGCTTTTGATGCTGTATAACTATTAAACACATTTTTTTTTTGCCTACTGAGCTTAGGTACAGACAATTTGTTAAACTTCCAGTATTTCTAATATTATATATGTAAATTTTCTAAGAGACCTTCTATGTGGAAAATTGTCAATTTTTAATAAAGGTTTTTCTGTTTTTCCTTTCAATCCTTATGCCTTTATTTGTTCTTTTCCTTCTTGCTATTTTCCTTGGTCAGAGGAGCAGATGATGATGAATGAAAGTGGTGATAATAGGCATTCTTGTTTTTGATTTTCTTGATTTTAAAGGGAATGCTGCTAATTATTCCCCCTTAACAACATGCTCTGCTGTAGGTTTTTTGTAAAACTATTGCCAAGTTTAGGAATTTCTCTTTAATGTGTTTCTAGAGTAACACCAAAATCTTGAATATACTTTAAATTTTATCAAACATATTCTTCCCATCATATAAGATTTTGCATATGTATAGTCTTATTATGGTAAACTCCAATTTTACATTTTCTAGTGACAAACCCCCCTATGTTTTAGGATAAACATATTTTGGCCTTGGTATGGTATACTTTATATAAAATAGTTTTGTTTGTTTCTTTAATTCCTAACAATCTACATTTATGAGTGAGTGGGATTGGCTTGCTCAAACTATTATTGCACAGTTCTGGTATCAGAGATCTACTGTCCTCATAGAAAAATTGAGAGCAGGCTTCCTTATCTCTCCTTGCTATTTTTTGGAACTCTGCATTCAAGTGGTTATATCTTTCTGTTTCTCCTTTGTCTTTAGCGTCTCTTCTTTGCTCAGCTATTTGTAAGGCCTCCTCAGACAACCATTTTGCCTTTTTGCATTTCTTTTTCTGGGGATGGTCTTGATCATTGCCTCCTGTATAGTGTCACAAACTTCCATCCACAGCTCTTTAGAGACTCTGTCTATAAAATCTAATCCCTTGAATCTATTTGTCACATCCTTTCTATATTCTTAAGGGATTTGATTTAGGTCATCCCTGCATGGTCTAGTGGTTCTCCCTACTTTCTTCAACTTAAGTCTGAATTTGGCAATAAGGAGTTCATGATCTGAGCCACAGCCAGATCCTGCTGTTGTCTGTGCTGATTGTATAGAGCTTCTCCATATTTGGCTGCAAAAAATATAATCAATCTGATTTCAGTATTGACCATCTAGTGATGTTCATGTGTAGAATCCTCTCTTATGTTGTTGGACGAGGGTTTTGCTATGACCAGTGTGTTCTCTTGGCCAAATTCTGCTAGCCTTTGCCCTGCTTCATTTTGTACTCCAAACCCATATTTGTCTGTTACTCCAGGTATCTCTTGACTTCCTACTTTTGCATCCCAGTCCCCTATAATGAAAAGGACATCTTTTTGGGCGTTAGTTCTAGAAGGTCTTGTAGGTCTTCATAGAACCATTCAACATTAGCTTCTTCAGCATTACTGCTTAGGGCATAGACTTGGATTACTGTAATATTGAATGTTTTGCCCTGGAATTGAACAGAGATCATGTGCAGGAATAGAAATCAATCACTGTAGCCTCTAATTTGTGCTATAATGCATTTTTATCTTCATAATATTCATTTGTTTTCTCCCTCTGTGTGTCTGTCTCCATCTCTGTCTCTGCCTCTCTCTTTTTCTCTCCATGCCCTGGCTCTCTCTGTTTCCTCTCACAAAAAGCTTCTTTTACCATGTTTTTCAAATTTGGATTCATTGATTCTTTTATTATATAATCTCATTTCTTTGTAATTATATTTATTTTTCTAAAATTTTCCTTCTGTTGTTTGCTTCTTATTTTTAACTTCTGAGTTGGATGCAACTCATTCATTTTAATTGTTTTGCTTTTATTATTAATTGTCATTTATTTTCTAATTGTCATTTATTTCTAAGTATTTAAGGTATAAATTCCTTTTGTATACCAACTTTACTTCATTCCACATGATTCAGTAACATTATAATTGTTCTACTTTTTTTGCATTTTTAAAAATTTGTATCATGATTTATTTTTTTACTCTTGAGATATTTATAAATTACTTTAAATTCTTTTCCTGATGGTGCACAGGAATATCTTGTTTTGTGCACTTCATTTCATTGCACTTCATGGATATTGCATTTTTAAAAAATAAGTTGAATGTTTGTGTCAATCCTGAATCATACCAGTCTACTGGTACCATTTTTTGAACAACATTTGCTCACTTCATTCCTCTGTGCCACATTTTGGTGAATCCTGAAATATCTCAAACTTTTCCATTGTTATTGTATTGGTTATGGTCTTCTGTGTTCAGTGAAGCTTGATGTTACTACTGTAATTTGAGCGGGAATCCACAGTGTTGTTGTTCACCCATTAAATTGTGTCCTATTCTTTGCAACCCCAAGAACTATAGCACACTATATATAGTAAACTATATATAGCAAACATATATTTATATATAAATTTATAAATATATAAATACATATATTTAAATTTATATATATTTATATTTATATAAATTTTTATATATAAACTATATATAGTAAACTATATATAGTTTACTATCTCTAGTAAATTCCACTATCTCCTGGAGTTTACTCAAATTCATGTCCATTGAGTCGATGATGCTATCTAACCATCTCATTCTCTGCCACCCCCTTCTCCTTTTGCTTTCAATCTTCCCCAGTATCAGGGTCCTTTCCAATGAGTAAGCTCTTCGCATCAGTCCTTCCAATGAATATTCAGGGTTTATTTCCTTTAGGATTGACTGCTTTGATTTCCTTGCAGTCCAAGGGACTCTCAAGAGTCTTCTCCAGTACTGCAATTTAAAAGCATCAATTCTTTGGCTCGCAGCCTTTTTTATGATCCAACTCTCATATCCATATATGACTACTGCAAATACCATAGCTTTGACTATCCAGGAGCTAGTTGGCAAAGTGTTGTCCCTGCTTTTTAATATGCTTTCTAGTTTTGTCATAGCTTTCCTTTCAAGATGCAAGCAACTTTAAATTTCATAGCTGTGCAAGCCACATTTATAATGTACACAAAGATGTGAGTCCTAAAGCTCCAAGTCTAATAAATATGACTGTTTCACAGAAAGACTGGGGCTTCGTTTAAGACTTCTGTCTGTGCAGTACCTTGGGAGTGGTAGCCTCCCAACAACTGTCTCTCTGATAGTCCTTCCATTAGACCTTCTATCACAAGCATCCCTGACCACCAAAACCAGGTAACCAAGGAGTATCCACTATGTGGCAGCTAAAGAAACTAGGGTATCCCATGTACAAATGGAGACATCAGTGACATGCAAGAGCTCGTCTCAAAGATATACTTACAGATATATCTTTTTTTCAGTTCACTATGGCATTTTGGGTTTCATGGATGTAAAACCTGTTTCTTTTCAAAGCCAGATGTGGATCCATCAATCATTGCAAGTCTTAAGAGTGGTGCCTGGTGTAGGGTACAAAGTCTTCACTCATTGGGGAGAAATTCCAGATTTGTGAGATCTCTCATGTTTCCTTGTGGATCGTTATGCTGGTGGTGGGGTTTTGATAAGACTCTGTTTCAGCCTCTTCTACCTAAATCAACATGGCCTTTTTTCCCTCTGTTGATATAAGGAAGCTGATTGCCTAGTTTTCAGGTCTTTTTCAAGAAAAATTGTCTCATATGTAGCTGTAGATTTTTTGTGTCTATGGGAGGAGGAGAGTTTAAAATCTTTCTTTGTATCCATCTCTGACTGCCCAGTCCATAGTTGTGTTTTAGATAATTTTCCTTTACTTTGAGTTCAGCAATGCATTAAAATTTGATTTTATCCAGAATATACTTATTTTGAAATGAGAAAACCATTTAGAGCACATAGTCTGAAACACACAAAAATAAAACTTAATTCCTATACAGGTATTTTCATGATTAAAATATATAAATTTGGAAAATTGGTAATATAAAGTCATAAGTATTGGCATATATAGAGTATTAAAAATAGAAATAGAAAACAAAATGGACTTGAAAACCAGGAATACCTAAAAGAGAACCATTTAGTTGAGTACTTAATCACACATGTTCATATTCCACAAGGGAGAACCATGCAAGTAAATTTGACAAAACTACATGAAAACTTCTCTTGGAAACACACTGTTATTTAAATTAATAAAATATATTTATAATATGCTAATTTTAAATTTAATTATAGCTTCACTTCCTCTTTGAAGTCTCTTCCTCATTTCCTTAGTCTTCTGTCTGGGTAATCATCAATGTCTTATTTCTTCATTCCAAAAGCAGACTTGCATAATCCTTGGTATAAGGTATATAGCCCTATTGTCTGTTTCTAAAAAAATCTGAATATTTTCCAAGAAAATTGTAAGTTGACCTTATTCAGTAATTATTTTATTCACATTAATTTTATTACATAATTTCATGAACATTAATAAACTCGAGTCCACAAACAGTCCCATAGATTAACTTCAGTTCAGTTCAGTTCAGTCGCTCAGTCGTTACCAACTCTTTGCGACCCCATGAATTGCAGCACGCCAGGCCTCCTTGTCCATCACCAACTCCTAGAGTTCACTCACACTCACGTCCATCGAATGAGTGATGCCATCCAGTCATCTCATCCTCTGTCGTCCCCTTTTCCTCCTGCCCCCAATCCCTCCCAGCATCAGAGTCTTTTCCAATGAATCAACTCTTCACATGAGGTGGCCAAAGTACTGGAGTTTCAGCTTTAGCATCATTCCTTCCAAAGAAATCCCAGGGCTGATCTCCTTAAGAATGGACTGGTTGGATCTCCTTGCAGTCCAAGGGACTCTCAAGAGTCTTCTCCAACACCACAGTGCAAAAGCATCAATTCTTTGGCACTTGGCTTTCTTCACAGTCCAACTGTCACGTCCATACATGACCACTGGAAAAACCATAGCCTTGACTAGACGGACCTTTGATGGCAAAGTAATGTCTCTGCTTTTGAATATGCTATCTAGGTTGGTCATAACCTTTCTTCCAAGGAGTAAGCGTCTTTTAATTTCATGACTTAAGTCACCATCTGCAGTGATTTTGGAGCCCCCGAAAATAAAGTCTGACACTGTTTCCACTGTTTCCCCATCTATTTGCCATGAAGTGATGGGACCAGATGCCATGATCTTCATTTTCTTTTTCTTTTTTTCATTTTCTGAATGAAGTTTTAAACCAACTTTTTCACTCTCCACTTTCACTTTCATCAAGAGGCTTTTTAGTTCCTCTTCAATTCCTTCCATAAGGGTGGTGTCATCTGTATATCTCAGGTTATTGATATTTATCCTGGCAATCTTGATTCCAGCTTGTGCTTCTTCCAGCCCAGCGTTTCTCATGATGTACTCTGTATAGAAGTTACATAAGCAGGGTGACAATATACTGCCCTGACGTACTCCTTTTCCTATTTGGAACCAGTCTGTTTTTCCATGTCCAGTTCTAACTGTTGCTTCTTGACCTGCATACAAATTTCTCAAGAGGAAGGTCAGGTGGTCTGATATTCACATCTCTTTCAGAATTTTTCAGAATTTATTGTGATCCATACAGTCAAAGGCTTTGGCATAGTCAAAAATGCAGAAATCGATGTTTTTCTGGAACTCTCTTGCTTTTTCAATGATCCAGTGGATGTTGGCAATTTGGTCTCTGGTTCCTCTGCCTTTTCTAAAACCAGCTTGAACAACTGGAAGTTCATGGTTCTTGTATAGCTGAAGCCTGGCTTGGAGAATTTTGAGCATTACTTTTCTAGCATGTGAGATGAGTGCGGAGAAGACAATGGCACCCCACTGCAGTACTCTTGCTTGAAAAATTCCATGGATGGAGGAGCCTGGAAGGCTGCAGTCCATGGGGTCGCTGAGGGTCGGACACGACTGCGCGATATCACTTTCACTTTCATGCATTGGAGAAGGAAATGGCAACCCACTCCAGTGTTATTGCCTGGAGAATCCCAGAGAAGGGGGAGCCTGGCAGGCTGCCTTCTATGGGGTCGCACAGAGTCGGACACGACTGAAGTGATTTAGCAGCAGCAGCAGCAGCAGCAGAGATGAGTGCAATTGTGCAGTAGTTTGAACATTCTTTGGAGTTGCCTTTCTTTGGGATTGGAATAAAAACTGACCTTTCCAGTCCTGTGGCCACTGCTCAGTTTTCCAAATTTGCTGGCATATTGAGTGCAGCACTTTTACAGCACCATCTTTCAGGATTTGAAGTAGCTCAACTGGAATTCCATCACCTCCACTAGCTTTGTTCGTAGTGATGCTTTCTAAGGCCTACTTGACTTCACATTCCAGGATGTCTGGCTCTAGGTCAGTGATCACACCATCATGATTATCTGCGCTGTGAAGATCTTTAGATCTTTTTTGTACAGTTCTTCTTTGTATTCTTACCACCTCTTCTTAATATCTGCTGCTTCTGTTAGGTCCATGCCATTTCTGTCCTTTATTGAGCCCATCTTTGCATGAAATGTTCCTTTGGTATCTCTGATTTTCTTGAAGAGATCTCTAGTCTTTCCCATTCTGTTGTTTTCCTCTATTTCTTTTCATTGATCACTGAAGAAGGCTTTTTTATCTCTTCTTGCTATTCTTTGGAACTCTGCATTCAGATGCTTATATCTTTCGTTTTCTCCTTTGCTTTTCACGTCTCTTCTTTTCACAGCTATTTGCAAGGCCTCCCCAGACAGCCATTTTGCTTTTTTGCATTTCTTCTCCATGGGGATGGTCTTGATCCCTGTCTCCTGTACAATGTCACAAACCTCCGTCCATAGTTCATCAGGCACTCTATCTATCAGATTTAGGCCCTTAAATCTATTTCTCACTTCCACTGTATAATCATAAGGGATTTGATTTAGGTCATACCTGAATGGTCTAGTGGTTTTCCCTACTTTCTTCAATTTAAGTCTGAATTTTGCAATAAGGAATTCATGATCTGAGCCACAGTCAGCTTCTGGTATTGTTTTTGTTGACTGTATAGAGCTTCTCCATCTTTGGCTGCAAAGAATATAATCAATCTGATTTCGGTGTGACCATCTGGTGATGTCCATGTGTAGAGTCTTTTCTTATGTTGTTGGAAGAAGTTGTTTGCTATGACCAGTGCATTTTCTTGGCAAAACTCTATTAGTCTTTGCCCTGCTTCATTCCTTTTTCCAAGACCACATTTGCCTGCTACTCCAGGTGTTTCCTGACTTCCTACTTTTGCATTCCAGTCCCTTATAATGAAAAGGATATCTATTTTGGGTGTTAGTTCTAAAAGGTCTTGTAGGTCTTCATAAAACTGTTCAACTTCAGCTTCTTCAGCATTACTGGTTGGGGCATAGACTTGGATTACTCTGATATTGAATGGTTTGCCTTGGAAACGAACAGAGATCATCCTGTCATTTTTGAGATTGCATCCAAGTACTGCATTTTAGACTCTTTTGTTGACCATAATGGCTACTCTATTTTTTCTGAGGGATTCCTGTCTGCAGTAGTAGACATAATGGTCATCTGAGTTAAATTCACCCATTCCAGTCCATTTTAGTTCTCTGATTTCTACCAACAGTCAATTTCTTCATCTAATTCATTGAGAAATTAGATAAAAATTATTTTAAGTTCATTGACCATCATCTCCTCTTTGCCAAAACTTCTGTTTTCCCTTGCCCCTGTTATTTTTTATCTGTCCTTTAATCTTAACCATTCTTCCTTAATGAGACTGAGCTTTCTAGCTATGTTCACGCTTGAGTCTTCTTACAACTTAACGTGAGTATTTCCTCATCAAATGTCCTTCTGTAATTTCAGTTTAAGTTTCTTTCTCTACTGATTCCTTTACCTGGGTCTAAAAATGTGCTCATCAGTCTTAGAAATAGTGTGCCAGAAATTCCTTTCCTTGTGATAAACTCAGTTTTAATATATTGAGATAGAAAATAAAAGAATGAAGAGTAGGAAGTATAATTTTCAAAGCATTCTTATTAAAAGAAGAAAAACAAAGAAGGAAATCATATTCAAAGGTAGAAATATTGTATGTTAATAAACTAACTAGAAATCATCTTACTGACATTTATCAAGAGACATAAATCAAAATAAAATTCAGTTTTTAAAAAAATTTATTTATGGCACTATTAATATGTTACTATACCCAAAGAGATGTTTAATCTATTCCTCACTCAGCATTTCAGAATGCATTTTTGTACTATTCATTTTATAAAGTCTTTTTATTAGAGCTGTATCAGAGTATACTATTAAGTACATTATAAAAGATTAGAATGTAATTTTGTTTGGCACTCTATTTATGTTTACTGCTGACTTCAAAGGACATTTAGGATGTAGAAGAGTTATTTTTCAAGGAGTATAAATGAAAAATAATCCTGTCAGCAATTCTCATAGACAAGTGATGAAGAGGCAGTTTTACCAAAGACATAGTCTCCTTTTAACCAGAAATGATTTGTGTGTTTTCTTGAAGCAATCTCTATTTGCAGCAATGTTAACATTGACATCAGTAGCTGGAAATGACAGCAGAAGACAAATGCTTCTCAGGTGCAAATCTTGGCAAGGGAGAGCTTTAGCCTTTGGGAAAATGTCAGGAGGACCATGAGTCATCATACCTAAAAGAGTCAAAAACCAAAATTTTTGCTTAAAGGGCATGATTCTAAAATGATCCCTGTAGAATTCAAAGAATGGCAGCTAATAACTGTTACAATGGTACAACTAATACCTAGATAAGTCAAGGAGAGTAATTAGGTGAAAATCTCTAGGGCACAGAAAAATGTTGGTGAACACTGCAAGTAGTCATAGTCACATGCAAAGTTGGGTATGTTTTTGCTATTAAACTATTTATTTTTGGTGTCTATAGCACAGCTTTGTTCACTAAAGTAAATAAGTAAATGAATGAATGAATAAAAGAAAAATCTATTAGTATTTATATTACAGCCAACAAAATATGTAAAATATGGAAGGATATGGGGAATATGCATTTATATATCAAAGAATTAAAGCCAAGTAATTCTCTACTTCCAGAAATATATGTTTTGCAATCCTAGAACAGCATTTAAAATCTATGTCACATGAACTCTGAGAATCGCAGCTCATATTCTAAACAGCTAAGAAGGTCTCAAAAGGTCACAATTTCTTCTGAATTACTTATTAGTAATATTCATGTATTTAATAATACAATTGAATATAATGTGACTATTAATTATAATAAAGGATAAAAATTTTAATAATAGAGCTATAGTACTGGCAAAATTTGCATTCTAAATGGGATGTCTCAGTGAATCATTGTTAATTTACAAGATACTTTTGCATTCTATACCCTTATGTAAGGTCACAGTAGGGCCAATAAATAGCTTATATTTATTGCTAAACAAATTTAGTTTAGACTGATTTCTAGAAACAATAAAAAATCTTATATTTTAATGTACTTTAATTTGATCTAGTCTGTATATCTTGAGCTTTTGAAAGTCCTTTAGCAGTATAGAAAATAAATATCAGGAAAGAAGTGACAAAGGTACAAGGAATACTTTAGTTATATGTATTTGATAAAATAAGATTTTTCTGCATTATAAAAGGAGTAAATATGTCTGGTTTAAATTCAAGACATTAATCCCTTAGCAAACAGTTACTGAATTTATTGTGTGAACGAAGATTTAATAATACAAAAGTGGACAATTTAGCCTAGTAAGGAAGAAAAACATGTAAACAAATAATGAATGTAAAGTGTGGGAAAAATACAGAATGAGAGTAAACATTAAATGCAACTTCATAAAGATGAATCAACTGTTGAAATAAATTGAGACATATTTTTCAGTAAGGGTAGAATTTTAACTGTCTGGAAGGATAAGCAAGAATTTGTCCATAGAGAGACGAGAACTTTTATGATAAAGGGAGTAGTACTGTGAATTATTACTGTTAATAATTTCAAATGATGAAGTTCAGTGCAAAATCAGGGAAAGAAGAATTGTTCTGTGAGAGGACAACTTTATGGTCAAAGTGAATGAAACAAATGAGGCCAGAAAACTGTATGTCTTTAACAGAACAAATTGCAAAGTGCTTTATCTATGATGTCAAGCTCTGGGCACATTGACTTTTAGATGGTTCACAATATCTAGAGAAAATAAGTCTCTGACATTTGGCATTTCTTATGATTTTCAGTATGGAGAGGATTTTTGGTCAATCAAAAATGTATTTAAGGTTCAATAAGTAGCAGTCAGGCTTCCCTGGTGGCTCAGATGGTAAAGAATCTGCCTGTAATGCAGGAGGCCCAGCTTTGACCTGGGTTGGGAAGACTCCCTGGAGAAGGAAACAGCAACCCACTCCAGTATTCTTGCCTTTAGAATCCTAGGACAGAGCAGTCCATGGGGTTGCAAAGGGTCAAACATGGCTAAGCGACTAACACACACACACACACACACACACACACACACACATAAATAGGAGTCAGAGAACTAGACAATGTAGGAAAGATATAGGTAAAGCAAAAGTCTTCTATGTTTTAGAGTAACTCATATACAGAGTTTCGGGAGAAATTACATTTTTAGTCTGACATGTGAAGACCTTGGAAGTTTTCATTTCCATCCTGACAATAAAAAATGAATGCTGGAGAACTGGGAAAAAAAAAAAAAAAAAGACTACTTTTCCTGGCCTCATAAGAAAACAGTTCACAGGGAAAACCACCACCTTGAAATCTAGAGAGACAGATGAATCCAGAGGGTTGCAACTTGAACTTAGATCAGAAGCTACTAGAGCCACAAACTGATAGGAATATTTAAACGTAGTTTTGAAGACTGAGTGAACTAGCGTGAACATGAAGCTAGCATCATCATGATATCAAAACCATACAAAGATATCACAAAAATGGAAAATCATAGGTCAGTATCAACTGATGAACACAGATGCAAAAATCCTTAGCAAAATACTAGCAAACTGAACCCAATAATATATTGAAAAGATCATACACTATGATTAAATAGGATTTATCCCAATATCCATGAGTCAATCAAAATGATATTCCACATTAAAAAATTGAAAAAAACCCATATGATAATCTCAATAGATGCTAAAAAATACTTTTGATAAAATTCAACAGCTATCTATTATAAAAACCTTCTATAAGGGGGATGTAGAAGGAACATTCCTCAGTATAATAAAGATCATATGTGACTAATCAACACCTAATACACTCAACAGTGAAAAGATTAACATTTTCAGATGATATGATATGATGCATAGAGAATCCTAAAAGCACCACAAGAAAACTAGAGCTCATCAGCCAATTTAGTAAAGTTGCAGGATACAATCTGTTGCATCTCTATACAACTTAGTTTATATCCCAGAACTAACAACAAAGTAACTGAAAAAGAAATTAAGGGAAAAAATCCCACTTACAATTGCATCAAAAAGAATAAAGTATCTAGAGATAGACCTACCTAATGAGGCAAAATACCTGTACTCTGAAAACTATAGGATGCTAATGAAAGAGATTGAAGGTGATAAAGATAGATGGAAAGATATATTGTGTTCTTGGACTGGAAAAAATATTGTTAAAATGAACATACTATCCATGGCAAGCTGAAGATTCAATATCGTCCCTAAGACCAATGCCAAGGATATTTTTGGCAGAACTTGAACAAATTAAAAAAAAAAAAAAAAAAACTGTACAGACAGAAATGACCCTGAATAGACAAAACAATCTTGAGAAAGAACAACAAAGCTGGAGGACTCATGCTCCCTGAATTCAGACTGTACTACAAAGCTAGGGTCATCAAAACAGTATAGTACTAGGACAAAAACAGATCCATAGATCAAAGGAACAGGATAAAAAGCCCAGAAACAAGCCCACACTTTTATGGGCAATTAATCTACAACAAAGGTGGCAAGAATATATAATGGAGAAAAGACAATCTTTTCAATAAGTGCTGTGGGGAAAACTGAAAAGCTATATGTAAAATAATGAGATCAGAACATTCTCTAACACCATGGTCAAAAATAAATTCCAAGTGGATTAAAGACCTAGATGTAACACCAGAAATCATAAAAAATATAGAGGAAAACATAGGGAGAATACTCTTTGCCATAAATCACAATATGTGTGTGTGTCCACTAAGGCACTTCAGTCATGTCTGATTCATTGTGACCCTATTTTCTGTAGCCTGCCAGGTTCCTCTGTCCAAGGCATTCTCGAGGCAAGAATACTGGAGTATTGCCATGCCCTCCTCCAGGAATCTTCAAATCCGTGTATCCTATATCTCCTGAATTGGCAGGCAGGTTCTTTACCACCAGCATCACCTGGGAAGCCACATATATATATGGCTTAGTATATATGGCTTAGTATATATATATATATATATATATATATATATATATATACACTTATATATATATACATATATATATACTTATATATATATATAATTAAGTTTAAAAGATTTGCATAGTAAAGGAAATCACTGACAAAGCAAAAAGTCAACCTACTGAATGAGAGAAAAATCTGTAAATGCTATGATGAATAAGGGACTAATATCCAATTTGTATAAGCAGCTTGCATAATTCAACATAAAGAACAAACAAATGAAACTAACTTGATTATAAATGGGCAAAGGATCTGAATTGATATTTTTTCCAAACAGGAGATGTAGATGGCCAATAGAAACATGAAAAGGTGCCCAATATTGCTAATCATTAGGAAAACACAAATCAAAACCACAATGAGAAACTGCTTCACACTGGTCAGAATGGCTATCATCAAAAAGAACACAGATAATAAATGTTGTGGAGAAAGTAAAGAAAAGGGAATCCTCACACACTGTGAAAATGTAAATTAGTGCAGCCACTGTGGAAAACAGTATGAAGATTTCTAAAAGAACAAAAAATAGAGCTACCATCAGTTCAGTTCAGTCGCTCAGTCGTGTCTGACTCTTTGCGACCCCATGAATCACAGCACACCAGGCCTCCTTGTCCATCACCAACTCACGGAGTCTACTCCATATGACTCAGCAATTCTACTTCTGGCTATATATACAAAGAAAGCAAAAGCTTTTATTTGAAAAGACACATGCACCCTAATATTTATAGCAGTGTTACTTAACAATTGACAAAATACGGAAGCAACCTGAGTGTCTACCAACAGATGAATGGATGAAGAAGATGTGGTATATATGTATAATGGAATACCACTCAGCCATAAAAAATAACAAAAATTTTGCCAATGGCAGCGAACATGGATGGACTTGGAAGGCATTATGCTAAGTGAAATAAGAGAAAGACAAATACTCTGTAATATCACTTATATGTGGAATCTAAAAAATATAACAAAGTAGTGAACATAACAAAATATAGAGTCTCTTAGATATAGTGAACAAACTTTGGTTACCACTTTAAGAAGGGGCAATATAGGACTGGAGAAGTGGGAGTTGCAAACTACTTGGTATGAGACAGGGTTAAGGATGCAGTGTACAACACAGGGAATCTAGCCAATATTTTGTAATAACTGTGTTATAAGTGGATTTAAAAGTTTTATACAGTTTTTTAAATCACATTAAAACAATACAAAGTCCTATTGCCTTTGTTTCCATTACCCAATCTATCACTTTGACTTTCAAGGAAAAAAAAAAAAAAATATATATATATATATAAGGTGCAAGAAAAAAAAAATGAAGAGACAAGTGACAAAAGCAAGCATCAGAATCAGATGTAGCATTTGCTTAGTTGGAATGCCAGTAGGAAAATAAAAAGGCAATAGAGCAGAAGAAACATTTAAGCCCTAGTGGATGAAAAAATATCCAAAAGTAATAAGAGGTCCCATAACAAGATCAGAAAGTTCACATAATACCAAACAGGATAAATGCAAAAAAACCCAGTAAGAATATTATATTCAAACAGCAGAAAATCAAAGAAAAGAGATTATCTTGAAAGAAGTCAGAAGAAATAAAACATGTTAACTACAAGGAAACAAGGAGAAGGATTGAAGGTAACTTTTAAATAAAAATTCATAGAAGTTAGAATAAAGTTGATTGAAATATTTAAATATTGAAAGAATTCTATATGCAGTGAAATTATCTTTCAAAAGTGTGGAAAAATAATTTTTCCACCCAAACAATGAAATAATTAATAGTAGATTTACCACACATGTTGCATTAAAAGTAGTTTTTCAGGGAAGAGAAAAATAATACACATGAGAAACTAAGAATTAAGTAAAGCAAGAAAGATCATTGGGGAAAAATGAAGCTAACATATTTTATTTTGTTACACTTAATTGATCTAAAGGATAACTGATTAAAGTAGTAATAGTGATAACATATTGTGGATAAATGAAATAAATGGTAGCAATGACAAAAAGGATGGAAAAAAATAAGTGAAAATGCACTGCCACAAGTAACCTTTACTATACATGAGACAGTACAGTAATATTTGAAGATTTACATGGATTAGGTAAAAAATATGGATTGTAATCTCTAGGGAATATATTATACATGAATTAAAAACAGAAGTATTATTTATGTGCCAAAATAGAAAATAATATGAATTCACAGGACATGCCCAATTCCAAGATCATAGAAAAAAGGGCAAGACAAGTAACACATACAAAAACAGAAAATAGTTGCAAACATGATTGATGTTAACCCAACTACATTGCTATTCAGTATAAATTGATATGATATAAATGTCAGTTAAAAAACAGACAATATCAGGAGTAAAAAAATGTCCGACAATATATTGTTTACAAGATGCCAACTATAAATAAAAAGACTCAGATATGTTAAGAAAAAAATTTTGACTTCCCAGCCCAGGTGACACAGTGGTAAAGAATCTGCTTATAATGCAGGAGACCACCTGCAATATAGGAGACCAGGTTTAGTCCCTGGGTCAGGAAGATCCCCTGGAGTAGGAAACAGCAACCCACTACAGTATTCTTGCCTGGAAAATTCCATGGACAGAGGAGCCTGGTGGGCTGCAGTCCATGGGGTCACAAAGAGTTGGACATGAATGAGCACACACATATGTGCACAAACCAACCACATGTTAAAATTAAAGGGATATTTAATTACACCTGAATAATTCATTAAACAATAAATGAACAAATATTTTATCATGAGCATTAATCAGAGTACACCTAGAGTATATATTCATATTCACACAAACTAGACTTCAAGAAACAGAAAATAATTACAGATAAAGAAAGCACAATACAAAGAAAAGAGGTCAAAGTTCAGATACCATCTTTTAGCGGTCATATAGCTAAAAATGAATCATCAAACTACATTTAAAAAAGACAAAAAGACAAAATTTATAGAACATCAAGGTGGAAGAAACAAATAACTATGAGCCTTCAATGATCTTCCTTCGGAAACTGATTAAGCAGGCAGAAAATCAGTAAGGATAAAGTCAACCTAATAAGCAGTATGAATTAACTTGATTGAATTGATCTTTATAGAATATTTTGTCAAGCAAATGTATAGTACATATTCTTCTTAAGCTCATGTGGAACATTCACTAAATAGATGGCTTTCTGGACTATAAAATATGAATTAACAAATTGAAAATAATATAAATCGTATAAGGTGTATTGTCTTAAAAGTGGAGTTAAACTTGAATTACAGAAAAACAAATGAAAAATTACCAAACTTTTAAGGAGAAATGATAACCATTTTCCATAATATTTTCCAAATAATATAAGCGAAGGGAATATATTTATAGTTGGCCTTTGAAATCTTCAGCTTCTGTATCCTAAGATTCAACCAATTGAAGATGATGCACTCTGTTTAGGACTCCTAGTTGGTTGAATCTAGACAAAGAATCCACAGATATAAAGGGCTGTCTATGAGACCTAAGCATCTGCAAATTTTAGTGTCTGTAACCAGTCCTGAAAACAATCCTCTGTGAATACCTATGGATGACTGTATACCATGACAAATTAGGATTAGAAATCAAAGAAGATCTAAATAAATGAAGAGATAGTCATCATTCATGAAGTGGGATCCTCAATATTTTTAACATGTCAGTTCTTCCCAATTTCATCTAACAATTCTATATAATCCCAGTCACTATCACAGAAAACTATGATAACAAACTGATTTTAAAGTTTATATAAAAATGAAAGATCTAGAATCACCAGCACTACATTGAAGAACAATCAAACTGAAATACTTCACTGAATCCAGACTCACTATAAAGGTACAGTACTTAAGGTATCATGGTATTGGCAAAATACTAGACACATAGATGAATGTAACAGAATGCAGAACACAGATAGAGACCCAATAAATAGAATTAACTGATATTTGACAAATGATCAAAGGCAATTCAAGGGCGCAAAAACAATCTCTCATAAAAATTAATACAAAATGTTTTATAAATGATTTTAAATGTAAGAACTTCTAAATGAAAATATAGTTTAAAACCTAGGTGATTTTGAATTTGGTGGCTATTTTTAATATCACCAAAAATGCAACCCATAAAAGGTAAAAAATATTATAAGTTGGACTTTACTAAACTGAAAGCTTTCTGTTCTGTGAAAGACACAGTTAAGCGATTCAAAAAAACAATTGTTTAGGAGGTTATGAGATCTGAGGAAAGAATGCAGAATGAAACACAATTAACTGTATTACAAATGTAGTGAAGAAACTGTCTGGAGAAAAAGGTGATGAACTACGTAACTTTGGTTAGGAATGGCAATTGTAAGAGTAGAGGTAAAATCAATTTTACATAAGCATTGAAAGTTGGTTAACAAAGTTATTTCCTAGTGAAGAATGAATTAATAATTCTGATACTGCCATGTATACATACTGGAATTCTACTATTAAGTAAATGTGTGGCAATGAGATTTCTCATTGTAGGAATGGGTAATAACTGATAAGGAAGGAAAATAAGCTAGAATGAGCCATATAGTAATGGATTATACTTGGAGACATCAGACTGAACTCACTGAAATGACTAGTTTACAGGAAATCTAAAATCTAAGGGGAGAGATGGTTGCATGCTGGGAGGGATGAGATGCAAGCCCAGACTCAATGGTGCAAAAGACAGCTGGACACCAGTAGGAAGAGCTTGCTAGAATGACTAGTAAATTGTTGGTGTACACCAAGCATGCACTGATGAAAGAGGTTGAAGCTCCTTGATCCTGCAAATATAGAATGATTTTGTACCTTTGTAAGGTTTTGTACAGGCTTTTTCTCAATGAACCCCACTGGCTCTCACAGCAAAGATTGCTCACTAATGATGCAGAACTGGGGAAGGGAAACAGCCATCACTGTAGGAAAGCCAGAATAATCCACCAGAACTCTATTTTCCTTATTGAACAAAACCATTAAATCATGGGAAGAAAGCCAACAAAAACTGTCACAAATCATGCACCAATGAGGAAATCCATTGCAACCGGGGTAAGGAATCAAAACAAAACAAAACTGTCTGACTCTAAGGGAGAGGTAATGATGCATGCTGATTCAGGCTACCCACCCTGGAGAGTCTGGAACACAGGAAAGGCCATGCTTCTTAGATACAGATGTACTGTGTCTACTATAGACTAAGGTTTAACCAGAATAGCAGAGAATACCACCTATCCTCAATCTGAGCAACAGAAAACTTCCAGTCATTAACAAAGAAAACTAATAATTATTTATAGCGAGCTAATTACAAGAGACAGACTATCTGAAGCACAGTGCAAAAGAAAGACTAAAGATTAAAGGGAAACAAGCATTACTGGATGCTTGGGGCTGGTGCACTGGGACGACCCAGAGGGATGGCATGGGGAGGGAGGAGGGTTCAGGATGAGGAACACATGTATACCTGTGGCAGATTCATTTCAATATTTGGCAAAACCAATACAATATTGTAAAGTTTAAAAATAAAACAAAATTTAAAAAAAAAGACAAAAAAAAAAAAAAAAAAAAAACACCACTCTGGCAAAGCAGACTGTACTCTAAATATAACATATTTTTAAAAGGATTTAAAGTATGTGCTAAGGTAACATTACCAAACAAAAAGCACCCCCAGCACCACAGGGGTAGCCCAAGCCTTAACTAATAAATACAGAATCCCTACTAGAGAACTAACATTAGAAAAGGCGAGTCACTTTACAAACTGTCAGTCTCTAATGTCTTACACAGGTATCTGGTTTTCAGCAAAAAAATTATGAAGCATATGAATAGAAAAGATAGCACACTCCCTGAAGACAAAGTAATCATGAGAATCAGACTTAGATATGACGTCCAAGTGAAAGTGAAGGTGAAGTCTCTCAGTCCTGTCCAATTCTTTGCAACTGCATGGACTGTAGCCTACCAGGCTCCTCCGTCCATGGAATTTTCCAGGCAAGAGTACTGCAGTGGGTTGCCATTTCCTTTTCCAGGGGATCTCCCAACCCAGGGATCGAACCTGGGTCTCCCACATTGTGGGCAGTTGCTTTACCATCTGAGCCATCAGAGGATATGACATAGTTTAGAAATATCTGACAGATTTTAAAAATAGAGAAACATTTAAAAGGCCCATGTATTCAAGAAAAGATGGGTAATTTCTCCACGGAGGGA
Source organism: Bubalus kerabau (assembly GCF_029407905.1). Classification (NCBI taxonomy): domain Eukaryota; kingdom Metazoa; phylum Chordata; class Mammalia; order Artiodactyla; family Bovidae; genus Bubalus; species Bubalus kerabau. Next base: position 255,003,307 of record NC_073624.1, read on the forward strand.
GAAATTATAAGAAATTATCTAATGGAAATACTGCAAATGAAAACCTAGAAGAATACATTGAACAGGAGTATTAATTGGCTTGTCACAGTCAAGGAGCAGTGAACTTGAAGATGGGTGTACAGAAATTACTCAAATTGAAATGTATTTTTTATCTTTCCTGGTTACTTGAGTTTATTGTTCTCTGCTTTCGCTAGTATCTTAATGAGTAAACTTAAATTACTGGTGTGATACCATTGTTTAAGTCTGTATTGTATTTAAGTTGTACTTAAGTATTTAACTGTATTTAAGTAGGTAAATATGTTTCTTGCAAGAATATGGGCTATAAGCTCTGCAACTACTTGATATGCATATTAGTAATTGAACAGATAAACAAATATGTAATGGGAAATGAGAGCCAGATTTCTAACCATTTTATAAAAGGGATCACAAATATGATAAAGGATGAGTTTAGAATGAACCTTGTAGCTGTTGATTGGTATCACAGGCTTCGGTATGAACTCATTTATATATATAGATAGGGAAATTAATATATAGACTACTGTGTATGCATGCATTAATACACAAATGTGCAGTTCCTAATTCTGTCACTTATGATGCTCCAGAAGCAATGAGCATATCTAGCACCCAAATGTTAGTTCCTAAATAGTATTATTTAGTAAAAGAATTGTGGATGCAAATTTTCAGTAATCAGTGGTCTAGACTCTAGCTTATTTTTCGAGTTTAGTCTTTAGAGGGCATCTTTTCTATGAAAATTTCTTTACCAGACGCTCAGAATAGAGAGCAATTTGATGCAAATTATAATAATTTTTGGATATATTTAATCTGGAAGGGTTACTTAAATTTTATAATTAATAAAAATTTTAATAAGGTACCAAAAAAATTACTTAAACTAGTGCCCACATTAGATGTGGAAAAAAACTAGCTAAAGGCTGAAAATCAATACATTGAAATGATCATCATGGTGACAAGCATATTCAAAAATCTTGAAAATTATATAATCTATCCAAACCATTCAACTTTTTCATAAAATTGCTCCATAATCCAGCAGCCAATATTCAATTGGAAATGCTAGTGCTACTGAGCAGTATCTCATCCCTTTATATAAGGTGGGGAAGATGAATTGCATATGTAGTGGGTTATGTTACTAAGAGGGCTTTCCTGATAGCTCAGTTGGTAAAGAATCTGCCTGCAATGCAGGAGACCCCGGTTTGATTCCTGGGTCAGAAAGATCCACTGGAAAAGGGATGGGCTACCCACTACAGTATTCTTGGGTTTCCCTTGTGGTTCAGCTGGTAAAGAATCTGCCTGCAGGGTGGGAGAGCTGGGTTTGATCCCTGGGTTGGGAAGATCTCCTGGAGAAGGGAAAAGATACCCACTCCAGTATTCTGGCCCGGAGAACACTTTCACTTTCATGTTACTAAGATACATCTGTTCTACTCCTTTCCAGGGATTTTATTTGAGTCTGTTTTTACCTGATAGACTGTTTACTTGCAAAGTAAACACTTTTTTTTTTTAAAGGAAATGACACAGAATATTGTAAAATATGTATTCAACACTTGTCTACATGTTAGAATATGTCTATATGCTTGACAAATGTTGGCAGCCAAGATAAAAACAAAGTCTATCAGTCAGGTGATGAGCTGACTATATTCTTCCTAATCAATTTAGCAATTAAACTAGGTTTCGGGACCATATGAAGAAATACTTTCACTGACAGTGAGCACTGATTTAAGGTAGAATACATGACTAGTACAATAATTTTTAATAATAACTTCACTAATATAAGAAACTTTTGTTTTAGTATAAGCAACTGAAGACAAGATAAATAGAATATTACAAATCTTTTTTTAAATGAGAATATATTTTGACATATATTTAAATATTTACATAGCTTCATTATTGACGAAATACAATAATTTCATCTGTATTACTGAGTGAGAGAATTTAGCATGACATTTTAAAAAATTTAAATGCATTTGAACTAAGTGTTGAGAAATAAATGAGTTTATCTTAAAGACAATTAATCTTTAAGTTCAGTTTTACTAGTTAATGCAGAACTAGATGATTTATAGAAACTCACATTCTTCCCTACATAATACATATATACATAATTGCATATGCATATATAGCAAATCCAGATAAAATACAGTGATATTTAGTTTGCCAAATTGCAGATACAACATTCCCAAATTTCATACTGAGAAATTATTCAAGAGAATGGAAATAAAGACCTCAACTGAAAACTATCAGTTCATCATTCATTGGATAGTGGTGCAAATCTGGCAGAAAATAGAGGATCAATAATTTAAGAGAATAGTAGCACTAGAGGTTTTAATCTAAAGGCAAGCCTGAGTCAGTGTTTCAAGTGTAATCTAGAACTGAGGAAGAAATTCAAAGATACACCAGCTAGAAAACTAAAAAGACAGAATTCACGGATACTATAGCATTTGAGAAATAAGAAGTCCTGGAAAGGAAAGAATCATAGATTAGAACCTTAAATTCTGAATAAACACTCTGCCTAAAATTTCAAGTGACCCCTACGGTCTATATCTAAGGGCAAACCACAAATAAGTGATTGACTCTCAGAGGTCAAGCACAGGAAAGAAGGAGTATATGGCTTTAAAAACTAATAGGATTCCATATGCATGCTTTAATAGGATTTCCTAGGTGGCACAGTGATAAAGAATCTGCCTGCCAATACAGGAGATGCAAGAGACTCAGGTTCGATCCCTGGGTTGGGAATATCTCTTGCAGTAAGAAATCGCAACCCACTCCAGTATTCTTGCCAGGAAAGTTCCATGGACAGAGGAGCCTGGTGAGCTACACTCCTTCAATTTTCAAAGAGTTGGACATAACTGAGCATGAATTCATTATACAGTCATAGAGGATATTTTTTGTGGACACAGAAGGGGAAGGAGAAGGAAGGATGAGATCAGAAAGAAGCATTGACGTATATAAACTATCATGTGTAAAATAAATAACTAGTGGGAATCTGCTATATAATACAGGGATCCCAGCCCAGTGCTCTGTAATGACCTAGAGGGGTGAGATGGGAGGCAGCAAAGGAGGCCCAAGAGGGAAGCAATATTCATGTCTGATTTACATTGTTGTATGGCAGAAACCAACACATAGCTGTAAAGCAATTATTTTCCAATTAAAAAAAATAATAAGAAAGAAAGATCTTTGATAATTGAATTGTACTCTATTTTGCCTATATCAATGTGAACATCTTGATTTTTGATACAATATTATAGGCTGTAAGATGCTGTCATATTGGGACACTGAATAAGGGATGTAAAATACCTCCACATTATTTCTTAAGCTGTATGTGAATCTATGTTTAAAAAAATAATTTGATTGGAAATTATAAAGGCTATAAATGGCCATAAAAGAGCCAAAATAAATTTAAATGAAATTCTAAAAACAGAGTCTACTAAATTCAGTGTATGCATAAAAGGAGAAAAAAAATGAAAAGAAACAGATGAGATTAGCAAGATACAAATGACAAAACTGCATACCAGAAATGTCTCTAAAAGTTAGGATTAGCAATCTAGCTGTGGTGGAGCAGGTGTTTTCCTCAAAGATCCTAGTTATTCATAAGCAATCAATACAGCTTCAAAATAATAAAGATGTCTAACCGTTTACTTTAACAAAGGTATGAATTAGACGACACTAGGGTGATATGATTCTATAATTAACAAATTATTTTATTTTATTTTTGTGTTTTGGTATAGAAAAGACATGTAGGAGAGTGTAGTAAACCAGGGAAATAGGTACTAAAGTATCATGGAGATTAGCACACACATTGGCTATTAGATAACAAAATGGAGGTAGTAAAGGGAAAGAAGCAATGGATTTGCTATGTGTCAGCTTCCCAAATGGACGTGTATTTACTGTTACCATATGGGTCTTCACTATCTTAATTTTAAACGTCAGGACTATGTTTGGTTTTTCTAGCCTTAAATTGCCAAAACATTGGTTTAAGTTTGTGGCTCTGTCTTAGAATCTATTTATTTCTTTCATTTTTTTTTTTTTTTTAGAAACTAAGGAATTTTTGTTTCTATGTCATTAATATAATTTTATATAAATCTATTTTATATAATAAGACATATATTAATATTTTTAAAATTTGTTATATTTTTACTAACATTCTAAGGGAAAAATCAACTTATGATATGGTTACAATACATATGCATACCATTTTCATAATTAGTATTATTATAAAATTTGGATGCAAAAACACAAAAAAAACACCCAAAACAAATCCCAAGCATTTATTTTATGTTAGCCCCCCAAAAATAGGCACTAAAATCATTACAACTGATTATTTAAAATGTTTAGTGGTGTTTGGATCTGTGTTTCAACTTATATCAATTATTTTTTGCCTTATTTCACAGTGATTTTTTTCAAAAAATTTTATGCTTTTACGATCTATCTAGGTTACTAAATGGGAGAAGGCAATGGCAACCCACTCCAGTACTCTTGCCTGGAAAATCCCATGGACGAAGGAGCCTGGTAGGCTGCAGTCCATGGGGTCGCTAAGAATCGGACACGACTGAGCGACTGAGAGACTTCACTTTTCACTTTCATGCATTGGAGAAGGAAATGGCAACGCAATCCAGTGTTCTTGCCTGGAGAATCCCAGGGATGGCGGGGCCTGGTGGGCTGCTGTCTATAGGGTCGCACAGAGTCAGACACGACTGAAGCGACTTAGCAGCAGCAGTAGCAGCAGGTTACTAAATGCCTATCTGTTCAATGCTTTTGACTTTTTTTATTGAATTCCTTTGTAAGCATCCAACCAAGTTTCCTTATCATTCATCCCATGCTGAATGCTGAACTGAATTTCTAACCTTGTCTGTTTTCTTATAAATGAACTTAAGTATGCACTTTGTATTTTTTTAATTTAATTTTGATTTCATTTTTTTAAGTATGTGACTGTTTCCCTTTTAATTGATATCAGTAATCAGCAAACATTTTTTTGCAAATGACCAGATAAATATTTTTGGATCTGTGTGACATGTAGTCTCTGTTACAAGTGCTCTACTTTTCTATTGTAGCAAGAAAGCAATCATGAGCAACACATCAAGAAATGACTGTGGCCAGATTTGACCCAGTGTAGGCCCTAGGCTAGAGTTTATCAATGCCCAGGTTTCAGTTTAAAACTAAGTTAAACAAATTAAGTAAATTAAACACCTAAATATAGATCCCTTACCCCCAAGATGGATAGAACTATAACATCTTAATGCTACCTTGTTGGACAAAATCTTTACAAATTTACTTAATCACCATTATTTTTCCACATTTTTAAAAAGTGTTTTTGCAATAATTTCTCTTACTTCAGAAATACTTCTAAGATAATTTACATAGAAGACATTCCCAAAACTTCTAGCCTAAAAGTATATTTATTGTGCCTCTCTCTCTCTCTCTCTCTCTCTCTCTCTATATATATATATATATATATATAGCTATAAAATCTAACTTTGATATTATTTTCCTTAAAACTTTGAAAAATATTATGCAATATTTTATCTGTATGTCATTGCTGGGGCTTACAGTATGAATTTGATTTTTTTATTATATCTTTTGATATGTTGTTATTAACCTGTGTAGTAAGCAGAATAATACCCCCTTACCCCTCCACAACCATACATAGAACAACTGACTGGTTCCAGACCTTACATATGCAGGTAATACCATCCTAATGTCAGAAGCAATGAGGAACTAAAGAGGCTCTTGATAAAGGTGAAAGAGGAGAGTGAGAAAGTTGGCTTAAAACTCAACATTCAAAAAACAAAGATCATGGCTTCTAGTCCCATCACTTCATGGCTTATATATGGGGGGGAAGTATAAACAGTGGCAGATTTTATTTTCTTGGGCTCCAAAGTCACTGCAGACGATGACTGTAGCCATGAATGTTTGCTCCCTGGAAGAAAAGCTATGACAAACCTAGACAGCATATTAAAAAGCAGAGACATCACTTTGCTAACAAAGGCCCATATAGTCAAAGCTGTAGTTTTTTCAGTAGTCATGTACAAAGGTGAGAGCTGGACCATTAAGAAAGGTGAATGTTGAAGAACTGATGCTCTCAAATTGTGGTGCTAGAGAAGACTCTTGAGAATCCTTTGGACACAAGAAGATCACACCAGTCAATCCTAAAGGAAATAAACCCTGAACATTCATAGGAATGACTGATGCTAAAGCTGAAGGTCCAATACTTAGGCCACCTGATATGAAGAGCTGACTCATTGGAAAAGACCTTGATGCTGGGGAAGATTGAGGGCAAGAGAAGAAGGGGGTGATGGAGGATGCGGTGGTTGGATGGCATCATCGACTCAGTGGACATGACTTTGAGAAAACTCTGGGAGATAGTGAAGAACAGGAAAGCCTGTCATGCAGCAGTCCATTGGGTTGCAAAAATTTGGACAGGATGCAGCAACTGAACAACAAAACAAACCCTCAAAAAGTGTTCAGAGTCTAATTTTTAGAACTCACAAATTTAGGTACATGGGCAAAGGTAATTAAGGTTGTAGACAATAAAGTTTTCTAATCATCTAAATTTGAGATGGGGAGATTATTCTGGATTATATGACCTTAGCTTAGGTCTTTAGATCTTAGGTCTTTAGGTCTAAGATCTCAAAGTTTCTTAGAAATGGATGGGAGAGGCAGAAGAGCAGGTCAGATGATAAAGTGTGTGAACAGTTCAACCTGCCATTGTAGGCATTAAAAATGGAAGAAGTCAAGAAGTGCAAATAAGTTCTATAAAGGCACAGGAGTGTGTGATCTCCAATAGTCTTCAAATAAACACATAGACTTGCTAACAACCTGATTTCAGCCCAGTTATATTTGTATCAGACTTCTGAACTCTAGGCAGAGCTTCCCTGGTGGCTCAGAGGTTAAAGTGTCTGCCTACAATGCAGGAGATCTGGGTTCGATCCCTGAGTCGGGAAGATCCCCTAGAGAAGGAAATGGCAACCCACTCCGGTATTCTTGCCTGGAGAAACCCATGGACAGAGGATCATGGTAGGCTACAGTCCACAGGGTCGCAAAGAGTTGGGCATGACTGAGCAACTTCACTTTCACTTTTCTGAACTCTATAGGATAATAAATCTGTGTTGTTTTATGCCACTAAGCTTATAAGTTGTTATAAACTTACATTAGCAGCAGAAAACTAATATGCTTTTGGATGCTTTAGTAATTTCTTTGTCACTGTTTGAAATTTTTATTACAATACTCCTATATGTGTCATTTCTCAGTTAGCAGACAACTGATTCTCCTGTCCAAAATGTCCATAAGACATTTGTTCCACGCCAAAAAGTGCTTCTCTGAACATGTCCAAAACCATTTGGCACAGTCCAAATGTGTTCATGGATGTTTTGGACAGTATCAAATTTCGAGGACTTTTAACACGGACCAAATTTCTTATGAACCAAATGATTCTGCAAGATTTTTTCTTACATATCAAAGTTGGCAATATATGATTATATTTATATCAATATTTTTACAAAGGTTATTAGTTTTGCAAGTGCAGTGATGGAAGAGTGCACAAAGAATTGGATTGACCAGACTACACACATCTCTTCTTATCCAATCCTTTCTATAGCTGGACATTTATTACATGATAATATGTCTCAGCTAATCATAGGCACTTAGAATGGAGTTGCTATTTTTCCATCTTTTCCTAGAATCTCAGTGGTCTTCTAACGTTATAATGGGGCAGAGAAAACGGCCCAGCAAAAGGAAAGTGTAAAGCAAATTCATAGGATCTGTCTTATGAAAATATAAAGCAAGGGAGAATGAGTAAGGAAAGAACAATCCAGGTTTTAGAAATGGTTGAGAAGTTCAAGCTTGATGAATAAGCTAGAAGAAATCATTTGACTTGGGTCTTTCTGTTCTTAATCCAAGAACGTCAATTTTCCAGTAAGACTTACAAATAATTTACATCATAAAATGTTATTTTTAGAATTTTCCTTATGGAGAATGCCAGCACACTTTCCAAATGAGCTTAGAATCAAATTAAAGACAAATATATAGTATTGCTCATATATCCAAGATAAATTCAATAGCATCTGTGCAGTAATGAATTTTATTATTTTCAAAAACAGGTATTCATATAAACTTTTGGTAAGTCTTTGTTCAAGTATAAATCCAAAAGTCTCCTTTATTTATTTTTTTATTGACTAGTTAAATGGCACTTTGTGCTTAGTTTCTCAGTTGTATCCAACTCTTTGCCACCCCATGGATTGTAGCCCACCAGGCTTCTCTGTCCATGGGGATTCTCAAGGCAAGAATACTGGAGTCAGTTGCCATGCCCTCCTTCAGGGGATCTTCCCAACCCAGGGGTTGAATCCAGGTCTTCTGCATTGCAGGTGAATTCTTCACCATCTGAGACACCACTAAAGTGAATGGCACTTTGGGTGCCATTATTAATGTGATAAAGTCTCTTGTAGAATGTTTGTGCCACATACTGCCATCTCTGTGCCATAACCCAAAGTGAGATTGATGAAGTCTTAGGTACTTGTCAGCTAGATGCAGTTGCAATTTAATTATTTCAGTCCTTTATCAGTAATACTCCATTTACACGAGACGAGGTTTAAGCAAGTTGACCTTGGAAAGTACTCAATGATTGACTTTGGTATTTTTTCACAGCTGCAATTGTATGTCATAATGACAAAAATCATAAAGGTAGTGACAATGCACATGGAAATACATAATGGAGTAGGTTCATTGTAACAACGATAGAAATAAATTTGCCACTAATACTCTTTTCATCAGTCGTTCCCCATAGTCAAAGGTGATAACAGTATGTAATATTAGTTAAGCTGCAAAAGAACTGCAGATGTGATGAGAAACATATACTTCTCTGCAGAAATGGTATAAACACAGCCTAACGTGAAGTCAGCAATTGTGGATTGGTTTGTAGAAGCTAGGCACTTTTCAGGCTGTGTCTTTTGAATTGAGGAGCTACTTACATTAAGGCTGTTATGGGATTGGATGACAAATCTTCAAATTTTGTAAAACAGTGATCATTTGATTGTGAAAGAGGTATGGCAATAAACATGAAGAATTGAATAGTCAGCAGAACTTTAGAGTTCTGTTTTTCAAAATGGGGCTGCAATCCCTGAAGTGTACATAAAAACAATTTGAAGGAATGTTGCTAATATTTAAAAATAGAATAGAATATTAAAATATGTCACAGATATTTCTAAATGAAGATGTTATATGCATCTGTGTGTATGTTTGCTATTTTACATAAAATATATTGTCTACTAAGGGCTGTAAGAAAAAATATTTGAAGCCACAAGTTAGAAAATTTGGCATGCTATTATTAACATTTAGTTATCTCTTGTGTAGGACTTTGGCATCAATTTGTTATTTGATGTCTTTATAATAGTAATTAACATTTATTGAGCTTCTATTATATTTTAAAGGTTAATTACACACACAAATATTTAATTTATTCTCACCATATAGTTGTCTAAGGTCACACAGCAAGGAGTAGAATTGTCTTTGACTCTTTAATGGAAAATTAGGTATACTGTGGGATTTATTAGGTTGGTACAAAAGTAATTGTGGTTTCTGATCATGAATTTTAAGTCAATATAATTAGGCTCAAATCATGTTTGTTAAAATAAGAAACATTATAATCAACACATTTCTGTCAAGGAGAAATGTTTGTTTATTTCTGGAGCATAAAAATCTGCACTTTGGGATTCAATGAACTCTTGGAAAACATTTTCTGTCTCCTGCTTATTGTGGAAGCATTTTCCCTGCAAAAAGTTGTCGAGATGCTTGAAGAAGTGGTAGTCAGCTGGCAAGAGGTCAGGTGAATATGATGAATGAGGCAAAACTTCCTAGATCAAGTATTTCAACTTTTGAAGCATTGGTTGTACAACGTGAGGTGGTTGGTTGTCAGGGAGAATTGAACCCATTCTGTTCACCAATATTGGCTGCAGGTCTTGCAGTTTTCAGAGAATCTCATTGATTTGCTGAACATACTTCTCAGATATAATGGTTTTTGCCAGGATTCAGAAATCTGTTGTGGATCAGACCTGCAGCAGACCACCAAACAGTGACCATGACTTTTTTGGGTGCAATTGTGGCTTTGGGAAGTGCTTCTTCTCTGTCCAACCACCAAGCTGGTCATCACCAGTTGTATAAAATTGACTTTTTGCTGCACATCACAATCCAATCATCAAGAAACAGTTTGTTTGTGTTGCACAGAATAAGAGAAGATGACGCTTCAAAACAACAATCTTTTTGATTTTCAGTCCACTCATGAGGCACCCACTTACTGAGCTTTTTCACCTCTCCAGTTTGCTTCAAAAGCTGAAAGACCGTAGAGTGGTTGACATTGAGTTCTTTGGCAGCTTCTCACATAGTTGTAAGGGGATTGGTTTTGATGATCGCTCTCAATTTGTCATCAACTTCCAATGGCCAGCCAGGATGCTCCTCATCTTCAAGGTCTCTTTTGCAAAACTTCTTGAACCAACACTGCACTGTACATTCACTAGCAGTTCAAGGGCCAAATGTGTTGTTGATGTTGAAAGTTGTCTCCTCTGCTTTATAACCTATTTTGAACTCTAATTTAAAAAATTGGTCAAATTTGCTTTTTGTCTAACATCATTTCCAAAGTTTAAAATATATATATAAAGTAAACATCAAGTAATGTCATTGGAAAATAAATAAATAAATAAACAAATAAACCAAAAAATGTGCATTAAAATGATGTATAACATAAACACATTTATTTAAGAATGTATTCCAATATCAAATGGCAAATTTCAACAATGCAAAGCCGCAATTACTTTTGCACCAATCTAAATATCCTTCAACTTTTTTGACAATTATCTATAACACATAATAAAAGTAAAATGGAAGAAATATTTCAGGATACACTAAGACTATAGCATTGTATCAGTTAGAAATATTTTTGCAAGGGATGCCCAATTTTAAATAGATTTTAATAAAGAGGACTTTTATTTCTTTATTTTGGCACAATTATTGCTAGAAACAAGACTGAGACCTCACTTTTTTAATCTGTGGATTTGCTCCCCTTAAAAACTCTGTTCTTTGGCTCTAACAGTTTCTGCCTTTGAACACAAGGAAATTTGGACAGGAGTTGTGAGAAAAAGTTAATGTACACCCTACTTTCAGACTGTATCCCAGTGACTCACAGTATGCAGTGGAAAAGATTATTAATTCTTATGCAAGGGGCACACAGTTGAAATTGTTAGAATTCAGGGGTAGTAATCTTTCCAAAGTTTTTGCATCTATGTGCTCAGTTGCTCAGTCATGTCCAACTCTTTGGGACCTCATAGACTGTAGCCCATCCAGCTCCTCTGTTTATGGGAGTTTCCCAGAAAAAATAGTGCAGTGGGTTGCCATTTCCTTTTCCAGGGGTTTTTCCAGACCTCAGGATCAACCCAGTGTCTCTTGCAGCTCCTGCATTGCAGGTGGATTCTTTACTGCTGAGCCACCAGGGAAGCCCACAATTAAAAGAAAAGAAAACCTTACAGGTATAATCATTTTATGCTAATTTTAATTAATTAGATCATAATCAATGGCCACCAAGGGTTTGATGTAGAGAGAAATAAGCTCAAATCAACTTTTTTTTTAGCTCGTGTGTGCATTGTTTTCCTGTTTTCCACATCAAACTACTATGATTGACTTTTCTTACCTTTTACATTAGATCAGTCAGTTACCATCTGATAGCCATGGTCTGGGAGTTATAACTCATCAAAATGTGAGCAGAATTCTTTTCAGTGTTTGAAAGGATTCATAAAGTCAGTGCCCATTTGTCTATCAACACATGCAATTTGTATTATGCCTTTTAGACAGCATTATCAGAAAATAATGGAAACGTGACAAGTTAACCTATTACTGGCCTATAATAGTAATATTAAAATAATTCTTATTACTTGCTTTTTCATCTATTGAACTAATTTTAGAAGACCAGCATAAGCAGCACATTCCCAATGGCTCAAGAGGTTAAGAATCTGTCTGCAATGCAGGAGACACAGGAGATGCATATTTGATCCCTGGGTTGGGAAGATCCTCTGGAGAAGGAAATTGAAACCCACTCCAGTATTCTTGCCTGAAAAATCCCAAAGACAGAGGAGCCTTGTGGGTTACAGCCCAAAGGGTTGCAAAGAGTCAGATACAAGTGAGCACACATATACAATAAACAACATATTAAAATATGAGGTTGCAATGAGTCTAAACATTAAGCAAATATTAAAAGATAATCTATCCAGCCATTAAAGGTATCATAATTGATGCCATTTGAAAAGTAGGACATTCACGTAACTTATGATAATTTTTCCTTATGCAGTTTGGCATGAGTAACCTAAAATAACAGATATTTCAGAGATGATCTGTGATTGCAGTAGAAATTTTTTTCATGATTCTGCCCCTTATAATTTTATTTTTATTTAATTTTTATTGGGGGTATAGTTGATTTACAATGTTCCATTAGTTTCAGGTATACATCAAAGCAAATATGTTTTAGCGGTTGGGGGCAGGAGGAGAAGGGGATGACAGAGGATGAGATGGCTGGATGGCATCACTGACTCGATGGACGTGAGTCTGAGTGAACTCTGGGAGTTGGTGATGGACAGGGAGGCCTGGCATGCTGCGATTCATGGGGTCACAAAGAGTCGGACACGACTGAGCTACTGAAATGAACTGATATATATATACACACACACACACACACACACACACACACATATATATACTCTTTTTTAGATACTGTAACCATATATGCCATTAAAAAATACTGAGAAAAGTTTCCTGCATTATACAGTAGATCCTTATTAGTTATCTAGTATATATATGTGTGTGTGTGTGTATATATATATATATATATATATATATATATATATATATATTAGCATGGACCTGCCAATCCCAATCATCCATTTTATTGAAGTAGGGAAACCTTAAGGATTCATTTTTATATCACATTGTTTTTCTTTTCTGGAATGCTTCTAATTTAATTTTCATAAGAAATCAACTTAAAAGCCTGTAAATATTCTTATGGACTCTGTGAGAGAGGGAGAGGGTGGGAAGATTTGGGAGAATGGCATTGAAACATGTAAAATATAATGTATGAAACGAATTGCCAGTCCAGGTTTGATGCACGATACTGGATGCTTGGGGCTGGTGCACCGGGACGACCCAGAGGGATGGAATGGGGAGGGAGGAGGGAGGAGGGTTCAGGATGGGGAACACATGTATACCTGTGGTGGATTCATTTTGATATTTGGCAAAACTAATACAATTATGTAAAGTTTAAAAATAAAATAAAATGAAAAAAAAAAGCCTGTAAATACAGTCTGAAAACATCCTACAATATGGTAATATAACTATAAGAGGGGAAAATTTGGAACAAGGTAATATTTGTTTTTAGCATGCCCTTTTCCTGTTTTAACACCCCTCTTTTTCTCTGTCTCATCACCTTTATTAAAACACAGCTTTAGTGCTATCATGTCATATAGGTCAGTCATTAAGATGACTATGTCTTGCAAAACTTTTGGAAGCTTGATCTCTGGTATCTGATGAGATGTACTACTCTCTGCTAAGATGTTTATAGGTCCTACTGTGTTAACACATGAAGAAGGCAATGGCACCCCACTCCAGTACTCTTGCCTGGAAAATCCCATGGATGGAGGAGCCTGGTGGGCTGCAGTTCATGGGGTCGCTAAGAGTCGGACACGACTGAGCGACTTCACTTTCACTTTTCACTTTCATGCATTGGAGAAGGAAATGGCAACCCACTCCAGTGTTCTTGCCTGGAAATCCCAGGGATGGGGGAGCCTGGTGGGGACCCCTGCCGTCTCTGGGGTCGCACAGAGTCGGACACGACTGATGCAACTTAGCAGCAGTGCTAACACATACTACATTAAGTCATTTAGATGTGCCTTTGTCACACACACACATAGAAAACCACTAACAGCAGATATTTCTGTCTGAAAAGTAAGTCTACAAAAAGTAGATTTGGGATGAATTAGAGGATGATTCTAATTCTGTGTACTTATTTTAGGAAGTGCTTTTGATTTGGGTAGCAAAGGAAGATCTATCTGTGAAAAGGTCAAATAGTACAAGTTATCAAGTTATCTAGAGATTTTGGTTAGTAGAGTAGAAAATTTAGGAATTCGAATTGGATTCTCTTGGACTTGAATGATTGACTAGAGAATTAAAAATGTATGTTTAAGTCTAAAATTCAACTTATACTACTTCTTGAAACCAAACCAAATACTCAAAGACTATATTTTCACATATTTTCTCCTAGAAGAACAAGAATCAGAAAATTGGCATTGGATGAATTCAACATTAAATTTACAGGTAATTGGACAGAATCAAGTTTGCTTTTATTACTTAAAATACTAAAAATAACAAAATGCCTATCTTTGGATTTATCTTACCAAATCAATATTGATAGTGAAAAGTGTAAGGAAGGACAACACACACTATTGAATAGTTAGAAGAATTAACTTTTAAGGTAATACCTATTTAATTTTTGACAAGAATGTAATTTATAAGTATTAATTATGAGAAAAATATTGATAAAGATGAAAAGAATGAGTAATCTAAGAAGTATTCCACAAATACTTATTAATTCACTTAAGCACAAACTCACTCGTGAATAGAGTATGTGTACAAAATCAAAATTGACAGATCCTGTCACATTTAAAGACTAAGTGAATTTACTACTAAAGAATGGAAGGTATTTCTGGTTTGAACCACATCTTATTATCCACCTGCTATTCTTCCCATGTATCTAAGCTATTAATCAAAAGATACACCAGGTATATATCTTTTCTTTTTCTTTAATTTTTACAAGTAACTTTTATTCAATTGACTTGCAGGCATATTTTGGCCATAATTTTTTTTTGGATGAGATTAATATTTTTTATTGAAAGATAATACTTGGCAGAGTTTTGTTGTTTTCTGTCAAACCTCAACATGAATCAGTCATAGGTATACACACATCCTCTTCCTTTTGAGCCTTCCTCCCATTTGGAAACATATATATGTATGCATATATATATATCAGTCCAGTTCAGTTCAGTCGCTCAGTTGTGTCCGACTCTTTGCAATCCCATGAACCACAGCACACCAGGCCTCCTTGTCCATCACCAACTCCCAGAGTCTACCCAAACCCATGTCCATTGAGTCGGTAATGCCATCCATCTCATTCTCTGTCGTCCCCTTCTTCTCCTTCCCTCAATCTTTCCCAGCATCAGGGTCTTTTCAAATGAGTCAGCTTTTTGCATCAGGTGGCCAAAGTATTGGAGTTTCAGCTTCAACATCAGTCCCTCCAATGAACACCCAGGACTGATTTCCTTTAGGATGGCCTGGTTGGATCTCCTTGCAGTCCAAGGGACTCTTAAGAGTCTTCTCCAACACCACAGTTCAAAAGCATCAATTCTTTGGCATTCAGCTTTATAGTCCATCTCTCACATCCATACATGACTACTGGAAAAACCATAGCCTTGACTAGACAGACCTTTGTTGGCAAAATAATGTCTCTGCTTTTGAATATGCTAGAGCCTCCAAAAAATAAAGTCAGCCACTGTTTCCACTATTTCCCCATCTATTTGCCATGAGTGATGGGACCAGATTCCATGATCTTCATTATCTGAATGTTGAGCTTTAAGCCAACTTTTTCACTCTACTCTTTCACTTTCATCAAGAGACTCTTTAGTTCTTCCTCACTTGATGCCATAACGGTAGTGTCATCTGCATATATAGGTATATATACATATATTTTTGCACACGTGGTTTTTGAGATGCATGCATGCTAGCAAAGTCTCTTCAGACGTGTCTCACTCTTTGCAATGACTGTAGCTCTTCAGACTCCTCCCCTCATGGGATTTCCCTGGCAAGAATATTGGAGTGGATTGCCATTCCCTCCTCCAGGGGATCTTCCTGACCCAGAGATCGAACCTGCTTCTCCTGGGTCTTCTGCATTTCAGGAGCATTCTTTACCACCGAGGAAACCCATATATTGAGATTTATAGGTATATTTGGTGTATACATGTTTATTTACATGATTATGCCACCTAGGCTGGCAAGTCCAAAATCTGCAGAACCAAAGTCTCTGTTTGAGTCTGGAGGTTGGAAGCTACTGTATCTTCCAGAAAGAACCAATATTTCAGTTTGAAGGCCATCATACAGAATCCTCTCTTACTCAGGGAAAAATCAGATCTTGTTCTGTTCAGGCCTTCAAATTGTATGAGGCCCAGGATTGCCTGGTAGATCAGATAGTAAAGAATCTGCCTGCAATGCAGGAGACCTGGATTTGATCCCTGGGTCGGGAAGATCCCCGGAGAAGGGGATGACCACCCCATCCAGTATTCTTGCTTGGAGAATTCCAAGGACAGAGGAGCCTGGTGGGTTAAAGTTCGTGGGGTTGCAAAGAGTCAGACACAACTGAGCAACTAACACTTTCATATTATTGGGAGGGGGCAATATGCTTTACTTGCTGCTGCTGCTGCCAAGTCACTCCAGTTGTGTCTGACCCTGAGCAACCCCATAACGCAGGCCACCAGGGGCCCCCATCCCTGGGATTCTCCAGGCAAAAATACTGGAGTGGGCTGCCATTTCCTTCTCCAATGCATGAAAGTGAAAATGAAAGTGAAGTCACTCAGTCGTGTCTGACTCTTAGCGACCCCACAGACTATAGCCCACCAGGCTCCTCCATCCATGGGATTTTCCAGGCAAGAGTACTGGAGTGGAGTGCCATTGCCTTCTCCACGCTTTACTTATTATACTGATTTATTAAATAAATGTTAATCTCACCCAAAAGCATTCTCACAGAAACAGTCAAAATGTTTGACCAAATATCTAGGCACATTGAGGCCCATTCAAGGTGACACATAAAATTAACTATCACAGTGTGGATGTCCTTATACTTTTTACCCAGATACAAATAGTGGGAGCTAAATAAGTATAACAAACACAGATCTCCATTTGCAGTTTGAGAAATGTCTTTGAAATAATTATACAGTTCTCTTTTCAAAAAACTTCAATAATATTTTGACCCCATAAAGCTTATAAATTCTGCTGCTGCTGCTGCTAAGTCGCTTCAGTCGTGTCCGACTCTGTGCGACCCCATAGACGGCAGCCCACCAGGCTCCTCCGTCCCTGGTATTCTCCAGGCAAGAACACTGGAGTGGGTTGCCGTTTCCTTCTCCAATGCATGAAAGTGAAAAGTGAAAGTGAAGTCGCTCAGTTGTATCCGACTCTTAGGGACCCCATGGACTGCAGCCTACCCGGCTCCTCCGCCCATGGGATTTTCCAGGCAAGAGTACTGGAGTGGGGTGCCATTGCCTTCTCCGTTATAAATTCTAACAGGCTTTAAAAATAGTAAATAATCTGATTACTACATTTTTTCAGAGCCAAGTAAATTAAGATCCAAGTTGATACTGCCTGGAGTTATGCAAGGACTACAAGCATTTTTTTTTATGGTTTTTATTATGTATAAAATGTCTATGCACATTTTCACATAAAAGATTCTATGTATAGCTGACCCTTGAACAACATGATTTGAAATTGCACAAATCCATTTCTGTGCAAATGTTTCAATAATTATGTGCTACAATATTACTCAAATCCTGTTTGGTTGAAGCCATAGATGCAGAAATCCCTATAAGAGGGAAGACTATAAAATTACATGAGGAGTTTTCAGCTGTGCAGGGCACTGGTGCCCTAAATCCTTAGATTGTTCAAAGATAAACTGCACATATGTTTTTATTTCTCTTGGGTAAATACTGAAATGTAGAATGGCTGATTATATGTGAGAGCATACATTATATGCTGATTATATGTGAGAGCATACATTATATGCTGATTATATGTGAGAACTGGTTATTTGATAACCCATGGTGTTGTCAATATTTTTATTTTAGATATTTTAGGTAGGTGTATATTGATACCTTACTATGGCTTAAATGGAATTAGTATTTAATGAATGATGATATTGAAAATGTCTTTGCTTTTTTATTGGCCACTTATATAACTTACTCTATGAAATGTCATTTCAGGTTTTCTTTTATTCCCTCATTTTTTAGTTGGAAGGATTGCCTCTTACCTATTTAAATATAGAAGTCACATATATTCTGAGTACAGTCATTTCTCAAACTTGTATAATGAGTTCTGCCCCCAATTCTAGTGTGTGTTAAGGGAGAGTATTTCCCAGTACTAGCTGGGTGTTCTACAAATCAACTAAATTCTGACACTACTTGAACAGAGATGGTATTCAGAAATGAATACCCAGAGACGGGATTCAATCTATATCATAACCTATATCACAATCTATATTACAGGACTCTCCCTCCCCTTTAAATAACAGAAGCAAGCTCAAGTTACCACCTATGCATCTGACTGAGTAGCTTTAGATTGGAGGTTCCAGTGGTCCCCTTCTTGGGTCTGACTAATTTGCTAGAGTGACTCACAGGACTTAGAAATATTTTACTTACTAGATTATTGATTTATTGTGGAATAATACAGTTCAGGAAAAAACAAACAAACAAATGGAATAGATGCATAGCACATGTGGGAAGGAGCATGGAAATCCCACACTTTGAGCATGCCACTTTCCCCAAATTACTATGTGTTGACCAACCCAGATGGTCTCTGAAAGCCATCCTTAGGGTTTTTATGAAGGCTTCATCATACATTCATGATTGATTAAGATCATTGACCATTGTTGATTGGCTCAACCTCCAGGCTCTCTCCCCTCCTCAGAGGTCAGTGGGTGAAACTGAAACTTCCAGTCCTCTCTAATCACATCATTGGGTGCCCTGGCTACTAGAGCCCAAACTTGGGTTACCTAAGTGTTTCACAAAAGTCACCTCATTGACATAGCAAATGACACCCTTATCAATCTCATCACAATAAATTCAAAGAGTTTTATGGGCTCTGTACCAGAAATGGGGACAAATAAATTCTTAATATAAGATTCATTTTGATATTTGGCAAAACTAATACAGTTATGTAAAGTTTAAAAATAAAATAAAATTAAAAAAAATAAAATAAAAAAATAAAAAATAAAAATTCCACCAAAAAAAAAGTCACAATATCATACAATGTACTACAATATTTTCTCCCTTTCTTTGGTTTCCTTTGTAATTATAACTATTCCACCAAATTTTATTAGGAAAAAATTCAAGTAGCCAAATTTAAATAAGCTTACAATTAACACATAACCACACCTAGATCCTACTTTAATATACTTGCTTTCTGTATTAATCTATTAATTCATCCTGTTTTGAATACATTTCAAAGTAAATTATATATCTCAAATGGAATACATTGAATGATATATCATTTCTTACAACAGAAATAGAAAAATACAAATGCATCACCTTCTCATTGAAATGACTGCTGGCAGAATTTTAGAAAAATTCCACTTTATGTAATGAGTAAAGCTTCAATACGTACTAAAGACTCTCCTAAGTACTTCTAACATTTGTCTGTAAAGTACAATGCTTTCTTTCTAGGACAGAAATGCACAGTATGTTAATATATTAATTTATTTTTCAATGTATTAGTGATCATTAATCCTTTTGAAGCTTTCAATAGCATCTTTATTTGGTATTGCTATTTGTTTATAACAAATGTCATTTTTTTGGTAGCCCCTTAATAATATACTTCAAAGGGATCAGTCTGTAGGAATCTTAAAATATTATTGGATCACCTTGGACATCTTTTACTCTAGTATTGCTTTAAAAAATTCAATTGCAAATTGTAGGCTTTTATTCCTTCTATATTTGTGGTGAGAAAATTTGACATATGGGCTCAGGCTCTGAGGGAAAAAGAATCTAAATTTGAACAAAACCTCTTGAAATTTTTAATATATTTAGAATTTTGAAGTGTTGAGCTGAAGTGTCAAGGGAGCAACATTTTGTTGACAGTGTCATAATACAATAAAATTTATTATGAATAGCATCCTCTGCTTCTAAAATATATTGTTATTCCTTGGTTGAATTCTCTGTTTTCTTGCTAGAACATAGCTATCATTTCTCCATTGCCAATAAGAGATAACCAATCAAACCAAATAAAACAGTTTAGAATAATTGTTATTAACCATATCAAAATATCATGTATGAAACGAGTTGCCAGTCCAGGTTCAATGCATGATACTGGATGCTTGGGGCTAGCGCACTGGGACGACCCAGAGGGATGGTATGGGGAGGGAGGAGGGAGGAGGGTTCAGGATGGGGAACACATGTATATCTGTGGCGGATTCATTTTGATATTTGGCAAAACTAATACAATTTTGTAAAGTTTAAAAAGAAAAGAAAAGAAAATTAAAAAATAAATAAATAAAATCTATTTATATATATGGATAGCATATTAACAAATACAGTTTAATTTTTCTTCTTTACCTACCATGCTTTTTGAAAGGGAGTCACTAAGGCAGGCCCATACGTAAGGAGTGGGGAGTTATGCTTCAATTCCTTAAGAATATCTACATAATTTATTGGAAATTCTTATAAACAAAATAGTGTTCTATCTATTCTGTTTATTTTTTCAGCCATCTATTTATATTAGAATGAACTTACAGGTAATAATTTTGTATTTTACATTACAATCCAATGCTAGTTTATTTATTTGGTTGTTCAGATCTTTAAATGGGATTCTTTTGGTTGGCTTATGTGTTCCTTTGACATACCTTCACCATAAAAAAAATAATTTCCTTATTTTCTGACATTACAGAATGCTCCAACTTACCTGATATATTCCCTGACCAGACAGAGTCAACCCTTTCTCCAGAGACACTTTCTTCCTTTTCTTGGAGAAACAATATTAGAAGTCAAAATC
Source organism: Bubalus kerabau (assembly GCF_029407905.1). Lineage (NCBI taxonomy): Eukaryota > Metazoa > Chordata > Mammalia > Artiodactyla > Bovidae > Bubalus > Bubalus kerabau. The sequence goes on from NC_073624.1 coordinate 255,024,139, forward strand.
TGGGTACTAGCTATGTTCATTGCTACTCTGGTATCAAAGGAAAGACACAGAAATATATGTGTGTGTGTGTGCGTACTCAGTTGTATCTGACTCTTCCTGACTCCATGGACTGTAGCCTGCCAAATTCCTCTGTCCGTGCGATTTTCTCAGGAGAAATATTGGAGTGGGTTCCAATTTTCTCCTCCAGGGCATCTTTCAAACCCGGGCATCCAACTTGTATCTCTTGTAGCTTGCAAGAGTCCACTGGCAGGTGGATTCTTTACCAATGAACCAACAGGGAAGACCCGCCTGTGTGTATACCAACCTTATACACTCGAATTTATATTGATTTCTTCTAATTTAATCCATTACCACACAGAATGGCCTAGCCTTCTCCTTAATTGTAATGCCCCTCTCCGAGAGAGATCAATCCTTCTTTACTGTCATCCATTTGCTTAATAGTTTCATTTCCAAATATGTGCACAGTGATTTATGAAATTGTAATCAGTATCCCCCTGGTAAAGAAATTCATCAGCTAGAGTAGGGTGCTTATATAGACAGTTCTTTTTGCCAAGGAAATATAGACTCAATTTCCTTGAAAAGATACTTGGGTGAGTATTTCCACACACCTCCCCACACACCTTCCACTGCTCATGTGTACATGTGCACACACACACACACACACACACACCTGTACACACAGGACACACACTTCATTGATGTCATTTCATAAATAATTAGATTATTTTGTCACAGTTTTGCATTCCATTGTGGAGTTGCATTATCTCCTTAATATATGTATTTTTAAGTTTGCATGCATTAACATTCATTCTGTGTTATAAAGTTCTATGAATTTTAACAGATTCATATTATGCATCTACCATTAGAGCATTATGAGGAATGATGTCAACATCTCAAAACTATCAACAAATTTCTGCAATCATTTACCTTTTACTGTCTCTATACTGTTGAATTTTCTAGATTGTCCCCTAAATGGAATCATACAGTATGTAGCTTTTCCACTCTGGTTTCTTTCATTTAGCAGTATTTATACATGATTTTTTCCAAGTTTTTACTTGACTTTACAGAGTAGTAGTCAGATGCATGGATGTACAGTAGTTTATATTTTTTTATTTATTTAAGGACATCTTGTTTGCTTCCAGTTTTAGTTAATATGATCAGAATTTTGTGCATACCTGTGTCATGTTTTCACATCAATTTGGTAAAACTCTCAGATCATAATTGTGTTGGATTATTATGGATAATCATTATCCATAATAGCTGGATAAATCATTATTCAAAATAGGAAACAATCATTGATTCAAACCATTATATTTATAACTCAATGTAGCATTATGTAATTTGTATTCTGACTTTGAAATTTAACACCAAAATCAAACACACAAAATCATTAGTAATTATACCAGAGCTGATTTAACAGCTGTCAGTTTCTGCAAAGAGTAGCAGGACAGCAATTCCCCTGACATTCAAGATGGTGTAACTGTGGCTGTCATTGCCTATGTCTTTGCTGAGGTTGACAGTGATCATAAGACACTTTCTTGGTTCATTTACTCAGGCTGTTTATTAACATAGCTGCAATGCCAGAATAGCATTACATCAATTGAACTGCTACTGCCATTTAGATATTGACAGTATAAAGGATTCTCTTTCAATAGAATGTGTTTCAAAGTATATTTTAGAACACCATATACTGCTTCAAGGTCATTAATACTAAGGCCTTTAGGTGTGAGTTTGTGTTTTTTGTGTGTATGTGTAAATGGTTTCCATAGCAATAAATGGTGATGTTCAGAGTCTCAGAAATTACACTCTCTGGCACCAAAGCCATAAGATCATTGGTCTCATTATTCTATGAATGTGTTTGGATGTACTGAATAATCACTGCACACATTTACATAATCTTATGAGTTTTAAAAGCCCATTCCTTTCTGTTATCTCGCTTGATATTTGCTTCTATACAACCCAATGACAAAAGAAAAGTAGACACACTAGACAATTGTAAAGGTGAGAAACTGAGGTTCTAGAGGTTAAGTGATTGTTCAGTATGATGTTTGGAACAGATACCATGCTAACACATGTCAACAGAACTTCTTTTTCCCATAGAGGCAGATAATTCTCTCCACATTTGAATAAGCCATATTCTTGATAACATACTGACAGTTAATATGAAAGCATTTCTACTATTTCCACACTGATTATATCATTTTGGATAAAGTAGCATTTGGATAAAGTACAGGCTACATTGGTCACTCAGACAGTAAACAATCTGCCTGCAGTGGAGGAGACCCAGGGTCAATCCCTGTGTCAGGAGGATGCTCTGGAGAAGGGAATGGGAACCTACTCCAGTATTCTTTCCTGGAGATGTCCATGGACAGACCATCCTGGAGGGCTACTACCGTCCATGGAGTCACAAAGAGTCAGACATGACTGTGTGACTGAACACAAAACAGCACAATTAAAGCTTAGGAAATAACAATAATCTTTAGGTCGTAGTTTGGTCCCTCAAGTACACAAAGAGAAATTCATATTTGAGAGCATTTAATATGTGGCTTGTAATAAATATCATACCCTTTCAGAGGGTTACATATGAGAGAAAATAAATATATGATGAGTATTTTAATAGCACATTTTGATCTCCATAAGTAGCTTCTTGAATTTATTGTTCCTTTTCTCTCACACACCAGTTCTACAATTAAGCTCGGTAAACTCAGGTAGGCCTTAGGAAGCATCACTACAAACAAAGTTAGTGGAGGAGATGGAATTTCAGTTGAGCTATTTCAGATTCTAAAAGATGATGCTGTGAAAGTGCTGCCCTCAATATGCCAACAAATTTGGAAAACTCAGCAGTGGCCACAGGATTGGAAAAGGTCAGTTTTTATTCCAATCCAAAAGAAAGGCAATGCCAAAGAATGCCCAAACTACCGCACAATTGCACTCATTTCACATGCTAGTAAAGTAATGCTCAAAATTCTCCAAGCCAGGCTTCAGCAGTATATGGACGGTGAAATTCCAGATGTTCAAGTGGGTTTTAGAAAAGGCAGAGGAACCAGAGATCAAATTGCAAACATCCACTGGATCATCAAAAAAGCAAGAAAGTTCCAGAAAAACATCTATTTCTGCTTTATTGACTATGCCAAAGCCTTTGTGTGGATCACAATAAACTGTGGAAAATTCTGAAAGAGATGGGAATACCAGACCACCTGACCTGCCTCTTGAGAAATCTGTATGCAGGTCAGGAAGCAACGGTTAGAACTGGACATGGAACAATAGACTGGTTCCAAATCAGGAAAACGAGTATGTCAAGGCTGTATATTGTCACGCTACTTATTTGACTTATATGCAGTGTACATCATGAGAAATGCTGGGCTGGAGGAAGCACAAGCTGGAATCAAGATTGCCAGGAGAAATATCAATAACCTCAGATATGCAGATGACACCACCCTTATGGAAGAAAGTGAAGAAAAACTAAAGAGCTTCTTGATGAAAGTGAAGGAGGAGAATGAAAAACTTGGCTTAAAGCTCAACATTTAGAAAACTAAGATCATGGCATCCAGTCCCATCACTTCATGGCAAATAGATGGGGAAACAGTGGAAACAGTGGCTGACTTTATTTTTCTGGGCTCCAAAATCACTGCAGATGGTGACTGCAGCCATGAAATTAAAAGACACTTGCTCCTTGGAAGGAAAGTTATGACCAACCTAGACAGCATATTAAAAAGCAGAGACATTACTTTGCCAACAAAGGTCCGTCTAGTCAAGGCTATGGTTTTTCCAGTGGTCATGTATGGATGTGAGAGTTGAACTGTGAAGAAAGCTGAGCACCGAAGAATTGATGCTTTTGAACTGTGGTGTTGGAGAAGACTCTTGAGAGTCCCTTGGACTGCAAGGAGATCCAACCAGTCCATTTTAAAGGAGATTAGTCCTGGGTGTTCTTTGGAAGGAATGATGTTAAGTCTGAAACTCCAGTACTTTGGCCACCTCATGCCAAGAGTTGACTTATTGGAAAAAACTCATGCTGGGAGGGATTGGGGGCCGGAAGAGAAGGGGATGACAGAGGACGAGATGGCTGGATGGCATCACTGACTCGATGAACATGAGTTTGGGTGAACTCCGGGAGTTGGTGATGGACAGGGAGGCCTGGCTTGCTGCAGTTCATGAGGTCGCAGAGTTGGACACGACTGAGCGACTGAACTGAACTGAACTGAACTGATGTTGCCTCTATCTGTAATCCTAAACTCTGATTGGTTTGGCCTGATTTTATTTCTCACTCTTGTAACTGTACGTTTTATCTCTCAGCAAAATCTTATTACAGAATTTTTGTGTCTAAATTTATAGGAAACTGTGTTAAGACAGTAAATGTTAAACACTTGTATTTTAAAAATTTGCTTAATGATCAGGTGAACATAGGGGTTGGATTAATGAATTGGAATTTATATCCTTAATAATTTTGATATTATGAGACCTCTTTTATAATAGGTAAGGGATTTTTTTTTAGTAAATTGTTTTAATTTATAATGAACAAATGGAATGTTGTTTCACTCTGAATATCTTTTGATGACTTTTTATTGTAGACATCAGATATGGTGGGGCTTCCCAGTTAGCTCAGATGGTAAAGAATCAGCCCACAGTAAAGGAGACCCAGGTTTGATCCCAAGTAGGGAAGATCCCCTGGAGAAGGGAATGAATACCCAGTCCAGTATTCTTCCCCAGAGAATTCCATGGACAGAGGAGCCTTGCAGCTATAGTCCATGGGGTTGTAAAGAGTTGGACATGACTGAGAAACTAACACACACACTTAAGACAAGGTAACTCAGCCTACTTATTTTGCAGCCTACTTATTTTGTAATTGCAGCTATATTAAATTATGGTATAATTTTTCTTGTTCAAAAAAATCAAAGAATCATAATTTCTTTAGTTATTTCTCCGAGTTTTATTGATAACAAAATTGATAATAAAACATTCTTCAGTTCAGTTGCTCAGTCATGTCCAACACTTTGCAATCCCACAGACTTCAGCATGCCAGGCTTCCCTGTCCATCACCAAAACATTCTTAAAATCTTTAATTTTTACCATCTGTAATTCTTAAGCTCAATAACTTTTTGTCACATCACTAATCATAATTTATCACTAATTGTATATTTGGTTATCTTTGTTGTCAATATGGTAGAGGTAATGAAGATAATGGTGACCTCCTTCAAAAGGTCCCATGTATGCACTGCTACACTCTGTAGCAGTGCCCACAACCCTGAAGCAGTCCAACACCGACCCACGCCTTTTCTGGAGACTCCTGGATACGCACAGGCAAATTTGGATGTCTCTTGTGGGGTCACTGCTCCTTTCTCCTGGGTTCTAGTGTGCACAAGGTTCTGTTTGTGCCCTCCAAGTGCCCATTTCCCAGTCCTGTGTAAGTTCTGGCAACTCTGGTGGAGTTAATGGCAACCATCTCCAGGAGGGCTTATGCTATACCCAAGTCTGCTGCACCCAGAGCCCCTGCCCCTGTGGCAGGCCACTGCTGACCTGTACCTCCACAGGAGATACTCAAACACAGTTCTGTCTCAGTCTTTGTGGGGTCTCTGGGTCCTGGTGCACACAAGGTTTGTTTGAGCCCTCTAAGCATCTCTGGCAGGTATGGAGTTTGACTCTAAATGTGATTTTGCCCCTCCTACCATCTTGCTGAGGCTTCTCCTTTGCCCTTGGATGTGGGGTATCTCCTCAAATTCGCTCCAGTGCCACACAGCCGCCGCTCCTTGGAAGAAAAGTTATGACCAACCTAGACAGCATATTAAAAAGCAGAGACATTACTTTGCCAACAAAAGTCAGTCTAGTCAAAGCTATGGTTTTTCTGGTAGTCATGTATCAATGTGAGAGTTGGACTCTAAAGAAAGCTGAGCACTGAAAAATTGATGCTTTTGAACTGTGGTGTTGGAGAAGACTCTTGAGAGTCCCTTGGACTGCAAGGAGATCCAACCAGTCCATCCTAAAGGAAATCAGTCCTGAATATTCATTGGAAGGACTGATGCTAAAGTTGAAACTCCAATACTTTGGTCATCTTATATGAAGAACTGACTAATTTGAAAAGACCCTGATCCTGGGAAAGATTTAAGGCAGGAGGAGAAGGGGACAACAGAGGATGAGATGGTTGAATGGCATCACCAACTCAATGGACATGAGTTTGAGTAAACTCTTGGAGTTGGTGATGGACATGGAGGCCTGGTGTGCTGCAGTCCATAGGGTCTCAAACAGTCGGACATGACTGAGCGACTGAACTGAACTTGTCGTCAATATAGCCTTTCCCAAACTCCTCCTTGGAATTTTCCTGCAAGACTCCTTGTGGGACTCCCTCTTCACTTTGGATGGAAGCTGTTTATTATATCACCCTGCACCCCATCCACCCCCAGGTAACATGTACATGACATAGTCAGAATATCTTAGATATGACAATAAATATTTCCTTGAGATTTACATAAGGATACTGACAGAGGAAATATACTTTTCCATATGCTAAAACTAGTAAAAGAATAAAGTCAGAGGAGAACACACAGAGCCAAAATATGATCAATATTCTAGCATTGTAATTCAAGGCATAAGCTATAATTTGTACCTAAAGTCAACTCCTCCCCACTCCTCTTCCTCATAGACAGATATATTCTCTAGTTGGAACTGGGTTTCTCATTTTTGAAGAAAACAAATATCCTAATCTATTCTTCTAACTCTAATCATGCCAACACAAATACATTTATAATTGACTGGATGATTTATCAATGTTTTCAAGTGCTAGACTGATGCTAGAAGGAAAAGTTAAAAATAAATACTATCAAAATGTCTGTTATTAAAATTTTCAACTATCACATTGCTTGTACAGCTTCTCATATAATTTGATATTAATATTCCTTGAAAATGTGGGTGATATATAGTAGCTAGCTATAAATATAGAATGCTTCACAACTAATATAAAGATAGTGAAGAATACTGCTTGTAAGAGATGAAAGAAATGTCCAAAGTATATGGTGTCCTCTTCTGGAAGTGAGTACGTAAGGTGAAAAAGACTTGGTAGAAAGTATAAAAAAATAAAAGATATACAATCAACCTGATAACTTCTAGATGTGACAAGAGTTTATACAAATTGCTGTTGTTGTTTAGTCTCTAAGTAGTGTTTGACTCTTTTGCAACCTTAAGGACTATAGACAGCTACTTTCCTCTGTCCATAGGATTTCTCAGGAAAGAATACTGGAGTGGGCAGCCATTTCCTTCTCCAAGGGATTTTCCTGACCCAGGGATTGAACCCAAGTCTCCTGCTTGGCAGGCAGATTCCTTCCCACTGAGCCACCTAGGAAGCCACTTACACAACTTATAGGTATCATCTACTGAAACTTACAGATATTCAACATGCCCTTGGTAAACTCATGAAGTGAGCATCAACTAGACATCTGTCTGGGTATATAAAGTCAAACAGCCTGGTCCTCACTCTCAAGATGTTTAAATCAAACACAATAAATTAGCAACTATCTGAGTATATATAATGACTAGATAAATGATCGAACGGATAATTGAATCATATATAAATCTAACTGGAAGTATAACATAATTAAAGATTAAATAATAGCAATGTAAATTTATAAATGACATGTTAAATGCTACATAGAGGAATAACTGTTTTAAAGAGTGATATTTATAGACATATCAAAGAAGTATGCAAAGGTTGATATCAAAAAAGAAGGGATATTTATCAAGCATAGGAAAATTTAGAGCACATTTGGTGTTCAGTTCAGTTCAGTCACTCGGTCATGTCCAACTCTTTGCGACGCCATGAATTGCAGCATGCCAGGCCTCCCTTTCCATCACCAACTCCCGGAGTTCACTCAGACTCACGTCCATCGAGTCCATGATGCCATCCAGCCATCTCATCCTCTGTCGTCCCCTTCTCCTCCTGCCCCCAATCCCTCCCAGCATCAGAGTCTTTTCCAATGAGTCAACTCTTCGCATCAGGTGGCCAAAGTACTGGAGTTTCAGCTTTAGCATCATTCCTTCCAAAGAAATCCCAGGGCTGATCTCCTTCAGAATGGACTGATTGGATCTCCTTGCAGTCCAAGGGACTCTCAAGAGTCTTCTCCTACACCACAGTTCAAAAGCATCAATTCTTCAGTGCTCAGCCTTCTTTACAGTCCAACTCTCACTTCCATACATGACCACAGGAAAAACCATAGCCTTGACTAGACGAACCTTTGTTGGCAAAGTAATGTCTCTGATTTTCAATATGCTATCTAGGTTGGACATAACTTTCCTTCCAAGGAGTAAGTGTCTTTTAATTTCATGGCTGCAGTCACCATCTACAGTGATTTTGGAGACCAGAAAAATAAAGTCTGACACTGTTTCCACTGTTTCCCCATCTATTTCCCATGAAGTGATGGGACCAGATGCCATGATCTTCGTTTTCTGAATGTTGAGCTTCAAGCCAACTTTTTCACTCTCCACTTTCACTTTCATCAAGAGGTTTTTAGTTCCTCTTCACTTTCTGCCATAAGGGTGGTGTCATCCGCATATCTGAGGTTATTGATATTTCTCCCAGCAATCTTGATTCCAGCTTGTGTTTCTTCCAGTCCAGCGTTTCTCATGATGTACTCTGCATATAAGTTAAATAAGCAGGGTGATGATATACAGCCTTGACGTACTCCCTTTCCTATTTGGAACCAGTCTGTTGTTCCATGTCCAGTTCTAACTGTTGCTTCCTGACCTGCATACAGATTTCTCAAGAGGCAGGTCAGGTGGTCTGATATTCCCATCTCTTTCAGAATTTTCCACAGGTTATTTTGATCAACACAGTCAAGGCTTTGGCATAGTCAATAAAGCAGAAATAGATGTTTTTCTGGAACTCTTTTGCTTTTTCCATGATTCAGCGGATGTTTGCAATTTGATCTCTGGTTCCTCTGCCTTTTCTAAAACCAGCTTGAACATCAGGAAGTTCATGGTTCACATATTACTGAAGCCTGGCTTGGAGAATTTTGAGCATTACTTTACTAGCATGTGAGTTGAGTGCAATTATGGGGTAGTTTGAGCATTCTTTGGCCTTGCCTTTCTTTGGGATTGGAATGAAAACTGACTTTTTCCAATCCTGTGGCCACTGCTGAGTTTTCCAAATTTGCTGGCATATTGAGTGCAGCACTTTCACAGCATCATCTTTCAGGATTTGAAATAGCTCAACTGAAATTCCATCACCTCCACTAGCTTTGTTTGTAGTGATGTTCTAAGGCCCATTTGACTTCACATTCCAGGATGTCCGGCTCTAGGTCAGTGATCACACCATCGTGATTATCTGGGTCATAAGAGTAAATGCATCTAACCTATGGGAGATAAGTAAATTACATAGCAAGTAAACCATGGAGAATAGTTCACTTGTATATGTACTAAAGGAAAATATACAAAGTATTAATTGAATACTAGGGAATGTGTAGCATAGATTATGGATTTGTGGTTTATACTTTAAGTTCAGTTCAGTTCAGTTCAGTTGCTCAGTCGTGTCCGACTCTTTGCGACCCCATGAATCACAGCATGCCAGGTTTCCCTGTCCATTACCAACTCCCGGAGTTCACCCAGACCCACTTCCATCGAGTCAGTGATGCCATCCAGCCATCTCATCCTCTGTCGTCCCCTTCTCCTCCTGCCTCCAATCCCTCCCAGCATCAGAGTCTTTTCCAATGAGTCTTTTCCTTAAAGTGATTCAATACAAAAATATACAGATAATCTTTAAAAAAATGCCAGCCATCAAAAAATATTAAAAAGCCTTCTTTTTAGTGGTAGGTAGAATAGGAAAATGGAGTTCAAAATGGCAGTGGCTAAAAGACAAAGAAAGAGAAAAGTCCATGAAAATGGAACAAAAGAAAATCTGAGGAATGGTGTAAGAACCTCAGGTGAAGCAAGTAGTGCCCCCACCCCCTTCCTGGCGAGTCCAATTTGCATAGGGCAGGCTCAAGGGGAGGAGATGAAACATATAAAAAAGGAAGCCAGGTGGATTGAGACCTTTTCTTTGGGGTCAGCCACCCTCATGCATTAAGGGTGTACTATCTTTTGGTTGCTGAATAAAACGCTGAAGTATAACTGAGCTGTAACACTGGTCCACCGTCTCAAATCTTTGTTGAGACAATACAGAACTGAGGAAATTACACACTAGCATCTGCTCACTTCCAGATATAGATACTATAACCATGGAACTATCAAGCTACAAAAAGTGATTCGCATAATTTCCTTCCAGGAATCAGTTCAGTTCAGTCACTCAGTCGTGTTTGACTCTTTGTGACCCAATGGACTACAGCAAGCTAGGCTTCCTTGTCCATTACCAACTCCTGGAGCTTGCTCAAATTCATGTCCATCGAGTCAGTGATGCTATCCAGTCATCTCATCTCTTGTTGTTCCCTTCTCCTCCTGCCTTCTAGGAATAGGCACTAACTGACTTCAGCATGCCATTGGTTGATGACACTGATCTAGTACAGAGATTTTTTTATGTCTGGTAAGTGCTATGCCCAGTGAACCAGATTGAATACCAGATATAGGAAAGAAGCTCATCTAGGAAACAATTGACATTTTATAATCATGTGGGTAAGGGCCTATGATAGAAAGTGATATTGAGAATGAGAAAGAAGAAATATGTCTTTGAGGATTAAAAAGAAGGGAGAAATGTTCAATTATAGATTTGAAAAAGGAAGAAAGAGGAGAAACACTTAGTGTGCAAGTAAAGAAATACAGTAATACTTTTTCACTGGGCAGGGGAGGAAGGAAGTAGGGAGGTATAGAGAGAATAATATGGAAACATATATTACCATGTGTAAAAAAAATAGCCAGTGGGAATTTGCAGTATTACTCAGGGAACTGAAACCTGGGCTCTGTGATAACCTAGAAGGTTGGGATGGGGAGGGAAGAGGAGGGATGTTCAAGTGGGAAGGTGTTACTGAGTCCAAGCACATTCTGCTCGCCACATGATAGGCCAATGAATCTGAGGGAGGAGGTGTTGAGTCAAGGAAGAGACTTTAATCGGAGAGCAGGCAGACCAAGAAGATGGAAGGCTAGTGCCTAAAATAACCATCTTATTGGGGTCTGGATGCCAGGTTTTTTATCAATCAGAGAGAAAGAAGTAATGAGGAACTTTAGTCAAAAGACAGAATAGAGAGAGAGATATAGTGCTGAAATAAAGTGAAAGCATCTTCAGTCTTGCAAAACATCTCCAAGGGAATGTCCAGCCTTTGGAAGAGGTGTGTTAATCTCTGTTATTCACAAGTTGGCAGGAACAAACTATCCCTCCATGAGCTGAACAAAGGCACTTTAGTTTACAGTCAAGCAGAGGGGTTGGGGTCCTCCAGGCGGCAAGCCATTGAGTATGCTTATAATAATAAAAGCAAGTCAAAGAAACAATCTCCATCATGGAGTCAGACTTGGCTTCTTCCTTGCAACAGGGGGACATGGGTAAACCTATGGCTGATTCACACTGATGTTTGGAAGAAACCAATGCAATAGTGTAAAACAATTATCCTTCAATTGAAAATAAATAAAAGTAAAAAAATAGAGAGAACCTAAAAAAGAATTATAGTGATACCTCTTTAATAAAATAGGGTTGGGAGGTTTATTTCCTTGTATACAATACATATCTATGTTTATGTTACATTTACATCCTTCAAACACTTTACAGTTTATGGGCTTAATTCCTATATCCCCATGGTCTTTGCAAGCTAATATTGCAATGTGCATTTCCTTCATCCTTGAAAAATAAACAAAATAACCCACTAAAATTATTTGAAACCTGTTAATCCTTACCTAGTCTTGCACACTAAGTTTGCCATGCCTGGAGAGAAAAATAGTTGTTCTTCACTTGCTCATTCAAATCTCTCAATTTAAAAAATTTTATGCCAAATCTTCATTTCTTTTCATCAATTTTCCTTAAATATTTGTTTGTTTATAATACTGCTTTTCCAAAGAAGTTTAACAGAAGCTAGACTGACTATAAATTTGACATTTTTGTGAGGGAATCTATTTGCTTTGGACACGAATATTTCAAACTGACTGTTTTAATGAGTATGTTTAAAGTTCTCACCTCATACATATTCTGAGAAATTTTTACACCAAGGAATATTCTACAAGTTCACAATTGCTCACGTTAGTAATATTTGGTAGTACCAAATGTTCTGTACTTTCCTCGTAAGCTATTTCACTTCATTTCCCTTAATAGAACTAATTCTGTCATTTCTGCATTGGTAAACAAGTATATCTTTGATTACTATTACTTTATTTCATTTCAATAAAGAGTATAAAATAAGATATGGAGGTAGAGATCAGAAACATAGAGGCATTTTTTAATGGCTGGTATAATATTAAAAAACAAACCAATTTTGCTCATTAGTGTCATATAAGCCCTGTGTCCTACAAAAAATATGTCAAGCTCTGTAAAACATATTCCTATTCAAAAGTTATATTAGGTAGTTAGAACAGGAAAAAGGAGTCCAGAATGGCAGTGGCTAAAACACAAGGAAAGGGACAAGCCCATGAAAATGGAACAAAAGATAATCCATGGACCTGACCAGAGTGAGAACCTCAAGTGAAACAAACAAGCCCCTTTCCTGGTTAGCCCAATTGCATAGGGCAAGCTCGGGGGCGGGGGTTGGGGAGTGGGGGTGGAGACAAAACTTATAAAAAGAGAAAGCCAAGACGGATCGAGGCCTCTCTTTTGCCGTCAGCCACCCTCACACTTTGAGGGTGTGCTATCCTTTGCTGAATAAAACTCTGAGCTGTAACGAAGCTGTTAACTCCGCTGTTTCACATCTTTGCTGTGAAAAATTACACACTCCCCTGACAAGCTATATTTACAGTAAAATATTTTATTCATATATATCATTTGCAGAAAAGTTCAATAGTCAAAAGTTTACAAGTTGATGAATTTTTCACAAAATGAATTAACTGGTATAACTGGTACCTTGATCGAGACACATAACTTTACTAGATGTTCTGGAACCTGTTCTCTGGGGCTCCAGAAAATACTGTCCCCTAATATTATCCTAAATTGCAGCATCCTAAATTAATCTCACACATTAGTTTTTGAATATTTTGTAAACAATGTATAATATGTATGTGTGTTTTCATTCAACATTATGTTGATGAAGTGAATCCATATGGTTGTGTGTGATTATGATTCATACATTCTCATTCCATACAGTATTATTTTGTTGTACAAATATATACATTACTTATCAGTTCTACTTTTCATGGCATTTGTATTGCTTTCCATTTAAGCACATATAATTAATATCACTTTTAAAATCCTTGTACATACCATTTTGTGAATAAATGGACTGTATGGGGGTGCAAAGAATCAGACATGACCGAGTGACTTTCACTTTCACTTTACTTTATACCTAGAAGTAAAATTTCTGAATTATTGTATATTTATAGATCAGCTTTATTAGATACTATCTACCAGTTTTACATTCCTATCAGGCACATATAAGAGTCTAAGCTGCTGTCAATACTTGGTATTATCCTCATTGTTTTTTATTTTAGGGATTTTGATATGTGATATTGTAGTGTTCAGAGAAGGCAATGGCACCCCACTCCAGTACTCTTGCCTGGAAAATCCCATGGACAGAGGAGCCTGGAAGGCTGCAGTCCATGGGGTCGCTCAGAGTCAGACACGACTGAGTGACTTCCCTTTCACTTTTCACTTTCATGCATTGGAGAAGGAAATGGCATCCCGCTCCAGTGTTCTTGCCTGGAGAATCCCAGGGACGGGGGAGCCTGGTAGGCAGCCGTCTATGGGGTTGCAGAGAGTCGGACACGACTGAAGCAACTTAGCATCGTAGTGTTACTTCGCATTTTCTTGATGACCAGTAAAATGATTACTTTTAATAGGTTCATTGGCTCTTTTGATATTCTATTTTGTAAAGACCCTATTCATTTGTCTACATATATATTGGGTTACCCACTGATTGCAGTTATATACAAGTAATTTTCAGCCATCTATAAAATTCATACGAATTCCCTTAGGTTTATGATGAATAAACACATCACAGAGGATTCTCTAGCCTTAAAATAGAAGATTTCAACTAAAATGATGGTGTCAATGGATTACCAGTGATTCTTTGGAGTTCTGAGCATTTCTTAATCATGCACTAAGGAAGTGTGGGTGTAAGAAATATTTTTGTTTTCTGATTTTAAGATTTAAGCTAATAGATATATAAAACTAACCTTCTACATTCCTTCTTCTCCTTCTGTTAAAGCCTGCTTCTATTTAGTTTAAAAGCCTGGAGAAAGAGATGCTCAGGGAGGATTCACTTTCTTCCCAGTAAGATAAAGATTCTTATCTATCTTATCTCATTAGGTTGTAGAAATAGAGAGATTGAACAGAAAAATCCTATGACCAAAATCACTTGAAACCAAACCAAAGACAATGAAATTCCATAGAAACCATATATTTACTAATACATATTATTAGGCAAAAGATGGCTCATAGATGCATAGACAAACTTAAGACCAAGTCTCTGAAGGACTTGCCTGGGGATAGCTACAGGGCTCTAGATAGGAGATCCTAATGAACATATATATCATGGAGAAAATCACTTTTGTCTTTTGTGTCACATCCTACAAGATTCCATTTCTGTCAGAGAGAATTTAGGTTTCCCAACTTAAAATAAATAATGATACTGAGTGAGGAGGAAACAACATACCTTGATTGAACACATTTTCATGTAATTGTTAACAGATTTTTCCATAGCAAAGCTATGTTGCTGCCACCAGAACAAGGGTTGGAGAAGTGGCAGGTTGTTCTTGATTGTCAAGAAAATGACAGACACCCACTACATTCCTTTCAGTGGTGTATGGAAGAATAGAACTGGACATTCAATTAGAATTCAATATTTGATACTAATTCTCTCATAGGTCTTCCCTGGTGGCTCAGATGGTAAAGAATCTGTGTGCAATGTGGGAGAATCAACTTCAATCCCTGGGTCAGGAAGATCCCCTGGAGAAATGAATGGCAACCCACTCCATTATTATTGCTTGGAGAATTCCATGGACAGAGGAGCCTGGTGTGCTACAGTCGCAGAGAGTTGGAGGACACGACTGAGTGACACAAAGCAAAATAATTTAGTAAGGATGAGGGAGTAGAGATGAGAAAAAGGGTATTATATTTATTATCCTATGACACTGACTACGATGCCACAATAAGGAAAATCTTGAGTAACACTTAAATGGACAAATATCTTTGATAAAATTGATCCTGGTGCAAGTTCAAATGTAGGATTCAAATTTCAATATAGAATCAATACTGAAATATTTTCACTTAAATGCTTTTATAAATATATTACAACTCTCAGTATACCCAATATATGGTGAAGCATAAAAGATTAGAAATCATCCAATACTATATGTGTCTTTTCTAAGTTTTTACTCATCATTTGTGATTAAAAGGAGAAAGAAATGGCAACCCACTCCAGTATTCTTGTCTAGAGAATCCCGTGGACAGAGGAGCCTGGTGGGCTGCTGTCCATAGGGTCGCACAGAGCAGGACATGACTGAAGCGACTTAACATAGCATGCATGTGCTTAAAAAAATAAAAATAAACTTTCATAGCTGTTGCTTTTTTGCTGAGCCATGATTTTTTTTATTTATTTTTTATTTTTTTATTATTATTTTTTTAATTTTATTTTATTTTTAAACTTTACATAATTGCATTAGTTTTGCCAAATATCAAAATTAATCCGCCACAGGTATACATGTGTTCCCCATCCTGAACCCTCCTCCCTCCTCCCTCCCCATACCATCCCTCTGGGTCGTCCCAGTGTACCAGCCCCAAGCATCCAGTATCGTGCATCGAACCTGGACTGGCTACTTGTTTCATACATGATATTTTACATGTTTCAATGCCATTCTCCCAAATCTTCCCACCCTCTCCCTCTCCCACAGAGTCCATAAGACTGTTCTATACATCAGTGTCTCTTTTGCTGTCTCGTACACAGGGTTATTGTTACCATCTTTCTAAATTCCATATATATGCATTAGTATACTGTATTGGTGTTTTTCTTTCTGGCTTACTTCACTCTGTATAATAGGCTCCAGTTTCATCCACCTCATTAGAACTGATTCAAATGTATTCTTTTTAATGGCTGAGTAATACTCCATTGTGTATATGTACCACAGCTTTCTTATCCATTCATCTGCTGATGGACATCTAGGTTGCTTCCATGTCCTGGCTATTATAAACAGTGCTGCAATGAACACTGGGGTACACGTGTCTCTTTCCCTTCTGGTTTCCTCAGTGTGTATGCCCAGCAGTGGGATTGCTGGATCATAAGGCAGTTCTATTTCCAGTTTTTTAAGGAATCTCCACACTGTTCTCCATAGTGGCTGTACTAGTTTGCATTCCCACCAATAGTGTAAGAGGGTTCCCTTTTCTCCACACCCTCTCCAGCATTTATTACTTGTAGACTTTTGGATCATAGCCATTCTGACTGGCATGAAATAGTACCTCATAGTGGTTTTGATTTGCATTTCTCTGATAATGAGTGATGTTGAGCATCTTTTCATGTGTTTGTTAGCCATCTGTATGTCTTCTTTGGAGAAATGTCTATTTAGTTCTTTGGCCCATTTTTTGATTGGGTCATTTATTTTTCTGGAGTTGAGCTGTAGGAGTTGCTTGTATATTCTCGAGATTAGTTGTCAGTTGCTTCATTTGCTATTATCTTCTCCCATTCTGAAGGCTGTCTTTTCACCTTGCTAATAGTTTCCTTTGATGTGCAGAAGCTTTTAAGGTTAATTAGGTCCCATTTGTTTATTTTTGCTTTTATTTCCAATATTCTGGGAGGTGGGTCATAGAGGATCCTGCTGTGATGTATGTCAGAGAGTGTTTTGCCTATGTTCTCCTCCAGGAGTTTTATAGTTTCTGGTCTTACGTTTAGATCTTTAATCCATTTTGAGTTTATTTTTGTGTATGGTGTTAGAAAGTGTTCTAGTTTCATTCTTTTACAAGTGGTTGACCAGATTTCCCAGCACCACTTGTTAAAGAGATTGTCTTTAATCCATTGTATATTCTTGCCTCCTTTGTCAAAGATAAGGTGTCCATATTGCAACGGAAAGAATAAAATACTTAGGAATATACCTACCTAAAGAAACTAAAGACCTATATATAGAAAACTATAAAACACTGGTGAAAGAAATCAAAGAGGACACTAACAGATGGAGAAATATACCATGTTCATGGATTGGAAGAATCAATATAGTGAAAATGAGTATACTACCCAAAGCAATTTATAGATTCAATGCAATCCCTATCAAGTTTTTTTTTAAATACTAAAGAAAAAGAGTGTTTTTCCCAGAGAGTGAGTGATTCTTCTAATCATTGTCTCAGTAAACATGGCCACCTTCTCATTAAAATGTCAAGGTTTCTTGGTGGTAAATAAACTAGTTTACCCAATAGGACTAGAGTAAAAGCACAATTATGAATAGAAATAAATAAGGGAAGAGAAGGACATGCATCACATACAGTAGAGGAGAATGAGAGGAATGAAAGAAAGTCAACGTAAGAAAAGGAGGGAAAGAAACAGATAGAAAGACTAAAGAGACGGGAAGAAACGACTCAATTTAGAAGGCAGGACACAAGCTGAAGAAAAAAGATAAAATGATCAAACAGTGTTAGTACATAACACATAAACCTCAGGTCCTGCCAACTGTGATGTTGAAAGTTGGATGCTGAGATACTTACAAAGGCAGTCAGTGAGCCATTGCAAAGCGTAACAGGGCAAGATGAGAGAGCCACCCGTTCAGCAAAAGAGGTCAATGGTGATGTTCTGGAATATATTGAAAAGGGCAATGAAGAGAGGTTAAACGAGGCACAGGTAACTCTGGTGACTGAACTATTGCCAAAAATTGGGAGACTGGATAAATTATTTAAGAAAAAAATCAGTTTTTACACAGCTGACTTAGATATCATGGAATAATTACTTTTTTAAAATGGTCCTTGTTATCTTTAATTTAAATGTGTATTTAAATTCAACTATCCTAATTTTCAATGATTGGTAGCCCCCCAGATTTATAAAGAATACATGTACAACTTTCATATCAGTTTACTATTCATTGGCAACTACAGCACAACTTTTGTATTTTAATCTGAATCCCATATAGCATTTAACAGAAAGTGAAAGTGTTCATCAGTCAGCCATGTCCGACTCTTTATAACAGTATGAACTGTAGCCCACCAGGCTCCTGCATCCATGGGATTTTCCAGGCAAGAATACTGGACTGGGTTGCCATTTCCTTCTCCAGGAGATCTTCCCAACCCAGGGATCGAACCTGGGTCTCCCGCATTGCAGGCAGACACTTTACCATCTGGGCCACAGAATTATACATAAATTAAGGTCCAAAAATATGTTTCAGGGCTACTTTGTTATTGTTCAATCTCTAAATCATATCTAACACTTTGGGATTCCCACAAACTGCAAAGCACTAGGCTCCCTTGTCTTTCACTATCCCCACAAGTGTGCTCAAACTTATGTTCATTGAATTGGTGATGCCATCTAACAATCTGATCTTCTGTTGCCCCTTTCTCTTCTTTCCCTCAATCTTTCCCAGCATCAGGGTCTTTTCCAATGAATTTGCTCTTTGCATAAAGTGGGCAAAATATTGAAGTTTCAGCTTCAGCATCAGTCCATCCAGTGAATATTCAGGGTTGATTTCCTTTAGGATTCACTGGTTTGATTTCCTTGCTGCCCAAGGGACTCTCAACAGTCTTCTCCAGCACCACAGTTTAAAACCAGCAATTTTTCAGTGTTCAACCTTCATTTTTGTCGAAATTTCAAATCTGTACATGACTATTGGGAAAACCATAGCTTGGACTGTACAGAACTTTGTCAGCAAAGTGATGTCTCTGCAATTTAATAAGCTGTCTAGGTTTGTCAGCTTTTCTTCCAAGAAGCAAACATCTTTTAAATGTGTTCCTGTAGTAACCATCCACAGTGATTTTGGAGCCCAAGAAAATGAAATCTGTCACTGTTTCCACTTTTTCCCTTACTATTTGCCATGAACGGATGGAACCAAATCACATGATCTTTGTTTTTCTAATGCTGAGTTTTTAACCAGTTTTTTCACTCTCCTCTTTCACCCTCATCAAGAAACTCTTTAGTTCCTGTTCACTTTCTGCCACTAAAGTTGTATAATCTGCATATCTGAGATTGCTTATATTTCTCCCAGTTGTCTTGCTACCAGCTTGTACTTTATCCAGCCCGGCATTTCACATGATATTCTATGCATATAAGTTAAATAAGCAGGATGACAATATACAGCCTTTTTGCATTCCTCTCCCAATTTTGAACCAGTCCATTTGTCCATGTCTAATTGTTTTTTCTTGTCTTGCATGCAGACTTCTCAGGAGACAGGGAAGGTGGCCTGGTATTCCCAACTTTTTAAGTATTTTCCACAGTTTGTTGTGATCTACACTGTCCAGATGGTAAATAATTTGCCTGCAATGTGGGAGACCTGGGTTCCATCCCTGGGTTGGGAAGACCCCCTGGAGAAGGGAATAGCTACCCACTCCAATATTCTTGCCTGGAGAATTCGATGACAGAGAAGCCCAGCAGGCTACATACAGTCTATGGGGTCGCAGAGTTGAACACAACTGAGTGTCTCACTTTCCCTTTTCACACTTGTCAAAGGCTTTAGTATAGTCAATGAAGCAGAAGTATATGTTTATTTCTGGATTTCCCGTGCTTTTTCTGTGATCCAGTGGACGTTGGCAGCTTGATCTCTGGTTTCTCTGCCTTTTTTAAATCAAGCTTTTCAATCTGGAAGTTCTTGGTTCACGTACTGATAAAGCCTAGCTTGAAGGGTTTTGAGCATAACTTTGAAAGCATGCTAAATGAGTGCAATTGTACTGTAGTTTGAACATTCTTTGGCATTGCCTTTCTTTGGGATTGGAATGAAAACTGACCTTTTCCAGTCCTGTGCCAGTAGGTCCCCATCATTTCTGTACTTTACTGTGCCCATCTTTGAATGAAATGTTCCCTTGGTATCTCCAGTTTTCTTGAAGAGATTTCTAGTCTTTTCCATTTGTTTTCCTTTATTTCTTTGCATTGTTCATTTAAGTAGGCTTTCTTATCTCTCTTTGCTATTCTCTGGAATTCTTCATTCAGTTGTATATATCTTTCCCTTTCTCCTTTGCCTTTCACCTCTCTTCTTAGCTATTTGTAAGACGTTCTCAGACAACCATTTTGCCTTGTTGCATTTCTTTTTCTTGGGGATGGTTTTGGTCACTGCCTCCTATGCAATGTTAAGAACCTCTGTCCATAGTTCTTTAGGCAGTCTGTCTTCCAGACCTAATCCCTTGATTCTACTTGTCACTTCCACTGTATAATCATAAGGGATTTGATTAAGGTCATATTTCAATGGCCCTAGTGGTTTTCCCTACTTTCTTCAATTTAAGCCTTAGATTTTGCTTAAGGAGTTGATGATCTGAGCTACATTCAACTCCAAATCTTGTTTTTGCTGTCTGTATAGAGCTTCTGCATCTTCAGCTGCAAAGAATATAATGAATCTGATTTTGTTATTGACCATCTATTGAAGTCCACATGTTGATTCCTCTCTTATGTTGTTGGAAGTGGAAGTTTGCTATTATGAGTGTGTTCTTGTCTCAAAACTCTATTAGTCTTTGCTCTGTTTCACTTTTGTACTCCAAGGCCAAACTTTCCTGTTACTACACATATCCCAGGGTTAGTTTAAGAAGATTTATTCGAATATTTGATTGCATTTGCCACTGCTATTTCATAAAGTTTGTGGGAAACGACAACAAAAACTATTACAAATAATAGGAAATATAGATCATATAGAGTTATGGAACTGAAGAAAAAATAACAAGAAATAATTAAGTATACTGTATTAGTTTTCATAAGCTTGGTAGGATGTATTCATTGAAGCTGTGTCCATTGAAAAGAAAATGCTGAAAGATTTGTTTATAATTCAAGGAGAATTTTTTTTTTTATCCTCTGGAAAGAGATCTACCATGTATAATGTTAATTTTTTGCTCAAATTGGTGCCACTTAATTTTGATATAAGATTTTAAGCAATATTTTAATGAAATTAATAACATGAACATAAGAACAAATCATAATTTATTCCCAAATATTTCCATTGCCATTCCCATACTCAAGCTCTAGTTAATGATCCTAAATAGATTTGAATCAGTTAAATTTATGGAAGATCTTGTCAAGTTTTTGAATGTCAAGCTGATAACCAGATTAATTTCTAGAACAAGGAGACTAGGCCTTTTGCCTTATCTGATTAAAGCACAATTGCATGCAGACATACGATTTTAAATTTAGATTCAGAAGTGAAAATAATACACACAATCTATATATATATATTATTTGGGGAGGGGGGCTTCCCTTGTGGCTCAGCTGGTAAAGAATCCACCTGTAATGTGGGAGACCTGGGTTCAATCCCTGGGCTGGGAAGATACCCTGGAGAAGGGAAAAGTTACCCACTCCAATATTCTGGCCTAGAGAATTCCATGGACTCTATAGTCCATGGGGTTGCAAAGAGTCAGACACAACTGGGTGACTTTCACTTAACTTCACTTCATATATTTTTTTTTTTAAATATAGTCTTTGTCAGGGTTTACTAATCTGTAGCCCATAGACTGAATCCTGCCCATGAACTATTTGTCTATGGACCATAAACTAAGAATGTCTTATTTATTTTCAGTCTTAAAAGTTATTTTAAATTCCATGTAACTGTGTTAATATACAGTATTTGTCTTTATCTTTCAGACTTACTTTGCTCTGTATAATAGGCTCTAGGTTCATCTGACTCATTAGAACTGAATCAAATGTGTTCATTTTTATAACTGAGTAATATTCCCTTATGAATGTACAACAATTTCTTTATGCATTTATCTGCAGGTGGACATCTAAGTTGCTTCCATATCGTAGCTATTGTAAACATTCAGGGAAGCCAAGGAGACACAGATGTAAAAAACAGACATTTGGAATCAATGGAAGAAGGAGAGGGTGGTATGATCTGAGATAATAGCATTGAAACGTTTATGTTATCAAATGTAAAATAGATGACCAGTTCATGTTCGATACATGAAGCAGAGCATGCAGAGCTGGTGCTCTGATACAATGTAGAGAGATGGAGTGGGGGGGAATGGGAGGGGGTTCAGGATAGGGGCACACATGTATACCAATGGCTTCTTCATGCTGATGAATGGCAAAAACCATAACAATATTATAAAGTAATTATCCTCCAATAAAAATAAATCAAATAAAAACAAAACAAAAGTTATTATAAAAAGTAAAGAATATGTGATAGAAACCATATGTGATTTACAAAGCTTAAAATGTTTTTCATCTGACATTTTACAGAAAAATTGTATTGACTTCTGGTCTAGGTACATGATGCTGCCCCCCCAACCTTTGTTGTACAGTATACATCCTGTGTAGCTGTACATGACTGTTTGAGAAAGTAACTGTTCTTGGGTCACTGAAACTTCCAGAACACTAGCTTATGAGTCATTTAAAGGACTAGCTCCTCAAATGTTTCTACTCCCATTTGGAGTAGATTTGGCCTTATGTCTAAATCAAACTAATACCAAACAATCAAGCTAAAGTCTAGAAGAAACAAAAACAAAACATCCTCAGCAAAACCAAAATAAAAAATATTGGTTTAGTTTAGATCAACTCTCAATCCTTGACCTCCCTAGTCCGGTCAGTTTTGAGGAAGAGTGGGTATGTCTGGTGTTACTCAAACCTAAATAGAAGAAATTATTCTCTTACCATTCAATAACAGCACAACCTGAAGCTGTTATCTTACTGTTTTCTGACCAATGGCCATAATTATTATAGAGAAAACAAGCTAAAAATAACCATCACAAAAATAAGATCCATATATTTTTGCAAACTATCTGTGCACTTGTAGCCTTTCTTTCAGGTCAGCAAAAGTTAGAAGTAACAGATCTGTAGAACTCTTAAAAGCAAATATCAATTTCAAAATGCCCTATAGTGAACTGTTCCTATGATATATAAGTCAACTGCAACTTGAATATATCAAAATCATATTGTTTCTACATAGAAAGACAATGTGAACTCTTTAGAAGTGACATAGCACTCATTTAATTTTTAAGAAGAAACTAGGATAATAAGAAAATCACTAGAAAAGAAACAAGATGCAGAAAAATTCAGCTAATCTCCTATTCTATCAGTATAAAAGAAGCTATGCCCAAGCTTTGTGGCTTCCCTTCTTTGTGAAGATTAAAAAAAAAAAATCAAAATAAACAGAAAGAGTAAAAACAATGTCAACTCCAATTATTGTCATATGTTTGGGTAGGTACAGGAGTTCTGTACATACTGAGTTTTATAAAAATGATTTACAAATAAGTTTTCTTCCTTGAGGAAGCTACAGGTATGCTATTTAAATAAATAGAAATAGGCTACAGTAAGCAGAGCTATTATATGTTTTCAAAAGTCTTTGAATAAAAATATGTACATGAATATTTAACCTGTGGATTACAAATTACTGAAGCATAAATTTTGGTCTTACTGAATATTGAAGGCAAAGAATAAGATTACACAGTAAACAAGTATTTGTACGGATATACAATGATAAGACCCTTATGATGTAATGCCTACTGTGGCTAATAAACACAGATTTTAGTTATAATGTCACTACATTATATGTGTATAGGTCAAATAAATAAATAACAATGGGTGCTATTTACTTATTTACAAATAAGTAAATAATAATTTTTAGAACCAAGTATACTATTATGAATTTCCTGTAATCAGTTTTATTTTGAGACATAGAAAAAAGAATATGTAAAATTTTAAGTGCTTGTGGGAATTGAACACATTAGATGTCTGCTGCTGCTAAGTCGCTTCAGTCGTGTCCGACTCTGGATCCCATAGACGGCAGCCTACCAGGCTTCTCCGTCCATGGGATTCTCCAGGCAAGAACACTGGAGTGGGTTGCCATTTCCTCCTCCAATGCATGAAAGTGGAAAGTGAAAGTGAAGTCGCTCAGTCGTGTCCGACTCTTAGCGACCCCATGGACTGCAGCCTACCAGGCTCCTCCATCCATGGGAATTTCCAGGCAAGAGTACTGGAGTGGGGTGCCATTGCCAAACAGCAACTAGACTGGAAATTAGGAGACCCAATTTCCTTGTTTACTACCAACTATGTGAACTAAGAAAATCACCTTAAGAAATTACCATTCATGGGGCATATATGATGTATGGAATGCTTTACAACTGCTGTGAATTTTTACAGTAGTTTTATGAAATAAAAATCATCCCAATGTTACAGATGAGACACTAAGATTCATTAAATATTCAAGGTCACACCATAAGTCATTGGTAGAGCCATGGTTTGAACT
Source organism: Bubalus kerabau (assembly GCF_029407905.1). Lineage (NCBI taxonomy): Eukaryota > Metazoa > Chordata > Mammalia > Artiodactyla > Bovidae > Bubalus > Bubalus kerabau. The sequence continues at coordinate 255,048,523 of NC_073624.1, forward strand.
GAAGTCTAACTTATGAGGCTGTATACTCTTTGCAGGGCTAGATGCCTACATTTCTCAAGATCTTAATTTTTGCTAAATGAGGGCCCTGAGCTATCTTATCTCCAAGCACCAAGCAGGTATTTAAAAGGGAAATCCTTTCAACAAAAACTTACTTGGAAAAGGGTGGATTAAGGATGTATCTGTTCACATCCCCTTCTATAGCTGTTTAATCATATTTATGTGAGTAAAATGTTGGAAGAATCCTTTAAGGTAATCCTTCATGGTGAAGGATCCTGGGAAATTCTTGGAGGTAAATAAAGCTAGCAGCAGATGGGTAATATATGTCTTGAGAGCTATTTATAAGAAACGTAAGGATTGTTTTGCTTTCTTTATTAAACATTTAAAGTTATTTTTTATTTTGAAAAAAAAAAAAAACCTACCAAAGTTTTATAGTCATAATTTTGTTACTTTTTAAAAAACTTTTCTGAAATAAATAGATGTAGCCAAATTATGTGGTTATCTTTTGCTGTTAGAATTTGGGACACATGTATACCTGTGGCAGATTCATTTTGATATATGGCAAAACCAATACAATATTGTAAAGTTAAACAAAATTAAATTAAATAAAAAAAAAGAATTTGAATATGTAATATGTGTGGTAATCTCCTGTTGGGAATTTATAATGGTCTCAAATATAGTTGGAGAGTTGGTAGTTTTAAAAATATTTTTTTCCTTTAAGTTATACAGACAAACATGGATTTATATTTGTTTTTTATTTTGAATGCTATTTTTTCTATGAAGCAGTCAAAGTTTACCAGTCTTTTCCTAGGTAGAAAACTCAAAACTTGTTAACCCTGTACTTTAATAAAATTGAAGATTGAACACTAAAAAGAAAACTAAACAAACTGTCAATTTCTATATATATATTTTTACTACTGGATACAATTTTTATGTATTTATTTCTAAATCTATTTATTTATTCTAAATTTATTTATTTCTCTCAGAACACTTGTTTCTTTTTTTTTTTTTTTTTCCTGATCACTACTCTTCCTCCTCTTACTCTTATCTACAAGAATTAAAATTTCTCAACATTCTTTTCTTGGCATTCTTTTATACTAATTCTATATATCTTATTTCTGGATTTTATTTATTTTTATTTTAAAAGTAATTCATGCTCATGGCAATATTTTGTAAAATGATATTGCTATATAATTCACAGTATTACCCAAAGAGAAGAGAGATTAAAAAAATAAATCATGACTGGAAAGTATAAATATTATCTGATAGTTTTTTCAATGTTTCTTCATATCTTAAAATCAAACATCAGAATTTTAAAGTACACATTGTTGCCAAGAATCACTATGATCTGAAACTACATGTAGGAATATATACATATATGTGTTTGTTCTTAACAGTGATGCTACTTATTTATTCTATTTCTAAAACAGCGATTTATTTTTAATGTTTTCTGGAGAGTTTTCTTTATACTGATGTAAGAAGTTCCTAAATGTCACCTCATCAGATTCAGTTCTAAAACCTAAATTACAAACATGTCTGAAAATTTTTTTAAATATAACGTTATATCATATATACCTGTGGCGGATTATGTAAAGTTTAAAAATAAAATAAAATTTAAAATCTTCAAAAAATAAATAAATAAATAAATGCAACATCAAAAAAAATTTTTATAGGGGAAAGTTCTATGAAATTTCTACTTAAAAACTGTACACAAAAATAAACTTCATACTAATGTTAATGAAGCCTCTATTTAGATGAAAAAATGCCTGTGTGTATTAACCACTTAATCGTGTCCAACTCAGCTATAGTCCATGTGGGACCCCATGGACTGTAACCCACCAGGCTTCTCTGTCCATGGGATTCTCCAGGCATCCATACTGGAGTAGATTGCCATGCCCTCCTCCAGTGGATCTTCCCGACCCAGGGATCAAACTCAGGTCTCCTACATTGCAGGCAGACTCCTTACCATCTGAGCCACAAGGGAAGCCTGAAAGAATGTCTAGGAAAACTAAAAAAAAAAAACAATTGAATAATATAACATCTGCCAATATACCTTCCAGAAAATATTAGTATAAATGTCACGACACCGTTTTAGTTTTCAATTTATCAAACATGTCCCAATTTTCTACAAAATATCAATTTGTTGGAATTGTGGCACTTTATTAGAAAAAACAAACAGGCAAACAAAAGAGCTGGAAATCTTCTGACTATGGAAATCAATTGGCAGATTTTTAAGCATCAATGTGAAGTTTCTGTACTCAGTCGCTCAGTCCTGTCCAACTCTTTGTGGCCTCAGAAGAGCCCACCAAGCTCCTCCATCCATGGAATTTTCCATGCAAGATACTGGAGCAGGTTATCATTTACTACTCCAGGGGATCTTCCTGACCCAAGGATTGAACCTGCATCTCTAAGTCTCCTGCATTAGCAGGTGGGTTCTTTACCACTAGTGCCACTAATGTGAAGTTTACATCTCTTTAATGAAAGAAATAGATTTATAAAATGTGATTTTGGTCCAATTCCACTTAAACACCTATTCAGCCCTATGAAAGTCCTGTTCTTTTTTTTTTTTAATTTATTGAGATATATTTTACGTACCATATACCCATTTCAAATGTAAAATTCAATTATTTTTAGTGGCTTTACTGAGTGGTACAATCATCACAATAAATAAGGTTTAGAACATTTTCTTTCCACCAATAAGATCTCCTATAATCATTTACAGTAAAGTTTCATTCTCATCTCTAGCACTAAGCAAACACTAATTTACTTTCTTTCTACATTTGTCTTTTCTAGATATTTTGAATAAATGGAATCATAAAATACATGGTCTCTTGTGTCTGGCTTCTTTCAATTAGTAGAACTTTTATTAGGCACAAATGTCCCCACAGATGTCCACACCCTCATCCCATGTGAATTTTACCTTACATTTCAAAAGACTATGCAGGTGGGGTCAGGGGTGTAGACCTTGAGATGAGATTACCCTGAATTATTCTTGGCCCCATTTGGACCCTTAAAAGTTGAAAAATCTTGCCTGTCTGATCAGAGAAAAAGGTGTAGCTACTTAAGAATGGTCTAATAGGTGCAAAGTGGATGACTAAAGATGGAGAGAGGGGCTGTGAATCAAGGAATGCAGGCAACCTTTAGAAGGTGGCAAAGGTATGGAGATATATGTTCCATAAGGGCCTCTGTTGGCATCTTGTTCACGTCTTGATTTTAGCCCATGAGACCCATGTCGAACTTCTAACCTACAGCATTTATAAGATTACGTTCTATTGTTTAAGACTCTGAATTTGCAGTAATTGGTTAATGCATCAGTAGAAAACTAACACAATATTTTTTATTTTCATCCATAATACAAGCATGTGTCAGTAGTTAGCTCATTTTTGTTGCTGAATAGTGTTTCATTTCTTGATATGAAAATACCAAATGGTCTTTCCAAAATAGCTGAGTAATATATAAGAGTCCCTTCTCCCCACACTTGCTGACATTTGTTATCATTTCTCTTATTTATAACAGCAATTATAGAGAGTATGAAATGGCATCTTGTTTTGTACTTAATTTGTATTTCTTTAATGTCTAATAATTTTGAACATCTTTTTTCATGCTTATTAGGCATTTGTATCTCTTCTTTGGTTAAATGTGTTTTCATATCCTTTGCCCATTTTTGATTGAATCCTTTGTTTCTTATTCTTAAGTTTTAAGAGTTTTTTTTTTTAATAAATTCTAAACAAAAATCCTTTATCTGATATGTATTTTCTCTGATTATATATTTTTTATTAATGTTATCTTTTGAAGTGAAAAATTTTGAACTTTAATGAAATCGAATTCATCATTTTTTGTCTTTTATGGACGCTGAATATGATAAATGTCTGCATTAGTATATGCCTAGATCTATATCTGCCAATTCATTTAATTTTCTGTTTCTGTGTAAGAATCATGGATGTCTTATTGTGTCCAAAGATTATCACAGGCACTGTGTGGATTAAGTAAGGATGTTTGGATCTTTTCTGCTGCCTTATCTAAATAATAAGTAGAAACAAAAGTTGAGATAACCATCCCCTCAGAAGTTAGTATGCATGCTAACTGTATGTGGGCTTCCCTGGTAGCTCAGCTGGTAAAGAATCCACCTGCAATGCAGAAGACTCTGGTTCAAATCCTGGGTTGGGAAATTACCCTAGAGAAGGGATAAGCTATGCACTCCAGTATTCCTGGTCTTCCCTGGTGGCTCAGATGGTAAGAATCTGCCTGCAATGCAGGAAACCTGGGCTTGATCCCTGGGTTGGGAAGATCCCCTAGAGGAGGGTGTGGCAACCCAGTCCAGTATTCCTGCCTGGAGAATCCCCATGGACAGAGGAGCCTGGTGGGCTACAGACCATGGGGCCACAAAGAGTTGGTCATGACTGAGTGACTACGCACAGCACTTCTGTATATGAGGGCTTCAATTCAAACACAGAGCATCATCAAGTAAAAATATATCTTATGTCCTAAAATAACCTTCCTCTCTATAGATCAGCTAATAATCTTGAAACTCCTTCTGAAACTTAAGTATGCTTCATCCAGAAAATATATGTTCCTAAAATCTGTAAAATCATGCTGTTTAATATTTCCCCAAACAATATATTCAAGTTGACCATGATATGGCTGTTTCCAAATTTATCCCCATTAGAAAAAGGAGAGTGGCTGGTGATAGAGACAGGGATGGGGGAGTGACAGAGAGAGAGAGACAGAGAGAGAGGGAGATCTTACCAAGCAGGTAGTTTCTATACTGTATGAAAATTAATTGGATTACCTGTCTTGAATGCCGTCAAGTGTGTCCTTCACAAACATTCATAACATTCATTGTGAAGGTGTTTTTAAAATGTGTAGTCCAACTGGTTTGTTGTAAGCACCTCATTTTGAATGACAACTCAATAAATTACATATCTTTTTAAAATGGTTTGAATATTTAATGGTATGATTATTAATCCACTAAAATAATCAGACATCTTTATCATTCATTATTATATGCTCTATTCAATTATCTCATTAATTTATCCATCTTAACTTTAACAAGTATTGCTACAAGTAAGAGGTTAAATATTAGATGTGAGTTAAATTTCTAGTTTATATAGATGAGAATTTTTCTAATCCAGCTGGAAGATTTTCAATTCCTCTTTGGTATGTGTTATTTACAATGTCAAGTAAACATCCAAAGAGGAAAATATCTTTAGATGAGGTCACTGATGAAAAATATTGTAAGTTTATTGTTAATTCCCCTTTCTAAACATTTACTAGTGCTGTGCAATGGGATGTGTAATGTTATAACTTTGGACATTAGAAAAAACCTGGAAAGAATAATAAATATTGTGCCATGTAAGGTAGAAACTACAGATAGAACATTTTGTGGAAAACTATTCCTAAGAATTAGTTTTTATGTATAAAAATTTTTACTTCTATAAAATTGGTGTGGGTGCCCTAACCAATAAAACCTACAATATTTTCTAAGTAAAATGATTTCTGTCTAGAAATCATATTAGCCAGCTGACATTATGGATGGCATAGCTACTGGTCAGGGCTCCTGTACCAGTAGGAATAAATGGAAAATCCCTCCTAATACTCTTACTTCATGTAGTTAAATAGAAAATTTCAATTCCATTGTTTTTAGATCACCAATAAAGTACCTATCATATCTTTCTGTTCCTTTGTTTTATTTGATTTCCCCCTCCATCTCAATTCGTTTCTTTTACCTTTACACTTAAAGAAAAAAAAGTATTTTGTTATTGTGATAAACACATAGCACAGTAGGATATTTTCAACATGGTTAAGCAATATTAATTAATCCAGTTACTATTTTTACTGAAGTCAGTGATACACACTAACCAGTGAAAGTTAAATGGACTATGAATTCTAAGGATCATTTGACTCCACTGTCTTTCCATAACATGCCCTGGGAAAGATGTGAAATGTAAGTAGTACAATGTCTAGTTGTGAGTTTCCAGAGATGTAACTCAGGAAGCCATTATGTGAAATGGTGCTTTAGGGTCCAATACAGGCAGAGTGCAAAATATACTCACATCTTCCATTTGTTGCTGTGTGTCTGTTTGATCTAAAGAAAGGCTTGATTTGGAGGATGACTGCATCAAAGTATACATTCTTCAAGGGGTGACTTTTATCAACTATTTTTTCAAGGTTGTATCTTTTATGCCATACTGGTTTTTACTTTTGTCTTTAGTTTCATAAAGTTTCTGTGCTAATATAGATAAACTGAATTAACCATATTTCAAAGATACATCTAATTAATATAAACAATAAAACTAATCATTTAATTTATATAAACAGAGCTTTGAGCATCATATGAAGATGTTACACACAGCATTTTTCTCTATATACAACCAATATGGCTATATCCATATAGATTATTCTCTAAGAGCTGAACATAAACAATAAAAAGTCTTATGCTTTTCATAGTACCAAAGTGAAGGGAAATACTATTTAATACTTATTTTGGAATCATCCTCTGAATCAAGCTAAGAAAATCAATTCCCAGGGTGGTTATGAAATGGGCTTTAATTGATATTCAGTATGGAAATATGACAGTCAGTGTAGTGCCCACATGCGTCACGTCTTTGTTGGTACTCACTCACATCTCTATGCCTGAGTTTCTCCGTTTATTAGAGAAAGCCATGCTGTCCCCCTAAGAGTACATGTAACAAGTGCAACATGCCAACATTTCTGCAGGAACATTTTTCAACCAATGGACCTTTATAATTGGTGTATAATTACCCCAGCTCTCTTGTATCTCAGATAGGATATTTCTGAAGTGTGTGTTATGCACCTCTTCCCAAATTTTTCTAGTAGAATTATTCTCTAGTCAGCCACTGTAGTAACTGTAAAATTTTATTATTTTCCTTGTCTTCTTTGGTAAAAAATATCTGCCTTTTTCTTAGTGGTAGAGGTTGCCAAGTGTAATAATTTATCCTTCACTTTAGAATGAATATCTTGGAATGTTCCAGATCATTGGATCCTTAACAAATGAATCAATGTAGTTGGTTTCCTGAATATCTGAATAATTATTTCCCATCCTCTGATAAACATACATCTCAGTTCATTAGGTCTAATAAATACGATGTCATCCACACACTGCACCAGTGTGGTAAGCTGGAGAATGTTATAATTTAGGCCCTCATACTATATTATTATAGGCAGTAATTCTATCAGGCAGTTCTGTTTGACATAGTGCTGAGTAACAACTCAGTGACAGGGACCAAATATCTTTTTTTTTTTTTTTGCTCTTACCTCAGTTAATCAGGTAATATTGGATACCTAGGTTGCACTCAGTTAGCTTTATTCCTAGTGGTAGGAAAAGTTTCAGGTTGCTCTATATGTTTTTCAGTCTTTCAAAGCCAATGGGCTTATAGGACATATTCTTTTTTGGTAATAGCCGAAGTTCATACCCAACTCTGCAAACATATTTCAACAGTGACATCCTATTGGCCAGAGTTATATTCCAAGTCTAACATCATTGGAAAAAAGTATTTTCCTTACATAATTATAGAGGATAATAAAAGAGAAATTATTAAACAATAATCAAATATATTGTACACCCCAAATTCTTTCAGTCCTGGTGGCAAATTCAAGGTTCAGTCTCTTAAGACTTAAAATCAGGTACAAATGAGATGTTTTTTGTTCCAGACAGCTATAATGTGAAAGACAAGTTACGTGCCTCCACATTTCCACCATATGAACATAAACAGAAAATTATAAGCCCACAAGGGAAGCCCCTGGGATTAAAACTAATGGGAAAATGAGCTCTGTTTTCAATATTATCACACTTGTAATCATTTTTGTTAACTCTAGAGGTCTTTGGGATTCCCTGGTAACTCAGATGGTAAAGAATCCACCTGCAATGCAGGAGACCCCAGTTTGATTCCTGGGTTGGGAAGATCCCCTGGAGAAGGGGTAGGCTACCCATTCCAGTATTCTGGCCTGGAGAATTCCATGGACTGTATAGTCCATGGGTTCGCAAAGAGGCAATACAATGGAGCAACTTTTATTTTCTAGAGATCTTTAAGCCAGATGAATTACAGTCATCTATTTAATATAGTGATTTCCCAATTCCCCGTATTAATATTCACTTAGGAAGAATACTTGAGGTGAAGGCCCAGACCCAGGCTAGCCATCTACCCCTGCCTTGGGTTTACAAATATGATCAAGTTTAGCCTTCCCAGAGCTCTTCTCTAAAAGATGAAGGTGATGTTCACTGAAAGTTCTGTCTCTACCTTAACAGGATCAGTTCCAGAGAAAAAGATGTTTTGTGTATGCTACAAATTGTCGTCTCCCTGTCCTACAAAACAAAGTATATTCATACAAGCAAATCAATTTCCTTTTAAGACAGGGAATATTTTTGCTTTTGTGAAATCATATGTCTGGTTATTGGAGTTGCTATCTTCCCTAGAGACAGACTCTGTTACAAATATATCGTTCCCTATAGTCATTTGTATCAACCTGGTTAAATAACTACAAAATCTGAGAGTCTTGGGTATATATAGATACACTCCCAGTAAGCCTTATCATTACTAATGTAGCACATTCTGCATAAGAATACAGTGGGAGCAATTTAGCTGACACTGAATTTTATTTCACCGAGTCTATAGAGTTCTCATTATTCAAGAAAAAGTTGAATTTATGAAAGTCTACAGTTTTAAACTATAATACACATGGATATCAAATCTATTAAACAGACATTTCCAGCAGGCATGTTTTAAGTGTGTGTGCTCCATTGCTTAGTCTTGTGTGACTCTCTGCAACTCCAGGTACTGTAGCCTACGAGGCTCTTTTATTCATGGGATTTCTCAAGCAAGAATGTTGGAGCAGGTTGTCATTTCCTCCTCAAGGGGATCTTTCTGACTCAGGGATGGAACCCAAGCTTTTTGCATCTCCTGCACTGGCAGGTGAGCTCTTTACCACTGTGCCACCTTGAAAGTGTGCACAATTTAAAAAAAAAAAAATTAAAAAACTTGCCCTTTTGGCTGGCCTTGTTAACATTTATTCATCTCAAATCTCTTTCATTATAAAGCCCTGAATTAAAGTCACTTTACCTTCAAGAAAATAGGTTTGATGTGAGAATAAATAGGATTAAAATACAGCTCTGACCTTTATTGTTGGAGTGTCAAGTCATTCTACTAAGTCATACTCTTCTCTTCCTTAATTTGGAAATAATAATATAATTTACAAAATTTGTTTTGAAAATTAAATTATATAATCACACAAGGAGCTTCCCATGTGGTACACTGGTAAAAAATCCACCTGCCAATGCAGCAGACATAAGAGACGCAGGTTCGATCTCTGAATCAGGAAGATCCCCTGGATTAGGTAATTGCAACCTGCTCCAATATTCTAGCCTTGAAAATTCCATGGACAGTGCAGCCTGGTGGAAGATAGTCTATGGGGTCACAAAGGCTTGGACATGACTGATTGGCACACACCAGTTGGCAACAGTAGTGTAAAAGAAGCTTGAAGAGAAATTGTTGAGAACTGGTACAACAGTTCTATGCAAATCTTGAATTCACGTCTCCCTTTCTTTTTGGACCGCGATCCTTAGTGTTTTCTTTCCATACTTAAGGTTTCCTGCTCCTACTGCGGAGAAGGCAATGGCACCCCACTCCAGTACTCTTGCCTGGAAAATCCCATGAACGGAGGAGCCTGGTAGGCTGCAGTTCTGCTGCTACTGCTAAGTCGCATCAGTCGTGTCTGACTCTGTGCGACCCCATAGACGGCAGCCCACCAGCCTCCCCCGTCCTTGGGATTCTCCAAGCAAGAATACTGGAGTGGGTTGCCATTTCCTTCTCCAATGCATGAAAGTGAAAAGTGAAAGTGAAGTCGCTCAGTCGTGTCCGACTCTTAGCGACCCCATGGACTGCAGCCCACCAGGCTCCTCCGTCCATGGGATTTTCCAGGCAAAAGTGCTGGAGGTTTCCTAGTCGTCCTATATAACTGCTGCTACTCCAGCCAGCATATATGCCTTCCAGATAAGAAGAGTAAGAGGGATAGAAACAGAGCAAGCATCAAAGTATTTTCTTCTCTGTTGGGTCAGCTCTCTTCAGAGAGATTTGTTCAACTTCCATGGAACAATTTCCACTTACAGCTCATGAGCAACCAAAGTTGCTAAGGAAATTGAAAATAATTTATTTTTAAATTTGGATACATTACCACCATGAGTAAAATTAAGATTCAATTATCAACAGTAAAGATTTTTAGATAATGAAATCTCTGGTAGAGACAAAGTATTTTATGGATGCTTAAAATACAAAATTTTAACATATTTGAAAAGTTAAGTTTCTTGTAACTGAAGTTTTTTGAGTTAATTTTTGGTCAAAACTACCCAGATTTATTTTATGCATAACCTTAGTTATAAATCTGTAGTTCAGTGGTAACAAAAATCTGCTTATTTTTGTTCTTTGTAGAGTTGTGGCAAAATGTTTCCATTGTGTGATAATGGAAGAGCCCTTGATTTGGAATCAAGAGAACATATACTGGTAGGTCTTTGATTCTGAACACTGATTCCTTCAATCAGCTTCAGTGACTCTACAAAATGAGATAACAATACTTTCTTCAGGGGTAAACAAAAATGTATAAAAGCTGAGTCTTAACTGAGAAATCTTAACAGGCACAATGTAACTCACATAGCTGTATTGGACATTCCTCAACTCAGGTTAGGATTCCAAACAAATATGATCTGTATCAAGAGTGCATTGTTTAGTTACCTTATTCTCTCTTGAATTAACTGAAGCCTAGATGCCTTAAGTAGCAAGTTGATTGGCAGTTTAACTGTAACAGAGTAGTATTCAGGAGTTAATGCCATGGCCAAAGTTTAAGAATGTCATTTATTTTAGCTCTGTATTGTGAAAGAATGACCTGGGTACCAGCCTCTTCCTGAAATTTCTTTCTAGTATAGATGATGATAATAATAATAATACTGATAAAACAGTAATAGGTAAATTTTATTGAATGCTTTCTATGTGCAAGGCAGTATTCTATATACTGTCTATGTTTCAGTGCATTTGATTTCACAAAGCCTAAGAAAATGGTCGGAGAAGGCAATGACACCCCACTCCAGTACTCTTGCCTGGAAAATCCCATGGATGGAGGAGCCTGGTAGGCTGCAGTCTATGGGGTCGCTAGGAGTCGGACACGACTGAGCGACTTCACTTTCACTTTTCACTTTCACTCATTGGAAAAGGAAATGGCAACCCACTCCAGTGTTCTTGCCTGGAGAATCCCAGGGATGGGAGAGCCTGGTGGGCTGCCGTCTATGGGGTTGCACAGACTCATACATGACTGAAGCGACTTAGCAGCAGCAAGAAAATGGTAAAATATTAGCCTCATTTTACAGATGAGGAAATTGAGGCACCGAGTTCTTATGGCACTTGCCATAAGTTCACATATCTAGATAGTGACTGAACTGTGATTTGAATGTGCAGTGGCTCTGAGCTCAGACTGTACCATCCTGCCCCAGGAAAGCAGCACACAGTGGGCCCATAAATAGAAAAGAAAAGAAAACAAAACAAAACAAAAACTCTCTTCCCAAGGCAACTGGCATCAATAAAAAAAAATTGTTTTCTAGTAGATGTTTTGTTACTGATGAAATGGAAGTGGTGTTCTCCCTAGATAAGAAAATGACAGAGACTTGACAGAAAATGAGAGTCTCTAGACAGAGACTTCTAGAAAACTCTATTCCTCATCGATGTCAGCTTATTATCCAATCTGACAAGAAAAGTAAAAATTGTAATATTTTCCTTTTTTATTTTTTTATCACCCTTTATGGGTTTTCCAAGGACAAGATCCAATATTAAACATGGATTTTGTTTTATGCATACCTCAGATTGTGTTCTCTATATAAGGTCCTATTGATTTAGAAAAAAGCTACCTGATCCTGGTTTCACTTTTGGAACTAAGATGCAAGCCATTAATCATTCAATCTTAAGCCACTTTCTTTACCTTAGCACTACTGGCATTTGGGGCTGGGAAATTCTGTGTTGTGGGGACTCCTCTGTGAATTGAAGGATATTTAGCAGCGTTCCATACTCTACCCGCTAGGTGCCAACATTTACTCCCCAGTTATTACAAACAAAAGTACCCCATTGTTTGCAAAATCACCCCAGTTGAGAACCTCTAGACTCTGGCACTTTAGTTCAAATATAAAATAAGCTTGATGATGAGATAATCTCAAGTATAGTGAGAATTGTTCTTCCAAAAATCAGAGTTTACCAGTTAGGTAGCATTCTTCTTCTTTTATTTTCTAAATCATGACAAAGTGTTTCTGTGAATCTCACCTCTCAGTTCAGTTCAGTCGCTCAGTTGTGTCCTACTCTTTGCGACCCCATGAACTGCAGCACGCCAGGCCTCCCTGTCCATCACCAACTCCCGGAGTTCACTCAAACTCACGTCCATTGAGTCAGTGATGCCATCCAGCCATCTCATCCTCTGTCGTCCCCTTCTCCTCCTGCCCCCAATCCCTCCCAGCATCAGAGTCTTTTCCAATGAGTCAACTCTTCGCATGAGGTGGCCAAAGTACTGGAGTTTCAGCTTTAGCATCATTCCTTCTAAAGAACACCCAGGACTGATCACCTTTAGAATGGACTGGTTGGATCTCCTTGCAGTCTATGGGACTCTCAAGAGTCTTCTCCAACACCACAGTTCAACTCTCACATCCATACATGACCACTGGAAAAACCATAGCCTTGACTAGACGAACCTTTGTTGGCATAGTAATGTCTCTGACTTTTAATATGCTATCTATGTTGGTCATAACTTTCCTTCCAAGGAGTAAGCGTCTTTTAATTTCATGGCTGCAGTCACCATCTGCAGTGATTTTGGAGCCCCCAAAAATAAAGTCTGACACTATTTCCACTGTTTCCCCATCTATTTCCCATGAAGTGATGGGACCAGGTGCCATGAAATTTGTTTTCTGAATGTTGAGCTTTAAGCTAACTTTTTCACTCTCCTCTTTCACTTTCATCAAGAGGCTTTTTAGTTCCTCTTCACTTTCTGCCATAAGGGTGGTGTCATCTGCATATCTGAGGTTATTGATATTTCTCCCAGCAATCTTGATTCCAGCTTGTGCTTCTTCCAGCCCAGCATTTCTCATTATGTACTCTGCATATAAGTTAAATAAGGAGGGTGACAATATACAGCCTTGACATACTCCTTTTCCTATTTGGAACCAGTCTGTTATTCCATGTCCAGTTCTAACTGTTGCTTCCTGACCTGCATATAGGTTTCTCAAGAGGCAGGTCGGGTGGTCTAGTATTCCCATCTCAGAATTTTCCACGGTTTACTGTGATCCACACAGTCAAAGGCTCTGGCATAGTCAATAAAGCAATAATAGATGTTTTTCTGGAACTCTTGCTTTTTTCATGATCCAACGGATGTTGGCAATTTGATCTCTGGTCCCTCTGTCTTTTCTAAAACCAGCTTGAATATCTGGAAGTTCACGGTTCACCCATCGCTGAAGCTTGGCTTGGAGAATTTTGAGCATTACTTGACTAGCGTGTGAGATGAGTGCAATTGTGCGGTAGTTTGAGCATTCTTTGGCATTGCCTTTCTTAGGGATTGGAATGAAAACTGACCTTTTCCAGTCCTGTGGCCACTGCTGAGTTTTCCAAATTTGCAGCGCGGCTGAAGTGCACCGGCTGCGACTGATGGCACAGAAGCGTGGCAGAGAAGGTATCCCTTGCCCGGGATCAGGGGCAGCCGGGAGGAGCTACCCTATGCCTGAGGTCAGGGGCGGCGCGGAGAGGAGCAACCCCAGGTCAAAGGAGCGGTGGATGCGCGGGTGCAGGAGAGCAGAGAGAAGCTACTCCATGTTCAAGGTCAGGAGGGGCAGCTGTGAGGAGATATCCCTCGTCCAAGGTAAGGAGCAACTGCTATGCTTTGCTGGAGTAGCCGTGAAGAGATACCCCACGTCCAAGGTAAGAGAAACCCAAGTAAGACGGTAGGTGTTGCGAGAGGCATTAGAGGGCAGACACACAAACCATAATCACAGAAAACTAGTCAATCTAATCACACGGACCACAGCCTTGCCTTGCATTGTTAAATATTATCAAAACAGAAAAGAAATTCAATATCCAAAACATAAACTGAGTTAATCCATCAGCATTCACAGTGTTAGTAGTCAAGGGGAATTTATATTCAATGTCTTCATGGAATTTTTATCATGTGTTCAGATTTTTAAACTGATTCTCAGCTCATCACCCACAAACCCAGTTTTGTCAGGGTGCCTTCAAAATGTTGTATTCTAAAGGAATCAGACTTGATTGTTATATAACACAGAACCATTCTAGAGTGAGAAATTTTAGATTCTATCTTGAATTAATTTCTGTTCCACTGTGAACAAATTATGTCCTACATTTCTTTTGAGGATTATAACATTTTAGAGTGTCTTTTCTACACAAAAGGAAATGTTAGTATTAGGAAAATATAGAATAATTTGACTACACATAAAAATATGACACTAAAATTATTGGAGAAATTATGAGATCATTGATATAAAAACAAAAAATTGTTTTTATTAAATTGCCATCTTATAGAATCTATTAAAATGTGGAGATATTTGCAAATTTTAAAGTTAATGTGCTTATTGTTCATATTATAACTTTGTTTCAAATGCTATTAATATAATTATACCATGGTAGGTTTTAACCAATTTCCTTAAGTTCTTCACTTTTTAAAATTTTTCAATTAAAGGTATAATTTTCCACCAGGAGGTTCTCTTGAAATATTTTTATATGTTATTATTTGGACACATAAACAAGGTGATATTGGTTCACTCCCTTTTCTCATCTCATAACTAAGAGAAAATATTCAAATAGTTTAAGTAACTACATGAATAAAGTGAAATATTCAGGAGTTATGGACTTCCCTGGTGGCTCAGTGGTAAAGAATCTGCTTGCAATACAGGAGACACAGGAGATGCAGATTAGATACCAGGGTCACGATGATGCCCTGGGGAAGGAAATGACAACCCACTGGTATTCTTGCCTGGAGAATCCCATGGACAATAAGCCAAGCTGACTACAGTCCACGAGGTCACAAAGAGTCAGACATGACTGAAGCAACTTAGCACATAGCACACATGCATGATGTTGTATTTAATACTAGCCCACCAAAAATAATGAATTCACAAAATTAGCATTTTCAGATCAAATACAGTGCTTACTGAAACAAGTATTTGTCTGGATCTGTCTATATGCATAGTCTCTTTCATATTTTTGTCGAAATAGTATAATCAGTGAAAAAAGATTGCTGCATAATTAAGTACATTTTTGAAAAGGAGACTAAATCAGAATATTTTGCAGTGTTGAATCAATTGATTGCTTTATTTCTCCATTTTTCAACTTATAGTTCTGAACTAACAGTATCACTCATTTTGGTGTTGTAATTATATATGATAGTTTTTCCAAGTGTGCTCTGTAATCCAATACCTTATTGTTAACTAGAATACTTTGAATTACCTGAGAGGATTATAACATTTTAAATAAAATGTAATAAGAGCTATAAAATATTTGTATTGGAATTACAATATTTTTGAAGGATAATTGTTACAGACAAGTGCACTGCTTTTGAAATCTGTAGCAAAGCTTTTGATATAACAGTAAGCCCTTCCCCAACATTCCAATTAAAAGCACCCCTGTCACATTCTACTTAGCACACTGGCTTTCAGTAATGTACTTACACTGCTGATAGATATCTTTTATTCATTTTATCAAGCTGATAAAATCCAAGTTTCAAAAAATAATAACAATATTTTAGGTGTTTAATTTAATACTGTGTCTCCAAAATCTAGAATAGTATTTGGAATGTAGCTGCCACTTTAAAACTACTTGCTGAATGAATTAATGCAAGAATGCTATGCTATGCTAAGTCACTTCAGTCATGTCCGACTCTGTGTGACCCCATAGATGGCAGCCCACCAGGCTCCCCTGTCCCTGGGATTCTCCAGACAAGAACACTGGAGTGGGTTGCCATTTCCTTCTCCAAAATGTAAGAATAGGTGAGTGAATAAAAAAATAAAAGATTTCTGGATGCTGCTCACCCCACAGCATGCCTCATAATGTTTCTAATGTGAGTAGTAGCTTAATTCCAAATTAACTCAAGGAATTTAGGATTTCTCCCATTGCAGTAACAGACCCTTTACATGTGGAAATAAAAAGATAATGTAAGTAAATCAGCAGTATTGAGGCGGTGGGAATCCTATTTACATTGCCATCAGTTCAGTTCAGTTCAGTCTCTCAGTCCTGCCCGACTCTTTGAACCCCATGAAACGCAGCACACCAGGCCTCCCTGTCCATCACCAACTCCCGGAGTCCACCCAAACCCATGTCCATTGAGTCAGTGATGCCATTCAACCATCTCATCCTCTGTCATCTTTTTCTCCTCCTGCCTTCAGTCTTTCCCAGCATCAAGGTCTTTTCAAATGAGTTGGCTCTTCACATCAGGTGGCCAAAGTATTGGAGTTTCTGCTTCAACATCAGTCCTTCCAATGAACACCCTGGACTGATCTCCCAGAGGATGGACTGGCTGGATCTCCCTGTAGTCCAAGGGACTATCAAGAGTATTCTCCAACACCACAGTTCAAAAGCATCAAGTTTTCGGTGTTCAGCTTTCCTTATAGTCCAACTCTCACATCTATACATGACCACTGGAAAAACCATAGCCTTTACTATACGGACCTTTGTTGGCAAAGTAATGTCTCTGCTTTTCAATATGCTGTCTAGGTTGGTCATAACTTTCCTTCAAAGGAGTAAGCGTCTTTTAATTTCATGGCTGCAATCACCATCCGCAGTGATTTTGGAGCCCAGGAAAATAAAGTCTGACACTGTTTCCACTGTTTCCCCATCTATTTGCCATGAAATGATGGGACTGGAATGCATGATCTTAGTTTTCTGAATATTGAGGTTTAAGCCAACTTTTTCACTCTCCTCTTTCACTTTCATCAAGGGGCTCTTTAGTTCTTCTACACTTTCTGCCATAAGGGTGGTGTAATCTGCATGTCTGAGGTTATTGATATTTCTCCCGGCAATCTTGATTCCAGCTTGTGCTTCCTCCAGTCCAGGGTTTCTCATGATGTACTCTGCGTAGAAGTTAAATAAGCAAGGTTGACAATATACAGCCTTGAGGTACTCCTTTTCCTATTTGGAGCCAGTCTGTTGTTCCATGTCCAGTTCTAACTGTTGCTTCCTGACCTGCATATAGGTTTCTCAAGAGGCAGGTCAGGTGGTCTGGTATTCCCATCTCTTTCAGAATTTTCCACAGTTGATTGTGATCCACAGAGTCAAAGGCTTTGGGATAGTCAATAAAGCAATAATAGATGTTTTTCTGAAACTCTCTTGCTTTTTCCATGATCCAGAGGATGTTGGCAATTTGATCTCTGGTTCCTCTGTCTTTTCTAAAACCAGCTTGAACATCTGGAAGTTCATCGTTCACGTATTGCTGAAGCTTGGCTTGGAGAATTTTGAGCATGACTTTACTAGCGTGTGAGATGAGTGCAATTGTGCAGTAGTTTGAGCATTCTTTGGCATTGCCTTTCTTTGGGATTGGAATGAAAACTGACCTTTTCCAGTCCTGTGGCCACTGTTCAGTTTTCCAAATGTGCTGATATATTGAGTACAGCATTTTCACAGCATCATCTTTCAGGATTTGAAATAACTCAACTGGAATTCTATCACCTCTACTAGCTGTGTTTGTAGTGATGCTTTCTAAGGCCCACTTGACTTCACATTCCAGGATGTCTGGCTCTAGGTGACTGATCACACCATCGTAATTATCTGGGTCGTGAAGCTCTTTTTTGTACAGTTCTTCTGTGTAATCTTGCCACCTTTTCTTAATATCTTCTGCTTCTGTCAGGTCCATACCATTTCTGTCCTTATTTGAGGCCATCTTTGCATGAAATGTTCCCTTGGTATCTCTAATTTTCTTGAAGAGATCTCTAGACTTTCCCATTCTATTGTTTTCCTCTATTTCTTTGCATTGATCTCTGAGGAAGGCTTTCTTATCTCTCCTTGCTATTCTTTGGAACTCTGCATTCAAATGGGTATATCTTTCCTTTTCTCCTTTGCTTTTCACTTCTGTTTTTTTTTTTTTTTCCCCACAGCTATTTGTAAGCCCTCCTCAGACAGTCAGTTTGCGTTTTTTCATTTCTTTTTCTTGGGGATGGTCTGTGTGGATCACTACAAGTTGTGGGAAATTCTGAAAGAGATAATACCAGACCACCTACCCTGCCTCCTGAGAAATCTGTATGCAGGTCAGGAAGCAACAATTAGAATTGGACATGGAACAACAGACTGGTTCCAAATAGGAAAAGGAGTACATCAAGGCTGTATATTGTCACCCTGCTTATTTAACTTATATGCAGAGTACATCATGTGAAATGTCAGGCTGGATGAAGCACAAGCTGGAATCAAGATTGCCAGGACAAATATGAATAACCTCAGATTTGCAGATGACACCGCCCTTATGGCAGAAAGTGAAGAACTAAAGAAACTCTTAATGAAAGTGAAAGAGGAGAGTGAAAATTTGGCTTAAAACTCAACATTCAGAAAATTAATATCATGGCATCTGGTCCCATCGCTTCATGACAAATAGATGGGGAAGCAGTAGAAACAGTGACAGACTTTATTTTTGGGGTTTCAAAAACACTTCAGATATGGACTGCAGCCATGAAATTAAAAGGCACTTGCTCCTTGGAAGAAAATCTATGACCAACCTAGATAGCATATTAAAAAGCAGAGTCATTACTTTGCCAACAAAGGTCTGTCTAGTAAAAGCTATGGTTTTTCCAGTAGTCATGTATGGATGTGAGAGTTGGACTATAAAGAAATCTGAGAACCAAAGAACTGATGCTTTTGAATTGTAGTGCTGGAGAAGACTCTTGAGAGTCCCTTGGACTGCAAAGAAATCCAACCAGTCCAATGTAAAGGAGATCAGTCCTGGGTGTTCATTGGAGGGACTGATGCTGGAGCTGAAACTCCAATTCTTTGACCACCTGTTGTGAAGAAATGATTCATTTGAAAAGACCCTGATGCTGCGAAAGTTTGCAGGCGGGAGAAAAAGGGGACAACAAGGATAATTAGATGGCTACTGACTCAATGGACATGAGTTTGAAATAACTCTGGGAGTTGGTGATGGACAGTGAGGCCTGGCATGTTGCAGCCAATGGGGTCACAATGAGTCAGACATAACTGAGCGACTGAACTGACCTGAATGTATTCCACAGTGCAGAAAAGAAACTTATAAACAACAAAGGGGAATTCGGGGTGGGCTGTATTGAGAGACTAGGATTGACAGATATCATATATAAAATAGATAACTAATCAGAACCTACTGTGGAGCACAGGGAACTGTACTCAGTGCTCAGTGGTGACCTAAATGGGAAAGAAATCCAAGAAACAGGGGATGTATGTACACATAGAGCTGATTCACTTTGCTGTACAGCAGAAATTAACACAATGTTGTAAAGCCATTATACTCCAATAAAATTTTTAATATATACATATTTATAGCGCTTCCTAAGTGTTAAATTTGTTCTAAATTCTTGATAAATATTAATATTTGTCTTTTGTAACAACCTTATGAAGTGGATCTATTATTCCCCCATTTCCCAGAGAAGGAAACTGAAGTATAGAGAAGTTAAGTGATTTCTTCAACATCACACCACTAGTAAGCAGTAAAACTGATATTTGAACTAAAAGGTAAAGGGCATATAAATGTTGGATTGTGCCACAATATTATTACTATTACCTGCTGGATTAGGAAACAATTTGCATCAGTTTCTATGATTATGAAATTCTTTCATAGAAAATTGTTGAAAGGAGAATGATAAAACATTTTGAATCTTGGGCTATTTCAAAATACAGTATACAGATTTAAATGTCAAGAGTTATCTGAGATTAAAATAACACCACCACCAAATGGGCCTGAAATAACTTGCTATTAGTCTTATCTTTTACATTCCTGCTGACAGATATGATGTATATGCTCAACTAATTAAAAATAAATCTCTCCAGAACTTTGCATTAAAATGACTTTCTGAGAAAGGTTGCTAACCTTAATCAGAAATCCAGCTACATTGTGCCCAGAGATAAAAGGCTCCTTAAAGCCTACTCTTGTACTAATTTAGATTCCACTTATTAATTTCATTTATCAATTGAAAACTAATCATAATTTTACTTTTTAATTATTTTATGTATTTAATTTTTCAGCTTTATTGAAGTTAAATTGACAAATAAAGATGTAATATATTTAAAATGTACAACCTGATGATTTGATTTTCATGTATATTGTGGAAAGATTTCTAAAATCAGGTTAATTACACATCCATCATCTCACATAGTGACTTTTTTTGTTTTTTAAGGATGCTTAAGAGCTACTCTCTTAGGAGTATTCAACTATATGATACAGTATTAACTGTAGTCATCATGCCAAATATTAGATTCTCAGATTTTATTCATTTTATAACTGAAAATGTGTACCCTGTGACTATCCTTTCCTCATTTTCCCCACCCATCAGCCTCTGGCAAAAACCGTTCTACTCTCTGCTTCCATGAGTTTGACTTTTATCTTTAAGGTTCTGTATATAAGTGGTAACACACAGTATCATTTGTCTGTCTTTATTTGATTGAGTTTACTTACCAAAATTCTCTCCAGTTTCATCCATGTTGTTGAAAATGCCAAGATTTCCTTTTAAGGCTGAAAAATATTCTTGTGGTTGTGTGTCTATGTGTCTGTGTGTATGTTTTCTTTATCCATTTACCTGTCAATGGACATTTAGATTGTTCCTGTTATTTAGATATTAAGAATAATGCCACAATAAGCATGTGCGTACAAATATTTCTATAAGATAGTTATTTTGTTTCCCTTTAATGTGGAATTGCTGAGTCATTTGGTAGTCTTTTTATTAATTTTTTGAGGAAATTCTATACTATTTCCCACATTGTACCAATTTATATTCCCATAAATTGTACAAGAGTCCCCTTTTCTCTACATCCTTATCAATATTTGCTATTTTTGCCTTCTTAATAATAGCTATCCCACTTGGTGTGAAGTGATACCTCATTGTGGTTTTGATGTGCATTTCCCTAATAATTAGTGATACTGAGTATCTTTTTTATATACCTGTTGACCATTTGTATGTGTTCTGTGGAAACTATTTATTTAGGTTCTCTGACCATTTAAAAAAATATTTTTTGTTTATTTGGCTGCATTGAATCTTAGTTGTAGCACTACTACTAAGTCACTTCAGTCATGTCCGACTCTGTGCGACCCCATAGACGGCAGCCCACCAGGCTCCCCCGTCCCTGGGATTCTCCAGGTAAGAACACTGGAGTGGGTTGCCATTTCCTTCTCCAGTGCATGAAAGTGAAAAGTGAAAGTGAAGTCGCTCAGTCGTGTCCAACCCTCAGCGACCCCATGGACTGCAGCCTACCAGGCTCCTCCACCCATGGGATTTTCCAGGCAAGAGTACTGGAGGAGGGTGCCGTTGCCTTCTCCGAGTTGTAGCACATGGGATCTCAACTGTTTGAAGTGGGATCTTTCCTTGTAACTCATGGACTCACTAGTGTTTGTGGGCTCTGGAGCTTGTGGGCTTCAGTATTTATAGCACACAGGATCTTTAGTTGTGGTACATGGGCTCTAGAGCCCACAGACTCAGTACTTGCACCACATGGGTTTAGGTGCTCCATGGCATGCAGTATTGCAGTTCCCTGACCAGGGATCAAACCCACATCCCCTGAATTGCAAGGTGGAAACTTGACCACTGGACCACCAGGGAAATCCAGACCATTATTTTTTAATTGAGGTTTGTTGTTTTGCTATTGAGTTATGTGAGTTCCTTATATATTTTGTATATAAAACCCTTATCAGATACACAGTTTACAAACATTTTCTCCCAGTTCATAGGTTGCTTTTTAAAAAATTTTTTGATGGTTTCCTTTACTGTGCAGAACGTTTTAGGTTGATGCAGTCATACTTGTCTATTTTTGCTTTTATTGCCTTTGCAATTGTCTTTGCAATGGTGTCAAATCTGAAAATAACAACAGTGCCAGGACCAATGTCAAAGATTTTTTCTGCCATTTATTCCTCTAGCTTAGCAGTTTCAAATCTTAAAATCTAAGTCTTTAATCCACTTTAAGTTGATTTCTGTATGGTGAAAAATAATGGCCTAATTTAATTTTTTACATGCGGCAATCCAGGTTTCCTAACTCCATTTATTTAAAAGGCTATCCTTTCCTCCTTATTAATTTTTGGTGCTTTTGTAAAAAAATAAAACAAACAAACAAAAATAAAAACAGTTGACTATATACCATGGGTGTATTTCTGGGCTCTCTATTCTGCACATTAATCTACATGTCTGTTTTCATGCTAAAGCCATCTTATTTTGATTACTAGAAATTTGTAACACACTTTAAAGTCAGGAAGTGTGGTGCCTCCACCTTTGCTCCTCTTCCTCAAGATTCCTTTAGCTATTCAGGGTCTTTTGCAACTCGATATAAGTAGGCTGCCCTTGTAACTCATATGGTAAAGAGTCTGCCTGCAGTGCAGGAGACCTGGGTTCAGTCCCTGGGTTGGGAAGATCCTCTGGAGGAGGGCATAGCAACCCACTCCAGTAATTCATGCCTGGAGAATCCCATGCTCAGAGAAACCTGGTGGGTTACAGTCCATGGGGTCCCATAGAGTTGGCCATGATGGAGTGGCTAATGCACACACACACACATGAATTTAAACATACTTTTTTCTATTTCTGTGAAAAATTCTATTGTGTGTGTGTGTGATTGTATCCTCTATTGCAGTTGTCAACCTAAAAACTTGGCTTATATTTATATGCAGGAATCAAGTATGTCAAAATATTCAGGCTGTTTTAAACCTCTGTTGATATATTTCAGTATTTAAATGCTATGCTAAATATAATACTGTAGAATGATTCTCACACTAGAAAAATGTTCAAGGATATATTGATTTTTCCGGCAAATGTTGCAAATTTCATGAACTCTACAAATAGAGTTCCATCCAAATTATCCCAGATAGCTTTCTATCAAAAATTTTAGAGCCTTCTAAATAGTGGGAAAGACTAGAGATCTCTTCAAGAAAATTAGAGATACCAAGGGAATATTTCATGCAAAGATGGGCTTGATAAAGGACAGAAATGGTATGGACCTAACAGAAGCAGAATATATTAAGAAGAGGTGGTAAGAATACACAGAAGAACTATACAAAAAAGATCTTCATGACCCAGATAATCACGATGGTGTGATCACTCACCTAGAGCCAGACATCCTGGAATGTTGAAGTCAAGTGGGCCTTAGAAAGCATCACTACGAACAAAGCTACTGGAGGTGATGGAATTCCAGTTGAGCTATTTCAAATCCTGAAAGATGATGCTGTGAAAATGCTGCACTCCATATGCCAGCAAATTTGGAAAACTGAGCAGTGGCCACAGGACTGGAAAAGGTAGGTTTTCATTCCAATCCCTAAGAAAGGCAATGGCAAAGAATGCTCAAACTACCGCAGAATTGCACTCATCTCACACGCTAGTAAAGTAATGCTCAAAATTCTCCAAGCCAAGCTTCAACAATACGTGAACTTCCAGATGTTCAAGCTGGATTTAGAAAAGGCAGAGGAACCAGAGATCAAATTGCTAACATCCGCTGGATTATCGAAAAAGCAATAGTTTCAGAAAAACATCTATTATTGCTTTATTGACTATGCCAAAGCCTTTAACTGTGTGGATCACAATAAACTGTGGAAAATTCTGAAAGAGATGGGAATACCAGATCACCTGACCTGCCTCTTGAGAAACCTGTATGCAGGTCAGGAAGCAACAGTTAGAACTGGACATGGAACAACAGACTGGTTCCAAATAGGAAAAGGAGTATGTCAAGGCTGTATATTGTTACTCTGCTTATTTAACTTCTATGAAGAGTACATCATGAGAAATGCTGGACTGGAAGAAGCACAAGCTGGAATCAAGATGCCGGGAGAAATATCAATAACCTCGGATATGCAGATGACACCACCCTTATAGCAGAAAGTGAAGAGGAACTAAAAAGCCTCTTTATGAAAGTGAAAGTGGAGAGTGAAAAAGTTGGCTTAAAGCTCAACATTCAGAAAACTAAGATCATGGCATTTGGTCCCATCACTTCATGGGAAATAGATGGGGAAATAGTGGAAATAGTATCAGACTTTATTTTTTTGGAGCTCCAAAATCACTGCAGATGGTGATTGCAGCCATGAAATTAAAAGATGCTTACTCCTTGGAAGGAAAGTTATGACCAACATAGATAGCATATTAAAAAGCAGAGACATTACTTTGCCAACAAAGTTCCATCTAGTCAAGTCCATGGTTTTTCCAGTGGTCATGTATGGATGTGTGAGTTGGACTGTGAAGAAAACTGAGAGCCGAAGAATTGATGCTTTTGAACTGTGGTGTTGGAGAAGACTCTTGAGAGTCCCTTGGACTGCAAGGAGATCCAGCCAGTCCATTCTAAAGTAAATCAGTCCTGGGTGTTCATTGTAAGGACTGATATTGAAGCTAAAACTCCAGTACTTTGGCCACCTCATGTGAAGACTTGACTCATTGGAAAAGACTCTGATGCTGGGAGGGATTGAGGGCAGGAGGAGAAGGGGACGACAGAGGATGAGATGGCTGGATGGCATCATGGAGTCAATGGACATGAGTTTGAATTAACTCCGGGAGTTGTTGATGGACAGGGAGGCCTGGTATGCTGCAATTCATGGGGTCACAAAGAGTCGGACACAACTAAGCGACTGAACTGAACTGAACTGAACTGAAATAGTGTTTTACTTTATCTTAATAGAATATATGCTACTTTTAATCTTTACAAAAATCTCAATACTTAAATTCTGAAAGCAATATTCTAAGTGATTCCAAATAGAATTTACAATGTGATCATTGATAATTCTGTATATTTTGTAACATGGATATTCATTTAAGACAATAATGATAAAATAATAAATGATTTAGTCCTATTCAGGCTTTTATAGACAAAGTGTCATTGAATTAATATCAATAGACTGATTTAACATGTTTTATATTTTAGAAATACACAGTTGACTGGTTAGTGATCTTTAGTAAAAATTCAGGTTCTTGTTCCTGGGACTCTACCACTTTTATCATGTTCCTTGGAGTAGCATGTTGTGCTTCTAACTATTATGTCTATAGAAAACACAAAAATGAGTTTATAAGTAAAAATAGTAAATAACATTACTTGAAATTAAACTTTAGATATATGCTTTCCTGGAGCATTATTAGGACTGAAATTAACATTTGTTTATACACAATAGAAAACATTACATCTTGCAGGCCAGAATTGTAATTATATTCTAGACCAGGGCTCCCCAACCCCCAGGCCACAGACTGGTATCAGTTTGTGGCCTGTTAGGAACTGAGCTGCATAGCAGGAGGTGAGTGGTAGGTTAGGGAGCAAAGTTTAATCTGTATTTACAGCCACTCCCTATTGCTGAGATTAACACCTGAATCCACCTCCTGTCAGGTCAATAGGAACATTAGGTTCTCATAGGAGCTTCAAGTCTACTGTGAACTGTATATGTTGGGGATCTAGGTTGCAGGCTCCTTAGGAGAATCATCCTAAAAATAACTGTCCCCTTCTCCCCCAACACCCTGGTCCATTCAAAAGCTGTCTTCCACAAAACCAGTCCCTGATGCCAGAAAAGTTGGGGACCTCTGTTCTAGAGTGCAGAACTTTCAGGCCTTCGATTCTGTAAGTACAATTTTCTTCTTTCCTTCCTCCCTCTCTTCCTTCCTTCCTTCTTTCCTGCCTTCCTTCCCTCCTTTTCCTTCTTCCTTCTCTCTCAAGTTCTCTCACTTCCTCCTTACTTCCTTCCCCTCTTCTTGCCTTTCTTTTTTACTTAAGGAAAAATTTTTCACTGATAATCATTGTTGTCATTAAATAGGCATGAGAGATTATCTGTATTCTGAACATTTTCTAAAAAATAAAACCTTGAACAGACTTCTCCTCAATTCTTATCTGAAGGAGAGAAAAGACTAATATATTCCAGATTACCTAAATATCATGTTACCATTCAGTCTTCTCAATTTTCTGTAAGTGTCGTTAGATCAGTGTGTATCATCAAATGACCTGTCTTATGTATATTATTGTTTGGGACTCTCAACATTACTTGGACTTTGCTGGTGGCTCAGTGTTAAAGAACCCACCTGTCAATGCAGGAGACATGGGTTCAATCCCTGGGATGGGAGGATCTCCTGGAGAAGGAAATAGAAACCTGCTCCAGTATTCTTGCCTGGGAAATCCCATGGACAGAGGAGCCTGGTGAGCTACAGTCCTTGGGGTTGCAAAGAGTCTGCCATGACTTCACAAATGAGCACACATACTTGCAAACCATTATTTAATATTTTGTCAGTATTTTATAAAGAAGGATGTTTTAAGGATCAGCCATGAGGATAATATCCATATACTTTTTTTTTTTTCAGGTCATAGGTTTAGGTCCAGGGATAGAATCCCTGAGCAGTCATTTTGATTTCATATCTTTTGAATATTGTAAGTCAAAGAAGTTTATGTTTCACTCTTTATAGTGACTCCTTTAAATTTAATAGTTCCCATATTTAGATTCTATATTTTACTGTTTTTATATAGTTAAAATCATTGAAAAACAAAATGAAGACAGATGGTTTTTATGCTTTGTCTTTATCTAAACTTTGTAGAAACTAGTTCATTGCTAAAATGTAGATTAAGTCACTCTCTATCAGAGGACATCCTATTTGCCAGTTCTTGGCCAGTACCCTTCATCCAAAAGAATTCCAATGTTAAAGCCAAGTCAGCTAAAGTCAATTGGTTCCTAACAGCTGTAGTGCCTATTTGACCTGATTGTCAAAATGGTGGGAGGTTCTAATAGTTTTGTAATTATATTTCAGGGTCAGCAGCTACAAGGCTCCAATAATCAGTGCAAGTTTATAGTCTGGAAATTCCTTCCATTTGCCATTCCTTAGCTTATCTTTTTCCCTTGCTTATGCTTTAGCAATTAGTAGATATTAAGCACAAAACTGCGGAGAAGGCAATGGCACCCCACCCCAGTACTGTCACCTGGAAAATCCCATGGACTGAGGAGCCTGGTGGGCTGCAGTCCATTGGGTCGCTAAGAGTCAGACATGACTGAGCGACTTCACTTTCACTTTTCACTTTTATGCATTGGAGAAGGAAATGGCAACCCACTCCAGTGTTCCTGCCTGGAGAATCCCAGGGAAGGCGGAGCCTGGTGGGCTGCCGTCTATGGAGTCGCACAGAGTCGGACACGACTGATGTGAATTAGCAGCAGCAGCAGCAGCAAGCACAAAACTGTAGTTACCAATTCATTCACAGGGATTCTTCAGCTTCTTCTTTGTGTATCACAACAAAGCAAAATATTTGAAATTATATTTAAAATTTCTTTTTTAATATAAATTTAAAATTTCTAAAATAGTTATTCATAAAGCATAAAATATATTTTGGTGTATAAAACTAACTTACAAATGGAAGGATACAAATAAAATTTTATAATAAGGGGAGATTCACTCATTGTGTAACACTTTGACCTCAACACAGGTCACAAGCTTGTCCATTCAGATCAAGGAATGTCATGAAATTCTCAAAAAATTACCTTCAGAATAATTGAAATTGTGAATAAACATTTTTCAAACTTTTGGATAGTCCTGGTGGATGAAATCACATGATAAATACTTGTATGAAGACAATAAAATTGTTTTCAGATTAATAAAAAAATAGAAAAACATACTCATTGTTTTGGATAGTCTCACTGTAAAATAAAAATTAAGGTGTATAGCATATGTTTCCATTATTCTTTGAAATTGCTTATAAACAACATATAATGTCTTAAACTGAAATAATATAATATGGAAAGTGGTAAACACAGAAAAAATAAAGACTGTTTCCAATTAAAGATAAGTAATCCTAGAATCTCTTCAAACATGTATGTTTGTCTTAATGGTTAACTCAGACATTACTTTTGTAAAAGACAAGAGAGAGAAAGAGGAGAAGCTCATTGAGGAAAGGCATGCTCAACCGCTCAGTACTGTCTGACTCTTTCCAGTCCCATGGACTGTAGCCTGCCAGGCTCCTCTTTCTGTGGGTTCTTCAGGCAAGAATACTGGTGCCATTTTCTCCTCCAGGGAATCTGGTCAGGATGATCCAGGGATAGAACCTGTGTCTCTTGCATCTCCTACATTGGCAGGCAGATTGTTTACCACTAGCACCACCTAGGAAGCCCAGTAGAAGACAAGTTTGAAATTTAAAGCACTGTTTCTAATGCTATTTTCTCCTTTCCTGGCTATATTTTAAGACCTATTTCTGGTGGCTAGAGTCAGAAGGGTTGCAGAGTTGGACATGCCTGAGTGACTGGGTGACATGACTGAGTGACACATTTGAAAAAAAAATACATAGATTCATGTTATTTTTATAAATATTTTCCAGAATGCATGTTTCAAATAAAAGTTTACTCCAGAAATAATTTTCATTAAATAAGAAAGTGTTTTAGAATACCTCAACTCCATTCCATTCATAGCCATTGCATATTTTTGTGTTGTCCTGTCTGCCTGCTAAATACCTCAAAATGAATGCAATTCAAACAACTACATATATTCACAAACTCTTGCAGTACACTTGCTTTTCATCTGTAGTTTTCTTATTGTAATTTTAATACGAGCCCGCTAGGCATAGACTTTTAACATCAACATATTTTTTTTTTATTTTAGAGAAATTTACAATTAAAATTAAAATATCTGCAAACACATGAAAATTCAGCCTTGGAAAAGTTAGTGCTGTGCTGTGCTTAGTCACTCAGTCATGTCCAACTCTTTGCGACCCCATGGACTGTAGCTTGCCAGGCTCTTCTGTCCATGGGATTTTCCGGACAAGAATGCTGGAGTGGGTTGCCATGCCATCCTCTTGGGGATCTTGCCAACCCAGGGATTGAAACCACGTCACCTGCTTGCAGGCGAATTCCTTAGCATCTGAGCCACCAGGGAAAAGTTGGTATTTGGTCTTACTCACAAAAGGTCCTAAAATGAATGATAGTATTAACAATATGAAATGTGGAATCCTTTAAGTGGTTCTAGGATTTAATGGTTAGTCACACTTCTTCCTGGAAATACAAACAAGTTGAGCAAATCTTTAGGCAAATCTTGAAAAGCATAGAAACCATTATGGCCATTGTCCATCATTGGGACACAGAGTTGGAACATGATATAATAGGGATTAGAGGTGTATAATCATTTACTGAACTGGGATGTTATACATTGTATGGAAAAGCTCTGAAGTAATTTTTTGATTTGAATAACAATATCCTAAAGAGAACAAGTCATTGTTGGATTTTCCCAGAATCTATATTGATGTCTGTTCATAGGCAATCACTCATCTACATATCCAATAGTATATTTGATTCTTAAATGATGCCCCATAGATTAGTGGACCTTTGAATTATCTCTCCCTACCTTTCTTGATAATCCCTCTAGAAATTGTGGGTAGGCATAAATCAATTTATAAGAAAAGCCAAAACTCTGCTTAAAGTTTTAAGCAGAGACAAAAGAGCACTCATTGCACCTGAAACGGGAAGGTATTTGATAAACCTGGCGCAGGTTATGTAGGCTCTTTATCTCTTGCTAAGGAAGTACTCCAAGCCCAGGGGCCATTCTTACATAGCTGTTCAAGTCAAAAGACTTGCTTTCTCCATCTCACCCCCCAAATTATCTGCTAAAATGCAGATAAAAAATACAAAATCTGAAAGGATCATTGCCCATATTGAATTTGGAAATGGAATCCAGGGGTTTGCTCACAGTGGATTGCTTTGCAGCTGGTTTGCTCATAGAACCTCTCTATCATTTTGAGATAGTACTTTACCAGGGCACTAGGAAAGACAGATCCAAGAGAATGGTCAGTCCTCCCTAGCAAACAGCCCTCAAGCAGGAACCCCAAGTGCCATGGTTGAGCTTCCTAAACAGGTCAAAGAATGAGTATAGAGGGGACTGTGGATGTATTCCTGACAACCCTCCATCCGCCTAAGCATGGATTTTCCCCAGCCTCTCCAAGTTCTTGATATGTAGTTGACCCTTTAACAATACAAGTTTAAACTACAGAAGAACCACAGATACATAGGAACTGAGTATACGAGGGCTGAATATAAAGTATAGAAAGATTTTCAATTGCTTAGAGAGGTGACATCCTTTAACCCCCACATTTTTCAAAAGTCAACTGTATAAACGACAAAAGGTGTTGCCAGTGACATAGCACTCTGTTCTGCCAGCAGATAACTGAGGGTTATTTACTTGTCCGTCACCAACTTGGCTAATGAGTTCAGTGAATTTTACTGGTCTTGAATAACCTGGGTAGTAGCATTAGCCATCTCTGCCACAGTTAATGACAAATTATGTACCTTTTTTTTTTCCTCCAAGGCTTGTATGCCTATGCCAGATATGAATAAAGTGACAGCAGAAAGTGACAGAAGAAAGTGACAGGCTGTTTTCCTGGTGATGTGCTTGGAAAAACTTTGCCATGTGTCAGAAGTGTGCAACTCACATTCAGAGCGTCATGTTTGCACAAACACCTGATGATATAACATTCCAAAATATCTTGGCAATCTGAGGGTGATAAGCACTCCAGTAGACCAATATACCCCACAGAGGGAAATTTAACCCAAAAGAGCACATGGATACCAAAAATAAACAAATACAATACAAAAAGTAAAAAATAAGGAAAGAAAGGAAGAAAGAAAACGACTAACCAATATCTCACATTATTTTAAATGCAAAATATTGTTTAAAAAATTGTAAAACAAAACCTGAAATACATAAAAAATAATTATATACATAACCAAGTTTAGATTTCTTCTAAAAATGTATGATACATTTAACATTTGAAAATCAGTGCACTTCACCATATCAACAAGGTAGCGACAAAAAATAATATGAGCATATCAGTTGATGCAGAAAAAAGAATTTGAGAATTAAATGCTGTTTATAAGCCATACGTCTCTGGTATATTTTTTACAGCATCCTGATTAACTAAAAGAGTAAGCTTATTTCAAAACAGTTGATTAGATACTGTGGAAATATAGCTGCATTTTTTTTAACTAAAGGTAAAAAGATTTTTTAAAAAATCAAAGAATAAGCATGTATAGACAACTGGTATATTTATGTTACAAATTATGGTGAGGATCAATCCTAAAACTTTAGCATTTATCCTAAAAATTTGATCATTAGAAAGCAAATAACTGAGAAGTCATCACCTAAATGTCAGTATTTCCCAGGTTAATCATCTGTCTCAATTTCTTTCTGAAAAGCTGATATAAAATGCATAATGAGAAGAGACAAGGAGGACACCAGTACCAGATGGAATGAGGAGAGGATGTTATGAACCTAGATTGTGATCTTCTGTCTGTGACAACTAAATGTATTTAGTGTTTATTTGTGCCTTGTATATAGTACTTGGGGTGCAGGTGTTCATAAAACATTTGCTGTATTATTAACAAATTAGCTGTATTATTAACAAATTAGCTGTATTATTAACAAATTAACAAATAAGGTGAAAAAGAAAGTCCAGACCGGAAAAATGCAGATAATATAATTTTGGATAATATATATTTAACAGTTATTAGAAGTGGCTATAAATACTTTTTATTAATTTATTCTATGATCAGTGTTCAGCAGAACATGTAATCTCAGGTTGCCTATATATGAAAGACTGAAGGCAATTTTCACACATTACTGGGCTGATAATTTTTGATTAAGCATAGCAATGGTGCATGGTACTTAGTAATGGCTTGATCAAATATTATTTTTTAAAATAGTCCCATTGAAGAGAAGTAGAAGAGTGATAATGCATAAAAGCACAGAGTATGGCAGTGATTGCCTGGTTTTAAATTCAAATATCCCTCCTTATTCAGTAGCTTTGTGATGTTAAGCAAGTTACCTCATCTTGGGTGGAAAAAATATCTATCTCATGGAGTTTTTATGATAATTAAACAAGCTAATGTCTGCAAAAATCCCAGAAAAATATGGCATATAATAAAAGTTATATAAATGGTTGTACTTAGGACTGTTATGCTTTTGAGCAGAATAACTGCTAAAAATGATTCTATCAACCTTCCAGTGTGCATTTCGTTGCTATATCTCCTTCCTGTAAAAAGACCTCTCCAGCAATCCTTTCTCATGTCTTTCTATCTAAGTACCTCTGTTTTCATACTTATACTCACTGGTTTCACACAGTTAAGACCTCCATACAAGCTATAAAACACTTGTTGATTTTTATTCCTAATGTGGAATATGCATATCCATTCTTTCCCATCAATACACTAACGGGGTTAAAAGCACACATTGACTCATGAAACATACAACACATTTTCTTTAATTCTATGTCTACTGCTGTATATACCATGCCACCCTCTCTATTTTGCATACATATTCTTTTGGAGCTGTTCTTAAAATTCTTTACAAAATATTTTCAGTCATTAAAGATTTTAAGTTTATTGAAAAGAATGCCTACTCTACTTTTGGTTTATTTGGTTTGTTTATTTCACAATTCCTCTGTGGTGTTGGGAACAGAGTTGATTTGTTGTTTTTCGGTCACTCAGTCACATCCAACTCTTTGTGACCCCATGGACTACAGCACACCAGGCTTTACTGCCCTTTACCATATCCCAGAGCTTGCTCAAACACATGTCCATTGAGTCAGTGATGCCATCCAATCACCTCATCCTCTGTTGTTCCCTTCTCCTCCTCTCTTCAATCTTTCCCAGCACCAGGGTCTTTGCTAATGAGTCAGTTCTTCACAGCAGTTGCCAAAGTATTGGAGCGTCAGCTAAAGCATCAGTCCTTCCAGTGAATTTTCAGGGTTGATTTCTTTTAGAATTGACCAGCTTGATCTCCTTGCAGTCCAAGGGACTTTCAAGAGTCTTCTACAATACCACGGTTCAAAAGCATCAATTCTTCAGTGCTCAGCCTTCTTTGTGGTCTGACTCACATCCATACATGACCACTGAAAAAACCATAAGTTCAGTTTAGTCACTCAGTCATGTCCAACTTTTTGCAACCCCATGGACTACAGCATGCCAGGCTTCCCTGTCCATCACCAACTCCCGGAGCCTACTCAAACTCATGTCCATCGTGTCGGTGATGCCATCCAACCATCTCATCCTCTCTCATCCCCTTCTCCTGCCTTCAGTCTTTCCCAGAATCAGTGTCTTTTCCAATGAGTCATTTCTTTGCATCAGGTGGCCAAATTATTGGTGTTTCAGTTTCAGCATCAGTCCTTCAAATGAATATTTGGGACTGATTTGCTTTAGGATTGACTGGTTGGATCTCCTTGCAGTCCAAGAGACTATCAGGAGTCTTCTCTAACACCACAGTTCAAAAGCATCAATTCCTTGGCGTTCAGCCTTCTTCATAGTCCAACCCTCACATCCATACATGCCTACTGGAAAAACCATAGCTTTGACTAGATGGACCTTTGTTGGTAAAGTAATGTCTCTGTTTTTTAATATGCTGTCTAGGTTGGTCATAGATTTTCTTCCAAGGAACAAGTGTCTTTTAATTTCATGGCTGCAATCACCATCTGCAGTGATTTTGAAGCCCCGAAAAATAAAATTTCTCACTGTTTCCAATGTTTGCCCATCATTTGTCATGAAATGATGAGAATGGATACCATGATCTTAGTTTTCTGAATGTTGAGCTTTAAGCCAACTTTTTCATTCTCCTCTTTCACTTTCATCAAGAGATTCTTTAGTTCTTCTTTACTTTCTGCCATAAGGGTGGTGTCATCTGCATATCTGAGGTTATTGATATTTCTCACAGAAATCTTGATTCCAGCCTGTGCTTCATCCAGGCCAGCATTTCACATGATGTACTCTGCATAGAAGTTAAATAAGCAGGGTGACAAAATACAGCCTTGACATACTCCTTTCCCAATTTGGAACCAGTCTGTTCCATGTCCATTTCTAACTGTTGCTTCCTGGCCTGCATACAGGAGATTTCTCAGGAGACAGGTCAGGTGGTCTGGTATTCCCATCTCTTTAAGAATTTTTAACAGTTTCTTGTGATCCACAAAATCAAAGGCTTTGGCACAGTCAATAAGACAAAACTAGATGTTTCTCTGGAACGCTCTTGCTTTTTCGATGATCCAGTGGATGTTGGCAATTTGGTCTCTAGTTCCTCTGCCTTTTCTAAATCCATCTTGAACACATACTTTTGAAGCCTGGCTTGGAGAATTTTGAGCATTACTTTGCTAGCATGTGAGATGAGTGCAATCATGTGGTAGTTTGAACATTCTTTGGAATTGCTTTTCTTTGGGATTGGAATGAAAACTGACCTTTTACAATCCTGCGGCCCCTGGGGCATTTTCCAGATTTGCTTGCACATTGAGTGCAACACTGTCACAGCATCATCTTTTTGGATTTGAAAAAGCTAAACAGGAATTCCATCACCTCCACTAGTTTTGTTCCTAGTGGGCCTTGTGTCCTACGACCCATTTGACTTCACATTCCAGGATGTCTGGCTCTAGTTGAGTGATCACACCATCACAGTTATCTGGGTCATGAATATATTTTTTGTATAGTTATTCTGTTTATTCTTGCCATCTCTTCTTAATTTCTTCTGTTTCTGTTAGGTCCATACCATTTCTGTCCTTTATTGAGCCTATCTTGTCATGAAAAATTTCCTTGGAGAAACCATTGTTTTGACTATACGGACTTTTGTCGGTGAAGTAATGTCTCTGCTTTTTAATATGCTGTCTAGGTTTGCCTTGGAACAAAGTAGATGTATAATTACACTGATTGACTAAAATATAAAGTGTTTCGGAAGCTAGTGTCACTTCTGTTGGGTTTTTCATTCTTTTTGAATGGTTAACTGAGCAGAATATTTTATATAGTACTTGGGGCTCAATATATTTGATATCCAAAAGTACAAAGTTGGGAAAATGACTTGTCATAAAATTAGTATTTACTACCTTGGATGTATTCATTAGATTTAGTATACATTCTTATACTAGGATATTTCTTTAGAAATACAGAGAATCACGCCCAAGAAAGAATATGATTGTGTAAATCAAAATCATGTCACCTAAAATTATATAAAGTCTTGTTGAAATAGAAACTTATTTCCTGTGTTTCCTACATGTATATGACACAAATGCCTCTGTAAATCTGTTTATATCATTGCTTGAAATAACCTAATGTTGAGTAATGCTTTAAATAACCATTACCATGATTCAAGGAACGATAATGCTTGGATTTATTGTAAGACTCATTATTACTTATGATACTGAAAGAGCTCAGTAAACTTTTTAGAGGTGTTCGAATATTTGCTTTAAAATATTGCTTACAACAAAAGAATTTCATAGCGACATTTCTTTGGCAGGGCTGACTGAGAGTATCACATGCTACATCTTATGAAGTGCTTAGTAATCAGGTCTTCAAAGGCATTTCCCTCTAGTCAACAGAAGGAAGGGTGATTTCAATGACAGTATTCATAATAAACATTCTCCTGGGGAGTATTTACATAATCATGGAAATGGAAATTATCATTACTTGTCATTTATTATTTTACTATGTCTCCTTGAAGAGTACTATAGATGAATCCATCCATCCATCCTCCTTCACAGATTACTCTAATAGAGCTCATCTATCCACCCTACTTTGTAATCTCCATAATAAGAACAGTTTAGACTCTGAAAGAAACCTTTCATTTATGCAATTACTAAGCACATTTTAAAGATACCCATAAAAAAGGAAATGGTTCAAGAAAAATCCTGTAACAGAGTATATGTCCTTATGTGTATTCCCTCTCTTAAGTCTAAATAACCTTTGAGAAGATGCACTCCAAATACAAAATAGCATTTGCTTTTGGTTTATGGATATCTTACACTGCTGGATATTTCTCTGAAATATGTTGTTTGAAATATGACTAAATTTTTTAAATATATATAGATATGTTTTATGAATATATTTTAAAAATATATAGATATGTGAGATATAAAAGTATAACTAAAGAAAGGTTTTAAAATTTTAAAAATATATAGATATGTTAATTATGTTAATTGAGATATAAAAGTATAACTAAAGAATCAAAGGTTATTAATTAAAAGTATTTAGTCAGTTAAGTGTTGAATATTTTAATATGTTTAGAACAGTCTCTGAATAACTTTCTGTTTAATTTCCTCTATAGTCTTAAGAAAGGTATACTATTCAAGTGACCTGCTATAGAGGAGATATTTCTGTAGGTTCTTTACTGAGGTGCTTGTGCTTGTCTATGTGTGTGTGTATGTGTTTAGTTGCTCAGTCATGTCCAACTCTTTGGGACCCCATGGACTGCAGCCCACCAGGCTCCTGTGTCCATTGGATCCTCCAGGCAAGAATACTAGAGTGAGTTGCCATTTCCTTCTCCAGGGGAATCTTTCCTACCCAGGGATTGAATCCAGGTGTCCTGCATTGCAGGCAGATTCTTTATCATCTGAGCCACCAAGGAATCCCTTCTTATCTCTATTCCACCCTTATATGGTAGAGAAGGATATGGCAGCCTGATATTTCCAGGATTCTTGCCTGGGAAATCTCACAGATGGAGAAGCTTGGTGGGCTCCAGTTTATGGAATCACAGTCAGACATAACTGAGCACACACACACCTTTGTATGGACTATCATTTGGAATAATTGCAACCAACAAAACTTTCTCTCAAGATCATATGTAATAACGTAAGTTTGTTCAAGCAAATCATAATCCAAGGAACTATTTAAAAGGATATATTTCACTTAGATATTTCATAACAGGCATTCAGAATTCACATCTGAAACTGTAAAGAACCAAAATTCTCAGTCACCTAAAATAAGGCCTTTAAATGCATTTAACTAACTATGTATGGAGGCATTCTGCCTCTTGAAACAGAGGATAGGAGAGTAACACATCTTTCTTTTCCTAGTTCAGAACTTACATATACCTGTGTTTCTTCCATCAAAAATGTATCTATCTATCAATAGCAAGATAGCCTACATCATATATATCTAGGGGAAAAAAAGACAAAAAAGACAAAGCAATGTGAAGCATGGAGTAGAGACTATAAGGCATATCTTCAACCTTAGAGCATTATTTGGAAAATAAAAAATTTTTTTAAATGTATCTTTAAGATTTTGATCACCTGCCAAAAGTGTTTCTAATAAACAGCTTAAATATATGTCTATAACTAATTCAACTTTTAATACAAAAGCCTACTATATCTGATTCTAAGGACAAGGAAAACACTTATGTCCTTTTAAATATAATATTATGAACAGCATTATGATTAAGTCTATTAATAAACAATGCATTGATTTATTTCTTTTTACCCTGTTAGTCAATATATGTTGATAGTATCTCACTAAAATATACTTTATAAAAGCTGAGTTAATCATATAACCAAATAGTTTTCCATACATGGCCCTTTGCTAATATGCTCTAATATAGCATACATTTTATCTTACTGAGTACATAAACTACTCTGTGTTCTTCTAATCATCATTTGCCCAAGGGCCCTCTCAGAAAATTCAACAACTTCAGTTAGAAACCAAGGAGAGGAGAATTTCTAGGTGGGGAAAAGAAATATAAAGGACTAGCCTCATCTGGAGCAAGCAGCCAGATTGCAATATGCCCCAACTGGGACTGAACAGATTATACACAGACACACACACACACACACACACACACACAGGTGAGCTTGTGTGTTTAGAGACTGAACTTATCTGCAGTTCTGAATTTAATGTGTTCATCATTTTGCCTAACACTTCAGTTTAAACAGAGAAGTCATGGATTGTTTTTAAGTTTTTAATTTTGGAACACATTTTATAGTTAAAGAAGGAAATAGTCTTTTGATTAAATCATTTTCTTAGGCTCTTTAATATACCAGTCACTTCAATTCAGGAAGTTATTGCTTCTTATGTATTTGCTTTGAATGCAAATTTTATGTTTGAAAACTCAGAGATTCAGATTTATATCAAAAGTATTTATTAAGGCCCTTTAAATATGCAAATTAATAAAATTTCATGTTCTTTGGCTCAAAAAATCAGAATCTATTTCCATCAGTACTTATTGCAAATTTTGATAATATTTTCATTATATCCTATAGTTCTAAACACAGAGATGAATATGATTTGCTTAATTTCTGAAGCCATAATACCTTTCCTCCATTTGAATATTTTGTTTCCAACCACCAGCAGCTCTGAAGATTTCATAATGTTCTATACTAATTCAAGAAGTCAATTGGGGGAGTCTTTGGTTTGTTGGTTGGTTGGTTAGTTTTGTTTGTCTATTACTGCTTGGTTTCTCTGAGATCCTTGAATCTGTAACTTGGTGACATTGATTTTGGAAATTGCTTGGCCATTATTACTTAATATTTCATATGTCTAACTTCCTCTTTTTTCTTCTTGTAGCATTCTAAGTAGCTTTGTATTATACCTTTTAATCGTCACATTTCAATTTGTAAGGCTTCTATTGAAATATCTTCAACTCATTGATTCTTTCCTCAGCTGGCTCCAGTTTATCAATAAAACTATCACAGGTATTATTCACTCTTTTTGCAACAGCTTTTAAGTATCGAATATTTGATATTTTCTAAGTGATTTCTTTTCCCTGCCCTCATTACTCATGTATTCTTTGCATGCTGTCTACTTTTTCCTACTGGACTTGTTAACATACTAATCATAATTTCCTGTTTGGTAATCTCAAAATCTGTGTCATATCTGAGTCTGGTTCTCATGC
Organism: Bubalus kerabau; assembly: GCF_029407905.1. Classification (NCBI taxonomy): domain Eukaryota; kingdom Metazoa; phylum Chordata; class Mammalia; order Artiodactyla; family Bovidae; genus Bubalus; species Bubalus kerabau. The sequence goes on from NC_073624.1 coordinate 255,087,314, forward strand.
TTGCTTCATCTCTTAAATTTTTTGCTTTTTTGCAAGCCTTATAGTTTTTTTTTTTTTTTTTTTTTCTGTTGAAAGTCAGACATAAAGTGTCAGGTAATTATAACTGAGGTGAATAGGATTTTAGTGTCAGGAATGATGTTAATATAGGTGGGAGCTAAGATGAGTTTATGCATGTTATGAATGCCAGAGACTTTAAATTGTCTATCTCTATTGTCCTTGTTTTTGTTAGTTTTGTTTTTTTTTCCTCTCCTCTTGACTTTAAACTTCCCTTTGTACTCCTTTTCAGAGTTTGCATCTTCAGAGTTTTTCAGCTGTAATCCATTGTTAGTAAGACAAAGCTTTTGTGTGATGGGAATATATGTTGGGCAGGAAACATTCTATAGTCTATATAAATGTCCAACTTTCAGTGTGCCTGTGTTCCTAAGATTCAGAAGTGGTTTTAGTCTCTCCCACTCATAGGTGAAGAAGGAAAGCAAAATGGGACTTTAGCTGGAGAAAAGGCCTTCCCTCATATGAGATAATGCTCTGGTGATGTCTTTTGCCCAGGAGAATCAACTTTTGTTATGGAGAAGTCTCTGAGTGAATTTCACAAAGATACTATCTTACTAAATATGATGTTTGGTAAGATGTTATTAATAATTTAGTAAAACATTATTTAGTAAGATGTTATTAAAATTAGACCTCATAGTAATAATAATCCAAATTGTTCTGCTAAAGATTTTCATAAAATATTTAGTCATGTACTTAAAATTTTCCTAGACACAAGAATTAAATATTTAGACATAAAACTTCTCTTAAAAATATTAATTATGTATCTTTCTCCAGAGTTAATTAATTTAATAAAACATGACATCAACTCAGTGCAAATACACAAAACATCTTCTGGAAGTTAGGTGGTTTTGTCATATTTCTCCTTAAACTACAACAAAGGGCCTTTTTAAAAGATTCAAAATTTTCTTTTATGTTTTGCTGGTTTATCTTTCTAGCGTTGGTTTTCCCTTTCCTTTCCCTGTTTTCTATTCCCCCCCCCTTTTTTTTTAATGCAATAGGCTTTGTTCTAGAAACTGTGCTAAGGAAACAAAGGAAACTTCAGGCACTGTGTTCTTAGCATGGTTTAATAAGATAATTCAGTAGCTGCAATCTTTCCTCACTGTCAGTTTTCATGAAATTGCTGCAAAGAGGGTACCTAGAAGCTTATCTGGGTTAAATATTTGATTTCAGAAGTTTTGCAATGGTGTTAAATGTAAGAGTTTGATTTTTGGAGTCAATGCACTTTTACCTGTGGGAATATATTTGACATCTGTGATTGTGTAATGGAAGTCAACATGAAAATATATTGGATTTAAACACTTCTTATGAATTCTGCTTCTACACAAAATGCTGCAAATTGGTATAAACTTAATGAACGCTCTACACCACTGCCTTCTTGTCATTGTTATTCATCTACCAGTTGATAATGCATTTTAAAGTAAGGTCTAAAATTGCAAAACAGCTGAGGGGGAAGGAGAAGGTGGGAAGAACTGAGAGTAGCATTGACATATATACATTACCATGTGTAAAACAGATGGCTAGTGGAAAGCTGCTGTATAGCATAGGGAGCTCAGCTCAGTGCTCTTGGCAACCTACAGAGTTGGGATTGGGGGTAGGAGGCAGGCTCAAAAGGAGGGTATATATGTATACTTATAGCTAATTCACATTGTACAGTAGAAGTTAACATAATATTGTAAAGCAATTATGCTCCAACTAAAAATAAATTGAAAAAAAATAAAATAAAATTACAATAAATGCTATGAATCAGGGTAAGCATATGGCTATTGTCCAAAACTTTGAAACTCTGCTAATGATTTTATTGATTTTTCAATCTATCAATGTAACTTATCTGATTGTTACATTCATATGTAACTGATACATAATTTTACATTCACATATAATAAAATATAGGAATACTCTGAGTTTTAAAAATCTACATTAGAGTTATATTAATAAAGAAGGCTAATATTTACTAAATAGTTTCTTAGAACTATCCTTCCTCCTTAATAAATGTTTTATTTAATCCTCACAACAACCCTATAATTTGGTTATTATTGTAATCAATCTCCAATTACACTTGAGGAAAGTGAGCTTTAGGTAAACTTTCTAAGAATTTCAAGAGTTCATATGAAGGAGATAAGCTTTCAAACAAGGCCGAGCTTTTAAACAACAAAATAACTTTTAACTCTCCTGTAAGAAAGAACTATGAATTATCCCTCATAAAATTCAAAATAAAATACACACATATACGTGTGTGTGTGTGTGTGTGTGTGCACGTGCGCGCGCTCGCAAGTCGCTGTTGTGTCTAATTCTTCGCAATCCTCATGGACTGTAGCCCACCAGGCTCCTCTGTGCATTGGATTCTCCAGGCAAGCATACTGGAGTGGGTTGTCATGCCCTCCTCTAGGAGATCTTCACAACCCAACCCTTTGAAGAGGATCAAACCCTCATCTCTTATGTCTCCTTCATAGGCAGATGGGTTCCTTACCACTAGTACCACCTGGGAAGCCCACACACATGCACATACACATATGAATTCAGAGGCTTTGTTTTCAACTTGTTTGTATTTCACCAGTTAAACTGAGTCCTGTATAAAATATTAAGTTCTTTTTTGTTTTTAATGAGAATGCTAACTCCTGGTAATTTATCTACCTGATTTGCTGATTTTCTATCATTAGACACAATTTTGACTATCCCCAGCACAGGGAGAAAATAGTGTTTTAAAGTAGATAATAATTAAATAATTCAATATAAAATATGATATTTCCAATTCTTTTTTATTTTTATGAAAAGCATGTGTATATTCTAATTATTGCTAATTCTCTAACAGGAGCATACAGATTTTCAAATATAAAGCTTGTAAAATGATATCTCAATTGATAAATATAAATATATATTTTAGATAAAATTAAAGAATAGAATTGAATGGTGGTACTTTTTCTTAGTCAGTGATTGAATATTTATCAATAATAAATCTAAACAATATTCTTTCAAAAATGAGATCAATGAACACTACTTGAATGACAAAATGACCTGATTTTATCTAATTTACAAGCTATTTTTCTAAATGTTTGCATTATTTTAACTGAACTATTAATTGGAAAATACATTGGGTCAAATATCCTAAAATAATCCAAAATTAAATGTAAGCCCTTTGGATTATATTTGGAAAAGGAAGTCTGATTCATAAAAACTTAGAGAGGAGAGCTTTCATATATAATCCCCTTTCTTTTTTCACACAGGCTTTTCAGAAATATACTTAAGTTTTATTTTTCTATATAATTTAGCAACAAACACACACAGTGGACACAGTAGAGACAATGGGTAGAAAAAAACATAAAATAAGTATAGCTCTTCCTATTCTGATGACATATCATTTGCTTGTGATAATAAAGAAAGTTCTACTTAAATATATGTACAATGTAGCACATATGGCATGATAATAGAAGTCTGCTCTTTTTCATTGTTTTGTATTGAATTGGATTAGTATTCCATTTAACATATTTAATACAATTTGTTTATCTATTATTGGTGGGCGGAGTTTTTGATTCATTCCAGTTATTGTGAATAAAGAATAAAGTCATTAACTCATCTCACATGCTAGTAAAGTAATACTCAAAATTCTCCAAGCCAGGCTTCAGCAATATGTGAACTGTGAACTTCCTGATGTTCAAGCTGGTTTTAGAAAAGGCAGAGGAACCAGAGATCAAATTGCCAACATCTGCTGGATCATGGAAAAAGCAAGAGAGTTCCAGAAAAACATCTATTTCTGCTTTATTGACTATGCCAAAGCCTTTGACTGTGTGGATCACAATAAACTGTGGAAAATTCTGAAAGAGATGGGAATACCAGATCATCTGACCTGCCTCTTGAGAAATCTGTATGCAGGTCAGGAAGCAACAGTTAGAACTGGGCATAGAACAACAGACTGGCTCCAAATAGGAAAAGGAGTTCGTCAAGGCTGTATATTGTCACCCTGCTTATTTAACTTCTATGCAGAGTACATCATGAGAAACACTGGGCTGGATGAAGCACAAGCTAGAATCAAGATTGCTGGGAGAAATATCAATAACCTCAGATATGCAGATGACATCAACCCTTATGGCAGAAAGTGAAGAGGAACTCAAAAGCCTCTTGATGAAAGTGAAAGTGGAGAGTGAAAAAGTTGGCTTAAAGCTCAACATTTTCAGAAAACAAAGATCATGGCATCTGGTCCCATCACTTCATGGGAAATAGATGGGGAAACAGTGGAAACAGTGTCAGACTATTTTGGGGGGGGGCTCCAAAATCACTGCAGATGGTGACTGCAGCCATGAAATTAAAAGATGCTTACTCCTTGGAAGGAAAGTTATGACCAACCTAGACAGCATATTGAAAAGCAGAGACATTACTTTGCCAACAAAGGTCCGTCTAGTCAAGGCTATGGTTTTTCCTGTGGTCATGTGTGGATGTGAGAGTTGAACTGTGAAGAAGGCTGAGGGCCGAAGAATTGATGGTTTTGAACTGTGGTGTTGGAGAAGACTCTTGAGAGTCCCTTGGACTGCAAGGAGATCCAACAAGTCCATTCTGAAGGAGATCAGCCCTGGGATTTCTTTGGAAGGAACGATGCTAAAGCTGAAACTCCAGTACTTTGGCTACCTCATGCAAAGAGTTGACTCATTGGAAAAGACTGTGATGTTGGGAGGGATTGGGGGCAAGAGAAGAAGGGGATGACAGAGGATGAGATGGCTGGATGGCATCACTGACTCGATGGAAGTGAGTCTGAGTGAACTCTGGGAGTTGGTGATGGACAGGGAGGCCTGGTGTGCTGCGATTCATGGGGTTGCAAAGAGTCAGACACGATTGAGTGACTGAACTCAGTCTATTTTAAGGAATTCTATTTTAAGGAACTCGCTCTATTTTAAGGAGATTTTTTTTTTCTCTTGTGCACATGAATTTCTGCATATGCTGCAGTCCAAGGGGTCACAAAGAGTCAGACATGATTGGGTGACTGAACAACAATAACATGAATTTTTGATTCCACTTGGAAATAGCTATTAACAAAATAACGTTTGGATTTTACTTTTTTTTAATTTAATATTATTTTTTAATAAGAAACAACCAAACTGTTCCAAGTGGTTACAACTGTTGGTTGGTGCCCACAGAGGGTATTGGTTCCAGGAATCCATATATACCAAAAACTCTAGATATAAAATCCCTTATATAAAATAAAGTAGCACTCCAGATCCTCAAATATGGAACCCATGGTTCCAAAAGGCCAACTGTGTATGATTTTACCTTTCTACAAGCAGTATTTGAGGATTCTAATTTCTCTACTTCATCAGTAAAATCTTGGTAATGTCAGGTTTTTTTTTTTAATAGATTTCATATAAGTATAAAGTTATATTGTGGTTAATTTGCATTTCCTTGACGCAATAATAATAATACAAGTGGAATAAATATATGAATGGAAAAAAAATAGTACTAATAATGGAGATGGTTTTCCCGAGTTGCACTAGTGGTAAAGAACCTACCTGGCAGTGCAGGAGCTGCGAGTCGTGGCTTCCATACCTGGGTCTGTAAGATTCCCTGGAGGAGGAAACGGCAACCCACTGCAGTATTCTTGCCTAGAAAATTCCAAGGACAGAGAAACCTGGCAGGCCACAGTCCATGGGGTCACAAAGAATCGCACATGACTGAGCAACCAAGCATGCACAATAATGAAGGCACAAAGAGGTATATGAACCTCCTTAGATCAACAGAAAAATAAAGTATTTGAAAGCCCTGAGTTGGCATGGAGACAAGAAATTCTATTTAGAACTTATGCTTCCTTTGTGAAGCAATCATTTATAGTATGACTTGACCAACTGATAATGTGTTAGAATAGTTTAGGCTGCCGTCTATGGGGTCACACAGAGTCGGACACGACTGAAGTGACTTAGCAGCAGCAGCAGCCGCAGTAGCATCTCTATATCTGAAAAGAAGGAGCCCCTTGACAGATTGCTTTGATGTGTTGTAAAAACTGTTCACAAACTTATAATCATGTAAATGAGGTTTTAATTTGTTTTTAACCTTAGGATTATCTTTACTGAAAAAGTTTTGAACTTAATTATGTCTATAAATCTGAAAGTAAATGCTGTCAATTTTGTCAATGGATGGATTGAAGAACTGTTTTGTTTTGTTTTGTTTCCATAAACTGTCATAGCATTTGCTTGTGTCTTTGCTATACATAAAGTAAAATGAAATAAAGGGGAATACTTGTGGCTCATATGGTAAAGAATCTGCCTGCAATGCAGGAGACCTGGGTTTGATCCCTGGGTTGGGAAGATCCCCTGGAGAAGGAAAAGGCTACCCTCCTCCAGTATTCTGGCCTGGAGAATTCCATGGACTGTATAGGTCTGGCCTGGAGAATTCAACGGACTGTATAGTCCATGGGGTCACAAAGAGTCGGACACGACTGAGCAACTTTCACTTTCACTTCACCATTAAGGGAACATAAATATGTCTCTCTACTGTCAAGATACAATACTAAAATTTTCATTCAAAATAGCACTAAAATGTTCATGCTGCTCCTTTAGTATTTGACAAGAAATTACTTTTTCTCATTCTGTTGTTTGCAGTCTATGTCTCCCTGATGCAAAGAGGAAGGAGGATGAGACCTACCAACTACATAGCACAGGGAAATATACTCAATATCTTGTAAAAACCTATAATGGAAACATATCTAAAATAGAATGTATATTATATTTATTCATGTATGTATGTACATATGTATGTATGTATCTATATCTATCTATATGGATGTTTTCTTTACACCTGAAGAATAGCACAGCATTGTAAATTGAGTATAGTTCAACACACATTTTAAATTCTCCTGAGTACTTGCCATCTGTAGACAGAAAAAAATTGCATTAGATTCTCTAAATATCTTATCTCTTTAATCTTCATAATAAACCTTCAAGGAAGCTATTTCTGTCTACAGTAGGTCAGAGAAGTTTGTAGTTAACCAGTTATGAGATAAAGCTAGATTTTCCCTACAGAAATTTACTGTAAGAGAACTAGCTTTTTTCATTTAAACATCAGGGGGAAATGATTCAACAAAATGTAATTTTAATACAAGATATTTTTACACAGATGACAAACCTTTTCTTCAATTACCTTGCTATTCAAAGAAATACTGTATACTAAGAATCAATAATTTTTATAACATAAGGGTACCTTTTATTAATTGTAAAATAAGGATCATTCAACAACAGATTCAGTTTCCTCATATCTCTCTAACTAAAATGCTGAAATCAACAAAATATACATAAATGCATTCATATACAAGTGTGTATCTTTATATCTCCTTTCTTAAGTTTAAATTTATAAAGACAAATTTTGCTATGTATTATTTTGTTGTTTTTCAATTTAGACTTCTGTGTTATTATACAGTTGACTTGAACAACTTGGGGGTTAAGGGCACTGACCCTGAGCTGTTGAAAATGCACATGTAAATGTACAAATTATGTAGTACTGTAGCATGTATTTATTGAAAAAAATTCACATAAAACTGGACCTGCACAACTCAGACCTCTGCTGTTCAAAAATCAAATGTATTATTATATTAAAAATTTCTATGCTGTAAACCAAACATTCACCATGGAATTCTGTGCACATAGAATAACATCTCTTTGGTTCAGATAACTTAATAGACTCCTTCCTTATATATGTATCTCCTTATTTGTTTAACTTCAGTTGAAATGCAAGAATATAAACTGCTGTTAAATGAGTGTATTGAACAAATAAGATAGTGAATTTTCACAGACAACTACAGCTTTACCATAAACTGACTATATAATAAAACCTAGTAAAACTTTTAAAATAAACAAACCAAAAAAACATCCAGGGGAATTTAGAAATAAACAGCAGGCTAAAACAAGCCTGAATATTAAGTATGAGTAGGAAAATATGTAATTACATCCACTAATATATATTTTACATACTGCATATTAATCAAGCATAAACTTAACAGCTTTTTAGTACATATTGATTCAGGATATATTTAATGACCCAAGAACAAGTTGACTCAAATTACTACTTAATATGTACCTAACCCTTGGCATTTAATTAACTGCTGCTGCTGCTGCTGCTAAGTTGCTTCAGTTGTGTCCAATTCTGTGCGACCACACAGACGGCAGCCCACCAGGCTCTGCCGTCCCTGGGATTCTCTAGGCAAGAACACTGGAGTGGGTTGCCATCTCCTTCTCCAATGCATGAAAGTGAAAAGTGAAAGTGAAGTCACTGAGTCGTGTCCAACTCTCAGCGACCCCATGGATTGCAGCCTACAAGGCTCCTCCATCCATGGGATTTTCCAGGCAAGAGTATTGGAGTGGGGTGCAAATTAACTATCTTTCTTAAATTGTATATGCCAAGAATTATTTAGGAAGAATTTTGATGGAGTATAATAGATGTATTTTAAAGGGTTAAGAATAAACATATTCAGAAAAATGTGGATGTTCTATACAGGTAACCCATGCACTGTTTTAAATTATGATTTTTGAAATATATAATTTATATAGAATGCATATAAAAATGAAAAATGTAGTAAAACTGTAAGACATGAAGCTCTTTTAGCCAAATATTATTGTCAATTTTTTTCATAGATGTATAGAAATGCTACCAATATCTACATGTTGATTATATATGCTGCAACTTTACTGAATTAATTGGTTGGTTCCCATAGTGTTTTGGTTGAGTTTTTAGGATTTTCACAATGGCACCCCACTCCAGTACTTTTGCCTGGAAAATCCCATGGATGGAGGAGCCTGGTAGGCTGCAATCCATGGGGTTGCTAAGAGTCAGACACGACTGAGCGACTTCGCTTTCACTTTTCACTTTCCTGCATTGGAGAAGGAAATGGCAACCCACTCCAGTGTTCTTGCCTGGAGAATCCCAGGGACGGGGGAGCCTGGTGGCTGCCGTCTATGGGGTCACACAGAGTTGGACATGACTGAAGTGACTTAGCATAGCATAGCATAGCATATATAAGATAATATAATATGCAAATAATAGTAATTTTCCTGCTTTCTTTTGATTTGTATGTTTTTTTTTTCTTATTTTGACTAATTAATTGCTCTACCTGGGATTTTAGTATTATGTTAAATAAGAGTGATGAGTGGTCATTTTTGTCTTGTTCTTGATATTAGAAATGAAGTTTTAATCTTCACTATTGAGCATAATGCTAGCCATGGGTTATCATATATAGTGTTTATTATGTTGAGGTGTGTTCCTTATACACCTAATTTGTTGAAGGTTTTTAATCATAAAAGTCTGTTGTATTTTGTCAAATGGTTTTTCTGTCTCTGTGAGATAATTGCATGTTTCTTTAAAAAAAAACGTTCATTCTATTAATGTGGTGTATCACATTTATTGATTTGTATCCCAGGGATAAATCTCTCTTAGTCATGGTTATAATCTTTTAAGGTATTGCTCAATTTCATTTGCTAATATTTTGTTGTGAGTTTTCGCATCTATATTTATCAGATAGAATTGTCTATAGTTTTCTTTTCTAGTAGTGTCTTTTTCTGACTTTGGTATCAGGGTAATGGGCTTCTCAATAAGTGTGGGAGTGATCACTTCTCTTCAAATTTTGGAAGAGTTTGATAAATGTAGCACTGATTCTTCATAAATCTTTCACATAGAATTCACCAGTGAAGCCATGTAGTCCTGGGTTTTTTCTGTGTTGGGAGTTTTTGATTACTAATCATATCTCCTTACTTATTATTGGTTTTACAGATTTTCTATTTCTTACTGATTCAGTCTTCATAGTAGCGTATTTCTAGGAATATATTCATTCACTTCTGGGTTATCCAAGATGTTGGCATAAAAATAAACATAGTATTCTCTTATGATCCTATGTATTTCTGTGATATCAGTTGTAATGTCTCCTCTTTTATTTCTGAATTTGAGTCTTTTTACTTAGTCTAGCTAAATATTTGTAAATTTTTTAAATTTGTAAATTTTGATAATTTGTTACTATTATAAGTGAGCTTTACAGTATATTTATATGTTTTCCAATTCTGAGTTAGTGCTCCTTTTACTTCCATTCAAAGAACTCCCATTAGCATTTCTTGTAAGGCAGGTGGCAATAAACATCCTCAGCTTCATTGAGTATACTCTTAGTTGACTGTTGTTTTCCTTCAATATTTTACAATGAGTCTACTCTCCTGAAAGGTTTCTATTGAAATATCTACCCAGAATCTTAAGGGAGTCCCCCTGTATGCAATTTATCTATTTCCACTTACTGTTCTTAAAACTATTTCTTTTTCTTTGACTTTTGGCAGCTTAATTCTGATGTGTCTTGTTGTTGTTTTTCAGTTGCTCAGTTGTATCCAAATCATTGCAACCCCATGGACTGCAACAGCCAAGAACTCTCTGTCCTTTACTATCTCCCAGGGTCTGCTCAACTTCATGTCCATTGAGTCAATGATGCCATCCAACCATCCAGTCCTCTGCCCCCTCTTTTCAGCTGCTCTCAGTCTTTCCCAACATCAGGACAGTTCCATGAGTTGGCTTTTTGCATCATGTGGTCACAGTATTAGATCTTCAGTCTCAGTAAGAGTCCTTCCAATGAATACTCAGGGTTGATTTCCTTTAGAATGATGGTATGATTTCTTTGATGTTCAAGGGACTCTCAAGAGTCTTCTCCAGCACCACAATTTGAAAGCATCAATTATTCAGCACTCAGCCTTCTTTATGGTCCAACTCTCACATCCATACATGACACTAGAAAGACCATAGCTTTGACTATACAGACCTTTGTCAGAAAAGTGCTGTCTCTGCTTTTTAATATGTTGTCTAGGTGACTTTTTCTTCCAAGGAGCAAGGATCTTTTAATTTAATGGCTGCAGTCACCATCCACAGTGATGTAGAAGTCACAGAAAATAAAGTCTGTTACTGTTTCCATTCCCAACTATTTGGCATGAAGTGATGGGACCAGATGTCATGACCTTCATTTTTTGAATATTGAGTGTAAAGCCAGCTTTTTCACTCTCTTCTTTCACCATTATCAAGAAGCTCTTTAATTCCTCTTTGTTTTCTGCCATTATGGTGGTGTCATCTGCCTATCTGAAGTCGATGATATTTCTCCCAGCAATCTTGATTCCAGCTTGTGCTTCATCCAACTCAGCATTTTGCATGATGTACTCTGCATTTAAGTTAAACAGGCAGAGTGAAAATATAGAGCCTTGATGTGCTCCTTTCCCAGTTTTGAACCAGTCCATTGTTCCATGTCTGGTTCTAACTCTTGCTTCTTGACCTGCATATAGGTTTCTAAGGAGAGGAGGTAAGGTGGTCTGATATTCACATCTCTTTAAGAATTTTCCACAATATGTTGTGATCCACACAGTCAAAGGCTTTAGTGTAGTCAATTAAGCAGAAGTAGATGCTTGTTTGGAATACTCTTGCTTTTTCTATGATCCAACAGATATTGGCGATTTGATCTCTGGTTCCTCTGCCTTTTCTAAATCCAGCTTGTACATCTGGAACTTCTCAGTTCATGTACTGCTGAAGCTTAGTTTGAATGATTTTGAACATTACCTAGCTGGCATGTAAAATGTGAACAATTGTTTGGTAGTTTGAACATTCTTTGGTGTTACCTTTTTTTAGGATTGGAATGAAAAGTGAACTTTTCCAATCCTGTGGCCATTGTTGACTTTTCAAAATTTGCTGGCATATTGAGTGCAGCATTTTAACAGTATCATCTTTCAAGATTTGAAATAGCTCAACTGGAATTCCATCACCTCCACTAGCTTTGTTCATACTGGTGCTTCCTAAAGCCCACTTGACTTCACACTCCAAGATATCCAGCTCTAGGTATGTGTAGTCTTACCAGGTCTTCTTAGTATCTTTTGCTTCTGTTAGGTCCATATCTTTTCTGTCCTTTATTGTGCTCACCTTTGCATGAAATTTTCCATTGGTATCTCCAATTTTATTGAAGAGGTCTCCAGTCTATCCCATTCAGCTGTTTCTATCTCTTTGCATTGTTCACTTAAGAAGACTTTCTTATCTCTCCTTGCTATTCTTTGTAACTCTGCTTTCAGATGGGTGTATCTTTCCTTCTCTCCTTTGTATGTCACTCTCTTCTTTTCTCAACTATTTGTAAGGCCTTCGCAGACAACCATTTTGCCCTGTTGCATTTCTTTTTCTTGGAGATGCTTTTGGTCACTGTTTTATTGTACAGTGTTACAAAGTTCCATCCATAGGTCTTCAGGCACTCTGTCAGATCTAATCCCTTGAATCTATTTGTCACTTCCACTGTATAATCATAAGTGGTTTCATTTAGGTCATACATCAGTGGCTAGTGGTTTTCCCTATGTTCTTCAATTTAAGTCTGAATTTTGCAATAAGGAGTTCATGATCTGAGCCATAGTCAGCTCCCAGTCTTGTTTTTGGTGACTATATAGAGCTTCTGCATTTGTCTATGGGATTTTACAGGCAAGGATATTAGAATGGTTTGCCATTTCCTACTCCAGGGGATCTTCTCAATCCAGGCATTGAAACTGCATCTCTTATGTCTCTTGCATTAGCAGGTGGGTTCTTTACAACTAGTGCTACCCAGGAAACCCATAATGTGTCTTGGTGCAGTCCTATTCAGATTCAACTTATTTGAGATCCTTTGGGCCTCATGGATCCGTATGCCCATTTCTCCTCCCAGATTCAAGAAGTTTCCAGTCAATACTGCTTTAAATATACTTAATGTCCCTTTTTCTTCTCTTTCTGGAATTCCCATAATGCAAATATTATTCATTTTTACTGTGTTCCATAATATCTTTGCACATTTCAGGTGGTGCTAGTGGTAAAGAACGTGCCTGACAATGCAAGGGACACAAGAAATGCTAGTTTGATCTCTTATTTGGGAAGATCCACTGAAGTAAGAAATGGCAACCCACTCCAGTATTCTTGCCTGGAAATTTCCATGGATAGAGGAGCCTGGCTAGCTACAGTCCATGGGGCCACAGAGAGTTGGATATGACTGAGACTGAACACACACATTATTTGTCTTTGGACTTTATTCACTCTTTTTCATTCTTTTTGCTCCTCTGACTGGGTCATTTCCAATGTGTTATCCTCCAGATCAGTGATTCTTTCTTCTGCGTGCTTGAATCTACTCTTCCGGAGAAGGCAATGGCACCCCACTCCAGTACTCTTGCATGGAAAATCCCATGGATGGAGGAGCCTGGTAGATACAGTTCATGGGGTCACTAGGAGTCGGACACGACTGAGTGACTTCCCTTTCACTTTCTACCTTCATGCATTGGAGAAGGAAATGGCAACCCGCTCCAGTGTTTTTGCCTGGAGAATCCTAGGGACAGAGGAGCCTGGTGGGCTGCCATCTATGGGGTCGCACAGAGTCGGACACGACTGACGTGACTTAGCAGTAGCAGTAATTTTACTTTCTAACTCTAAGATTTCCTGTTTTCTTTTTTACAGTTGTCGTTTCCTTATGAACTTCTCATTTTGTTCATGTATTGATTTCCTATTTTTATTTAATTGTCTGTTTTCTTGTAGTCCACTAAAGTTTCTTAAAATGATTGTTCTGAATTCTTTATCATAGCTCTCCACTTCTATAGAGTGAGATACTGGAGCTTTATTAGTTTTCTTTGGTGGTATCATATCTATCTGATATTTTGTGATCCTTGATTCCTTAAATTGATTTCTATGCATTTGAGTAATCATGCCTCTCTTCCAGACTGTATATATTTGCTTTGGCAGAGACAGATCTTCACTCCTCTGGTCAGTCTGTGGTTTCTGGGTATGTCTGCTGGTAATGTCCTTAGGCAGGTGGGGCCTGCTATTATGGTATACTTTGGGGCAGAGCAACTATTTGAACTCAGAGGATGGAGATGAGGGCTCATGCTATGGGCTAAAAAATTGGATAGGACTGCTAGCTTGGTTACCTACTCAAGTGAGACTGTAGGTTAGGATCCATAGATTGTCTGGATTATCTGGTCAGGACTACTAGAAGGCTTGGACCAGGTATTATATTCAGTAGTGGATGGGGCTCTGAATTAGCTTCCCTTCCCTGGCAGGGCAGCAGGATGGGACCCAGGGCCTATACAAAACCAGGCCAGAAAGTGCACTGAATTTCCTGATTAGGTGGGACCACAAGTTTTGCTCTGCAAATGCAGAAGCCACGGGCTGTGCCCTTGTTCAAGTGCCACTGTACATAGGCATGTTGAATGGACTGTGCAGCTTCCTGTGTGTTCTAGTTTGTTTCCCTTCAGGCAGACTGAAGGCTGTATTCAGCAATGGACAGAGCTATAAATTAGACTTCCTGAATGGGCCTGGTGAGAGAATCAGTCCTAAAGTTGGTAAAGCCCTTTGTTGTCTAACTCATGTTGACCCTCACTCCAAGTTCCTCTTTCTTTGCTTTGTCAACTGTCAAGTCTGCCCACTCACCTCTCATGCTGCTGGGTAGAGCTTTCAGGAGTTATCTCCAATTCATCTGGGCAGATGAGGCTGGAAAGTCTTCTTTACAGTGGGTGGGGTTGTGATTGAATTCATTGCCTGGGTGTGGGCAAACAGGCTCTAAGGCTGGCAGAACTCCTTAACTGATCCAAAGCAGGCAAATCTGTACCCAGCCAAGTTCTATGCTAAGACAGAGGGTAGCCCTGCTTTGGTTATGCAGATGAGCAAAGCCATTGATTAGGATTACTGTTTGGCCACTGCAGGTATGAACTCAGTCAATGAAGATCCATATGCTGGCTATTGCAAGACCCTTATCCTTCTTCATCACAAGGCAGATTCTCAGAGTTTGAGTGCTGCAGATTCTCCTTGTGGTACAAGATCAGAGTATAGACACTTAAAAAGTAACCCACAATGCTACTGCCATCTAGTAGTTCCCATTGGCCCTCTTTTCCTAGTGGTTCAGAGGAAACCTCTTTATATGTTACTGTACTCGCCTGGAGGAGAGGCAGCGTGTCCAAGTGTAGCCCTCTTCTCTTTCCTGCTAAAGCAGTCTGCCTTTTTTTTTTTTTTTTTTTTTTTTTAATCCAGGATGGGCGGGGGTGTGGAATGCATGTATCAGATCAGATATGATCAGTCACTCAGTCGTGTCCAACTCTTTTCGACCCCATGAATCACAGCACGCCAGGCCTCCCTGTCCATCATCAACTCCCGGAGCTCACTCAGACTCACATCCATCGAGTCAGTGATGCCATCCAGCCATCTCATCCTCTGTCGACCCCTTCTCCTCTTGCCCCCAATCCCTCCCAGCATCAGAGTCTTTTCCAATGAGTCAACTCTTCACATGAGGTGGCCAAAGTACTGGAGTTTCAGCTTTAGCATCATTCCTTCCAAAGAAATCCCAGGGCTGATCTCCTTCAGAATGGACTGGTTGGATCTCCTTGCAGTCCAAGGGACTCTCAAGAGTCTTCTCCAACACCACAGTTCAAAGGCATCAATTCTTCGGCACTCAGCCTTCTTCACAGTCCAACTCTCACATCCATACATGACCACAGGAAAAACCTTAGCCTTGACTAGACGGACCTTTGTTGGCAAAGTAATGGCTCTGCTTTTGAAAATGCTATCTAGGTTGGTCATAACTTTCCTTCCAAGGAGTAAGCGTCTTTTAATTTCATGGCTGCAGTCACCATCTGCAGTGATTTTGGAGCCCCAAAAAATAAAGTCTGACACTGTTTCCAGTGTTTCCCCATCTATTTCCCATGAAGTGATGGGATCAGATACCATGATCTTCCTTTTCTGAATGTTGAGCTTTAAGCCAACTTTTTCACTCTCCACTTTCACTTTCATCAAGAGGCTTTTTAGTTCCCCTTCACTTTCTGTCATAAGGGTGGTGTCATCTGCATATCTGAGGGATATTTCTCCTGGCAATCTTGATTCCAGCTTGTGTTTCTTCCAGTCCAGTGTTTCTCATGATGTACTCTGCATATAAGTTAAATAAACAGGGTGACAATATACAGCCTTGACATACTCCTTTTCCTGTTTGGAACCAGTCTGTTGTTCCATGTCCAGTTCAAGCTGTTGTTTCCTGACCTGCATACAAATTTCTCAAGAGGCAGATCAGGTGGTCTGGTATTCCCATCTCTTTCAGAATTTTCCACAGTTTATTGTGATCCACACCGTCAAAGGCTTTGGCATAGTCAATAAAGCAGAAATAGATGCTTTTCTGGAACTCTCTTGCTTTTTCCATGGTCCAGCAGATGTTGGCAATTTGATCTCTGGTTCCTCTGCGTTTTCTAAAACCAGCTTGAACATCAGGAAGTTCACAGTTCACATATTGCTGAAGCCTGGCTTGGAGAATTTTGAGCATATACCCAGGGCCAATTCATGTTGATGTATGGCAAAAAGAATTACAATATTGTAAAGTAAGAAACATATGTATGCTTGTATGGGCACTTGCTTTATAACAAAGTTAGCATGGCTAAAAAGAAGAGAGAGAACAAATTTTTCAACTGTTATGTAATCAGCTCTCTCTATGGGAGTCAGGTGGGGATAGTTTAAGTAAATGCCTTTCTCTTTCCTACATAAAACTCAATTACAAGTGGACTATAACTGAAAGGCAAGACATTAAAAATATTAAAATAAAATACAAGATGATATCTTCATACATTCAGTGAAGATAAAAATTTTTAAAATAGTAAATCAATCACAGAGGGAAAGAGACTTAGCCTTATTAATATTAAAAAATTTCATGAAATGTTTTCATTGAAAAATTAGATATGTTCATCAGGTAATAATATGGAGATGATATTTGCAGCATATACGTTTAGAAAAAGAAAGGTACAAATGATTGAGTCAGATAGCGAAATCTAAAAAAAAATGATAAAATTATTACCTCCTAAAAGAGATGTTTCACACAGAAGAAATATAAATGACCTAATTCACATACATACTACTTTTCACAAGTGGAACAGTTAAGACGAAATATTTGGGGTGTAGAGCACCTGGATCACTCAAACATTATACAGAATGGGTAGGGATAAGTAGCCATTTAAGTTGAAGATAAACATTTTCTGTGATCCAAGATTCCATTTCTAGGTATGCATTCTATAGAAAACTGTGATTTCTCATAGTTTGTCTTTTTAATACTATGTCCAGTTAATCTGGGTTATCTAATTTGTTCACATACAATTATTCATAGTATTCCCTAATAGTTGTTTAAACATTGTTTTAGCCACATTGCCAAGTATTTTTTAAATGCACCTTTGATTTCTATTTTGCCTTAATGATTGTACTTTAGTATTATTTAATTTGTGGCTATCTCACTTTTTTCCTAATGTTGCTGATTCCTAATTTTATTCCATCATGGTCAGAGAACATACCTTGTATTATTTGAATATTTTAAAATTATTGGACCTCTTCTTTCTCAAAAATATTATTTCTGCTTCTGTTTCTATTTCTTCTACTTTTGGACTCTCATATGTATGTGGTGTGTTTGATGCTGTTCCACTTGTCTCTGTGGTTTTGCTTTTACCTTCATTCTTTTTTATCTTCCTGTTTTTCAGACTAAACTCATAACCTATCTTCAAGTTTTCTTATCCTTTACCTACCTGTTGAAATATGCTTGAGGCCCTTTAGTGATAAAAAATGTAAACTTTCAAAAATTCCTTGGATGTTGTGGTCTTACTCTTTCTTATTTCTGTTTTCTTTTCTAAGTTTTGGATTCTTTCACCAAGTAACTTGCCTTTCTTGCAGTAGAAAACATTTGTCATTTATCTCTGATCATCAAAAATTAGAATCCTATTTCTCAGCCGTGTTTTATTTTCCACCACAATTTATACCACTTATCGATCATCTTCTCTCTTTCACTCACCTGAGTAGCCTAACTTATATACTCTACTCCAGACAACAGGGGCATTAGTTTTGCAGTTGAAAACTTTCTCTATTCTTTCAGTTAATTGTTGGAAAAAGGAGTTTTCAGAAACTGTATTACTTAGTAAAAAAAGATTTTTTCCCAAAAATCAGATTCAAGATGTGATTTAATAATGCATTTAATATTTTGCCACCTATAACCTAGTGGTTATTCCTATTTTAGAGATGTAAAGTTGATCCCACACTTACCATTTTTAATAAAGTGAATCATTTTTAAAAATAGCTTTAATAGCTTAAAAGTCAATCGTGAAGTGATGGGAAACAAGTAATTAGAAAGCAAAGCAAAAATAAAAGAAAATGTGCAGTGTTATAACTTGAAAATTTTTTAAATTTGTGAATTAAATATTTGATATATTAAATTAGTGAATTTTAGTTTGATATTTAATCAGCTTTTTAAGATAGGCTATCATAAAATAATTCAGAGATTCTTAACTTGTATTGGTGAAATTGTATAGTGGGATATAGTTCTTCATAATTAAGGCACTTTATTAATTGTATAGTTCACAGGACTTTCATAAACTATAAGTTTGAATTATCTAATATTGTTTAATGAAAGAAGAGACTATTCTAGTGTGAAATTATTGTGCTTAGAGTCTGAACAACTGTATTAAAATCCACTTAAAATCTATAAGCCTTAGTTTTCTCATTTGTAAAATACAGATTATACTTCTTTTTATTTGCAGCACATTGAAAATGAATATGTCATAATTCATAGGAATGCTATGAATCTCAAATGAGACACAGATGATAAAGTTGTATTACAAATTATAAAGGCCTTGAAAAGTATAAAGCAGGGGTGGTGTATTATTTTTTCTACAAAGGGTCAGATGGTGAGTATTTTTGAGTTTGTCAGCTTTTGAAGCTCTGTCACAACTGTTCAACTCTTTGTTATAGCCCCCAAGCAACTATATACTGTAAACAAAGGCCTATATGTGTGTGTGTGTGAAAGTCGCTCAGTCATGTCTGACTCTTTGCAACCCCATGGACTATACAGTTCAAGGAATTCTCCAGACCAGTATACTGGAGTGGGTAGCCTTTCTCTTCTCCAACGGATCTTCCCAACCCAGGAATCTCCTGCATTGCAGGTGGATTCTTTACCAACTGAGCTATCAGGGAAGCCTACTTCTGATGTAAAGCATTATAGATGTTGATCTACTAACTTCCTATTGCCTTTTCATATGTTTAGAATACAGAAAAATCAAGTTTTCTGATTCAATCCAATAAATAGTTGACCCTAGCATGTGTCACACATTGCTTTATGACAATGGAGGTCACAAAACCAAATAAAACGATTTCTGCTTTTAAGAAGAACAATGCAGTTGGGAAAATAGCAGTGAAAGCAATGATGCAAAGTAGAAAATATGTTATAAAATATAATATGTTATATTTAAAACATAATAAGAATATACTGAGACAGGAACCTTTAGTTTTCATTAAATAAATTGAGAGCTAATGGCATAAAAACTGGCCTTTTTGGTCTCATCTTTTCAAATATCTCTTTATTTAGTGATTAAAGTAGTATTCATAGACTTTGATAGTCTTTTTTTTCTCAGTAAATTTCCCTTTTCAGTTTGATATTTGAAAATATCTATCAGTTCTTAATTTTACAAAATTTCAAAGCTAAATAATTTTGATCTGTGTCTGCTGTGATAGGGTGGTGTCTAGTTGTATCATTTCTGCCATCCATGTGATGTAAAATTCTAATAGAGGTGATGAACTACTTTAGATGCAATAGAAGTAAATACTGACTTTCTACTAGAATGGGAACTACATAATTTTACACATCTGACATAATAAGTATTTCAAAATAATAATGGGAAATTATATTGATGGTGAATAAATAAATTAAGGTGAAAATATGACAAAAATTAATCATATTTACTAGTATTGATTTTGTTACAAAACATTCAAAATTCAAAGGCATACCACAGAAAGTATAAGTTATAGTACTGATCATAATAGAGATATTTTTCTGAAAACCTTGAAATAACATTGCTTTTAATTCTAGATTTTAAACTAATAGAGCTAGATAAAATGTTGACAGTAAATAGAAAATAAGTGAATATTAAATTTTAAAAGAGTAAATGAGAAAATTACAACTGTGTGTTATAGAGAAAAAAATCAATATTTATGTTTAAAGTCAAGAGTTTGAGAATAAGCTAGTTAAGTATGCATACAGTTTATTTTTCCTTGCTTTTTGAAAATGTCAAGTAGTTAAATAAAACAACAAAGAAATGAATGTGATTTTTAATCTATAAAAGTTCTTTGTAAAAAAGTAACATGTGAAGTCTGAACCTTAATAAAAATTGTTATCATGTTGATCTCTTCAAGAAAATTAGAAATACCAAGGGAACATTTCATGCAAAGAAGGGCACAATAAAGGACAGAAACAACAAGGACCTAACAGAAGCAGAAGAGATTGAGAAGAGGTGGCAAGAACACACAAAAGAACTGTACAAAAAAAGTCTTAATGATTCAAATAATCACGACGGTGTGGTCACTCACCTACAACCAGATATTCTAGAGTGTGAAGTCAAGTGGGCCTTTAGGAAGCATTACTACAAAGTTAGTAGAGATGATGGAATTACAGATGAACTATTTCAAATTCTAAAATATGATGCTATTAAAGTGCTGTACTCAATATGCCATCAAATTTGGAAAAGTCAGCAATGGTCACAGGACTGGGAAAGGTCAGTTTTCATTCCATATCAAAGAAGGCAATACCAAAGAACAGGAAAACTGCCATACAATTGAACTTATTTCACATGCTAGCAAGTTTTAATGTTCAAAAACCTTCAAATATGTAAACCAAGAATTTCCAAATGTACAAGTTAGGTGTAGAAAAGACAGAGGAACCAGAGATCAAATTGCCAACATCTGTTGGATCATAGAAAAAACAAGAGACTTCCAGAAAAACATCTATTTCTGTTTAATTGACCACACTAAAGGTTTTGACTGTATGGATCACAAGAAACTGTGGAAAATTCTTAAAGAGATGGGAATACCAGACCACCTTACCTGCCTCCTCAGAAACCTGTTTACAGGACAAGAAGCAACAATTAGAACAGGACATAGAACAACTGATTGGTTCCAAATTGGAAAAGGAGTATGTCAAGACTGTATATTGTCACCCTGCTTATTTAACTTCTATGCAGAGTACATCATGCAAAATGCCAGACTGGATGAAGAACCAGCTGGAAATGCTTGATGATCTTGATATTGTTGATAAACACAGAGCATTGAAATATCTGCATTGTTACTATATTTATGATAATACAAGATTCTGAAGATAAAGTTTCAATATTTTGGCCACATGATGCGAAGAACTGACTCATTAGAAAAGACACTTACGATTGAAGGCAGGAGGAGAAAGGGATGACAGGGGATAAGGTGGTTGGATGGCATCTCTGACTTGATGAACATGAGTTTGAGCAAGCTCCAGGAGTTGGTGATGGACAGGGAAGCCTGGCGTGTTGCAGTCTGTGTGTTCGCAAAGAGTCTGACATGACTGAGGAACTGAACTGACAATAATACAAATGAAAAAGTGTCAATTATTGAGTTTGAATAAATATACTAATTTAAACCAGGTAGTTAATGATCCATTCTGCACACTAGAGTACCGTCTGTACCCATTGTTGTTTTAGGGCATTAGATTTCTGAAAGAATGCTTTGCAACTGAAGAAGAGCCCTAGAACTTAAAATGTTTTTAAGGGGAAAGAAAAGCTTATCCAACACATCTATATTTTGCTGCTTGAGGCTATCTTCACCTTTCTTGAGAGGTCCAATAGGTAAGTTCAGCATTTCTTTGAAAGTATCTTCCAAAATTGTTACACAGGTGGAATCTCCAAGGACACAAAGGGTATTAAGCAAGACAAGCATCAAAAGCCATGCCTCAGAGAAAATCCAGGGAGCTTGGCAAGCCTAACAGAGCTTTAAGCAAGAAAACAAACTAATAGTCAATCCAACTGTAACAATTATTCTTTAAAAAGTGAAGTTAGGCAGAAAGAGAAAGATAAATACTGTATTCTAATGCATATATATATAGAATCTAGAAAAATGGTACTGAAGAATTTATTTACAGAGCAACAGTGGAGAAACAGACATAGAGAACAGATTTATGGACATGGGGAGAGGGGAAGAGACAGTGAGATGTATGGAAAAATTAACATGGAAACTTACATTACCATATGTAAAATAGATAGCCAACAGGAATTTGCTGTATGGCTCAGGAAACTCAAATAGCGGCTCTGTTTCAACCTAGAGGGGTGGGGTGGGGAGGGAGATGAAGGGAAATTCAAAAGGGAGGGTATATATGTATACTTATGGCTGATTCATGTTGAGGTTTGACAGAGAGCAAAATTCTGTAAAGCAATTATCATTCAATAAAATATACATTAAATGTGTTTTTGTCTAAAAAAGAGTCTTTTGTCTGATAGCTTCCATTTTGTTCATATTATATCAGTTATACAAAGAGTCTTCTAAGTTGTTTCCATAAGAGGTGAATGTAATGCTGCATTTTATAAATATTCTATAAGTCCTAATAATATTAAGTATTTTTAAAGCCTGTCCTGGCTATTGCCTGTCATTGAGAAGTTCATGGTAAAAATCTGGTTTATAATGCTATGCAAAATCTAATATGATGTCTGAAATTATAGAAACTATAAAAGTCTAAATATAAATAGATTTTGAATGTTAATCTTCCTAGTAAACTTCATATAAGGTTATAGCCTCTGCAATTGTACTAAAAGCTATTTTAAGACTCTATTTATCTATGCTACATAAGATGCAAATGTACATATGACATGTCACTGATCATTTGCATTAAAATTGATAATGTCTATTTAGAAGGAAAACTTGAGAAGTTCATTTTAAAGTATAGGGGTTTGATCATATCAGTAGTCTGCCTTCCTGACTTTTTATATAAAAACATCCTGTCTGATGATAGTGCACAGCAGTGATCTTCTAGGGAGTCTCATTTCAGTTCAGTTCAGTTCAGTTGCTCAGTCGTGTCCAAATCTTTACAACCCCATGAATCTCAGCATGCCAGGCCTCCCTGTCCATCACCAACTCCCGGAGTTTACCCAAACTCATGCCCATCGAGTCAGTGATGCCATCCAGCCATCTCTTCCTCTGCCGTCCCCTTCTCTTCCTGCCCCCATTCCTCCCAGCATCAGGGTCTTTTCCAATGAGTTGACTCTTCGCATGAAGTGGCCAAAGTATTGGAGTTGCAGCTTCAGCATCAATCCTTCCAATGAACACCCAGGACTGATCTCCTTTAGGATGGACTGGTTGGATTTCTTTGCAGTCCAAGGGACTCTCAAGAGTCTTCTCCAACACCACAGTTCAAAAGCATCAATTCTTCTCTACTCAGCTCTCTTTATAGTCCAACTCTCACATCCATACATGACCACTGGAAAAACCATAGACTTGACTAGATGGAAATTTTTTGGCAAAGTAATGTCTCTGCTTTTTAATATGCTGTCTAGGTTGGTCATAACTTTCCTTCCAAGGAGTAAGCGTCTTTTAATTTCATGGCTGCAATCACCATCTGCAGTGATTTTGGAAACCAAAAAAAAATAAAGTCAGCCACTCTTACTACTGTTTTCCCGTCTATTTGCCATGAAGTGATGGAACCCGATGCCATGATCTTCGTTTTCTGAATGTTGAGCTTTAAGCCAACTTTTTCACTCTCCATTTTCACTTTCATCAACAGGCTTTTTAGTTCCTCTTCATTTTCTGCCATAAGGATGGTGTCATCTGCATATCTGAGGTTAC
Source organism: Bubalus kerabau (assembly GCF_029407905.1). Lineage (NCBI taxonomy): Eukaryota > Metazoa > Chordata > Mammalia > Artiodactyla > Bovidae > Bubalus > Bubalus kerabau. Next base: position 255,110,975 of record NC_073624.1, read on the forward strand.
TGATATTTCTCCTGGCAATCTTGATTCCAGCTTGTGCTTCTTCCAGTCCAGCATTTCTCATGATGTGCTCTGCATATAAGTTAATAAGCAGGGTGACAATATACAGCCTTGACATACTCCTTTTCCTATTTGGAACCAGTCTGTTGTTCCATGTCCAGTTCTAACTGTTGCTTCCTGACCTGCATACAGGTTTCTCAGAAGGCAGGTCAGGTGGTCTGGTATTCCCATCGCGTTCAGAATTTTCCACAGTTTATTGTGATCCACACAGTCAAAGGCTTTGGCATAGTCAATAAAGCAGAAATAGATATTTTTCTGGAACTCTCTTGCTTCTTTGATGATCCAGCAGATGATGGCAATTTGATCTCTGGTTCCTCTGCCTTTTCTAAAACCAGCTTGAACATCTGGAAGTTCACGGTTTACATATTGCTGAAGCCTGGCTTGGAGAATTTTGAGCATTGCTTTACTAGCATAAACCCGGGAAATGGGCATTATGAATTGGTAAAGGTAGTGCCAAGACAGTTTAATTCATTGGCAGCTTCTGATTTTGTATTATCTCTGGAGATTTGCCAACCTGTAAAGTATGTTTTCATGTTCTTTTCCTGAGCCCCATCCAAACCCACAAGGTTGCCTCTACAATCTTCTGGAGAGACAACCAGAAAATAGCTGGCCTTGGGAGGGAAATACTCTATAATATCCAACCCCCTAATCCTACCTTGGAGAAGGCAATGGCACCCCACTCCAGTACTCTTGCCTGGAAAATCCCATGGAGGGAGGAGCCTGGCAGGCTGCAGTCCATGGGGTGGTTAAGAGTTGAACACGACTGAGCGGCTTCACTTTCACTTTTCACTTACATCCATTGGAGAAGGAAATGGCAACCCACTCCAGTGTTCTTGCCTGGAAAATCCCAGGGATGGCGGAGCCTGGTGGGCTGCCATCCATGGGGTCGCACAGAGTCGGACACAACTGAAGCGATTTAACAGCAGCAGCAGCAAAATATGTTTGAGCAAAAAGTTCCACAGACTGCATAATAATAGTACAATAATTCATTCATAAGTCTTCTCTAGTTTTTATTTGGTAGTATTTTATGCTGGCCTGACATTCTTTTTTTCTTGATAGTTATTTAGTTTGCATCACCAGTTTACAAAATCAGCTGATTAGTAAAATTAGAGAACTAGTTTTTTTTTTCCCTTAAATATCACGTGTCTATAAATCCAGATAATAATTACTTTAAAAATAAGAAGTGTTTTAAAAGCAGATAATAAATGTCCAAAAATTGTTTTAATTAATTTGTTTTTTATTGAAGGATAGTTGCTTTACACAATTTGCTGATTTCTGTCAAACCTCAACATGAATCAGCCATAGATATACATATATCCCCTCCCTTTTGAACCTCTCTCCCATCTCTCTTTCCATCCCACTCCTCTAGGTTGATACAGAGCCCTTATTTGAGTTTCCTGAGCCATACAGCATATTCCCATTGGCTATCTATTTTACATATGGTAATGTAAGTTTCCATGTTACTCTTTCTATACATCTCACCCTCTCCTCCTCTCTCCCCATGTCCATAAGTCTGTTCTTTATGTCTGTTTCTCCACTGTTGCCCTGTTAGTAAATTGTTCAGTACCATTTTTCTAGATTCTGTATATATGTGTTAGAATATGGTATTTATCTTTCTCTTTCTGACTCACTTCATTCTGTATAATAGGCTCTAGGTTCAACCACCTCATTAGAACTGACTCAAATGTGTTCCTTTTATGGCTGAGTAATATTCCATTGTGTATATATACCACAACTTATTTATCCATTCATCTGTCAATGGACATCTAGGTTGCTTCCATGTTCTAGGTATTGTAAATAGTGCTGACATGAACAATGGGATACATGTGTCTCTTTCAATTTTGAGGATATCTGATGAATAGTCAGTAGTTGAGCACAGAATACAAGCTATTCAGAAAAGCAATTATTATTGATGATTTAGACAGGCCCAGGGCTGAACTGATGATTCTCTGGTAATAAAATATGCTATGTTCTGCTGCTAAGTCACTTCAGTCGTGTCCAACTCTGTGCGACCCCATAGATGGCAGACCACCATCCCTGGGATTCTCCAGGCAAGAACACTGGAGTGGGTTGCCATTTCCTTCTCCAATGCATGAAAGTGAAAAGTGAAAGGGAAGTCGCTCAGTCGTGTCTGACTCTTAGTGACCCCATGGACTGCAGCCTACCAGGCTCCTCTGCCCATGGGATTTTCCAGGCAAGAGTACTGGAGTTGGGGTGACATCGCCTTCTCCGATGCTATGTTCACTGTCTCAAAAAATTGTCAATTTTGAAGATAATATATCCAGTCCTATGTGATAGTCAACATTTCTCAGTTGTTTAGCTTTAAGTCTTATCATTTGGGGTTGGCACAGTTTCAGGGGAAAGAAGGAAGGGTGCTTCTGTTTGCTTAATATAAATTTAAAATGACCTCCAAGCTCATTTTTTCCCCCACTGGCCAGCTTCAAATCCAGCCATAGCCATTTGTCAAGTAAGGGGAGGAAGGAACGAAAGGAGATTGGCAGTTCTCATTTGTTTTTGTAGATAGAACTCACTGAGACTGGCAGGTAATTAAATGTGACTCTTGCCCTCCTGGGGCACTTTCCTGGGCACTTTAGAGACTCCCAGCTGGATGCCTGTCTTGCAGTACTCTTGACTAATATGAGGCATCTTAGAGCAACTGGAGTCATTTATTTTAGCCTTCCTTCAGTCAGGGATATTGAGTTGCTTACCTCAATTTCTATCCATTGAGGTCTCCCCTCACTCAGGCCTCTTAAACAAGATGCAAGGTGGTCCCACATTCATGCTGTATCTCAAATGCCCCAGAGGTGCTCAAAACAAAGAACTTGGGGTCCCCTTATACCTACAAGTGCTGACATTGGAAGTGCGGTAAGAAAAATGCTATAGCTATCACAGTGTCAGGCATCATCTTTCAAATAGCAAAAAAAAAAAAAAAAAAAAAAAAAAAAATCTAAAATTTCTCCAGTGGTTCCCTTTATAGCACCCTTCAAAAGGCTGGGGGTAAAATGTACCATCATACTTCTTAAATGCATTTGCTTCTAGACCAGGTACAGATGGAATTATTGGATACTGGGATGTGTACATTTTAAATTATCAGTTCAGTTGCTCAATCATGTCCGACTCTTTGTGACCACATGGACTGCAGCACGCCAGGCCTCCCTGTCCCTCACCAACTCCCGGAGCCTACTCAAACTCACATCCATCAAGTTGGTGGTGCCATCCAACCATCTTATCCTCTGTCGACCTCTTCTCCCGCCTTCAGTCTTTCCCAGAGTCAGGGTCTTTTCCAATGAGTCGGTTCTTCGCATCAGGTGGACAAAGAATTGGAATTTCAGCTTCAACATCAGTCCTTCCAATGAATATTCAGGATTTATCTCCTTTAAGATGGATTGATTGGATCCCCTTACAGTCCAAGGGCGCTCTCAAGAGTCAAAAATAAGACTCAAAAGCCTCAATTCTTTGGTGCTCAGCTTTCTTTATAGTCCAACACGCACATCCATACATGACTACTGAAAAAAACCAGAGCTTTGACTAGACGGATCCTTTGTTGGCAAAGTAATGTCTCTGCTTTTTAATATGCTGTTTAGGTTGATCGTAACTTTCCTGCCAAGGAGCAAGTGTCTTTAAATTCATGGCTGCAGTCACCATCTGCAGTGATTTTGGAGCCCAGAAAAATAAAGTCCGTCAATGTTTCCACTCTTTCCCCACCTATTTGCCATGAAGTGATGGGACCAGATGCCTTGATCTTAGTTTTCTGAATGTTGAATTTCAAGCCTACTTTTTCACTCTCCTTTTTCACTGTCATCAAGAGGCTCTTTAGTTCTTTGCTTTCTGTGATATGGGTGGTGTCATCTGCATATCTAAGGTTCTTGATATTTCTCCCAGCAGTCTTGATTCCAGCTTGTGCTTCATCCAGCCCAGCATTTCAGCTTGTGCTGATTCCAGCTTGTGTTGCATCCAGCCCAGTGCATGCAGATGTACTCTGCATATAAGTTAAATAAACAGTATGACAATATACAGCCTTGACATACTCCTTTAGTGATTTGGAACCAGTCTGTTATTCCATGTCCAGTTCTAACTGTTGCTTCTTGAACTGTATACACATTTCTCAGGAGGCAGGTCAGGTGGTCTGTTATTCCCATTTCTTTAAGAATTTTCCACAGTTTGTGGTGATCCACACAGTCAAAGGTTTTGGTGTACTCAATAAAGCAAAATCAAACTATTTTACTAAATGATTTTGTTAACTTATACTAGCAACATTTGAGAGTATCCATTTCCTCATTTTATTTATTTATAAATGTATTTTATTTTTTCCATTTTCATTAGGATAACAATTCCAAAGTTTTCCATTGCACTTAAAAATTGATATCAATGAAAAATAAGAAAGAATATTTATAGTTATCCTGTAATTTTTGTGGAGTGATAATTTGCTCTCTATATTTTGTATAATATTATATTGTTAACTCTAAAACACTACCCATTGATGTTATAGATATTAAAAATAACTTTTAGACATTTGATTCAATTAGACACCAGGACCACTCTCTGATCTACTGTACTTTTCTTCTTCTTGGGTTGTGTATGTGTGTTTACTCTGGTAAAGCCAAATAAAATTTAGGAAAATCACCTTGCATTCACCTCCATGATTTATCAGTGAATTAGGTAGACTACTATGTGTGTGCATGAGAGGAAGAGTTAGAACAAAAGTGCTTGAGAGAGAATGATGTAGAGATTCAAAGAGTAGAAAGAAAATGAAATATGTTGGGAAGATAACTGATGTATGTCAACCATAATATATAGGCTTTATTAAAGGAAAATATAAGAGTTTTATTCATTAAAGAAATTCTGTAATAAGGGATGATCCATTTTATTACATTACTTTGTACAATTTTGTTCCATTTGAAGCATATACATCCTAAACCAGATAATTCCATTATTGCTTTGCCCTCTTACATCAATAGCTTTAGAAATTTTCTTAAAAATCCCTACGAGCATCCTTTCATGTGTTTGTTAGCCATCTGTACATCTTCTTTGGAGAAATGTCTATTTAGTTCTTTGGCCCATTTTTTGATTGGGTCGCTTAGTTTTCTGGTATTGAGCTGCATGAATTGCTTGCATATTTTAGAGATTATTTCTCAGTTGCTTCATTTGCTATTATTTTCTCCCATCCTGAAGGCTGCCTTTTCACCTGCTTATAGTTTCCTTTGTTGTGCAGAAGCTCACACCGTTCAGAATGGCTGTCATCACAAAGTTTACAAACAATAAATGCTGGAGAGGGTGTGAAGAAAAGGGAAATGTCTTACACTGTTGGTGGGAATGCAAGCTAGTACAGCCACTATGGAGAACAGTGTGGAGATTCCTTAAAAAACTGGAAATAGATCTGTCATACGATGCAGCAATCCCACTGCTGGGCATACACCCTGAGGAAAACAGAATTGAAAGAGACACATGTACCCCAGTGTTCATTACAGCACTGTTTACAATAGCTAGGACACAGAAGCAACGTAGATGTCTATTGGCAGATGAATGGATAAGGAATTTGTGGTACATATATGCAATGGAATATTACTCAGCTATAAAAAAGAATGCATTTGAGTCAGTTCTAATGAGGTGGATGAAACTGGACCCTATTATATGGAGTAAAGTAAGCCAGAAAGAGAAACACCAATACAGTATATTAACACATATATATGGAATTAAGAAAAATGGTAGTGAGAATGCTATATGCAAGGCAACAAAAGAGACACAGATGTAAAAAACAGGCTTTTGGACTATTTGGGAGAAGGTGAGAGTGGGATGATATGAGAGAAAAGCATTGAAACATGTATATTACCATATGTAAAACAGATGACCAGTACAAATCCAACGCATGAAGCAGGGCACCCAAAGGTGGTGCTCTGGGACAACCCAGACGAATGGAGTGGGAGGGAGGTGGAAGGGGGTTTCATGATGGGGGGACAAATGTACACCCTTGGCTGATTCACGTTCAGTTCAGTTCAGTCGCTCAGTCATGTCCGACTCTTTGTGACCCCATGAACTGCAGCACGCCAGGCCACCCTGTCCATCACCAGCTCCCGGAGTTCACTCAAACTCATGTCCATCAAGTCGGTGATGCCATCCAGCCATCTCATCCTCTGTCATCCCTTTTCCTCCTGCCCCCAATCCCTCCCAGCATCAGGGTCTTTTCCAATGAGTCAACTCTTCACATGAGGTGGCTGAAGTATTGGAGTTTCAGCTTCAGCATCAGTCCTTCCAATGAACACCCAGGACTCTCCTTTAGGTTGGATCTTCTTGCAGTCCAAGGAACTCTCAAGCATCTTCTCCAACACCACAGTTCAAAAGCATCAGTTCTTCGGTGCTCAGCTTTCTTCAGAGTTCAACTCTCACATCCATACATGACCACTGGAAAAACCATAGCCTTGACTAGACGGACCTTTGTTGGTAAAATAATGTCTCTGCTTTTTAATATGCTATCTAGGTTGGTCATAACTTTCCTTCCAAGGAGTAAGCGTCTTTTAATTTCATGGCTGCAATTACCATCCACATGTTGAAGGATGGCAAAAACTACCACAAGTGGTAAAGAAATTAGCCCTCCAATTAAAATAAATTAATTTAAAAAATCCCTATGAACATTCTGTAACAGGAGGGCATCTGAGAGTCTTAAATCTCAGTTGTCCTTAAACATAACATATGTTAATCTTATACAGAGAAAGAGAATTGGTTAAAGCAACAGAGATCAACTATTGTTTTCTATTTCTCTTTATCTGACAAGCTTCAGGAACATTCTTTACTTTCCGTGGGTGAATTGTTTTCCAGTAGATCTCAAATTACTTCTCTGTTGTCCGTTCTCCTCTTATCCTATCATTCTTTCACTAATAAAAAATAGATATTGTAATATTTAAACAAGGAAACACTATCACATATGACTCGATGGACGTGAGTCTGAGTGAACTCAGGGAATTGGTGAAGGACATGGAGGCCTGGCGTGCTGGGATTCATGGGGTCGCAAAGAGTCGGACACGACTGAGCGACTGATCTGATCTGATCACATATTCTGCTCCTTGTTCTGCATGGCTGTTACTTTTTCTTTTAATCATTTATTTGTTTCAGGTGCTATGGTTTAAAGGGGAAGTTGCACTAAAGTATGTGAATGTAAGACAGCAAAGGTACAATGCAATAACTACACCAAAAGGAAGCAAATGGGCAAAGGGCACTTTGCAAATACACAGAACTACAAGAAAAAGATAATCATTTCTTAGTTTGTGTCAAGCTATTTTTTATCTAGAAATTAGATTTATTGGAAAAACAGTTTATGACCATGAGAGTGATTTTCTATATTTTTTCCCATATATAAATAGAGATGGTCACAGAGAACCCATAAGGAAGTTTATCATTGAGTATATGTTTAAATATCTTTTATCCAAATTAGTATTCTGACTTAATGACAGTACAACTATAACGTATTCTTCCCTTTCATTTTATCAGAATAAAAATAATACAAATAAATGAAAATTGAAAGTGAAGTCGCTCAGTCATGTCAGACTCTTTGCAACTCCATGGACTGCAGCCTACCAGGCTCTTCCATCCATGGGATTCTCCAGCCAAGAATACTGGAGTGGGTTGCCATTTCCTTCTTCAGGGGATCTTCCAAAACCAAGGATTGAACCTAGGTCTCCTGCATTGCAGGCAGACGCTTTACCCTCTGAGCCACCAGGGAAGGTCAATTTTATAAATAAAATATAAAGAGTTATAGGTGAATATATCTGTTTCCCTTAAATATACTCTAACCCCAGGACTGATATTTATCATTAGTTTTCTAAAATGCATTTCAGTTACCTTTGAATGCTGAATACCTCTACATATACACACACATATATACACACACATATATACACACACACATATATAGTATGTATATATATATATATATATATATATATATATATATTGGAGAAGGAAATGGCAACCTACTCCAGTACTCTTTTTTTTTAAATAAAAATAAAATTTATTTTATTGAAATATAGTTGATTTACAATTGAGTTCTTCAGTTCCAGAATTTTATTCTTTTTTAGTGTTTTATTTATTTATTTATTTATTTTTAATTTTATTTTATTTTTAAACTTTACATAACTGTATTAGTTTTGCCAAATATCAAAATGAATCCGCCACAGGTATTTGTCTGGAAAATTCCATGGATGGAGGAGCCTGGTAGGCTACAGTCCATGGGGTCGCAAAGAGTCGGACATGACTGAGCAACTTCACTTTCTTTTTCTATAGTTCCTTTTGGAGAAGGAAATGGCAACCCACTCCAGTACTCTTGCCTGGAAAATTCCATGGATGGAGGAGCCTGGTAGGCTACAGTCTATGGGGTTGCAAAGAGTCGGACATGACTAAGCAACACACACACACACACACACACACATATATATATGTGGAAACACATGCATGCATTACAGACACAAGAGTGGATAAAATAAATCTAAAGAGTCATCAAATCTATTCTATGAGTATATTATTCTGATGTCATTAAACGCATCCAAAGTTAACAATATTATATTATACTTTTTCCATTTAATTCTATACCAGCTAGGGGGATCAAGCTCTTTGTAATGCTTTGAAAAGAAGAAAGACAAAAATTAACTCTTTTTTGCACTATTTATCCTCAGTCTATATTGCGAGGCGATAGCCATAAGTAGCAGTGCTATTTTATTTACTTTACACAATATTTGAAATCTGTTTCATCAGTGCAAAAATTCCATTAGATTATCTTTCATAGTACAATTTTGATAGAGGGAAAAAAAAATGTTCAGCTTTTAAAAGTTGCCCAGGTATTTATGTGCTCAGATAACCACAAAAGTACTTTTGTTTAAGATCTCCTACATGACACGCAAATGGTCTTTATAAAGCAATGCCTGATTTGCTCTATTTTAAATTAAATTCTTGTGATTTTTTGTCAGTCTACTGGATAGGAACATGGAATCTGACATATTGAATTAGTCCATTTCTCCATCAACTAGACTCTTTTGCTTCTGGTAACGGTCTATAAAATGAGACTTGAGAGAAAAATAAAGTATTTTGCACATTGTCAATTTTCACAGAGCTTACCTAATGTTCCTGATTCAGCCTCATGTAGGCATTTCACTGTGAACTTCAAGGTGAAAGCAATGCAAAATTTTCACATTTCCTTTACATGGAAGTAGTTCAAGTGAAATTCTTATTTCTAACTAACAGTTAATGTGGGAAACTTTTGTTATTTTTATTAGATTGTATACTTATAATATTATAAAAGTGATAATTTAATATGGAACTTATTTCTATGTATTCTGTAAAAGTCTGAGGCAGTTGTTTTGATGGTGATTATTATTATTATTATTATTTTGGAAATGTTTTTACAGCTCTAAATATCTTGGGTTATTCTAACTGAACAGTATTCCTTTCAGCTAATCTTTTTTAATGACTAAAATTTGACTGCTACTTCAACATAATCAAAGAGCATCTGCTTACCTTACTTATAAGAAAGCCTTACAAGTAGGAAATTAAGGAATATAGCTATATTTAGGGCAATAGCAATGTATTTATCTTCTAGATATAGCTTATATTTGTTTATTTCAAGAGCAGGAAGCTACATTAACATAAAGTTGAAAATATTTCCAAAGTTTACACTGACACCAAGACCAATCACACCCCACTCAGCTCAAGTTGCACTGAATTGTAGATTCTGAATGCTGAAGCAAAGTGATTTCATTTATCATATTATAGTCACAAAACGAGTATTTCACAGTATCTTATCTTGAAAGACACTTCACAGAATAACAGATACTTATATGAAATACTTACTTGAAAAACAAGAGATTATGTATCAATTATTTTAGACATTTGAAAACTATACATGATTTTTTTCAAATAATTTATATTGGGTAAGACATGATACTTTTAATTTTATTTCTTCCTTAATTCAGGCACAGAAATTAATTATTATGATACAGAATTAATTTTCACATGATAAAATAATCAGGATTTTTTTCCCCTAGAAATTATATTGTACTATCATGCTCTGTACCACCATTCTTAAGGTCAGGGCATCTAAGAACACATGATTGTTTCAATCATATTTGTTTGGATGAAGTGTGGTAATAACCAGATACAGATCAAGAGAGAAAGAAAGCTGGCATATTTAAAGGTTCAATATATTAACAGATCTCTGGGGAGAAAACACACCAGGGGCCACTCGGGAAAGCACCAGATTCTGTCACAGGCAGAGAGAAGGGGGAACTGTGGACAAGTACCTTTTTAGTGTTTTCTGTTGAAAGAAAGAGAAAGCAGGGCAAACTGACTCAGAATTGATTCAGTATGTTTGAAACTAGCACACTCAGGATACTCATTCACTGTGACAATTAGAGCATACAGTTTATGGGTACCTAAGGACTCCATATATCTATGAGTGAATCATACTTTGGTTAAGGGTACCTAACAGTCTCTTAGGTAGATGTTTAAAATATCCATTTACCAAAATTAAAAGTATGATTAATACAATGATATCCCCATCCTTAAATATAATTATTGTTCTAACAAATATGAATATAACTCACATATAAATTAGAACCGCAATGTATTCATGCATTTTAAATTAGCTTTTTTATCTATACTGTGAATTATTGCAAATAAAACTTCCTGTTTTTACTATTCATTTTTTGAACTTACTTTACAAAGATGAACATGGAGTTTCTGCCTGCCATTAAAGAAAATGTAGATAATTGTGTGAAAATGTTCCAGCGTTTTTAGAAAATCTATCTCTATTACGATATTTATTAGCTGACTCTTCCTGGGTCCTCAGTGAAAAGTGTTAGTGCTCAGTCGTCTCCAACTCTTTGCGATCTTATAAACTATAGCTCTCCGGGCTCCTCTGTCCATGGGATTCTCCAGGCAAGAAAACTGGAGTGGGTTGCCATGTCCTCCTCTGCAGGATCTTCCTGACCCAGAGATCAAACTCATGTCTCTTAAGTCTCCTGCATTGGCAGGCAGGTTCCTTATCACTAGAACCACCTGGGAAGCCCTTTTTAATGAGTAAATCTTGATAAAGTTTTGTGACTTCATTGATATTTTCAAAGAAAAAAATTAATGTTCAGAAGACTGTTTTCTATTGTTTTCTATTCTGACTTTCATTAAATTTCACTCTAATCTTCATTATTTGTTCTCATGTGTTTAATTTAGGTTCACTATCTTAAGATGGAGTCTTAGGTTATTAATTTGGGTGCCTCTTATTTTTAAAAATATAGGTATTTTAGCAATTGTTAGTTTGTTTAATGAGTTTTCTGCCTAATTTTGTAAATTCTGTAAGTATATCATATGCGGTCCTTGGGTTTCTATTTGATTAACTTTGTAGTCAGCTAATGATTGGACAGACATTTCCTTAAGTGTCCAAGAGCAGTAAGTCTCCATTTTTTACAGAGGACTCTGTATATTTGGGAATGCCTTCAACAGTCAGGTACATTGCAGTTGTGTTTTACTTTTACTTCTTGATTTCACATAACTTGAAGTTCAGTCAAGGTTAAGGAATCAGGACATTCTTAGGTCTTTCTTGAACATGTGCACAGCTATATTTACACATGAGATCTTTAGATTCCTAGAAATATGTCAGTAAGTGAGTCAGTTCAGTTGCTTAGTCGTCTCTGACTCTTTGCCACCCCATGAACTGCAGGACACCAGGCCTCCCTGTCCATCACCAACTCCTGGAGTTTACTCAAACTCATGTCCATTGAGTCAGTGATGCCATCCTACCATCTAATCCTCTGTTATCCCCTCTCCTCCTGCCCTCAATCTTTCCAAGCATCAGGGTCTTTTCAAATGAGTCAGCTTTTCGCATCAGGTGGCCAAAGTATTGGAGTTTCAGCTTCAACATCAGGAATATGTCATAGCTTTTCAAAGTCCCTATGGTCATCTTTGGCCGCCTCATGGGAGGGATTGGGGGCAGGAGGAGAAGGGGATGACAGAGGATGAGATGGCTGGATGACATCACTGACTCGATGGACATGAGTTTGAGTAAACTCCAGGAGTTGGTGACGGACAGGGAGGCCTGGTGTGCTGCAGTTCATGGGGTTGCAAAGAGTCGAACACAACTGAGCGACTGAACCGAACTGAACTGAACTGAATGGTCATCTTACTCCTAAACTTACATTCTCCGCTTATTCTGTTAGCTATAGTGTTAAAACATTTGTAAATGTACTGCAACCCTCCCCTTGCAATCTCAGAAGTTTTTATCACTTAGGTCAAATAACGACAGACTTTTGATTGGTATCTTCAGGGAATTGCAAAAAACCAAATAATGAATTTTTTTTGAGAATGAAACTCTGAAGGGAAAAAAAAAAAAAAAAGACTCCCTGCCCCATTCTTGCTCCCTCTAGTGACCAGGAATATAGCCTGTTATTTTTCAAAGCTGCTTCAGATTTAGGGCCAAAAGTGGACCTAGGGTAAATACAATGCCACACATTTGCTATTCTTTCTGAGATTCAGTCACTTTTCTTGTCTAACTGATTCTTGGTTGATACAAGCCTTTGGTTAACTCTCAGAATTATAAAAAAATTTTGATTATGGCAATATTTGCCCTTTTGGGGAATGTTTTTATAATAGGGTAAATTTTCAGAGGTCTCTCTTTGCCATTTTCACTGCTGCTGCTTAGTTGCTTCAGTTGTGTCCAACTCTGCATGACCCTAGGGATTGTAGCCTGCCAGGCTCCTATGTCCTTGGGGATTCTCTAGGCAAGAGTACTAGAGTGGGTTGCCATATACTTCCCGACAAGGCATCTTCCTCCAGGGCATCTTCCCGACCCAGGTCTCCTGCTTTGCAGGCAGATTCGTTAACACTGAGCCACCAGGAAAGCCCATCATTTTTACTGGTATTACCCAATTGCTTCCTTTTTGAATTGAGAGCTTAAGGGCAACAGACTTGAATAATTTGTCCAAAAAGTAGTAAAAGTGGTGCTATTTACACAAGACCTATCCACAAAATGTGTGTGATACACAGAATTCTAAGATTATGTGCAACTACTGCCCTTCTGGCAGAAGTGTCTATGATTATTAAGAACTTTTTCTGTACATATTATGTGTTACATTCAAATTCTATACTGCTGCTAATCGCTTCAGTAGTGTCCAACTCTGTGCGACCCCATAGACGGCAGCCCACCAGGCTCCCCCATCTCTGGGATTCTCCAGACAAGAACACTGGAGTGGGTTGCATTTCCTTCTCCAATGCATGAAAGTGAAAAGTGAAAGTGATGTCGCTCAGTTGTGTCCGACTCTTAACGACCCCATGGACTGCAGCCTACCAGGCTCCTCCATCCATGGGATTTTCCAGGCAACAGTACTGGAGTGGGGTGCCATCGCCTTCTCCGAATTCTATACTACAGCTTTGATATAACATGGAATAAAACCTGCACTTTTAAAACATACCAACTTGATAATGGTTTCCCGGAAACTCAGTAAGTTTGATGAATTGTGGTTCAGGTCAGTTCAGTTCAGTTCAGTCACTCAGTCGTCTCAGGGTTGATTTCCTATAGGACTGTTTGGTTTAATGTCCTTGCCATCTGAGGGACTCTCAAGAGTCCTCTCCAGCACCAGAATTCGAAAGCATCAATTCTTCAGAGCTCGGCCTTCTTTATAATCTAGCTCTGACATCTGTACCTGACTACTGTTAAGAACATAGATGTGATTATATGGACCTTTGTCAGCAAAGTGATGTTTCTGCTTTGTATTAATAATACACTGTCTAGGTTTGTCATAGCTTTCCTTCCAGGGAGTAAGCATCTTTTAATTTCATGGCTGAAGCCACTGTCCATGGTGATGGTGATTTTGGAGCCCAAGAAAATAAAATCTGTCACTGCTTCCACTTTTTTCACCTTCTATTTGCCATGAATCGATGGGACTGGATGCCATAATTTAATATTTGTAATGTTGAGTTTCAAGTCAGCTTTTTCATTCTCCTCTTTCACCCTCATTAAAAGGCTCTTTAGTTCCTCTTCACTTTCTGCCATTAGAGTGATATTATCTGCATATCTAAGGTGTTGATATTTCTCGAGGCAATTTTGATTTCAGCTTGTGATTCATCCAGTCTTGCATTTCCCTTGATGTACTCTGCATTGTTATTATTGTTGTTGTTTAGTCACTAGGTTGTGTCCAGCTGTTTGTGATCTCATAGACTGTAATGCACCAGGCTCTTCTGTCCTTGAGATTTCCCAGGCAAAAATACTGAAGTAGGTTGCCATTTCCTTCTCTGTACTCTGCACAGAAGTCAAATAAGCAGGGTAACAATAAACAGATTTATCATACTCTTTTCCCAATTTTGAACGAGTCTGTTGTTCCATGTCCAGTTCTAACTATTGCTTCATGGCCCACATACAGGTTTCTCAGGAGACAGGTAAGGTGGTCTGTGTTGATGTGTGACTTTATAGCTCCAATTGTCACAGGTGTGTTGGGCCCATTCTCTAACCTAATAGTATACCATTTTTAATATACCTGTTGGGAAGTTTTGCCTGTACATATATTAAAATATTATTTTACTGTATACCTACTGGGGTCTTTTAACAAAACTAACTTTAAGTTCTTTTTTATTTTAGTTTTATTCCTGCTCTTAAAATAATAATATAAAGTATTATATATTGTTAATTATGAAGTAGGTGCTTGCTAAGCACTATTCATGTACTTAGCCATGTAATGCAGAACCACTATGAGGTTACCTCTGCTTGAGATAAGGAATTAATAAAGCATAATGAGGTTAAGAAAATTACCCAAGGTTAATCACCTAGTAAAGCTTGGTTTGAACCTAGTAAACTTAGTAAAGCCTGAATTTGAACCAAGGCTATTAGGCTCCCCACTCTTTGTTCTCAACTATTAAGCATTACAACCCTTCACTATTTTCTTCCTCCAGTCCTGCTTATGCACTGCTTAAGTTATTTTATACATAAACGGGCAAAACTAACCTGTAATAACAGAATTAAATAGTTGGTATCATTATAAATTAGTTTTGTCTTTTCTAAGGTTTGATATAAATCAAATAATTATGTGTATTTTTATAGCACTCTGATTTCTTAAAGCATAAAAAATATATATAAGTTAGTTAAAATGGGTGTGGTTCTGTCAGTCTCAAAGTCATGTCTGATCTTAAAACATACGTCAATGAACCAAGCACTGGCAATAAATTAGGAAAGAATACATAAATGAAAAGATAAACATTAAAATTAAAAATAATTTGCCACACAGATCAAATCAATGAGGTGAAATGTACTAGTATTTAATATAACACCCTAAATTCAGGTTGGAAAAAGCTAGCAATAAGGGGGATCTAAGAAGTGAGGTAAATCAGGTTTTGAATTTATTTCAAATTTAAATGACATAGGGAATACAAGGGAATGAATAAACTAATTAATACATATCTGGAGTAAATGTATAAATAAGTAAACCCACTATATACATTTATAAAGCACAAAGTTCTAGGAAGTAATCTTGCTCATCAGATTATAGCTCAAAGATTATGATGAATTTCAATCACAAATTCCAAGAATTCTAATCAGTTAATGTTCTACAGAAAAATAACCTGCAGTTCAAGTGCCTAGAAATAATATACCATTGGTATGTTTGACAAAATAGTGATAGAAAGCATAGAAATAAAGAGAAAAAAAGATTTAATAAAGACAGAACTGAAGTCTAAACATTTGGAATACTTTCATGCAAAAGCAAAGTTAATTCATTGTTTTGTCTTCAAAGACAAAATTAGGGAAAGAGAAAATTGAACACATTTTTCAGATGAACATGAGAATAGGCAGTGTAGCTTAGCTGATGAAATGTAACTTGTGAAAGGAGAGAGAACAATGAACACATTTTTCACTGGTGGCATGATTCTAATATTAATTTTAGGATAATATTTTGAAATGATGAAAAAGTGTTCAAATATCTAAGGTGGAAGCAAAACTCTAAAATGAATTGTTCTTTTATCAATGAATAAGTTAATACCAAGCAGATTTCACCCACCAGTCAAGCTCCTTCCCTCCCATCACTTACAGTTAATTTACTCTTACAAAGAATGTTTATATTTTAAAACTTAGAAAATACTAAAATTGAAAGAGGTACATGATACGTGAAAACCAGATTGAAGTTCATGAAGGCTCTGAAAGGAAAAGTAATATCCCTTAGGGTTTTTTTTTTTTTTTAGAATTGCTTTATAATGTAAAAGGTTTCATCCTAAGGAAAATGCAAAATTTCAATGGGACTGCTAAAGAAAGACTTTAAAACTTTAAGAATATCTAAATATTAAGTGAAAAGGTCAATGAGCTTTATGTTTTGAATTGTTAACAACAATGTATAGATCATAACTTGTTAATTTTCCAAGTAAAACATGTATTCTTGATATTCTTATTTTTAGGCTTTGTCTTGGAAGAGATTCTTCCATAGTTTATTAAAAGCTGTGCTAGTTCTTTAACATAAGCTATTCAATACAGATTAAGCTTTTCTTGATAATAGAGAATCATCACTAAATATTTATTTTTTTTATTTACTTACTAATTTTGGGCCATTATAATGGATTTTCTTTCAATCATAACCCATAAACTTTTACCTCTCTTGTACATAGTGAGAATTTCTATAACAGTTTATTTCCTCCTGCTTATCTTCTTCTGTTTGACTTGAGTAAACAAAGATACCAAAATTATAAAGTAAAGACCAGTACATTTTTAATTTTGATAAAGCAAAAGCCTGGTTCTAAATGAGAGATTAAGGTATCAACTTTGTTGATTCATTTATTTCACCTGTTGTTTTGTATTAGTGTCTATACTCAGTGAATTATTTAAAGACATATTTAAGTAGTTAGAAATATTATTCATGAATAAATGAATTCCAAAATTTTATTTAACTATTGCCTAGTTAAAATACTTAAATGTTTGGCTAGTTAATTTAACTATCATAAATGATTCAAATGATTGCCTAA
Organism: Bubalus kerabau; assembly: GCF_029407905.1. Lineage (NCBI taxonomy): Eukaryota > Metazoa > Chordata > Mammalia > Artiodactyla > Bovidae > Bubalus > Bubalus kerabau. The sequence goes on from NC_073624.1 coordinate 255,128,000, forward strand.
CCTATTATGTATTATAGAAAAAAAAGCCTCATTTTTAATTTGAATGATAATATACTAATTTAAAATTTAACACTGTATTATTTAACCCACTGTTAATAGGAATCTAACATTAACTGAACCATAATTATCCATGGTGCTTATTAAAAAATGCCAATATTGTAGGGGTTTTTGCCATACATTGACATGAATCAGCCATGGGTGTACATGTGTTCTGCATCCTAACCTCCTCTCACCTCCTTCCCCATCCCATCCCCCAGGGTCATCCCAGTGCACCAGCCCTGAGCACCCTGTCTCATGCATAGAACCTGGACTGGTGATCTATTTCACATATGGTAATATATATGTTTCAATACTAGTCTCTCAAATCATCCTACCCTCGCCTTCTCCCACAGAGTCCAAAAGTCTGTTCTTTACATCTGTGTCTCTTTAGCTATCTTGCATATAGGGTTATCATTACCATCTTTCTAAATTCCATATATATGCATTGATAAACTGTGTTGGTGTTTTTCTTTCTGGCTTACTTCACTCTATATAATAGGCTCCAGTTTCATCCACCTCATTAGAACTGATTCAAATGCATCATTTTTAATAACTGAGTAATCTTCCATTGTGTATATGTACCATAGCTTTCTTATCCATTCGTCTGCCAATGAACATCTAGGTTGCTTCCATGTCCTAGCTATTGTAAACAGTGCTGTGATGAACAATGGAGTACACGTGTCTCTTTCAATTCTGGTTTCCTCGGTGTGTATGCCCAGCAGTGGGATTGCTGGGTCATATGGCAGTTCTATTTCCAGCTTTTTTTTAAGGAATCTCCACACTGTTCTCCATAGTGGCTGTACTAGTTTGCATCCCCACCAACAGTGTAAGAGGGTTCCCTTTTCTCTGCATCCTCTCCAGGATTTATTGTTTGTAGACTTTTTGATAGCAGCCATTCTGAGTGGCGTGAGATGGTACCTCATTGTGATCTTGATTTGCATTTCTCTGATAATGACTGATGTTGTCAATGCATTTTTACAAATCTCCCTAAGATTGGGGTTGCTAGGTCACATGGTAGTTATATTCCTAGTTTTTTTGAAAGAACCTTCATACTTTTCTCCATAGGGGCCCTATAAATTTTCATTCCCACTAACAGTTTAGGAGGGTTCTCTTTTCTCTGCACCCTCTCCGGCATTTATTGTTTGCAGATTTTTTGATGAGGACCATTCTGAATGGTGTGAGGTGATACCTCATTATAGTTTTGATTTGCACTTCTCTTATAATTAGTGATGTTGATCATGTTTTCATATGCTTTTTGACCATTCGTATGTCTTCTATGGAGAAATGTCTATTTAGATTGTATGCCCACTTTTTGATTGAGTTGTTTCCTTTTTTTGATTGAGCTGTATGAACTGTTTGTATATTTTGGAGATTAATCCCTTGGTGGTTACTTCATTGGCAAATATTTTCTCCCACTCTGAAGGTTTTTTGTTTTGTTTATGGCTTCCTTAGTTGTGCAAAAGGTTTTAAGTGTACTTAGATCATATCTTATTTTTGTTTTTATTTTCATTATTTTAGGAGGTGGATCAAACACACATACACACACCCTGCCTGCCCCTACCCCCCCCCAAAAAAAAAAAAAACCAACTACCATATGATACAGCAATCTCACTCATGGTCATATACCCAGAGACCCCATAATATCAAAGGATATATGCACCCAAATGCCCATGGTGTCATTATTTACAATAGCCAGAACATAAAAGCAACATAAATGTCCATCAATAGAGGAATGGATATACAAGATGTGGTCATGCATACAGTGGAGTACATATATACAGTGAGGTATGTATTACTCATTGTGAATATATACTAAGTCACTTCAGTCGTGTCCAACTCTTTGTGGCCCTATGGACTGTAGCCCACCTCACTCCTCCATCCATAGAATTCTCCAAGCAAGAATACTAGAGTGGGTAAGCCATGCCCTCCTCCAGGGATCTTCCCGACCCAGGGTCGAACCGATGTCTCCTGTGGCTCTTGCATTGCAGATGGAATCTTTACTGCTGAGCCACTGGAGACGCCCTATATTACTCAGTACTTGGCCACTAAATGGAACAAAACAATGCCATTTCCAGCAACATGGATGGAGCTAAAGGTTGTCATACAGAGTGAGGTTAAGTCAGATAGAAGACAAATATCATATGATATTGTTTATATATGGACTCACTTAAAAAGGGTACAAATGAACATTTAGCAAACAAAAGTATAGTCATGGATGTAGACAAGAAACTTATCATTACCAAGGGGTAAGAAGGGAGGGACAAATTGATGTCTATACTCGATGATATATAAAATAGATAAAATGATAAGAATCTGCTGTATAGCACAGGAAACTATTCAATACTCTGTAATGTCTTATATGGGAAAAGAATCTAAAAGAGGAGTGGATATATGTATTATTGTTGTTGTTGAGTTACAAGTCATGTCTGACTCTTTGTGACCAGATGGAATGTAGCATGACAGGTTCCTCTGTCCTCCACTATCTCCTGGAGTTTGCCCAAGGTCATGTCCATTGAGTTAATGTACTATCTAACCATCTCATCCTTTTCCTCCCCCTTCTCCTTTGCCTTCAGTCTTTCCTAACATCAAGGTCTTTGCCAATATGTTGGCTCTTCACATCAGGGGGTCAATGTACTAGAGACTCATCTTCAGCAACAGTCCTTTTAGTGAATATTGAGGGCTGATTTCCTTTAGGATTAACTGGTTTGATTTCCTTGCAGTCCAAAGGACTCTCAAGAATCTTCTCCAGCACCATAATTCAAAAGCATCAATTCTTCGGAGCTTGGTCTTCTTTACAGTCCAACTCCAACATCATACATGACTACTGGCAATACCATTGTCAGCAAAGTGATGTCTCTGGTTTGTATTAATAATGCACTGTCTAGGTTTGTCATAGCTTTCTTTCCAAGGAGCAAGCGTCTTTTAATTTAATGGCTGCAGTCACTGTCCATGGTGATTTTGGAGCCCACGAAAATAAAATCTGTCACTACCTCCATTTTTTCCACCTCTATTTGCCCTGAAGTAATGGGACAGGATGCGTGGATCTTAGGCTTTGTAATATTAAGTTTCAGGCAGCTTTTTTACTCTCCTCTTTCACAGTCATCAGGAGGCTCTTTAGTTCCCTTTAGCTTTCTGCCATTAGAGTGGTATCATCTGCATATCTCAGGTTGTTGATATTTCACCCCACAATCTTGATTCCAATTTGTACTCTGTATATAATTCAAATAAGCATGGTGACAATATACAGCCTTAACATACACCTTTCCCAATTTTGAACCAATCAGTTGTTCCATGTCCAGTTCTAACTGTTACTTCTTAACTCGCATACAGATTTCTCTCCATGATCCAACAAATGTTGGCAATTTGATCTCTGGTTCCTCTGCCTCTTCAAAACTCAGCATGTACACTTGGAAGTCCTAGGTTCCTGGGCTCCTGCTGAAGCCTGGCTTGAAGGATTTTGTGCATAACTTTGTTACTATGGGCAATGAGTGCTCTTATATGGTAGCTTGAACATTCTTTGGCTTTGTTCTTCTATGTGATTAGAATGAAAACATCTTTTCCAGGCCTGTGGCCACTGTTGTATTTTTCATATTTGCTGACACATGGAGTGCAGCACTTTCACAGCACCATCTTTTTAGATTTGAAATAACTCAGCTGGAATTCTGTCTCCTCCACTAGTTTGTTCATTTTAATGCTTTCTAAGGTCCACTTGACTCCACACCCCAGGATGTTTGTCTCTAGTTGAGTGACCACACTACTGTGGCAATCTAGGCCATTAAGATAATTTGTGTACAGTTCTTCTGTGTATTCCTGCCACCTCTTCTAATCTCTTTTTGCTTCTGCTAGGTCCTTACACTTTCTGTCCTTTATTATGCTCATCTTTGCATGAAATATTCTCTTGAAATCTCTGATTGTCTAAAAGAGATCTCCAGTATTTCCCATTCTATTGTTTTCCTCTATTTCTTTGCATTGTTCAATTAAGAAGGCTTTCTTATCTCTCCTTGCTAATCTCTGGAAATCTACATTCAATTGAGTGTATCTTTTCCTTTTCTACTTGCCTTTTGCTTCTCTTCTTTTCTCAGCTATTTGTAATTTCTCAGATAACCACTTTGCCTTCTTACATTTCTTTTTCTTTAGGATAGTTTTGATCACTGTCTCCTGTTAATATTAGGGACTTCAGTCCATAGTTCTCAAGGCACTCTGTCTACCAGATCTAATCCCCAAATCTATCTGTCACTAGGTTACAGCCTGGGGTAGATTTTTTAAATTAATTAATTAATTTTAATGTAGAATAATTACTTTATGATATTGTGATGATTTTTGCCATACATCAACTCAAATTGACCATAGTTATACATGTGTCCTCCCCCGTCCAGAAACCCCATCCCACCTCCCTCTCCATCCTACTCCTCTGGGCTGTTCCAGCAAAGCCTTTGGGTGACTTGCTTGTCCCATCGAACTTACACCAGTCATCTGTAAGATTGCTGGGCGAAATATCAATAACCTCAGATATGCAGATGACACCACCCTTATGGAAGAAAGTGAAGAGGAACTAAAAAGCCTCCTGATGAAAGTGAAAGTGGGAAAAAAAGAAAGTGAAAGTGGAGAGTGAAAAAATTGGCTTAAAGCTCAACATTCAGAAAACAAAGATCATGGCATCCTGTCCCGTCACTTCATGGGAAATAGATGGGGAAACAGTGTCAGACTTTATTTTTCTGGGCTCCAAAATCACTACAGATGGTGACTGCAGCCATGAAATTAAAGACGCTTACTCCTTGGAAGGAAAGTTATGTCCAACCTAGATAGCATATTCAAAAGCAGAGACATTACTTTGCCAACAAAGGTCCAACTAGTCAAGGCTATGGTTTTTCCTGTGGTCATGTATGGACGTGAGAGTTGGACTGTGAAGAAGGCTGAGTGCCGAAGAATTGATGCTTTTTGAACTGTGGTGTTGGAGAAGACTCTTGAGAGTCCCTGGGACTGCAAGGAGATCCAACCAGTCCATTCTGAAGGAGATCAGCCCTGGGATTTCTTTGGAGGGAATGATGCTGAAGCTGAAACTCCAGTACTTTGGCCACCTCATGCGAAGAGTTGACTCATTGGAAAAGACTCTGATGCTGGGAGGGATTGGGGCAGGAGCAGAAGGGGAAGACAGAGGATGAGATGGCTGGATGGCATCGCTGACTTGATGGACGTGAGTCTGAGTGAACTCCGGGAGTTGGTGATGGACAGGGAGGCCTCGGGTGCTGCAATTCATGGGGTCACAAAGAGTCAGACACGACTGAGCGACTGAACTGAACTGAACTGAATATACATATTTCAATGATGTTCTCTCAAATCCTCCCACCTTCGCCTTCTCCCGCTGAGTCCAAAAGTCTGTTCTTTACATCAGTGTCTCCTTTGCTGTCTTGCATGTAGGATGATCGGTACCATGTTTCTAAATTCCATATATATCGCCTGGGTTGGTGGAGCCTGGTGGGCTGCCGTCTATGGGGTCTCACAGAGTCAGACACAACTGAAGCGACTTAGCAGCAACAGCAGCATACAGTATTTGTCGTTCTCTTTCTGACTTACTTCACTCTGTATAATAGGCTCCAGGTCCATCCACCTCATTAGAACTGATTCAAATGCATTCCATTTTATAGCTAAGTAATCCATTGTGTATATATACCATGAGTTCCTTACCATTCATCTGCTGATGGACATCTAGCTTGCTTCCATGTCCTAGCTATTGCAATAGTGCTGCAAAGAATGTTGGGGTACATGTGTCTCATTCAATTCTGGTTTCCTCAGTATGTATGCCCAGCAGTGGGACTGCTGCATCCTATGGCCGTTCTATTCCAAGTGTTTTTTTAAGTAATCTCCACACTACTCTCCATAGTGGCTATACCAGTTTGCATTCCCACCAACAGTGTAAGACATTTCCCTTTTTTTCCACATCCTCTCCAGCATTTACTGTTTGTAGAATTTTTTAAGATGGCCATTCTGACCAGTGTGAGATAATAGCTCATTGTGGGTTTGATATGCAATTCTCTATAAGGGGCGAAGTTGAGCATCTTTTCAGGTGTTTATTAGCCATCTATATGTCTCATTGGAGAAATGTCTGTTTAGGTCTTTTGCCCACTTTTGATTGGGTTGTTCCTTTTTATCTGGTATTAAGCTGCATGAGCTGCTTGTATATTTTGGAGATTAATTCTGTCAGTTTTTTCTTTTGTTATTATTTTATCCCATTTTGAGGGTTGTCTTTTCACCTTGCTTAGAGTTTCCATCATTGAGCAAAACCTTTTAAATTTAATTCGGTCCCACTTGTTTATTTTTGTTTTTATTTCCATTACTCTGGGAGGTGGTTCATAGAGGATCTTGCTGCGATTTATGTCAGAGAGTGTTCTGCCTGTTTTCCTCTAAGATTTTTAAAGTTTCTGGTCTTATATTTAGGTATTTAATCCATTTTGAGTTTATTTTGTGTATGGTATTAGAAAGCGTTCTAGTTTCATTCTTTGTAGTTGACCAGTTTTTCCAGCACCACTTGTTGAAGAGACTGTCTTTAGATTTTTAATATGCTGTGAGAACAAAGTGGAGGCTGCAAGTCAGTAAAGAAGCTAATTTTAGGTCTTGGATTCTAAAAGAAGAAATTTATCCAACATGGAAATAGAAACAGCAGGACCTAAGGACTGAAAAGAATGTAAAATATGAGGAGACTTAAGAGTTTGCATCCAACAACACAAAATGTTACAAAGAATTTGAGTATAATGCTGAATAAGATGGTCATTGAATTTGTTATAGTATTATTTGCTACCTTGAGAATATTTTTAGTAGACAAATTCAAAACCAGATTTTGAGACTCTGAGAAAGGGTAAAGAAACAGCAGCAACAAAAATTATTTATCTTTCATGTTACTGAGCAGCAATGGAAATAAAGACAAAATAGCAATTTATAAAATTAAGCAATCAAAGAGTAAGAAGAGTTTTACCTGTGTGTTTCTACTTTTACAAGTTCTTGATTAGCTGGTTTCCCTCCAATGCAACAGGTATATCCTACAAGGGGAAACATATTCCAATAGTTAAAATTGAAATTAGGGTTAGTATCAAAATTTTCAGTTGAATTCAGTTCAGTCACTCAATCACATCTGACTCTTTACAACCCCATGGACTGTGCACATCAGGCTTCCCTGTCCATCACCAACTCCCAGAGTTTACCCAAACTCATGTCCATTGAGCCAGTGATGCCTTCAAACCATCTCATCCTCTACCATCCCCTTCTTCTCTCTCCTGCCTTGAATCTTTCCCAGCAACAGGGTCTTTTCAATGAGTCGGCTTTTTGCATCAGGTGGCCAGAGTATTGGAGTTTCAGCTTCAACATCAATCTTACCAATGAACACTCAGGACTGTTCTCCTTTAGGATGGATTGGTTGGATCTCTTTGCAGTCCAAGGGACTCTCAAGAGTCTTCTCCAACCCCACAGTTCAAAAGCATCAATTCTTCTCTGTTCAGCTTTCTTTATAGTCCAACTCTCACATCCATACATGACCACTGGAAAAACCATAGCCTTGACTAGACAGACCTTTGTTGACAAAGTAATGTCTCTGCTTTTGAATATGCTATCTAGGTTGGTCATAACTTTCCTTCCAAGGAGCAAGTGTCTTTTAATTTCATGGCTGCAGTCACCATCTGCAGTGACTTTGGAGCCCCCAAAAATAAAGTCTGCCACTGTTTCCACTGTTTCCCCATCTATTTCCCATGAAGTGATGGGACTGGATGACATGATCTTTGTTTTCCGGATGTTGAGCTTTAAGCCAACTTTTTCACTCTCCTCTTTCACTTTCATCAAGAGGCTAAGCAAATCATGGTTCTAATTAACAATGATATTAATTTTAATTTTTTTTCTTAGATGCCTTTGGAGTATTTGACACAAATTATCACTTGTTTGCAAAAAGGTCTGGCATTTTAAAACAAGAAAATTCCAAGAATTTCCATAAGCAAATGTTTGTATCTAAGTAATATAAATGACTTCTTTTAAATTTTAATTGACCACATATATAATCAAATTTTCTCTAGATAATATGGTTTTAAGTTTGAAAGATTATATTAAAATGACAATAAACAAATGCATTGTACTGATCTGTAAAATGCACAATATTTCTCAGGCATCTGTCACCTGAACAGGTTTACACCATAGATTTGGAGAATGAATACCAAAGTCAAGAAAATAAAGATAGAGTAATACTTGTGGCAAGGTGAGATACAGAAGATGTCTGGAAGAAATGGGAATTAAAAACACAGGTGAGAGACTTTTAGTCCTAGAAAAACTGATGCTGAATTAACTTCTCTTGGTACAGGAGAGAAAAAAAAAAAAAAAAATACTGATATCTGGGATTTTTCCTATTGTCTAAACAACTCTTTGCTATTACCAAGCCATCTTCCTTTTTAAGTAGTCCAAGTAAGACTCTTTGTCTCTGCAAATGGCCAGCATCTTTCTTTGTATAGCAGTATGGTGCAAGTAGCAGTGGAGATGGTGGAATTCCAGTTGAGGTATATAAAAGCCTAAAAGATGATGCTGTTAAAGTGCTTCACTCAATATGCTAGTAAATCTGGAAAAGTAAGCAATGGCCACTGGACTGGAAAAGGTCAGTTTTCATTCCAATCCCAAAGAAAGGTAACATCGAAGAATGTTCAAACAGCAATACAACTGTGCTCGTTTCACATGCTAGGAAGGTAATGGCCAAAATCCTTCAAGCTTGGCTTTAACAGTACATGAAACAAGACAGAAGTACAAACTGAATTTATCAAAGGCAGAAGAACTGGGGATCAAATTGCCAACATTCGTTGGATCATAGGAAAAGCAAGAGAAGTTCAGAAAAACATCTACTTCTCCTTCATTTACTTCACTAAATCCTCTGTGTGGATCACAATAAACAGTGGGAAATTCTCAAAGATATGGGAATACCAGAACACCTACACCTTACCTGTCTCCTGAAAAATCTGTATGCAGGTCAAGAAGCAACAGTTAAAATGAGACATGAAACAACAGACTGGTTCCAAATTGGGAAAGAAATACATCAAGGCTGCATATTGTCACCCCGCTTGTTTAGTTTCTATCCAGAGTACCTCATGCAAAATGTCAGGCTGGATGAATCACAAGCTGGGATCAAGACTGCCAGGAGAAATAGCAACAACCTCAGATATACAGATGATACCATCCTAATGGCAGAAAGCAAAGAGAAACTAAAGAGTCTCTTGATGAAGGTGAAAAAGGAGTGTGAAAAAGCTGGCTCAAAACTCAACAATACCTGTGGCAGATTCATTTTGATATTTGGCAAAACTAATACAATTATGTAAAGTTTAAAAATAAAATAAAATTAAAAAAAAAAAACCTCAACATACTACTAACGCATATATATGGAATTTAGAAAGAGAGTAACAATAACCCTGTGTATGAGACAACAAAAGAGACACTGATGTATAGATCAGTCTTATGGACTCTGTGGGAGAGGGAGAGGGTGGGGAGATTTGGGAGAATGGCATTGAAACATGTATAATATCATGCATGAAACGAGTCACCAGTCCAGGTTCGATGTACGATACTGGATGCTTGGGGCTGGTGCACTGGGATGACCCAGAGGGAGGGTATGGGGAGGGAGGAGGGAGGAGGGTTCAGGATGGGGAACACAGGTATACCTGTGGCGGATTCATTTCAATATTTGGCAAAACTAATACAATATTGTAAAGTTTAAAAATAAAATAAAATTTGAAAAAAAGCTCAACATACAAAAAACTAAAATCATGCAATGTGCCCCCATCACATCATGCAAACAGATCAGGGAAAAATGGAAACAGTAGTAGATTTCCTTTTCTTGGGCAATCCTAAAGGAAAGCAACCCTGAATATTCACTGGAAGGATTGATGCTGAAGCTGAAGTTTCAGTAATTTGGCCACCTGATGTAAAGAGTCAATTCATTGGGAAAGACCCTAATCCTGCGAAAGATTGAGGGCAAAAGAAGAGGAGGGTGGCAGAGGACAAGAAGGTTAGATAACATCACCGACTAAATGGACATGAGTTTAAGCAAAATCTGAGAGATAGTGAAGGACAGGAAGACTGACATGCTGAAATGCATGGGGTCACAAAGAGTCAGACACAACTAAGTGACTGAACAATAAATTAATAAAATATATAAAGCTTACACTTTTTCTCCAGGTTGCAGTTTGTTTTATTTATAAAATGAAAAGCTTTAAAAAATGACCTCTAGGGATATTTCCAGGTCTAAAATAGTGTGATGTTAATTAAAAAACATAGTATTTTCACAGTATATTATCTTAAGAAGAAAAAAAATTCTGATCCATTTTTAGGTGGATTAAAATCAAAATACATTTTACTAATGGTGGTAGTTTAGTTGCTACATCATGTCTGACTTTTGTGACCCCATGGACGATAGCCCCCCAGGCTCCTCTGTCCATGGGATTTTCCAGGCAAGAATTCTGCAGTGGATTGCCATTTTCTTCTCCAGGGGATCTTCCCAACCCAGGGATCAAACCTGGGTCTCCTGCACTGCAGGAAGACTCCTTACCTACTGAGATACTCTTTAGGGATTTTTTTTTTTTTTACTAATAAACAATTATTTATTTGTATTTTTCTATATTAACTCCAGCACATTTAAATCATATGTTGAAATTCAATATATGACTTAAAGCTAGACCTCTGCATAAACTGGATTCTCCTCATGGGCCTCACTAGAAAAAATGAATTAAAAATTAATATTTTATAACATTATTAATACACATGTATCATTTAAGGCAGAGTACCAAAGTACATTGTTTCACTTACAAATTATCCCATTGATTTTACAAACATGAAAATGCAGTTTATAAAATTATTTGTGTACTGAACCCTTAATCCAAAGGGGGGCAAAGTCAATTTATTATCCCATCAGTGCTCTTAATTTAAAATATTTATTTCAACTTTGATGCTTAGTATATATCCTCTGTATCTGGTTCCTATTACTGCTATAACAAACCACCAAAACCTAGTGGCTTAAAGCAACAGACATTTGATTCTTTATGATTTTGGAGACCACAGTCAAAAATAAATCTTAGGAGGCAAAAATCAAAGTGCTAGCTGGATTGTTCCTTCAGAAGCTCTGGGGAGAATCCTTCCTCGACTCTTCCAGCTTCGGGCAAGTGTAGGCACTCTTTTTCAGTCCAGTCTCTGCCTCTGTTGTCACATGGCTGTCTTTTCTATCTCAAATATCCCTCTCAGTTCAGTTCAGTTGCTCAGTCGTGTCTGACTCTTTGCGACCCCATGGACTGCAGCACACCAGCCCTCCCTGTCAATCACCAACTCCCAGAGTATACTCAAACTCATATCCATTGCATCAGTGATGCCATCCAACTATTTTATCCTCTGTAGCCCCCTTCTCCTCCCGCCTTGAATCTTTCCCAGTTAGGGTCTTTTCCAATGAGTCAGTTCTTCGCATCAGGTGGCCAAAGTATTAGAGTTTCAGCTTCAGCATCAGTCCTTCCAATGAATATTCAGGACTAATCTCCTTTAGGATGGACTGGTTGGATCTCCTTGCAGTCCAAGGGACTCTCAAGAGTCTTCTCCAACACCACAGTTCAAAAGCATCAATTCTTTGGAGCTCAGCTTTCCTTATAGTCCAACTCTCACATCTATACATGACTATTGGAAAAAATATAGGTTTGACTAGACGGACCTCTGCTTGTATATTGTCACCTTGCTTATTTAACTTATATGCAGAGTACATCATGCAAAATGCTAGGCTGAATGAAACACAAGCTGGAATCAAGATTGCTGGGAGAAATATCAATAACCTCAGATTCGCAGAGGACAATACCCTTATGGCAAAAAGTGAAGAAGAACTGAAGAGCCTCTTGTTGAAAGTGAAAGAGGAGAATGAAAAAGTTGGCTTAAAGCTCAACATTCAGAAAACTAATATGATGGCATCTGGTCCCATCATTTCATGGCAAAATAGATGGGGAAACAATGGAAACAGTGAGAGACTTTATTTTGGGAGGCTCCAAAATCACTGCAGATGGTGACTGCAGCCATGAAATTAAAAGATATGTGCTCCTTGGAAGAAAAGCTATGACCAACCTAGACAGCATATTAAAAAGCAGAGACATTACTTTACCAAATATCCTTCTGGGTGCCTGTTACAAGAACACTTACAATTGGGACACACCTGTTCAATCCAGATGAGTCTCCACATGTCAAGGTCCTAACAAAATATACCTGCAAAGTCTGTAGTTAATTTTGAAATCAGGATGTGTGAATACTCGAAATTTGTTCTTATCTTTCAAATCATTTTAGCTATTTTGAGTCCCTTGAATTTCCATATGAATTTTAGGATCACATTTTCAATTTCTATAAAAACTTCCAACTTTGATTTTGATAAATATTATGCTGAATCTGGAGATCAAATTTGGGTTATTACATCTGGACAAATTTAAATTTTCTGACTAGTGATAATTGATTGTCTCCCTATTTACTTGTAGTTTTTAGAATCTAACTTTTACATTTTTTCTATTGATTTATTACCAAGTATTTTATTTCCTATTTTTATTGTTGCTGACCCTATTACAAATGGAATTGTCTTTTTCAATTTCACTTTCATATTTTTCCAACTCAAGTGTGAAAGTGAAAAGTGAAAGTAAAAGTGAAGTCACTCAGTCATGTCTAACTCTTTGCAGCCCCATGGACTGTAGCTCTCCAGGCTCCTCCAGCCATGGGATTTTCCAGCCAAGAATACTGGAGTGTGTAGCCATTTCCTTCTCCAGGGGATCTTCCCAACCCTGGGATTGAACCTGGGTCTCTGCATTGCAGGCAGACTCTTTACCATCTGAGCCACTGGGAAATTCCTCAAGTGTAGAGAAATACAATTTATTTTACATATTGATCTTATATTCTGAAAGCTTACTAAACTCACTTATTAATTGCAAGAGGATTTATTGGATTCCTAGGATTTTCTATCTATAAGTTTATATCATCTACAAATAGACAGTCTTAATTCTTTCTTCCTAACATGGATTATTTTCATTTCTTTTTTATTGCATGATTGTCCTATTTGGAAGAATAGTCAACACAATGTTCGATAGAAGAGATGAGGATGGACATCTTTTCCCTGTTCCTGATATTATGGAAAAGCCAATTCATAATGGCAATTGATGCTTTACTTTTCCTATCAATCCTTCCACACTTCTATAACCTGGTGTTATATAAAGGGAAATAGAGAAAACATTAGTCAGCTTTTATAAAATGTTATAGCAATTTGACAGAGTAATAAGGCCTGTTGACTCTAATAATAAAAAGATTTGTACATTGTATGCCTTTTATTTCATTTTACAAATAATTAATTTTATTGCATCATGAGAAATTGGAAATTAAAAACAAATTAACAAATAAGCAAAAACTTTCACTTCACCATAGGTAACCTACGAAGCACATCTCTAAATCTTTTCAACTTTTTAAAGAAACTGTTTTATAACTTCCCTTCTCTCCTCTACACTTTTAAACATCTTTCATGTTTTTGACCATCAGCTAATAATTTTGTTTCATACTTCACTGGGAAAATAGAAGGGAAAACCCATATATCTACCAACTTTCCTTCTTCTCTCCTCCCTCATCACATTCACTCACTTTCTAGCATCTGTGTCTCTGCACTATAACTTACCTTAAGATGAGTAAGCTTTCTATGCTCCTACCTAAGGACAGCCCCTTTATGCACACCTCCTTCTAAAATATGTGTATAATCAAACAACTTCCCACCAATTTTATAGTGAGCAGTCAGAGTTTTCCTTTTAAACATGACTATGTCAGTATTATGCTCAAATTTCCCAAAGTTCCAAATTCCCTTTTGTACTACATGCACCTTCCTCCCTTTGCTACAGTTATACTCAGTGTCATTCTGTCATTCTTAGAACTATGCAACCTCAGGTCAACTTTCTATAAACTCGGCCGAGGGTCATTTACTTTCAGATCCTTCATGGCTCACCTTTTCCCCTTCTTCATGTCTCTGCTTAAATGTCACTTCTGAGAGGAATACTTCACTGATGACTCCATTTAAAATTGAAAATCTCAGCACTCCCAGCTCCCCTTCATTGACTTGTTTTCTCCACATCACCATTGGAAAGAATATGTATTTTACTTTTTTATTTGTAAAGAATTTTTCTAGAAGCAGGAACCTCACTGTCCAGGTATACAGCAGAACAGAGAGCATCTCTTAAACAACAATTGATGAAAGGTGATGTATAATAGCCATTCCCATTGCCTCTCTCTTGAGATGTTTCTGGGATCTGTGCTCTAGTGTTTTACACAGACTCCTAGATTCTGTTTCTGTTTAATGTTTGCTGAATTGCTTTTTTTTTTTTTTAGATTCCACATATACATCAAATAATATAGTATCTGGGTTTTTCTGCCTGACTTATTTCACTTAGTCTAATACCTTCTGGGGCTTCCCTGGGGATGGTGGCTCAGAAGTCAAGAATCCACCTCACATTGCATAAGATGCTGGAGACTTGGGTTGGATCCCTGAGTTTAAAAGATCACTTGGAGAATGAAAAATGCTTTAGTATATTTTCTTCCAAACTGCGACTCATTGGAAAAGACCCTGATGCTGGGCATGAGAAGTAGGGAACGACAGAGCATGAGATGGCTGGATGGCATCACTGACTCAATGGACATGAGTTTGAGCAAGCTCCAGGAGATCGTAAAGGACAGGGAAGCCTGTTGCGCTACAGCCCATGAGGTTGCAAAGAATTGGGCATGACTGAGTGACTTAACAACAACTCACAATCTGAAGATATAGGAACTAAAGTGAGAAGACACCTGTCTCCACACACTGAAAACACTATGGAAAAATACATTCTATACTGAACAAGACTCTGATTAAAAAAAAAGTTATTGATACATAGCTATTACTGCCCCATAACTATTCTGCAATCTAGCTGAAAATCTGTCATCAGTTCTATTATTAGGGCTTGCTTCAGTTTGGGAAGTGTTTCTCTATGGCTCTCTGCTCTGCTGTATGGATTCTTAATTCCAGCTTCGGATTGGAAGGCCTTTCTTTTCCATTGGTAATGGCTCATTTTGCCACAGAGAGGCCTATACTTTTTAACTTTGCCTTAAAAAAGGGATATTTCTCACAGATAATTTTGCTGTAAGAAACTGGAGATGAATAAGAACTTTAAGTCTGAACCTGACATTTGTATTTTCTCTAAGGTTCTTGTCCTCTCTCCTGCCTGTGAAAATTTCAGACTCCAAAGAATTACTTTCTTTTTTTTTTTAACTGTCCCTCTTTTATTCCAAACTAGTGGTGCTTGTACCAGTAAAATTATTTTAAACGTGTTTTGAGTTTCCTGTGAATGGTATCGATGTTTACTCCATTAGATAAAAGCCACATCTATTAATGGAAATCTCTTCCAGGCTGTCCTTGTCTTTGTTATTGCTTCTTTATCAGGACTCCTATTCAGCTACATCTTTAGCATTCTCAGAAACTGTATTGCTTAATACAAAAAAATGTGATGTACACTTTTGAAATCCATAAAGGTTTATTTTCTAACTTAAAAGTATAGTGTTTTTTTTTTTTTTTCCATAAAGTGCTAGAGGGTAAATATTTTAAGTTTGTAGGCCATATAGTCTCTGTCACAGGTATTCAACTCTACCGTTGTAGCACAACAGCAGCCAAGGATAGTATGTAAACAAATGGACATTCTATGTTATATAAAACTGTTTACAAAATTCAGGGTCAGCCTACTTGTGGCAGTTTGCCAACTTTTGATTCAACAACCAGGTTATCTATTATACTTTTGATACCTTAAAAAGGATATTCCTTTCAGAGATTTTTCTGGAAGCAGCTAGGGATTTGTAAGAGTTTTATTTTTAAAACAAGTCCTGACTCATTATATTTTTCCAAACTCTTTTCAAAAACAGTTATTTTGCATTACTTCATCTTTTTCTTTTCACATTTTATCATGGACAACTAGAGTACCAGTTACTACATAATGCATTTTATTTGAAAATCTTCCCAGCCAGACCCATGAACACAATAAGTACCCTTTGTATGTTCCACAACATACAGGTGACAGTAATCACAAACTTTGCACTACAGTATATGTAGAGTCCGCTTTGTTTCCTGATAATAGTTTCCCCAATGTAATACAAGCTATCTCCCATAATCTCTTTTAGGTGCTTCCCATTTCCCCTAATACTCTACCTAAGCTTCTTACACCATTTACTAATAGTCTCCTTGAGAATCTTACACCTTTTGTCTATCTTGTCTTAAGATAAATTACATAATTTAGCTTTTTGTTGTAACATTACACCAATTTTGGTATCATATTCTGACTCTGCTACGTGTTGCTGAACAACAGATTGCCTTCAAATCTGATGCCTTAAAGCCACCAAATATTTTAATATAGTTCATTTATTTTGTTGGGTGAAAATTGGACCAGGATTATTTTTCAGTTCCATTTGGAGTCATGGTGTCAATGGGTGTTAGTCAATTGGAAACTAGATTGTTCCGAATAATATATGGCATTTTGGCAGAGGTGCCTGAAAGACTAGACTTAAGCTACTTTCTCTCTCTCCACTTAGTCTCAGGGACGCTCTACATGGCTTCTTGAGCAGGTATTCAGATTCCTTACTAAAAAGTCAGAACTCCAAGAACCCAAGGCAGAAACTTACAGTCCTTACAAATCCTAGATATGGATTTAGCTTATTACTAAACAAGTGTGTATCACTCACACTATCTTATATTTTAAGCTGGTTTTAGAAAAGGCAGAGGAACCAGAGATCAAACTGCCAACATCCACTGGAACATTGAAAAAGCAAGAGAGTTCTAGAAACACATCTATTTCTGCTTTATTGACTATGCCAAAGCCTTTGACTGTGTGGATCAGTCATAAACTGTGGAAAATTCTGAAAGAGATGGGAATACCAGACCACCTGACCTGCCTTTTGAGAAACCTATATGCAGGTCAGGAAGCAACAGTTAGAACCGGACATGGAACAACAGACTTGTTCCAAATAGGAAAAGGACTACTTCAAGGCTGTATATTGTCACCCTGCTTATTTAACTTATATGCAGAATACGTCATGAGAAACACTGGGCTGGATGAAGCACAAGCTGGAATCAAGATTGCCAAAAGAAATATCAATAACCTCAGATATGCAGATGACACCACCCTTAGGGCAGAAAGTGAAGAGGAACTAAAGAGCCTCTTGATGAAAGTGAAAGAGGAGAGTGAAAAAGTTGGCTTAAAGCTCAACATTCAGAAAACGAAGATCATGGCATCCGGTCCCATCACTTCATGGGAAATAGATGGGGAAACAGTGGAAAGAGTGTCAGACTTTATTTTTTGGGGCTCCAAAATCACTGCAGATGGTGACTGCAGCCATGAAATTAAAAGACACTTACTCCTTGGAAGGAAAGTTATGACGAACCTAGACAGCATATTGAAAAGCAGAGACATTATTTTGCGAACAAAGGTCCATCTAGTCAAGGCTATGGTTTTTCCAGTGGTCATGTACGGTTGTGAGAGTTAGACTATAAAGAAAGCTGAGCACCAAAGAATTGATGCTTTTAAACTGTGGTATTGGAAAAGACTCTTGAGAGTCCCTTGGACTGCAAGGAGATCCAACCAGTTCATCCTAAAGAGAACAGACCTGGGTGTTCTTTGGAAAGACTGATGCTAAAGCTGAAACTCCAATACTTTGGCCACCTCATGCGAAGAGTTGACTCATTGGAAAAGACCCTGATGCCAGGAGGGAATGGGGGCACGAAGAGAAGGGGACGACAGAGGATGAGATGGCTGGATGGCATCAACGACTCTATGGACATGAGTTTGGGTAAACTCTGGGAGTTGGTGATGGACAGGGAGGCCTGGCATTCTGATTCATGGGATCACAAAGAGTCAGACAAGACTGAATGACTGAACTGAACTGAACTGGACTGATCCTATATTTGTCAAAGCAATCATGAGCCAGCCCAAATTCAAAGATGGAGAATATGGACGCTGTCTCTCAAAGGAAAAATTATTAAAGGAGTTAGCAGTCATTTTTAATTCAACACAGTTCTAACATGCAGGTAGAAGAACTGTCATATATATACAATAAAACTTCAAAATATTCAAATTAAATGTATTACATGTATTCAAATTACATGTCACTTTTAAAATATTAATCACCCTTCTTTGGTATGTGGCTCTCTGATAATCTATTACAATTTGTTTTATTTATATTATGCAAAATAGATAAAATATGCATAGACCATTTCACCATAGCTGTGTTTATGGGTGGTGGTAGCATAATTTAGTTTTTCATAAATTTATGCTCATTTTTATTTATATCATAAAATCTGGAAGGAGTAGAAGATCAATAATTAATATGATATTAAAATCTATTTTTTTATAAACCTCTATATATGGGACCTAAAAAACACAGTCTATTTTCTATTATCCTGTGTTAGTGAATCAATGCACATACAAATATATGACTGGAGCAAACAAAGTGTTGAAAGCTAAATCACTTTATAGAGTAGACTGGTTACTATTGAATTTCTGAAAGAAGAATGAGTTGTAGTAGTCCATGAAACATGAAATAATAGGGTAGAGTGAAATGAAAACTATTTATGTAATGCCTAGGAACTTAGAATAAAAGCTATTTCTAATATTCAGTTTCTGATTTATCCTTATCCTGAAATAACAACCCCATTTAGTATAAAACCTATAGTAAACTGGGCTATAGCATACTGATAAGTCAGAAAGAACTGTCAAGGCATTATTTTATCATTTAAGCTATATCCTTCCATTGTATATATTCTGAGGACTTATTGAACTAACCTACCTTAACAAACTGAAAAATTCTTAAAAAGATGGGAATACCAGACTACCTTACCTGCCTCCTGAGAGATCTGTATGCAGGTCAAGAAGCAGCAGTTAGAACTGGACATGGAACAACAGACTAGTTCCAAATCAGGAAAGGAGTACGTCAAGGCTGTATATGGTCACCTTGCTTATTTAACTTATATGCAGAATACATTATGTGAAATGCTGGGCTGGATGAAGCACAGGCTAGAATCAAGATTGCCAGGACAAATATCAATAACCTCAGATATACAGATGACACCACCTTTATGGCAGAAAGTGAAGAGGAACTAAAGAGCCTCTTGATGAAAGGGAAGAGGAGAGTGAAAAAGTTGGCTTAAAATTCAACATTCAGAAAACTAAGCTCATGGCATCTGGTCCCACCACTTCATGGCAAATGGATGGGGAAACAATAGAAACAGTGACAGACTTTATCTTTTTGGGCTCCAAAATCATTGCAGGTGGTGACTACAGCCATGAAATTAAAAGATGCTTACTCCGTGGAAGAAAAGCTATGATCAACCTAGATAGCATATTAAAAAGCAGAGACATTACTTTGCCAACAAAGGTCTGTCTGGTCAAAGCTATGTTTTGTTTTGTTTTTCCCAGTAGTCATGTATAGATGTGAGAGTTGAACTATAAAGGAAATTGAACACTGAAGAATTGATGCTTTTGAACTGTGGTGTTGGAGAAGACTCGAGAGTCCCTTGGATTGCAAGGAAATCCAACCATCCATCCTAAAGGAAATCGGTCCTAAATATTCACTGGTGCTGAAGCTGAAATTCTAATACTTTGTCCACCTGATGCAAAGAACAGACTCCTTGGAAAAGACCCTGATGCTGGGAAAGATTGAAGGCCAGAAGAGAAGGGGATGACAGAGGATGAGATGGTTGGATGGCATCACTGACTCGATGGACATGGGTTTGAGCAAACTCTGGGAGTTTGTAATGGACAGGGTGGCCTGTCATACTGCCATCCATGGAGTTGCAAAGAGTCAGCTACAATTGAGTGACTAAACTGAACTGAACTTTCTTAAAAAGCTCACAAGACAGTTATTAAGGTGTTTGAAACTGATTTGTTAAAAATATTATTTGTACATCTTTCAGCCAATGAATATACATGTTGAGATATTATTTAGGGATATTGTCAGACATAAGGGGGCAAAGATAAATATAATAATCATGCCACTTTAAAAAGATTTTCAGATAAGAACACAAGTGCTATAATGAAACAAATTATTTAATAAATTTCAACATTAGATTGAATATATTCTCTATATATCTGTATCAAATTAATGTGCTACTATAATTTGTAAGGCTTACATTTGGTTTCTAAGATTCAAATTTCATCAATATATATTTCATATTACATAATTCAGAAAATAGAAATCTTTAAGAAAGACTTAGCTGCTTGTTACCTTATGGAGGTTCAGCAAAAGCGTACTGATTAATATGTCTGTAGAGATGCCAATAAGTGTCCTCTGATAAATCTAATTATTACCATTTTAAATAAATGGCTCATTCATCAGCCTTTGTATATCCTGGATCCTTCTGTGCACATGTTAGAGAAAGATAATCAAGCAGTTCTTGGAACAAACAAACTAGCTCATTTTGGCTAGCTTTGTAATCAGAAAAAAAAAAAAAAAGAAAAACACTGGGTAAGAAAAATCAAAGGTTCTCGACTAAAAGGAATTTCCAAATCTAGTAAAAAAAAAAAAAAAAAAAAAAAAAGCCCTAGTATTACAATCAGTAGATAAAATGTATATATTTTAATTCAATCACATTTACATGCTTTGGATTAATTTTTAGCTTTTTATTCAGCTCATGTGCTGAATATTGTATTGCTTCAATATTGTTTAATCTAATCAAAGATAGACAACCTAAATTAAAAGGTTTTATATTAAATGTGCTATGTTTCAAAGCCAGTGATTACTATCTCTTCCACCAAATGACAAATTCTAAATCTGAAGAAATAAAAAAAATGTATTTACATCTATATCTGTCCTCTGTCTACCTATCTACCTATAATTTGGAAGAGCTCTATTAAAATAAACACTTGTTTTTTGTTTTTTTTACTTCTCATACATGTAATAAAGCAGTGTATTGTATAAAATATTTTTGAAATAACTGTTAAATATATTTAGTATTCATAAATCATGGGTGATTGAACAAATATACATATGCATGCCAAGAGTAATTTAATGTTGAGTTACAATAACTTGAATCTGTCAAAATTAATGCTCCAAAATTTAAAAGTTGCCTTCTATGTTAATTTCTCTCAATGAGCTCTTTCCCAGTACTTTCCAGATGAGAGAAAATAAAATACTGAAGAGGTGATATTGGGATAACCTGAAATAGTAATATAACTCAGAGAATAAAAGCTGAAAGGAGGTGATAAATTACAAAAGACATAATAAAAAGTACAACATAACTGTAACCCAGGGAATTGAATCTAATATCAAGTATCTAATAACACCTGTCCACACCTGCCCTTATTCAGAAAAATATTACAAAATGGTGAATATATACTTCACAGACTCAGGGTTATTAATGTATGAGCATAATTCTAGGTAATTGCTTTATGAAAATGTCTTCTATTAAATAAATGTTTCCTTAATTTTAGAGAGAATGCAAATTTTTCATTCATATATATACATCTGACTTTCAAATTATCCTTTTTTTTTAATCTTTGCCATATGTCTCTATGAACAAAGCTAGTGGAAGTGATGGAATTCCAGTTGAGCTATATTAAATCCTAAAAGATCATGCTATGAAAGGGCTGCACTCATTATGCAAGTAATCTTGGAAAACTCGGCAGTGGCCACAGGACTAGAAAAGGTTGGTTTTCATTCCAACCCTTAAGAAAGCAATACCAAAGAATGCTCAGTCTACTGCACAATTGCACTCATCTTACACACTAGTAAAGTAATGCTCAAGATTCTCCAAGCCAGCTTTCAACAATACGTGAACTGTGAAATTCCAGATGTTCAAGCTGGTTTTACAAAAGTCAGAGGAACCAGAGATCAAATTGCCAACATCTGCTAGATCATTGAAAAAGCAAGATAATCCCAGAAAACCATCTATTTCTGCTTTACTGACTATGCCAAAGCCTTTGTGTGGATCACAATAAACTGTGGAAAATTCTGAAAGAGACGGGAATACCAGACCACCTGATCTGCCTCTTGAGAAATTTGTATGTAGGTCAGGAAGCAACAGTTAGAACTGGACATGGAACAACAGACTGGTTACAAATGGGAAAAAGAGTATGTCAAGGCTGTATATTGTCACCCTGCTTATTAAACTTATATGCAGAGTATATCATGAGAAATGCTGGGCTGGATGAAGCACAAGCTGGAATCAAGATTGCCAGGAGAAATATCAATAACCTCAGATATGCAGATGTATATATGCATGAGATATGCACCTTTATGGCAGAAAGTGAAGAATAAGAGAGCTTATTGATGAAAATGAAAGGGGAGAGTGAAAAAGTTGGCTTAAAGCTCAACATCCAGAAAACTAAGCTCATGGCATCTGGTCCCATCACTTCATGGCAAAAATATGGGGAAACAGTGGAAACAATGTCAGAGTTTATTTTGGGGGGCTCCAAAATCACTGCAGATGGTGACTGCAGCCATGAAATTAAAAGACACTTTCTCCTTAGAAGAAAAGCTACAACCAACCTGGACAGCATATTAAAAACCAGAGACATTACTTTGCTAACAATGGTCTGTCTAGTCAAGACTATGCTTTTTCTAGTATCAAGTATGGATGTGAGAACTGGACTATAAAGAAATCTGAGCACTGAAGAATTGATGTTTTTGAACTGTGGTGTTGGAGAAGACTCTTGAGAGTTCCTTGGACTGCAAGGCAATCCATCCAGTCCATCCTAAAGGAAATCAGTCCTGAGTGTTCATTGGAAGGACTGATTTTGAAGCTGAAACTCCAATACTTTGGCCACCTGTTGGGACGAGCTGACTCACTTGAAAAGACCCTGATGCTAGGAAAGATTGAAGGTGGGAGGAGAAGGGGACAACAGAGGATGAGCGGTTGGATGGCATCATCAACTCAATGGACATGAGTTTGAGTAAACTCCGGGAGTTGGCAATGGACATGGAGGCCTGGCGTGCTGCAGTCCATGGTGTCGCAAAGAGTCAGACACGACTGAGAGACTGAACTGAACTGAACCATATATCTACTATTTTGACATGAGCAATGTACTGCATAGATCAATGTCTCTTTCAAATTTATATACTCCTTTAGTATTACATATATGTGTGTATACACACACATAAATATATATGTGTATATATATATATATATATGCCTATCCAGACATGGACTGATGTGCTGCAATCTGTGGGGTCACAGAGTCAGACACCACTGAGCAACTGAACTGAACTGAACTGATGTGCCTATCATATATAACTGCTTAGATACAGATACATGTCTTGAGATATATAATTTCTCAACATATAACCTAAGGACCAACCTGCTGAGAGTGGCTTCTGTTTCTGACCAAAGGATATTAGCGTAGATGAACTGAAATTTTCAAACTTTGTGTTATAGATGTTATCATTCAAATCTTGCATTATTCATATGCTATATATGTCATAGAATAAATTCTGAAAAATGTTTTTGAATGCCTATCTTTCTCATGTAGACTGCAATATGGGAATACAAATGTGTTGCCACTTTTGTAATGTTTAAATTGAATCTATTACATTATTTTATCTCCTGTGATTCTATTATTTCACTTTTTCAGATTTTTTTGATCCTTTGATATTAGTACTATTTTTGTGTATTTTAACAGTGCCGTTTGCAATCAATAAATTCCCAGCAGCCGTTTGCCTGCTGTCCTCTAACAAATCATTTTAAAGGGTTTGTAAGAGTTATTGCTACATTTCTTTCAGGAATAGACTGGTTTTTTTTTTTTTGTCTTTGAGTCAACTTCCTGACCCAGGGTTCTAACCCAAATCTCCTGCATTGGAAGTGAATTCTTTACCTAATGAGCTACCAGAGATACCCAATCTCATTATAAATAATCATAATTACCATGTAGCTAGCATCCTAAGACTTTGTAAAAACAAACAAACAAACAAAACTTACCACTACGCTTCTTTTTTTAGCTCAAATAAGTATTTATAGGGCTTACTACATGGCTCTGTGGTAAGGAATGTGCCTGCCAATGTAGGAGAAGTGGCTTTGATCCCTGGGTCAGAAAGATCCTCTGGAGAAGGAAATGGTAATCCACTCCAGTATTCTTGCCAGGGAAAGCCCATGAACAGAGGAGTTTGGTGGGCTATAGCCCACGGGGTCACAAAATAGTTGGACATTACTTAGCGACTATGCAGATGACACCACCATTATGGCAGAAAGTGAAGAGGAACTAAAAAGCCTCTTGATGAAAGTGAAAGAGGAGAGTGAAAAAGTTGGCTTAAAGCTCAACATTCAGAAAACGAAGATCATGGCATCCAGTCCCATCACTTCATGGAAATAGATGGGGAAACAGTGGAAACAGTGTCAGGCTTTTTTTGGGGGGGCTCCAAAATCACTGCAGATGGTGATTGCAGCCATGAAATTAAAAGACACTTACTCCTTGGAAGGAAAGTTATGACCAACCTAGATAGCATATTGAAAAGCAGAGACATTACTTTGTCAACAAGGTCCGTCTAGTCAAGGCTATGGTTTTTCCAGAGGTCATGTATGGATGTAGAGTTGGACTGTGAAGAAAGCTGAGCACTGAAGAATTGATGCTTTTGAACTGTGGTGTTGGACAAGACTCGTGAGAGTCCTTTGGACCACAAGGAGATCCAACCAGTCCATTCTAAAGGAGATCAGTCCTGGGCGTTCATTGGAAGGACTGACGCTAAAGCTGAAACTCCAATACTTTGGTCACCTCATGTGAAGAGTTGACTCATTGGAAAAGACTGATGCTGGGAGGGATTGGGGACAGGAGGAGAAGGGGGTGACAGAGGATAAGATGGCTGGATGGCATCACTGACTCTATGGATATGAGTCTGAGTAAACTCCTGGAGTTGGTGATAGACAGGGAGGCCTGGAGTGCTGCGATTCATGGAGTCGCAAAGAGTCGGACACGACTGAGACTGACCTGAATTGAACTGAAACAACAAAAGTATTCCATTGCATGGATACACATTCATTCTATCGTTGATGAACAGTTGGGTTGTTCCCAATTTTCAACTACTAAATAAAACTGATATTAACATTTGGGTATATGTTTTTGTCTAAATATGTGTTTTATTTTCCTTTCTTTGGAAAAAATACAAAGGAGTGGAAAAGCTCCATCTCTAGGCAGATGGCTATTTATGAGTTAGACATTTTACCTAAGTAGCTGTGCAATTTTTATATTCCCATTAGAAGTGTTCAAATTTTTATATCTTTGACAACATTTAGTATCATGAGTCTTTCATTCTAAACTTTCTTAAAAGTATTTAATTGTATCTACTTACATTTTTAATTTGTATTTCCTGTGTAACTAATGATGTAAGAGTCCTTTTGTGAGCTTTTTATCCAATCTTACATTGTCATTGTTAAATTTTGTTAATGCTTTTAACTGTAACATTTGTTAATTGTAAAAGTACATAATTTTTTTCACCTCTTTCTAGAGAGTTAAGGCCCAAGTCTTTTTCACAGAAAAATTCCAAATAATTAATTTACATATTCTTCCTTCCAGGACTTGGAGCCCATTTCCCCTTCTTTTGTTCTTTTGAGCATTGGCTGGGCTTAGTAACACTTCAAACAAACAGAAAGGTTGTGGGGATAACTAATAACAATTTCAGAGGAAAAATATGGCAAATGCAACCTTACCCAAGTAATTGAGCTTATCATAATTTGTTATAAAAAGTGTTGATGTTTCCCATAATATAATGCAGTAAGGAAAGCACTCCTCTCCTATAATATTCTTGCCCAAAGACCATAACTCCTGTCTACTCATAGGAAAGCATCAGATAAATCTGTATTGAGAGACAGTCTATGCAATACCTTACACAATCTATTTATTCAAAATTGGTAAGGATTCATTTTGATATTTGGCAAATCTAATACAGTTATGTAAAGTTTAAAAATAAAATAAAATTAAAAAAAAAAAAAAAAAAAAAAAGAATAAGGAAAAATTAAATAAATGTCATTAATTGAAGGAGAAAAAGGAGCTAAGGAGTCATGAAACGTAAATTCAATTTGCAACCTGAATTGTATCCTGAAACAGAAATAAGGACTTTTTTAGCCAATAGTACTAAAATTAATTTCTTAGTGTTGATAAGTAAATCACTATTCAATAAGATATTAACATTAAGGGAAACTGAGGGAAGATATGCAGAAATATTCTGTGTTGTTGCTGCTCTATCTAAAATTATTTCAAAATAAATGTGTCTTAAATATGTTAAGTAAAGTTTAACTGTTTTTATCCACTTATTACTAAGCTGCAATAGTTTTTTTATGTAAGCTTAATGCAAGTCTTTTTTCAGACATGTATGTTGCTGTTACTGCTAATTTGCTTCAGTCGTGTCTGACTCTGTGAGACCCCATAGACGGCAGCCCACTAGGCTCCTCTGTCCCTGGGATTCTCCAGGCAAAAATACTGGAGTGGGTTGCCATTTCCTTCTCCATGTATATGTCTCCATGTATACATGTCTCCATGTATATGTCTCCATGTATACATGTCTCAGACATGTATATCAGTGACTAAATTTCTTTCTTATAAAGTTAAAATTTGTTAGTTTTTATCATTAAAATAAATAAAGAGGAAACAGTATTTTTAAAGATACACACACTAATGAATCTTAAGTGTTTTCTTTATAAAATAAAATTATTAGCTTTTTACATATGTGTGATGGACTTTCCATACTGTAGCAATTCATGAAAACTAATTATATAACTTAAAAGGACAGGAACAAGTCAGTTTTTAATATTAATTAATTTATTATTTTTGAATCCTTAAGTTTTTATTATTATCTGCATTCTCCACAGTATTTTAAACCATGGTAAACCTATTATGCAAGATTTTATTAAATTCTATATCATTTTCTTGCAACAAAACTAGTATCTGAATTAAAATTAAAAAAATAAATTTTCACATTTTAGAGACTTTGATATTAAAAATTATTTTGAACTGAGTTATAAAATCATTTATATATATTTGTTTTTAAATAATTATAAAATATAAAAAGTAAAATTTTATTGGAAGGGCATTTTGTAATGAGCTAAACAGTTTATAGGGTTCAGGATTCAGCCTTAATTTTTTTACTTTTTAAGATATAAATGCTTAGATCTGAGAATAGAAGGTCTTTATAACTGAAACTTTTCTGATTATTTTCTGTATGAAGCAAACTACTTAAAAATTTAGAAATTTAAAGAACCATGCATTATGTCCTATAATCCTGTGGCTTGACCAGAAAGTTCTGCTTTGTGTGTTATCAGTAAGGTGCTATGTTGGTTAGAAGGTCTGAATTCCTCATTCAAGTATTTTGCAGTCTGTGAAGCTGAGTTGAGATTGTCAGTTGGATTCTCTCTTCTCTTCCATGGGAGCTTCTCTATTTGGCTGCTTACACTTGCTTCCACTGTGGTAGTGCATGTGTGCACAAAGTCGCTTCAGTCATGTGTGACTCTTTGTTACCCTTTGGACTGTAGTCAGCCAGGCTCCTCTGTCCATGGGTTGCCATATCTTTTTTCAGGGGATCTTCTTGACCCAGGGATCAAACCTGAGTCTCCTTTGGCTCCTGAATTGCATGCAGATTCTTTACCGCTGAGCCACTGGGGAAGCCAAGCTAAAGAAGTAAAAGCTGCGTATCTCTTAGGGCTTCCTATTCTTTACTACTGGTAAAGAACCTGCCTGCCAATGCAGGAGATATAAGAGACATGGGTTCCACCCATGGGTTGGGAAGATCCCTGGAGGAGGGTATGGCAACCCACACCAGTATTCTTGCCAGGAGAATCCCACAAACAGAGGAGCCTGACAGGATATAGTTCATGGAGTCACAAAGAGTCAGACATGACTGAAGAACTAATACACACACACACACACACACAAGATATCTTATATGCTTTTATGAAATCTTATTTTTGTAGTGTATTTCATTTAACAGGATATATAAATAGTATATTCTTATCAAGGCTGGGAAAATTTTAATTCTGATAGATCTAAGGGGAATAAAAAACATAATAGACACAAAAACAACAATTGTATATCATCATCATGCCATTATTATAATGTCATGGATCTAATACTATACCAATCGCTTCAGATGCAACCATTTATCAAATCCTAATAATGACCCTATATAGAAGGGGATATTACTTCACTACATAGTAGATGCTGAAACTAAATCTTAGTGAGAATCATCAGTCTCCCTAAAATCACACAGACTGTAATGGTGGTGATGTGCCTTTGGAGCTAAATATTCTCCATGGCCAAAGGACTAGAGTAAGGGAACCCTAACACAGACATGAGGGGAATTTCAAACTCTTAGTTCAAACTCAGGTAATGGATGGTCTGATCTATCAGCAATAGTGGTGTCAGGTTGGACCTGGCTCTCTTAGCCCCTGCTGCATAACTGGGTCCTAGTAGGTGGTCTTATCTGCCTGCAGTGGCAGCAGCAAAGTGCCAGTACCTGCTTCTCCACAAGTGGATTACCTGCAGGTGTTCAGATTCATAAGCAACAACACAGCACTGAAGTCTGGCTATTCCAGAATTTTTCCACAATCAGGAAATAGGACAGGGAAGTTGAGGGTGGAGGCGTAGAATGCAGTGTCCCATATACTCATATCTACAAGAGCAGTAAAACCCCATGACTCCTTAACATACACTCAATGACTTAAGGAAACCCAGGCCCAGTGGCTTTTGTGCCATCTACCCAGAGAACACAACCTAGCAACAGATGATATCCCATGGAAATAACTTCTACCCTCACAGATCACACCAGTAGGAGCTGCTGCTGCTACTGCGGCTAAGTCACTTCAGTCGTGTCCGACTCTGTGTGGCCCCAGAGACGGCAGCCCACCAGGCTCCCCCATCCCTGGGATTCTCCAGGCAAGAACACTGGAGTGGGTTGCCATTTCCTTCTCCAATGCATGAAAGGGAAAAGTGAACGTGAAGTCGCTCAGTCATGTCCGACTCTTAGCGACCCCATGGACTGCAGCCTACCAGGCTCCTCCATCCATGGGATTTTCCAGGCAAGAGTACTGGAGTGGGGTGCCATTGCCTTCTCCCCAGTAGGAGCTAAGTGCGGTCTAAGAATCAAAAGCATCAGGGTAATGAAGTAGGCAATATTATAGCAAACACTCAGAAAACCAAACTATCATTGAAACTGATATCCACAAAAGTAGGCTAAAACTTCTAAGCTAAACCTAAACAGAATAACAACCTGTTGAAGATATTTAAGTAAATTTAAGATTTAGATAGAATTGAGAGTCTCCTTCTATAATAACCAGAATGTTTAGGATATAACTGAAAATTACCTGTTTATACCAATAACCAAGAACAGTATAATTTGAATGATAAAAGACAACCAACAGATGTCAATACCAAAATAAAGCAGATGCTGGAATTATCTGACAAGAATTTTAAGCAGCTGTCATTAAAATATTTCAGGGAATAGTATTCAGACATTAGAAAGAAGAAAATTATGCAATCTGTGACAAGATGAATAGACCTTGAGAACATTATTCTAGGTGAAAGAAGTGAGAGAAAGACAAATATTGTAACTTTACCTGTGATTGAGGAGATAGGACAACACTGTGATTACAGTTAAAAATAACACTATCATATACTTAAACATTGTTTAGAGTTATTCTTAAATATTCTTATCATCAAAATGATAGCTATGTGACCTAATACACTAACTCTACACTCTTAATCACAGTGTGATATAAATTTATCAAATCAACACCTTGTTGATCTTAAAAGTTACAAAATCTGTGTAACAATTACAGCTCAATAACTGGAAAAAGATGCTTCAACATCAATTACAAGTGCTCTTGAAAGAAATTTATCCATTCATTTGCTGATGGACATCTGGATGCTTGGGGCTGGTGCACTGGGACGACCCAGAGGGATGGAATGGGGAGGGAGGAGGGAGGAGGGAGGAGGGTTCAGGATGGGGAACACATGTATACCTGTGGCGGATTCATTTTGATATTTGGCAAAACTAATACAATTAAGTAAAGTTTAAAAATAAAATAAAATTGAAAAAAAAAGAAATTTAAACATTAGAATATCTCACAAATAAATTGAAATTATAAAAAAGGAACTAAACATAAAATATGTAAATTTAAACTGAATTTTAAAAATTAATACACTA
This sequence comes from Bubalus kerabau, assembly GCF_029407905.1. Taxonomy (NCBI): domain Eukaryota; kingdom Metazoa; phylum Chordata; class Mammalia; order Artiodactyla; family Bovidae; genus Bubalus; species Bubalus kerabau. The sequence goes on from NC_073624.1 coordinate 255,158,225, forward strand.
ATACATGTGTTTAGTAATGTCACAGTATATAATATCAACACAGAAATTAATTGAATTTTTAATTATATGTTTCATATGTGCAGTAATACAGTTCAACTTCTGTATACACTACAGAGTGGTCACCACCACAAGTCAAGCCGCCATACAGTTGCCTTCAACTATTTCCCCCTCCCAACTCCCTTCCCTTATAATGGCCACCAAGCTAATCTCTGTATCTATGAGGTATTATTTGGTTTGTTTGTTCACCTGTTTTGTTTATTTTGGTTTTGCTTTTAGATTTCATTTATAGTAAAATCTATGGTGTTTTTCTTTCTCCCGTCAACTTATTTCGCTTAGCTTGTGTGTGTGTTGGCCACTCAGTCATTTCCGACTCTATGGGACTCCATGGACTATAACCCAGCAGGCTTCTCTGTTCTTGGGATTCTCCAGGCATGAATACTGGAGAGGATTGCCATGCCCTCCTTCAGCGGATCTTCCAGACTCAGGGATCGAACCCAGGTCTCCTGCATTGCAGGCAGACTCTTTATCATCTGAACCACAAGGGAAGCCTTAGCATAATATCCTCAAGTTCCTTCCATGTTTCAACAAAGAGCAGGATTTCATTCTTCCTTATGGCTGAGTAGTCATCCATTATATAAATATGCAAAACATGTTCTCTACCCATTTGTCCATCCATGGACACTGAAGTTTGTTTCCATACCTTGACTATTATAAACAATGTTGTAATGAAGATAGGGATACATGTATCTTGTCAAATCAGTATTTTTATCTTCTATGGATAAATACTCAAAAGGGGAATAGCTAGGTCATATGTTTAGTTCTATTCTTAATTTTTTGAGGAAACTCCATACTGTCCTCTATACAGACTGTATAATTTATACTTCTGCCATCAATGTACAAGGTTTCCCTTTTATCCACATCCATCCCACCATTTGTTATACTTTGTGTATTCCATAATAGCTCTTACATCAGGTGAGAGGCAATATCTCATTGTGGGTTTGATTTGCAGTTCCCTGATAATTAGTGACATTGAACACTTTTTCATGAGTCTTTGGGCCATTTTTATGTCTTCTTAGGAACAATGTGTATTTATATCCTCTGCTCATTTTTCTTAATGGGATTGTTTGTTGTTGCTGTTCAGTTGTATGAGCTCTTTTTTATATTTTGAATACTAACCCTTTTCTTAGATATGGGACTTGTAAATATCATCTCTTACTCATTAGGTTTCCTTTTCATTTTAAAGATGGTTTCCTTTGCTATGAAGAAGCTTTTTAGTTTGATGTAGTCCCATTTGATTATTTTTTGCTTTTGTTTCTCTCATCTTTGGAATTACACCTACAAAAACTTTGCTAAGACTGATGTCAAAGAGCATACTGCCTATGTTTTCTTCTATGAATCTTATGATTTCAGGCCTTATATTCAAGACTTTGATCCACTTTGAATTAGTTTATGTATGTAGTATAAATAGTTGTGTAGTTTATTTTGCATGTGGCTATCTAGTTTTCCCAGCGTCACTTACTGAAGACATTCTTTCACCATTGTATTTTCTTTACTTCTTTGTAATAGATTAGTTTTTCATATGTGTGTGGGTTTATTTCTGGGCTCTCAGTTCTGTACCTTTGATCTAGGTTTCTGTTGTTTTTGTGCCAATATCATGCTATTTTGATTACTGTAGCTTTGTAGTATAACTTGAAATCAGGGTGTGTGATAACTCCATCTTTGTTATTCTTAAGATTCATTTGACTCTTCAACATCTTTTGGAGTTTCACACAAATTTTAGAATTATTTGTTCTAGTTCAGTGAAAATGACATTTGGATAGGAATTGAATTTAGTTTGTAGATTTCTTTGTGTGCTATGGATAGTTTAACAATAAGTCTTTCAATTAATGAGCATGGGATATCTTTCAATTTTTTTGGTATCTAATTTCTTTTTATTAATACTTTATAGTTTTTAGTGTACAGGTTTTCAACTCACTGATTAAATTTACTTCCAGGTATTTTATTCTTTTGATGCAATTGTAAATAGTATTATATTCTTAATTTATCTTTCTGGTAGATAGTTATTAGCTTATAGAAATGTCACATATTTTATGTATATTGATTTTGTACCCTTCAACTTTACTATATTAATTTATTCATTTTAACTATTTTTGTGGAGTCAGAATTTTCTGGATGTAGTGTCATGTCCTCTATAAATAATGAGAGCTTTACTTCTTCCTTTCATATTGGATACTGTTAAATTTCTTTTTCATTCCTAATTGCTGTAGCTGGAATAAAAGTGTCATGAGTGGACATCCTTGCATTTCAAGTATATATGAAATATTGCAATGCTAATGAAAAGAATCTTTGTCTTTGAACATCTATTAAATAGAATATAGTTATCTTTCTTTCCAGCAGAGCCTCAATATTTCTTTTGCCTTTCCTGATTATTTCTGAAAACTCTTTGCTTCTCTTTCTTCTGCCTTCTGGCTATATGAAACTTCAGTTACTATTTTCCTCCTCTTGCCTTTGGGAGTGCTTGCCACTATGGCAGGAAAAGTTTTTTATTGCAAAAGCCATTTTATGAGACACATAAAAGGTGGCTATTTTAATCTCTTTTGGGTCCAAGTAGGTATTTCCATTGGATTGGGTCAACGAGCATTCTATTTGTTAACACTTTGCTCTACATTTTAAAGAATCACTCTCTGATGATGAAAAAATGATTTCTATCACTACCATTCAGAATAACTCAAGATAAATTTTTTCCTTTCACAGAGTATCATTTCAAATAATAGGAGGATATATTATTCTAACATCTCGATCCAGTGTTCTAAAGACAACAGCCAATAAAAGCTACTATCAATATTTTTATCATAGAAGACATCTTCTGATCGAGTGATATGGTAAAAAAAAAACCTTCTAAGGAGTTATAGAAATACAGACTGTTTCCCATATGTCTGAGTAGGTACATATTGATCTTACTATAATGCAGTTATATAAGAAAGACAAATACAGGAAAATTTAATTATGCTGGACTGAAAACTAACCATAAAGTATGAAAGTTTGCATTCTTAATCTCATTTAACACTGCAAAGAATCCTGTGACTTTATTAATATTACCCACATTTGACAAAGAAGGCTTTGAAACACTGAACAATTTTAATTTTCACATATGCCATAGCTAAATAAGCAGTATAACTGAATTTATACCTTAGATAGGAGTTTCTGAGATTGCTGCCAATGGAGTTTGTGTATTGTAAACTAGTGTGAATGATGATCAAAAAGGAACATTCTTAAATTCTACCCTTCAGTTACTGAATTAGAAACTCTGAGAATAGAAATCAGATATCTGTATTTCTAACAAGTTAACTACATTATTCTGAAGGATATAAATTTTGAGAAATTTTGTCATAGGTCTTTGCTTCCTACTCTTTAAGAAAATATATAATAATTTAAATTTGGATATATAACCTAAAAATATTAAAACATATTTCTCCTGTTCTAATACATACATTTTTCATGGCACTGTTAGAATGCTCATTGAATTTTCGATGAAATGAATTAGGATATTACTTCACCTTAGATGTGAAAAATTGCAGCTAATTTTGATAGTTTACTAATACCTATCTGAAGTATTAATTTGAGGAAAAAATTAAGGTTGTATCCAGATAAATGAAAAATGCTGTAATCTATTATCTTAGACTTCTAAAGGCAAATAATATATAATTGGCTTTATATTTGTTAAGTGTTTGCTGGCTTTGAAATAGCCTGTTATTATCATATCTACCTTGATGTTTAATCTACCTTGTGGCAATTCTTAGCAGCAGTGTTAGTGGCAAAAGGTCTAAAATTTTGTAACCAGGAAAACCAGGATTCAAATTTTAGATCTGATATATTTACCATGGAAGTTAGGAATAGCATTTCCAAGACTCAATTCTTAAAGCTAGGTTGATACACACACACACACACACACACACACACACACACACCTGCTTTAAAATATTTTAACTTTATAAATAATATAAGAAAACCTTTTTAATAAAATGTGTATGAAGTGTCCTGCAGAATCTGAACCCAATGAAACAACAAATTGTGAAAATTAAAAAGGTATAAAAATAAACCAAATACTAACAAAACAATTATCTGAGCATTTTGCCTAGAAATTATCCTAGAGGAATATAACAAATGAAAAAAATTTTTAAAGAATATCTACTAAATCTCAGTGAAAACAGCAAGAATCTGAGGCATGTGAGCCATAAACTACTACCTCACGTTCCCAATCTTCAGTTCAAAATGTTGGAAGACGTACACTGCATAGATGTGATCAAGAGGACAGGGCTCCCTCTCCCCTCAACTCCAGCAAGTACCATAGGACCCCACTGGGAGGGACAGGCATCCAGAATTTCTCGTTCTTTCCAGGTCTGTGTTCCAGAGGAGAAATGCCAGGTAAATGAGGCTGAGAGTATGAGGGCTACCTTTCTCCAGGCAACCCCCAATCATAGGGCTGAGGGTCTAACTCAAGTATGGATGGATGAAAATACAGGAAGTCCTGTCACCTTTACTTCAGTTAATTCATAGATCAACAGTTACTGGCTGGGAGAGATATGCCAACAACACCAAAGGCCCTCAACACAGCACTCTGGTCAGGAAGTACAATTTTCATTCCAAGAGAAGCAAGACACCAACCATGTTCCAAATCATGTCCCATAGCTCAGAAATTTTCCACAGGGGAAGAAAAAGTCTACAAGATGAGAGAATTTTGAAGCTCTCCTAAAGGAAACTGATATTCTCTGTAACAGAGTATGAGAATTTCAAGCTTCAGTTCAGTTCAGTTCAGTTGCTCAGTCATGTCTGACTCTTTGAGACCCCATGAATTGCAATACACAAGGCCTCCCTGTATATCACCAACTCCCAGAGTTCACTCAAACTCACGTCCATTGAGTCAGTGATGCCATCCAGACATCTCATCCTCTGTCGTCCCCTTCTCCTCTTGCCCCCAATCCCTCCCAGCATCAGAGTCTTTTCCAATGAGTCAACTCTTCACATGAGGTGGCCAAAGTACTGGAGTTTCAGCTTTAGCATCATTCCTTCCAAAGACCACCCAGGACTGATCTCCTTTAGAATGGACAGGTTAGATCTCCTTTCAGTCCAAGGGACTGTCAAGAGTCTTCTCCAACACCACAGTTCAAAAGCATCAATTCTTCGGTGCTCAGCTTTCTTCACAGTCCAACTCTCACATCCATACATGACCACAGGAAAAACCATAGCCTTGACTAGCGGACCTTTGTTGGCAAAGTAATGTCTCTGCTTTCGAATACGCTATCTAGGTTGGTCATAAGTTTCTGTCCAAGGAGTAAGCATCTTTTAATTTCATGCTTAGGTTATTCTAAAAAACTTAAGAGGTTTGAGTGCTAAGCAATCAAGAGCGGGTTGATAACTTCATGACAGCAACACCATAAGTCATGTACTTTACCAGAGATACCCAGAGAAAGAGACAGCTGAGAAGAGTCTTTCTATGGTCAGAAGAAAACTTCAAACCCTTCCGTCAGAAACAACACAGCAAAAGGGCTCAAATTTTGGAAGAATTGTGCTCCAATCATTGATGCAAAATATAGAGCAACCAGTCAGCAATTAGTGGCTGATTATGATACATATAGTGGCAAATTTTTCCTCTATCTTCCACAGAGATGTTAAGGAGATAGAGTCAAAGAGAACCTGCTAAATCAGGCATTACAGGGTAACTGTATGCCTACCCAGTGCAGTGTCCTCTGAGCAGTAACAAGAAAGACTTCTAATAAAGGGGAAATAGACTTCAATAATATAGTACAACTAATTCACTAAGAAGAAAAAGATAAAAAGTAATAAAATCAAGTTGCAGAATGGGGGTCAGTATATAAAGCTACTAAAATATATTATCCAATAATGTATCAACCTATTCAAATTTATACATGTTCACTCTTCTTATGTTGGGTATTTAAAGACATACAAGAATGTAAAGTAATAATTACAGCATCATATCATTGGTTTTGTAACATATGTGGATGAAATTAGTATAACAATAACACAAAAAATGTGGAAAAAGGAATAAAGCTATATGGAAGTAAAACTAATGTATGTCACTGAATTTACATTAGTAAAAGTAAGAAGTAAATTCTGACAGGATATAATATGATCAATCCCAAAGGAACTTAGGATAATAACTAAACAGATGAGAAATTATTTAAAGAATTTAAATATTCCACTAGAATATACTCAAGTAGTGCCCCCAAAAAAGCAGTAAAGGGGAATCAAAGTATGAAATATATGTGAAGATTGTAGAAAACTGGAAGTAAATTACAGCATAAATTCGATGACATAAAAATACCATTAAATGTAAAATGATTAAAAATTCAATTAAAAGGAAACGATTATCAGAAAGGGTTTTTAAAAACCCAACTGTTGTTATATATGAGACATATTTTAGATTCAAAGATATAAATAGGTAGAACATGAAGAATGGAAAATATATACCATGCAAAAGAGTATTCATAAGAAGACTGGAGTGGATAAACTAATATCAGACCAAATATACTTGAGTAGAACATTATCAGCAAATAGAAGGATATTTCATAATGTCAATCTCATTATCAATGTACCTGCACTTAAGAATAGATTCGCAAAATACATGAAGCAAAAACTAACAGAACTGAAGTGAAAAGATCACTTCCATTTAACTTTCTATTAAAGTTTCTAGCCAGAGAATTTGGGCAAGAAAAAGAAATAACAGGCATACTTGTGGAAAATAAAGAAGTAAAACAATCTTCGTTTGTCTGGTATATAAAAAATTTCTATGAAACTTACTAACAAAACTAGTAGAACTGATAAATGGTTGGAGAAACATTATAGGATACAAGATCAATATTCAGACAGCAATTGTATTTCTGTACACTAGAAATGAGCTTAAAAAAATGAAAAAAGTTCTTTTAAATTAATATCAAAAGGAATAAAATAATTCAGAATGGATTTAACACGAGAATTGTACTCGTGTATACTGATAACTTATTTCCACACAATAGATGTTTTATAATTTACTTCATTATTCTCTTATTATTAGACATGTAATTCATTTAACTAATTTTATTATAAAAGAATGCCACAATGACTAATGCCATTATTGGACCTTTATCTATGTGCCCAATTATCTAAACACATAAGTATAATTGCTGCTTTGGGAACTATATACATAACCTAATAAGACCATATTGTCCTCTAAAGAACATAGAATTTTACATATCTATCAAGAGTGTGTGAAAACAACTCTCCATAACTAGGCTAACACTGACTGTTACAATATATATTTTTTTAACTTGTCAGTAAACTAATGTGGCAGGAGCCAGCATGGGAGTTCCCACCCATGACAAGGTCATGCGGGAGAGGCCTGACAGGCAAGGCGAGTCAGGGCTCAAGGGGCCCCCCTGGACCTGCCTGAGCATCTACCCCAAAACCAGAATCTGTCTGTTTTACTATTTCATGACTTTCACCAACTCCTCTGACATTTATGGGGGGCTATCCCCGACCACCTTTCTCTGTAAGAAAATCAACTTAGAGCTCTAGTTAATAAGTCTCCAGGGTATAATAGGTGTGTTCCAAATCAAATCCCTCGGATAGCTCTCTAACTTGCCTGAAAGGTTTCCGGACTCTTACAGCTATGCATGTGATTGTTCACAGCCTCCCAACCACAAGAGGCACGGGAAGCTTAAGATATTCTAACAATGCAGAGCTTCTCGGGGAGTTAATATTGTTAAAATAGAACTAAGTAGAGGATTTATTTGTTGAGCTAATGCTTGCTGCCAAGTTTCCATATCCCTTACCCACTCACCGTGTCCCTGGGAGTGTATTGATTAATATAGTTGGTATATAAAAAATACATACCCAAAGAAAGGCAATGCCAAAGAATGCTCAAACTACCACACAATTGCACTCATCTCACATGCTAGTAAAGTAATGCTCAAAATTCTCCAAGCCAGGCTTCAGCAATATGTGAACCGTGAACTTCCTGATGTTCAAGCTGGTTTTAGAAAAGGCAGAGGAACCAGAGATCAAATTGCCAACATCTGCTGGATCATGGAAAAAGACAGAGAGTCCCAGAAAAACATCTATTTCTGCTGTATTGACTATGCCAAAGCCTTTGGCTGTGTGGATCACAAGAAACTGTGGAAAATACTGAAAGAGACGGGAATACCAGACCACCTGATCTGCCTCTTGAGAAATCTGTATGCAGGTCAGGAAGCAACAGTTAGAACTGGACATGGAACAACAGACTGGTTCCAAATAGGAAAAGGAGTTCATCAAGGCTGTATATTGTCACCCTGCTTATTTAACTTCTATGCAGAGTACATCACGAGAAACGCTGGACTGGAAAAAACAGAAGCTGGAATCAAGATTGCCAGGAGAAATATCAATAACCTCAGATATGCAGATGACACCACCCTTATGGCAGAAAGTGAAGAGGAACTCAAAAGCCTCTTGATGAAAGTGAAAGTGGAGAGTGAAAAAGTTAGCTTAAAGCTCAACATTCAGAAAACCAAGATCATAGCATCTGGTCCCATCACTTCATGGGAAATAGATGGGGAAACAGTGGAAACAGTGTCAGACTTTATTTTTCTGGGCTCCAAAATCACTGCAGATGGTGACTGCAGCCATGAAATTAAAAGACGCTTACTCCTTGGAAGGAAAGTTTTGACCAACCTAGATAGCATATTCAAAAGCAGAGACATTACTTTGCCAACAAAGGTTCATCTAGTCAAGGTTATGGTTTTTCCTGTGGTCATGTATGGATGTGAGAGTTGGACTGTGAAGAAAGCTGAGTGCTGAAGAATTGATGCTTTTGAACTGTGGTGTTGGAGAAGACTCTTGAGAGTCCCTTGGCCTGCAATGAGATCCAACCAGTCCATTCTGAAGGAGATCAGCCCTGGGATTTCTTTGGAGGGAATGATGCTAAAGCTGAAACTCCAGTACTTTGGCCACCTCATGCGAAGAGTTGACTCATTGGAAAAGACTCTGATGCTGGGAGGGATTGGGGGCAGGAGGAGAAGGGGACGACAGAGGATGAGATGGCTGGATGGCATCACTGACTTGATGGACTTGAGTCTGAGTGAACTCCAGGAGTTGGTGATGGACAGGGAGGCCTGGCGTGCTGTGATTCATGGGGTCGCAAAGAATCAGACAGGACTGAGTGACTGATCTGGTCTGATCTGATCTGATAGAGAAAATAAGTAAAAGCTTTAATGTTAACAACCTTAGACCCTTGAGTTAATAAATTCTTGCCTTGATTATCCTCCACTGCACCTTTTGCCCTATAGGAATGCAACTCTATCTAGTGCTTTCAGGGAGTGGCGCCAAACTTTAAGAAAAAACACTTTTGGAGAAAATAAGTTTTTCTGGTTGACTAACCTTTATCAGAAGAAGAATGTTAGCAGGTCTCCTGACCAGAAGATGATGTAAATCACCTAAAGCCTTTGTATATGATAGGTTTGCAGAAAGAAAGCCTGGTTTCGATAAGGGTCAAGGACTGCTAACCTTACATGACTTTGCACCCCCTATTATCTTCTATATACAACTTAGGGTACAAAAGCCCCCATTGAAAATAAAGCTACGGAGCTTGCTCACCAAGCTGGGTCTCCCCATGTCATTCTTTCTCGTTTCTTTTTTCTCCTTTTCTCCTCTAATCTTCCTTGGCTGCTAAGTCGCTTCAGTCATGTCTGACTCTGTGTGACCCCATAGACGGCAGCCCACCAGGCTCCCCTGTCCCTGGGATTCTCCAGGCAAGAACACTGGAGTGGGTTGCCATTTCCTTCTCCAATGCATGAAAGTGGAAAGTGAAAGTGAAGTCGTTTAGTCCTGTCTGACTCTTAGCGACCCCGTGGACTGCAGCCTACCAGGCTCCTCTGACTGTGGGATTTTCCAGGCAGGAGTACTGGAGTGGTGTGCCATTGCCTTCCTTTCGGCCAAAATAATTGGAGTGCTGGGGTCTTCTGAGACCACTTACTTGCCTGGGCTTCTAAGACCCACTCGAGAAGGTGCCTAAGGTGGGGCACCTTCCGCTATTCGAGAGAGCACCTGCGGCCTCCATGGTCAGAGCAAACCTGGCGTCACAGGTTTTATTGATTTTCCACGTAAACCAATTATAATAAGCCTCTGATTCTCTCCACTGCTGCTATCTTAATTCGCCAATGCCGTGTTCCCAAGGGAATCCCTGGATCCACCGGGGCTGGACCCCGGTAAGTGGCACCCGATACTAATGGACTGTTTTTAATTTTTTTATAATTTGCAGTTCCTGTTTAAAGATAATTTTATATGTTTCATATTAGACTATTTGTCTCTTCCGAGTTCCCTGTGCTTAGACAATTTTCAAAATATTTACTTTTATTTTTAAATTTAAATTTCTTTAGGACTTCCCTGGTGGGATTGTGGATACAAGTCCACCTAGCAATGCAGGGGACAAGCATTCGACTCCTGGTCTGAGATCGCTCATCTTCTTGGTTGCCATAGAGCAACTAAGCCTATGTACCACAACCACTATGCCCACTTTCTAGAACCTGTGCACAACTACTGAGTCCGTGTGCTACAGCTGCTGAAGCCCATGTGTCTAGAACCTGTGCTCCACAAGAGAAGCCACTGCAATGAGAAGCTTGCACACACACCACAACGAAGAGTAGCCCCTACTCACCACAGTTATGCAAAGCCCATGGAAAGCAATGAAGACCTAACATAGTCAAAAATAAATAAATTAAAAAAAAATGTTTCTTTGTGTTTCCTCATTCAGCAAGTACTGTAATGAGTGCCTATTATAGGCCTAGCACCATTCTAGTTACTGGGTTACTGCAGTTTTCTGGTGATAGCCTTCACCAAACTTAGCAATTTTGCCTCAAACCAAGTTGGATAAAGGATCTAGAATTTAGGTGGTTAAAAAAAAAATCTGTAAAGTTGTTTTCACGGTTTTCCTTGTTGTTTTTGTTGTTACAATTCAATGTATTGCTTATATTCTTGAATAAAATACATACTTTTATTAATATACTTTTAATGAATTAAAATTTCCAATGGCTTACTTTAAACATTTTTTACAACTACATACATAGGAGAGAGGGCTTCTTAGCTAATAAAGAATCTGCCTGCAATGCAGGATACTCCGGTTCAATTCCTGAGTCGGGAAGTTCCCCTGGAGATAGGATAGGCTACCCACTCCAGTATTATTGGGCTTCCCTGGTGGCTCAGGTGCTAAAGAATCTGCCTGCAGTTCAGGAGAACTGGGTTTGATCCCTGGGTTGGGAAGATCCCCAGGATGAGAGACCGGCAACCCTTTCCAGTATTCTTGCCTGGAGAATCCCCATGGATGGAGGAGCCTGATGGGCTAGAGTCCATGGGTAGGACAAGACTGAGTGACTAAGCATAGCACATAGGTGAGAATGGCTTCTATTTTAATGTTTTATGTCTTTCCTTTCTTGCTATGGAACAATGAACTAGGTGATACTGCATCATTTCCATTCTTTGAAAATAAATATATAACATGAACATTATTTCCTATTAGCATTCTTAGTGGAACATCAGATCAGATCAGATCAGTTGCTCAGTCATGTCCGACTCTTTGCGACCCCATGAATCGCAGCACGCCAGGCCTCCCTGTCCATCACCAACTCCCGGAGTTCACTCAGACTCACATCCATCGAGTCAGTGATGCCATCCAGCCATCTCATCCTCTGTCATCCTCTTCTCTGCCTGGCCCCAATCCCTCCCAGCATCACAGTCTTTACCAATGAGTCAACTCTTCACATGAGGTGGCCAAAGTACTGGAGTTTCAGCTTTAGCATCATTCCTTCCAAAGAAATCCCAGGGCTGATCTCCTTCAGAATGGACTGGTTGGATCGCCTTGCAGTCCAAGGGACTCTCAAGAGTCTTCTTCAACCCCACAGTTCAAAAGCATTATATCCCCCCCCCCAAAAAAAATCTAGTTATTTCTTTAAGATGGGAGATAGTTGGATTTATTTTAATATTTTCCCTTAATTTCTCTAATAATTGTTAAATACAGGTTTTCTGCATCTTCTTAAGTTTTGCTAATTTAATTTGCTAGAACATCATCTAATTATAAAGTTTTTTATATTTTTATAAAAATTTGCACGGTTTATTTATAATGTTCAAACATCTATATCTGAAATTGTTTCCCCTTTTCATATATAATCTGTTTGTTTTCTTCTCTTTCAAATTCCTACTATCTCTCAGCTATTCTTTAATTTATTTATATATATATTAGAAGTCATTTATGCTCTGGGCTTCCCTTGTGGCTCAGCTGGTAAAGAATCCGTCTGCATGAAGGAGACTCTGGTTCAATTCCTGGTTCAGAAAGATCCCCTGGAGAAGGGATAGGCTATCCACTCCAGTATTCTTGGGATTCCTTGTGGCTCAGCTGTTAAAGAATCTGCCTGCAATGTGGGAAACCTCGGTTGGGAAGATCCCCTGGAGGATGGCATGGCCACCCACTCAGGTATTCTTGCCTGGAGAATCCCATGGACAGAGGAGCCTGGCAGGCTACAGTTCATGGAGTGGCAGAGTTAGACATGACTGAGCAACTAAGCACAGCACATGAGAGTTCATGCTCAAAGTAAATTTTTTTCAGAAAGTACATGATAGGTTTTTTTTTTTTTTCTTTCCTATCTGATGAAATTTTTTGTTCTCTCAACTTATTTTATCTGAGCTTAGAATTAAAAATTTAATATCACTTTTGTTAAGATATTTAAGTCAAAACTCAACTATTGCCAGTAATTCCATAGTAAGGAGAAAGCAGCTGTCAATCTTTGTTTTCATTTCTTTGAACATAGAGCAAAATATTTCTTTGTTTGTGTGCATGTGTGTTTTGGGGGCTACTTCTTCATTGTATGTAGTGTTGCATATGATTTAGGCTCAGCCAAGATGAAAAGTCAAAGTGTTAAATCTCTCAGGTATGTCTGACTCTTTGTGACCCCACAGACTGCAGCACACCTGGCTTCCCTGTCTATCTCCAACTCCCGGAGCTTACTCAAACTCATGTCCACTGAGTTGGTGATGCAATCCAACCATCTCATCCTTTGTCATCCCCTTCTCTTCCTCCCTTCAATCTTTCCCAGCATCAGGGTCTTTTCCAATGAGTCAGTTCTTCCCAACAGATGGCCAAAGTATTGAAGCTTCAGCTTCAGCATCAGTCCTTCTATCGTTTCCCCATCTTTTGCCATAAAGTGATGGGACCAGATGCCATGATCTTGGCTTTTCGAATGTTGAGTTTAAAGCCAGCTTTTTCACTCTCCTCTTTCACCTTTATCAAGAGGCTCTTTAGTTCCTCTTCTCTTTTTGTCATAAGAGTGGTGTCATATGCATATCTGAGGCTATTGATATTTCTCCTGGCAATCTTTATTCCAGCTTGTGCTTCAACCAGTCCAGCATTTCTCATGATGTACTCACCATAGAAGTTAAATAAGCATAGTGACAATACTGTACTTGACTGACTCCTTTCCCAATTTTGATCAGTCTGTTGTTCTATGTCCAGTTCTAACTGTTGCTTCTTGACCTGCACACAGGTTTTGCAGGAGGCAGGTAAGGTGGCCTGGTATTCCCATCTAAGAATTTTCCACAGTTTGCTATGACCCAGATAAACAAAAAAATGACATTCATGAAAAGTAATCTTTGGTTCTTTTGGAATTTTACTGTAAAGTATGCTAAAAACATTTTTAAAATCCTATTAAAATAATGTTTTTAAAAATATTTTATAAATCATATTTTTAAAACATGTTAAAATATTTCTATAAAATTTTGCCATTATCAAAGTTCAATTTGAAACTAATTAGCCCTACTCAGAAAGTCAATAAGTTTTTCTCTAAGAGCAGAATTGTTTTGAGGTTTTAGTAGGAAAGGCAAATATCACACTGTGCACTGGCCTCAGGAAAATGATGTTAATATATTTCAGCACAAATATTTAAAAAATTTTTGTGTTATAAATTCATTGAGATTTAGAATTATTTAAGAATTATTATAGTATCTTAGAATTATACAAATGCTGCAGACATAATCATACTTACAAACATACATACTATATATATTTTTCCCATGACAGTACTCCAAAATGTACATTTTAAAAAGTTTAAAGAAGGAAATCAAAGGTTAACTTTATGTATAAATCAAAATCACCAGATGTAAATGCATAAACATGTATAAATACTCTTTTGTTTACAACTAATTTATTAGCTCTGTCAACACAGACTAAGAGATTTGGAAACTTAAAGTGAAAGCTTATCTATTTCAGGTTAGAAGACAAAGATTAAAAAGTCATTGTATGTCATTAGAAGTATAGACTTATCAATATCTGACTGAAATAATTAGCTCAGGTACTTCATCTCTCTCATTTTGAGTTTATATATTTAGACATTAAAGATCTAAGGATTGTCTTCTATTTCCAAACTTCAAATGGATTAGTTTATTTGTTATAAATTAATTACACATTCAGAAGGAATTCTGTGCAACAATTAAGGTAATTGGCACATTAATCAGATATTTTAAAAATAAGGATGTAAACATAAACATTACCAAAATAATGTAAAAAAATAGAAAAGAAAAATTTTCCATTATCAGGTTGTGTAGCAAAGATTTGCAATTAAATGCAGAATAAACAAACTAGGTAGTTCTTACTGAAAAAAAAAATTAGAATCTAATTTTCTGGATCATACATAAGGCAAAATCCCATTACTCTGAATACTTGAGTGGATTTAATGTTTTGGTTAGAAAGAAAATATGGAAACACCTGAGTTTAGAAAAGCAAAAAAGTTACCTTTTGTGTTACTGAAGCATACCACTGAGTGTTTACTTGTGCTTAAGTCTGCCCTTATTTGTCTGATAAATTTCTCATTTTACTTTAAGCAACAAATGAAACAGTAGGGAACCCCATTCTCTTCCTTTTATCCATGATTTTGTACTGCTCTTTAGCTTACTGACTTTGTAATGAGCTGAGTTAAATCAATATCAATCAAAATAGAACCTTCAGTGTGTGTCAGTCTCCAAACATAAAACATACATTGTTGTTTAATTTAACCCACTGTGCCAGTTGGGTTACTCTAAGAATTTGTAGTGAGGACTGAGGAGGAACTGGATAATAGTGAGACCCACTGGCTACAGGAATCATATTTAATTCAAGCTGTTGAAAATTAGTACACATTGAACTATGTGTCTGATAAGAAAGAGGACACTTTTGTGTCAGAAAATTTAGGGTGTAGGAAGCTTGGGTACTGCTATCAATCATGGACTCTCTCCCTCTGAGAGGTTATCTGCTGATGTAGGGAGAGAAAAAGGATAAGAAGTAACGTTGTAATCAAACACAAAAGAGAATCCCAGGAATACATTATAAAGTAGGTGGATAGTGCTCAGTTCAGTTCAGTTCAGTCACTCAGTGGTGTCCGACTTTTTGCGAACCCATGAATCACAGCACGCCAGGCTTCCCTGTCCATCACAAACTCCCGGAGTTCACCCAGACTCATGTCCATCGAGTCAGTGATGCCATCCAGCCATCTCATCCTCTGTCATCCCCTTCTCCTCCTGCCCCCAATCCATCCCAGCATCAGTCTTTTCCAATGAGTCAACTCTTCGCATGAGGTGGCCTAAGTACTGGACTTTCAGCTTTGGCATCATTCCTTCCAAAAAAATCCCAGGGCTGATCTCCTTCAGAATGGACTGGTTGGATCTCCTTGCAGTCCAAGGGACTCTCAAGAGTCTTTTCCAACACCACAGTTGAAAAGCATCAATTCTTAGGCGCTCAGCCTTCTACACAGTCCAACTCTCACATCCATACATGACCACAGGAAAAACCATAACCTTGACTAGACGAACCTTTGTTGGCAAAGTAATGTCTCTGCTTTTCAAAACACTATCTAGATTGGTCATAACTTTCCTTCCAAGGAGTAAGTGTCTTTTAATTTCATGGGTGCAGTCACCATCTGCAGTGATTTTGGAGCCCAGAAAAATAAAGTCTGACACTGTTTCCACTGTTTCCCCATCTATTTCCCATGAAGTGATGGGACCGGATGCCATGATCTTCCTTTTCTGAATGTTGAGCTTTAAGCCAACTTATTCACTCTCCACTTTCACTTTCATCAAGAGGCTTTTGAGTTCCTCTTCACTTTCTGCCATAAGGGTGGTGTCATCTGCATATCTGAGGTTATTGATATTTCTCCCAGCAATCTTGATTCCAGCTTGTGTTTCTTCCAGTCCAGCGTTTCTCATAATGTACTCTGCATATAAGTTAAATAAGCAGGGTGACAATATACAGCCTTGACATACTCCTTTTCCTATTTGGAACCAGTCTGTTGTTCTATGTCCAGTTCTAACTGTTGCTTCCTGATCTGCATACAGATTTCTCAAGAGGCAGATCAGGTGGTCTGGTATTCCCATCTCTTTCAGAATTTTTCCACAGTTTATTGTGATCCACACAGTCAAAGGCTTTGGCATAATCAATAAAACACTAATAGATGTTTCTCTGGAACTCTAGCTTTTTCCATGACCCAGCGGATGTTGGCAATTTGATCTCTGGTTCCTCTGCCTTTTCTAAAACCAGCTTGAACATCAGGAAGTTCACGGTTCACATATTGCTGAAGCCTGGCTTGGAGAATTTTGAGCATTACTTTACTAGCATGTGAGATGAGTGCAATTGTGCGGTAGTTTGAGCATTCTTTGGCATTGCCTTTCTTTGGGATTGGAATGAAAACTGACCTTTTTCCAGTCCTGTGGCCACTGCTGAGTTTTCCAAATTTGCTGGCATATTGAGTGCTGCACTTTCACAGCATCATCTTTCAGGACTTGAAATAGCTCAACTGGAATTCCATCACCTCCACTAGCTTTGTTCATAGTGATGCTTTCTAAGATCCACTTGACTTCACATTCCAGGATGTCTGGCTCTAGGTCAGTGATCACACCATCATGATTATCTGGGTCATAAACTCTTTTTTGTACAGTTCTTCTGTGTATTCTTGCCACCTCTTCTTAATATCTTCTGCTTCTCTTAGGTCCATACCATTTCTGTCCTTTATCGAGCCCATCTTTGCATGAAATGTTCCCTTGGTATCTCTAATTTTCTTGAAGAGATCTCTAGTCTTTCCCAATCTGTTGTTTTCCTCTATTTCTTTGCATTGATCGCTGAGGAAGGCTTTCTTATCTCTTCTTGCTGTTTTTTGGAACTCTGCATTCAGATGCTTATATCTTTCCTTTTCTCCTTTGCTTTTCACTTCTCTTCTTTTCACAGCTATTTGTAAGGCCTCCCCAGACAGCCATTTTGCTTTTTTGCATTTCTTTTCCATGGGGATGATCTTGATCCCTGTATCCTGTACAATGTCATGAACCTCAGTCCATAGTTCATCAGGCACTCTATCTATCAGATCTAGGCCCTTAAATCTATTTCTCACTTCTCTGTATAATTTGGTGGTGGTTTAGTCACTATATTGTGTCCAACTCTTGCGACCCCATGTACTGTAGACTGCCAGGCTCTTCCGTTCCTGGGATTTTTCAGGTGAGAATACTGGAGTGGGTTTCCATTTCCTTCTCCAGAGGATCTTCCCCACCCAGGAATCAACCCTGGGTCTCCTGCATTGCAGGAGAATTCCTTACCAACTGAGCTATTAGGGAAGTCCTGGTGGAGGTGTTCAGTTAGAAATTAATTCAGAGATCAATATGGAATTTATAAAAGGAAACTTGTTCTTTTTCCTGATGAAAGAAATAGATACATTAAGATCTAAGGAAAGGGTATTAGTCTAACTCTGGAGTATATAGTATTGCAGAGTCTCACGGCCAAGAACAGAATTAATCCCTGCACCAGGATGCATGTAATCTGCAGTGACTTCCTGAGTGCAGAATAAAGAGTAGTTCACCTCAATCAACCCTCTGCCCAAATTGCTGCATCTAAAAATGATGCAGAAATTAGAGAGAGTGCTAACTAGAAGGACTCAACTACAGGGAGTGCTGTTAAGGATGATGTAAATATACTCGGAACTTGATGCTTGCCATGAAAAAATAAAATTATTATGTAAATGAACTTACTAGGGAATTATTAAATGATATTAGTTTAAAGTTTCAGCTTAGAACCTCATAGAAAGACATTATGTTTTCTAATTTTGGATAATATAAAAACATGCATCCATCCAAAGGATAGTTGTACCTTATTGGGAGAAAGCATAGAGTTATTTGTTCTTGTTAATGAATTCAATTATAAGCATATGGGAAATATGAAAGCTGAATAGTCAAAAGGATAAACTATGCCAGTTGCTAAAGTGTTTTCTCATAGTTCCAAACTACTCCGGTTTGTGATGCTGGGCAGAGATTCTGCAAACTGCATTTCTGCTTTGGCAACTGATTCCATATTAGACTTTGACAATTGTATACACCAGGAGATGGAGTGTTTAGAGGAAAAGAAAAGGGCATGATCCTTTCTATTGTTCCTTGTTCCTGTTATCTCCATCATAGCAGCATTTCCTCACCTAAGTAACTGAGCCATTCTCTAGAAACTAACTCTTTATGCAGAAATTTTTGCTAACAGTCCCACAACCAGCCACATCATATACCCCTCAGAGACATCAGGACTGACTACCTGGTTTGCACTCCCTCCACAGATATGTGACTACCACCTATACAAAGTCCTTATTCTGATTTCATTATTACACTACGGTTACACACTGTGGCAGAACTGAAGTTTTGCTGACCTGCAAACTAGTTTATCTTACCCTGCCACAGGTACATGGATGTTAGGAGAAGACTTGGGAGTTTGGCTTTAGAAACAAAACACACTTTAATACACACAGTAATTACAATAGATATTTGCACCACTTTTCTGAATCACATTTTCCACTGAGAACTAGGAAGAAGGCATTGTGTTACAGCAGAGAACTGTCAAGGCTTAGAAACATGAGCATTTTATAATGAGTAATTTAGGAAATATGTCTAGCCTTTGCTTCAGAGGCATTCTCCTCTGTACTTGACAGTAAAGAGAGCTGTCCTTTGATCCAACTAGAAACATTGTCTCTTGCGAGATGTGCAGAAATGCAAAAGATATTTCAATGATTGTTTCCCAAAAACATCCACCACTCATTTCTACTGAATTCTGAAATTTTCCCAGTTCTATCCCACTCCATTGGCCATTATGAGTAATCTGATGGAAAAATACTGGGACAAAACTTAATTATTTTGTCTCGTACAACATTTAACTAAGGCTACTATTAACAGAATTCTGAAAAGCAGATTGATGAGACTAACCTGCTGCATATTTTCCTCAACTATGTTCTGTTTCTAAGACTTAATCAACTGAACAAATCCCATAAACTCCTGGGTTTACCTTGTAAATCGATGTCTTTCTCCAAGTGTCTATACTTACCTTTCCACTTGACCTGAAGCATTAACTCAGGGAAAGCAGAATAGCAATTGTAGCTAATTATTATGGGTTTCCCTGGTAGCTCAGGTGGTAAGGAATGCACCTGCAATGCAGGAGACACTGGTTTGATTCCTGGGTCGGGAAGACTCCATGGAGAAGGAATAGGCTAACCACTGCAGTATTCATGGGCTTCCCTGGTGGTGGTTGGATCCTTGGTTTGGGAAGATCCGCTGGAGGAGGAGGGCATGGCAACCCACTCCAGTATGAAGAATCTCTATGGACAGAGGAGCCTGGTGGGCTATAGTCCATGAGGTCACAAAGTCGGACATGACTGAACAACACAGCACAGCTAATTATTATAGCATAATATTATATATGATATATTTATATATCAAATATAGTATAATATATAATTATAATGTATGGAGATGATCATATTATCTTTATACT
The DNA here is from genome assembly GCF_029407905.1 of Bubalus kerabau. Lineage (NCBI taxonomy): Eukaryota > Metazoa > Chordata > Mammalia > Artiodactyla > Bovidae > Bubalus > Bubalus kerabau. The sequence continues at coordinate 255,178,056 of NC_073624.1, forward strand.
TTATCTTGATAATGTGATGTATCATGTTGATTGCTCATCCCTGGAATAAGTCTCACTTGATTGTACACTTTTAATGTACTGTCTTTGTTTTACTAATATTTTATTGAGGATTTTGTCTTCTATGTTCATCATGGCTATGATGGCCAGTAATCTGAGTTTTTTTATAGTGTCTTTTTCTGGTTTTGATATCAGGGTAAGGTTGGTTCATAAAACAGTTGGAAAGCTTTCCTTCCTCTTCAATTTTTTGGAAGAGCTTTAAAAAACATTTAATCTAGTTTGAATACTTGGTAGAATTTGATACCAGGATAAATTGATTTGAGTTTTGAGGAGATTAGTTTTGCAATATGAACCAAAATTTTAATAAGGACAGTATATGTACTCATAATTAATCTTTTAAAGATTTATTCCATGTTGAAAAATCACATGATTAAATATATATGTACAAGAATGTTCATCAAAACCTTATAAAAGTGTAAACTGGGAGATGACATAAATATCCATCAACCAGGAGTTTTTAATACACAATGGAACATCTTTTCACAACAAGAAATATTAACATGAGTAAAGGATCATTATGTAGCAAATAAGAATGTAGTGTGTAATATGGACAGGGGTTTATGAGCGGACAAAGATCATACTCAGGCTACAATTCTCTATGAAACTCAAAGTCCACCAAATAATAAAACACTTATTTGTTTTATATTTTCCCATGCATATACATTTCTTTCAATAACCTCTTAGGAATAGGTAGTTGTGATCAGGACATTATTCAGGACTATATAAATACACTACAACTGTTTGCTCTCAAATGCTATAATTCTGTCTTTATCTGCCCATGATCTATCTATCTACCTACCTATGCATGTAAACAATAACCAAATAAATAAATAAAAACCCATGGAAATTTTAAAGTGCTTGTTTATGGATGGTGGGATTGTTTGTGACTTTCCCTCTTAATTGTTAATATTGAGCATATACGTTTTACAATAACTTAAAAAAACAATATTTTTAAAAAACTAAATTATTCTGTCTCAAGACAGAATAAGTAGTTTACCTTGTCTTGGGATTTTCAGGATAGTAATCCTCTTAACATTATCAGCAGAGAAAACAGGTGAAAATGAAATCATCATATGTGACAGATGTGCTCATATGAATTGATTAATCAAAAACATTTTTATAGGACTGGTACAGCACTATTACAGATGTTATTATTATCCCAAAGGAATGTAACTTACTCTGTCTTAGAAGATTCTATGAGTTAAGTTGGAATTCAGAAGAACTATGTATACTCATATAACTTATTTTCAACAGAGAGTTATTTACAAGTACAAAGCTGCACAATGCAACATAATTTCAAATTATTTTTTGGTCTTGTGATTCCTGGAGTCATCTTGAATTATAACTTATATCCTATTTTCTGAAGTTCCTCTGGCCCACTGATTTCACACTTATAGTTTTTGAGCATCTACTTTAAGCCCTTTCTCTTCCCCACCCTCATCCCATGCCAAGCTTCTTGGATCTGCAGCTTTGATTAAGTGTTGGTCTCACAAATAGTCCTTATGTAATACAGTTCATTGTACAGGCTACCCGTTGTTTTTTTTTTTTCCCCTGAAAATATCTTACTGAATTTTCTTGTCTCTCAGAATTAATTATTTCCACACTTTCTAGATTTGACCAAACGCTTAAATTGAAATGTGGTTTAGTGTAAAAAAAGTAAAATTAAAATGTCAGAATACTAAGTAAAATGAGCTTTGAAAAAGATTCCAGGGTGTCACATCATTCAAGTAGACTTCTTTTTTCTCTATAACATATCATTTATATCATTGAAATGAGCAATTATGAAATAATTATTTCTTTACTTCAGAGGTCTTACAGTATTATTTCTTCCATTCTTATTAAATGTTAGTAATGTGATTCAAATTAATTCTTTTTGCTAACATTTCAAGTTTCAATTCAGTGTTCTTAACAATGTCAATTTATACTTATTGTGCTTGCTAATCATTTGGCGTAACTTAAAGGATGGAGTTGGCACCAGATTGGATTTTTCTTTCAGTTAAAAGTGACATTGCATGTCTTTTTTGCCCATCAGTTCAGTTCAGTTCAGTCACTCAGTCATGTCTGACTCTTTGTGACCCCATGAATTACAGCACGCCAGGCCTCTGTCCATCACCAACTCCTGGAGTTCACCGAAACTCATGTGCATCGAGTTGGTGATGCCATCTAGCCATCTCATCCTCTGTCATCCCCTTCTCCTTCTGCCCCCAATCTCTCCCAGCATCAGGGTCTTTTCCAATGAGTCAACTCTTTGCATGAGTTGGCCAAAGTATTGGAGTTTCAGCCTCAGCATCAGTCCTTCCAAAGAACACCCAGAACTGGTCTCCTTTAGGATGGACTGGTTGGATGTCCTTGCAGTCCAAGGGACTCTCAAGAGTCTTCTCCAGCACCATAGTTCAAAAGCATCAATTCTTCAGCGCTCAGCTTTCTTCACAGTCCGACTCTCACATCCATACATGACCACAGGAAAAACCACAGACTTGACTAGACGGACCTTTGTTGGCAAAGTAATGTCTCTGCTTTTGAATATGCTATCTAGGTTGGTCATAACTTTCCTTCCAAGGAGTAAATGTCTTTTAATTTCATGGCTGCAATCACCATCTGCAGTGATTTTGGAGCCCCCAAAAATAAAGTCTGACACTATGTGGAAAAACACTGTTTTAGAGGAAACTTTATAATTCCATGAACTGCATTAAAATGACAAGTAAAACATTCTCTATTCCTTCATGTTTCATTAAATGCTTTTATATTAAAAAGCTATTTTTAAAGCAAAGGTATATATTCAAATTTTTAAATGCCTGGGGAAATATTAGATGGATTATTCCCAGGAATATAAAGAGAAAGAAAGGGGGAGTGAAATCAGTAGTACAAAAATAGCAGAAATCTTTGCAAAGCAACTGTAAGCAAAGACCAAGCAAGCTAAATCAAAGATATTTGGACACTAGAATCATGCAATGATATGAGGACAGACAGCTAAATGTTATCAGTGCAGAGTATTCAGTTATGCTGTCATTCAAAGCTGTTCAGAGTGAGGCTGTACCGAAACAGGTCAGTCCTAAAGATGCTGATTCATGAGACAAATTTTGGGAAGAATGTCTCATCCCTGAGTTTCAACTTCTTCTTGTTGCCCAAGAACCAAAACAAAATTGTACAAAAAGAAGTGTTATCTCAATCAAAAATATTTTTGTTTCTTATTTTACCTTTTAAAAAGGAGCAGATTTGTTTTATTGCACATTTTCTTAATTTTATAAAAATTACCTTTTATGTATAACTTCTTGTTTGGCATTTCATCATTGGTATAATGATTCTTTGTATGCTATACCAAAAAATAAATGGAAGTGATCCTAAATCATCTGAGGAAAACAAATTATTTCTTCTTATTGATATTCTTACTTACATTAATAATCAAAATTTTATACTATGAAAATAGAAAAGATATTTCACAGAATTGTGGGAAAATATTACAAGTCATATAGGTGAATATGAAAAATCTAAACATGATTGCTACAAAAAGAGAGGAGGAAAGTTAGAATATAGTTCTTATAGGTCTTGTGTGCATGCTTAGTTGCTCAGTCATGTCCAACTCTTCGCATCCCCACGGACTGTAGCCTACCAGGCTCCTCTGTACATGGGGAGTCTCCAGGCAAGAATACTGAAGTGGATTGTCATTCTCTCTTCCAAGGGATCTTCCCAACCTAGGGATGGAATCTAGGTCTCCTGCATTGCAGGCGGAGTTTTTACCAGCTGAGCCACCAGGGAAGCCCCTTATAGGTCTCAGTAAGACCTATCGTAGACATTCAAAGGTTTTTGTTTTGTTTGTTTGGTGAGTTTGTGTTTTCATCTTATTTAATTTGTTTTCTATTGTGAAATTAGTTTCCTTTCCTAATGGCAATCATACTCATATTCCATGCATTTTCTAGAAACTTGGCTCCATCCAAAACCCCAGGGATGTAGCAAGTTTGCTAAGCCAATTAACCTACTCTATCACTGTCACAGAGATAGTACAGTTGAGAAGGAGATGACTCAAGACAGATCATGAAGAAAAAGAAAACTAAATCTTGATGTTAATTTTTCTCTCATTGCTTAGCTGGAAGTTTCTGGGATCACCATTCAGGGTTTAAGAGTAGAAGCAGCATTATGGAAAGAAAGCCAAGCAATGCAACTGATGACATTGATTTGGCCCCGTACCACATCATGTCTGAGGTCATGATTACTGATTGACTTTTTTATGTGAACCAATAGACTATATTTTTGCTTAAGCCATTGTATTGAATTTTTTGTACCTGTAATAAAATGGGTTCTGAGACTCTTGGTGAGGCAAAACAACATGCTGAATACTATCAGTAATATACTTCTGATTAGCTAAAACTCAATCATCTCCACCTTATTTTGGTACTTACAAAAAATCCCAAGATGGGCTTCCCTGGGGACTCAGTGGTAAAGAATCTGCCTGTCAATGCAGGAGACACAGGTTTGAACCCTGATCCAGAAAAATCCCATACAGCACAGAGCAACTAAACCCATGCATCACAACTACTGAGTCTGTGCTCTAGAGCTCCAGGAGCTGCAACTACTGAGCCCACATGCCACAAGTACTGAAGCCCGGTTGCCCTAGAGCCTGTGCTCCCACAACAAAAGAAGTCGTTACACTGAGAAGCCTGCACACCTCAGTTAGAGAGTAGCACCCACATGCCACAACTAGAGAAAAGCCCATGCAGCAACAAAAATAAACTACTGTCAGTAAATAAATAAACAAAATTATAATAATTCTTTTCAAAAAAGATAATAATTGTTAGTGTTACATATGGCTTTAAATGAATCCAAGTAAAATTAAAAATTTTCAATTCATCTAAATAAAATGCACGAACAATTTAGATCATTAGATTGGTTACATTGATCATAATGCAATTAAAAAAATTCACATATTTAGTTTCCACTTTTTGTACATGCTATATATTTTAAAGGGCTTCCCTTGTGGTTCAGCTGGTAAATAATCTGCCTTCAATGTGAAACTCTTAAAATATATTGTGATTTTAACAGTCTTAAACATGAAAGGCATTTGTTCTCCAGTTCATCTCACAGTCCATAACATTAGCTTCAAATTCTGTCGCTGGTATGATGTATCAATACTTTGTTCTTATGCAGTTGCCAAATCGTGTCTGATTCTTTGTGACTCCATGGACTGCAGCATGACATTCTTCTGTGTCCTTCACTACTTCCTGGAGTTTCTCAAATTCACATCAATTGAGTCAGTGATGCTATTTAACCATCTCATCCTCTGCTGTCCTCTTCTCCTTTGCCTACAATTTTTCCCATGCAGGGTCTTTTCCAATGGGTCAACTCTTCACATCAGGTGGCCAAAATATTGGAGCTTCAAGTTCAGCATCAGTCCTTCCAATGAATATAGGGTTAATTCCCTTTAGGTTTTACTGGCTTGATCTTGCAGTCCAAGGGACTCTCAAAAGTCTTCTCCAACACCACAGTTCAAAATCATAATTCTTCAGTGTTCAGCCTTTTTTATGATCCAAGTCTCACATCCACACATGACCACTAGAAAAACCATAGCTTTGACTAGACAGACCTTTGTCAGCAAAGTAATGTCTCTGCTTTTCAATATGCTGTCTAGGTTTGTCATAGTTTTTTTCCCAAGGAGCAAGCGTCTTTTAATTTCATGGCTGCAGTCACTATCTGCAGGGATTTTGGAGCCCCCAAAATAGTCTCTCACTGTTTCCTCTGTTTCCCTATCTATTTGTTATGAAGTGATGATACTAGAGGCCAGTATATTAGTTTTCTGAATGTTGAGTGTTAAGCCAACATTTTACTCTCCTCTTTGACCCTCATCAAGAGGCTTTTTAGTTCCTCTTCAATTTCTGACATGAAAATGGTATCACCTGCATATCTGAGGTTGTTGATATTTTTTCCGGTAACTGATTCCATCTTGTGATTCATCCAGCCCAGAATTTCACATGAGTATTAATATCTAAGGACCCCTCAAGTTCAGTAGTCATACATGACTTGCAATAGTACCATAAACATCTTAGTTATGAGCCTTAGTGAAAACATTACAGATATCAGTATAGGTAATGAACACTGTTTATTGAGATTCCTAAAGCATTATACTAAAATCCTAGTTAACAAGATGCAATGAGAACAGAATTTTGTGTTTTTCTTTCTGGCTTACTTCACTCTGTATAATAGGCTCCAGTTTCATCCACCTCATTAGAAGTGATTCAAATGTATTCTTTTTAATGGCTGAGTAATACTCCATTGTGTATATGTACCACAGCTTTCTTATCCATTCAAAAAATAATAATAATAAAAAAATTTTTAAAAAGCATAACAATAAAGTTTAGAAAAGAAAAAAAAAGAACAGAATTTTGAGAGAAGATTCCTTAAGAAAGGAAAGTTGAGTGAAAGAATAACAAGACAAAGTAAAATGTAAGCAGATATATTTGAAAATCACCACAATAGTTTACATCCACTGATTTCAGCAAGTCTTAGGTGACAAATTTTACTTTTCTGAAGAAGTACTTGAAGAAATATATGCTGCAGCATAGCAAAGCAAATTCCTGGTCCACTACTTAACCGACTCTATTGATTGAAAAATAACTAAGTTTATTCACACAAAAGGTAAGTACCTACCTTACAAAGTACCCAGCCTTTGCTTGCAAGGTGGTAGTGATGGATTAGTCTCTAGGTCATGTCTGACTTTTGTGTAACCCTCAAGCTCCTCTATCTATTGGATTTCCCAAGCAAGAATACTGGAGTGGGTCACCATTTCCTTCCCCATGGGATCTTCTCTACCCAGGGATCAAAATGCACCTCTTGAATTGGAAGGCAGATTCCTTACTGCTGAGCCACCAGGGAAGCCCTTGGTTGCATATCAATCATCAATTAATATGTTGCTATTACAATGATTAATATTTTGCAGAAAGTTGTTTCGACAGAAATTGCTATGAATCTTTATGAGGATCTTGAAATAACAAACAATCTGTTGGTTTAGAGGATGTTCATCTTTGTGGGGCAGTAGAGAAGGTTCACTTTATATAAAAGAAGATGTTCTAGAAAAATGATGCATTATTTAACAGCTATTTGGTATTGGCTTTATAAGTTGATGAAAGTAGTTTGAATATTAATATGTAGTTTGAGAACAGTTTATTATCAACTTTTGATAAGATAATTGAAAAATTTGAATCTCAATATGTACTGTCTAGAACCAATAATATTACAGCAATTACATGCCTCAAAGCTGAAGATCTAGAATATGCATTTGATGAATAGAATAGCATGACTGGAACAATAAGGAAGAAGCCATTTAGTAGGTGAAATAAATCATTGTATGACTATCATATATCCCCACAAAAGTGGTATTTTGGTTATGGATAGGTGACAGTTCTTTAACAAAAGCTATGATGATGATGACTCCTGAAATGCCTTAGCATTCATTCACATATTTTGGGGGCTTCCCAGGTGGGGATAGTGGTAAGGAATCTGCCTGTCAATGGAGGACACACAGAAGACACAAGTTTGATCCCTGGGTCCTGAAGATCCCATGGAGTGGAAAAAGGCAACCTACTCCAATATTCTTGCCTGGAAAATTCCATGGACAGAGCAGTCTGGCAAATTGCAGTCCATGGGGCCACAGAGAGCCAAACATGATTGAGCAACTAAGCACACACACAAATACACACACACACACACACACACATATATTTTCAAGTTTTCTTTGCACAGGTTTGTAAGTCATTTACTCTCGCCTTTGAATAAAGTAACCGAAGAGTAGGCATATATATAGTTACAAATCCTTTGTACTTCTTGGATAACAAGATACAAAATCTAAGACTTTACTGGTCATATAAAGAAAAGGAATCTTTGATAATTGTATTTCTTTGTTTCTATTTCTTTTCTTGCATGCTGCTGCTAAGTCGCTTCAGTCGTGTCCAACTCTGTGAGACCCCATAGACGGCAGCCCACCAGGCTTCCCCATGCCTGGGATTCTCCAGGCAAGAACACTGGAGTGGGTTGCCATTTCCCTCTCCAATGCATGAAAATGAAAAGTGAAAGTGAAGTCACTCAGTCGTGTCCGACCCTCAGCGACCCCATGGACTGCAGCCCACCAGGCTCCTCCATCCATGGGATTTTCCAGGCAAGAGTACTGGAGTGGGGTGCCATTGTTTTCTCCATTTCTTTTCTTGCATAGCAAATAATATAATCACTGCAATATTTGAACCATTTCAATCATATAATTATTCCATTAATCTACCTAGTATCTTTTGTTGTATCAATACTATTCACTGCTGTTAAGTCGCTTCAGTCGTGTCTGACTCTGTGAGACCCCAGAGACGACAGCCCACCAGGCTCCCCCATCCCTGGGATTCTCCAGGCAAGAACACTGGAGTGGGTTGCCATTTCCTATTCTAATACAAAAAACTTCTAATTACATGTTAATTTTTTTCAATTTTCATCTCACCATTAGAATCACTGTATGTGAGAAAATACTAATACAATACTCTATATGATCATTCTATTTCATATTATTTCTTGGGCCCAAATTTCCAAAATAACAATAAATAATAAAAATATGGTGCATGTGTGTGTGTGTGTGTGTATGCAGAGGTTAATGTAATATTTTAGGGACTATCTCTACCATTTCATATTCAAATAATGTGACCATGAAGTTGCAATAGATATTTAGTGACTTTCTAAAGAATAAAAGAGATGACAGTTGTTTGATGGGATTAAATACAAATTTCATTAAATATAAAACTATCTCAAATTATAATCACTGAACTTGGAAATCAGCTTAGAATTAGTTTATATTATGTCATCATCTAACAAATGAATATACCCAGCTGGAGCAGTTCATAATTTATTGACTTGACATTTTTTGCAGTCAAAATTTTGAGATTATACAACTTTATATTAGTTATCAGTACGAAAATGAAATTCAAAGCATCCAATATATTTGATTTATTATTCTACTGAGCCTGAAGTCAAATAAATATGTTGCCTAACCATTTGGCAATATAAATATTCATTGCCATCAGGGTGAGATGGATTCCCCACCATCATGTGTCTTTTAGGCAGTAATGCTATTTAGTAGAAAGTTCTCAGAATACTACAGTGGCTAACTTTGTCACAAAATGTTTTTACAGTTAAAACACAGAGGTCTGGTTTTTGCTATTCTGTTTCAATTTTCTGGGAAAACAAAATGTCCATGTTCTATGAGAAGCAGAGAAGAGTAAGAAAGTACACATTCGTAATAATTTTCCATACAGACTTAAATTTTATATACTGGATTATATTTTTTAAAATAATATATATGTGTGTATATATATATATATATATGTGTGTGTGTGTGTGTATATATATATATATATATATATATATATAAACAACCTTTTTATTGAATGGTTTATCTTACTTTTTTTTTCTTATATACTTTGTAGTGGTTTCATGTCATTGTTATTTCACATAAGCAAGAACTATAGCTCAGAATTTAGCGACAGAAAAATTCTTACCAGGCCCAAGTATGAGAAAACTTATTTTAAACTAATATGCATAAATGAAAGGCTTTTACGTTGTGGTCACACACTGAGACCCATAAATCCTGGTGTGTGAAATCAAGGTGGGTCTTAGGAAGTATTACTCTGAACACAGCCAGTGGAGGTCCAAATAAGATCTCCTGGGAGGTAGTTTGAGGTGGGGGGAAGGGGTATTAGAATCTACCAGCAAAATCTAAAAGTCAAGGTACAATCAAATGTCATACCTGTTTCAGTAAACATTCAAATGGTATACTCTAGGTATAATCTTCAGAGAAATTCTTATTCTAAATTTTAAATTCTTATTCTTGTTCTTAAATTTTACTTTTAAATAGGTTTTTCAATTACAGTCCAACTGTAAAATTCCCTTCATGCTAAGAAAATGCAAATTTGAACACTTTCCAAGAAAATACAGGTAAAAGTAATAGCTTAGGGTGAAATGATTTCTGATCCTAAAATACTATAGACAAAAAGGATCAATCTATGATATAATGAGAGTAAAAATGACCACTTATTTTTAACTTAGAATGCCAGGAATAAGTCATCTTGAAAGGCAGAATGGAATAAATAACAACACACCTGAAAAGGAATGAAAATATTTTGGTGGGAAAGAAAGTGTTTGTACTTCTGTTTTCACTTTATCCTTCTCTTCTATTTATTTGAAAAGAAGGTATAAATTATGCAATGAAAGAAACATCAACATTGACACAATAATAAGATAATTCTACACTGTGGGGAATTTGAAGCTGGAAATATGGCAGATACTTCCAGATAACAGAACAATTTTCTATAGCTGCAGCGGCCTTGAAACAATGTATTTAAACATTTAGGATTGTATGTTTTTCCTGAAAACATCCAAGTTTTCCAATAAACAATCTTAAATACATATATATATATATATTTATGATTTTTACCAGCCCTTCTCATTCTCCTTCCTTCCACAGACACTACTGACTTTACCCACTTTTTTCCCCTCACCCTAGTCACTCATGAAAGGTTCTTCTGTTTCTTAGCCAGTTATTTAAACTTTTCTGATAGCCCTTGGACTACAAGGAGATCCAACTAGTCCATTCTGAAGGAGATCAGCCCTGGGATTTCTTTGGAAGGAATGATGCTAAAGCTGAATCTCTAGTACTTTGGCCACCTCATGCGAAGAGTTGACTCATGGAAAAGACTCTGATGCTGGGAGGGATTGGGTGCAGGAGGAGAAGGGGACGACAGAGGATGAGATGGTTAGATGGCATCACTGACTTGATGGACGTGAATCTAAATGAACTCCAGGAGTTGGTGATGGACAGCAAGGCTTGGCGTGCTGTGATTCATGGAGTCGCGAAGAGTCGGACACGACTGAGCAACTGAACTGAACTGAACTGATATTCGGGTACTAGGAAGAAAGTTAATCTGAGAGCTAAAAGTAGTAATAAAGCTAGAACTCTTATAGAATGGATTCTGAGACTGTTTTGGAAAGAGTTCTAGAAGTAGTTGTAAGTATGAGAAGGTATATGACAGATAAATTATTGTGGTAGATTGTATGTATTACTTTCTTATCACCTAAACAAAGTACTCATTTTTCTCTTTATTTTTTTTTTTTGTTTTTTGCTAAATTGATTTTTGAAGATAAATGGAATTTGTTTTTAAAAAAACACTGTTTCACAGAAGACCAAAGCATGTGGCTTCTATTTTCAACAGGAAATATATTTCTGCATTTATGTTTCTTGCTATGTCAATTTTCATCTTTATATTTGTATGCATTCACATGCTTATATCTATTTATATTTATATATTTTTGAAAGTAGTGTTTATAGACATCATATTTTATTGAATTATAACTATAAAAGAATTATTTCCAGTTAACAAAAATTAAAATTAATTAAAGTGTGAATTAAAATGTAATTCACACTTCTAAAGTGTCCACAATAAATTAGGTCTTTTACTTAAATTGGAGAAGGAAATGGCAACCCACTCCAGTATTCCTGCCTGGAGAATCCCATGGACAGAGGGGCCTTGTGGGCTACAGTCTATGGGGCTGCAGAGAGTCGGACACAACTAAGCAACTAACACACACACATTTAGATTACTTTTAATTTTTATAATGATAAATAAGAATATTATACCCATTTACTTGCTCATTATAAGACAACAAATACTTTGTTGACTGAGGATTTGAGGTAATATATTTTCTGTTTGGTGTTTATTTATTCAATATTTGACTTCCTTGAGTAAAACAGAATACCACTAAAGAATACACAGTGTTCTTTTCTTCAATGATTGTATATTTTCTTAAATATACAATTAAGTTTATTGTAAAAATGTACTTAGCAGCCCAAATAAAATATGATTTCCTTGAAAGAAGATCATAAACTGAATGAGGTCTCACTATAGGTAACATCTAAGCAAACAAAAATAGGATGAGTAATTGATTAGGTCACTGTTAGAATTCCTAACTGGAAAAAAAAAATACTGTGTAATTATGTTACTTTATTACTCAGATATTATTTTATTTTTATTGAAGCAGAGTTGATTTACAATATTGTGTTAGTTTCAAGAGTATCTTGATTCATCAGATCAGATCAGTTGCTCAGTCATGTCCGACTGTTTGCAACTCCATGAATCGCAGTTCGCCAGGCCTCCCTGTCCATCACCAACTCCTGGAGTTTGCTCAGACTCATGTCCACCGAGTCAGTGATGCCATCCAGACATCTCATCCTCTATCGTCCTCTTCTCCTCCTGCCCCCAATCCCTCCCAGCATCAGAGTCTTTTCCAATGAGTCAACTCTTCACATGAGGTGGCCAAAGTACGGGAGTTTCAGCTTTAGCATCATTCCTTCCAAAGAAATCCCAGGGCTGATCTCCTTCAGAATGGACTGGTTGGATCTCCTTGTAGTCCAAAGGACTCTCAAGAGTCTTCTCCAACACCACAGTTCAAAAGCATCTTGATTCATAACTAGCACAAATTTAAACTCTACTTATAAGGAGATAGATGAGAAAATTTTAATATATTTTATGTATACTTTAAAAATGAATCCTCAATACTTCATTTTTTCTAAAAAATCTATGATTTGCAAATTTTAAGTAACCACCATTTCTTTGCTACTATGAAAAATGACTAAAAATAGAATATTTTTGACCATTTAAAATATCAAATCATATCAATGCAGTTTTTCTAACCTTTCAAAAACTAAATTTGTCATACTAGATTCAAAAGATAAAAGCTATAATTTCAGTTTCATTTATTGTGCTCTCTGAATTCAAGAGAAAATTAACTAATGTGGAAATAAACACTGCCTAATAACACCCTAACATTAACCTCTTTTCAAATATTCGTCAATCTGTTAATTATTATTCATCAAAAGTTTTGCATGATTAGAGATGAGAAAAATAGGGTCAGAGGACTCATGATCGTAGCAATAGAGACAATAACAGTTAAGATCACCAGCTGTTGCTATCCCTGCTATACTTGATATTTATGATTCTGAGCAGCTTATAAAACAGTACAAAGATGTAACTATGGTGGACATTTTTAAAGGAAAGGATTTTTGGTCTTAAATGAGGGTTGGTTTATTAGATTCAATTCAGTTAAGTTCAGCCACTCAGTCGTGTCTGACTCTTTGTGACCCCATGAATCACAGCACACCAGGCCTCCCTGTCCATCACTAACTCCCAGAGTTTACCCAAACTCATGTCCATTGAGTCGGTGATGCCATCCAACCATCTCATCCTCTGTCGTCCCCTTCTCCTCCTGCCCTCAATCTTTCCCAGCATCAGGGTCTTTTCCACTGAGTCAGCTCTTTGCATCATGTGGCCAAAGTATTGCAGTTTCAGGTTCAACATCAGTCCTTCCAATGAACACCCAGGACTGATCTCCTTTAGGATAGATTGATTGGATTTCCTTGCAGTCCAAGGGACTCTCAAGAGTCTTCTCCAAGGCCATAGTTCAAAAACATCAATTCTTTGGTACTCAGCTTTCTTTACAGTCCAACTCTCACACCTATATTAGATTAAAAGGAGAAAAAAAGAAATGGAAAATGGGTAAACATGGATGAAACATAAAGAAAGAGAAAGAACAAGTTATTAGGGGATCATCTTAATTTAAAGACAATTATTAGGGTGTTGCTTCCCTCATAGTTCAGTCAATAAAGAATCTGTCTGCAACTCAGGAGACCTGGGTTTGATCCTGGGTCATGAAGATCCTCTGGAGAAGGAAATGGCAACACACTTCAGTATTCTTGCTTGGAGAATCCCATGGACAGAAGAGCCTGGCTACAGTCCATGGGATTGCAAGAGTCAGACACGACTTAGAGACTAAAAACCAGCCACCATTAGGGTGTTTGGTTCTGTTACTCCAGAACCAAGTCCTAGGGACATCAATCAACATATGTTAATATATTCTAATAATTATAACAAATGCTTTTATTTTATCAATATAACATGCATTAACTGATGTCTTATTTTAAATCAGCTGCATTTTTTTTTTGAGGCTTAAATTTAAAATTTTGTAAGATACTAGATTTAGAGTGGTCCTTATCTTAGGAATAGTGTAGCCCCTCTATCATGATGGAAACCATTGAAAATATTTAATAAAATGTCCATATATGTAAATATCTTTCTCTACTCTGAGTAGCATGTTTGAATGATTCACAGACCTGAGGGAGTTCAGTGAATTTTCCAGCTTACAATTTCCCATTAATTAATTGTCATTTATATGGTAATCCTTCTTTGCCTAGCTTCCTGAAGTTCAATCTAGTGCATTTTGAGTTTGATATTCAGCCAAACATTATGTATCTCTTAAGTAGAGTTATGAAGCTCTTTTCCTGCGAGACCCCTCTTCTCCAGACTCTACTTAGCAAATTTTAGTTCCCATGTTGTTCAGTCATTCAGTTGTGTCCAACTCTTTACAACCCTATGGATTGCAGCATGCTAGGCCTCCCTGTCCCTCACCATCTCCCAGAGTTTGCTCAAGCTCATGTCCATTGATTTGGAGATGCCATACAACCATCTCATCTTCTGTCATTCCCTTCTCCTGCCTTCAATCTTTACCAGCATCAGGGGCTTTTCTAATGAATCAGCTCTTCCCATCTGGGGTCCAAAGTATTGAAGTTTCAGCTTCAGCATTAGTCCTTCTAATGAATATTCAGGGTTGATTTCCTTTAGGATTGACTGGTTTTACCTCCTTGCTGTCCAAGGTACTCTTAAGTCTTCTCCACAGTTCAAAAACTTCAATTCTTTGGCACTCAGACTTCTTTATTGTACAACTCTTTCATCCATACAAGACTACTGGAAAAAAAACAATAACTTTGACAACATGGACCTTTGTTGGAAAAGAATGTGCCTGTTTCTAATACACTGTCTTGGTTTATCATTGCTTTTTTTCCAAGGAGCAAGAATCCTTTAATTTCATGGCTGCAGTCACTGTCCACAGTGATTTTGGAGCCCAAGAAAATAAAGTCTCTCATTGTTTCCATTGTTTCCCCATCTATTTCCCATGAAGTAATAGGACCAGATGCCATGGTCTTTGTTTTTTGAATATTGAGTTTTAAGCCAGCTTTTTCACTCTCCACTTTCACCTTGATTCCAGCTTGTGCTTTATTCAGTCCAGCACTTCCCAGGACGTACTCTGAATATTAGTTAAATAAGCAGGGTGACAATACACAGCCTTGAGGGACTCCTTTCCCAATTTTGAACCTTTCTGCTGTTCCAAGTCCAGTTCTAACAGTTGCTCCTTTACCTGCGTACAGGTTTCACAGGAGGCAGGTATGGTCGTCTGGTATTCTCTTCTCTTTAAAAAGTTTTCCAATATTTTGGGAGGCGGTCATAGAGGATCTGGCTGTGGTTTATGGCAGAGAGTGTTTTGCCTATGTTCTCCTCTAGGAGTTTTATAGTTTCTGGTCTTATGTTTAGATCTTTAATCCATTTTGAGCTTATTTTTGTGTATGGTGTTAGAAAGTGTTCTAGTTTCATTCTTTTACAAGTGGTTGACCAGTTTTCCCAGCAACACTTGTTAAAGAGATTGTCTTTTCTCCATTGTATATTCTTGCTTCCTTTGTCAAAGATAAGGTGTCCATAGGTGCATGGATTTATCTCTGGGCTTTCTATTTTGTTCCATTGATCTATACTTCTGTCTTTGTGTAGAGACTGAAGTCAGGCAGGTTGATTCCTCCAGTTCCATTCTTCTTTCTCAAGACTGCTTTGGCTATTTGAGGTTTTTTGTATGTCCATACAAATTGTGAAATTATTTGTTTTAGTTCTCTGAAAAATACCATTGGTAGCTTGATAGGGATTTCATTGAATCTATAGATTGCTTTGGGTAGTATACTCATTTTCACTATATTGATTCTTCCAATCCATGAACATGGTATATTTCTCTATCTATTTGTGTCCTCTTTGATTTCTTTCACCAGTGTTTTATAGTTTTCTATATATAGGTCTTTTGTTTCTTTAGGTAGATACATTTCTACGTATTTTATTCTTTTCATTGCAATGGTGAATGGAATTGTTTCCTTAATTTCTCTGTTTTCTCATTGTTAGTGTATAGGAATGCAAGGGATTTCTGTGTGTTGATTTTATATCCTGAAACTTTACTATATTCATTGATTACCAAGATCCTCTATGACCCACCTCCCAGAATATGGAAATAAAAGCAAAAATAAACAAATGGGACCTAATTAAAATTAAAAGCTTCTGCACAACAAAGGAAACTATTAGCAAGGTGAAAAGACAACCTTCAGAATGGGAGAAAATAATAGCAAATGAAGCAATGGACAAAGAATTAATCTCAAAAATATACAAGCAACTCCTGCAGCTCAATTCCAAAAAAATAAATGACCCAATCAAAAAGTGGGCCAAAGAACTAAACAGACATTTCTCCAAAGAAGACATACAGATGGCTAACAAACATATGAAAAGATGCTCAACATCACTCATTATCAGAGAAATGCAAAACCACAATGAGGTACCATTTCACACCAGTCAGAATGGCTGCTATCCAAAAGTCTACAAGCAATAAATGCTGGAGAGGGTGTGGAGAAAAGGGAACCCCCTTACACTGCTGGTGGGAATGCAAACTAGTACAGCCACTATGGAGAACAGTGTGGAGATTCCTTAAAAAACTGGAAATAGAATTGCCATATGACCCAGCACACCCACTGCTGGGCATACACACTGAGGAAACCAGAAGGGAAAGAGACACGTGTACCCCAATGTTCACTGTAGCACTGTTTATAATATCCAGGACATGGAAGCAACCTAGATGTCCATCAGCAGACGAATGAATAAGAAAGCTGTGTTATATATACACAATGGAATATTACTCAGCCATTAAAAAGAATACATTTGCATCAGTTCTAATGAGGTGGATGAAACTGGAGCCTATTATACAGAGTGAAGTAATCCAGAAAGGAAAACACCAATACAGTATACTAACGCATATATATGGAATTTAGAAAGATGGTAACGATAACCCTGTATGCGAGATTGCAAAAGAGACACAGTCTTTTGGACTCTGTGGGAGGGTGAGGGTGGGATGATATGGGAGAGTGGCATTGAAACATGTAAGTTATTACATGTGAAACGAATCACCACTCCAGGTTCGATAGTTGAGACAGGGTGCTTGGGGCTGGTGCACTGGGATGACCCAGAGGAATGGGATGGGGAGGGAAGTGGGAGGGGGATTCAGGATGGGGAACATATGTACACCCATGGCAGATTCATGTCAATGTATGGCAAAACCAATACAGTATTGTAAAGTAAAATAATTAAATAAATAAAACTGAAAAAAAAAAGTTTTCACATTTTGTTGTGAGCTACACAGTTAAAGGCTTTAGCATAGTCAATGAAGCAGAAGTAGATGTTTTTATTGAATTCTCTAGCATTCTCTGTAATCCAATGAGTGTTGTTTGGCTCTAGGTGAGTGATCACACCATTATGGTTATCCAGGTCATTAAGATCTTTTTATATAGTTCTGTGTACTCTTCCCACGTTTTCTTAATATCTTCTGCTTCTGTTAGGTCCATACAGGTTTTGTTCTTTATTGTGCCTATTTTTGCATGAAATATCCCTTTAGTATCTCTCATTATCGTAAAGAGTCTTTCCCATTCCATTGTTTTCCTCTATTTCCTTGCATTGTTCACTTAAAAAGGCTTTCTTATCTCTCCCTGCTATTATCTGGAACTCTGCATTCAACTGGGTATATCTTTCCTTTTGTCCTATGCCTTTCACTTATCTTCTTTTCTCAGCTATTTGTGAGGCCTACTCACACAACATTTTTGTATTTCTTTTTCTTGGGGATGTTCTTACTCCCTGTCTCCTGTACAGTGTCACAAACCTCCATCCACAGTTCATCAGGCACTCTGTCTATCAGATCTAGTCCCTTAAATCTATTTCTCACTTCCACTATATAATCATAAGGGATTTTATTTAGGTCATACCTGAATGGCCTACTGGTTTTCCCTATATTCAACTTAAGGTCTGAATTTCACCAATAAGGGGTTCATGATCTGAGCCACAATCAGCTCATGGTCCTGTTTTTGATGACCATAAAGCACGTCTCCATCTTTGGCTACAAAGAATATAAACAATCTAATTAGATATTGGCCATATGGTGATGTCCATGTGTAGAGTGTTGTTGGAAGAGGGTGTTTGCTATGGCCAGCATGTTTTGAAAAACTCTGTTAGCCTTTGCCCTGCTTCATTTTGTACTCCCAGGCCAAACTTGCCTGTTACTCCAGGTATCTCTTGACTTCCTTCCTTTGCATTCCAGTCCCCTGTGATGAAAAGGATATCTTGTGTGTGTGTGTGTATGTGTGTGTGTGTGTTAGTTCTAGAAGGTCTTGTAAGTCATCATAGAACCTTTCAACTTAATCTTCTTCATCATTAGTGGTTGGGGCCATGGTTTAGATTACTATGATATTGAATGGTTTGCCTTGGAAACAAACTGAGATCATTCTGTTGCTTTTGAGATTGCAACCAAGTACTGCATTTTGGACCCTTTTGCTGACTATGAGGGCTACTCCATTTCTTCTAAGGGATTCTTGTCCACAGTAGTAGATATAATGGTCATCTGAATTAAATTTCCCTATTTCCACCCATTTTAGTTCACTGATTCTTAAAATGTTGATGTTCACTCTTGCCATCTCGTGTTTGGCCACTTCAATTTACCTTTATTCACAGACATAACACTCCAGGTTCCTATGCAATATTGTACTTATAGCACTTGACTTTCACTGCCAGACACAGCCACAACTGGGTATTGTTTCCACTTTGGCTCAGCCTCTTTATTCCTTCTGGATATATTTTTCTGCTCTTCTCCAGGAGCATATTGAAAACCTACTGACATGGAGGGTTCATCTTTCAGTCATGTCTTTTTGCCTTTTCTTACAATTCATGGGGTTCTCAAGGCAAGAATGCTGAAGTGGTTTGCCATTCCATTCTCCAATAGTTGCCATACTCTCCCTTAAAACAAATTTACATCTTTTCACCTTACCCAAATTAGTGGATTCTGTTCAGGTTATCCTCCCTTCGCTATGGCCAGTAAATTAACTCCAAGCAGAAAAACAGTATTATGGTAGGGCTCATCTCACTGATTTTTTCTTTTCTCAGAGATCACAATCCTGCACTATATGTTGTCAAATATCTAAATGCAATGATTGTATATATATTTTACCCAGTTCTCAAGTCATTTAATGTGGAAGGCTGAGTCTCATACAATTACTCTTTCATATATAGAAATTGCATACGTTTTTTACTCCCTGACCTTATCAATTAAAGAATCTAGCAATTGTTATTGAAGGGAAACCTAGGCACAGCCTTGGACCCCATGTATCCATATGAAACTCTTTGGTTTCTTTATTCTTAGCAACTATTCTTCATGGGTTTTATAGTCCCAAAGAATTAGCCTTCCTCCAGCACTTTGAACTGTCATATTTGCAGAAAGTAAAAGGAGCTGAATCAGATAAACTCTTGAATGTTTTCCTTTCTTCAGTGTCTTAATCCTTGGAGTTCTCATTACCTCCATAACTCTACAGCTTCAAAATGCTTAACTTTTATGTAAATGCTGTAGTTGTTTTGCTCTAAGCAATGGTACTGCTTTAGCTGCTCTATGCCACTGGGAAAGAGAAGTTCTCACATGCATTTTCAAACTAGTTTCTCTTCCTAAACCATTAGCCAGACTCATCAAGAAACAAAGGGAGAAAAATCAAATCAATAAAATTAGAAATAAAAATGGAGATCACAACAGACAACACAGAAATACAAAGGATCATAAGAGACTACTATCAACAATTATATGCCAATAAAATGGACAAATTCTTAGAAAAGTACAACTTTCCAAAACTGGAGCAGGAAGAAATAGAAAATCTTAACAGACCCATCACAAGCACGGAAATTGAAACTGTAATCAGAAATCTTCCAGCAAACAAAAGCCCAGGTCCAGACGGCTTCACAGCTGAATTCTACCAAAAATTTAGAGAAGAGCTAACACCTATCCTACTCAAACTCTACCAGAAAACTGCAGAGGAAGGTAAAATTCCAAACTTATTCTATGAGGCCACAATCACCCTAATACCAAAACCTGACAAAGATGCCACAAAAAAAAAAAAAAGAAAACTACAGGCCAATATCACTGATGAACATAGATGCAAAAATCCTTAACAAAATTCTAGCAATCAGAATCCAACAACACATTAAAAAGATCATACACCATGACCAAGTGGGCTTTATCCCAGGGATGCAAGGATTCTTCAATATCCGCAAATCAATCAACATAATATACCACATTAACAAATTGAAAAATAAAAACCATATGATTATCTCCATAGATGCAGAGAAAGCCTTTGACAAAATTCAACATCCATTTATGATAAAAACTCTCCAGAAAGCAGGAATAGAAGGAACATACCTCAACATAATCAAAGCTATATATGACAAACCCACAGCAAACATTATCCTCAATGGTGAAAAATTGAAAGCATTTCCTCTAAAGTCAGGAACAAGACAAGGGTGCCCACTTTCACCATTACTATTCAACATAGTTTTGGAAGTTTTGGCCACAGCAATCAGAGCAGAAAAAGAAATAAAAGGAATCCAAATTGGAAAAGAAGAAGTAAAACTCTCACTATTTGCAGATGACATAATCCTCTACATAGAAAACCCTAAAGACTCCACCAGAAAATTACTAGAACTAATCAATGACTATAGTAAAGTTGCAGGATATAAAATCAACACACAGAAATCCCTTGCATTCCTATACACTAATAATGAGAAAACAGAAAGAGAAATTAAGGAAACAATTCCATTCACCATTGCAACGGAAAGAATAAAATACTTAGGAATATATCTACCTAAAGAAACTAAAGACCTATATATAGAAAACTATAAAACACAGGTGAAAGAAATCAAAGAGGACACAAATAGATGGAGAAATATACCATGTCCATGGATTGGAAGAATCAATATAGTGAAAATGAGTATACTACCCAAAGCAATTTATAGATTCAATGCAATCTCTATCAAGCTACCAACGGTATTCTTCACAGAGCTAGAACAAATAATTTCACAATTTGTATGTAAATACAAAAAAACTCGAATAGCCAAAGCGATCTTGAGAAAGAAGAATGGAACTGGAGGAATCAACCTACCTGACTTCAGGCTCTACTACAAAGCCACAGTCATCAAGACAGTATGGTACTGGCACAAAGACAGAAATATAGATCAACGGAACAAAATAGAAAGCCCAGAGATAAATCCACGCACATATGGACACCTTATATTTGACAAAGGAGGCAAGAATATACAATGGATTAAAGACAATCTCTTTAACAAGTGATGCTGGGAAAACTGGTCAACCACTTGTAAAAGAATGAAACTAGAACACTTTCTAACACCATACACAAAAATAAACTCAAAATGGATTAAAGATCTAAACCTAAGACCAGGAACTATAAAACTCCTAGAGGAGAACATAGGCAAAACACTCTCTGACATACATCACAGCAGGATCCTCTATGACCCACCTCCCAGAATATTGGAAATAAAAGAAAAAATAAACAAATGGGACCTAATTTAACTTAAAAGCTTCTGCACAACAAAGGAAACTATTAGCAAGGTGAAAAGACAGCCTTCAGAATGGGAGAAAATAATAGCAAATAAAGCAATTGACAAACAACTAATCTCAAAAATATACAAGCAACTCCTACACCTCAATTCCAGAAAAATAAATGACCCAATCAAAAAATGGGCCAAAGAACTAAATAGACATTTCTCCAAAGAAGACATACAGATGGCTAATAAACACATGAAAAGATGCTCAACATCACTCATTATCAGAGAAATGCAAATCAAAACCACTATGAGGTACCATTTCACACCAGTCAGAATGGCTGCGATCCAAAAGTCTACAAGCAATAAATGCTGGAGAGGGTGTGGAGAAAAGGGAACCCTCTTACACTGCTGGTGGGAATGCAAACTAGTACAGCCACTATGGAGAACAGTGTGGAGATTCCTTAAAAAAACTGGAAGTAGAACTGCCTTATGATCCAGCAATCCCACTGCTGGGCATACACACTGAGGAAACCAGAAGGGAAAGAGACACGTGTACCCCAATGTTCATCACAGCACTGTTTATAATAGCCAGGACATGGAAGCAACCTAGATGTCCATCAGCAGATGAATGGATAAGAAAGCGGTGGTACATATACACAATGGAGTATTACTCAGCCATGAAAAAGAATACATTTGAATCAGTTCTAATGAGATGGATGAAACTGGAGCCTATTATACAGAGTGAAGTAAGCCAGAAAGAAAAAGACCAATACAGTATACTAACACATATATATGGAATTTAGAAAGATGGTAACAATAACCCTGTATATGAGACAGCAAAAGAGACACTGATGTATAGAACAGTCTGATGGACTCTGTGGGAGAGGGAGAGGGTGGGAAGATTTGGGAGAATGGCATTGATACATGTATACTATCATGTATGAAACGACTCACCAGTCCAGGTTCGATGCACGATACTGGATGCTTGGGGCTGGTGTACTGGGATGACCCAGAGGGATGTTATGGGGAGGGAGGAGGGAGGAGGGTTCAGGATGGGGAACACATGTATATCTGTGGTGGATTCATTTCAATATTTGACAAAACCAATACAATATTGTAAAGTTTAAAAATAAAATAAAATAAAAAGGATTATTAAAGCGAATCTTTCTTCCTCAAACTACTAAACTTATATTCTAAATGCTTATTACTGTTACATAATCTATCTTTTTAAAAGCTTCTAACAACGTATCATGTTAAAGAGCAACACCCACAGACAGATGGACATACATAAACAGACAGCGTAATATGATTTATTTAAACCTAAGGAAAACATTGTGTATATATTTGAATGGATATTAAAAAAGGTAAGAGAAGAATATATGTTATTTTTATATTTTTGTGGATTGGGAAAATGAAATTACTTAATATTGTATATGTGGGCTATATCTTTTTTATTATTTATGTTTTACAAGAAAACCATTATTTAGTTCAGTTCAGTTGCTCAGTCATGTCTGACTCTTTGCGAGCCCATGAACCGCAGCATGCTAGGCCTCCCTGTCCATCACCAACTCCCAGAGTTTACCCAAGCTCATGTCCATTGAGTCAGTGATGCCATCTAACCACTTCATCCTCTGTCGTTCCCTTCTCCTCCTGCCTTCAATCTTTCCCAACATCAGGGTCTTTTCAAATGAGTCAGCTCTTCACATCAGGTGGCCAAATACTAGAGTTTCAGCTTTAATATCAATCCTTCCAATTAACACCCAGGACCAATTTCCCTTAGGATGGACTGGTTGGATCTCCTTGCAGTCCAAGGGATTCTCAAGAGTCTTCTTCAACACCACAATTCAAAAGCATCAATTCTTCTGTGCTCAGCCCTCTTTATAGTCCAACTCTGACATCCATACATGACCATACATGATCCATATATGATTTTATTAAATATATGTTTTTTAAAACACAATAAAATAAATTTAATTTCAAATAATAGGTAGCATTTTATTATCAGTAGATTATTTTTGACCTTCATAAAATACTGCCCAATGACTACCTTGTGCCAGGGTAATGTCTTCCAATTTCACCTGTGACTACTCTCTGTCCTCCATTTTGCACTATGGCCACGTGGAAATGGAAATGATTCTAAAGTCTTGCACATAATGTGTGGACTACTTGCCACTCCTTGTGCTGTGTAACATTTTATGTATATTGAAATGCCATTGTTGCTTAGACTACAGTCTCTCTCTCATGGTACTAAGTCTGGGTCACCTTTAGAAAACGTATCACTCTCAAAACAATTAGATTGTTTTCCTGTATGTGTTTAATTCACCAAATGTGAGTAACAATGGAGAATTTTTCTTTCTCACATTTGAAACTCACTGGGCCTATCCCTTGCATATATTAGGAGGGATTAGTATATGGAATTTAGTTAATTTTTAACACTCAAAACTCTAGTAATTCCCATGTAAATAATATCCTATTTGGATGGTAAAAGAAATAGCTATACATAGAAAAAATTAAGAAGCACTGGAATGAAGGTTGAGTCCTGAATCTATTTTACTTGCCAAAAGAACAACCTCTGATATACAAAATTACATTGATATGTGGTAATTTGTTTTTCTAACCCCTAATTTCCTCCCCAGATATGATCTAGAAACTGTGAAGAATATAGTCTCAAGAGTATATTAAACATGGACTATAATAGAATCATACCTTTCTCAAATAGCACTCAAATATAGTTATGGTAAAAATTGGAAAATTGAAAAAGTAATTAGACTAACATAATTACTTTGAACATGATAATGTCACATTTGAGAATATATGGACTCTTTATGAAATAATAATTTGTATGCTGTGTTTATTTTTCTGGAGATTATCAGTTTGTACAGAATAGGTATTATTTATGCCATCAACATGGCCTATATAGTCCCCTACATAGCAATCACATTATACAATTTTAAATACATTGTGGCTTAACTAAGTTTTTGCCTAGCTAAGAATTTAGTTTAGAAAATATCTTGCTCTAGTCATGACTAAAAATCTTGATAATATTAATTGCATATTATCTCAAGACACGTGAAATTTTTAAGATCTATGGCTTCTGTTCATAAATGTCCAAATTATTTGCAATAATAGACACAATTAAAAGACTATTTTAACATACCCCACCTTAAGAAGCTAGCTGTATTTGGAAGAACATTGAAATAATAATGTGCTTTCATTGCTTTTTTAAACATGTTTAAGTAGTCTAGACATACATAATAATTAGAAAACAATTCAATTTCTTCATTTCATTAAGGAAAATACAGGCAAATTAATAAAAGCAAGTGTTTTATTGTAAATAAAGAATGATGCAACTTATTAAAATTATATTACAAATTGGAAAATTAGACTACACTTTCTGAACACATATTAGCATTTACTGTATAATATATTGTATATAAGTATTTTATATATTGATCTATATGGATATAGGCATGGAGACAGAAATAAAATGTATGCTGTTAGAATTTTAGACGGATTTGTGCTAATTCCTAAACGCATAAGTGAAAGTGTTTTGTCATGTTGGACTCTTTACAACACCATGGACTGTAGCCCCCCAGACTCCTCCGTCCATGGAATTCTGCAGGCAAGAATAGTGGAGTGGGTTGCCATTCTCTTTTCCAGGGAATCTTCCTGGCCCAGGTATGAAACCCAGGTCTCCTGCATGGCAGGCAGATTCTTTACCATCTGAGCCATCAGGGAAATCTCCAAGATGTAAGAGCAACAGCTAAAACTAATTTGCACATACTGAGTAATTTTTTTTTCCAAATACTTTATCATAAATTATTTTATCCTCAGGCAACCCTACAGGATTGATACTATTGTTTACCTCTATTTTACATAAAGAAAATAAGACACAGAGATTAAGGATATGCCCAAGTTACACAGCTGAGAAAGGCAAAACTAGAATATAAACCCTAGTATGCTGGCTCCAGAATTTATAACTTATAAGTTATGCTGACTATTTTCATACTGCTTTACTGTCTTATCTTTTGTCAATTGCATCTTGAAGATCAACTTTCTAGGAATAATAATAATGTCAGACATTGAAAATTCATATTATGAATCCATTTACATTTGGCAAACAAAAGATTGCCTATTTTTGGTAATAAATTATGTTAAACTAAGTGATTTCTCTTTAATATTTTTGTCAGGAGCAGTTACGAAAGAATAAGATTTCAATAAAAATTTTAAGATTTTTGTAAAGAATCACTAACTTTTATGAAAACACAATAGGCAAAGGAAAATAATAAGCTCCATCATCTGTATCATTATATATTAATTTTGTAGGTGCATTTTGCTCAACTAGTTGCTAGTCGGCACCACCTCAATTTATCTTTATTGTTGTGTTCCTACCATTGGAGTGTCTCAGAATTCACTACTTGAACCTCATCTATTTTTGTTTTCACTTAATCCCTAGTGGTCTCATTAAATTTAAATCTACAGCTTTAAATATCATTTGTATTATTTAATCAGTTGTATTAAGTCCCAGTTCAAAGGGCCCAGTACAACAAACTCTTATTTTTCTTTCTCATCTAACACATGCAATGGGGGTTTATAAATCAACTCTGCTTATGGTAGATACTCAAAAAATTTAGGTAGACAGAGGTTCACCATCTGTCTAAGGAGCCACCACTTCAGAATGAAATTCTAAGTATGCTTAAACGTGGGACGATGACTTGGAGAATCATTTCCTGACCCTTGAATGCTTCTAACCAAAGGTTACACACATAATTTGTATTCACTTTTTTTTTTTGCTAATTAAAGTCATGTGGACATACCCAAAGTTGAACTCAGTATAGGTGTTTTTATCCCATGTATTAGGATAGGAGGAGAACTGAAAACATTGATGAATATTAGTAATATTTATCTTAAGCAGATGAACAATAATAACATAATTTTTTGTCATCGATCTTGACTTCTGCAACTCTTACATTCAATTACCAATACAAGATCTCTTGTGTGTTTTATTGGCAGCTGAGCCTTAACATACCCCAAACCAAATGCCTGATCAAGCCTATCACATCAGCTAAACCCATAGTCTGCTAAGTCTCCATTCTTCCTATTGCTCAGACCAAAAATATCTTGTACTCAAATGATCTTATTTCCCCATATATTACATAGGAGTTGCCTATATTGCAGGATAATTGGAACATTGTAACTTGATTTTGACAGTTGAAGGTCAAATAACATTAAAATATTTATGGTATTTTTGTATAGTGAATACTAGATTCATAAAATAATCTTATTTTGTGGAGTGTGGAGAATGCCTGAGAACAAGATGAACATACTATCTATTATTTAGTGGATTACATTTAACAAAGTGCAAACATTATATTACCAATATGCAAGCATGATTAACCTCCAGTGATTATATATTTTATGGGTGGTGGGATATTTTTGTCCTCTGTGTAAACATAAGGTTCTCAAAATGGTGACACTTTAGGGAAAAGATAAATGAATAGATGAACTATATTCTAAATTTTTGGTTAAAAATCACTCACATTCTAAAACACTGTATACTAGAAAACTGAATCCTAAAATAGTTGGTCTTATTATGCTACTGTAATCAATCACATTAAAATTATTTCTCTCATAAAGAGAATTAGAAAATGTCATTTGTACCGATACAAGATAATTTGTTTGGGATGATAAAGTAAGAATAAAACAGAAGAAGAAATCACCTTTTGCTGAAGTCTACAGTCTTTACATTCCTCTGGAGAAGGCAATGGCGACCCACTCCAGTACTCTTGCCTGGAAAATCCCATGGACGGGGGAGCCTGGTGGGCTGTGGTCCATGAGGTCGCTAAGAGTCGGACTCAACTGAGTGACTTCACTTTCACTTTTCACTTTCCTGCATTGGAGAAGGAAATGGCAACCCACTCCAGTGTTCTTGCCTGGAGAAAACCAGGGACAGAGGAGCCTGGTGGGCTGCCATCTATGGGGTCGCACAGAGTCGGACACGACTGAAGCGACTTAGCAGCAGCAGCAGCAGAGAAGCCTTATGAAGGATTATTCACCAATACGACAGGGCAAGTGCCCAGGGTTAAGAGGTGAAAAATCATGATTTCTCCCTTTAATTAACTTATGTTACTCTGGGGCTACAAATAAAGTAAACAATAAATTGTAATCGAATATGACCACCTTAATATTTAAAGATTTCATTGTTGATTAAAAGAGACTCAAGGATATACTGTACAACATGAAAAATATAGTCAATATTCTGTAATAACAGAAAATGGAAAGTAACCTTTAAAATTATATAATGTTTTTTTTAATTTTATTTTTTAACTTTACAATATTATATTGGTTTTGCCATATATCAAAACGAATCCACCACAGGTATACATGTGTTCCCCATCCTGAACCCTCCTCCCTCCCCGTACCATCCCTCTGTGTCGTCCCAGTTATATGTTTTGTTTTTTTTTAATTTAAAAGTTTGAGAGTTGAATACAGTCATTGAAAAATTAATATTATAAAAAGAGCACCAAAAGAATATATGTACAAAAACTCAAAACAAAGAAAAAGCAAGAAAAAAAGAAACGTTGTAAAGTGGGACAAATGCTGATTTGACTTCCCTTGTAGCTTAGTCGGTAAATAATCTGCCTGCAATGCAGGAGACCAGGGTTCAATCCCTGGGTCGGGAAGATTCCCTGCAGAAAGAAATGGCAACCTGCTCCAGTAT
The DNA here is from genome assembly GCF_029407905.1 of Bubalus kerabau. NCBI lineage: Eukaryota > Metazoa > Chordata > Mammalia > Artiodactyla > Bovidae > Bubalus > Bubalus kerabau. The sequence goes on from NC_073624.1 coordinate 255,206,406, forward strand.
TCTTGCCTGGAAAATTCCATGGACAGAGGAGTCTGGCAGGCTATAGTCCATGGGGTTGCAAGAGTTGGACATGACTTAGTGACTAAACCACCACCAACACCAACCAGAGTAGCTGGTTTGACCAAAAATCAACCAGAGTATTTATCAGAATAGAGGTCATTGTTAGACCACCCAAGGGCTGTTTTGATAGAATAATAAAGTTACTAACTGAAATAGGTTGAAGACAAAATGAATGGACAGGGACTGATGAAAGAGTGTGTAGGGAATTTAGTGTAAAAAGGACAAGATTCCTTAAGATTTGGCTAGAGGAGAATCAACAGTTGAGAGATGGCTTTATTTCTTTGGAATGGGAGTTATTGGACTATCTTTGTATGCTAATGAGAATGAATCATCTGAGAAGGAAAAGAACTGATAATGGTAGCCAGTCTAAAAACAATTGCTTTGCCAGTCCAGATGCACGATACTGGATGCTTGGGGCTGGTGCACTGGGATGACCCAGAGGGATGGAATGGGGAGGGAGGAGGGAGGAGGGTTCAGGATGGGGAACACATGTATACCTGTGGCGGATTCATTTTGATATTTGGCAAAACTAATACAATTATGTAAAGTTTAAAAATAAAATAAAATTAAAAAAATAATAAAATAAAATAAAAGCAATTGCTGAAACAACAGACTTGAGCAGATAATGTTAAGTGAGATCTGGAAGTAGACAAAAGTCCAAGGGGTTGCAAAGAGTCCGACGTGACTGAGCGACTTCACTTTCACTTTTCACTTTTCACTTTTATACATTGGAGAAGGAAATGGCAGCCCACTTCAGTGTTCTTGCCTGGAGAATCCCAGGGATGGCGGAGCCTTGTGGGCTGCTGTCTATGGGCTCGCACAGAGTTGGACATGAATGAAACAACTTAGCAGCAGCAGCATCAGACTATAGCCCACAAAGCCCTTCTGTCCCTGGGATTCTCCAGGCAAGAATACTGGAGTGGGTTGTCATTTCCTTCTCCAGGGGATCTTCCTGACCCAGGGATAGAACCCATGTCTCCTGCAGCTACTGCATTACTGGCAGACTCTTTACCAAGCCCTCCCTCTACAGTAGCCTACAAAAATAATATTAAATAACATATCTAATCAATATCTTCTTGGAATCTAAGCTTTACTTTTCTCACATATCATTGTCTTCCACATATACCAAAGTTATTGTCTCAAAACCTAAAGTCTTTCTGTCCTCATTTTTATTTTATATCTTTCTCAGAAAATATACTGTGGTATAGAATAACAAAGACAGGATAATTTTTCACAAATAACTTTTATTAAAGGCAGCTGTCAATGTCAATTTAACTTTCCTGTCTTTGCTTCAGTGATTCTTCATAAAGAAATTAATGTAGAGAATAGGAGGAAAGTGATTTCCTATGTGACATGTTTCATATTAAACACTTCCTTTTAAAACCAAGCAATAAATATTTTTAAAGTGGTAAATGTAAGCAAGGAGAGTGACTTTCATGTGTTTGTCAGTTTCTGCTAGCTTGTGCTATTTAGATTATAAATGAAAAAAGCAGAGAAAAAAGCAACTTAACATATTGTCACCCTGCTTATTTAACTTATATGCAGAGTACATCATAAGAAATGCTAGACTGGATGAAGCACAAGCTGGAATCAAGATTGCTGGGAGAAATACCAATAACCTCAGATATGCAGACACAATGCTTATGGTAGAGAGCAAAGAAGAACTAAAGAGCCTCTTGATGAAATTGAAAGAGGAGAGTGAAAAAGTTGGCTTAAAGCTCAACATTCAGAAAACTAAATTCATGGCATCTGGTCCCATCACTTCCTGGGAAATAGATGGGGAAACAATGGAAACAGTGACAGACTTTATTTTCTTGGGCTCCATAGTCACTACAGATGGTGATTGCAGCCATGAAATTAAAAGACACTTGCTCCTTGGAAGAAAAGATATGATCAACCTAAACAGCATATTAAAAAGCAGAGACATTATCTTGCCAACAAAGGTCCATCTAGTCAAAGTTATGGTTTTTCCAGTAGTCATGTACAGATGTCTGAGTTGGACTATAAAGGAAGTTGAGTGCCGAAGAATTGATGTTTTTGCCCTGTGGTGTTGGAGAAGATGCTAGAGAGTCCCTTGAACAGCAAGATCCACTCAGTCCGTACTAAAGGTAATCAGTCCTGAACATTCATTGGAAGAACTGATGTTGAAACTGAAACTCCAATACTTTGGCCCCCAGATGGGAAGAGCTGACTCATTTGAAATAAGACCCTGATGCTGGGAAAGATTGAAGGCGGGAGAAGAAGGGGATGACAGAGGATGAGGTAGTTTGATGGCATCACTGACTCAATGCACTTGAGTTTGAGTAAACTCTGGGAGTTGGTTATGAACAGGGAGGTCTGGCATGCTGCACTCCATGGGGTTGCAAACAGTAGGACACGACTGAGTGACTGAACTGAATGGAAGTTTGTTGTTTTATTTTTAGGTTCCACATATAAGTGATATTATATGGCATTTGTTTTTCTCTAACTTATTTCACTTAATATAATGCCCTTCAGTTTCATCTATATTGTCACAAATGACAGGGTTTCCTTCCTTTTTAAGGTTAAATAATACTCATTTGTGTGTGAGTTTATGTATCTCTCTTTATCCATTTATTCATCAAGACACTTAGAGCTTTTTAAGTTGTGACAAAAAGCAAATAAAAATTGTTTGCCACCTTAACCATTAAGTACACAGTTCAGTAGTGTTAAGTGTGCTTCCATTGTTATGTAATTGATCTCTAAAATGTTTACATATTGAAAAACTGGAACTCTATCCTCAAGGCTTTTGAAATCAGTGGTGAACTGGAAAAAACAAAAACAAAAAAAACCCTATATCTGTGATGCACAACAGCCTTAGCTAGCCCAAGACCTCACTGAATCAAAGTGATCTACCCTCTGGCATAGCCACCTGTCATAGTAAAAAGTGTGCATTCTCTGCGTAATTTAAAAAGTAGCAGTGCCAATGTATTTACAGCAGGAAGCAGAGAATTATTAAACTTTAGAAACTTTGAAGAGGAAGCTCACAGAGAGAAAAAAAGAAAAAGATACCTCACTAACTTCAGGGGTAGAGGGCACTGCTCAGCAAACAATGGTGTCTTTGAATTTCAAGGAAGGGCCCAAAAGGCCCAGGTGCAGGGAAGCAAAATTTTTCTGGTATCCTAGTGCTTCTTAGACTCCTGACATACAGAAACCTATTCAACATAAAGATGAATAATGTTCTTTCACGTACCCTAGAAACAATTTTCTCTTCACATAACATAAGAATTAGACCTACTGCCATTTTTATAACCAAATGCATGATCTGAGAAGATCACATGGTTACAGCATAGACTGGGTCCCTAGGTTGAGTCTCAAGATATCAGGAAGACTGGAGGGCTATATCCTTGATATTGATATTGCAAAAAACATGAAATCCAGACCTTGAAATCTTTTCTACATCACCAAAGCCAGAGACCCACAGGGCTTATCTGACCCTTGGAAAAATATGTTTACATATTTTCATTCTAAAATGACAGTCTGGACCCAGAATCCTTTTCAAGTCATAGTTAAAGAGCAAAAGTTGTCTGTCTTTCTCTATTTCTCTCTGTTTGAAGCTATATGTGTGTGTAAACATATAATTTATTTATGTAAATATTTTATGTATGCATGCATTTGTTTTCCTGAAAGGAATGAGCTTTCTCTCTCCTGCATAAAAACGGAGAAGTTTTATAATAGTATACCCCTTTCCTTTCTTATGAAGTGACTGGATACTCTTGCAACTTTTCATCCAACCTGGCTTCCACTGCATTTCCCCCTGGATAAGGTGAATGGAAAGAGGGAGTCAACATACTCAACATTTGCTGTAAGGGAATCAATAAGACATTTGTTTCTAATCCAAAATACTTCATCTGTGCCTTCAGGATAAAATGAATAACCATGATATTTAAAAATTTAATACTGGGCTGCCAGCTGTCTGATGCTAGTGCCTCAGAAAGGGCACAATAAAATTGGTGCGTCCACTGTTGCAAAATGTGCAAACTGGAATGCTGTTACCACAGAAAGGAATTAACAGGGTAAGGAAGTGCCCTTAGAGTGATGCTCACAAGAAGAGAAAGAGACAAAACTATCATAAGAATGTCCTAGGAGTGGTCAAAACCCTTCCTCCTCCAATTGATAGTCTCTTTCAAGTCCATGGGCGGCAAAGAGACAGACACAAGTTAGTGACCGAAGAACAAGTGTCACCTATTTTCAGAGCCTAACAGGGAGCCAGCTGGAGCAGCAAAAATGTGCTTTTCATTGGTCTAGTTGTAGCGCAAAAAGTAGATTAGAAAGTACAGATATGTGACTGAGAGATAACAACTTACTAACAAACTCAGGGTATTTCTGAGGAAGTGGCGGGATAGTCCATCAGTTTATACCCTCTGATGCTTCTGTGGGTGTTACTTTTTTTTTTTGAGGGAGCATAATTTAAAGCTAAGGGGAATAGAAAACATTTCCAGTTATTTTTAAAATATATTTGTTTAAAATATTACATTTTAAATTTTATAAAGTAAAACATATGTGTTCTCTTTAAAATTTATGCTAGAATATGTATAAAGATTATTGAGTAAAAAAATCACAGTTTTGTTAAACTATGTCCTGCTGCTGCTAAGTCGCTTCAGTCATGTCCGACTCTGTGCAACCCCATAGATGGCAGCCCACCAGGCTCCCCCGTCCCTGGGATTCTCCAGGCAAGAACACTGGAGTGGGTTGCCATTTCCTTCTCCAATGCATGAAAGTGAAAAGTGAAAAGTCACTCAGTTGTGTCTGACTCTTAGCGACCCCATGGACTGCAGCCTACCAGGCTCTTCCATCCATGGGATTTTCCAGGCAAGAGTACTGGAGTGGGGTGCCATTGCCTTCTCTGAAACTATGTTCTAGATAATAGCAAAAAACTAAAAGAAATAACAATCACAGCACAGATATAAATTATGTGTTGATATGACAAGAACAAAGCTTTCATAAAAATATCTTAAATCTCTAAAGAATTTTGTTTATATAGAAGGAAAAGACAAACAGTTGTGCTGATAGAAACACCCAAATAAGGAAGTGCTTTCTAATGTCTATCAGGATTTGTATAGTAGTACAAATACACAGATATGCATACTCACATAAGTGAGACGTCATTACAACTCTCTTAGCAGAGAAATGGATTTTTTTTAAATAAATACATCCATAATTGTCCTGGAGGGAAAGGTGGGAACCTGGGCGGGGGGGGGGGGGGGTCATTAAGTAGCAAGTCTATAAAAGAGCTAGCTAAAATTTCTACATTAAAAATAGGAGAGTACTCCTGTCTTTGTACCTTGTGGAATAAGAGAAGGATAACAAGAAAGAAAACGGAAGAGAACAACAGCTTTATTGCATGGGTATAGTGTTGGGAGCATGGGAAAACAGCCAGTGTAACCTATTTCAAGAGACAGGATATAAAAAGAACCATTAGGAACACTTATGCCTAAATTTCAAGCTGAATATTCGAGTGTTTTGTGAGCATTCAGGATAAGGCGGATGGATTCTCTCCAAAATTTGATTCAAATGTCAGAGTAGATGACACACCGTAGGAAAAGGAAAGAGTGCAACTAACACAAGCAGATCTGGACTGGCTTGGGCAAAGCAGAGGGAGTGAATTAAGCTTTAATACTAGCTAGAGAGCCAGACGGGAGAAAAGTTCTAATGCTGGCTGGAGATCTGCCATTGTTAAATTTCCCATTGGTGCCAAAGTTCCATGTATACTTTCTTAGTGACCTGTCTACACATGCAGACCAAGGGTTGGAAAGAAAGGTGAAGCTTAAAAAAAATTTCTGTAGCCAAACGTCAGAAAAAGGAATATTATTTTTATTACAGGGTTGCTATGGCAGAATTTCCTCTGTAAACTCCAAATGCTTGATGGATTCTACCAAATCAATGGGTTAAATATATTAGATTTATGTTTATTGTGTTTTTATTCATTTTGGTGGAATTCAAGAAACATGTTAATAGTACAAGGAACAATATTTAATGTCAGAAATGATGTGATAATATAAACTCCATTATCCAGTAATTGGCAATGGTTTCCTTGAGGAATTTAGATAAAACCAATGTGCAAGAATGGGGTTCAAGAATCGTATTATATTTGAAGTGGGAAAGAAATAAAAGCAACAGGCAAAAAAAAATTTTAACAGCACTTCTAAAACTATCCGGAAGTATTTAAATAAACTATACTTATTTAAATCTTCAGATCAAATCAGATCAGATCAGTCGCTCACTCGTGTTCGACTCTTTGCGACCCCATGAATCGCAGCATGCCAGGCCTCCCTGTCCATCACCAACTCATGGAATTCACTCAGACTCACGTCCATCGAGTCAGTGATGCCATCCAGCCATCTCGTTCTCTGTCGTCCCCTTCTCCTCCTGCCCCCAATTCCTCCCAGTGTCAGAGTCTTTTACAATAAGTCAACTCTTCGCATGAGGTGGCCAAAGTACTGGAGTTTCAGCTTTAGCATCATTCCTTCCAAAGAAATCCCAGGGCTGCTCTCATTCAGAATGGACTGGTTGGATCTCCTTGCAGTCCAAGGGACTCTCAAGAGTCTTCTCCAACAACACAGTTCAAAAGCATCAATTCTTCGGCGCTCAGCCTTCTTCACAGTCCAACTCTCATTTAAATCTTAAAGAATACTTATTTAGGTCTAAAGATTTCTTAATCTGTCATTCATGTTTTATTTAAACTTTAATATAATAATGAACTGACCAAAGTTTGTAGTCTTTTCATTTATCATTTCTCTTGGCTTTAATATTCTTCTTCAAGCTGTTACCAACTATTGGGATTGATACTGTGAGGACAAAAGAAGATGTATAAAACCCTCAAATGTCTGTAATTACTCCTTTTTTTCCAAATTCATTAAATATATAAGAAATATAATTGAGGAAATATGCTGCAGTATAGCCAAAAACACATCTAGAGAACACAACTTCTGTCTTGAAACTACTGAATAATGACATTACATCTAATGTTTCAGAATTTTTAAATAAATATAACTGGTTATTAACTCTGGAGCTTCTATTTTAGGTTTCATTTTAGCTAATGTATTAATATTCAATCAAAAACTACAATTATTTTGATATTTGAATAAAATATTATCAAAACAGAAATGCAAATAATCATCATTGATTTAAGTAAAAGAAATCAGTGGAAATACAGATATTTTCAATCTATCACAAAATACTGTTAATGATATTAAATCACAAGGTTATCTGGGATCGCATACTCTTTTCAGTACTTAAAACTCCTAGAAGGAATTAGAATGCATGTATGTGTGCTAAGCTTCTTCAGTTGTGTCCTACTCCTTGTGACCCTATGGACTGTAGCTCACCAGGCTCCTCTGTCCATGAGATTCTCCAGGCAAGAATGCTGGAGTGGGTTGCCCTGCCCTCCTACAGGAGATATTCCAAACCCAGGGATGGAACCCACATCTCTTACATCTCCTGCATTGGCAGATGATTTCTTTACCACTATTGCCACCTGGTAAGCCCAAGGAATTAGAACATGAAAGCAAAGATGAACCTAAACACGTTCAGACTTCAGAATTGATACCCATGACCTAGTGTGATTAGAACATTAGAGAAAAATACAGGTGTAAATATTTGGGAATCGTCTAAAAGTCACACTCTGCCATATTTGGATATGAGTGTTACAGAGGAGAGGGATAACTATAGGTCTGCAGGATTGTCAAGTGAGGAAAAAACCTGATCTTGAATCAGGGGAAGTAATAACAAATAGAAATTCATTAGAACAAGTTGGGACCTAGGAAGACAATAATCCATGTCTTTTTCTCATTGATGAAAACCTTGACAATGCAAGGGACCTATAAAGGAAGATGGCACCCTTTGCTATAAAACTGAACATATACCTAGCTAAGGGCTCAGTGAAACTGAAAAGAAAGAAATCTGACAGAAGCCAGAGAAGCTGCAGGCTTGGCTGCTGTCCTACATCAACAGTGTGAACCAGCAGATTAGTGACAAGGTACAGAAGCTGCAGTGGTGCCTGGCACACCATGTCAACATTCAGAGTATAATGATCGCGCTCCTTCTTTACTTCAAATCTCACACAAATTTCTCTTGGGGCCAGATCTAACTAAAAATCATACAAGGAAAGTGCCTTTGGAAAACAGTTCAGCTTAGCTATGTTGACACAATATAAAACCACTATAAGCTTTATCATCTTCAGGCCAGAAAGCATTAAAATGCCTGTGACAGATAGGAATGATCTATGAGATACTGGCAAACTTCAATTGGATAATCGCAGCCCAAATCCCTAATGTTTTATTATTTCCCATGTTAACAACTATTCTCCATTTGAAGAACAGCCTTTGGCTTGTGACTAGATGCTGGTAGTTCCTGAATGTCTGACTGTGGGATACCATGAAACTACAACTACTCATCATAAATTGATCCTAAATCAAAGTCAGGCCTGCACCAAAACCTTTCATTATAAATGGAAATTATATATCTGAGATAATATCTAAGCAGGTACAGAGGCAAAAGTTTATATAAAATACAATCAGCTCAGATACCTATAATATCTGCTCTTACTGCTTTGTTGCAACTCTTCAACCAACACTGATGACTTCATAGAGAACTCCTCTTTCCAGTTTAAAAAGGAATGAAAAACACAGTTGTGGTTTGTAATTGGGTCTTCACAGTATAACGACACCAGTCCAAGGTGGATGGCTACTGCCTTACAGCATAGTTTCAAGAATGGCTATGAAAGATATTAGCCATAAGGGATAGACATTTTGGTCCTTACATCTAATTTTTCTCTTCATATGGAAGGAAAAATAGTCTGAGTCATGAATCTACACTAATTAATCAACAGGAGCTATGGGCTTTGTTGGCTGGTCAGGACTTCGAAAGAATAAAACTAGAAAATCACTGAAAGATAAACTATAAAAGAGCTACTTATATGGACCTTTCAGAATGGTCCAAAAAAATGTATGATATCTGTATACCATGTAGAGACCTACCAAAGAGAATTCAAGAGGGGAGAGAGGTAGACTTTCAATAATAACATGAAATAAGATCACCTTTTCTATGGATCTTAACCAGTCTCATTCTCCATCTATCTTGCTATTTGCTCAGTGAGCTTATTTACAAGCTCTCCATAGTAGCAGGAATAGAGACTGTACACTGGCTCAATAATATGCATTTCCCCTGCTGCTGCTGCTGCTGCTAAGTTGCTTCAGTCATGTCCAACCCTGTGCAACCCCATAGACAGCAGCCCACCAAGATCCCCCGTCCCTGGGATTCTCCAGGCAAGAACATTGGAGTGGGTTGCCATTTCCTTCTCCTAATTAAGGCTAATCTGGTTACCTACTGCTACTGCTACATGATAACTAGCACCAGTAGAGTCCAATGCCCAACCATCCTCTGGTGACAGGTTGATTATATTAGACCACTTTCATCATGGAGAAGGTTGTATTTGGCTTTGTGGTAGTAGATGCATAGTTCTGATGAAGCTTCTCTTATCTGATCAAAAGCTTCTTCTAGATTCTCATTCAGAGACTTAAAAAAATATGTTATTTTTTACATTTTGTGGCACCCCACAATACATCAATTCTGACCAGAATTGACTGCACTTATGGTGAAGGAAGTACAGGAGTACGTTCATACCTCAGAATGAATTGTGGTAGCCTAATAAAATTGTAAAATGTTTGTTGATTAGTTGAAGTGTCACTTAGAAATCAATAAAAACCCTTCAAAGCTTGAGTTTGTGAAATGGAGCATTTCCTGCATATCAATAAACAATGATGTCACAGCCATCAGGATTCCGGCCCATGAAATGTGAATTTACGAGCCCAGGAAGAACAACGCGTGCTATCTAGTAGTCATCAAGCTGCCACCAAGAGCTGCTGCCACTCCCTATAATGGTGAGCAAGGAACTAAGGATGCGAAAAATCAAATCACATGTAGCTGGCCCCAGAGAGCTGAAATGCATATGCAAGAAATAATGTCAGTAAGCCTAGACTCTTCTCACGCATAGAAAAGCACTAAACTGAACTTGAAATATCTGGTCTTCCTCAATTAACAATAATCATTTAATGTTCAGACTACCTGCCCCTTATTTCAAGCAACTATATAACCTGGCTCCTCTCCCCTCCGCCTCCTTGAAACAGCTCTTTCAAGGTTACTTGAAATGCTGCCTCCCGGGGTTGAAGTCCTAAAAATTCCCACCAAATAAAACATAATTCTCAACTTCTAGGTTGTGAATATTTTTAAGTCAATGAGTCCTATCCTATTGAATGTAGACTATACCATAGATCAGTTGCCAATCTACGTTCCTTTTTGTCTTATACACAGAGTATACTGGCCAAGCAACCGAAGGCTTTAGTTGTGAGTAGATGATTTTATTGGAGAAGGCAATGGCACCCCACTCCAGTACTCTTGCCTGGAAAATCCCATGGACGGAGGAGCCTGGTAGGCTTCAGTCCATGGGGTCGCTAAGAGTTGGACACGACTGAGCGACTTCACTTCTACTTTTCACTTTTATGCATTGGAGAAGGAAATGGCAACCCACTCCACTGTTCTTGCCTGGAGAATCCCATGGACAGAGGAGCCTGGTGGGCTGCCGTCTATGGGGTCACACAGAGTCGGACACGACTGAAGTGACTTAGCAGCAGTAACAGATGATTTTATAACCATATCTGATTATGGGGTACCCATAATATGGTAGATTAATCACCAGAAGTCCCTAACATTCATATAAGTATATATATTTGCTAAATGGCTTTACTTTTATCCTATCCAGAAGTGAAAATTTTTTTCTCGAAACTTCAATCTTGCCTAAACTTTTTTATAAACTATGTACCCAGCACTATAATCTATAATCTATAATTTAGTAGAACTTCATCAATGCACTCTTATATTCAACATATGTAGTCCTAAACGAGAAGGAATAAACATTGATAAAATTATCTGTGTGGTTTGATATACACATACATTTTGTAAAACCACACATGAGTTGCACTTAAAACTATAGAAAAAGAAAACTATAGAAAAAGAAAAAGAGGTTTATAAAGGGATGTCCTCAGAGGGCTATTCCAAGGTCAATTTAGAGGCAAAGTTGAGTCATACAAATCATAGCATATAGAAAAGACAAACTGTAGAGATATATTGAAATTTCAAAACAAAAGAAAAAAATCACTTTGAAGGTCAGTCAAAAAAAGGAAAAAAAAAAACAAACTTGAAAATGTGCCCAGTGAAATGTTAAGCTGTTAACACATATAACTGTACTCCTGAATATATAATGTTATATGTGGTAGAGCAAAAACTCACAGTAATGGATATATTTTGGTAGGCATTAATGGGCAGGAAATAAGAAAAGTCAGATGTATGCTTGTGAACATGCTGATCCTGAGGTGTCTGTAGGAAATGACAAGGTGACAGATGGAAGTTGCAGGAAAGAGAAAGGATAGGAAATACATATTTGTGAGGTATAAATTGGTAACAGCAAAATAATTGAAAGAACTGCGATCTCCAAATGGTATGCATTTAGAGAGGAAAAAAAAAAAAACAAACAAACTATAACACTACTACTGGCTTCCATGGTAGCTCAGCTGGTAAAGAATCTACCTGCAATGCAGGAGACCCAGGTTCGATTCCTGGGTCAGGAAGATCCTCTGGAGAAGGGATAGGCTACCCACTCCAGTATTTTGGGGCTTCCAAAATGCTGACTCAGCTGGTAAAGAATCCACCTGCAATGTGGGAGACATGGATTTGATCCCTGAGTTGGGAAGATATCCTGGAGAAGGGAACAGCTAACCACTCCAGCATTCTGTCAAATAGATGGGGAAACAGTGGAAGCAGTGGCGGACTTTATTTTTTTTGGGGGGTGGGGGGCTTCAAAATCATTGCAGATGGTAACCACAGCCATGAAATTAAAAGATGCTTATTCCTTGGAAGGAAAGTTATGACCAACCTAGACAGCATACTAAAAAGCAGAGACATTACTTTGCCAACAAAGGTCCATCTGGTCAAGGCTATTGTTTTTCCAGTAGTCATGTATGGATGTGAGTATTGGACTCTAAAGAAAGCTGAGACCAAAGAATTGATGCTTTTGAACTGTGATGTTGCAGAAGACTCTTGAGAGTTCCTTGGACTGCAAGGAGATCCAACCAGTTCATCCTAAAGGAGATCAGTCCTGAGTGTTCATTGGAAGGACTGATGTTGAAGCTGAAATGCCAATGCTTTGGCCACCTGATGTGAAGAATCTATTCATTTGAAATGACCCTGATACTAGGAAAGATTGAAGGCTGGAAGAGAAGGGGATGACAGAGAATGAGATGGTTGGATAGCATCACCGACTCAATGGACGTGAATTTGGGTAATCTCCAGGAGTTAATGATGGACAGGGAGGTCTAGTGTGCTGCAGTCCATGGGGTCACAAAGAGTCAGACACGACTGAGCGACTGAACTGACTGAAGATATTAGAGTTTGTTACTACAAACTAATATATCATTTGCAATGATTTCTGAGCGCCAAAGAATTGATGCTTTTGAGCTGTGGTGTTGGAGAAGACTCTTGAGAGTCCCTTGGACTGCAAGGAGATCCAATCAGTCTATCCTAAAGGAAATCAGTCCTGAATATTCATTGGAAGGACTGAGGCTGAAACTGAAACTCCAATACTTTGGCCACCTGATGCAAAGAACAGACTCATTGAAAAAGACCCTGATGCTGGGAAAGATTGAAGGCAGGAGGAGAAGGGGATGACAGAGAATGAGATGGTTGAATAGCATCAACGATGCAATGGACAAGAGTTTGAGCAAACTCCAAGAGTTAGTGATGGACAAGGAATACTGCTGTGCTGCAATCCATGGAACTGCAGAGTCAAACATGACTGAACAACTGAACTGAACTAAACTGAACTAAACTAAATGAAAACAAAAAAATTTACACTGTTTCTATAATGTACATAAAATAAACAGGGACATAATATATGAATGCATCTTTCCCTTTTCTTTAAAATATCACTTTGTTTCTACTTTTAACACAGTGCTAGGATTCTGTACACATTGCAGTTATCTGGGCATATGCCTCTCTTCCGCAATATACTTAAACTTCTGAGGATCAGGCACTGCTTGAACCATATATTTATATTGCAAATTTCTAAGAGCATGCTTAACATAGTAATTACTTAGGCTTGTTGAATTTAAACTCCCCATGTATCATACATATATTTGCATGATATAATAAATTAATGCATATGAATATACCATAGTGGTGTGATTACTCACCTAGAGCCAGACATCCTGGAATATAAAGTCAAGTGAGTCTTAGGAAGTATCACTATGAACAAAGCTAGTGGAGGTGATGGAATTCCAGTTGAGCTATTTCAAATCCTGAAAGATGATGCTGTGAAAGTGCTGCACTCAATATGCCAGCAAATTTGGAAAACTCAGCAGTGGCCACAGGACTGGAAAAGACCAGTTTTCATCCAATCCTAAAGAAAGGCAATGCCAAAGAATGCTTAAACTACCACACAATTGCACTCATCTCACACGCTAGTAAAGTAATGCTCAAAATTCTCCAAGCCAGGCTTAAGCAATACGTGAACCATGAACTTCCAGATATTCAAGCTGGATTTAGAAAAGGCAGAGGAACCAGAAATCAAATTGCCAACATCCACTGGATGATTGAAAAAGCTAGAGAGTTCCAGAAAAACATCTATTTCTGCTTTATTGACTATGCCAAAGCCTTTGACTGTGTGGATCACAATAAATTGTGGGAAATTATGAAAGAGATAGGACTAATGGACCACCTGACCTTCCTCTTGAGAAATCTGTATGCAGGTCAGGAAGCAATAGTTAGAACTGGACATGGAACAAGAGACTGGTTCCAAATAGGAAAAGGAGTACATCAAGGCTGTATATTGTCACCCTGCTTATTTAACTTATGTGCAGAGTACATCATGAGAAACACTGGGCTGGAAGAAGCACAAGCTGAAATCAAGATTGCTGGGAGAAATATCAAGAAGCTCAGATATACAAGTGACACCACCCTTATGGGAGAAAGTGAAGAAGAACTAAAGAGCCACTTGATGAAAGTGAAAGAGGAGAGTGAAAATATTGGCTTAAAGCTCAACATTCAGAAAACTAAGATCATTGCATCCGGTCCCATCACTTCATGGCAAATAGATGGAGAAACAGTGGAAGCAGTGGAGGACTTTATTTTGGGGGGCTCCAAAATCACTGCAGATGGTGATTGGAGCCATGAAATTAAAAGACGCTTACTCCTTTGAAGGAAAGTTATGACCAACCTAGACAGCATATTAAAAAGCAGAGACATTACTTTGTCAACAAAGGTCTGTCTAGTCAAGGCTATGGTTTTTTCGGTAGTCATGTATTGATGTGAGATTTGGACTCTAAAAAGCTGAGTGGTGAAGAATTGATGCTTTTGAACTGTGGTGTTGGAGAAGACTCTTGAGAGTCCCTTGGGCTGCCAGGAGATCCAACAAGTCCATCCTTAAGGAGATCCTTAAGGAGATCAGTCCTGGGTGTTCATTGGAGGGATTGATGTTCAAGCTGAAACTCCAATACTTAGGCCACCTGATGCGAAGAGCTGACTTACTTGAAAAGACCCTGATGCTGGGAAAGATTGAGGGCAGGAGGAGAAGTGGATGACAGAGGATGAGATGGTTGGATGACATTACCAACTCAATGGGTTTGAGTAGGCTCTGGCAGTTGGTGATGGACAGGGAGGCCTGGCGTGCTGTGGTTCATGGGGTTGCAAAGAGTCAGACACAACTGAGTGACTGAACTGAACTGAACTGAACATAAGATAGTAAAAATCACAGGAAGATTAAGCAGTTTATTATAACAAATTTAAGTAGATTTTTAGAAGCTTTCATTAATAGACTTTCATTCTATTGTTTTTAATTAAAATTATATTTTTCTTTGATTATGTAGCACATAATTCATAACTCGTAATTCTATAGTTATAAGTAATGTAACCCATAATTTAATTCCTCTTCCTCCCACAAACATGTAAAATATTACAGATATATATGCATTGATATATAAAATCTCAAACAGATTAAGAATTGCTAGACAACTTTGTTGACAAATGCCATATGCTGAACCAAAAATCAAAGCAGTTTTATTCCACTTCCTTAAATGACATGCTCATTTGTTTTTCTGAGCACATGTATTCTTTCCCTTTTTGCTCTCAGGATATGTAAGAAAGAATCCCCTTCATTCACAGTGTTTGGGGATAGATCATGCTTTTTAGTGAGCTCAGTTTCAATATAACTTTTATCCATGACTTGATGTAAAGTGAAGGCACACAGAACTGCTACTTGCCACTAGACTTGCACTGCATTTTGCTTCCAACAGCAGTGAATAGTCTAGTGATGCTTCTGGTTTTTATATATCAAAGTCAAAGGAAAGATTATTTACTGCACTTGATGCTGTTGTGAACAAAATACTATGAAGAAGTAGGTGCCATGAAGGTTCACTATATGGTTAGTGGCAGCACAAGTGAAACTGAATAAAACATGGAGTACAATTTACATTGGTGAAAGAAGTTCAGTAACATGTGCAAAAATAAATAACAGATACATGAAAATAAATGAAAATAATTTTAATCTTATAAGTGAAGTATTTAATTACATCTATACTAAAAAAGAGAGAAGGCAATGGCAACCCACTCCAGTACTCTTGCCTGGAAAATCCCATGGACGGAGGAGCCTGGTAGGCTGCAGTCCATGGGGTCGCTAAGAGTTGGACACTACTGAGCGACTTCACTTTCATGCATTGGAGAAGGAAATGGCAACCCACTCCAGTGTTCTTGCCTGGAGAATCCCAGGGACAGGGGAGCCTGGTGGGCTGCCATCTATGGGGTCGCACCGAGTCGGACACGACTGAAGCAACTTAGCAGCAGCAGCAGCAGCATATCAAAAAAGATATCAATATAGTAATTTCTAATAAAATATGAAATGTTTTGGGAAAATGTTTTGAGATAATACTAAAAGCTCTAACAGAAAAAAATACTTTTTTGTTTTATTATTTGATTTTACCAAAAAAATAAAATCATCCGTAGCACACATATTTTTTCACTAGCAAGCCATAATTTTTAATGTAACTTTTATAAGTATGTCCAAGACATATGAAGACAAGCCTTCACAAACATGACTATCTTTCTGTGTATATTCACATATTTGAATTTTTAGAATTTTATTTTTTGAGGAAGGCTTCAGGGTAGCTTTAGGGTCCTAGCAAGATATATATATATATATATTTTACTACTTAAATATGTATCTGTAAGATTATAAACTTAATTTAGCATTCAAAAGGACTGTTCTCTTAAAATTGGAAATGTTTGTTTTTGGTGACATATTGTAATTTTTAGTTCCTATTCTTAGATACTTAATTTTATGTTTTATAATTTTTTCATGATTTATTAGCTTTCAAACAATTTACTATTAATAAAACTCCTTGCTGGAATATACTATAGAACATACACTTTCCACAGAAAATTTAAAAACCATTTCACATATTTTGAACCTTGCGAAACCATTCAAAATGTTATTAAACACTTAGAACAGTAACTAATTCGTAGTCCCTAATAAAATTGTCTGCAGTTTCAGTCCTCCCATTGAGATAATTATAAATTGATAAGATAATATTGTCACTCATAACATCTAATGGCAAATATTACTTCTTTCAGTTAACAAATAATTGAGTGTTGCCTTATGTGGAGTTCTGGAGAAGCAACCATACATAAAACTGACTATATATAGAAATATTCAGACAAATAAATATTAATCTATTTAGTCCTAGAGGAGAAATATATTATATTATGAAAGTTAATGGAAAGAATAAACAGTCCAAATTTTATATTCATACACAAGATATAGGCTTGAGCTTTAAACACAGTTAGGCAAATTCATTTTGAACTTTTTTATAATTCTTGTGTTTGCTTCAATTTCTTCTCCTCATCACTCCTTCCAGTTTCCATTCCCTTTATTTCTCTGCCAGCAGATGATAAGTTCTCAAGGTGAGAGATGGAGAGATTGAAAATTTAAATAGTCAATAAAGCTAGAACATTGAATAAGTGTTGGAAGGGGAAAATGATTGGAAATGTATTTTGCCTATTAGACCAAGATTAAAAATAAAAATATGCGTGCAATTTTAAACAATTACTTACAGTAGTGGGCCTAGTTCAGTAGCTTAAAGAAATTTTTGTCTTGAGAAAACAAAACATTTTATGTATTTAATTATTTCCCAAATTAATAAATAAACAAAATCATAAAACCTTCTTGGAACAGTTATATATACAGGAGAAGAGGTAAAATAAAAGCTGCTTTGTGCTCAAGTTGAAATGTAGTGGAGGGCTAGGTTTCTGTCCTTTTTAGACTTTCCACCTGAAACATTCCATCCAACATCTCCAGTAAAATCAACTTCAGACTCTTTTATCTCTGTTCTTTACAAAGTCACAGGCTTCCTTTAGGTACTTCATGCGCTTATCTGTAAAAAAGGCAATCAACAAATATGTTCTGAATGCATGAATATGAAGGATTGAAGGATTGAAGTGATATTATGGTTCCAGGGTACACTATTTTAAAGAAATTTGTCCTATCTGCCCCTTCTATTTAAGTAAAATTTTTATACTGTGAAATTCAAATCTTAAATATAAATCTGATGAGTTTTGACAAAAGAATATTTCCAAGTAACCAATAACAAATGGAAAAACAATTCGGATTTCTATTAACCCAAAGAAAGTTTCTTTGTGCCCTGTTCCTATTGAATCACCACCCAGACAAAGGTAATTATATTCTGACTTCTATCATCATCAATTAACTTTTGCAGTTTTTGAAAACAGTTTTAAAAGCAACCACAGTATATTTGGAGTAAGATTTATTTTACTTGAAATGAGAGTCAAATTTCTGTAACATGTTGGCACTGATTATTGTAATGATGAATGAAATATAGATTTTGCCTTTATAAAACTTATTTTCTAATAACATAAACATATTAAACTATATCAGAGAGTATTTTGAAAATTTAAAGTACTGAAAAAATGTTTGTTTGGATGTTTAACAAATAACTCAGCTAACATAGATAATAATGTACATAATTATAATTACTGTAGTTTGAAAGCTACAGTTAAAAACACACACACACATCAGACAAAATCATTAAAGTTATATTAAAAATTTCTGTTTGTTTTTTATTAAATACAATTAGAAGTCACAGAGGAGGGTTTTTTTTTTACTTTTTTTTTTTCTTTTCTTTTCTTTTTTGAGCCTGCAACATTTTTCTTTCTTTTTCTTTTTAGCTCCCACTCCTCTACCCCTGTACCACCCCCACCTCCCACTGGTAACTAACTGTGAGTTTGGTCTCTGCAAGTCTGCTTCTTTTTTGGTTGCATTCACTAGTTTGTTATACTTTTAGCTTCTACATATAAGTGATATCACACAGTATTTGTCTTTCTCTGGCTGACTTATTTTACTTAGCACAATGACCTTCAAGTCTATTCACATTACTGCAGATGGCAAAATTTCATTCTTTTTTTATGGCTGGGTAGCATTCCATTGTGTGTGTGTGTGTATGTGTGTGTGTGTGTGTGTGTGTGTGTGTGTATCACATCTTATTTATTATCTATTGATTGAAAATTAGGTTGCTTCCATATCTTGGAAATTGTAAATAATGCTCCTTTGGACATTAGGGTGCAAGTATCTTTTCAAATTAGTGTTTTTGCCACAGAACAGATAAAGAAAGAAAATGACATGTTTGGATTTTCACTTCAGATTGTCCTACACAAAGAAAACTTCTAGCATCTGCCTTCTTGTTTAATCTTTTTAATAATTTTTCTGAGGTTTCACACTACTATTTGCTTATCCTTTCCACCAGTTCTGCAGCTGTTTTATCTTTCTTTGCTTTCTTTCCTTTTGAGCTTATTCCTATAGTCTTTTTTCTAAAATATTTCTTTAACATTTTTTGAGTATGATAGACTTTTTCCATTTCACTAATATGGATAATCAATATTATTATAAAACGTTGGTTTTCTAAACATTACAAACTCAATCTCTTGATAAGCCAAAACTAAGTTTACTCCTCACTGTGGGAAGGGAAAAAATACTTCACAAAAATTTTACAGTGTCTGGGAGAGGGCAAAGTGAAGTCAGAATTTTTTGAAGGTTAGAAGCTTGGTTTAAAGCAGGTTTTTTAATGAGGAGAGAAAGATTTATTAGGATTGGGTACATGATACAATAGCCCAGGACTCAGAAACAACAAGACAAGGATTTTGAGGTAAGAGATTCAAAGAATCTTTTGTTGTTTTTCAGTCACTCAATCATGTCCGACTCTTTGTGACCCCATGAATTGCAATGTGCCAGGTCTCCCTGTCCCTCAGCATCCCCCAAAGTTTGCCCAAGGTCATGTCCATTGCATCAGTGATACCATCCAGCCATCCCATCCTCTGATGCCCTCTTCTCCTAAGACTGCCCTCAATCTTTCCCAGCATCAGGGACTTTTCCAATGAGCTGTATGTTTGTATCAGATGACCAAAATACTGGAGTTTCAGCTTGAGCATCAGTCCTTCCAACAAATATTCAGGGTTGATTTTCCTTGACTGCTTTGATCTCCTTGCTGTCCAGAGGACTTTCAGGAGTCTTCTCCAGCATCACAGTCTGAAGGCATCAGTTCTTGGGCACCCTGCCTTCTTTACAGTCCAGCTCTCACAATTATGAGGGACTGCTGAGAAGACCATAGCCTGGACCATGTGGACCTTTGTTGTCAAGGTAATGTCTCTGGTTTTCAATACACTGCCTAAGTTTGTCATAGCTCTCCTGCCAAGAAGCAATTGCCTTCTGATTTCATGGCAGCAGTCACCATCTGCAGTGATTTTAGAGCCTAAGAAGAGGAAATCTGTCACTACTTCCACTTTTTCCCCTTCTATTTGCCATGAAGTAATGGGCCAGATGCTTTTTTTTTTAATTATTTTATTTTATTTTTTTACTTTACAATATTGTATTGGTTTTGCCATACATCAACATGCATCCACCACGGGTGTACATGTGCTCCCTATCCTGAACCCCTCTCCCTCCTTCCTCCACGTACCATCCCTCTGGAGCCTATTATACAGAGTGAAGGCCAGATGCTTTTGAACTGTGGTGTTGGAGAAGACTCTTAAGAGTCACTTGGACTGCAAGGAGATCCAACCAGTCCATCCTAAAGGAGATCAGTCCTGGGTGTTCATTGGAGGGACTGATGCTGAAGCTGAAACTCCAATACTTTGGTCACCTCATGTGAAGAGTTGACTCATTGGAAAAGACCTTGATGCTGGGAGGGATTGGGTGCAGGAGGAGAAGGGGACAACAAAGGATGAGATGGTTGGATGGCATCACTGACTCGATGGACATGAGTTTGGGTAAACTCCGTGAGTTGGTGATGGACAGGGAGGCCTGGTGTGCTGCAGTTAATGGGGTCACAAAGAGTCAGACATGACTGAGCGACTGAACTGAACTGAATTGAATGGGCCAGACGCCATGATCTTATTATTATTATTTAATATTTAGTTTTAAGGCAGCTCTTTCACTCTCCTCTTTTGACGTCATAAGATGCTCTTTAGTTCCTCTTCACTTTCTGCCATAAGAGTGGTATCAGCATATCTGAGGTTGTTGACGTTTCTCTGGCATATCTTAATTTCAGCTTGTAATTCATCCAGTCAGGCATTTCTCATGATGTACTCAGCATATAGATTAAACAAACAGGGTGACAACAGACAGCCCTGTCATACTTCTTTCTCAATATTGAACCAATTAGCTGTTCCATACAGGGTTCTAACTGTTGCTTCTTGACCCACATACAGGTTTCACAGGAGATAGGTAAGATGGTCTGGCATTCCCATCTCTTTAAGAGCTTTCCACAGTTTGTTATGATCCATACAATCAAAGGCTTTAGCATAGTAAATGAAACAGAGGTAGATGTTTTTCTGGAATCCTTTGTTTTCTCTATGATTCAGTGAATGTTGGAATTTGATCTCTGGTTCCTCTTTCTTTACTAAACCGAGGTTGGATATCTGGAAGTTCTTAGTCGGCATAATGATGAAGCCTAGCATGGAAGATTTTAAGCATAATCTAACTAGTATGGGAGATGAGCGCAATTGTCTGCTAGTTAGAACAT
This sequence comes from Bubalus kerabau, assembly GCF_029407905.1. NCBI lineage: Eukaryota > Metazoa > Chordata > Mammalia > Artiodactyla > Bovidae > Bubalus > Bubalus kerabau. The sequence goes on from NC_073624.1 coordinate 255,227,618, forward strand.
TCTTCAGTACTACTTATCTTGGGAATTGGGATGAGGATTGACCTTTTCCTGTCCTGTGGCCACTTCTGGGTCTTCCTTAGGGCAGAGTAAATTTCCTGTTGATATTTTCCATTGAAAGTTTGGTTCATATGATTTTCTGGAAGTTCCTATAATGAATAATCAACATAATTTGGCAAGGTAGTTGATTCTTGGAATAAAATAATACTAATGACAACAGAAAAACAGCAAATTCATGCTAATGAAGAAAGGAAAAAAATGTTATATTGATATAGACAAAACGTGTGATTTTGGTTCTCAATGTCCAGTATTGTCCAGGCTGAAAGTTTTTCTCCCTGTTTTTTTATTTCCTTTTCTCCTCTCTCTCTTCCCGCTGCTCACCTCTCCATAATACAGAATTCTACTGAAAATAAATCAACCTTCAGAAGTCAGCTCCCAAAGGCAATGAATTCATATGTGGTTATCAGTCTCTTCATAGTCTAAATTAGTTCTGTGATTCAGTTCATATTAGGAGATTGTACAACATCCTAATCAGGTACTGAGTAATATTACTTTTTCTTTCTTTAAAGTTTCTAAAACACTTAAGATTAAATATTGACATTATAATTTATGTTATTAAAAATAGAGCTATTTTCAAAATATATATTTAGAATTACTTACTCAAAGGACAAAAAAGAGAGAAATTTGAGGGACCTGATTTCATACTAGGATTTCAAGTTTTGTGACACAAAACAATATATACTTACAGACTCTAGGATCTCATCAGTGTCCTAATTTTATATATATATATATATATATATATATATATATATACTGCTAAGTTGCTTCAGTTGTGTCCGACTCTGTGTGACCTCAGAGATGGCAGCTCACCAGGCTCCCCTGTCCCTAGGATTCTCCAGGCAAGAACACTGGAGTGGGTTGCCATTTCCTTCTCCAAAGCATGAAAGGGAAAAGTGAAAATGAAGTCACTCAGTCGTGTCCGACTCCTAGCGACCCCATAGACTGCAGTCTACCAGGCTTCTCCATCCACGGGATTTTCTAGGCAAGAGTACTGGAGTGGGGTGCCATTGCCTTCTCCAATATATATGTGTGTGTGTGTGTGTGTGTGTGTGTGTGTGTGTGTGTGTATATATATATGTAACTTATCTTTATATTATGGTCAGAATGGATTTTATCATTCTAATACAAACATTTATTTTTAGTACTTTGATCTTTATAATAAATTTTGAAATTACATTAACTTTTTTGTCAGACTACTCAGGTGTAAAATATATGGCACTCTTGTTTAGATGAAGTAAAAGATAATGTAAAATTATATGGTTATTGTGTAAACAAAGTTATTTGAGTCCCAGCAGGACATTTTCTAGGTCAGTATAGTATTTAATCAGTAGTTTTAAATATAAGAATAACTCATCAGCAAAATAACACTAATTATCCTGAAAATTAACAGTATTTTGGAAAAGCCTAAAGGTTGAATATTATAGCAATCAAGAAAGAATTACATTCAGATTTATAGCTAAATTCCTACCAGATTAAAGTTATTTACATTACAAAAATATGTATGTTTTCTGAAATAATGGTTTTGCTAGACAAACTCAAATGTCTATTTAGGTAAGATTTGAGAAGACAGTAATCTTTACTACTTTTCTAAGCACCCACATCTTTATACCGTATCTGGTGCTTTGATGTGTATTATTTATGCTAACAATATAATTCTTACACAACATAATAAGTCCTTTAGTTCGCTCATTGCAGTAGCAATACACCTAATGATCTGGAAAAATTAGTGTTTTCATTCACATTCCTTAGTTAAGTAATTATACACACCAGAGATTGTAAGCTCAGTATTTTTTATTTTAAAGCTTGAAATGCTTTGGCAATTGCTAGATTATTTGTGAACAGATGATATTACTCTGAATGTGATATATAGATGATAATTGCATTTTTCAAGCAAACTGCCTTTTGTCAAAGAGGCCTAAGAGAAAGAGAATTAGAAGAGATGTTCTTGAAGAGAGTGTCTGAAAAACTTGAATTATAACTTTAAGTTGTGTTGACAGGTGCTTAAAGCACTTAGGATGCAAGAAAATATGGATTATAGGGAAGTGTGAATATATCTAATTTGGTAATTGAAGAGAAGGGGACCTACTATTTAGTATGTTATGAAAGAGAGAGCAAAAGAATCCACAATGCAGTATATTTTAACAGTGATGAAAGCAGAAAGCAGGCAAGGAAGAGGCAATGGACTAACATTTCTAGATAAAACGTATCAACAGTCAAAAGACTATATTTCTGATTTAAGGCAAGATACAATTTACACACAGGAAGCAGCACTTAGCTGGCCATTAGAGACTGCTACAAGGACTGATACTCAAAGATATTAGAAGAAAATATATCCATGGGCCAAGAAAGTTATCCAGTTTACTAGAACATTGCTTTAGTCAATTATTCAACAAATTTTAAATTAGTAAGTATCATGTGCCTTCAGTTTAGTTCAGTTCAGTCGCTCAATCATGTCCGACTCTTTGCGACCCCATGAATTGCAGCATTCCAGGCCTCCCTGACCATCACCAACTTCCGGAGTTCACTCAGACTCATGTCCATCGAGTCAGTGATGCCATCCAGCCATCTCATCCTCTATCGTCCCCTTCTCCTCCTGCCCCCAATCCCTCCCAGCATCACAGTCTTTTCCAATGAGTCAACACTTCGCATGAGGTGGCCAAAGTACTGGAGTTTCAGCTTTAGCATTATTTCTTCCAAAGAAATCCCAGGGATGATCTCCTTCAGAATGGACTGGTTGGATCTCCTTGCAGTCCAAGGGACACTCAAGAGTCTTCTCCAACACCACAGTTCAAAAGCATCAATTCTTCAGCACTCAGCTTTCTTCACAGTCCAACTCTCACATCCATACATGACCACAGGAAAAACCATAGCCTTGACTAGACAAACCTTTGTTGGCAAAGTAATGTCTCTGCTTTTGAATATGCTATCTAGGTTGGTCATAACTTTCCTTCCAAGGAGTAAGCGTCTTTTAATTTCATGGCTGCAGCCACCATCTGCAGTGATTTTGGAGCCCAAAAAAATAAAGTCTGACACTGTTTCCACTGTTTCCCCATCTATTTCCCATGAAGTGATGGGACTGGATGCCATGATCTTCATTTTCTGAATGTTGAGCTTTAAGCCAACTTTTTCACTCTCCACTTTCACTTTCATCAAGAGGCTTTTTAGTTCCTCTTCACTTTCTGTCATAAGGGTGGTGTCATCTGCATATCTGAGGTTATTGATATTTCTCCTGGAAATCTTGATTCTAGCTTATGTTTCTTCCAGTCCAACATTTCTCACGATGTACTCTTCATAGAAGTTAAATAAGCAGGGTGGCAATATACAGCCTTGACGTACTCCTTTTCCTATTTGGAACCAGTCTCTTGTTCCATGTCCAGTTCTAACTGTTGCTTCCTGACCTGCATACAGATTTCTCAAGAGGCAGGTCAGATGATCTGGTATTCCCATCTCTTTCAGAATTCCCCACAGTTTACTGTGATCCACACAGTCAAAGGCTTTGGCATAGTGAATAAAGCAGAAATAGATGTTTTTCTGGAACTCACTTGCCTTTTTCATGATCCAGCAATGTTGGCAATTTGCTGGCAATTTGATCTCTGGTTTCTCTGCCTTTTCTAAAACGAGCTTGAACATCAGGAAGTTCACGGTTCACATATTGCTGAAGACTGGCTTGGAGAATTTTGAGCATTACTTTACTAGCGTGTGAGATGAGTGCAATTGTGCGGTAGTTTGAGCATACTTTGGCATTGCCTTTCTTTGGGATTGGAATGAAAACTGACCTTTTCCAGTCCTGTGGCCACTGCTGAGTTTTCCAAATTTTCTGGCATATTGAGTGCAAGACTTTCACAGCATCATCTTTCAGAATTTGAAATAGCTCAACTAGAATTCCATCACCTCCACTAGCTTTGTAGGTAGTGATGCTTTCTAAGGCCCACTTGACTTCACATTCCCGGATGTCTGGCTCTAGGTGAGTGATCACACCATCGTGATTATCTGGGTCGTGAAGATCTTTTTTGTACAGTTCTTCTGTGTATCCTTGCCACCTCTTCTTAATATCTTCTGCTTCTGTTAGGTCCATACCATTTCTGTCCTTTATCAAGCCCATCTTTGCATGAAATATTCCCTTGGTATCTCTAATTTTCTTGAAGAGATCTCTAGTCTTTCCCATTCTGTTGTTTTCCTCTATTTCTTTGCATTGATCGATGAAGAAGGCTTTCTTATCTCTTCTTGCTATTCTTTGGAACTCTGCATTCAGATGTTTATATCTTTCCTTTTCTCCTTTGCTTTTCTCTTCTCTTCTTTTCACAGCTATTTTTGTAAGGCCTTCCCAGACAGCCATTTTGCTTTTTTGCATTTCTTTTTCATGGGGATGGTCTTGATCCCTGTCTCCTGTACAATGTCATGAACCTCACTCCATAGTTCATCAGGCACTCTATCTATCAGATCTAGGCCCTTAAATCTATTTCTCACTTCTACTGTATAATCATAAGGGATTTGATTTAGGTCATGCCGGAATGGTCTAGTGGTTTTCCCTACTTTCTTCAATTTAAGTCTGAATTTGGTAATGAGGAGTTCGTGATCTGAGCCACAGTCAGCTCCTGGTCTTGTTTTTGTTGATGGTATAGAGCTTCTCCATCTTTGGCTGCAAAGAATATAATCAATCGGATTTCGGTGTTGACCATCTGGTGATGTCCACGTGTGGAGTCTTCTCTTGTGTTGTTGGAAGAGGGTTTGCTATGACCAGTGCGTTTTCTTGGCAAAACTCTATTAGTCTTTGCCCTGCTTCATTTTGTATTCCAAGGCCAAATTTGCCTGTTACTCCAGGTGTTTCTTGACTTCCTACTTTTGCATTTCAAACCCCAATAATGAAAAGGACATCTTTTTTGGGTGTTAGTTCTAAAAGGTCTTGTAGGTCTTCATAGAACTGTTCAACTTCAGCTTATTCATGAAGAAGAAGAATAATGTGCCTAGTTTAGCTCAAAATATTGGAGACTAGTTTTGTCCAAATTTATGTACTACAAATTCAATTCTGGCACTAACCACTCAGAGTTAAAGTACATTCCCCAAATTAAGGACTTGATACTAGACCACCTGACCTGCCTCCTGAGAAATCTGTATGCAGGTCAAGAAGCTTTAGAACTGGACATGGTTCCAAATTGGGAAAGAAGAACATCAAGGCTGTATATTGTCACCCTTCTTATTTAACCTCTATGCAGAGTACATCAAAAGAAATGCTGGACTGGATGAAGCACAAGCTGAAATCAAGATTGCCGGGAGAAATCTCAATAAACTCAGATAGGCAAATGACACCACCCTTATGGCAGAAAGAGAAGGATTAAAGAGCCTCTTGATGAAAGTGAAAGAGGAGAGTGAACAAGTTGGCTTAAAACTCAACATTCAGAAAACTAAGATCATGGCATCCGGCCCCATCACTTCATGGCAAATAGATGGGAAAACAATGGAAACTGTGAGAGACTTTATTTTCATGGGCTCTAAAATCACTGCAGATGGAGACTGCAGCCATGAAATGAAAAGATGCTTGCTTCTTGGAAGAAAATTTATGACCAAGCTAGACAGCATATTAAAAAGAAGAGACATTACTTTTTCAACAAAGGTCCATCTAGTCAAGGCTATGGTTTTTCCAGTGGTCATGTATGGATGTGAGAGTTGGACTCTAAAGAAAGCTGAGCGCTGAAGAATTAATGCTTTTGATCTGTAGTGTTGGAGAAGACTCTTGAGAGTCCCTTGGACTGCAAGGAGATCCAACCAGTCCATCCTAAAGGAGATCAGTCCTGAGTGTTCATTGGAAGGACTGTTGTTGAAGCTGAAGCTCCAATACTTGGCCATCTGATGCAAATAACTAACTCATTTGAAAAGAGCCTGATGCTAGGAAAGTTTGAAGGTGGGTGGAGAAGGGGACGACAGAGGATGAGATAGTTGGATGGCATCACCGACTCAATGGACATGAGTTTGAGTAAACTTCGAGAGTTGGTGATTGATAGGGAGGCCTGGTGTACTGCAGTCCATGGGATCGCAGAGTCAGACACAATTGAGCAACTGAATTGAACTGCCACACAAGGCTGCCTTTATTTCAGACGCTAGTCACAAAGAGAGTTGCAAGTCCATGTATTTCTCACGACAAATGGCTAAAAATTTTGAAGAATCCAACAACTCCCTAAGTCCCTTTCTCTTCAACAACCAAATTAGATACACTTACATTTGGGAGATGATGAAGGATAGGGAGGCTGGAGTGCTGCAGCCCATGAGGTCACAAAGAGTCAGACATGACTTGATGACTGAACAACAACAACTTTTTCCTGTAAGCTATATTTCCTTGCATCCCAAGTGCTTCAAACATAAGTTAACAAAGCTTAAAATTGTAAGTTGAAGAAATTATAAATCTGAGGTTTCCTACAACTCCCCTCACATTAAAAAACTTGCTTGAATGACTCACAGATCTCAGGGAAGCAAAATACTATTACAGTTTTATTATAAAGGATACATATTAGATCAGCCAAATGAAGACACGTAGGACAATGACTGGGAGGGTTTGAAGAACAGAGCTTTCAAGCCCTCCTTCAGTGGAATCACCCTTCTGTAGTCATCTTTTTAGCATAAAGTCAGATGTGATCTGTAGGGCTCATAAATAACAAACTACTCATGTCACATGGATATTCCAAGGGTTTTAGAAGCTCTGAGCCAGGAGATGGAGACAGAAACCAGACACATTGTTTGTAATATAACAAGAATAGCAAAAAGAACTAGGAGGACAAGGTTTCTATCATCTAGGAATTTATATCTGAATCTGATACTTAAGAATATAAATAAATAGATAACTACATAGATATAAACAAACATGAGTGCATAGTAGTGGATAGTTATTTTATTTAAATGCTAAGTTCTAGGAAGAACTTATAAGAAATAAACCTATAAGCTGAGATCTGAATAATAATGAGGAGATTGGTCAAGGGAGGATCTAAGAATATTCTAGATCAGAAACAAACAAAAAAAGCAAAAAAAAAAAAGTAAAGTGCAGAAAAAGGCCTCAAGTCAAGGAGAAATGGACTTTTCTCACTATTCTTTCGACTTACAGGGTCTCTAACTACCTCTCTAGTCAACAACAGTTGAGCAGTTGAACTTCTTTAGAACAAAACAGTTGTAAGTGTAGGATGTGGAATCTGTGGAGAACTAGGTTCTATCATATTCTGTGGCTTAGGTAAGATAATGCAGTTATAGGCCTTATTTCCTCATGTGTAAATTGGAAACAATAATAGCACTGACTTCAAAATATTCGAGAATACCTTGAAGAAAGGAGACAAACATTTACAGAGGGAACAGAACTGTAATCCCATAGTTGTAACCTGAGACAACATATGCCAATAAGCTAAACAAAAATATTTGCAGACATGCAAGCCTTTGAAAACTCCAGGAATAGCATAATTTATCCACCAAAACTTTGATAGGAAAAAAACTCTGATCAAGTAACATCAATAAGACAAAGATCTTATAATCGAGAAATATGGAATAGTTATGAGCAATGACTGACAATGTAAATACAAAAATAGTCTGTATTATACAAAAAAAAAAAAAGCATATTTCAACTCTTGAAACAGAATAGTCATACTGAAAGGAAAATTTTAGTAAGACAGGTAAATGTGAAATTTGGAAATGTATGTTGACAACAGGAAAGAAAGTATTTCACAGTTTTTACTCAGGATAGGAGTAAGAAGAAGATGAGAGGAGAGTTCAAAATCTCTCTCAAAAGAGCTCACTGTGGGTGTTAAAGACAGTGAGAAGTTCAGCCTCTTGATAGGAAATATATTTTAAATTAAAATTCTTAGTCTGTCTTGGCTGCTGTAATAAAATATCATGAACTCTGTGGCCTATAAACAGCATAAATTTATTGCTCATTATTCCAGAGGCTGGGCATTCAAGAACAAGGTGTAAGCTGAACATTGTGAAGTTCTAGTGAAGGCCCTCTTCTGGGTTTCTGACTGTTGACTTCTCACTGTGTCCTCCCTTGGTGAATGAGGAAAGGGAGTGCTCTCAAACCTCTTTGATAAGGACAGTAATCTAAGAAAAGGGAGGTAAATTCATTTTTTAATAAATGAAGGAATACAAAATAGTTATTCCACTTTAGCTATAACAAAGGCCCCACGTTCTAATACCATCATATTGCACATTAGAATTTCAATATATCAATTTTGGTGGAACACAAACATTCAGACTACCACAAAAAATAAAAGGTACCTAATTATAATTGAGCTCCATGGGGGGTGTTGTTCCACCCCTCCCCCTCCATTTTACTTATCTCATCTTTCTGGAACAGTGCCTGGCATGTAGAAAATATTAAACTCTCCGAATAAGTGATTGAAAGTCCAAGTATATAGAATACTCCACAAATAATATAAGAAAAAAAAAAGAAAAAATAATATGAAGACACATAAAAAGATTCAAGAAATAAAATAACATTTGTCATTTAATAACAAAATAACAAAGGTCATTTGTTGTAGCTAAAGTAGAATAAATATTTTGTCTTTTTCCATTCATTAAACAATTCGTTTGTATTTGTAAAAAAAACCTAAGGCAGCTAGGTTTTATAAGAAAAAGTGGAGGAAGGGGAAAGCCCTCTTAAAAGAAAAGTAAAATAAATGTTTTAAATGAAAAAGTGGGCAAAGGGACAACAAGCAAATGTAAATAAAAATAAATCAGAGGTAAACATATTCACATCATGTTGGCTGAAATTTAAGAATAAAATTAAGTGGGATTTAAAAAAGCTTATATACTGATAGAAGTTAAAAATGACTAAGAAACATATGGTTAAAATACCCATATGCACAAAAAAATGTAGCCACTAAATATACAAACCAAAATATGTTTGAAATTCAGGGAGACTAAACAGATCTAGTTGACAAAAATAAATAAGAGCAGAGAGAAACTGAGTAACAAAATAAAAACATTTGATTTAACATTACAAGTCAAAATATTCCTCTATACAACGTATGTGTCTGTGTGTGCACTAAGTCACTTCAGTCATGTCCAACTCTGGGACCTCATGTACTGTAGTCCACCAGACTCCTCTGCCCATGGAATTTTCCAGGCAAGAACATTGGAGTGGGTTGCCATTTCCTCCTCCAGGGGATTTTCCTGACCCAGGGATTAAGCCCTTGTCTCCAGCATCTTGTGCATTGGCAAGTGGATTCATTATAACTGAGTCACCTAGGAAGCTATATATATATATATATATATATATATATATATATATATATATTCATATATATGACAAAAATGTTTCACATTCTTAGACACAAAGAACAATTATGTCATTACTGTAATCAGAGCCACCATCATCACCACAACAAGCAGCAAGACAATAACAACAAGAACAGTTTTCAGATCACAGTTTTTGAACACAGTGTTATTTCTTAAATAGTGACTAAAGCATGACGCGAATGCCTCAGAAATTAAGAGTGATGATAATTATTAATCTCCAGGATGACTGAAATTAGCTCAAAAGAGAAATAAATTTATACAGAAAAGTTTAATAATAACCATATTCATATTAAAACTAACAAACAGTAATTGTTATATTCATAATATTGTACATAAGATGCTGACCAAAGCCATTCCCAGAAATGCAAGAAGGCAAAGTGTCTATCTGAAGAGGCCTTACAAATAGCTGAGAAAAGAAGAGAAGGGAAAGACAAAGAAAGGGAAAGATATACCCATCTGAATGCAGAGTTCCAGAGAAGATCAAGGAGAGGTAAGAAAGCCTTCTTTAGTGAACAATGCAAATAAATAGCAGAAAACAATAGAATAGGAAAGACTAGAGATCTCATCAAGAAAATTGGAGATACCAAGGGAAGATTTAATGCAAAGATGAGTACAACAAAGACAGAAATGTCCAGGACCTAACAGAAGCAGAAGAGATTAAGAAGAAGTGGCAAGGATACACAGATGAACTATACAAAAAAGGTATTAATGACCTGGATAACCACAATGGTGTGATCACTCACCTGGAGCCTGATATTCTGGAGTGAGAAATCAAGTGGGACTTAGGAAGTATTACTACAAACAAAGCTAGTGGAGGATACAGAACTTCAGCTGAGCTGTTTCAAATCCGAAGATGATATTGTTACAGTGCTGCACTCAATATGTCAGCAAATTTGGAAAACTCAGCAGTGGCCACAGGAATGGAAAAGGTTAGTTTTCATTCTAATGCCAAAGAAAGCCAATGTCAAAGGATGTTCAAACTTCCCTGCAATTGTACTCATTTCACATGCTAGCAAAGTAGTGCTCAAAATCATTTAAGCTAGACTTCAACACTATGTGAACAGAGAAGTTCCAGATATACAAGTTGGATTTAGAAAAGGCATAGAAATCAGAGATCAAATTGCCAGCATTCATTGAATCATTGAAAAAGCAAGTGATTTAAAAAAATCTACTTCTGCTTCATTGATGCAAAAGCCTTTGACTATGTGTATTACAACAACTGCAGAAAATTCTTAAAGTGATGGGAATAACAGACCACTTTACCTGCATCCTGAGAAATCTGTATACAGATCAAGAAGCAACAGTTAGAACCAGACATGGAACAATGGACTGGTTCGAAATTGGGAAAGGAGTATGCCAAGGCTCTATATTGCCACCCTGCTTATTTAACTTATATGCAGAGTATATACTATGAAATGCTGGGCTAGACGACTCAAAAACTGAACTCAAGATTGCCAGGAGAAATATCAACAATCTCAGATATACAGATGATACCACTCTAATGGCAAATGAAGAAGAACTAAAGAGCCTCTTGATGTGGGTGAAAGAAGAGAGTGAAAAAGCTGGCTTAAAGCTCTACCTTTAAAAAATGAAGATCATGACATCTGGTCCCATCATTTCATGGCAAACAGATAGGGGGAAAGTGGAAACAGCAATAGATTTTATTTTCTGGGTTCCAGAATCATTACAGACAGCGACTGCAACCAAGAAATTAAAAGATGCCTGCTTATTGAAAGAAAACCTATGACAAACCTAGACAGAGCATTAAAAAGCAGAGACATCACTTTGCCGACAAAGGTCCCTATAGTCAAAGCTGTGGTTTTTCCAGTAGTCATGTACAGATATGAGAGTTGAACAATAAAGAACGCTGAGCACTGAAGAATTGATGCTTTTGAACTGTGGTGCTGGAGAACAGTCTTGAGAGTCCCTTGGGCAGCAAGGAGACCAAACTAGTCAATCCTAAAAGAAATCAATTCTGAATATCCACTGGGAAGACTGATGCTGAAGCTGAAGCTCCAATACTTCGGCCACCTGATGTGAAGAGATGACTCATTGGAAAAAACCCTGATGCTGAAGATTGAGGGTAGGAGGAGAAAAGGACAACAGAGGATGAGATGGTTGGATGGCATCAGTGACTCAATAGACAGGAGCTTGAGCAAACTCAGGGAGACAGTGAAGGACAGGGAAACCTGGCGTGCTGCACTTCATGGGATCACAAAGAGTTCACCTGACTTAGTAAATGAACAACAACAGATCTTCATTATTAAGACATAAAAAATAAACTAGAACTTACTATTCATCTATGATGTACTTTTTTATTTTATTTCCTGAATAATTATTTACAATCCCTTTCTTACTAGCTCATATTCACTTCAGAGGCTAGAAATGCAATATGCTAGCTCTTCTCACCTTCTTTGCTGTTAAGGGTGATGCGCTCAAGTTGTGATCAGTGACACATGAACAGATATCTCTGAGATGGATTGTGAAAAACCTTCACAGTTCTGATAAAATGAATATGTTTTGTTGGGACTTCCCCATTCTCAAGTTACTTCAGCCTTAAATGCAGACTGATGGCAAGATGACAGACACAGCTATCATGTAAACATATGAATATTAGACATGAACATGTGGCACAGAAAATAGTAAGTGAGGACATACGTTGCTAAACCTTGAGGTGCACACAGGATGTGTGTCAGCTGAGACATTGGTGTTGGCACAAATGGTAGGAACATTCAGAACATTAGTGTATAATGTCTACCTCTAGCTGATTTCAGCCAAGTCTCCCAAAAGAGGTATGAACTTAAAGTTTGAAAGCAGTCTACAGCAGAGAAAAAAGAAAATAATGCTTTGCTAAGAGATATGCTCTCTACATGTAGCCTGCAATCTAAGTGATTTAGAGTCCCATAATCTGTAGGCCTGCTGGGTTTGAAAAGACAATGTATATATCCCAAATTGCAACTAGTCCAAGAAGCAGGAAAATAGCTGCCACAGCAGGAGATAAGATTGATAAAAAATTAGACAGCAGGTAGCAAAGGGAGGATTCAGGATAGTGCCTCTTCACCTAAGGCTATCATTTCCAACTGCTTCAGGGCAACAGCCATTATGGGAAGAGTAAGGGGCATAGATAGAACAAAGAGATCAGTAAGTTAAAAGATAAGAAACTTTAAAGACTATGTTCAAGCAAAATCCTTGGCTATGGTAACTTTTAGGTAACTGACTGGAAGAAAGTATCCTTAAAACATGTTTTCAAAGGAAATATTTTGCAAAAATAACAGATTTTCTGTACTATAATAACATAATGTTTTATCACCTACTACAAAATCTGAGTATTTGCCAGGAAAGACTTTTTTTTTTTTTCAAAATTTATATCATATGGCCAAGTAAGAAAAAGGATCAGAAAGATTATCCCCAAATCACAAGTAGTAGCCAAGGACAATGAATAATAGATTCCTAGATGGCAAAAATATGTTTTCCATTTGAGGAATAGGAGGGTGGTTGGGAGGGGAAGGAAGTATACCTATCACATGAGCTTATGTGAACAGAGAATTCTATTTTTTTTTTTTTTCTATCATGAGTGTGCAGGAGCTAGGCATCACTGGCTGCCATATATTTCTCATTCTTCCCTTTCCAGAATGAACTTTTTCAATTATCTTATTCCTCTTCAAATATTGCATTGGCAGCATATTAAACAAAAATAATATGTCTTTGGTTATGGATCACTAGAATCTGAGAAGCTACATATAGACCACAATGATAGGAGTGCAACTTGCCAAGATGAACTTCATATTTGTACAGAAACTAAATGAAGGTTGGCTGTGATAAAGATAACTTTAATGCTATCCTCAGCTTAACTAAAATTTCCAGAGATTTCTTCCTCACTGGAGGCTTCTCATATCCCATTTTGTAGAACAGCAAACAACCCAATCATAAAATGGGCAGAAGACCTAAACAGGCATTTCTCCAAAGAATATATACAGATTACTAATAAACACATGGAAACAATCCTCCACATTGCTTACTATTATGCTAAGTCACTTCAGTCGTTTCCGACTCTGTGCGACCCCATAGACAGCAGCCCACCAGGCTCCCCCGTCCCTGGGATTCTCCAGGCAAGAACACTGGAGTGGGCTGCCATTTCCTTCTCCAATGCATGAAAGTGAAAAGTGAAAGTGAAGTCACTCAGTCGTGTCCGACTCTTAGCAACCCCATGGATTGCAGACTAACAGGATCCTCCGTCCATGGGATTTTCCAAGCAAGAGTACTGGAGTGGGGTGCCATTGCCTTCTCCGTTGCTTACTATTAGAGAATTGCAAATCAAAACTATAATGAGGTATCACTTCACACGAGTCAGAGTGGCCATTCCCAAAAAAATATACAAATATTAACTATGGAGAGAATCTGGATAAAAGGAAATCCTCTTGCACAGTTGGTGGGAAGGTAAATTGATATAGCCACTATAGAGAACAGTATGGTAATGTCTTCAAAAACTAGAAATAAAATTACCATATGACACAGCAATCCCACTACTGGGCATATACCCTGAGAAAACCACGATTCTAAAAGATACATTCTAAAAGATACCCCAATGTTAATTGCAGCATTGTTTACAACAGACAGGACATGGATGCAACCAAGTTGACCACTAATAGATGAATGGATAAAGAACCTGCAGTATACATATATAATAAAATATTACTTAGCCATAAAAAAGAACAAGTTTGAATCAGTTCTAGTGACGTGAATGAACCTAGAGCCTGATACACAGAGAGAAGAGGAAAAACAAATATTGCATATTAATGCATATATTTGGAATTCTAGAAAGGTGGTACTGATGAACCTATTTTCAGGACAGCAATAGAAACACAGACATAGAGAACAGACCTGTTCCCTGTTATGGCAGGGGAAGGAAAGGATGAGACAAATTGAGAGAATAGCATTGAAATATACACAACCATATGTAAAACATATAGCCAGTGAGAATTTTCTGTATGACACAGGGAGTTCAACCCAGAATTCTGATAACCTAGACGGGTGGGATGGGGTGGGAGGTGACAGGTAGTTTCAAGAGGGACAGGGCATATATACCTATGGCCAATTCATATTGATGTATGGCAGAAATCAGCAGAGCATTGTAAAGCAATTATTCTCCATTTAAAAATAATTGAATTACAAAAAAGAACAAACAAAACCAAAGTTAACAGAAGGAAATAAATCATAAAGACCACAGCAGAAATAAATAGAAATGACAAAAACAATAGCAAAGATCAACGACTCTAACAGCTGGTTCTTTGGGAAGATAAACAAAATTGATAAGCTTTTAGCCAGACTCATCAATTGAAAATGAACAAAAGAAAGAGGTCTCAAATTAATAAGCTTAGAAAAGGAAAAGAAGTTACAATGGGCACCACAGAAATACAAAGGATCGTAAGAGATTGCTATAAGCAGCAATATACCAATAAAATGAACCACCCAGTAGAAATGGACAAATGTTTAGAAGGCTGCAACCTTCAAAAACTGAACCAGGAAGAAATTGAAAATAGAAACAGACCAATCACAAGTACTGAAATTGTAACTGTGATTAAGAATCTTCCAACAAACAAAAGTCCAGAACCAGAATCTATCAAACACTTAGAGTTAACACCCACACTTCTGGAACTCTTGAAAAAAGTTGCAGAGGAAGGGGCATCCCCAAGCTCATTTACAAGGCCATTATCACCCTGATACCTAAACCCGACAAAGATATCATAAAGAAAGAAAACTATATGCCAAATATAGTTAATAGTATACCACTTCTTATACCACTGATGATACTCACTTATGAATACAGACACAAAGATCCTCAACAAAATACTAACAGACTATACCTAACAATACATTAAAAGAATAATACAGCATGATCAAGTGGAATTTATCACAATATGTAAGGATTCTTCAGTATTCACAAATCAATCAATGTGATACACCATATTAACTAATTGAAAAACATTAACCATATGATCTTCTCAGTAGATACAGCAAAAGCTTTTGAAAAAATTCAACACTCATATATGATTAAAAAAAAAAAAAAAAAAAAACTCCAGAAAGAGGACATAAAGGGAACATAAATCTGCCTAAGGAGGCAAAATATCTGAGCTCATAAAACTATAAAATACTGATGAAACAAACCAAAGATAACCCAAATAGATGGAGAGTTTATACTATCTTCTTGGATTGGAAGAATCAGTATTTTGAAAATGACTATATTGCCAAAAACAATCTACAGATCCAATGTAATCCCAATCAAAGAATGAATAGCATTTTTCACAGAATTAGAAAAAAATATTTACAATTTGAATGGAAACTAAAAGACCATGAACAACCAATATAATCTTGATTTTTTTTTAAATAATGGAGCCGGAGGAATCACCTTCCCTGGATTTAGTCTATCTGACAAAGCTACAGTAATCAAAACAGTATGGTACTGGCACAAAAACAGAAATACAGATTAATGGAATAGGATAGACAGTCCAGAGATGAACCAAAGTTATGGTCATTTAATATATGACAAATGAAGCAAGGATATACAATAGAGAAATGACTGTCTCTTCAATAAGTGGTGCTGGGAAACTGGAAAGCTACATATAAAAGAATGGAATTAGAACACTCCCTAACACCATACACAAATATAAAATCAAAATGGATTAAATACTTAAAAGTAAGGCCAGACACTATAAAACTCATAGAGGAAAATATAGGCAGAAGACTCTTTGAAATATCACAACAAGATTTTTTTGACCTCCTAGAGTAATGAAAATAAAAACAAAAATAAATAAAAGGACCTAATTAAAGTTAAAAAAACATTTTCATAGCAAAAAAAAAAAAATCATAAACAAAACAAAATGGCAACCCTCAGTATGGGAGAAAATATTTTCAAAGGGAACCAACAAAATATTAATCTCTAAAAAATACAAAAGCTCATGCATTTCAATAACAACAACAAAAAAATAGTGGGAAAAAAAATAGGTGAAAGATTTAAATAGGCATTTCTCCAAAGAACACATGTAGATTACTTAAAAAGTACATGAAAAGACTCTACATTGCTAACTATTAGAGAAATGCAAATCAAAACTATAATGAAATGTCACCTCATATAGGTCAGAATGGCTGTCATGCAAAAATATACAAATAATAAATACTGGAGAGGATGTGGAGTAAAGGGAACCCTCCCACACTGTTGTGTATAAATCCTTACAGCCATTATAGAGAATTCTGTGTAGCTTCCTTAAAAACCTAAAAATAAAGCTACATTATGATCTATCAATCCTGCTCCTGGACATATATCTGGAGAAAATCATAACTTGAAAATATACAAGCATACAAACGTTTACTGAAGCACTATATACAATAGCCAGGACAAGGAAGCAACATAAATGTCAATCAACAGAGGAATGCATAAAGGAGATAAGGTACATATATAAAATGGAATATTACTCAGCTATAAAAATGGCATAATTCCATTTACAGAAACATGAATCGACCTAGAGATTGTCATACCGAGTGAAGTCATACAGAGAAAGATACATATATTATATTGCTTTTTTGTGGAACCTAAAAAAAAAGCATGAATGAACTTATCTACAAAACAGAAATAGAGGTATCAGTTCAGTTCAGTTCAGTCGTTCAGCTGTGTCTGACTCTTTGCAATCCCATGAATCACAGCACTCCAGACCTCCCTATCCATCACCAACTCCCAGAGTTCACTCAAACTCATGTCCAGCAAGTCAGTGATGGCATCTAGCCATCTCATCCTCTGTCGTCCCCTTCTCCTCCTTCCCCCAATCCCTCAGAGCATCAGGGTCTTTTCCAATGAGTCAACTCTTCGCATGAGGTGCCCAAAGTATTGGAGTTTCAGCTTCAGCATCAGTCCTTCCAATGAAAATCCAGGACTGATCTCCTTTAGGATGGACTGGTTGGCTCTCCTTGCAGTCCAAGGGACTCTCAAGACTCTTCTCCAACACCACAGTTCAAAAGCATCAATTCTTCAGCGCTCAGCTATCTTTATAGTCCAAATTTCACATCCATACATACACTGGAAAAACCATAGCCTTGAGTAGACAGACCTTTGTTGGCAAAGTAATGTCTCTGCTTTTGAATATGCTATCTAGGTCAGTTATAACTTTCATTCCAAGGAGTAGTGAAAGTGAAGTCGCTCAGTTGTGTCCAACTCTTTGTGACCCCATGGATTGCAGCCTACCAGGCTCCTCCGTCTATGGGATTCTCCAGGCAAGAATACCGGAGTGGGTTGCCATTTCCTTCTCCAGGGGAACTTCTCAACCCAGGGATCGAACCCAGGTCTCCCACATTGCAGACAGAAGCTTTAACCTCTGAGCCACCAGGGAGGCAGCAAGGAGTAAGCGTCTTTTAATTTCATGGCTTCAGTCACCATCTGCAGTGATTTTGGAGCCCAAAAAATAAAGGCTGACACTGTTTCCACTGTTTCCCCATCTATTTCCCATGAAGTGATGGGACCAGATGCCATGATCTTAGTTTTGTGAATGTTGAGTTTTAAGCCAACTTTTTCATTCTCCACTTTCACTTTCATCAAGAGGCTTTTGAGTTCCTCTTCACTTTCTGCCATAAGGGTGGTGTCATCTGCATATCTGAGGTTATTGTTATTTTTCCCAGGCAATCTTGATTCCAGCTTGTGCATCTTCCTGCCCAGCGTTTCTCATGATGTAAAATAGAGGTATAGAATTAGAAAATAATCTTATGGTTACCTGGTGGCTCAGATGGTAAAGAATCTCCCTGAAATGAAGAAGACTCGGGTTCAATCCCTGGGTGGAGAAGTTCCCCTGGAGAAGGGAATGGCTGCCCATTCCAGTATTCTTACCTAGAGAATCCCATGGACAGAAGAGCCTGGTGGGCTACAGTCCATGGGGTCGGTTGCAAAGGGTTGGACACAACTTAGTGACTAATGATTATGGTTACCATGGTGTAAGTGAGGGAAGGGATAAGTTCAGAGACTGGGACTGACAGACAATACTACACTACTATATGTAAAATATATAACTGATAATGACCTACTGTATAGCACAGGGAAATTAATTCAATAACCTGTAATGGTCTATATGGGGAAAGAAAACCTAAAAGAAGATCAACATATGTATACAACTGCAATCTCAAAAATGACAGAATGTCACCAAGGCAAATCATTCAATATCACAGTAATCCAAGTCTATGCCCCAGCCAGTAATGCTGAAGAAGCTAAAGTTGAACGGTTCTATGAAGACATACAAGACCTTCAAGATCTAATACCTAAAAAAGATGTCCTTTTCATTAAAGGGGACTTGAATGCAAAAGTAGGAATCCAGAGATACCTGGAGTAACAGGTAAACTTGGTCTTGGAGTACAAAATGAAGCAGAGCAAAGGATAACAGAGTTTTGCTGAGAATGCACTAGTCATAGCAAACACCCTCTTCAAATAACACAAGAGAGGACTCTACACATGGACATCACCAGATAGTCAATACTGAAATCAGATTGATTATATTCTTTGCAGCCAAAGATGGAGAAGCTCTATACAGTCACCAAAAACAAGACCAGGAGCTGATGTGGCTCAGATCATGCACAAATTATTGCACAATTCAGACTTAAATTGAAGAAAGAAGGGAAAACCACTAGACCATTCAGGTATGACCTAAATTATATCCCTTATGATTGCACAGTGGAGGTGAAAAAGAGATTCAAGGGACTAAATCTTATAGACAGAGTACCTGAAGGACTATGGATGGAGGTTTGTGACATTGTACAAGAGACAGGGATCAAGATAATTACCAAGAAAAAGAAATACAAAAAAAGCAAAATGGCTGAAGAGACCTTACAAATAGCTGTGAAAAGAAGAGAATCTAAAGGCAAAGGAAAAAAGGAAAGATATACTTATTGAATGTAGAGTTCCAAAGAATAGCAAGGAGAGATATGAAAGCCTTCCTTAGTGATCAATGCAAAGAAATAGAGGAAGAAAATAAAATGGAAAAGATTAGATATCTCTTCAAGAAAATCAGAGATACCAAGGGAATGTTTCATGCAAAGATGTATACAATAAAGGACAGAAATGGTATTGGACCTCACAGAAGCAGAAGATAATAAGAGATGGCAAGAGTTCAGAAAAACTATACAAAAAAAATCTTCATGAACCAGAAAACCATGATGGTGTGATCATTCACTAGAGTCAAACATCCTAGAATGCGAAGTCAAGTGGGCCTTAGGTATAATTATTATGAACAAAGCTAGTGGAGGTGATGGAATTCAGGTTAAGCTATTTCAAATCCTAAAAGTGCTGCACTCAATATGTAAGTGCAGCACTCAATATACCAGCAGATTTGGAAAACATGGCCCTGGCCACAGGATTGGAAAAGTTCAGTTTTCATTCTGATCCCAAAGAAAGGCAATGGCTAAGAATGTTCAAACTACGGTACAATTGCACTCGTCTCACAAGCTAGCAAAATAATGCTCAAAATTCTCCAAGCCAGGCTTCAACAATATGTGAACTGTCAACTTCCAGATGTTCAAGCTGGTTTTAGAAAAGGCAGAGGAACCAGATATCAAATTGTCAACATCCTCTAGATCATCAGAAAAGCAAGAGAGTTCCAGAAAAACATCTACTTCTGCTTTATTGACTATGCCAAAGACTTTGACTATGTAGATCACAACAAACTGTGGAAAATTCTTAAAGAGATCAGAATACCAGTCCACCTGACCTGCTTCCTGAGAAGTCTGTATGCAGGTCAGGAAGCAACAGTTAGAACTGGAGATGGAAAAATAGACTGGTTCCATATCGGAAATGGAGTATGTCATTGCTGTATATTGTCATCCTGCTTATTTAACTTCTATGCAGAGTACATCATGAGAAACACCAGGCTGGATGAAGCACAAGCTGGAATCAAGACTGCCGGGAGAAAGATCAACAACCTCAGATACGCAGATGACACCACCCTTATGGCAGAAAGTGAAGAAGAACCAAAGAGCCTCTTGAGGAAAGTGAAAGAGGAGAGTGAAGAAGTTGGCTTAAAGCTCAACATTCAGAAAACTAAGATTATGGCATCTGGTCCTATCACTTCATGACAAATAAACAGGGAAACAATGGAAACAGTGAGAGCCTTTATTTTTGGGCTTCAAAATCACTGCAGATGGTAACTGAAGCCATGAAATTAAAAGATGCTTGCTCCTTGGAAGATAAGTTATGATCAACGTAGACAACATATTAAAAAGCAAAGATATTACTTTGCCAATAAAGGTCTGTATAGTCAAAGCTATGGTTTTTCCAGTAGTCATATATGAATGTGAGATTTGGACTATAAAGAAAGCTGAGTGCCAAAGAATGATGCTTTGAACTGTGGTGTTGAAGAAGACTCTTGAGAATCCCTTGGACTCCAAGGAGATCTAACCAGTCTATCCTAAAGGAAATCAGTCCTGAATCTTCATTGGATGGATTGATGTTGAAGCTGAAATTCCAATACGTTGGCCACTTGATGCAAAGAACTGACTCATTGGAAAAGACCCGGATGCTGGGAAAGATTGAAGGCAGGAGAAGAGGATGACAGAGAATGAGATGGTTGTATGGCATCACCGACTTGATGGACAATGAGTTTGAGTAAGCTCTGGGAATTGGTGATATGCAGGACGTCTGGAGTGCTGCAGTCCATGGGGTCGCAGAGTTGGACATGACTGAGCAACTGAACTGGACTAATGTTTATATACAACTGATTCATTCTGCTGTACACCTGAAACTAACACAATGTCATAAATCAATTATATGCCAATAAAATTAATTAAAATTAAAGAAAATTAAATCTAGGCAGTATTTTTTTATCCATGATAGTCTTTCCAGTTCCAAAATTCTATATATCTAATTAACTTTTAGAACCAAGTTGACCAAAGTCAAGGCTTCAATAAAATTCTGAAGATTTATTGCTAATCAAAAATGAACAAATCATTATATTTACTGGCATATTTCCTGTTCTTGTGAATATTCATCAAAATTTTATGCTTTCATCTTGCTGAGATACTCATTGTTCAAGTATTCATCTTACACTGTCTTAAATTGATATTTGGCAAAACTAATACAATTATGTAAAGTTTAAAAAATAAAATTAAATTAAAAAAAAAATTGCTCACTTTTACTCATAACCTTTTCACTGCTAAACAATGGCTACTGATTTTATTCAAGGTCAGTATTGTAATGGAAGCTGATATTCATATCTCATAACCCAGTCTGGCTTAACAAGGTTATGGTAATTCACACCCATATTTATGACCTCTTTTAAAACACTTCACACAGAGAAATCCTGGATCTTTCTGCATCTGTGTTGGGCAGACATTTTTCAAAGTTAAAATGCAGCATAAAAACAGTATTGCACTGTAAAGCAGACTCTCAAGTCAGATATAAGTTTCAAGAGTTAGCCTTATAGAACTACACTAAGGATAACAGTTTTTACTATTTGCCTTAGTATTGCCTAAGAGGCACATCATAAATTCTTGACTTCTGCCAAACACAAAGAATTTCCCTACGGCCAGTCTCAAGAAATATGCCAAGGCCAAGAACATTACAGTACAATGGAAAAATGAACATTATAATAACGAATAGTATACTTAACATTTTGCTGGTTACTTGACTAAAAATATAGCTAGCCATTTTGGTTAGCTGAATTGCTAAATCAAAATCCAATTTTCCCTATTTATTGGAAAAAGCAACATGGCAAAGGCTAAGTACTATCAATCCCCATATGCCCTTCTAGGCCTCTGACACTCTTTAAATGATCACTGAAAAGAAATTAAATAAACCTCTCTTGTGGAGCTTTATTCTCAAATTATTATAGGAAACTAAAGTTTGAAAGATATAAATATAAATCACTTTATTGATTAGACCGAGATCAAATAGATGAGAGAAGGGGTATAGATATTTTCACTGCTTAATAGGGTGTCTTAATATACTGTCAGATTCACATTTTACAAAGACATTTACTTTGTAATGATAGTACGTATCAGAGCCACCTTTTGGTCCATTTAAATAAGCAGCTTGTCTTTGATAGAAGAGCTCTCATTAAAGGCAATATTTATCATTCTACTGCATTCTGCCTTTAAAATTTAAGATAAATCTAATAATTTTTCATCAGATAGTATAGCTGAAAATACATTAGTGACACTTCAATCCTAATAAGAAAAAAAATTTAAATTGCTTAAATGTCATTCCTTAAATGGTATTTTTCCAATATCATTTTATTTTTGAAAAACATTATAATAAACAAGTTTTATTTTCCTTATCAGACCTTTTGTAATTTAATGTCCAGAACTTTGTCACATTATTCTTCTGAATAGGATACCCTTCTTAGAAATTCACTTGTATGACCACTGAAGGTGAAAGTGAAAGTCACTCAGTCATGTCCTACCTTTTGTGACCCCATGGACTATAGTCCACCAGGCTCCTGTTTCCATGGGGTTTCTCCAGGCAAGAATACTGGAGTGGGTTGCCATGCCTTCCTCCAGCAGATCTTCCCAACCCAGGAATCAAACCAGGGTCTCCTGCATCGCATGCAGATTCTTTACCAGCTGAGCTACCAGAGAAGTCCTGTATGGCCATTACCCATCATTTAATATACTATAAGTCTACTTCTCCTGTTAACCTTTACCAATCCTAGCAAACCACAGTGAAAATCATTTAACTATAAAAATGTCAAATAAACAAATTATTTGATTTTAAATAAGCTAATTGATGCTTTTGAACTGTGGTGTTGGAGAAGACTCTTGAGAGTCCCTTGGACTGCAAGGAGATCCAACCAGTCCATTCTGAAGGAGATCAGCCCTGGGATTTCTTTGGAAGGAATGATGCTAAAGCTGAAACTCCAGTACTTTGGCCACCTCATGCGAAGAGTTGACTTATTGGAAAAGACTCTGATGCTGGGAGGGATTGGGGGCAGGAGGAGAAGGGGACGACAGAGGATGAGATGGCTGGATGGCATCACTGACTCGATGGACGTGAGTCTCAGTGAACTCCGGGAGTTGGTGATGGACAGGGAGGCCTGGCGTGCTGCGATTCACGGGGTCGCAAAGAGTTGGACACGACTGAGTGACTGATCTGATCTGATGTAAGTATAAATGTAGCTATGTGAAAATAAGACTGATTCTCAATTTACTTGACTATAATTTCATGCCTAATTATTTAAATGGCATCAATATATATTTAATATGAACAAATTGAAGATATATGTTAACTATGATGTCTATATGTTGTACAAAATATGTATTCATAAAATATAGTGTAGCTGCAGACTAAATTATATTTTTAGAAATACATACATACACATACTACATACAAACTTACCTTATTTAATAATCTATTTATACTATTACTATTAAGTCTTCTCTAACTCCTCTCAGCAGAAGTACTGTTGACCTCTTCCTCCACTTCTTAAGATCTTCTATCCTTTAGTTTCTGTCCTCATTGCAGTCCTGGTTTTACACCTACCTCTGTAGTCACCAGTTTTCAGTCTACTTTATATATCTTATTCTGAATACTGCATGGTGTCATAACTTCATCCTGAGTCCTGGTTTCTTTTCTCTTTACTTTCCCCTGAGGTAGATTTCATTTAATTAAAGTTTAAACAACATGATTACTACCCCATGCAAATCTTAATCAGATGGTTTAAGAACTTCAGATTTACAATAGAATTTAAGCACATCCTTCATGTAAATCCTCTATATAGTTACCTAAGGGTCTCCTGAAAGTCTATGCTGTCTTTAAACAACCTACTTTTTCCACTTTTTTTTTTTTTACAGTTTCACACAATCATGAATTATAGGTTTCAAAATGCTGTAACAATGTCATATATCATTCTATCCTCCATAATCAGAGGACAAGAACTATGTTCTGGGTTCTGTTTTACTTGATATTGTTTCATATCACCCTAGTTTTGACTATAAATAGAGAATCACAGCATTTAGTTCTGAACATTACTACTTGCTTTGACCTATTTGGATATTGTTGTTGACCCTTAATGATTGTTACCATATTTTACGGAGTACTGGAAATTGGACAGTTAACAGGTCACATTCCTTGTGGTTCTACAATTCCTAAATTCTTGAGTTTCCACAAAGTAATAAATTTTAAACATTTATGTCTGTAAGTATATATCTATAAATGACAGTAATCCCAGAGAAAGCATTTGTTCCAGATCTGAGTGATAGAGAGTTTGACATAAGCATGAATGAATAGATATGTATTCATCATATATCATGCAGGTACAAAATCTTTAGGTAAATAATCGTCAAATTTTAATGTGTATAAGATTCAACTGCAGTGCTAATTAAAATGTAGTACCAGATCCACTCCCCAGAAATAATGATGAAGTAGAATAGTTCAGTCCAAGAGTCTGCATTTTTATAGTACCCCAAAGTCTCTATACAAGTGACCATTGCCATAAATAAAGATATACTAAATCTGTAGGTATTAACTGGGGAACTTACTTTAGTCACCACTACTTGGAGAGTTGAAATCTGAATTCAGATTACTCCAGCGCCCTCCCTTAAATCAGATCCTTTAAGTTCTAAGTATATTTCTTATCCAGCAACATCTGTCCACAAACCAAACCAATAAGCTAAACGAATGTGTCCACAATTTAAGAAAAACACATTAAGAAAAATCTGATTTTCTTTCTTGTCCATGAATATTGTAATATTTCTAGAATGTTGGGTATTTTGTGTGCTTATGATAAATTATAACTTATAAAAAACTGAACAAATTTGAAATTTGAGCAAATGTATGCTATTATCTGAACAACTGATAAATTACCCTGTGTACTCAGTAGTTCCTGTCCCAGTGTGATTCATAGTCTTTCAAGAGGAAACAAAGTGCTATTCTTCCAAGCCAACATATACTATTAGTATAATGAATTATCACTTTCATACACGGTATCACTAGAAACATGAATCATTTTTTAATCATATGAACAAGTAACCACATGCATAAGTAATGGAGAAATGAAAAAAAGCCCAGCAGCAGTACCACTACCACCAACAAAAATCTGTTACTTTGCCTTAAATTGCTTGGTTAAGGTATGTTTATGGAAACACGTTTATTAAACATTGATGCTAAAGTGAATATAATCTCTGGATTCAAAGAGTTTAGATAGAAAGTAGTATAGTTAATTTCAGAAGAGTTTAGATAAACTTACTCTCAAGTTGCTATTGATATTTGTTCTGTCATTTACGTTTAAACAGTTCTATGCATACTTACTTTAAGTCAATATGCTTCTTCTGAGATGCTCCCAAAACACCAATTGTAGGCATAATTTAGTATAGATAATCTGAAAATTTTCACCTACAAGATCTATTTGTTCCTGTTATTGGAATATAAGAACCTAGATATATTGCAATAATTAGGAGTAAGATACTAGAAGAAGACAAAAAGGAGCATAAATACCTACTCTGTTTTGTTAGTTTCACTATGTTGATTGTCAATTCATATACTACAATTAAGAACAATAGTTCTCTTATAATCAATAATCAAAACATGTGATTCTATAATTTTCTGACTTTTTTCCCTAGTTTCTAAACATTGTGCCAATCCTAAAATCCATCACTGCTTGCGGGGAAGAAAGCATCTGGCAATAATATTTTTACAGTTGAAAAGTTATTTTACATATTTCAGTTTAAGTCTGTTAGTTTTCCACTTGAACTTACTGTTATAAAAACAGTTAATTCCTTAAAATACATAATTAGAAATTAATGACACAGAAAATACCTTTGACATTTAAGTGTTCCTCCTTTGGAATTTAAGATCAATATTTCTTTAGTATCTGATTTAATGCATTTATGCTTTAGCAAGAGACATACTAACCAACAGTAAAAGTTATGAACCAGATGTCAGCTTGCTGGCAATGTGATACATAATGTGTCTTAGGTGACATACTCTGCAATATGGTACTACATGAATGCCAATTCAATGTTTTCAACAGGGGATCAATTTTTACAGACTTTTTATTATAAAATACCACACATTTTAAAAAATGAACTTAAATTCCATTGTAGTCCATTAAAAATACTAGTGATGAGTGAGAACCTTATTCATTCTTCAGTATATTAAGAATATTGGGTATTTATGCATGAAAGTAGAGCTTCCTAGGTGGCACAGTGGTAAAGAATCTGCCCCCCAGTGCAGGAGACTCTAGAGATGCAGGTTCGGTCCCTGAGTCAGGAAGATCCCTTGGAGAAAAAAATGGCAACTCACCTGGTATGCTTGCCTAGGAAATTTCATGGACAGAGGAGCCTGGTGGACTAAAGTCTATGGGGTTACAAAGAGTCAGACATGACTGAGCCACTGAGCACCCCACATAATACATGGAAATTGTTAAGAGAATAAAACTCCCAATAGTTCTCATTACAAGGAAAAATATATTCTTTTCCTTTTATTTTGCATCTATATGAGCTGATACATGGTCAATAAATTTATTATCATTTTATGATATCAGATCAGATCAGATCAGTCGCTCAGTCGTGTCCGACTCTTTGCGATGAATTGCAGCATGCCAGGCCTCCCTGTCCATCACCAACTCCCGGAGTTCACTCAGACTCAGGTCCATCGAGTCAGTGATGCCATCCAGCCATCTCATCCTTTGTCGTCCCCTTCTCCTCTTGCCCCCAATCCTCCCAGCATCAGAGTCTTTTCCAATGAGTCAACTCTTCACATGAGGTGGCCAAAGTACTGGAGTTTCAGCTTTAGCATCATTCCTTCCAAAGAAATCCCAGGGCTGACCTCCTTCAGAATGGACTGGTTGGATCTCCTTGCAGTCCAAGGGACTCTCAAGAGTCTTCTCCAACACCACAGTTCAAAAGCATCAATTCTTCTGTGCTCAGCCTTCTTCACAGTCCAAATCTCACATCCATACATGACCACTGGAAAAACCATAGGCTTGACTAGACGGACCTTTGTTGGCAAGGTAGTGTCTCTGCTTTTGAATATGCTATCTAGGTTGGTCATAACTTTCCTTCCAAGGAGTAAGTGTCTTTTAATTTCACGGCTGCAGTCACCATCTGCAGTGATTTTGGAGCCCAGAAAAATAAGGTCTGACACTGTTTCCAGTGTTTCCCCATCTATTTCCCATGAAGTGATGGGACCAGATGTCATGATTTTCGTTTTCTGAATGTTGAGCTTTAAGCCAACTTTTTCACTCTCCACTTTCAATTTCATCAAGAGGCTTTTGAGTTCCTCTTCACTTTCTGCTATAAGGGTGGTGTCATCTGCATATCTGAGCTTATTTATATTTCTCCTGGCAAACTTGTTTCCAGCTTGTGTTTCTTCCAGTCCAGCGTTTCTCATGATGTACTCTGCATAGAAGTTAAATAAACAGGGTGACAATATACAGCCTTGACGTACTCCTTTTCCTATTTGGAACCAGTCCATTGTTCCATGTCCAGTTCTACTGTTGCTTTCTGACCTGCATACAGATTTCTCAAGAAGCAGATCAGGTGGTCTGGTATTCCCATCTCTTTCAGAATTTTCCACAGTTTATTGTGATCCACACAGTCAAAGGCTTTGGCATAGTCAATAAAGCAGAAATAGATGTTTTTCTGGAACTCTCTTGTTTTTTCCATGATCCAGTGGATGTTGGCAATTTGATCTCTGGTTCCTCTGCCTTTTCTAAAACCAGCTTGAACATCAGGAAGTTCACGGTTCACATATTGCTGAAGCCTGGCTTGGAGAACTTTGAGCATTACTTTACTAGCATGTGAGATGAGTGCAATTGTGCAGTAGTTTGAGCATTCTTTGGCTTTGCCTTTCTTTGGGATTGGAATGAAAACTGACCTTTAGTCAAATAATTATGCTGTCTACCTTAAACTTAGTGCTGTGTGTAAATTATACCTCAACTAACCTGGAAGAAATAAAAAGAATGATAAAGATGATGCAAAAATCATCTAAAATCAAGTGGTAGAATATTTATTTGAAAAGTATTAATATATATATATTTTATTATACCTGAAACTGTGTAAAATCTTCTAAAGAAGCCCAAATGGATATTAAAAATAAAACTATTACATGCAGGGAACTTGCTTCTGAGATTCATAGCAAATAACAAGGGTCAGACATGAATTTTAAAATACTAAGACCTTTTCCTTCCCAAAGTTCAGGGAGATCAACCATCTCAGTGGTAAGACACTACATTTGTTACCTAGGAATTAAGAGTGTATGTAAAGAAAAACAAATAAAGAAACTATGAATAAATAATCATGAACATAATCTGTCAGAGATCTTGGTTGTAAGCAACAGAAACCTACTTTGGCTACCCTAAGTTTGAGTAGGAGTTTATGTTTACATACACACTTACATAACATCCCCCTATACACACAGACTTACACTACAAATTTAATGAAGAACTTAGACCTGTGGATTTGAATAGAGGAAGAAATACTAAATTTGTAAGAAATTTATGAATAAGGGCAATTTTAAAATACGGGGGTAGATAAACAACCATAGTTTACTAGAAATATTCCTACCTAAATGTTGTCCTCACTACTATAGAATGCTAACATTAATTGACACCGTCACCAGTGATCATAACTGAATACCAGTATTCCTTTTGATCTTTACTTCACTATCGCAATATTCAGACTTCAAGGTAGACCACCTAATTGGATGAACATCGGTTATGTACACAGCCCCATACTACTGGAGGTTTGGGGAAGGTGTTTCCCCCACTTCCATATGCAAGATGGTAGGCAGAGTACTATTTCTCACAATCACAAAGAAAATGGAGAAGCTGCCTAAATACAACTGGTGGTGGATTCAGACAGCCAAAGAAAACATTCAAATGCTCAAATTCATATAATAGGGACTAGTTATGAACCAAAATAGGGGTGCAAAATAGATGATTTCTAAAAATGTAAGTGAAATTCACTTAACATAAAATTAATCATTTTTATTGTAAAAAAATTTTATTGTACGTCTTAAAACAAGACGTACCATTCTTATTTAAGTGCACAATATTCTTAACCATAGGCACCATACTGTACACCAGATCTCTAGAACTTATGCCCATTTTAAACTATTTCAATGTGTGTTGTTTCATGGAATTTAGTATGTTTACAGTGTTGTATAATTACCATCTCTGTCTAGTCTCAAACTATTTTATTTATTCTAAAAAAACAATGCTATACTCACTAACCAGTCACATCCCATTCTCTTTTCTCAGGCCTTGATAACAACCAATCTGCTTTCTATCTCTACAGATTTACTTATTCTTAAAAAGTCATATAACTGAAATCATATAACATATAAACTTTGTGCCTGACTTCTTTCACTTATTTGTTTTATTCAAGGATTAACCATGCCACAACATGTACTAGAATGGCATCCTTTTTATGAATAAATAATATTCCACTGTATGTATATGCCATCAATTTTTTATCCATTCATCCCTTGATAGACATTTGGATTGTTTCCTAATTTTGGCCATTGGAACTATTGCTTCTATGAACAATTATGTAGAAACATTTGATTATTCACACTCCATTCCTTAAAGTATATACCTAAGAGTAGAATTTCTGAGTTATTTGTTGTTCTTCAGTTGCTAAGTCATGTCCAGCTCTTTTGCAACCTCATGGACTGCAACATGCCAGGCTTCCCTGTCCCTCAGCATCTCCCAGAGTTTGTCCATCTCTCACATCCATACATGACAACTGGAAAAACCATAGGTTTGATTATATGGACCTCTATCGACAAAGAGATGTCTCTGCTTTTTAACATGTTCCCTAAGTTTGTCATAGCTTTTATTCCAAGGAGCAAGCATCTTTTAATTTCTTGACAGCAGTCACAGTTCACAGTGATTTTGGAGCCCAAGAAAATAAAATCTGTCACTGTTACCACTTTTTCCCCATCTATTTGCCGTAGAGTGATGAGACAGGATGCCATGATCTTTGTTTTTTGAATGTTGAGTTTTAAGCAAGCTTTTCATTCTCCTCTTTCACTTTCATCAAAAGGCTCCTTAGTTCCTCTTCGTTTTTTGCCATTAGAATGTTACCACCTGCATATTTGAGGTTGTTGATATTGCTACCAGCATTCTTGTTTCTAGCTTGCTCTTCATCAGCCTGGCATGTCATGTGATGTACTCCACCTAGAAGTTAAATAAGCAAGGTGACAAATATAGCCTTGATGTATGCCTTTCCCAATTTTAAACCAATCCTTTGTTCCATGTCCAGTTCTAACTGCTGCTTTTTGATCTGCATAAAGGTTTCTTTGTAAGGAGGCAAGGTGGTCTGGTATTCCTGTCTCTTTAAGAATTTTCAACAGTTTGTTGTGATCCATACAGTTAAAGGTGAGATCACATGGGATTCCCTGGTGGCTCAGACAGTAAAGCATCTGCCCACAATGCGGGAGACCCAGGTTTGCTGTCTGGCTCGGGAAGATCCCCTGGAGAAGGAAATGGCAACCCACTCCAGTACTCTTGCCTAGAAAATTCATGGATGGAGAAGCCTGGTGGGCTACAGTCCATGGGGTCGCAAACAGTTGGACAAGACTGAGTGACTTCACTTTCTTTATACAGTCAAAGGCTTTAGCACAGTCAGTGAAGCAGAAGATGTTCTTCTGGAATTCCCTTGCTTTTTCTATGATCCAAAGTATGCTGCCACTTTGTTCTCTGGTTATATGAGTTCTATGTTTTACTTCATGTAAAACTTCCAAAATATTTTCCAAAACAATGGTTGAAAGAGTTCAAATCATCACCAGCCAAGTAGGAAGGCACTATTTTCTCCACATCTTCATTAATACTCATTTTATGCTTTATATTTTTTATTCAAATTATATTGATCCTAGTGGGTATAAAGTGATATATCACCATGGCTTTAATTTCCTTCTCTAATGACTAATAATAAGCACCTTTTTAATGTGCTTGTTGGCAAATGTATATCTTCTTTAGAGACAGATCTATTCATGAACTTCATACCCATCTTTAAAACTGAATTGTTTGTCTTTTTATATTGACTTGCAAGAATTTTTTCATATATTCTAGGTACTGGACCCTTATCAGATATATGGGTTGTATATTATCTCCCATCCATGTCAGGATACTTTTTTGATACCTGCTTTGATATAAAAACTCTTAAATTTTGATGAGGTCCAGTGTATTCCCTTTTGGTGTCATATCCAATATACCATTGTGAAATTCAATATCATGAAAATTTCCATTATGTTTTCTTCTATGGGTCTTTTCCTTCTCCAGGGGATCTTCCTGACCCAGAAATTGAACCTGGGTCTCCTGAATTGCAGGCAGACTCTTAACTGACTGAGCTATGAAGGAAGCCCTATAATTTTAGAATGTATGTTTATATTTTTGATCCTATTTGTGTTAGTTTTTATATTTGGTCTAAGGTAAGAATCCACCATTATTTCTTTCAACCACTTGTTGAACAGATATTTTCCTCATTGCATTATCTTGCCTAAATAAATTTTCCATTGATAAATGTGTTCATTTCTGAATTCTCAATTCTATTCTAACTATCTGTATGCCCAAACTTATAGCATTGCTTTGATTATTATATGTTTTGTAGAAACTTTGGAAATTGAGAAGTTGAATTTTCCACATGTGATCATTTTCAATATTGTTTTTGGGGCTATATGGAGCCCCTTGCAATTCCATACTAATTTAGTGATTAGTTATTCCACTTCCAGAAAAAAAAAAAAAAAGAGGCCATCAGAATTTTTATAGATTGCATTCACTTTATAGATTGTCTTGGGTAGTGTTGTTGTTGTTCAGTTGCCCAGTTGTCTCCCACTACAACATGCCAGGCCTTCCTGTCCCTCACCATCTTCCTGAGTTTGCCCAAGTTCATGTCCAAGGTATTGGTAATGCCTTCCAGTCATCTCATGCTCTGTTGCCCTCTTCCTCTTCTGCCTTCAATCTTTCCCAGCATCAGGGTCTTTTCCAATGAGTCCACTGTTCACCAACTTCTTTGGTTGGTGACCAAAGTATTGGAGGTTCAGCTTCAGCATCAGTCCTTCCAATGAGTATTCAGGGTTGATTTCCTTTAAGATTGACTGGTTTGATCTCCTTGTTGTCCAAGGGACTCTCAAGAGTCTTCTCTAACACCACAGTTTGAAAGCATCAATTCTTCAACACTCCGACTTCTTCATGGTCCAGCTCTCACAACTGTATGTGACTACTGGAAAGACCATCACCTTGACTATATGGAACTTTGTTGGCAAAATGATATCTTTGCTTTTTAACACTGTGTAGGTCTGTCATAGCTTTCCTGCCAAGAAGAAATTATCTTCTGATTTCATGGCTGCAGTCACCATCCATAGTGATTTCAAAGCCCAAGAAGAGGACATCTGTCACTGCTTTATCCTTTACCCCTTCTATTTGCCATGAAGTGATGGGGCCAGATGCCATGATCCTAGCTTTTTAATATTTAGTTTTATGTCGGCTTTTTTACTCTCCTCCTTCACCCTAATCAAAAGGTTCTTTAGTTAATCTTCACTTTCTGCCGCTATAGTGGTTATCATACACATATCTGTGGTTGTTGATGTTTCTTCTGGCAGTCTTGATTCCAGCTTGTAACTTATCCAGCCTGGCATTTATCATGTGTTCTGTGTCTGTGGATAAGTTAAATAAATAGGGTGACAATAAACAGTCCTTCCTCAATCCTGTGCCAGTCAGTTGTTCCATACAGGGTTCTAACTGTTGCTTCTTGACCAGCATACAGGTTTCTCAGGCCATGGGGAGCATTGCCATCTGAATAATAGTCTTGCAATCCATGGAAGAGGATATTTTTTCCATTTATGTAAGTTTTTTTTTTTTCATTGTTTTCAGCAATCTTTTGTGATTATCAATCCTAATTGCTCTTAAATCAATTTTGCAATTCTGTGTATTTCTAGGAATTTGTCCATTACTTCTAAGTTATTTAATATGTTAACATAAAATTGATAATAGCATTTCCTTATAATCATTATTTATTTCTATAGGGTCAATGGTAATATCCTCACTTTTCTTCTGGTAGTAATCATTTGTATTGTCTCTATTTTTTCCCTCAGTCACAATAGCTAAAATTTATTGTTCTTTTCAAAAAACTAACATTTGCCTGCCAGAACAAGATGGTGGAGGTGTAGGTGGACATGGAGTATATCTCTCTCCATGGATACATTAGGAATACACCTTCAGACACAGAAGTGCACGCAGAACACCAGCTGAGAATGGACAGGAGTACTTGACCAGAGGAAAGAATATATAGAACCATGTAAAACTCAGTAGGACAAACAAATTAGGGGGAAAAACAGGAGTGTTAACAGCACTGGACCTGTCCTCAGTGGGTGTGGGAACTGAAGCAGGGGTCCATTCCCCACATCAGGGCAATTGTCTGAGTGAGAGGAGAAACATTTAAGGCTGGGAGTGAAACAGCTGATCTGTGGCAGCCTAAATGGAATGAGAATCAAACAGTCCTTTCTGTAGCCATACATACCCCGGACAGGGACACAGGTCCCCTGGAAGGTGTAGTGGCTAGGAGCTGGAATTTAGGGATTGTGGAGCAATCCCAGGGAAAGGGCTGCTGTTGACTGTGGAGAGACAGATCGAGGGATGTGAGGGAGGAGATTGTGGTGCAAAATGCCTGTGGAGGAAAGCTGGGCAGCCATGGAAGTAAGGCGGTACTGCTCTCATTCATAGGGGCGGGGCCTTCACCATAGCCTCTATCTTCTCACATACCAGTGTCCACAGCTGAACAATAGAGAGGCTGCCCCATCAAATGCCTGGTGCACTGAACTACAGAGTAGGCCCCCACCCAAGGTGCCCCTTTAAGTGCCTGATGCACCAATCTACAAGTAGGACCCTAACCAGGGTGCCCCTTTAAGGGCCTGATGTGCTGATCTACAGAGAAAGACTCCAGCCAGGGGTTCCCTTTATGTGCCCAAACACCAAACAACAGAGAAGGACTCCAGGGAAGGGAGCCCTCTAAGTGCTTGAAGGGGTGGAGCTACAGAGAAAGATCGGCAGCTAAAAGAGATGCAAAAAAGACTCAGATAGCGCCATAATTCCTGGAACAGAGGCAGTCTGTGTCCTTGCACACTAGCCACCAGGGTCCTCAGAAGCCAAGCAGCTGTGCCAACTTCACACTCAACTCTAACTGGGGCAGAGCTGCCACAGACAAAAAAAGAAAAAATATTGCATCTGTACATGCAGAGTTGCTTCAGTCATGTCGAACCATTTGCGACCCTGTAGACTGTGGCCTGCCAGGGTTCTCTGTTAGAGAAGGGGGTTCTCCAGGCAAGAATACTGGAGTGTATTGGCCAATAGTGGTTGTCATACCCCTTTAGAGCACTATATTTCCTGCTGCTCTGGTCACAAACTCCCCTGAACATCTGGTGCTGCCAGAACCCCTGTGACCCAAGCTGCTGACACCACCTCCAAACCTGGCCTTCACAGGGGCAAACCCAAGTCTTCCAGGGAAGCCTCAGGAGCAAACCCCAGTGGATGACCCACATGCAGAGGTGGAAATAAAACAACAATTGAAACCCAGGGGCAGTGTAGCTAAGGAAGAAGACCCAAAACCTTCCCACCAGTTGTACAAGCTGCAGATTAAATCCACAGTACCAACTAGGCAGACTCTGTGTCTATGGGATATATAAAAGGTCACTGAGAGCTCCCAGAAAAGAAAATGCATTAGTTCTGATATCTTTGGACATTGGAGGCAAGAACACATAAGAGTAGGATCAGATTAGAATCTGAGTTGCCTCTACAACAGTTCCAGAGATCAGCACAGTGTTGGAGGGCATCCTAGGGAGGTGAGATGGACTGAGACTCCCAGAGAGGGAAAGGACTCTGACAGCAGTGAAATTTCTTATGGTTTCACTTGTTCTGTAGATTCTTTTGGATTTTTTTTTCTTCTCCCCACTGTCTGTTGTAGTTGCTGATTTTACTGGCACTATGAAATCTAATTAAACTTATGAGCTTTTTTTTTCTCAGTCACATTTTTAATTGTTGTCATAAACCTCTGCCTCTACTTTGCACTTCTGCAGTTCTGTGAAGTTTTACTTTTTGTTTTTCTATTTTTTCTTTTAATTTTTTTTAATTTTCTTTTTAATTTTTTTCTTTTAATATTTAATTTTAAAAACTATTATTATTTTTCTACATTTATTCCTTTATTTGCTTCTCCTACTGTTCTTTTCCCCTTGCAGCTAACCTTTAATGTATATAAATCTTCTTTATTTATCTCTCAACAGAGGATGAGATGGTTGGATGGCATCACCAAGGCAATGGACATGAGTTTGAGTAGTCTGGGGGAATTGGTGATGGACAGGAAAGCCTTGGCGTGCTGCAGTTCATGAGGTTGCAAAGAGTTGGAAGCAACTGAGTGACTGAATTGACAGACTATCTACCTCTATTTAAATTTGCATATCTATTCTTTTTTCTTTACTTTCTCTCCTCTTCTCTCAATATATTTGTTAGTTTTGTTTTCATTGCTTTTTTCCCCAATTGGCAACTTGCTTTAATTTTGTTTTCCAGTTTGTGCCTTAGTTAGACTTGTTCTTAACTGGTAGATATAATTTTTGGTTTCCTTTGTTCTCCAGGTCAATCAATTGTACTTTATTTTTGTTGGATTGTTTTGATTTTGCTTATGGGTATATATGCATATGTGTGTATTTCATTATTTTAATTATTATTTGCCTAATTTTGTAACTGCCATTTGTCTGAGGTTTGTCTTTGGTTTCTCGTTTGGGGGTATTTGTTTTAATCTCTCTTAATGCCATAACAAGCCACTTGTGGAATCTTCACTCCTGACAGGATCAAACTCGGAACATTCGGAGTGGGAACATTGACTCCAAAACCCTAGACTACCAGAGAACTAACCCTAGGGAGTATCAGATAGTGAGAATTCACAGAAATGAAACCACTTGAATACAAGATCCAGCATTATCCAAGCAGCAGCAGCATGCCATGCAGGATGCCTAATCTAAACAACAAGCAAAACTAAAATACAAACCCAATCATCAGCAGACTGTATTACAATCTCACTCAGCCCATCAGAGGAAAAACAAACAAAAACTCAGCACAAATCTCACTCTGTATGAAGATTACACAAACCACTGGACCGAACTTAGGAGGGCAAAAATCAAAAGGAAGAAAGAATATAACCTTGAAGACTGTAAAAAGGGGAACTGAAATACAATAAGTTAAAAAAAATAATGAAAAGGCAGAGAAATACTAAACAAATGAAGGAACAATTTAGAAATACAGACGTTCAAATAAATGAAGAGGAAATATGGAAACTACCTGAAAAAGAATTCAGAATAATGATAGTAAAGATAATCAAAAACCTTGAAAACAAAATGGAAAAAATGCAAGAATCAATTAACAAAGACCTATAAGAATTAAAGAATAAATACACAAAGACAACACAATTACTGAAATTAAAAATACTCTAGAAGGAATCAACAGCAGAATATCTGAAGCAGAAGAACAAATCAGTGAGCTGGAAGTTAAAATGGCGGAAATAACTTCTGAAGAGCAGAAAAAAAGTAAAAAGAAAGAAAAGAACTAAGGATAGTCTCAGAGACGTCTGGACAATATCTAACGCACCAACATTTGAATTACAGTGGTCCCAGAAGAAGATGAGAAAAAAAAAGGGTATGAGAAAATTTTTGAAGAAATTATTATAGTTGAAAATTTCCTCAACATGGAAAAGGAAACTGTCAATCAAGTCCAAGAGGTGCAAAGCATCCCATACAGGATAAACCCAAGGAGAAACACACCAAGACACATACTAATCAAACTAACAAAGACTGAACACAAAAAAAGAATATTAAAAGCAGCAAGGGAAAAGCAACAAGTAACATACAAGAGAAGCCCCATATGTTTAACAGCTGATTTTTCAGCAGAAACTCTTCAGGCCAGAAGGGAATGGCATGATATATTTAAAGTACTGAAAAGGAAAAATCTACAACCAAGATTACTGTACTCAGCAAGGATCTCATTCAAAACTGATAAAGAAATAAAAAGCTTTTCAGACAAGCAGAAGTTAAGAAGACTCAATACCACCAAAACAGCTTTACAACAAAGCTTAAAGGAATGTACATGGTCAAGAAATACAAAAGAAAGAAAAAGATCTACAAAATCAACCCCAAACAATTAAGAAAATGGCAATAGGAACAGATATATCAATAATTGCTTTAAATGTAAATTGAATAAATTCTCCAAGCAAAAGACACAGAGTGGCTGAACAAATCAAAAACAAGACCCATATATATCCTGTCTACAAGAAACCCACTTCAGACCTAAAGAAACATATGGACTGAAAGTGAGAGGATGGAAAAATATGTTCCATGCAGATGGGAAGCAAAAGAAAGCTGGAGTAGGAATCCTCATATCAGAAAAAACAGACCTTAAAATAAATATTAATATAAGGAATAAGGAAGGACACTATAAAATAATCAAGGGGTCAACCCAATAGGAAAAACATAACAATTGTAAATATTGATGCACGAAACATAAATGCACCTCTATACATAAGACAAATACTAACAGACATAAAATGAGAAGTGGACAGTAACATATTAATAGTAGGATACTTTAACACCCCACTCACACCAATGAAAAATTCATTAAAACAGATAATTAATAAGGAAACACAAGTCTTAAATGACACATTAGATGAGATGGATCTCATTTATATCTTCAGGACGTTTCATCCAAATGCAGAAGGATACACCTACTTCTTAAGTGAACATGGGACATTCTCCAGGAGAGACCACATCTTGGGTCACAAATCAAATCTCAGTAATTTTAAGAAAATTAAAATCATATGAAGCATCTTCTCCAACCACAATGCTATGAGGCTCAATATCAATTATAAGAAAAAACAATTGCAAGAAACACAAACACATGAAGATAAAACGTTTCTAAATAATCAACAGGTTACTGAAGAAATCAAAAAATTCTACAAACAAATGATAATGAAAACAGGACAACTGAGAACCTATGGGATGCAGCAAGAGCAGTTCTAAGAGGGAAGTTTAGAGCAACACAAGCCTACATCAAGAGACAAGAAAAACATGGAATAGACAACCTAGCTTTACACCTAAAATAACTAGAAGACAAATTAAAAAAAAAAATAGTAGAAGGAAAGAAATCATAAAGATGCTAGCAGTTCAATTCAGCTCAGTTCAGTCACTCAGTCATGTCTGACTCTTTGCAACCCCAAGAATCGCAGCATGCCAGGCCTTCCTGTTTATCACCAACTCCTGGACTATATCCAAACTTATGTCCATTGAGACAGTGATGCCATCCAACCATCTCATCCTCTGTCGTCCCCTTCTCCTCCTGCCCTCAATCTTTCCCAGCATCAGGGTCTTTTCCAATGAGTCAGCTCTTTGCATCAGGTGGCCAAAATATTGGAGTTTCAGCTTAAACATCAGTCCTTTCAATGAACACCCAGGACTGATCTCCTTTAAGATGGACTAGTTGAATCTCCTTGCAGTCCAATGGACTCTCAAGAGTCTTCTCCAACACCACAGTTCAAAAGCAATATTCTTCTGTGCTCATCTTTCTTTATAGTCCAACTCTCACATCCATACATGACTACTGGGAAAACCATAGCCTTGACGAGAGAGACCTTTGTTGCCAAAGTAATGTCTCTGCTTTTTAATATGCTGTCTAGATTGGTCATAACTTTCCTCCCAAGGAGTAAGTGTCTTTTAATTTCATGGTTGCAATCACCATCTGCAGTAATTTTGGAGCCCCCTCAAAATTAAAGTCAGCCACTGTTTCCATTGTTTTCCCATTAATTTGCATGAAGTGATGGGACCGGATGCCATGATCTTGGTTTTCTGAATGTTGAGCTTTAAGCCAACTTTTTCACTCTCTATCACTTTCATCAAGAGGTTCTTTAGTTCTTCTTCACTTTCTGCCATACGGATGGTGTCATCTGCATATCTGAGGTTATTGATATTTCTCCTGGCAATCTTGATTTCAGCTTGTGTTTCATCCAGCCCAGCAGTTCTCATGATGTACTCTACATATAAGTTAAATAAGCAGGGTCTCAATATATAGCCTTGATGTACTCCTTTTCTGACTGGGAAGCAGTCTGTTGTTCCATGTCCCGTTCTAACTGTTGCTTCCTGACCTGCATACAGGTTTTTCAAGAGGCAGGTCATGTGGTCTGGTATTCCCATCTCTTTCAGAATTTTCCACAGTTTATTGTGATCCATACAGTCAAAGGCTTTGGCATAATCAATAAAACAAAAATAGATGTTTTTCTGGAACTCTCTTGCTTTTTGATGATCCAATGGATGTTGGCAATTCGATCTCTGATTCATCTGCTTTTTCTAAAACCAGCTTGAACATCTGGAAGTTCATGGTTCACGTATTGGTGAAGTCTGGTTTGGAGAATTTTGAGCATCACTTTACTAGCGTGTGAGGTTAGTGTAATTGTGTGGTAGTTTGAACATTCTTTGGCATTCCCTTTCTTAGGGATTGGAATGAAAACTGACCTTTTCCAGGCCTGTGGCCATTGCTGAGTTTTCCAAATTTGCTGGCATGTTGAGTGCAGCACTTTCACAGCATCATCTTCCAGGATTTGAAATAGCTCAACTGGAATTCCATCTCCTCCACTAGCTTTGCTTGTAGTGATGCTTCCTAAGGCTCACTTAACTTCACATTCCAGGGTGTCAGGCTCTAGGTGAGTGATCACAGCACTTTAATTATCTGGGTCATGAAGATCTTTTTGTACAATTCTTCTGTGTATTCTTGCCACCTCCTCTTAATATCTTCTGCTTCTGTTAGGTCCATACAATTTCCTGTCCTTTATTGAGCCCATCTTTACACGAAATGTTCCCTTGGTGTCTCTAGTTTTCTGAAGAGATCTCCAGACTTTCCCATTCTATTGTTTTCCTCTATTTCTTTGCACTGATCACTGAGGAAGGCTTTCTTATCTCTCCTTGCTATTCTTTGGAACTCTTCATTCAAATGGGTATATCTTGCCTTTTGTCCTTTGCTTTTGGCTTCTCTTCTTTTCACAGCTATTTGTAAGGCCTCCTCAGACAGCCATTTTGCTTTTTTGCATTTGTTTTTCTTGGGAATGGCCTTGATCCCTGTCTCCTGTACAATGTCACAAACCTCTGTCTGTAGTTCATCAGACACTCTGTCTATCAGATCTAGTCCCTTAAATCTATTTCTCACTTCCATTGTATAATCATAAGGGATTTGATTTAGGTCATACCTGAATGGTCTAGTGGTTTTCCCTACTTTCTTCAATTTAAGTCTGAATTTGGCAATAAGGAGATCATGATCTGAGCCACAAACAGCTCCCAGTCTTGTTTTTGCTGTATAGAGTTTCTCCATCTTTGGTTGCAAAGAACCAAATAATCAATCTGATTTCGGTGTTGGCCGTCTGGTGATGTCCATGTGTAGAGGCTTCTCTTGTGTTGTTGGAAGAGGGTGTTTTCTATGACCAGTGCATTCTCTTGAGGAAATTAAATTACTATAATTAAAACATCTGAAAATATCATTATTACTTGGCAGATTATTTGGCTAGATATGGATTTCAACATTAAAAAGAATGTCTTTCAAAATAGAGACAGTCAACTGTAAAATAGGTCTACATGAGGAATCATATTTAAAGGAAAGTCTCTGATTATTTCATTCTTTACAGATTATATCTACTTCTATAACACAAAGAATTAAAGGAGTGAATTTTTGTTATGAAATACTTAATTTCTTCATCACATTTCTTCACTCTATACCTCTATATAAATAGCTAATCAGAAAAGAACACATCTATCTATTCAGAGTTAAGTATAATTTACTTATTTGAGAATTTTTATGTGCTTCAAACATGATAGAGATTAGAATATCTGAGGCCACACTGTAATTACAAATTTTAGCTTCTATTTCCAAATTACAGACTTTATTTTCCCCCTGTGGAAAAACAACTTTTAACTGAATAATTAGCCACATGAATAAAACTAAATTTTCCTGACTCCCCAGTGACTAAGTGTGGTGAAGTTCTGGTAAGTAGAGATATAATTTTACATGTCTATGTGATAGCTCCTGGGAAATTTATTTATTGGACAGCTTCTATGAATCTTTTGCCCATTCTGACCTCTTTTGCATTCTCTCAAGTATTTAGATGTTATAGATCAATATATATCTTGGACATCATTTGAAAATGAGAGCCATACCCTTGCTACCTAGGTCCAGAATCCTACAATCTGAAACACTCAGAATTATGCGTAACAGCTCTGTCACCCTAAGCATGGGAATATCACCTCCATATTTTTACAACAAAAGGAAGCCATCTTTGATCTTGGTTAACCCACTAATATCTGAAGTCTCTACTCCATGCAGCTAAACCTAACTCTGACTTTCAAATCTTCTCTAGTTATACCATCACAAAACCATCTGTCCTCTTTGTTTTATTTCCTATCATTTTATCTCTAACTGGCATGGTACAAGTTAGCATTTGTAAAGATCCAAATTTGTATTTTATTAGTGGGATAGTATGTATCTATAGTAATAAAATACAGCTATACTTAATATACAATTGGGGGGATGAGTTATTCATCACAGATAAAGTACTAATAATGAGAAAAGTTGATATCCTATGCTTCCCGCTTCAGTGAATTGCATATATGAAGATGGATGAGAATAGTACCTCCAACCAAATATTGTATATCAGAAACTTCATACAACAAAGAAACTGTGCTTTAAATAATGGGAAGTTTTGTCAAGATAATGGCCTAAGCGGCCATTTGTACTAAGATTAGATTTGTATTTTATATAGGCAAGAGTTTCTCATCAAGCATCTGCAAACTCATTTCCACAGCAAAATATGTTTAGGTACAAGGGTTAAATTGAAGGCAAATCCACAAACTTAATTCCTATAAAGCATTCCAAGGGGTAAAATAAAAAGTAATCCATGACCAAATAAGAAACCATTGCTCTGAGATGGAAAGAATGTTTCCACTAAAGTAAGCAAAATTTTAAATGAACTGGAAAAAGCTTTCACTTAAAATAAACTTATTATTTTTTAACAGGATAAAAATTTAAGATTAGGATTACTATTTTTCCTGTTAAGCCAATTGTTTTTTGGTGATAATTCAGAACTGATAAGCAAGAAGTGGCAACTGTTCTGGACTTTCTGATAATATAAATGCATGTCTGAGGTGGGAGATTAAACCCCTAACTATCCAGAGGCCTGTGATGTTGTTGTTCAGTCACAGTCATGTCCGACTCTTTGTGACCCCATGAACTGCAGCACACCAGGTTTCCCTGTCCTTCATTATCTCCCAGAGTTTGCTCAAATTCATATCCATTGAGTAGGTGATACAATCCAAGTATCTTATCCTCTGTATCCCTTCTCCTCTTGGCCTCAATATTTCCCAGCATCAGGTTCTTTCCCAATGACATTTGTGAGGGCTGTAGTTGTCTAATGTCTGGGGACATACAGAACTATTTCATTCAAGAAAAAGAACAAGTCATGAACATCCTACACTTTCTCTTCTCAAAAAGCAGCACAGGGCTTTGAAGGCCTCTACATATTTTAGATCTAGCATACAATTCAGGAGTACTGCTCAGTTTGTTTATCAGGTGTCTCAAACTGCTTTAAAGAGCTAGATAGGTCTCTGAGCCAAATTTAGTATAAGATATCCTGCTACTTATACTATATACAACAAAAGTTCCATAGTTCTAGAGTTATCTGTAAAGATAAGGATAATCTAGGTAATTGATAGCTCAATAAAAAAGGTTAAAATAGAGAAGCATATTCAATATATAATTTATTTTGTGGAACTATTTGAATTCCAAATGATTGAAAACTTAATGCTGCTAATTAGTTAGATGCTAACTAGGATAATATAAATAGATTTAGCAGCCTAATTTGATTTGTGTGTGGTTAGTTGCTCAGTTTTGTCCAACTTTTTGCAATCCCATGTACTGTAGCCCAACAGGCTTCTCTGTCCATGGGATTCCCCAGGCAAGAATGGATTAAACCCACTGCAGTGGGTTTAAAGTCATATAATTTTAGGACTGGAAACAATTAGAAATCCTCTTAACTAAATTTTTCATTTTAGAAGTGTGAAAAATAAAAATACTACAGTTTATACAAAATAATATATTTGCAAAGTGACAATTCTGGTTTACTTCTTCCCAAACTGTAAATGTTCTTTCTTCTACTGTGTGTGTGTGTATGTGTGTGTGTGTGTGTGTGTGTGTGTATGTGTGTGTATGTGTGAAGCCACTTCAGTCATGTCCAACTCTTTGTGAGCCCATGGACCATAGCCCATCAGGCTCCTCTGTCCATGGGATTCTCCAGGCAAGAATACTGAAAAATGGTTTGCCATGCCCTTCTCCAGGGGTTCTTCCTGATGCAGGGATCAAACCCACCTCTCTTGTGTCTCCTGTATTGGCAAGCAGGTTCTTTACCACTAATGCCACTAGGGAGACCACCCAGCTTCATACCAGCAGATAATATGGTAAAATACAGCCAATAAATGTTGGAAAATCCATTTTACTTTTGCACTAAAAATAATATATTTTGAATGATCCAAAAGGGTAAGGAATTCTGAACTCAGAGAATAAAATATAAAATACAGAAATTGACTGCACTGAACCCTCTTTACATATTAATATACAGAATAATCAGTGACTTTGACAAGAAATTATAAATGTAAATTTGATAGAAAGTAAAAAACAGGAAAATGAAGAGTAAAGTTATACTGGATATGGGAATAATGTTAGCAAATATAGATTTACCCGTTACATGAATTTTAAAAAGTAACTTTTATGTGGTTGCAAAGTAGATAAGAGACAATAAATATGAGGGCAATCTTCATCTACTGTAGCAGAAATCAAATCTAGTATGCTGAGCCTCTGGAAATCCCTTGTAGGAGAATCTCAACACAAGACACAAGGAAGCCCACTTGCATCTTCTTGTCTACTTACACAAGGAAGTACTGAAAAAGAAACAATGGTATATCAAGTGTCTGTATCACCAGACATACATATCATGAAGTAGGTAGTGTCTGATCCACCAGATCATAAAATACAATTGATATATCTGAATTCAGGTCTAATGAAGTGTAAAGAACACAAGAGGAGATCTAGATCTCTTTGTCACTTGTTATTCGATACTTTTATTTACTGACCTGATACCTCTCCCTAAGTTCACATCTATAACTTTTTTGAGAGTGGAGATGATTGCTATGTCCAGCTGACAGAAGAGGAAAATGTGAAGGCTTTGTTCAGAGATGA
This sequence comes from Bubalus kerabau, assembly GCF_029407905.1. Classification (NCBI taxonomy): domain Eukaryota; kingdom Metazoa; phylum Chordata; class Mammalia; order Artiodactyla; family Bovidae; genus Bubalus; species Bubalus kerabau. Next base: position 255,272,206 of record NC_073624.1, read on the forward strand.
TTCAGATCAATATGTTAATGAAACAGTAACTGAAATCTACCATAACACAGTTTGGCCTTAAAGACAGTGGTTAAAGAGAATTATTTCAGTGAATGGATATTTAAGCAGTATTCCAAGTTATAAATGTTATGTGAAAATAGGTATGGTCTTATATAGAAATATATATAGAATCCTGGAAATTTTGGTTGGAATTGGAATATTGGGTACAAGGTGAAAAGGCATTCATAAAAACAGATACAAAATATGTGAATCATCATCTCTCACATCCTCCACATATAAGATACTAAACAACCAAAAATAAAGAACGACTTTCTCAGTGAAAACTAACTATTCTGTTCTCTTTTTTTCTATCACCAGTGGGAACATAAGGGACCAATGGCTATAGTAATCTGATGGCAAGATGTAGATTCTGACAGGCCCCGTGCTAGGACTCATCTATCTATTGCTGTTGCTTAATGAGCAGTCAAATAGATACTGAAACTAAGCTCTTGGCATGTGGCCCAAGCTTGAGAAGACTATGCTGTCACTTTGAACAAGTTGATTAAACTGGATAATTTCTACTCAAGAGAGGAAGCATAATACCCTTATGGAGAGATAATACATATGCCAGATATTGATATTAACCAGCAACAGGTCCTTGGCCAGAACCACTACTATATGCTCACACAACATCTGATTTATTAATATGTTATCACTTACAACATCACCTTAGATCAAGGGACTAGCTTTTCATCACAAGATTTGTGACATCAGATATATAACTAAAATATATTTTGGTCAAATCATATAACAAATCACCTGGAAATTGCTATCCTAACAAAGTGTTAGAATTATTTCTTTGATGCAGCTAACGTTTCAGCTTAGGGATGAACCCCAGCCAGTCTGTGGTTCTATATATAGTATATACTTTTGGTTGTTGTCTTGTTGTTGTTTAGTCACTAAGTCATGTCTGACTCTTTCTTGTGACCTGTGGACTGTAGCCCACCAAGATCCTCTGTCCATGTGATTTCCCAGGCAAGAATACTGGAGTGGGTTGCCATTTCCTTCTCCAGCGTATCTTCCTGGCCCAGGGATCAAACCTGCCTCTACTGCATTGATCCCACTATGATCAAACATGTGGGAAGCCCATATGTTGTGTTGCTGCTGCTTCTGCTGCTGCTAAGTCGCTTCAGTTGTGTCCGACTCTGTGAGACCCCACAGACGGCAGCCCACCAGGCTCCCCCATCCCTGGGATTCTCCAGGCAAGAACACTGGAGTGGGTTGCCATTTCCTTCTCCAATGCAGGAAAGTGAAAAGTGAAAGTGAAGTCACTCAGTAGTTTGCGACTTCTAGCGACCCCATGGACTGCAGCCCACCAGGCTCCTCCATCCATGGGATTTGCCAAGCAAGAGTACTGGAGTGGGGTGCCATTGCCTTCTCCGATATGTTGTGTTGATAGCCATCAAATAATGTGTCCCCAATGGGCAGAATGCACAGATTCAGGAAACAGAGTTTAGAAGTAGGAATGGCCTCTTTCTCCATCATGATGAAGACTCTTTTAGATGTGTGTGCTTCCCATCTCTACAACTTTAGATGGAAGGATTAGAAGCCAAGTGTTTCCTGAAGGGGTGGAAATCTGCCTTGAATGGCTTAACTATGTGTAAATCTACAGGTGCTGCCTGAATAATTTAGGTGTCCCACACTAGGCAAATTAAAGAGCTACTGTTCTTGAAAAATGACTGGTTGTGTCATCCTAAGTAGATCTGATCATTGTGATATAATTAGAATATTAAATCTAAAGTACAAGAGGATTGACTAAGGTACCTCTTAGTGCTTCACTGTTGTGTATAGATTATGAATATGTAATTTAAGCAACCACAATGTAATACAAAGCATACATTTACCAAATCTCTTAAATAAAGAATATTTTCACAGAAACGGAGAGTTAAAATTCCTCAGGAATGAAGGCCTTGGTTCCCTTTTGGGCAAGTACCAACACCAACTTAAGTGATAATTGAGAAAGAGAAGTTTAGAATGAGTGCTAAGGAAGTAGATGACTATTGGGACCTTGAGCACTGCAGCAACAATAGGAACTATAGCTTATCCCATCAATCTTTCTGTTATGATTTTTTTTTTAATTTTATAAAGCTGTGACACAGTACCACATTGTCTATGACAGTCAAGGATGGACATGAGTAGATGCTCAAATACTCACCAGTAGATGCTATCAGTGCTCTTCCTGTCCACCAAGAGAGTGAAAGTAAAATAAAGCCAAAGCAATCTGTGAAGGATTGCAAAATGTGTAAAAGCAATGGCTTACTCAGGTTCTAGGTTTCATTGCTTGATTAAACCCTGAGCCTATGCGCATACCTTGGGTTTTTCTCTGAGAATTTATTAAAACCAAGGGCTTCAAAAACCATTTTAAAAAATCTTATCTGCTGATAAATTAATGTTTGCTGCAAAGCATGCTCTTTTATTTCCTTAAGAATCCTTTACTCAATAGGTATATAAAGGAGGGAGCAAATGATTTTGGCAGAAATTTGAATCACCCATTCAAAAACAGTCCCTATTTACAGACACTAGAGATACTACAGCAAAACAAAACAAAGTCCCTTCCCTTCATGAAGCATGCCTGCTTATGGAAGAGACAAAGAATAAAAATCAAAAAATATTTTTAAATTAAAAAATATTATAATCAGTGACCCTTACATTTCTAATAGATTCCTTTTCTTTCCTTTTTGGTAGTGAACAAAATTATAATAAATTGTTAATTTATTGCATTTAGATGTTATAAGATATTGAATAAGATGCTACCTGAAGAGTGTAGTCATTGGAAAAGACCCTGATGCTGGGAAAGATTGAAGGTGGGAGGAGAAGGGAACAACAGAGGATGTGATTGTTGGATGGCATCACTGACTCCATAGACATGAGTTTGAGTAAGCTCCCGGAGTTTGTGATGGACAGGGAAGCCTGGCATGCTGCATTCAATGGGGTTGCAAAGAGTAGGAAATGACTGAGACTGAACTGAGTCCTAAAGTATGTGTAACATATACTTTTCTAAAGGTAAGACAGAAAGAATATTATACATCATGGTAATAATATGTATGTGTGTACTCTATAAGTTGTGTCTGACTCTTTGCAGCCCTTTGGTGGACTGTAGCCACCAAAATTCCCTGTCCTGGGGATTTCCCAGGCAAGAATACTAGAGAATGCAAATGTATAGTTACTGGATGCTTGGGGCTAGTGCACTGGGACGACCCAGAGGGACGGTATGGGGAGGGAGGAGGGAGGAGGGTTCAGGGTGGGGAACACATGTATACCTGTGGCGGATTCATTTTGATATTTGGCAAAACTAATACAATTATGTAAAGTTTAAAAATAAAATAAAATAAAAAAAAAAGTAATTTACTTGACTGAAGACGGAGATTTTTAAAAACTCAGTTTAGGTTAAACCTCATATAATGTTGAGGTTTATTTCTGGATAGTACTGAATTCTTGTTCTAGTATAAGATTTATTTTCTACTTAATCTCTTCTTCCATCCTTCCTCTCCTCTCTCCTTCCTTCTTTTTTCCTTATCTTCTTTCTTTCCTTACTTCACATTTCCTTCTTCCCCTTCCTGTTCTCCCTTTCCTTCCTTTTCCTCTCCTGCCCCTTTACCATTTCTTTCTTCTCTTATTACTCTTTGTTCTCTTTGTTGAATAACCATCACTATAAATTTGAATGTATGTATTAAAAGGTGTTGAATAAGATATAACTAAAAGTAAGTATTATAAGAGGCTGCCAATGAATAACTGAATATTAGGAAAGCAAAAAAAAAGGGCCAACTTTTTCTCTTATATTAGACTTCTATAACTAGTGTAACTAATTACCACACACCAAGCAGTCTACTAATACTTCTGTTTTCTTCCTTCTATGGACTCATATCATTATGTTGGGATCTTCCTGATAATCAAGAGTTATCAAGATCCTTAACATTACTAACATCTTCAAAATCCCTTTGCCATAGTCACTGGTTCTAGGGTTTAGAATGTGGACAGCTTTGGAGAAGTCATTATTTTGCCTATGTATCTCTGCTCTAAAAATCATTTTAGATAGGAGACTACCTATTGCTGTTGTTTAGTCACTCAGTCATGTCTGACTCTTTTGGGACCCTGTGGACTGTAGCCTACCAGGCTCCTCTGTTCATGGGATTTTCCAGACAAGACTACTTGAGTAGGTTGCCATTTCCTCTTCTAGAGGATCTTTCCAACCCAGGGATGGAATATGCGTCTCAGGGTTTCCTGTATTGCAGGCAGATTCTTTACCACTGAGCCACCCGGAAAGCCCAGGAGAATTTTTAGAATACTGTTATTCAACAAAAATGTAATGTGATACACAAACTGAGCCACATGTTTAAATTTTATGTATTTGTAATTTATCAAAATCCTATTTATGTATGAAACATTTAAAAAACCATTGATATTCATTTTAATAATAGTCAACATAACCCAATATTTAAATGCTACAACATGTATGTAAAATGAACATATAAAAGAAATATATTTATATATGTGTTTCATGAATATATAAAATATAAACAGAAATACTAATTACATATTTTATATATTATTTGTTCTTCACACTAAATTTTTAAATCAAGTTCATATTTTCACTTACAGGCTGTCTCAATTTACACTAGTCATATTTTAAGTGTTTAAGAGCCACATGTAGCTAATGCCTACCATTAGTTCAGTTCAGTCGATCAGTTGTGTCCAACTCTTTGTGACCCCATGAATCGCAGCACGCCAGGCCTCCCTGTCCATCACCAACTCCTGGAGTTCGCTCAGACTCACGTCCATTGAGTCGGTGATGCCATCCAGCCATCTCATCCTCTGTCGTCCCTTTCTCCTCCTGCCCCCAATCCCTCCCAGCACCAGAGTGTTTTCCAATGAGTCAACTCTTCACATGAGGTGGCCAAAGTACTGGAGTTTCGGCTTTAGCATCATTCCTTCCAAAGAAATCCCAGGGCTGATCTCCTTCAGAATGGACTGGTTGGATCTCCTTGCAGTCCAAGGGACTCTCAAGAGTCTTCTCCAAAACCACAGTTCAAAAGCATCAATTCTTTGGCACTCAGCCTTCTTCACAGTTCAACTCTCACATCCATACATGACCACAGGAAAAACCATAGCCTTGACTAGACAAACCTTTGTTGGCAAAGTGAAGTCTCTGCTTTTGAATATGCTATCTAGGTTGGCCATAACTTTCCTTCCAAGGAGTAAGTGTCTTTTAATTTCATGGCTGCAGTCACCATCTGCAGTGACTTTGGAGCCCAAAACAATAAAGTCTGACACTGTTTCCACTGTTTCCCCATCTATTTCCCATGAAGTAGTGGGACCGGATGCCATGATCTTCGTTTTCTGAATGTTGAGCTTTAAGCCAACTCTTTCACCCTCCACTTTCAAGTTCCTCTTCACTTTCTGCCATAAGGGTGGTGTCATCTGCATATCTGAGGTTATTGATATTTCTCCCTGCAATCTTGATTCCAGCTTGTGCTTCATCCAGCCCAGTGTTTCTCATGACGTACTCTGCATATAAGTTAAATCAGCAGGGTGACAATATACAGCCTTGTACTCCTTTTCCTATTTGGAACCAGTCTGTTGTTCCATGTCCAGTTCTAACTGTTGCTTCCCGACCTGCATACATATTTCTCAAGAGGCAGGTCAAGTGACTGCTATTCCCATCTCTTTCAGAATTCCCCACAGTTTATTGTGATCCACACAGTCAAAGGCTTTGGCATAGTCAATAAAGCAGAAGTACATGTTTTTCTGGAACTCTCTTGCTTTTTCCATGATCCAGAGGATGTTGGCAATTTGTTCTCTGGTTCCTCTGCCTTTTCTAAAACCAGCTTGATCATCAGGAAGTTCACAGTTCACATATTGCTGAAGCCTGGCTTGGAGAATTTTGAGCATGACTTTACTAGCGTGTGAGATGAGTGCAATTGTGCGGTAGTTTGAGCATTCTTTGGCATTGCCTTTCTTTGGGATTGGAATGAAAACTGACCTTTTCCAGTCCTGTGTCCACTGCTGAGTTTTCCAAATTTGCTGGCATATTGAGTGCAGCACTTTCAGAGCATCATCTTTTAGGATTTGAAATAGTTCAACTGGAATTCCATCACCTCCACTTTGTTCATAGTGATGCTTTCTAAGGCCCACTTGACTTCACATTCCAGTATGTCTGGCTCTAGGTGAGTGATCACACCATCGTGATTATCTGGGTCGTGAAGATATTTTTTGTGCAGTTCTTCTTTGTATTCTTGCCACCTCTTTTGCTATCTTCTGCTTCTGTTAGCTCCATACCATTTCTGTCCTTTATCGAGCCCATCTTTGCATGAAATATTCCCTTGGTATCTCTAATTTTCTTGAAGAGATCTCTGCTGCTGCTGCTAAGTCACTTCAGTCGTGTCCGACTCTGTGAGACCTCATAGACGGCAGCCCACCAGGCTCCCCCGTCCCTGGGATTCTCCAGGCAAGAACACTGGAGTGGGTTGCCATTTCCTTCTCCAATGCATGGAAGTGAAAAGTGAAAGCGAAGTCGGTCAGTCGTGTCCAACTCTTCGCGACCCCTTGGACTGCAGCCTACCCGGCTCCTCCGCCCATGGGATTTTCCAGGCAACAGTACTGGAGTGGGGTGCCATTGCCTTCTCCGGAAGATATCTCTAGTCTTTCCCATTCTATTGTTTTCCTCTATTTCTTTGCATTGATTACTGAGGAAGGCTTTCTTATCTCTTCTTGCTATTCTTTGGAACTCTGCATTCAGATGCTTATATCTTTCCTTTTCTCCTTTGCTTTTTACTTCTCTTCTTTCCACAGCTATTTGTAAGGCCTCCCCAGCCAGCCATTTTGCTTTTTTTGCATTTCTTTTCCATGGGGATGGTCTTGATCCCTGTCTCCTGTACAATGTCACGAACCTCATTCCATAGTTCATAGTGCCTGATGAACTATGGAATGCTAACCATACTGGACTAATAATTCAAATTATATCTTAAATTAAGTTCAAGTAAATTCAAATTAAGTACTTCTAAGTTAAGAGAACTTTGGGATCCTATCTGATTTCTTAATAAAAGTTGTTAAATTCAAGAGTAAGCTTGACCTAATTGTGATTATTATATAAAATATGTTGTTTTTTTTCCTTTGATTTAATTTAAACTGCTATGAAGTTCATCAGTGTGGGGTTTTTATTATGTTTTAAATATCTAATTTCTATCATTTTCACCCTCATAACTTTTCTTAAACAATCAATTCACTATAATTAATTTTTAAAAATAAAATTATATGGTAATATGTTAAACTTATTTATATAATTATAAATATATGATCTTGTACATGGATCATTAATGAAAGTTAAGACACTAGGAAATAATTTATAAACAAACACAAAAATTATTTTCAAATGCACTTACTCCTAAGATGAAAATGTACATGTACACAAACATACATTACTTTAAATTCATTTTTTAAGCATTCTGCAAATCAAGTGTTAAAGTTATTTTGCAAAATTCAGTTTCTATTATTTTATCTGGTTATTAATTTAAATATTATATTAACATATTAAAACAGACATATGGTTAAAGTAGAATGTAATGGCATGTCCTCTTTTTTCTTTTAGTACACATTTTTTATTTGTATATTATTTGTATACAAATATACATTATATATTTTATTTTATTTTATTTTATACAACCATGTTATTAACAAATAAAAAATTAAAAGTCTGTATCTCAGTGGTATATTTTATCTCTAGAAATACAAATGGATATTCTTGGAATATATTAATATTTCTTCAGATTCAGCTCTTATTTGATCCCTGTATCAGAAACCCATCTGAGAAATTTCTTACAGTTCAAATTAACATAAACAACATACCTTTTCTGCAAGTGTTTATATTTACATTCCTAAAGCTACATTACATATTGCTTTGATTTTGATTTTTATTAAGAGGGCTTAGCTATTTTATTTTTTATTTGGAATAAATATGCTTTCCACATGATGGTGTTTATCTAGACACACATCAGGTTTTGTACATATGATATACATGTGTTTATACATGTTCATAAATATGAAATATATGTAACATTTATATATCTGTCATTTCACATAGTACTTGCAACAGTCAAATATCATGAAATTTGTGCTGAAATTAACTTTTTGTTCAAGTAAATTCCTACATCCTTTACATCTTCAAAGTTGGTTTTCACTGGTTATTTTTTTCAAATGCTGTGTTCCAAATAAAAGAAAACTCTGTCAGTGATCCAATTAGCTTGAAAGAAGTGGTATATGTGTGCATGTGTCTATTTTTACTTCATAACAATCAAATCAAAGAGTGAGCGATTACCAATTGGTTATTTAAAATGTTTTCAAAGACACAAATTCTTTATATATTTCTGTACTATCATTTTCAGGTCCCTGGACTCATCCTCAGTTAAGCTGCTGTTATTTTTAAACAGTGGCTACAAGAGCTCTAGGTACCACATTCTCATGTTTTAATTCTTTCTAGATGTGTTTTCATTTGATTGAATAACCAAAGGATTCATCATCTAAGCTTTCTTTATCAAGTATTTCTATCCCCAGGTCAAAGAAAGACCTTTAGAGAAGCCTAAGTACTGACTTCACCTCACATCTCATTATCCAGAAATGTGTCATATAGCCACACTTACATTCACCAAAAAGAGAAAAGGAACAACAAAGACTGTCTTGGACCTGTCATAAATCACTCCTGAGGCTGGGAAGAGAAACTAAACAGAGGAACAAATAGAGTCATAATTAAATCTAGAGAAGTGATAGTTGCTTTCATTATCTTCAGAGAGATAGACTACTAACAAAATAAGTTAACATCTTATCAGATATTTTCTCTCTAACATTTTCCACTTTAACATTTCCATATTATTTTCTCATCTCTGTTAGGGTTTATGCAGGAAAAGTGTCATTCTTGTTCTTGACCAGACTGAGTAGCCTGTAACTTTAATTTTGTGTTTAGATCAATTCATTTTTCCTTTGTGCATTTAAAAATAATTCTGTCCTCACTTAAAAAGTTTTCATATAGAATAGTATTTTCATAATTTTAACATTCAGTTCAGTTCAGTCGCTCAGTCATGTCCGACTCTTTGTGACCCCATGAATTGCAGCATGCCAGGCCTCCCTGTCCATCACCAACTCCCGGAGTTCACCCAAACCCATGTCCATTGAATTGGTGCTGCCATCCAGCCATCTTATTCTCTGTCATCCCCTTTTTCTCCTGCCCCCAATCCCTCCCAGCATCAGAGTCTTTTCCAATGAGTCAACTCTTCACATGAGGTGGCCAAAGTACTGGAGTTTCAGCTTTAGCATCATTCCTTCCGAAGAACAGCCAGGACTGATCTCCTTTAGAATGGACTGATTGGATCTCCTTGCAGTCCAAGGGACTCTCAAGAGTCTTTTCCAACACCACAGTTCAAAAGCATCAATTCTTTGGCACTCAGCTTTCTTCACAGTCCAACTCTCACATCCATACATGACTACTGGAAAAACCATAGCCTTGACTAGACAGACCTTTGTTGGCAAAGTAAAGTCTCTGCTTTTGAATATGCTATCTAGGTTGGTCATAACTTTCCTTCCAAGGAGTAAGCGTCTTTTAATTTCACGGCTGCAATTAGATCCCATTAAAATTTAGTAAAATCTCTTGGAGAATTTACTTTAAATGATAAGTTTTTATTCTTGTTGAATTTTTAGCTATATGTGATCGCATAATGCCAGATCTTGAGGTGATACTTCTTATGTTCAAATTTCATGTTAATTTTATTACTCAGTGAATTATTTCCTATGATAAGACTGCATTTTTTTTTTCAATACCACTATTATTCATTTCCTTAGACACAGTTATACCTCCTCTACTATGATGGTAATAATACTTAATTCAATGTATAAAGTTATCCTTTATTCTCTCAGAGATATTAAATTAAAACCTCTCTTGAATAGCATTCTCTGGCTGAACATATTTATTCTGCGGAAGTCCTCTCATCCTTTGTCATGAATCAATTTTTACAATTTTAAATTACAATCCAAAAAATCAAATTTCACAATTGATAACATGATTGTTTTTAATGTATTCATTCATGAACATTATTTATGAACACCAGCAATGAGTCAGCACTGTTAACTTTGCTGAGCAATATATTAATAATTAAGGCAGATATAATCAGTCTAGAAGCTTATAGTCTAAGTAAAATTATAAAAATTTTAATGGTTAGTTCATCTCTGGCTTCTCAGATATCCAGAACTAAAGCCTCAGTAGGAAAAAAAAGAAAGTCAAAGGTATTACAATGTATACTACAGTATAAATGAAAGAGGAAAGAGGTTTTTATGATAAATAATATCGTTTAACATTTTTAATGCTGCTGCTGCTAAGTCGCTTCAGTAATGTCCGACTCTGTGCGACCCCATAGACGGCAGCCCACCAGGCCCCTCCATCCATGGGATTTTCCAGGCAAGAGTACTGGAGTGGGTTGCCATTGCCTTCTCCACATTTTTAATGAATTTACATCAATTATAATGGCAATGTTAAAAGTGTCAAAAGTTAAGATGTATTTTAAAATATTTTTAGATTAACTGGAATCCTTTTTCAGAAGAAGAGCTACCTCCTAGATTGATTTTTCGTATACATCAATTCTTGTAACATCTTCATGAAGATGGAAAAACCAAGGGCAAGAGTTAAATAATAGATGAGCTGAATTGAAATCATGAATATCTAGCTTTCCAAAATCCGATGTTCTTAACCACAGTTCTGTGTTACCTCTCTATTTACAAGTAATTTGAACTATGTTATCCCTAGATTTCCTTGCCACCAACATAGAAGTACCTTGGTGGCCAGTACACTTATAAAACTCCAAACATTAAATATAAATACCATATTTTATGGATTAATATGTTACTTATTTTTAGATTTCTATGAAATGGTTCTGAGGCTGCAAATTAATAATCAAACAAACATAGATTAACTAGAATAGCACAATTCCGGTCAATGCCTTAAAAACAATTATAAAAGAAACATTATTTTTTGTTCCAATGTTTTTTATTATGACAAACCTGTTTTAATGATGCAAAGTGGAATGCACCTTGAAGTGATAGCTGTTATACTTTGAGTGTCTGTTGACTGAGAAAAATGTACAATGTTGTAATTTTCTACAAATTTAGTAATACATTTAAAGGTGTTTCTATGCATTAATCGCAGTAACATATGGAAAAGTGAAGTCGCTCAGTCGTGTCTGACTCTTTGCGACCCCATGGACTGTAGCCAACCAGGCTCCCCTGTCCATGGGATTTTTCAGACAATAGTACTGGAGTGGATTGCCATTGCCTTCTCCAGGGGATCTTCCCGACCCAGGGATCGAACCCAGGTCTCCCGCATGGTAGACAGACGCTTTACCATCTGAGCCACCAGGGAAGTCCAACATATGGATGCATTTGGAAAATAATGCCTAAACATTGAAATGCATTCATTTGGTTAACAGAAAACTCTTATTCCCACAGATACATAGTTTGCACAGGGTATGTATAAATTGGTTATTTTTTAAAGTTAGAAGAGAGATATCCTACATTTGACTGCATAAAGGAAAAGGTTTTCCACCCTATCCTCCAGAAGCAAGGATTCTGTGATGTAAGAACAATTTAAATTTCTTTTAGGAGTAATACACCTGATAGGCGAATTTGGGAGCAGACACTCACCATATGACTTCAAGTTTCTTTACATTTTCATTTTCAGATGTCCCTGCTGTCTTTATATAGAATGCATTCTCTGCTCTTAGACATATGGTAAGCACCATATCTTTAAGAAATCTTTATATTTGTCCATCTGTGCAAATGATAAGTGAATAAAGTTGTCTAATTATAGACACAACAATTAGCCCTCTTCACTACTCACAGAAAGTCATATCATTTAATTAGCTTTATCAGTAATACAGTGACATTTGTTCTCCACTTGTTTGGCTTATATCTTATTTTTCAATAAATTCTGAATTTTGGAAGATAAAAAGTAGCATTACTTTTTCCTAAACTGCATGTCATAATCCAATATTCTTGTAATGTTAAGAAAGTCCCTTCCAAAGGTAAGCAATAAATAAATTTAGTTACTTGAGAGATAAGAACCATTATTGACAATCATTGATAGAATTTTACATTTTTATTATTTAAAACACTTTCAGTATAAAAAGCTACCAATACATCAGTTCAGTTCAGTTCAGTTCAGGCGCTCAGCTATGTTCAACTCTTTGCGACCCCATGAATTGCAGCACACCAGGCCTCCCTGTCCATCACCAACTCCCGGAGTTCACCCAAACTCATGTCCATCGAGTCAGTGATGCCATTCATCCATCTCATCCTCTGTCGTCCCCTTCTCCTCCTGCCCCCAATCCCTCCCAGCATCACAGTCTTTTCCAATGAGTCAACTCTTCGCATGAGCTGGCCAAAGTACTGGAGTTTCAGTTTTAGCATCAGTCCTTCCAATGAACACCCAAGACTGATCTCCTTTAGGATGGAATGGTTGGATCCCCTTGTAGTCCAAGGGACTCTCAAGAGTCTTCTCCAACACCACAGTTCAAAGGCATCAATTCTTTGGTGCTCAGTTTTCTTCACAGTCCAGCTCTCACATCCATACATGACCACTGGAGAAACCATAGCCTTGACTAGATGGACCTTTGTTGGCAAAGTAATGTCTCTGCTTTTCAATATGCTATCTAGGTTGGTCATAACTTTCCTTCCAAGGAATAAGTGTCTTTAAATTTCATGGCTGCAATCAACATCAGCAGTGATTTTGGAGCCCCCAAAAAATAAAGTCTGACACTGTTTCCACTGTTTCCCCATCTATTTGCCATGAAGTGATGGAACCATATGCCATGATCTTTGTTTTCTGAATGTTGGGCTTTCAGCCAACTTTTTAACTCTCCTCTTTCACTTTCATCAAGAGGCTTTTTAGTTCCTCTTCACTTTCTGCCATAAGGGTGCTGTCATCTGCATATCTGAGGTTATTGGTATTTCTCCCGGCAATCTTGATTCCAGCTTGTGCTTCTTCCAGTCCAGCATTTCTCATGATGTACTCTGCATAGAAGTTAAATAAGCAGGGTGACAATATACAGCCTTGACGAACTCCTTTTCCTATTTGGAACCAGTCTGTGGTTCCTAGTTCAGTTCTAACTGTTGCTTCCTGATCTGCATATAGGTTTCTCAGGAGGCAGGTCAGGTGGTCTAGTATTCCCATCTCTTTCAGAATTTTCCACAGTTTATTGTGATCCACACACTCAAAAGCTTTGGCATAGTCAATAAAGCAGAAGTACATGTTTTTCTGGAACTCTCTTGCCTTTTCCATGATCTAGCGGATGTTGGCAATTTGATCTCTGGTTCCTCTGCCTTTTCTAAAACCAGCTTGAACATCTGGAAGTTCACAGTTCATGTATTGCTGAAGCCTGGCTTAGAGAATTTTGAGCATTACTTGACTAGCGTGTGAGATGAGTGAAACTGTGAGGTAGTTTGAGCATTCTTTGGCATTGCCTTTCTTTGGGATTGGAATGAAAACTGACCTTTTCCAGACCTGTGGCCACTGCTGAGTTTTCCAAATTTGCTGGCATATTTAGTGCAGCACTTTCAGAGCATCATCTTTCAGGATTTGAAATAGCTCAACTGGAATTCCATCACCTCCACTAGCTTTGTTCATAGTGATGCTTTCTAAGGCCCACTTGACTTCACATTCCCGGATGTCTGGCTCTAGGTGAGTGATCACACCATCGTGATTATCTTGGTCATGAAGATCTGTTTTGTACAGTTCTTCTGTGTATTCTTGCCACCTCTTCTTAATATCTTCTGCTTCTGTTAGGTCCATACCATTTCTGTCCTTTATCGAGCCCATCTTTGCATGAAATGTTCCCTTGGTGTCTCTAATTTTCTTGAAGAGATCTCTAGCCTTTCCCATTCTATTGTTTTCCTCTATTTCTTTGCATTGATTGCTGAGGAAGGTTTTCTTCTCTCTCCTTGCTATTCTTTGGAACTCTGCATTCAGATGGTTATATCTTTCCTTTTTTCATAGTTAAATATAAATAGCTAAGTTTTCCTTCATAATAAGTATAGATGTAATTTTAAATTCTCTAGAATTTAATATTTAGTATATTTGAATCAAATGCTGCTGTTGCTGCTAAGTCGCTTCAGTCCGTGTCTGACTCTGTGTGACCCCAGAGATGGCAGCCCACCAGGCTCCCCGGTCCCTGGGATTCTCCAGACAAGGACACTGGAGTAGGTTGCCATTTCCTTCTCCAATGCATTAAAGTGATAAATGAAAGTGAAGTCGTTCAATCATGTCCGACTCTTAGCAACCCCATGGACTGCAACCTACCAGGCTCCTCCATCCATGGGATTTTCCAGGCAAGAGTACTAGAGTGGAGTGCCATTGCCTTTCCCGAGTTGAATCAAATATAGGTGTGCAAATTTGGTCAAAGACCACATATTTGGAGATTTCTAGACATAATTAACCCATGAATTTGGATGAAATAAAACAAACCAAAAGTTAGGCTTCTAGAAAAAAGGTCTTCTTCAAGTTTTTTAAATTTTAAAAAACTACCTAAAATTAAAATTTAACTTTATCTTATATGGGTTAGCCACAGACCCTTATATGCTTACATCATTTTTTCAAAAAGAGTAATGCACCTTCTATCAAGGAGCTGCTCAGTAATTTTATCACACAAATATGCCATATTTTTCCTAGTTATTTTGTGTGAATAAAAACATTTATTTCAACTTTCTTCTAATTAAGTTTCCTAATTTAGCTTTTCAAGCATGCAGTTCTGATGAGCATGACAGCAAATGAAATAAGGCTATTATATGTTAAACTGTTTTCTGAACATAATTTTTGTTGCTAAGGAAACAGCATTTCTTTTCCTCATAGGATACATTTACAAATTCCCATTTATGTTCAGAAATTCTAACTGTTTTTAGGAATTAAAAAGAATTCCTATGAATGAAATACATACAGCTACAAAACAACTTAATCTTATATTTCAGCTGAATTAATATATTCACCAGTCATAATTTTCAGAAGTGCATCTGAGTCTAGTTGGTTTTTGTTTAGCATAACAATTTGATGCAATTTACCCCTCCATTATTTTTATTTTCATCACCTTCAATTATTTAATTTTAATATATCTTACTAGTTTTTAAGCACTTTTAGTGTTTTACCAGAATGCAGTCCTACATGCTTTAAATTTAAAACCAAGTATAGAATCAAATTTGGGCTTCCCTGGTGGTTCAGTTGTAAAGAACCCACCTGCCAACGCAGGAGACCTAGGTTCAGTCTCTTGGTCAGGAAAATCTCATTCTCCTCTGGGTCAGGAAGTAAATGGCAACCCACTCTAAAATATTCTTGCCTGAGAAATCCCATGAACAGAGAAGCCTGGCATGTCACAAAGTGTCAGATATGACTTAGCAACTAAACAAAAGAATCAAGTTCAGGCCTTGAATAAGAGTATTTTTTTAAATCTCAGTAAAAGGGACAGAAATTTCGTAGAGAGGTCAGGATTCTGTTTGATATTTATATTCCTGGACTACCAGATTTTCAAAACAGGCATGTAGCTGCATGAACATACTCAGAACATTATTCTAAATATTAGAATCTCTGATTATCATAGTTTTCTTTAAACACTGTTCTTTATGCATTTCATCATATTTTTCCTCCTGTTTAAAGTCATACATTTATGACTTAGTGTACCACAATCATGTTACCACAAATAATGCTTAAATTTATGAAGGACCATTAAAGCTAGATCTATAATTCGTCTCTCACACCTATTGTTACTATAGACAACTTAAAGAATAGTACAACTGATATTATACTACTGTTCCAAATAACAATATTCCTTGGAGACAATACAAACATGAAAAAACCTATATCTTTGCTCTGAAAAAGGAGAACACAGATATTTTAAAGGTATAATACACATCAACATTTTATTGTGACAGTATATAGGGAAAATACTCCTCTGATCCACTAAAATTAGTGACATTTTTATCATTTCCTGGAGTTTTAGAGTGTGTGTATGTTTATCATGCATGATAAATAGTTCCTTCATTTTCTAATCATAGCTAAGGCTAATTGTTATGCAGACATATTAATTCAAACACTATCGGGTATATTCTTCTCCAACATTTTCAGTTAACTCTTCTCTTACAGAAAGTCCAAAGGGATATAAGACTTCTTTGGAGTATTAACATGTAGAAAGAGAAACCTGAGAACAGTGGTCCCATCTTTAGGAATTAAATAACTTTATAGTGTCTTCAAAAATATATTTTTTATTTTGGCTGACATAATAAATGGGACCTTGCCATGGGGACATAAAGGACTAGCTTTTACTTTCTTATAATAGCCTGGATTTTGTTTTGACCAATCAGATGAAAGCTGGCATCATTGCTAGCACTTCGTGCTGAATAAGGTTTAATATTATATGTGAGTTGCAGAGAAGTATGTAAGCTCAAAATAAAAGCAATCTGCTTATTATAGACAGACTTTTGAAGTAGTCAGTATTTGTTTTCCTGTTTAAATTTTGTTGTTTGAATTTAGGAAATATTGGGTTATAGTTCCAGAGTTTCTGGTAGTCTTATTTGAGTTAAACTTTATCAAATCTGGTTTTAAACCACTCCAATCAACAATTCTGTGAGCATACTTCCAAGGGAAGTCTATCAGTGACAGTCTTACACTTTGAAAGATAAATATTAAGCATTAGACTTACTATAATCAAAGTTATGGTTTTTCCACTAGTCAAGTATGATGTGAGAGCTGGAACATAAAGAAGGCTGAGTGCCAAAAATTGATGCTTTTGAATTGTGGTGCTGGAAAAGACTTTTGAGAATCCCTTGGACAGCAAAGAGATGAAACCAGTTAATCCTAAAGGAAATAAACTCTGAATATTCACTGGAAGGACTGATGCTGAAGCTGAAGCTCCAACACTTTGGCCATCTGATGGCACGACAACTCACTGAAAAGACCCTGATAGTGGGAAAGACTGAGGGCAGGAGAAGGGGGCTACAAAGGATGAGATGGTCGGATAGCATCACAGACTCAATGCCCACGGGTTTGAGCAAACTCCAGGAGATAATGAAGGACAGGGAAGCCTGAGTGCTGCCGTCCATATGGTTGCGAACAGTCATACATGATGTAGTGACTGAACAATAACACTCCAGTGGTGGTGGTGGTTTAGTCGTTAATCCTGTTTGACTCCTGCGACTCCAATAGACATGGTATAAAGACTGCTGACAATTTACTCTTGTCTCTGTAATCAACAGAGAACATGATTCTAAGGATTTCCTAAACCTGTTTCAGCCTCTCTAAGAAATATAACCTGCCAGAAATTCTTCCCTAAAACTCAATATAAGATCAATGGTTTATTTTACACAGTGAGACTATGTCCATCATAACTATACTTAAGATTACATTCCAAATAATATTTTTGTTAGTATAGGATTATCAGTTAACAAAGATTGAGCTTCAGAAAACTTATAAAATTTTGATTTGAATTTCTGAGTGCAAGGATAACTGATTTTTAGTTTTGAAAAGTTAATTGATGGTTTATAACTTAAAACATTATTTCCTATTTCTGTAACATAATGTATTATACAGCAATAGAAAACTGTTAAAGTAATCATTATGAAAAATGTAAATCATTACCCATCATGTGGGTCTGCACTATGACGTGGATAACTTTTTTCCCTCCAAATTTTATGACTTTTTTATTATGAAGAGTATAGAACACAATTTATTATTTACTTTATTAGGAGTCTCAATTTATTTTATATAGAATATTCATTCTAAAATATTTTTCAAGAGAAGATGGCTAATTAAATATATTTAACAAAGTATATTTGTTTACTTACTCAGTCATGTCCAACTCTTTATGACTCCATGTACTGCCGCATGTTAGGCTTCCGTGTCCCTCATCAGCTACTGGAGTAAAGTATACAGGTCAAACATTATCTGAAAACATATTAAATAAAAACAAAACATTCTTATATAAAAAATCAAAAGAAGTTATACAAATTACTACCAGAAATACAGAGGCTTGGAGTATAACTTCATAATTCAAAAGGGCAAATTTTCCTATTCCACAATCAAAGGGACAAATGCAAGGTACATAAGCTTGCATTTAATATGAATTAATAAATTTATTCTTTCAATAAAGGTTATTTTGTGTATCTATGGAAGCAAGCTATACTGCTAGAGAGATAATTTGGGTATAGCGCTCTTAATGCTTAAGTGGGCTGGTATAAACTCATGGTGAAACCGAAGGTGTGAATGTATTAGTGATTCAGTTGCACCTGAATCTTTGTGGCACCATGGACTCTACTCAGCCAGGCACCCCTGTCCATGGAATTCTCCAGGCAAACATACTGGAGTGGGTAGCCATGCCCTTCTCCAGGGGATCTTCTTGATGCAGGGATTGAACCCAGGTCTCCCTCCCACATTGCAGACATGTTCTTTATTGTCTGAGCCACCAGAGAAGCCCTAACTCATGGCATATTCATATTATTCATGAATGGCAAACATGTAAGACATCAGTATTTAAGTGATATGTGTGTGTGCATGCTAGGTCACTTCAGTCATGTCTGATTGTTTGCAACACTATGGACTATAGCCTGCCAGGCTCCTCTGTCCATGGGATTCTCCAGGCAAAAATCCTGGAGTGGGTTGCCATGCCCTCCTCCAGAGGATCTTCCCAATCCATGATCCATGGATGAAACCCCTGTCTCTCATGTCTCCTGCATTGGCAGGTGGGTTCTAAAGCCATCTGAGAAACCCATATAAGTTATATATCTCAGTCAAAATAAATTAGTTCTGGCAGTACAATAATAATTGCTTTAATTATTCTGAAGAAAATGGTCAATATATTTTAAAGGAATTAAGAAAATATATTAAACAGAACTTAAACTTGTTCTAAGAAGTGGTTGAATTTTAGCCAGTAAGAAAGAATGGGTGATTGTACCAAGCCAGAAGCCAAGCCTAGCAAGAGTTGGCATGCAACTAATCAAGTTTTATTTTAATATTAAGCCATGTGAGGTTGTTCTAATGTAGACAGACAAGATGTTTCTCAGAAAAGCCACTGCTTCTGTGATGATTACATGTGTCTTATTTTCCTACAAAAAGGATCGCGTCTTCTTTAACTGTGACCCCATTGTAAAGTTAATTTTGTTAGCATCGTTTTTAAAATGCTATAGTACCTCTACAATGCCACAGTCACCATAATCCTCGAACCGTTCAGAAGCAAAGGTTTAGAAGGAGCCAAAATGGTGACGATCAATACAAGATATGAAGCTCCTTGACCAGGAATTTCAAGCAATAGCTTCATTCTTTATCTCATCTTTATAGCATCAAACAGTATGTTCTATATTTTTCTCATATTCTATGTTTACCTTATTTGCCCAACAAAAGGATTTCTCAGTGTGACTCAGTCACTTTCCTTTTTACCATATTTGACATGATCTAAATCTAAGACATATATGATCTACTTTTGGGCCCTTCAAATTGTCTAAGACATCAGGCTATCTAAAAAATCAGTGTTAAAAAATCTGCCTGCCAATGCAGGAGACATATGTTCAATCCCTGGGTTGCAAAGATCTCCTGGAGAAGGAAATAGGAACCCACTCCAGTAGTCTTGCCAGGGAAATCAAATGGAAAGAGGAGTCTGGCAGGCTACAGGTTACAAAAGAGTCAGGCATGACTTTGTGACTAAACAACAACAAGAAATATATGTCATGGCAAGACTGTTTGAGACTTCCTATCAGTGACATCGTTTATTTTGGTTGCTCATGATTCTACATTTTTCTATAAATATTTTGGACTTTCTGTTGGACTTCAAGTATAAACTTTATAGAAAACAAGATTTCCTGTGATGAGAGGGAGATCAACTGCAGAGCATGTAGTATCTAACAACCCTGGGCAGGTCAGAAAACAGTGGTTTCTGCTGTTTAAAAATGATAGCCAACCCCTCACCTCTCAACACCATTCAATGGCAAATAGCCATCCTTAGCTTGAGAAACTAATCTGTATAAATATATACTTTTGGAAAATATATTCAATATTCATATACCATTATTAAAAATAAAAATATATCCTTCAACCATGTAATTTTCAAGCCACTGATTTTTAATAGAGTGAATCTGTATACAAGTCTCTTATAATTTAGAAGAGAAAGATAAAACTGTTCCCTGCAAAAGTTTCAAAAGGTAAATTATAACTTTAGAATAAAAGTGAGCATATTTTTCCCAAATAGGTTGCTATCATGAATTTCAATCCAAATATGCACATAAATTATATTAAGGTAATACTTCATAGATTTCATTATTAGGCCTTCAATACTAGGTAAATCTTAAAGCTATGTAGCTTTGATGTTCACAGTTTTACAGTATTGGTTAAAACAATACTTCAAATTCATTGACTATTTACAATTATATTTCTTTATATTTGCATATTTCTTTGTATTTCTCTTTTAGCTCTGACAGCTTCTGTGTGGGTATTGATTTTATTTTTTTTAAAGAAGGAATGCACTCCCTATATTATAGTGATTTCACTAAGATACCACAGCTTATAAATGGTTAAGATGAGAGAAATTCAGATTCCAACTTTAGTCCCAATGCTTGGACACTGAGATCTATTCAAGAAAAATATTAAGTAATTAAAAATGAGAATCTAGAAGATACCCTTAAGAGATCACAAATTTTAAATAAAATATTTTCAGGGGGAATAAAGTAACAGAGTTTAAGAAACACTTGAAGAAAAATGTTCGACAATTGGGAGATTAGGAAACACCAATAATTTTTTTTTAATTAAGAGGATTAGAAAAAATAAATTAAAACACTAGAGATACAAGAATCAGAAAATGTTCTCTCTCTTTTTCTTCCTCTCTCTCTCACACACACACAAACACACACACATTCAATTAGGTGCTTTGAAATAAAGCATTCATTTGTAATAACAAACTATAAGGTCCTTTGAAATGTATTTATGATAAAATTTTAACGATTATATCAATGAAAATGTTAAGATTTTGAGAGATCTCAGGTAATGAAAGATGACCTGGATAAATAAAAATATAGAAAATATTCCTAGAAGAGAAGATCAAGTATAGCAATAAAGAAAGGAAAACCAAGATCTTTGCCTGAAAATATCTCAAAAGGTAAAAGAAAATTAAGAAAATAATGGGGACAATCACTATAATCACATGGTGTTCAGGAAAACTACAGAAATTTTCAGATTGAAGTTTTTAAATGTGGGGTATTTGAAGTAATCTGAAATTGTGCAAAGCATTAACAACATATTTCACTGGTTTAGCCTAATATTAAATGTGCCTGCTTGGCCTCTTCAATCTAATTAATCAAGTTTGTACTTTCTTTAAAAATTTTAAAGAGACATAGATATAATATGATTTACTAGAAAGCCTTTTAAAAAAATTATCTCAAATTATACTTTCTTAAAATGAGGTTTATACATATTTTGATCTCTTCTACCCTGAATAGCAATCAAAACGCACAAAGAGGACTTCAGGAAATATGTTTTAGAGAAAATTATCTTCTGGGAATATTTCTGAAATACATATGGAAATATAAAGACTAGTATAAGTGAACCCTTAAGGGTTAATTTTGTATAGAAAAATTTTACTAATAAGTGATGATTTAATGTCATAATAATATTGAAAATAATTTAATGAAAAATAGAGCAACAATTGGATTTAAATGATTTATGAAAAATAGGTAGGCTATTAATATTATAAATCATGTTGCTGAGAAAACCACATGAGGTAATGAGACATAATAAAATTGCCGTAGTGTATCAAAAGAAAAAAATTCTCATATGTGGAGAAAGAATAAAAACAGTGATCAGGTTCAGACTCAGATATATTTGAGAAAAACAAAGAAAGAAATGAAATTTGAATATAAACAATACTGTATAGGTTAATAAAATATATAAATAAAAGGACCTATTTTATAGTACAGGGAACTCTGCTAGATACTCTGTAATGGCCTGTACGGGAAAGAAATCTAAAAACAGTCAGGGGATATATGTATAATTTATTCACCTTGTTGTGTGCTGAAACTAATACAATTTTGGTACTCAACTATACTCCAATGAAAAATTAAAAAAAAAACAAACACTAATATAGGTGGTTACACAACTGTGCATGGCTCCATGTGATAACAGTGATAACAATGATTATGAGATATTGTTCTGTCCAGCAGTCTCAGTAGAACTATGAAGCCCAGATACACAATAAGCAGAGAAAAATGTATATGTGCTACCCAAGCTATGAACACAGAAAAAATATGCTTTATAGATTCTAGATTGACCAGAATAGGTGAAAGTTTTGTAAAACTGAACAATCAAGAATCGGGTTGGTTAAAGGAAGTTTTAAGGAGAAGAGAGTCATGACTCTTAAAGGATAAGTAATGCACGTCCGTCTAGTCAAGGCTATGATTTTTCCTGTAGTCATGTATGGATGTGAGAGTTGGACTGTGAAGAAAGCTGAGCACCAAAGAATTGACGCTTTTGAACTGTGGTGTTGGAGAAGACTCTTGAGAGTCCCTTGGACTGCAAGGAGATCCAACCAGTCCATTCTGAAGGAGATCAGCCCTGGGATTTCTTTGGAAGGAATGATGCTGAAGCTGAAACTCCAGTACTTTGGCCAGCTCATGCAAAGAGTTGACTCATTGGAAAAGACTCTGATGCTGGGAGGGATTGGGGGCAGGAGGAGAAGGGGACGACAGAGGATGAGATGGCTGGATGGCATCACCAACTCGATAGATGTGGGTTTGGGTGAACTCCAGGCATTGGTGATGGACAGGGAGGCCAGGCATGCTCCAATTCATGGGGTCGCAAAGACTCAGACACGACTGATCGATAGAACTGAACTGAATGCGTGTCATTCCCAAGAAAAAGAAATGCAATAAAGCAAAATGGCTGTCTGAGGAGGCCTTACAAATAGCAATGATAAAAAGAGAAGTGAAAAGCAAAGGAGAAAAGGAAAGTTATACCCATTTGAATGCAGAGTTCCAAAGACTAGCAAGGAGAGATAAAGCCTTCCTCAGCAATCAGTGCAAATAAATAGAGGAAAACAATAGAATGGGAAAGACTAGAGATCTCTTCAGAAAATTAGAGATACCAATGGAACATTTCATGACAAGATGGGCTCAGTAAAGGACAGAAATGGTATGGACCTAACAGAAGCAGAAGATATTAAGAAGAGGTGGCAAGAATACACAAAAGAACTGTACAAAAAAAGAGCTTCACGACCCAGATAATCACAATGGTGTGATCACTCACCTAGAGCCAGACATCCTGGAATGTGAAGTCAGGTGGGCCATAGGAAGCATCACAACAAAAAAGCTAGTGGAGGTGATGAAATTCCCGTTGAGCTATTTCAAATCCTAAAAGATGATGCTGTGAAACTGCTGCACTCAATATGCCAGCAAATTTGGAAAACTCAGCAGTGGCCACAGGACTGGAAAAGGTCAGTTTTCATTCCAATCCCAAAGAGAGGCAATGGCAAAGAATGCTCAAACTACCACTCAATTGCACTCGTCTCACATGCTAGTAAAGTAATGCTCAAAATTCTCCAAGCCAGGCGTCAACAATACATGAACCATGAATTTCCAGATGTTCAAGCTGGTTTTAGAAAAGGCAGCGGAACCAGAGATCCAATTGCCAACATTTACTGGATCATTGAAAAAGCAAGAGAATTCCAGAAAAGCATCTATTTCTGCTTTGTTGACTATGCCAAAGTTTTGAGTGTGTGGATCACAATAAACTGTGGAAAATTCTGAAAGAGATGGGAATATCAGACCATCTGATCTTCCTCTTGAGATATCTGTATTTAGTTCAGGAAGCAACAATGAGAACTGGACATGGAACAACAGCCTGGGTTTCAAATAGGAAAAGGACTATTTCGAGGCTGTATATTGTCACCCTGCTTATTTAACTTATATTCAGAGTACATCATGAGAAACTCTGGGCTGGAAGAATCACAAGCTGGAATCAACATTATGAGGAGAAATATCAGTAACCTCAGATATGCAGATGACACCACCTTTATGGCAGAAAGTACAGAGGAACTAAGGAACCTCTTGATGAAAGTGAAAGAAGAGAGTGAAAAAGTTGGCTTAAAACTAAACACTCAGAAAACTAAGATCATGGCATCCAGTCCCACCACTTGATGGCAAATAGACAGGTAAACATTAAAAAAAAAAAAGTGGCATATTTTATTTTAGGGGGTTCCAAAATCACGGCAGATGGTGACTGCAGCCATGAAATTAAGACACTTACTCCTTGGAAGGAAAGTTATGACCAACCTAGACAGCATATTAAAAAGCAGAGACATTATTTTGTCAACAAAGGTCCATCTAGTCAAGGCTATGGTTTTTCCAGTACTCATGTACGGATGTGAGAGTTGAACTATAAAGAAAGCTGAGCACCAAAGAATTGATGTTTTGAATTGTGGAGAAGCCTCTTGAGAGTCCCTTGGACAGTAAGGAGATCCAACCAGTCCATCTTTAAGGAGATCAGTCCTTAGTGTTCATTGGAAGGACTGATGTTGAAGCTGAAACTCCAGTATTTTGGCTATCTGATGCTAAGAACTGACTCACTGGAAAAGACCCTGATGCTGGGAAAGATTGAAGGAGGGAGGAGAAGGGGACAGCAGAGGATGAGATGGTTGGATGGCATCACCAACTCAATGGACATGAGTTTGGGTAAACTCAGGGAGTTGATGATAGACAGAGAGGCCTGGCATGCTGCAGTCGATGGGGTCACAGAGAGTCAGACTCAGCACCTCCGTGTGCCTTTTCTTTGAGCACAGTCTTGATTTGCACCCTATCCTTGCATTTTTGCTTTATCAGGTATAGTCTCCTGATAAGTATGTTCCCCTCTTTGTAGAAATTCACACTGCTGACCTTGCAGTCTTTTGCCATGGAAGGGCTGCCACTGGAGGCTGTAGATTAATACCGGCTCAAATCTTGTTGTTTTTGATTAAGGTTCTGAGGTTAGAAAAATGTAATTGTACCCTACAAGGTAGTATAGAGTATGTGACAGCAATTAATCCTCTTCTTGGTGATGACAATGATAAAATATACCCTGTTGCTTCCAATATTTTTGTTAATATTACAAAAGAGTAATTTACTTCTCCTTGTGTTTTAGATAAGTATTTTTCATAACTTCAAAGTGTCTAATACTAAAATTTTATTAAGCATTTTTTAAAAATCAGGAACAATGTCAACATTATTATTGTGGGAATAACTTATGAAAACTAATGATTTGTAATGAAGCTTCATTTCAATGAGATGCAAACTTCATACATAGGTATGCTGCTGCTGCTGCTTAGTCGCTTCAGTCGTGTCTGACTCTGTGTGACCCCATAGATGGCAGCCCACCAGGCTCCCCCGTCCCTGGGATTCTCCAGGTAAGAACACTGGAGTGGGTTGCCATTTCCTTCTCCAATGCATGAAAGTGAAAAGTGAAAGTGAAGTCGCTCAGTCGTGTCCGACTCTTAGCGACCCCATGGACTGAAGCCTACCAGGCTCCTCTGTCCATGGGATTTTCCAGGCAAGGGTACTGGAGTGGGGTGCCATTGCCTTCTCCAATACATAGGTATAAAGAATGGCAAATGTGGTTTTTGCTGATCTGCTGTGTATTGCAAATTCAGTAACTTCAAATATTTTTAACAAAGATCAAATAAATACAGTAAAATGAAGTCAATAGTATGCTTAGTTTAGACTTAATCATCCAAATTTGGATGTTATGTTAGCTTTAGTTACATATTTACTTTGAAATCTCTCCAATTCAGTTTGTAAAGTATATTGTCTAAACCACAGTAATTACTGAATGTTTTATATGACCTCTCATAAATCAGAGGAATCATTAGCATGGAAAGAATGGCATATCCCAAATTCTAAATTACTTAAATGGCCCAGCCAAACTCAGTGTTCAACAACATACTCAATAGGAAAATTTAGTAAAAGTATTAGACAATTAAATATAAAGGAACAAGAAGCACCAAGAGGAACATCACTCATTCATCCCTTTCTTGGCAAGATAGATGTATTCATGGGACTTTAAGGGCATTCACCTTTGGGATATAAGTAACTGATGACAAAAGCTCTGTTAGTACACTCATTGGTCATAAATTTATTGTAGTTGTTGACCATCAAAGTTCTTATACCAGAGAAGGTCAAACAAATCATTTTGAATATCAATATGTTTTATAAAATTGGCGTTCAGTTCAGTCACTCAGTCGTGTCTGACTCTTTGTAGCATGCCAGTCTTCCCTGTCCATCACCAACTTCCAGAGCTTACTTAAACTCATGTCCATTGAGTCAGTGATGCCATCCAACCATCTCATCCTCTGTCATCCCCTTCTCCTTCTCTGCAATTGTGCAGTAGTTTCAACATTCTTTGGCATTACCTTTCTTTGGGACTGGAATGAAAACTGACATTTTCTAGTCCGGTAGCCACTGCCGAGTTTTCCAAATTTCCTGACATATTGAGTGCAGCATTTTCACAGCATCATCTTTTAGGATTTGAAATAGCTCAATGAGTATTTCATCACCTCCACTAGCTTTGTTCGTAGTGACGCTTTCTAAGGCCTACTTGACTTCACATTCCAGGATGTCTGCCTCTAGGTCAGTGATCACACCTTTGTTATTAATCTGGGTCATGAAGATCTTTTTTGTACAGTTCTTCTGTGTATTCTTGCCACCTCTTCTTAATATCTTCTGCTTCTGTTAGGTCCATACCATTTCTGTCCTTTATTGAGCCCATCTTTGCATGAAATGTTCCCTTGGTATCTCTGATTTTCTTGAAGAGATCTCTAGTCTTTCCCATTCTGTTGTTTTCCTCTATTTCTTTGCATTGATCACTGAAGAAGGCTTTCTTATCTCTTCTTGCTATTCTTTGGAACTCTGCATTCAGATGTTTATATCTTTCCTTTTCTCCTTTGCTTTTCACTTCTCTTCTTTTCACAGCTATTTGTAAGGCCTCCCCAGACAGCCATTTTGCTTTTTTGTATTTCTTTTCCATGGGGATGGTCTTGATCCCTGTCTCCTGTACAATGTCATGAACCTCATTCCATAGTTCACCAGGCACTCTATCTATCAGATCTTGGCCCTTAAATCTATTTCTCACTTCCATTGTATAATCATAAGGGATTTGATTTAGGTCATACCTGAATGGTCTAGTGGTTTTCCCTACTTTCTTCAATTTAAGTCTGAATTTGGCAATAAGGATTTCATGGTCTGAGCCACAGTCAACTCCTGGTCTTGTTTTTGCTGACTGTATAGAGCCTCTCCATCTTTGGCTGCAAAGCATATAATCAATCTGATTTCGGTGTTGACCATCTGGTAATGTCCATGTATAGAGTCTTCAGCTCAAACATTTTTTCTTAATGTGAGAAAATTTCCACATATAATTTAAATATCTGTTCTGTGAAAGCATTAAGGTAGATTTTTCTAGGTCTAGACCTGAGCATCATGTCAGAAAGCCATGCTAATAAAGATCAGTCAACAAAGAACTCATGCAGAAGAATGAATGACAAGCAAAAAGTTACTTAAGGTACTCAACAGTAAAAAATAACATAAGAAATGACAACCAAATGACCTATTTGTGCAGTGGAGTTTCAGAAATGAGGGTCAGTGTTATAGACATAACACTAACTGAAAGCATATATTTGCATTTTGACTTATAATATACTTAGAAATATTTAATATTGATTCAGATCAGATCAGATCAGATCAGTCACTCAGTCGTGTCCGACTCTTTGCGACTCCATGAATCGCAGCACACCAGGCCTCCCTGTCCATCACCAACTCCCAGAGTTCACTCAGACTCATGTCCATCGAGTCAGCAATGCCATCCAGCCATCTCATCCTCTGTTGTCCCCTTCTCCTCCTGCCCCCAATTCCTCCCAGCATCAGGGTCTTTTCCAATGAATCAACTCTTTGCTTGAGGTGGCCAAAGTACTGGAGTTTCAGCTTCAGCATCATTCCTTCCAAAGAAATCCCAGGGCTGATCTCCTTCAGAATGGACTGGTTGAATCTCCTTGCAGTCCAAGGGACTCTCAAGAGTCTTCTCCAACACCACAGTTCAAAAGCATCAATTCTTCGGCACTCAGCCTTCTTCACAGTCCAACTCTCACATCCATACATGACCACAGGAAAAAACATAGCCTTGACTAGACGAACCTTTGTTGGCAAAGTTATGTCTCTGCTTTTGAATATGCTATCTAGGTTGGTCATAAAATACATATAAATATGTATTACAAGTTATAAAATTATCACAGATTTCAGGTTTAAGTCTTAAAAATGACATTATAAGAGGTGATTTTATTAAAACAGAAACACATTATTTTTGAAATGTAAAAAAGTTGTTCCTAGGCAAAACCAATAAATATCCAGAAATACAGAGAAGCAACTGTTAACTGTTATGATTTGTGATTGCATTGGCAGTAGATAGGAACCATGAAGAAGTGATAAATAAAGACTGTGGTACCCAATAAATAATTTGGTTCAGTAAGGGAAAAAATTAAAGTAATCACTGTGGGAAAAAAAAAAAAAGAGAGAGAGAGAAAGAAGTTTCTTCTTTAAGCCTTACTGGAAAATCAATGAAAGCAGTGTGTTGAGGCTAGTGATTACATCCAACTTACATTACTGATCGTCTCTCATGGGATAAGGGAAAGGTGTGAGCATGGTCTTCACTGTGCTCTCCTGACTGTCTTTAAAATATACTAAACTTCAAGATAAGGAGGTAGTTCTTAAACAAGAAATAAGGGGAGAGATTAATTCAGCTGCATTGAAAAATTCTCATCAGAAGATTCATTTAATTAAACCGAGAAACACAAGCCATGCTGCTGCTGCTGCTAAGTCGCTTCAGTCGTGTCCGATTCTGTGTGACCCCATAGACGGCAGCCCACCAGGCTCCCCTGTCCCTGGGATTTCCAGGCAAGAACACTGGAGTGGGTTGCCATTGCCTTCTCCGTTGTGTGAAAGTGAAAAGTGAAAGTGAAGTCGCTCAGTCGCGTCTGACGCATAGCGACCCCATGGACTGCAGCCTACCAGGCTCCTCCATCCATGGGATTTTCTAGGCAAGAGTACTGGAGTGGCTTGCCATTGCCTTCTCCGAACACAAGCCATATAGGTATGCAAAAAAGAATACAATCCAAAAAATCAAGAATTCTTACAAAATTTTAAAAAATGGCAGAGAAAAAAAGTGGCTTAGATATAAACAGAAATATTATAGAAGAAAATAACAAAATGATAAGTAAATATATATATATATATAGATAGACTTTCCTAGTTATTCTTGGGGACTGGTTCCTCTTGGAACCAATGGGCACTGAAACCTACAGATGCTCAAGTCCCTTATATAAAATGGTGAAGCACAATGAAGACAACTGGTCCTCCTTATCCATGTGTTTCATATCCATGAATGTGGAGGACTGACTATATATGATAAAATGTTAACCTACCTACTACTTTAAATTACAAAGTAAATCATTATTGAGATATCTCATCCATTTTACTTGGATAAATATAAAATTTAACATTACATTTTATTGATAAGATTAATAAACAATAACTTTAAATATATTTTTTTAATTATATAATTATTAAAGGCTCACACCATTTGGTTATATATATTATTACATCCATATTAACCTACCCACATTGTATAATACATCTTGCATCCTATATTATACTTAGTAGTTTGAGATTTCCACTCCCCACCATGATATTGCCATCCCTCACTACACCACTAATTTGTTCTCTATATCAATGAGTTGGCTTTTTTTTTTTAATATTCACTAGTTTGTTGTATTTTTTAGACGACATAAAAGTGATATCATACAATATGTCTTTCTCAATCTGACTTATTTCACTTAGCATAATGCCCTCCACTCTATCCATGCTGCTGTAAATGGCAATAAAGTTTTCCTTTTTTATGGTTGAGTAATATTCTGGGTGTGTGTGTGTGTGTGTACACTTAAGTTGCTTCCATATCTTGAGGATTGCAAATAATGCTACCATGAACACTGGAGTGAATGTATTTTTTAGAATTACTGTTTTGTTGTTTTGTTTTGTTATATACACCCAGGAGTGGAGTTGCTGGGTAATATAGTAATTCTATTTTTAGTTTTTTGAGAAACGTCTGTACTGTTTTCCACAGTGGATGCACCAAATTACATTTCCACCAACAGTGTACTACGGTGACTCTTGCTTCACATCCTTGCCAACATTTGTTATTTATAATCATTTTGATGATAGCCATTCTGATATGTGTGAGGTGACAGACCATTGTGGTTTTGGTCTACATTTCTCTGAAGAATGTTAAGAATGTTAGACAATAACTCGTATATATAATGATAAAAATTAAATTAGATAAACACTTTGAAGACCAAGTAATTTGATGATGTGCCTACCCTATATTAAACATGGTTTATAATATATAATAATTCATAATTACTAGAGCAATAGTGCTATATTCATACAGTAGAAAATAAAAATGAATGATCGAGGATGACACATATCAACATGAGTAAATTTCTCAGATAAAAAGTAGTTTAAACCATACAAAAATACTTTATATTGCTTAGTAAAAATACATATATGATAAATAAAGATAAATATAAAATTGATGGGGGAGCCTGGTAGGCTGCCATCTATGGGGTTGCACAGAGTTGGACATGACTGAAGCAACTTAGCAGCAGCAGCAATGAGGAAGATATACAAATTACATGTCTTAAACTGGGCAATATTTGCATAGGTGCTAGTCTTTTATTCTTAGAAAACTTTCTTACTGAAATATTTAATGATAAATTCTAGCATAGAAATAAAATTGTGTTGACACCTCATCAGAAGTAAAATGGAAATCCATCCCTCTACTTTGACCACTATTCATTTTCCCACACAAAATATTTTCATAAAATTGTTTCTTAAAATTGTAAAGGGGCTGGTGCACTGGGACGGCCCAGAGGGATGGAGTGGGGAGGGAGGAGGGAGGGGGGTTCGGGATGGGGAACACATGTATACCTGTGGCGGATTCATTTTGATATTTGGCAAAACTAATACAGTTATGTAAAGTTTAAAAATAAAATAAAATTAAAAAAAAATATAAAATAATAAAAAAATAAAAAAAAATTGTAAAGGGGCGTACATAGATATGAATATTGGCAATGTGTATTTCACATCAATTATGATTCCAGTAAATTTTTTAACTTTTTATTGTCATATACCAGTTAACAATGTTGTGATAAATTCAAGTGGATAGCAAAGAGACTCAGCCATACATATGCATGTTTCCATTCTATCTCAAACTCTCCTCTCATTCAGGCTGCTATGTAACATTGAGCAGAGTTCCCTGTACTATAAAGAAGGACTTTGTTGGTTTTCCATTTTAAATATATCAGTGTGTGCTTTTTGATACTAAACTTCCTAACTACTGCCCCACCAGAATGGTAAGTTTGTTAGAACTGATGAACCTACATTGATACATCATAATCACTCAAAGTCTACACATTACACTAAGGTTCACTCTCAGTGTTGTACATTCTATAGTGAAAGTGAAGTCTCTCAGTCGTGTCTGACTCTTTGCAACCCCATGGACTGTAGCCTATCAGGGTCCTCTGTCCATGGGATTCTCCAGGAAAGAATACTGGAGTGGGTTGCCATTTCCTTCTCCAGGGGATCTTCCCAAAATATCTAATGACATGCAACTATCATTGTAATATCATACAGAGTATTTTACTTCTGAAGAAACCCTTTGTGCTGCACATATTCATCCCTTTCACCCAACACCTGACAACCACTCATCATTTTAGAGTCTGTACAGTGCTGCCTTTTATGGAATGTCATATAATTGGTATAAAATAGTATGTAGACTCTCCAAGTTGGCTTCTTTTACTCATTAATATGAATTTAGGGTTCTTCCACATCTTTCCATGACTTGGTGTTTCAATTTCTTTCATTACAGAATATTATTACATTTTCCGAAATATACAGAGTTTATATATATATATATATATATATATATATATATATACACACACACTAAAGGACGCTTTGGGTGCATCCAAGTATTAGCAATTATAAATAAAGCTATCATGAATATTCATGTAAATCTAAGTATTCAACTCCATTGGGTAAATATGAGGGAGTAAGACTGCTGAATCATATGTTAACAGTGTGTTCATTTCTTTTTTTTTTTTTTTAATGAAACTGCCAAATTGTCCTCCCAAAGAGCTGTACTATTTTGCAATCCCATCAGCAATGAATAAGAGTTTCTTTTGCTCACATTCTTGCCAGTATTTGATGTCATCAGTGTTTGGATCTGTGGCATTATAGCAGCTGTGAACTGGTATCTTATTGTTTTTTTGATTTGCATTTCCCTGGTGACAAACGATGTGGAGTATTTTTTCTTATGCTTACTTGACATTTGTTTATCTTTTTTGATGAAGTGTCTGTTATGGTTTATTTCTCATTTTGTTTATTTTCTTATTACTAAGATTTGAGAATTCTTTGAACATTTTGAATAACAGTCCTTCATCAGATATGTTTTTGCAAGACAACAGAGGATGAGATGATTGGATGGCATCACTAACTCAATGGACATGGGTTTGGGTGAACTCTGGGAGTTGGTGATGGACAGAGAGGCCTGGCATGCTGTGGTTCATGAGGCCGCAAAGAGTCGGACATGACTGAACGACTGAACTGAACTGAACTCCCAGTTAGGGGCCTGTCTTCTATATCTCTTGACATTATCAAGTCTCATTGACATTGATTTTTGTGGAGAAAGTTAATTTTTTAAACTTCTTTTTTTCTATTTGTATTTTTTTCATTTATTGAAATATGTTTGATTTACAATGTTGTATTGTTGTCTTTCAGTCCCTAAGTCTGAACAACAACAACTCTGACTCTTTGCAACCCCATGGATTGCAGGACACCAAGCTTCTCTGTCCTTCACTATCTCTCAGATTTTACTCAGATTTATGTGCATTGAGTTGGTGATGCCATAAAACTATCTCATCCTCTGTCACACCTTTCTCCTACTGCCCTCAATATATCCCAGCATCACCGTTTTTTGCAATGAGTCAGTTCTTCACATCAAGTGGCCAACATATTGAAGCTTCAGCATCAGTCCTTTCAGGGAATAATCAGGGTTGATTCCCTTTAGGATTGACTGGTTGGATCTCCTTGCTGTCCAGGGGGACTCTCAAGAGTCTTCTCCAGCACCACAGTTTGAGAGCTTCAATTCTTTGGTGCTCAACCTTCTTTATGGTCCAACTCTCACATCTGTACATGACTACTGGAAAAACCATAGCTTTGACTAGTTGGACCTTTGTCAGCAAAGTGATGTCTTTTCTTTTTGATATGTTGTCTGGATGTGTCATAACTTTTCTTCCAAGAAGCAAATATCTTTTAGCAATGTTGTGTTAGTTTCAGCTGTGGAGCAAAGAGATGCAGTTAAATATATATACATCATGTGTACAAGTGTATATATATATATATACACACACATATATATATATACACACATATATATATATATATATATTCTTTTTAAATATTCTCTTCCATTATTAGTTATTCCAAGATATTGAGAATATTTTCCTGTGCTACACAGTATATCCTTGTTGGTTATCTATTTTACATATTCGGTTCGGTTTGGTTCAGTCACTCAGTCGTGTCCGACTCTTTGCGACCCCATGAATCGCAGCACGCCAGGCCTCACTCTCCATCGCCAACTCCAGGAGTTCACTCAGACTCACGTCCATCGAGTCAGTGATGCCATCCAGCCATCTCATCCTCTGTCATCCCCTTCTCCTCCTGCCCCCAATCCCTCCCAGCATCAGAGTGCTAATTTCAATCTCATACTCCTAATTTATCCTTTGACTCATTTTGCCTTTTGTAATAATAAATTTGTGTATTATGCCTGTGAATCTATTTCTATGTTGTAACTAAGTTCATTTGTATCGTTTTTAGACTCCATATATAAGCAATATCATATGATATATATCTTTCTCTTTCTAATTTACTTCACTTAGTATGATAATTTCTAATTACATCCATGTAGCTGTTAATGACACTTTCATTATTTTCTGTGACTGAGTAATATTCCATTGTGAATATATACCACATTTTTATCCATTCATCTGTTGATGGACCCTTAGGTTGCTTCCATATTATACTTATCGTAAGTAGCAGCACTATGAAATTGAGGTGAATGTATCTTTGTGAATTATAGTTTTCTCCAAATGTACAGCCAGGAGTAGGATTGCTAGATCATTTGGTAGCTCTATTTTAGCTTTTTAAGCAACTTCCATACCGTTCTCTAGAGTTGCTGTCCCAATCTATATTCACAATAGGGAAGAAGTGTTCTTTTTCTTCTCTGGGTTGGGTTCCTCTCCAACATTTATTATTTGTAAACTTTTACATCATTAAAAAGTCTACAAAAAAATGTTCTGAGTAGTGTGATGTGACACCTCATTGTAATTTTGATTTCCATATCTCTAATTATTACCAATGTTGAGCATCTTTTTATGAGATTTTGGGCCATCTGTGTGTGTTATTTGGAGAAATGTCTATTTGGATCTTCTGCCACTTTTTGATTGGGCTCTTTGTTTTTTAATATTGAGCCATATAAAGTGTGTGTAAAGTTTGTTCATCCATCACTTAGCAGTTGATATCTTTGCAAATATTATATTATCAACATTTCTGAGGGCTGTCTTTTGATTTTTTTTTATGGTTTATTTTGCTGTGTAAAACTTTTAAACTTACACCCTACCAGTTTATTTTTAATCTTATTTCCATTATGCTAGGAAATAGATCAAAAAGATATTGCAGAAATTTATGTCAAAGAGTGCCAGTCCTGCATTTAGGTCTTTAATCCATTTGGACATAATTTTTGTATATGATGTTAAATAATGTTCTAGTTTCATTTGCTTACACATAGCTGTGCAGTTTTCTCAGCATCACTCATTGAATTAATGGTCTTTTATTCATTGTATAGTCTTGCTTCAATTGTTGTAGACTAATGGGTTATTTCTAAATCCAGATGTTCAAGCTGGATTTAGAAAAGGCAGAGGAACTAGAGATCAAATTGCCAACACCTGTTGGGTCATTGAAAAAGCAAGAGAATTCCAGAAAAACATCTACTTCTGCATTATTGGTTATACCAAAGCCTTTGACTGTGTGGATCACAATAAACTGCGGAAAATTTTTCAAGAGAAGGGAATATAAGACCACCTTACCTGCCTCCTGAGAAATCTGTATGCAGGTCAAGAATCAATAGTTAGAACCAGATATGGAACAACAGACTGGTTCTAAATTGGAAAAGGAGTATGTCAAGGCTGTATATTGTCACCGTGCTTATTTAACTTACATGCAGAGTGCATCATGTGAAATGCTGGACTGGAGGAAACACAAGCTGGAGTCATGATTGCCAGGAGAAATATCAATAACCTCAGGTACACAGATGATACCACCTTTATGACAGAAAGTGAAGAGGAACTAAAGAGCCTCTTGATGAAAGTGAAACAGGAGAGTGAAAAAGCTGGCTTAAAGCTCAACATTCAAAAAACTAAGATCTGGTCCCATCACTTCAAGGCAAATACATGGGGACAATGGAAACAGTGACAGACTTTATTTTCTTGGGCTCCAAAATTACTGCAGATGATAACTGTAGCCATGAAATTAAAAGATGCTTGCTCCTTGGAAGAAAAGTTATGACCAACCTAGACAACATACTAAAAACATTACTTGGGCAAGAAAGGTCCATCTAGTCAAAGCTATGTTTTTTCCAATAGTCATGTATGGATGTGAGAGTTGGACTATAAAGAAAGCTGAGTGCCAAAGGCTTGATGCTTTTGAACTGTGGTGTTGGAGAAGACTCTTGAGAGTCGCTTGGACTGCAAAGAGATGAAACCAGTCAATCCTAAAGGAAATCAGTCCTGGATATTCATTGGAAGGACTGATGATGAAAATGAAACTCCAATACTTTGGCCACCTGATGTGAAGAACAGACTCTTTGGAAAACACTCTGATGCTGGGAAAAATTGAAGACATTAGGAGAAGGGGATGACAGAGGATGAGATTGTTGGATGGCATCACCATCTCTATATGGACATGAGTTTGAGCAAGCTCCAGGAGTAGATGATGGACAGGGAAGACTGGCATGCTGCAGTCCACGGGGTCACAAAGAGATGGACATGACTGAGCAAGAGAACTGAACTGAATGGGTTATTTCTGGACTTTTTTTTCCAGTTATATTGATTTATATTTCTCTTTTTTTCCTTGTCCATCCAACTTTGATTACTGAAGCTTTGTAGTATAGCCTGAAGTTTGAGAAACGGATTTTTCCAGCTTTCTTCTTTGTCAAGATTGCTTTGGCTAGTGTAGATCTTTTGCATTTCCATACTTTTTTTTGGGGGGGAGGGTTAGTTCTGTGAAAAGTGCCATTGGTAATTTAATAGAATTTTTATTAAATCTTCAGATTTTCTTGGTCCTATACTCATTTTGACTCTTCCAATCCGAAGACATGGTTTACTTTTCCACCTGTTCTGTCATTTTTCCATTTTTCTTTAGTGTCTCATAGTCTTTGGAGTACAGGTGTTTAGCCTCCTTAGGTTTATTTTTAGGTGTTTTATTCTTTTTGATGTAATGGTAAATGGAATTATTTCCTCCAATTTGTCCTTCTAATTTATGGCTATTAATGCATAGCAATGCAACCGATTTCTCTGTATTACTTGTGTATCCTGAAAATTTACCAGATTCAATGATGAGTTCTAGTAGTTTCAAGTAGCATATTTAGGATTTTTTAATTATTAAACCCTCTGCTAACAGTGACAGTTTTTTTTTCTTCTTTTCCTATTTGGATTCCTTTTATTTATTTTGCTTTTCTGATTTCTGTGGCTAGTAATTCCAAAACTACGCTGAATAAAATTGGTGAGAGTGGACAGCCTTGTCTTGTTTGTAATCTTAGAGGAAATGCTTTCAGTTTTTTACTATTGAATATGATATTAACTCCAGCCTGTCATCTACAGTCTTTATTATGTTGAGGTGAGTTCCCTCTATGCTCACTTTCTGGAGAGTTTAAATCATAAAAGATGCTGAATTTTATCAAAAGTTTGTTTTTTCATTAAAACATGTATATTATCATATGTGATACAGATCGCCAGTTCAGGTTCAATACATGAGACAGGCTGCTCAGGGCTGGTGCACTGGGATGACCCAGAGGAATGGGATGCGGAGGGAGGTGGGAGGGGGTTCAAGATGGGGGAGACATGAACACCCATGGCTGATTCACGTCAGTGTATGGCACAAACCACTACAATATTGTAAATTAATTGCCGCTGCTGCTAAGTTACTGCAGTCGTGTCTGACTCTGTGCAACCCCATAGACGGAAGCCCACCAGGCTCCTCCATCCCTGAGATTCTCCAGGCAAGAACACTGGAGTGGGTTGCCATTTCCTTCTCCAATGCATGAAAGTGAAAAGTGAAAGTGAAGTCGCTCAGTCGTGTCCAACTTGTAGCAACCCCATGGACTGCAGCCTACCAGGCTCCTCCGTCCATGGGATTTTCCAGGCAAGAGTACTGGAGTGGGGTGCCATTGCCTTCTCTGTGTAAAGTAATTAGCCTCCAATTAAAATAAATAAATTAAAAAAGAATAATAAAAAAGGTGTGTGTTTTTTTGCATTTAGATGACCATATGGTTTTTATATTTCAATTTATCAATGTGGTATATCATATTGATTGATTTTCAGATATTAAAATCCTTGTATCCCTGGAAAAATAACCCACTTGATCATGGTATAAAATCCTCTTTATGTATTGTTGGATTTGGTTTCTAGTATTCTGTTGAAGATTTTTGCATCTGTGTTCATCAGTGATATTGGCCTGTAAACTTCCTTTTATTTCTTTCTTTCTCTCTCTCTCTTTTTTTTTTTTTTTTTGGTAATATATTTGTATGGTTTTGGTATCAAGTTGATAATGGCCTCACAGTATGAGTTTGGAAGTGCTCCTTCCTTTGAAATTTATTTTCTATAATTTCAGAAGGAAAGGTGTTAACTCTTCTCTGAATGTTTGATAGAATTCTCCAGTGCAGTCATCAGGTTTTGTTGTGTTCAGAGTTTTTAAATCATAGATTCAATTCCAGTACTTGTAATTGGCCTGTTGATATTTTCTATCTGTTCCTGGTTAAGAGAACAGGAGAGATTATACTATAAGAATTTGTCCATTTCTTATAGGTTATCTATTTCATTGGCATAAAGTTGCTTGTAGTAGTTTCATAGATCTTTGCTGATTTTTTGCTCTGACTTTTATGATTTTTTTTTCCTTGTAGTAACTTTGGATTTTGTTTGTTTTTATTTCTCTTTAGGTGTAACATTTGGTTGCCTATCTATAAGATAATCAGTTCTATTCCAATAGCATATTTGTAAGTCAGTTTGTTCATGAGTTCAAATGGGGAAACAGTAGAAACAGTGTCAGACTTTATTTTTCTGGGCTCCAAAATCACTACAGATGGTAACTGCAGCCATGAAATTAAAAGATGCTTACTCCTTGGAAGGAAAGTTATGAGCAACCTAGATAGCATATTCAAAAGCAGAGACATTACTTTGCCAACAAAGGTTCGTCTAGTCAAGGCTATGCTTTTCCTGTGGTCATGTATGGATGTGAGAGTTGAACTGTGAAGAAGGCTGAGCACCGAAGAATTGATGCTTTTGAACTGTGGTGTTGGAGAAGACTCTTGAGAGTCCCTTGGACTGCAAGGAGATCCAACCAGTCCATTCTGAAGGAGATCAGTCCTGGGATTTCTTTGGAAGGAATGATGCTAAAGCTGAAACTCCAGTACTTTGGCCACCTCATGCGAAGAGTTGATTCATTGGAAAAGACTCTGATGCTGGGAGGGATTGGGAGCAGGAGGAGAAGGGGACGACAGAGGATGAGATGGCTGGATGGCATCGTTGACTTGATGGACATGAGTCTCAATGAACTCCTGGAGTTGGTGATGGACAGGGAGGCCTGGCATGCTGCGATTCATGGGGTTGCAAAGAGTCAGACACGACTGAGTGACTGATATGATCTGATCTGAAGTACACAACTAACACAATTGGCTATATAGTACTGTACTGTAATAGGTTTATAATATTTTCACAGAAAATAATACATAAAAATCAAACACAATAAATAAAGAAAACATTTGTAATCTTATAGTGCAGTACCTTGAAAACTACAGTAGTACACTATAATAGCTGGCATACAGAGGTTGACACTGACAGAACAGGCAAGGAAAGTTACTGACTAGGGGAATGAGATGAGGTGAGAGATGGTAGATCTGAAAGATCATCAGCAATAGGAGACACAAGGCAAGCTGTAATTTCACTCATGACTGATATTGATAAGACACACATTCACATCTCCAAAAGTTTACAATTTGAAGGTTCATATGTAGAGGACTTACTGTATTGCTATAGCCTTCCATCTTAGAACTGCTTTTGCTGTATCCCATAGGTTTTGGGTCACTGTGTTTTTATTCTCATTTGTACCTAGGTATTCATTGATTTCTCTTTGATTTCTTCAATGAGACATTGTAGCATATTGTTTTGACCCCAGGTGTTTGTGCTTTAAATTTTTTTTTTTTTCTTATACTCAATTCCTAGTCTCATAGTGCTGTGGTCAGAAAATAGATGCCTGACATGATTTAAAATTTCTTAAATTTACCAAGCCTTGTTTTGTAACACAAGATATGATCTAACCCAGAGAATGTTACATGTGCACTTGAAAAGGATGTATAGTCTGTTGATTTTGGATGGAAAGCTTTATAAATATCAATTAAGTCTATCAGGTCTAATGTGTCACTTGAGGCCTGTTATTTCCTTATTGATTTTCAGTCTGGATGATGTGTCCATTGACGTATGTGGTATTTTAAAGTCCCCCACTATTCCTGTTTTACTGACAATTTCTCTGCTTGTCTGTGAATATCTGTCTTATATATTGAGGTGCTCCTACGTTGGGTGCAGATGTACTTACATTTGTAATTACAATTGTTGTATTTCCTTAATAATTTTGCTGTGATTTTTTGTCTCTTGCAAAGTTTTTAAAGTCTATTTTATCTGATATTGGTATTGCTACTCCAGCTTTCTTTTGATTTCCATTTGCATGGGATATCATTTTTTCATCACCTCATTTTCAGTCTATATAGCTCCAGCTCTGTAGTGGATCTTTTTATTGACAGTATATATATATATATATATATATATATATATATATATATAAGTCTTATTTTTATATCCATACAACTGGTCTATGTCTTTTGGTTGCAGCACTAAATTCATTTACACTTGAGGTAATTAACAATATGTATGTTTTTATTACCATTTTGTAAGCTGTTTTGAATTTGTTTTGTAGGTCTTTTCCTTTCTTCTTTTTGTTCTCTTTTCTTGTGATTTGAGAACTGTCTTTAGTATTGTGCTTGGATTCATTTGTGTTTGTGTGTATATCTATTATAGACTTTGTTTACAGTTACCATAAGGTTTCGATATAGCAGCCTATATAGTGTGTGTATATATATATATATACACACACACACACACAATGTGTGGTTTTAAATTGAGATCTCTTCATTTTAAATTTATTTCAAATAGCCCACATCTCTCCTAAGGTTTTAATTTTAAAGATATCTAGTTTATCAATTATTTCATTTATGGATCATGTCTTTGGTGGTGTTTCTGAAATGTCATTGCCAAACCCAAAGTCATTAGCCATTTTTAGTTCTGCATTTTACATTTAGGTGTGTGATCTGTTTGGAGTTAATATTTGTTATGGGTGTAAGATGTGTCCCCTTCATGGCCTTGTCACAGTGGTGGGGCTTGCAAAACTCAGTGAAGCTATGAGCTATGTAGTTCAGGGCCACCCAAGATGAATGGGCCCAATAGAGAATTCTGACAAAACATGGTTCACTGGAGGAGGAAATGGCAAAACAATCCAGTATTCTTGCTGTGAGAACCACTTGAACATTATAAAAAGGCAAAAATATATGACACCATAAGATGAGCCCCCTAGGTCAAAAGGTGTCAAGTATGCTACTGGGGAAGAGCAGAGGCAATTACTAATATCCCCCAAAAGAATAGAGCAGCTGGGTTGAAATAGAAATAACATTCAGCTGTGGATGTGTCCGATGGTGAAAGTAAAATTCGATGCTGTAAAGAACAATACTGCATAGGAACCTGGAATATTAGGTCCATGAATCAAGGTAAATTGGATGTGTTTAAGCAAGAAATGGTAAGAGTAAACATTGATATCTTAGGAATCAGTGAACTAAAATGGACAGGAACAGGTGGATTTAATTCAGATGACTGTTTTATCTACTACTGTGGGTAAGAATCCCATAGAAGAAATGGAGTAGCCCTCATAATCAACAAAAGAGTCTGAAATACCGTATCTGGGTTGAATCTTGAAAATGACAGACTAATCTCGGCTTGGCAGATGATGAGATGGTTGGGTGACACAACCGATTCAACTTGGGTGAACCAATATGAACTTGGGTGAACTCCGGGAGATTGTGAGGGACAGGGAGGCCTAATATCCATGAGACTGCAGAGTCAGACATGACTTAGCAACTG
The DNA here is from genome assembly GCF_029407905.1 of Bubalus kerabau. Lineage (NCBI taxonomy): Eukaryota > Metazoa > Chordata > Mammalia > Artiodactyla > Bovidae > Bubalus > Bubalus kerabau. The sequence continues at coordinate 255,313,875 of NC_073624.1, forward strand.
AACATAAGGTATGTGTCTATATTCATTATTTTCATGTGTTTGTACAGTTATTCAGGGATTCCCAGGTGGCCAAGTGGTAAAGAATCCACCTGCCAAGCAGGAGACTCAGGTTTGACCCTGAGTTGAAAACAATCCCTGAGGAAGGAAATGGCAACCCACTGCAGTAAAGCTGGCAGTTTTTATCTCTCTGGTAATTTTGAATTTCATCCTGGTCATTCTTATTATAAAGGTGTGGGGATTTTAGACTCCATTATTTTTCTCTAATGAGGGTATTCCTTGTTTTAGTAATCAATTAAGTATTCAGTCTTACCGGTTCAGGTTGTTTTATAGCTGACTTTTTTTTTTTTTTTAAGTCGGTTTTTCACATGCTTGTTTGGAGATTCAGGGAATGGCTGAGTAGAATGTAATTTCTTCCCTCTACTGTCTTCGTTGGCCACATTACCTAGCTTAAAATGCCTGGTTCCTCATATTTTTCCCCTCTGGTGCCCTGCTGATGGCACATACTATACTGTTCAGTCCCAAGTTTAAAATATTAGGAACTTGTTTCATTCAGAATCCTTCTTTACTTCTCTGAGTATGCAGCCCCCACAGGAATATATCTGCTTCTTTCTACTCTCCACTGCCTGCAAGTAGTTGTTTTATTTCCAGGCCTCATTATCAGAGTTTCTGTAGGAGTGTAATCCAGTAGAGTCTGGCTTAGTTACTATTAGAACCATAACTACACTTTTAGACATTCAGACTTATCATAATTACAAATGTTGGAGCCTGTACTTTTTGAATTCCAATTGTCAAATTCAAATTGTTTATCTCAGTAGTTCATTTAATGTACCAACCAGTAATCACCTTCAGTATATGCAGCAAAATATTAATTAATATTCATCTACAAAGCTAGTGGAGTGTGATGGAATACCAGTTGAACTATTTCAAATCCTGAAAGATGATGCTGTGAAAGTGCTCCACTCAATATGACAGCAAATTTGGAAAACTCAGCAGTGGCCACAGGACTGGAAAATGTCAGTTTTCAATCTAATACAAAAAAAAAGGCAATGCCAAAGAATGCTCAAACTACCACACAATTGCGCTCATCTCACACACTAGTAAAGCAATGCTCAAAGTTCTCCAAGCCAGGCTTCAGCAATACGTGAACAGTGAACTTCCTGATGTTCAAGCTGGTTTTAGAAAAGGCAGAGGAACCAGAAATCAAATTGCCAACATCTGCTGGATCATCAAAAAAGCAAGAGAGTTCCAGAAAAACATCTATTTCTGCTTTACTGACTATGCCAAAGCCTTTGACTGTGTGGGTCACAATAAACTGTGGAAAATTCTGAAAGAGATGGGAATACCAGACCACCTGACCAGCCTCTTGAGAAACCTGTATTCAGGTCAGGAACCAACAGCTTGAACTGGACATGGAACAACAGACTGGTTCCAAATAGGAAAAGGAGTATGTCAAGGCTGTGTTTTGTCACCATGCTTATTTAACTTACATGCAGAGTACATCATGAGAAACGCTGAGCTGGAGGAAGCACAAGCTGGAATCAAGATTGTTGGGAGAAATATCAATAACCTCAGATATGCAGATAACACCACCTTTATGGCAGAAAGTGAAGAAGAACTAAAGAGCCTCTTGATAAAAGTAAAAGAGGAGAGTGAAAAAGTTGGCTTACAGCACAACATTCATAAGACTAAGATCATGGCATCTGGTCCCATCACTTCATGGAAAATAGATGGGGAAACAGTGGAAACAGTGGCTGACTTTATTTTTCTGGGCTCCAAAATCACTGCAGATGGTGATTGCAGCCATGAAATTAAAAGATGCTTGCTCCTTGGAAGGAAAGTTATGACCAACCTAGATAGCATATTAAAAAGCAGAGACATTACTTTGCCAACAAAGGTCCGTCTAGTCAAAGCTATGGTTTTTTCAGTGGTCATGTATGGATGTGAGAATTGGACTATAAAGAAATCTGAGTGCCGAACAACTGATGCTTTTGAACTGTGGTGCTGGAGAAGACTCTTGAGAGTCCACTGGACTGCAAGGAGATGGAACCAGTCCATCCTAAAGGAGATCAGTCCTGTGTATTCACTGGAAGGACTGATGTTGAAGCTGAAACTCCAATACTTTGGCCACCTAGTAAGAGCTGATTCATTTGAAAAGACCCTGATGCTGGGAAAGATTGAGAGCAGGAGGAGAAGGGGATGACAGAGGATAAGATGGTTGGACGGCATCACCAACTCGATGTACATGGGTTTGGGTGAACTCCGGGAGTTGGTGATGGACAGAGAGGGCTGGTGTGCTGCAGTTCATGGGGTTGCAAAGAGTCGGACACGACTGAGCGACTGAACTGAACTGAGAATATCATTTCATATAAATGATACCAATTTTTGAAAAGAAACATTTACAGTGAGATTTCTGTGATAATTTGTTTTGTAATTGTAGTACATTTTGTATGGAAGCTGCCTGAGTCTAATTCAGCTTTAATTTTATTAATTAATCTACAATAAAATTTCTTTGAGATAAATTAAGGATTATTTTAAGTTAATAAATTTTAATTTTTAAATTTAATTAAAATTAAATTTAACTTTTTAGATATTATATATTCATTTTAATTTTTTTAATTTATTTATTTTAGTTGGGGGCTAATTAGTTTACAATATTGTAGTAGTTTGTGCCATACATTGATATGAATCAGACATGGGTTTACATGTGTTCCCCATCCTGAACCTCTCTCCCACTTCCATGCCCATCCCATCCCTCAGGGTCATCTCTGTGCACCAGCCCTGAGCACCCTGTCTCATGCATCGAATCTGGACTGGAGATCTGTTTCATATATGATAATATACATGTTTCAATGTCATTCTCTCAGATCATGCCACCCTCGCCTTCTCCCACAGAGTCCAAAAGACTGTTCTATACATCTGTGTTTGTTTTGCTGTCTTGTATATAGGGTTATCGTTATCATCTTTCTAAATTCCGTATATATGTGTTAATATACTGTATTGGTATTTTGTTTCTGGTTTACTTCACTCTGTATAATAGGTTCCAGTTTCATCCACCTCATTAGAACTGATTCAAATGTATTCTTTCAAATGGCTGAGTAATATCCCATTGTGTATATGTACCACAGCTTTCTTATCCATTCGTCTGCTGGTGGACATCTAAGTTGCTTCCATGTCCTATATATTATAAACAGTGCTGCAATGAACATTGGAGTACACATGTCTCTTTCATTTCTGGTTTCCTTTGTGTGTATGCCTAGCAGTGGGATTGCTGGCTCGTAAGGCAGTTCTATTTCCAGTTTTATAAGGATTCTCCACACTGTTCTCCATAGTGAATGTACTAGTTTGCATTCCCATCAACAGTGTAAGAGGGTCCCATTTCTCCACACCTTCTCCAGCCTTTATTGTTTGTAGATTTTTGGATAGTAGTCATTCTGACCAGCATGAGATGGTACCTCACTGTGGTTTTGATTTGCATTTCTCTGATAATGAGTGATGTTGAAGGTCTTTTCATGTGTCTGTTAGACATCTGTATGTCTTCTTTGGAGAACTGTCTGTTTAGTTCTTTGGCCCATTTTTTGATTGGGTCATTTATTTTTCTGGCATTGAGCTCCAGGAGTTGTTTATATATTTTTGAGATTAATTCTTTTTCAGTTGCTTTGAATCAAAAAAGAAATCAAAATATGCATAGAAATGAATGAAAATGAAAACACAACAACCCAAAACCTATGGGACACTGTAAAAGCAGTGCTAAGGGGAAGGTTCAGAGCAATAGAGGCATACCTCAAAAAATAAGAAAAAAGTCAAATAAATAACCTAACTCCACACCTAAAGCAACTAGAAAAGGAAGAAATGAAGAACCTCAGGGATAGTAGAAGGAAAGAAATCTTAAAAATTAGGGCAGAAATAAATGCAAAAGAAACAAAAGAGACCATAACAAAAATCAACAAAGCTAAAAGCTGGTTCTCTGAGAAGATAAATAAAGTTGACAAACCATAAGCCTGACTCATCAAGAAACAAAAGGAGAAGAATCAAATCAACAAAATTAGAAATGAAAATGGAGAAATCACAACAGACAACAGAGAAATACAAAGGATCATAAGAGACTACTATCAGCAACTATATGCCAATAAAATGGACAACTTGAAAGAAATGGACAAATTCTTAGAAAAGTATAACTTTCCAAAACTGAACCAGGAAGAAATAGAAGAACTTAACAAACCCATCACAAGCACAGAAATCAAAACTGTAATCAGAAATCTTCTAGCAAACAAAAGCCCAGGACCAGACGGCTTCACAGCTGAATTCTACCAAAAATTTAGAGAAGAGCTAATACCTATCTTACTCAAACTCTTCCAGAAAATTGCAGAAGAAGGTAAAATTCCAAGCTCATTCTATGAGGCCACCATCACCCTAATAGCAAAACCAGACAGAGATGTCATAAATTTAATTTAAATTTAATTAATTAATTTAATTTTTAATAAAATTTAATTTTAATAATGCATCTCTTGTTACTGTATGTTCTATTTTTATTTAATATTCCTGGAAGCATTAAAGAAGTCATAAATATTAATATTACTCATCAAATTTATAAAAATGAATTTACTTTCTATACCTGAGATAACAACACCCTAATTTCCTTCCCTAAAATTCTAAGATAGAATTGTTGGTTTATACTTTTAGGTTGGAAAATAGTCTAGTAGCTTTTCAAATTTAATCACTACATTGCAGAGAAATAATAGGTATTCACTATTCTGACAATGGCTAGTGAACTAGTAATACTCTATTATTTTTTTGTCTTAGATAAGAGCTTTTTCCAGTCTGCAGGAATAAAAATGAAAAAAAGTAGATCATCAGAGAGTAACAGATAACCCGTCTGTTTTGAAGTACAGTTGGCACAGTAGCAGAATGGCTAAGAAAATGTTATGTCCATTCCTTCCTTCACCTAAGCTTTACTTCAAGGTTCTTGCTGTGTAGCCTCTGGCTAAGTAGTTAGTGTCAAGATTTTCAGTACCCCTCACTGTGGTGAAGAGGGAACAAATTGAAAGCCTTCATACATCTTAACTTTACATGATTAGACAGAGAATCCTCAAAGATGTGGACAATGATAACTTGCTTCCAGCAATAGACAGGCAATGGCAAGAATGAAGACATTAATTTGCACTAGAAATGCAGGTTATAATTAAGAGTTCCCTCATGGGTACTAGCACAATATGTACATAGTGAACTTTAAAAGAAACTGGCCTTTTTTAACAAAATGCTGCTAGCAACACTTCCTCAAAAGATTATACTGACGTTAGTTTTCTCTTCCCACTAAATGAGGTCTCTGGGAGCATATACTGCTGGGGAAATCTATGCATAGATTATGAGAAATAGAAGTTTCAAATTTTTCTGACCCATCTCTTTTTCTGGCCCAGCCTATTTGCCCTCTCCACAAATGCACCCCAACCTCCTAGTACAAAGCTACTAAATTATACAGTTCTAAGTCCATTTCATTTACATATTTAATAAAGAGGCAGAGACGCATAGATGCCTTATCTGCTACCCTCATCACTCTCACTCTTAGTGTATGCTCAGCACACAGTTGCTGGTCCTGTCCTAAGTTTTGGCATATTGCTAGATGTCACCCCGTATTTGATTTAAAAGGGAATTCTCTTGTCACCATTCTCAGAAGAAATTGAAATTTTCATAACTATTCAACCAACAAGAATACAGTAAATAGAACGATGAGTATGTATGGATTAAATGTTTAATGTTTTTCACAAAAGAATATATGTTCTTAATGTTTGTGGCATAGTGGGGCCTGAATGAGGATTCTGTTGGGCCTATTTGTAGAAAGTTAGATCTGATCAGTAGGTGTAATGTTCTGGGGAAAGATTTTTGCTAAGAAAGATGAAGCTATCCATATCAAGTATGGTATTTTGCAAAAACTATAGAAGTATCCCAGAAAGCAAAAAAAAAAAAAAAAAAAAAAAGCTTTATGCTTGTGCCAGATCTACTTTTTGAAATATTATACATGTATTTTCATCTTTGTTTTTTCTTATTTGAGCTTCCTTTCATTAAATTTCCATGAGATATTTGTTTATATAACAATAAACTAATGCAGCATGGAAGGCAAATCGTCCACAGACCAGGGAGTGGGAGGATGGTTTGGAGGTGATTCAAGTGCATTACATACATTGTGGACTCTATTTCTTTAAGTATTGCTTCAGTTCCACTTCAGACCATCAGGCATTAGATCCCAGAGGTTTGGGACCACTGATAATGGACTTAAGAGACTCAATGATGAGCAAAGATAACAGTTTAATTGTTATTTAACTCAACATTAAAATGTGATACTTACATTCAACATTTCTCTTATTTCATAGTTGTCAACTCACAGAAAAAGGAAGATGCATCCATGATTGTAATGGAAAAACAAGAAACACATACAAACTCATGGATTGAGATATTTCTAATTTATTGGTGAAAATCTAAATTCCTATTAAATTAATATTAACCCAGTTTCTATCTTTCTTATTGAATTTATATGAACCACAAAACGAACATATTTTGTCTATATTTTGTTCTCACACAGCAATGTTAAAATCATGCTACTTACCTCTCAAGTTGTCTATATCCCTCCATCTGATTCCTACTGAACTGGAGAATACTGCCACATCTCCAAAGGGGCCGCCACACATGCTTTCTTTTTGTGAGATGTATATCAGAACTCCTCTTCTTGGACTAATACATTACATACAATGCTTCCATTCCCAATCACATTAGCTATTTTGATTTTCTTCTTTCATGTGAAATTTTAATTACACAAAATTCCAGGTCACTATGGTTTTTCCTGTGGTCATGTATGGATGTGAGAGTTGAACTGTGAAGAAAGCTGAGCACCAAAGAATTGATGCTTTTGAACTGTGGTGATGGAGAAGACTCTTGAGAGTCCCTTGGACTGCAAGGAGATCCAACCAGTCCATTCTAAAGGAGATCAGCCCTGGGATTTCTTTGGAAGGAATGATGCTAAAGCTGAAACTCCAGTACTTTGGCCACCTCATGCAAAGAGTTGACTCATTGGAAAAGACTCTGATGCTGGAAGGGATTGGGGGCCGGAGGAGTTGGGGATGACAGAGGATGCGATGGCTGGATGGCATCACCAACTCGATGGACGTGAGTTTGAGTGAACTCTGGCAGTTGGTGATGGACAGGGAGGCCTGGCGTGATGCAATTCATGGGGTCACCAAGAGTCGGACACAACTGAGCGACTGAACTGAACTGAACTGTGTCCTTTAGCCCATTAGTTCATACCAGGAAGCTCTGTACTCTATTGATATGATTCCTTGCTCCTTTTTCACACTATAATATACAGTATATGAAAAGCACAGGTGAGGAACACATGTACACTCGTGGCGGATGCATGTTGATGTATGGCAAAACTAATACAATATTGTAAAGTAAAAATAATAATAAAGAAAATAAAAGCACAGGTAATTTTTTTCATTAAATTTCTCATATTTTTCATTTCACAAAGAATCTGGCATATAAACACAAAATATTAGTTGATGAATAAAAGATTCTACCACTTACCACTTAATGAGTCTTACTCAAGTGAAAGCTTCTTATGAATCTATGTAAAAATTATTTCAGATATCTTTACAATCATGTGGTTTTTCTTCCTGAAACAGTATGCATAACATACCCTGAGAAAACTAGGGAGTTACTGAAGGGTTTTGTACAGAGTGGAGTGATTTAGTTTCCATTTTAGAAGTGTCACATTGGCTAGTTACTGAGAACAGACTTCGTTAAGAGCTTAGGATTGCAGTTAGATGGAGAGAAATGTTCAAATTCTCCCTTGGACAGGGAGGAGATCAAACCAGTCAATCCTAAAGGACATCAACCCTCAGTATTCATTGGAAGGACTGATGCTGAAGCTGAAACTCCAATACTTTGGCCACCTGATGGAAAGAGCTGATTCACTGGAAAAGACCCTGATACTGGGAATGATTGCCAAAATAGATATTATAATAAAGGGATAAAAAGATATAAACATTTAATTTATATTCTTTGCTAGCATGTTTTTCAATTCTTTCCAATTCTAAAAAAACAGCAATACCAAGAAAGACTGGACATAAACATATATTTTAGTGTATTAAATATAAATACAAAATAACAATATCTTAATAAGACTGCAAATTAATATATGCATTATTTACTCTTTACAAAACAACACATTCTAATAACTTATGTACTTTCAAACAAATTTGTTCAAATTCAAAGTAAAGCAATTTCCCATTACTAAAAGTACCACGGAAGAATGGAATAAGTACTTTCAAGAAAATGAAATACTTTTCTGCTTGAGATGCATCAGGTGTATGTGTTTTACTTTGCACTTCATGACAGAAATTCTGAAAGTTCTTCAAAGAGGATTCTAAAGATTACATTAGAGACTAAATATATGCATATATTTTGCATAGTATACATATGTACATATATGCATATATATAATGCATAATTTATTTTCTGCAAATATCCATATATGAATTTCATTTGATAGAACAATACCTCAAATAAAATTTTTAAATATTAAAATGTAAAATATTTAATATACTTTAGAGATAACAAATATGATTTCAGAGTGAATGAACAAAGCAAAAATACCTATGTGGTTCTAATATTTTGTTGTGAAAAGTACTATTCTAGTCACTTTATGATTTAACTATTGAATGTGAGGATATCACTAGATTAGTTGTGGTAGCATTATAATTTAAAGTAGTCTAAGGTGCTGAGGTTGGAGAAGAGAATGGCAACCCACTCTAGTTTTCTTGACTGGAGAATTCCATGGACAGAGGAGCCTGGTGGGCTACAGTCCATGGGGTAGCAAAGAGTCAGACACGACTGAGCGACTAATACTAATACTAAGGTCCTGATATATGTATGTGTGTGTGTATGTTTTTTTTCCCTTACAGGATTTGACCACTTTGTTCTTTTATTTTTTGAATTCTCACTTATGATCATCGTTTTTCCTTCCCTGATAAATAACATATCTGCCATTTTGAATATGTTTTCAACAAAATTTATGTTTGTTTCCAGACTTTCTTAAGTAGAAGTTTCTTTATTATTATGTTTATCTCAGTTATCACATTGCCCTCATTAATTTGCTCTTCACTACTGATTATATTTGAAGGCTTTACAAAAGAGTCTACATAGGACAATAATTCCAATGAGAGGTGTCTATTTAAAGCCTAAGCAAAGAGTTATAAGCATTTTCCTATGTATGTTGGAACTTCATCAAGGATACCGATGATATAATTCTAAGCAGAACAGTTATTTGATGAGGAGGTGAAGATAGAACTGTAAGACCTTAGATATATTTTCTGTTTTGAAGAGAATGACATAAAATAATAAACATATACCCTTTACATGTAAAGAAATGTGCAAATGGTGATAGGAAATAAATTAAGTGGAAACAATTTTGCACAGAAATATTGAATACCCTTCCTTTATTTTTGTCAAGTTTGAAAAATTTATACTGCCTTAATTAGGACAACAATGAAATGAGGACTTCAGTAGCAAAGGCATAAATTAATTTGTTAATGTTAATGACAGTAATAAAACTTTGCCCACTTAAAGACCAATTAGTCAATTAAATTAAGGTCAACAAACTACCAATATTTCCAAAAAAAAAAATAAGATCGTATAAATAAAATAACTTAGTCATGCAATTGATTCAAGTATTCAGGTTGCCTGCCTGCCTGCTGCTGCTGCTGCTGCTGCTAAGTCGCTTCAGTTGCGTCCAACTCTGTGTGACCCCATAGATGGCAGCCCACCAGGCTCTCCCCATCCCTGGGATTCTCCAGGCAAGAACATTGGAGTGTGCCTGCCTGCTGGTATATTCTAAATCTAGGATGCATTTTTTTTCCTTTTGGTACAGACTGTTTTAGAGGAGTTTTAGTTGGTAGAAAAATTGATATTTCACATCAATCCCCTGCCCAAAACATGCACAGCTTCAGCTATTATAAACATTCCCCACCAGAATGATTCATTAGTTATGACTGATCAATCTACATTGAAATATCATTATTACTCGAAATCCAAACTTTACATTACAGCTCACTGTTAGTGATTGCATATTTTATGGGTTTGAACAAATGTATAATACATGTATTCACCATCATAGAATCATACAGAGTATTCCCACAGCCGTAAAAACCTGTGCTCTACGTATTCATTCCTTTCTCCTGGCAACACCTGGAAACCTGGATATTTTTACTGTGTCAATAGCTTTGCTTTTAGCAGAATGTTACATAGTTAGAATCAGACTGTGTAGCTTTTCATATTAGTTTATTTCACTTCTTAACATGCATTTAAGATTCCTCTACATCTTTGCATGGCTTGGTAGCTCATTTATGTTTAGCACTGAATAATGTTCCATCTTCTGAATGTACCACACTTTATTTATCCATTTGCCTCCTGAAGGATATAGATTGTTTCCAAGTTTGGGCAAATATGGATAAAGCTACTAAAAAATGTATAAACTACATGTAGGTTTTTGTGAGGATATATATTATCAACTTTTTTGAGTAAATATCAAGGAGCAAAATCTTGCTAGATCTTATTGTAATAATATGTTTAGTATTGTAAGAAACTGCTAAACTCTCTCCCACCATCCACGAATGAATGATAGCTCCTATTGCTACACATGCTTGCCAGAATTTAGCATTGTTGTATTCCATAGGTTAAACATTCTAATATCTGCATAGTGGTATCTCATTGTTTTAATTTGCATCTCCCTGATGACAATCAATGTGGAACAACTTTTCTTATACTATTTGTCATTTATATTTTTTCTCTGATGCTGTACTTAGTTGCTCAGTTTTGTCTGACTCTTTGTGACCCCATGGACTGTAGCCCGCCAGGCCCCTATGTTCATGATATTCTCCAGGCAAGAATACTGAAGTGGATTGCCATGTCCTCCTTCAGGTGACCTTCCCAACCCAGGGATCAAAGACAGGTCTCCCGCATTGCAGGCGGATTCTTTACCATCTGAGCCAACAGGGAGGCCCTTTTCTTTGGTATGTTTGTGAAAGTCTTTGGCCTACTTCTTAATCGGGTTGCTCATTTTCTCATTTGAGTGTTAAGAGTTCTTCATAAATTTGGATAATTGCCTTGTATCAGCTATGCCTTTTGCAAATATATTCTCCCAGTATTCTGGCTTTTCTTTTCATTCTCTTGGGAGAACATATTTTTAAAGTACTTAGATGTATATTTGGCTATTAGACCTAATAAGATTTATTAAGTTTATGCATTTTTAAATATTTTCTAATATTCTTACTGATAACAGTATGCTTTTCTTCTTCATTTAAAATTTTAATACTATTACTATTTCTAAATAATAAAAATTAATACTTGAGAACTCCAAAATCAAAATGTTGCTCAATAAATTTATGCATCCATATTCTGAATATGTTAAACAATATTTTCTTAGAATATTAAAATCTCTTTGAATGGTAAAATATCACTCAAAATAAAAATATTGATAAATGTATACAATATTATTGTGGTTGTTTGCAGAACAGTAGATTGCAGAATGGCTACTGTTGTCATTGTGAAAGAGATAATCTTGAAAATTGCTCAATTAGTTATAGAAACAGTTTTTAAAGAAATACAAAATGAACTTTGTTGAATAATAAATTTACATGACTGACTTCATTCTTTGCTCAGTTTATGCATGTAAAAGGAGTAACTACCAAAATTAGGATCCCTATGATATTAACTTAAAATAAAAGAGAATCTGTACTTTTTAAGATTAACCTGTCAACACTGCATTAATTTCAATGATGAAGATAGTGATCACTCATGGATTTCCTAGATATAGATTACTTGAGTGTTGACTCCAGGAGAGGGAAATCATTTAAATCCAGGAAGTCACAAAGACATAGTATGATTAAAGATATTCATGAAATAAAACATTTTTTTGAAAGAAATGATTTGAAGGGAATTTCAACTGTTCTATTTATTTGAGCAAATGTTTGGAAGGAAATGGAGTAATCAGAGAAGGTTAAAATGCTAACTATGAGAAACAACATTATTAAGTGCATTTCAAGTTCAATAGAGACACTTAGGGATCATTTATTTTACTTTAAATTTCAAAGAATCAAAAATGATTTAGGCTATTTTTTTAGAATTACCAAAATATAGCTGTAGTTGTTCACTCTCTGTCATCTCTGGCTCTTTGTGACCTCATGGACTGCAGCTCACCAGCCTCCTCCATCCTCCATTATATCTCAGAATTTGCTCAAATTCATGTCCAATGAATCAGTGATTCTATATAGCCATGTCCCCCTCTGTCATCCTCTTCTCCTTTTGCCTGCAATGCTTCCAAGCATCAAGTATTTTCCCATGAGTTGGCTCTGCGCATTAGGTGGTCAAAGTACTGGAGCTTCAGCTTCAGCATCAGTCCTTTCAGTGAGTATTCAGGACTGATTTCCTTTAGGATTGATTGGTTTGATCTCCTTACAGTCCAAGGGACTCTCAAAAGTCTTCTCCAGATCCACAATTTGAAAGCATCAATTATTCAGTGATCAGCCTTCTTTAGGACTTCCCTGATAGTTCAGCTGGTAAAGAATCCACTTTCAGTGTGGGAGACCTGGGTTTGATCTCTGAGTTGGGAAGATCCCCTGGAGAAGGGAAAGGCTACCCACTTCAGTATTCTGGCCTGAAGAATTCCGTGGACTGTATAGTCCATGGGGTTGCAAAGAGTGGAACATGACTGAGCAATTTTCACTTTTTCAGCCTTCTTTATCGTCCGACTCTCACATCTGTACATGACTAGTGGAAAAACCATAACTTTGATTACACAGTCCTTTGTCAGAAAAGTGATGTTTTAATATGTTGTCTAGGTTTGTCATAGCTTTCCTTCCAAGGAGCAAGTGTCTTTTAATTTTGTGATTGCAGTCACTGTCTTCAGTGATTTTGGAGCCCAAGAAAATAAAATCTGTCACTGCTTCCACTTTTTCTCTTTCTATTTGCCATGAAGTGATGGGATAAGATACTAAGATTTTAGTTTTTTGAATGCTGAGTTTCAAACCAGCTTTTTTTCCTCCCTCCTTTCACCCTCATCAAGATGCTCTTTAGTTCCTCTTCACTTTCTGCCATTAGAGAAATGTAATATTTATTTTCTAATGTAATATGAATCATTTACATATCTGAGATTGTTGATATTTCTCCCAGCAATCTTGATTCCAGCTTGTGCTTCATCCAACTTGGCATTTCGCATGATGTACTCTGCATATAAGTTAAATAAGCAGGGCCACAATATACAACCTTTTCATATTCCTTTCTCAATTTTGACCCAGTCAGTTGCTCTATGTTTGGTTATAACTATTGCTTCTTGACCTGCTTACAGGTTTCTCAGGAGACAGGTAAGGTGGTCTGGTAATTCCATCTCTTTAAGAATTTTCCACAATTTTTTGTGATCTACACTGTCAAAGGCTTTAGCTTAGTCAATGAAGCAAAAGGTTTTCTAGAACTCCCTTGCTTTCCCCATGCTTTAAAGAATGTTGGCAGTTTGATCTCTTGTTCCTGTACCTCTTCGAAACCCAGCTTGTGCATCTGGATGTTCTCAGTTCATGTATTGCTAAAGCCTATCTTGAAGGATTTTCACCATAACCTTGCTAGCATGTGAAATGAGCTCACTAGTACTGTAGTTTGAACACTTTTTTGTATCTTCCTTCTTTGGGATTGGAATGAAAACTGACTTTTTCCAGCTCTGTGGCCACTGCTGAGTTTTCCAAATTTGTTGACATACTTAGCACAGTACTTTAACAGTATCATCTTTAAGATTTTAAGTAGCTCAGCTGGAATTCCATCACCTGCAATAGCTTTGTTCATAGTAATGCTTCCTAAAGTCTACTTGACCATGCATTCCAGGATGTCTGGCTCTAGATGAGTGACCACACTATTGTGGTTATCTGAGTCATTAAGACCTTTTTTGCCTAGTTCTTCTATGTATTCTTGCCACCTCTTATTAATCTCTTCTGCCTCTGTTAGGTCCTTTATCATGCCCATCCATGCATGAAATGTTCCTTTGATATCTCTTGAGAGATCTCTAGTATTTCCCATTATATTGTTTTCCTCTGTTTCTTTGCATTGTTCATTTATGAAGGCCTTCCTATCTCTCCTTGCTCTTCTGTGGAACTGCATTCAGTTGGGTATATCGTTCTCTTTATACCTTGTCTTTCACTTCTCTTCTTTCCTCAGCTATTTGTAGATCATCCTGAGACAATCACTTCGCCTTCTTGCATTTCTATTTCTTTGGGATGTTTTAGTCACTGCCTCCTATACAATGTTATGGGCCTTCATCTGTAGTTCTTCAGGCAGCCTGTCTACCAGATCTAGTCCCTTGCATCTGTCCATCTCCTCCAGTATATAATCATAAGGGATTCGATTTAGGTCAAATCTGAATGGCCTAGTGGTTTTGTCTACTTTCTTCAATTTAAGCCTGAATTTTTTAGTAAGGAACCCATGATCTGAACCACAGTCAACTTTAGGTCTTGTTTTTGCTGACTGTTATCTTTGGCTGCAAATGACATAATCAATCTGGTTTCAATATTGACTATCTGGTCAGGTCCATGTGTAGCATCATCTCTTGAAACAGTGAAAGTGAAATTGCTCAGTTGTGTCCGACTCTTTGTAACCCCATGGACTGTAGCCTACCAGGTTCCTCCATCCATGGAATTTTCCAGGCAAGAGTCCTGGAGTGAGTTTCCATTGAGTTGCCATTTCCTTCTCTAGGGGAATCTTCCCGACCCAGGGATTGAACCCGGGTTTCCCGCATTGCGGGCAGATGCTTTGCCGTCTGAGCCACAATAGGCATCTTCTCTTAGGACGTTGAAAATGGGTGTTTTCTATGACCAGCATGTTCTTTTGACAAAACTCTGTTAGCCTTTGCCTTGCTTTGTTTTTGTACTCCAAGGCCAAACTTGCCTGTTACTCCAGGTATCTTTTGACTTCCTCAGTTCAGTTCAGTTCAGTCGCTCAGTTGTGTCTGACTCTTTGCGACCCTGTGAACTGCAGCATGCCAGACCTCTCTGTCCATCACAAACTCCCAGAGTTTACCCAAACTCAAGTCCATTGAGTCGGTGATGCCATCCAATCATCTCATACTCTGTTGTCCCCTTCTTCTCCCACCTTCAATCGTTCCCACCACCAGGGTATTTTCCAATGAGTCAGTTCTTTATTATATATATATATATGTAAAATCTTTATTATATAAAAAAAAATCATGCAAGCATTTTAAGTAACTCTATTCTTATACCTGAAAAGGAATTAAATTGCCAGAGCAATGGTAGGAAGAATATATAGCTCCATACCCTTGTCTATATTATTATATTTAAGATAAGTTGTTTCTGTATAATAAATTTCAAGCAAAATATAATTTATTTTGTATACCACATGATACCATTGATACAAAGCAGGCTTATCCATGGAAATAAAGACAAAGGAAAGGTCTCAGGAATGCAACTGGGGAGTCACTTTGAGTCACAATGAATTGGGAAAGTATCTATAAAAATAAAATTAACCTTCCAGAACCCAAGTAGCCTTAGGATATACAATCTCAGAACATCTTAAATAATACAGTTGTTCTGACAGAGTGCTTTAAATAAAGGAAGACTAGATCTTTTCCCATGTATTTAATATAACTCTTGACATTTAAAAACATAATTATTTAAGCTTTCCCACAATGATTTTTTGTGTTTTTTTTTCTCCTGAACTGAATGGATGTAACTGAAATGTCTGTAATCACTCCTTCACTCTTCAGAGAGTAGTGTCTTCTAAGTTTCAATAGCAATACATCACATAGACCATGGCTTTTCTGTTCATAAGCTTGGTGCAAGAGAAGGCATGGAGAAGTTAGTCCTACTAATGAAAGACAAATGTGATGTCTCCGGAGGGTCTTTTCCTCCCAATTCTGGGTATCTTAGCAAAGAACTGGGACAGCTATCTCATTAAAACTTCTTAAGAGGGAAGCAATACGTAGGCATCATCACAGTCATGGTACATAGATCACTAGCATAATCTCATTTAGGATAAAACATAGCTTGCAAGGTGGCCCAGTGATAAAGACTCTGGCTGACAATACAGGAGACTCAAGAGACACGGGTTCAATACCTGGATCAAGAAGATCCTGTGGAGTAAGAAATGGCAACCCACTCCAATATTCTTGCCAGAAAAATTCCATGGACAGAGGAGCTTGGTGGGCTACAGTCTATGGGATCACAAAGAGTCAGACATGACTGAGCAACTGAGCATGCACACACACATAGCATATTTGGAACAGAAGGCAATGGCACCCCACTCCAGCACTCTTGCCTGGAAAATCCCATGGATGGAGGAGACGGGTGGGCTGTAGTCTATGGGGTCGCTAAGAGTCGGACACGACTGAACGACTTCCCTTTCACTTTTCACTTTCATGCACTGGAGAAGGAAATGGCAACCCACTCCAGTGTTCTTGCCTGGAGAATCCCAGGGACAGGGGAGCCTGGTGGGCTTCCATCTATGGGGTCACACAGAGTCAGACACGACTGAAGTGACGCAGCAGCAGCATAAAGAATAGCAAGGACAGACAAGAAAGCCTTCCCAAGAGAACAATGCAAAGAAATAGAGCAAAACAATAGAATGGGAAAGACTAGAGATCTTGTCAAGAAAATTAGAGATACCAAGGACTATTTCATGCAAATATGGGCACAATAAAGGACAGAAACAGTATGGACCTAACAGAAGCAGATGATATTAAGAGGTGGCAAGAACAGACACAGTGAAAGTCGCTCAGTTGTGTCCAACTCTTTGCGACCCCATGGAGTATACAGTCCATGGAATTCTCCAGGCCAGGATACTTGAGTGGGTAGCCTTTCCCTTCTGCAGCAGATGTTCCTAACCCAGGGATTGCACCCAGGTCTCCCACATTGCAAGCAGATTCTTTATCAGCTGAGCCACAAGGAAAGAACACACAAAAGAACTATACAAAAAAGATCTTAGCAAAACTAATACAGTTATGTAAAGTTTAAAAAGAAAATAAAATTAAAAAAAAAAAAAGATCTTAATGACCCAGATAACCACGATGGTGTGATCACTCATCTAGAGCCAGGCATCCAGGAGTGTGAAGTAAAGTGGGCCATAGGAAGCATCACTGAACAAAGCTAGTGAAGGTGATGGAATTTCAGCTGAGTTATTTCAAATGCTAAAAGATGATGCTGTTAAAGTGTTGCACTCAATATGCCAGCAAATATAGAAACTCAGCAGTGGCCACAAGACTGGAAAAGATCCAATCTCAAAGAAGGACAATGCCAAAGAATGTTAACACTACCAAACAATTGCACTCATTTACATGCTAGCAAAGTAATGCTCAAAAATTCTCCAAGGCAGGCTTCAACAGTACATGAACTGAGAACTTTGGTCAAGCTGGATTTATAAAAAGAAGAGGAACCAGAAATCAAACTGCAAATATCCACTGGATCATAGAAAAAGCAAGAGAAGTCCAGAAAAGCATCTACTTCTGCTTCATTCATCTACTAAGGCTTCCCTGATAGCTCACTTGGTAAAGAATCCACCTGCCATGCAGGAGACCCCAGTTCAATTCCTGAGTCAGGAAGATCCTCTGGAGAAGGGAAGGGCTACCCACTCCAGTATTCTTGGGCTTCCCTTGTGGCTCAACTGGTAAAGAATCTGCCTGCAGTGTGGGAGACCTAGGTTCAATCCCTGGGTTACAAAGATCTCCTGAAGGAGGGAAAAACTACCCATTCCAGTATTCTGAACTGGAGAATTCTATGGACTGTATAGTCAACTGGGGTGGCAAAGAGCCCAACACGACTGAGTAACTTTCACTTTCTTTCTGCTTCATTGATTATGCTAATGCCTTTGACTGTGTGGATCAAAACAAACTGAGGGAAACTCTTAAAGAAATGGGAATACCAGACCACCTTACCTGCCTCCTGAGAAACCTGTATGCAAGTCAAGAAGCAACAGTTATACCCAGACATGGAAATATGGATTGCTTCAAAACTGCAAAAGGGGTATGTAAAGGCTGTATATTGTCACCCTGCTTATTTAACATATATGCAGAGTACGTCATGCGAAATGCTGGATTGGATGAAGCACAAGCTGGAATCAAGATTGCCAGGAGAAATATCAATAACCTCAGATATGCAGATGACACCACCCTTATGGCAGATAGCAAACAGGAACTAAAAACCCTGTTGATAAAAGTGAAAGAGGAGAATGAAAAAGCTAGCTTAAAAATCAACATTCAAAAAGCCAAGGTCATAGCATCCATTCCCATCACTTCATGGCAAACAGATGGGGAAACAATGAAAACAGTGAGAGACTTTGTTTTCTTGTGCTCCAAAATCACTGCAGATGGTGACTGCAGCCATGAAATTAAAAGACACTTGTTCCTTGGAAGAAAAATTATGACCAACCTAGAAAATGAAAATGAAGTCACTCGGTGACTCTTTGCGACCCCATGGACTATAGCATACCAGGCTCCTCCATCCATGGGATTTTCCAGGCAAGAATACTGGAGTGGGTTCTCATTCCTTCTCCAGGAGATCTTCCCAACCAGAGATCAAACCTGGGTTTTCCGCATTGTAGGCAGACACTTTACCATCTGAGCCACCAGGGAAGTCATGACCAACCTAGACAGGATATTGAAGAGCAGACATTATTTTACCAACATAGATCCGTATAGTCAGAGCTATGGTTTTTCCAGTAGTCATGTATGGATGTGAGAGTTGTACCATAAAGAAGGCTGAACACTGAAAAATTGATGCTTTTGAACTGTGGTGTTGGAGAAGACTCTTGAGAGTCCCTTGGACTGCAAGATCAAACCAGTCCTGAATATTCATTGGAGGAAATTTTGCTGAAACTCAAGCTCCACTACTTTGGCCTCCTGATGCAAACAGCTGACTTATTAGAAAAGACCCTGATCCTGAGGAAGATTGAAGGCAGGACGAGAAGGGGACAACAGAGGACGAGATAGTTGGATGGCATTACTGATTCAATGGATATGAGTTTGAGCAAGTTCCAGGAGATGGTGATGGACAGGGAAAACTGTTGTGCTGCAGTCCATGGGGTCACAAAGAATTGGACATGACTGAGTGACTGAGCAACAACAAAAACAAATGAGCAGGAAATAATCAGATGAACCTAATCCATCTTAACATTAGCAGGGGGAGAAAAGGAATTGTGTTCCCAGAATCAATATGCGAGCAAGATTCCACTGGATGTTTCCACCATTGTGAATGATAATATTGCAGAATTTTTTTTAAACCTATTGCTTTAAACACAAGCCACTCTCACAAAAATAAATAATTTTCAGGAATATTACAGAAAGCTCCTATTGAGCAAGGAATAAATCCCTCAACTCTATTGGCTTGTTTATAATATGATAAATGTAACAATTTTTTTTTTTTCATATAGAGTGGAAAGGGTAGGAGTAAGTATTTTATGATGCCAAATAAAGAGGCTATGTAATTTCTTGGGTGACTCTCCTAGTTATTTACAGGTGACCCTCTTGGTTTTTTATTCTGACTTGATTAACATTTTAAGACTCAGCTGTATTTCTCTGGATAGGAAATTTTATTGTTTCTACCTTATCTATATAATTAACTAGAGATGAGAATTGAGCAAATAAAAAAGAAAGTGTTTCTTTCACTTCACCTTTATTTTACCTTTTTCTGGAGCTTTATGGAGTGATTTTACATATTCTGCAAAAGAGAAAAATGCAAACTCAAATATAGTCACATTCACTTTAAGATCAGTCTGCCTTAATCCTAAGAATCTTATGTTCTGAAAGACAGTAAGCACTTGTGATGAACAATCAAAAGATTTGTCTACTTGGACCTTTGAGCTAAGCACATCAAAAAGAAAGGTAGACTGCGTCTATCTTAGCTCATTTTTATTGCCGATAAAGAAGTTTATGGGCATCAGAGTACATTTAAAATGAGGTATAAAGTTAAATGTTCCACATGAAATAATTTAATCCAACACTCATATTCTTTACAAGAACAATAAAGGATGTAGCATCAGTTTCATGCAAGGAATTATTTACTTGACAGAAATTTTGTGATAAGCAAGTAAAAGTTTCTAGGAATAGGTCATCAAAGCAAATGTGCTTTTCAGGTAGTAAAATATGATCTACCAGTGGGCTGGTGAACTTGTTGTTTAGTCACTAAGTCCTATTTTTCTCTTTCACGATCCCATGGACTGAGTCCACCAGCTTCCTCTGTCCTGGGATTTCTCAGGCAAGAACACTGGAGTGGGTTGCCATTTCCTTCTCCAGGGGACTTTCCATGAATTGAACCTGTGTCTCCTGCATTGGCAGGCAGATTCTTTACCACAGGCCACCAGACTGGTGAACTGTAAGAATGTTATTAGAATCTATAGTCAATTGATTTCATTTTTTGTGGAAATCTAAAATTAAATTTAGAGAAGGCAATGGCACCCCACTCCAGTACTCTTGCCTGGAAAATCCCATGGATGGAGGAACCTGGTAGGCTGTAGCCCATGGGGTCGCTAAGAGTCGGACACGACTGAGTGACTTCTTTCACTTTCCACTTTTACGCACTGGAGAAGGAAATGGCAACCCACTCCAGTGTTCTTGCCTGGAGAATTCCAGGGACAGGGGAGCCTGGTGGGCTTCCGTCTATGGGTCGCACAGAGTCGGACACGACTGAAGCGACTTAGCAGTAGCAGCAAAATTAAATTAATCAGTTCCCAGAGAAGAACTTTCTTATAATTCAATAATCAATGGACAAAACATCATATGAACTGTCCTTTCACATAATAAATTCTAAATAAGTGTAAAGGTTGGGAGATCCAACAGAAGGAAGAGGGAAGCTGATGTATCCCTGAATTTCACTTAATTCCTCTGAGAAATAATTCAGGTGACTGATGTATAGTGTTAAATCAGATGTTCTGGTAGGTTGAATGGCAATGTCACGTGAAAATGGAGCAGATGCCAGAGAATGGGCATGGGAGTTTTTGAACTGTACTCTTTTCCTTTCCTTATACTTTCCCAGGAAGACCCCTTGGAGGCCCAAGAGCACCAAAGTGCTAAAACAAAACACAGCACAGCAGCCCTAACTCAAAATCAACCTAGGTGCAGTTCAATTATAATAATAATAATGTCAGGCTGAGATGGGATACATAAAATAAGAGATGAAGTCAAATAAGTATGTCCCTGATTGGTCTTTTCTTATCCCTTTCCTTTTTACTCTGTGACATAAGTGATTACATAGAGAAAAGCTTTACAGAAATAGAATTGCTTTGAGCAGTGATACAGAGATATTCCTTGAGGGCCAGAATAGCCTGATTATGTGAACCAAACAAGATTTTTCAGCCCGGATGAAATGCCAGACTTTTTGTCTGAGGATATCTTCCCCTTTTCTCAGTATACACGTAGACATCAATTCCTCAGGAGAAACACCGGGATATGGGGTTTTATCTGTCAACCAAAGTAAAAAATGGCCTGGAGAAACATCAGATGACACCACACTTATGTCAGAAAGCAAAGAAGAACTAAAGAGCCTCTTGATGAAAGTAAAAGAGGAGAGTGAAAAAGCTGGCTTAAAGCTCAACATTCAGAAAACTAAGATCATGGTATCCAGTCCCATTACTTCATGGCAAATAGATGGGGAAACAGTGGAAACAGTGGCAGACTATTTTGGGGGGCTCCAGAATCACTGCATATGGTGACTGCAGCCATGAAATTGAAAGACACTTACTCCTTGGAAGAAAAGTTATGATCAACCTAGAGACCATATTAAAAAGCAGAGACATTACTTTGCCAACAAAGTTCTGTCTAGTCAAGGCTATGAATTTTCCAGTAGTCATGTACAGATGTGAGAGCTGGACTATCAAGAAAGCTAAGCACCAAAGAATTGATGCTTTTAAACTGTGGTGTTCGAGAAGACTTTTGAGAATCCCTTAGACTGCAAGGAGATACAACCAGTCTATCCTAAAGGAAATCAGTCCTGAATATTCATTGGAAGGACTGATGTTGAAGCTGAAACTCCAATACTTTGGCCACCTGATGCGAAGAGCTGACTCATTGGAAAAGACCCTGATCCTGGGAAAGACAGAAGGCAGGAGGAAAAGGGGATTACAGAGGATGAGATGGTTGGATAGCATCACTGACTCAATGGACATGAGTTTGAGTAAACTCTGGGAGTTGGTGATGGACAGGGAGACCTGACGTGCTGCAGTCCATGGGGTCGCAAAGAGTTGGACACTACTGAGCAACTGAACTGAACTGAAAGTAAAAATTATTTTAAAAAAGCAGATGATTATGGCGGATTCATTTTGATATTTGGCAAAACTAATACAATTATGTAAAGTTTAAAAATAAAATAAAAAAAAAAAGCAGATGACTCTTTCAAAGGAATATGAGCCCACACAAAAGATAATGAAATATCAAGGAGTGAAATCACCATTCTAAGAAACAATTATAAGAAACAAACTCAAGTACCTCTTCTTTTCTGTTGGGTTACTTTTTTCTAAGAAAAACATTTTTAGAGACTCTTTTGCTGTTTCTCTTTATGATGATGCATATTTTATATTCTATCTAACCTAGCCTTAAATGACTCTAGGAAGATTTATAGGGCACTAATCATGTTGAAATATATACTTTCTTAAAACATTGAAGTGGATGTTGTAAGTGCATTGGTGCAAAACCACTTGAAGAAGAGAAGGTGAAAGAACAACAATAAAAAAATTAACAGTTGTAAATATAAGATCAGGAAGAAGAATAAGTATCTTACACAAAAATGAACATAGCAGCACACCAGAAAATGAAATAAAGTAATAAACAAGTATATTGGGTTTTGGTCTTCAACTCTGACCTTCAACTCTAACATAAGAGAAATGAATTGAAATGAAAACAAAGTTTTTCCAACAATAAAAAGCACAAGTCTGTTCTTAGTGATCTGACTCCAGTATTATAAATCACAGCAAAATGTCAGACTGAATTCAAGGAAAGGGTTATTAATCATGATAATACTTAAAGAACTTAACATTGACTATGATAAAATAAAATAAAGTTAATGATGAGAAAGATGAACACCTTTAGAGAAGCAAAACAAAGCTTTTTATGCACACACAAGGCTTTAGCTGAGATTTAAGAGTTCATACAGAGTAGTTTCCTTCAAAGATAAATACCAAGAGATAAAGGCTCACTTTTCTTACATACTGAGATTATATTGTACCATAGCATGCATTATTAATTGATACTGATTATAAATTCTGGTAAACAAGAATAATTTATATTAGGAGCATAATTCCAGGAATTGTGCTCAATATTATTCTCTTAAATGTAATCACAGGTGTATTAAAGCTATTTTTCTTAAAGTAATTGTCTTTCCAGTAGAATGAGTTGAATCAGTTATTGACTTCACTTCTGGAATGCATCAGCTATTTTTTATGAGCTAAAATTTTACTATTTTATGTTCCATAGCATAACCATGAATGTATCTTTACATTATATCACACATAATTTTTCTACATATGCAAAAGAGTTGAATCAGGCATTTTGAGCCATTTTCTTCCACTTAAAGCATTCCTCTTGACTCTACTTCATGATTAACTGGCACAATATTCTTTGAAATTTTAATGCATACCATAAAATGTAATTGTGTATTAAATGCATCCAATGTGATGCCATTTATAACTTTACATAGAACTCTCTCAGGAAACAACAACATAAAAGGTGAACACTGGAAAAATACTCAAATAATTAAATATTCTTTTAGGTGAATATTTGTTCAATCCTTTGCTTCAGGTAAAAGGGTATTGGGGCTTCCCTGGTGGCTCAGACAGTAAACAATCTGCCTGCAATGCAGGAGACCCAGGTTCAGTCCCTGGGTCAGGAAGATCCCCTGGAGAAGAGAATGAATATCCACTCCATCATTCTTTGCTGGAGGATTCCACAGACAGAGGAGCCTTGTTGGCTACAGTCCATGGGTCACAAAGAGTAGGACATGACTGAACGACTAACACTTTTACACTTTCACTTTAAGAAAGATATTATTATTGCCTAATACCCTTAACAAAAAATGTCTTTGTATATAAATACATTTATCATATTATTTAATTTATTAATTCAAATTAATTATTAGGATGTATATATTTCTTAAAACACATATATAATTCTGTAATTCCCAAACAGTACAAAGCCATAAGATCTGGGGAAGAGTTTTCTTAATGTGCTCTACTATTTTGATGAAAAAAGACATTAGTGATCAAATACATAACCACATTATATATAAAAATCAATTATATATATGAATTATCCATGTGAATTATGAGTATGATTTAAAATCTCTTCATTTAAATAGATAATTTTCCAGTCATAATCAATGACAGTGTCACTCATAAAATTGTTATTAGCTACTAATTTTGTTAGAACACAGTAACAATGTCAGATTAATTTTAGATTAGTAGGTTTTATAAAAAATAATTTTAGACTATTTTCCTCAGTCCTATTACTAGATACAGAACTGTGATTACCATCCAAAATATTTACAGGAGTTCTTACAATAGCCTCTTAGATTATCTCTCTGCTTTTATGCCTTCCCTATGCTTTACAATGCAGGAGACTCCGGCTTGATTCCTAGGTCAGGAAGATCCAGCTGAAGAAGGGATAGGCTACCCACTCCAGCATTCTCGGGCTTCCCTTGTGGCTCAGCTGGTAAAGGATCTGCCTGCAATGCGGGAGACTTGGGTTCAATCCCTGGGTTAGGAAGATCCCCTGCAGAAGGGAAAGACTTCTGACTCCAGTATCCTGGCCTGGAGAATTCCATGGACTGTATAGTCTATGGGGTCGCAAAGAGTCAGACACAACTGAGCCACTTTCACTCACAACCCCTTACATCCTTTCCAGTGTCAATATATTCTCCCTCCAAAAAAGTTTTACCTTATCCATTCCATACTTGAAAGCGTTTTACACTACAAGACACTTTTTATCTTGTGATCATGTCTCCATGTGGAATTCCATCCACCAGCTTTGATACTGTTATCAGCATTACTCTTTTCATCACCACCAAATTACTTTTATTCTTTAAGGTCCAAAAGAAACACATCTATTTGAGCTTTTTCTTGTTACTAGAGTTAGGATTGCATTCCTACAAACTTTGCTCTTAGAACTAATGCTGCTGCTTCCCATACATTTTGGGTCACTGTGTTTTTGTTGTCATTTGTTTCTAGATATTTATTTTTATTTCCACTCTGATTTCTTCAGTGATTGCTTGGTTATATGGTAGTATATTGTTTAGCCTCCATGTATTTGTTTTACAGTTTTTTTTTTTCTGTACTTAATTTCTAACTTCATAGTACTGTGGTTAGGAAACAATGCTTGATACAATTTCAAATTTCTCAAATTTCTTTAATTACACAGACTTGCTTTTTGATTCAATATATGATCAACCTGAAAAATGTTTCATGTGCACTTGTGAAGAAAGTGCATTCTGCTGCTTTTGGATGTAATGTCCTATAAATATCAATTAGGTCCATCTGGTCTAATGTGTCATTTAAAGCTTGTGTTTCCTTATTAACTTTCTGTCTTAATGATCTGTCCATTAGTGTAAGTGGGGGTGTTAAAGTACTCTACTATCATTTCCAATTTGTAACTTCCCTTAAAATCTCCATTGTCCTATCACTGCAAAATTAATGAATTGTTCATTTTGTGTTTCTGTAGTACCTTATACATATTATACATAAGAATTAAGTCATTTATCATTATGAATTATTAGTTATCAGATATTTATTTCTCAGATTTTATAAAACAGTAAATGTGATGGCCTTATTTGATTAATAGTTCCTCTACAAAACTGGTGCTTAATGAATGTTGAAACAGGAAATGTTACTGAATATTATTTACCACAGCAGTGGTACCTATTTAATCACTATCTCTATCCATACAGACATAAATCTACTTTTCTTTCTCCCTTGGCCACATTATAACTAAAAGTGGTTCTGAATTATGATTCAAATTTTTCTTTCATTACCAGGTGTGTACAAATTAGTCAATGAATTTTTGAAATTATTTAAATGTCTATTAGTTAGAATTCAAATTCTTGCTAAGAAAATAGTTATATATTAATTTCTAGTTTTTGAACAATGCTCTTTACATTAAAACTCAACAAATCTACAAGATGATTTATAATATTCTATATACTTTAAATATGGACATATCCATTAATAGCAGTTTAAAGTATTTGTGAAGCAGACACATTCTTACAAAACCACTCAAGGAGTAGAAACCTTAGCTAGCATCCTGAAAAAAGATTTTGAAGTCAAAGAACTTCAACTAATATATGAGTATTAGTTGTATTAGTTTTTCTCTCTTTCTGGAAACACACATTAGATAGATGGATTTTATTCAAAATCAAGTTGCTATCTGAGTGGTGGTTTATCGTAAGCTTAAGGCTTTCTTCATGATATTATTAGAAATATCTTTATTCCACTAGTAATCTCTTTGTTAAACGAATCTGAGAATCTGCTGCTAAGTCACTTCAGTCGTGTCCGACTCTGTGTGACCCCATAGACGGCAGCCCACCAGGCTCCCCCGTCCCTGGGATTCTCCAGTCAAGAACACTGGAGTGGGTTGCCATTTACTTCTCCACTGAGAATCTAGGAAATTAATCATATATGATCATAATGCAGTACTCATAAACAATATGAATAGTAGTCTCTGTATATTCCTGCCCAGGGATCAAAACCAGGTCTTCTGCATTACAAGTGGATTCTTTACTGTCTGAGCCTCCAGGGAAGCCCTACTGTATCTTTAGGTATTACCAAAATTAAGTACTCATAAACACTAAGATGAGTATGTCCTGCATCTTTGTGTTTATTCCATAAAGCAAGCATAAAATATCTGTCTAAAACATAATTTTGGAAGACATTAGCTAAGTTTTTAGTATAGTATAAATAGGTAAGCTTCTAAGATATGAAGCTTCAGCAATTCATATAACTTAGAAAGGATAACACTATATCTGTTTTAAACAGGTTCAAGGAAGATAAAGTGTTCTTGTTAAGTATTCATAAAAATATAAAAGGAATAAAAGAAATTAGTGAAGACGATTCTAAAAGATCAAATGCATTTTATAAAATATTAAAATACATCTACAAAGATATGAGTAGACAAGCTATACATTCATAATCTATTAAATGGTTCAATTCAGTTCACTTCAGTCACTCAGTCGTGTCCAACTCTTTGCGACCCCATGGACTGCAGCACACCAGGCCTCCCTGTCCATCATCAACTCTCAGAGTTTACTCAAACTCATGTCCATTGAGTTGGTGATACCATCAAACCATCTCATCCTCTGTCATCCCCTTCTCCTCCTGCCCTCAATCTTTCCCAAGATCAGGGTCTTTTCCAGTGAGTCAGCTCTTCACATCAGGTGGCCAAACTATTGGAGTTTCAGGTTCAGCATCAGTCCTTCCAATGAATATTCAGGACTGATTTCCTTTAGGATGTACTGGTTGGATCTCCTTGCTGTCCAAGGGACCCTCAAGAGTCTTCTCCAACACCACAGTTCAAAAGCATCAATTGTTTGGTGCTCAGCTTTCTTTATAGTCCAACTCTCACATCCATACATGATTACTAGAAAAACCATAGCTTTGACTAGACGGACCTTTGCTGACAAAGTAATGTCTCTGCTTTTTAATATGCTATATGTTAAAATTTCAATTTCTTTTTATTCCAATGCATTAGCATAATAATATACACATACAATCACATATATGATGTTTGTAAAGTGAATAGAATAATGTGACTGTATCACATAGCTCACATAAGTTAAGACTTTTTTTGTAAATTTAAGTGGCAAATAAGATATTTGTTTAAGACACCCCCCACACAACATTTAAAAGTAAACATTTAGATACTTGTAACAGAAAATATTTTTTTATTTTCTAAATCTACTTATAATTAACTCAATTTTCTATATTACTTTACAAATAAACACAGACTCTGCTTCAATAATCACAAGAATATCACAGTTAAGAAACAAATAGTTTTATATCCTTTGTCTTTGCTTTCAAGACCACATCCCCAGCACTGATATACAGCATAATTTCTGTGAGGAGAAAACAAATCTTAAATTTTCAAAAGATGTAAGAACTGCTTTTTCCCCTCAATTAACTTGAAGTGAATTTAAATGCATTTTCTTATACCAATAATTAGACATTACTGTTATCAACTACTTGTACATGAAGTAGCATAGGATAATAATGTTGCAAATAAAGTTATACTAATTTGGAGTTAATTGAGGTTTGGTGGGCTGCCATCTATGGGGTCGCACAGAGTCGGACACGACTTAAGCGACTTGGCAGCAGCAGCAGCAGAGGTTTGTTTTCTAACCAACTTCTGTCAACCCTTTTAAAATTAACAGAATTCTTCTGATAAGCAAGAAACAAAAAGCTGTTCTCATTAAAACAAATAGCCTATCCAGAAGCTGACACTCCTGGTAGAGCAATAATTAGACCTATGTCAGTTCAGTTCAGTCTCTTCAGTCATGTCCGACTCTTTGCAACCACATGGACTGCAGCACACCAGGCTTCCCTGTCCATCACCAAATCTACAAGCTTGCTCACACTCATGTCCAGTGAGGCAGTGATGCCAAACAACCATCTCACCCTCTGTCATCCCCATCACCTCCGGCTTTCAATCCTTCCCAGCATCAGGGTCTTTTTCAATGAGTCAGTTCTTCATTTCAGATGCCCAAAGTACTGGAGTTTCAGCTTCAGCACCAGTCCTTCCAATAAATATTCAGGACTGACTTCCTTTAGGATTGACTGGTTTGATCTCCTTGCAGTCCAAGGGACTCTGAAGAGCCACCAGGGAATCCCATATTTAATTGTAATCAGGCATAAAACTGATGACGTTTGGTGTATTTGTTGATGTTCTCAGAGAATAGAATCTTTAACATAGATGGATGCTATTTCTGACCTTGACAATCAAAGTCATCTAAATCTTCAAATATAGCAAAATATTTTAAAGACAATTGTAAATATTTCCAAGTACCTATTAAATAAAACTCAGTTTTAAGCATATGGATAACTTTCACCAAATCTTAATCAATTGTGATGGGGAAAAATCCTTTTTTTGTTAAAGCAGTTAAAGAAGAACATTATTTACAGAAGCTGATAGTTATTTATCAGGTAATATTGAATTTGCCTGGTAACTGAGATAACCTGCAATAATTGAAAGATAAATTGGTATTCATATTTAATTATAAGAAATCCACACTTCATTTAGTGTGTACATACAACCAGCTGAAGGCAACCAAAGTGCAACACATATTTTTGTATTTACATATAATTACATATGTAATATAACTTACATATGGGCTTCTCTGATAGTTCAGTTGGTAAAGAATCCACCTGCAATGCAGGAGACTCCAGTTCAATTCCTGGGAGGGGAAGATCTTCTGGAGAAGGGATAGGCTACCCACTCCAATATTCTTGGGCTTCCCTTGTGGCTCAGCTGGTAAAGAATCCGCCTGCAGTGTGGGAGACCTGTGTTCGATCCCTGGGTTGGGAAGATCCCCTGG
Source organism: Bubalus kerabau (assembly GCF_029407905.1). Classification (NCBI taxonomy): domain Eukaryota; kingdom Metazoa; phylum Chordata; class Mammalia; order Artiodactyla; family Bovidae; genus Bubalus; species Bubalus kerabau. The sequence goes on from NC_073624.1 coordinate 255,343,469, forward strand.
AGAAGGTAAAGGCTACCCACTCCAGTATTCTGGCCTGGAGAATTCCATGGGGTCACAAAGAGTTGGACAAGACTGAGCAACTTTTACTTCACATAATAAATCACATTTTAGTGTTCATTAATTCAGTAATTTTGATGGCTTCATTATGAGACTAAATAACTATTCTGTACCAAAATATTTTCATTTTATATCTAGTAAAGGTAACTTATAGATTCACTTTTCCACTATACCTTTTATTGGTAGTATTAAATGAAAACTCCAAATACTTGATTATATTTAAGCAAATGGGGTGTCTTGCCTGACAAAATACATCATTTTATTTTGGAATTCCCTTACCCCTCCAGGACTATTCAAGGTGATGTCCTTGACCACTCAAGGGATAGACAACATGGACTTTCAGATAACATGAAAAGTCCTTTAAAAGTCACCATGTTAATTTTTTTTTTTTTCCCAAAGAAATCACTTCCTTATTAAAAGGAAGCATCATTCTAGACTTAAAATGGGAGAATTAAAACAGAAGGATGGGGTATAAAGAATTTGTAAAGACATGAGAAAAACCACTGAAAGCAAGAATAGGTGTGTTTCACGTTTAACAATGCAAGAAAAAGGTTTCAGAACACATGACTGGTGTGACATACATATGAGAATGCATGGTTTTAGTGATGCATTCTACTGTGTAAATCTCGATTTTCACTTTATTCTGCAATTTTGATCTTCTGAGGATTATTTTCAGGAATACAGCTACACATTACAAAAATCTCCTGTTAAGGTGGAGAAATAAATATTTCAAAGTTGGAATAATGCTATTAGCATTTTACAGTTAGGGAAAAAAAATGTGATGAAAAGTTCCTTTCACAGTAAAATACATATCTGCTACCTATGGCTGATTCATGTTGAGGTTCGACAGAAAACAACAATTCTGTAAAGCAGTTACCCTTCAATACATGTATAATATCATATATGAAACGAGTTGCCAGTCCAGGTTCGATGCATGATACTGGATGCTTGGGGCTGGTGCACTGGGACGACTCAGAGGGATGGTATGGGGAGGAAGGAGGGAGGAAGGTTCAGGATGGGGAACACATATATACCTGTGGCAGATTCATTTTGATATATGGCAAAACCAATACAATATTGTAAAGTTAAAAAATTAAATAAAAAGTTAATTAATTAAAAAATAAAAATTGCATACAATAATCCTCAGGACTTTTTGCTTTCTGTACTTTATTCTAAAGATAAATGCAATTGACAAACATAGTAAAAAGACTTCCCTGGTGGTACGGCGGCTACGGATTTGCCTGTCAGTGTAGGTGACAAGGGTTTGATCCCTTGTCTGGGAAGATTCCACACGCTGTGGAGCAACTAAGCCCACATGCCACACTGCTGAGCCCCTGCTCCACAGCCGTGCGCTGCAGCTACTGAAACCACATGCTGCAGCCACTGCAGGCCATGCACACAGAGCCTGCGCTCCGTAACAAAAGAAGCCACTGCAATGAGAAGCCTGTGCACTGCAGCTAGACAGTAGGCCCCCCTCTCTGCAACTCCAGAAAGCCCACACACAGCAGTGAAAACCAGTACAACCAAAAATAAAATACATACTTTTAAAAAATAATTTAAAAAAAACAGAAAACCTTTTTTCAATAAGAAAAACTGAATTTTCTAATATATATGTTGGGCTTCCCTTGTGGTTCAGCTGGTAAAGAATCTGCCTGTAATGCAGGAGACCTGGGTTCAATCCCTGGGTTGGGAAGATCCCCTGGAGAAGGGAAAGGCTACTCACTCCAGTATTCTGGCCTAGAGAATACCATGGAGTGTATAGTTCATGGGGTTACAGAGTCAGACAAAACTGAACATCTTTCACTTCACTTCAACATATATGTTATTTCTTTTTTGGCAACTATCGCAACTATTGTGTTAAAAAAAAAATCACTATTCCAGCAAAGTTGAAACATATGTCCTTAACATAAAAACAGAAATTCAGAGAATAGCTTTTAAAGGGAAAATTTATATCTGATACTCAATAAATAAAAATTAAGAGTCACTAAATAAAAATTAAGAAATATTACACTAAGATTTACTTCTAAAGTTAAAAGCAAATTGACATTATCCTTACTGGTCAGGACAATAAACAAGTAATTTAAAAATTAGTCTGCTTAATATTGGCATGATATGCGAGAAGATCTATTACTCCTGAAAAATATAATAAAAGATAATATATGTTTAACATTTATTCTATTCCAGATAATTATACTATGATTCTTTTTTAATTAATACATGGAATAATGTGGAATAACTAGCCCAAGGTGCCCAGGAGTAAGTAAAGCTAAGATGTATAACTAGGCAGTCTGGCTCATATTTCATGTCCACAAACACTGGGCTAAATGTTTTAGTAACTGAAGGACTTTGATAACAAGAAGCATGTTTTTTTACAAAGACAATCTCAATGGTGAACACTTGCATAGGTTGTTAAAATTGTTCTTTATATTAAGTTAAATTTTCTGCTTGTGAACATAAAATATACTTCAAACAGCTTTTGTTCTCTTAGCCTTTTCCATTTCTTTCTCATGAAAACCTCCTTAGATTTTATAAAGTTGCCTGCCACACTTAGCGAAATGTAATGTTTGTGTCTTTGACATTTGGGTTTACATATACAAAATTGAGTTTATTCTATCAAACTCACCAGGTAGACAGACCATCTATGAATTCATCTTGTGGAACCAAGGTTATGTTCCTACTATTTGCATTTATATGAGAAAAAGTTAATTGGTTTCAACATCTAGTTAGAATTATTAGAAAGGCAAGTAAAATTTCAGATTCAGAAAATGAAGAGAAATCAAATGATGTGATATACTGAATGTCTTAAACTTCATTTAGAATAACCTATTTCTAACATGTCTGAATGACAATAAACAGCATGTAAAAGATAAAAGTTGATAAAAGATGGGAAAGAAGATGGAGTAAGAGATTAACATACATATTTGAATAGAGAATATTTAGACCAGAATGTGGTCCACTGAGAAGGGAATGGCAAACCACTTCAGTATTCTTGCCTTGAGAACCCCATGAACAGTATGAAAAGGCAAAATGATAGGATACTGAAAGAGAAACTCCCCGGGTCGGTAGGTACCCAATATGCTACTGGAGATCAGTGGAGAAATAACTCCAGAAAGAATGAAGGGATGGAGCCAAAGCAAAAAGAATACCCAGCTGTGGATGTGACTGGTGATAGAAGCAAGGTCTGATGTTGTAAAGAGAAATATTGCCTAGGAACCTGGAATGTCAGGTCCATGAATCAAGGCAAATTGGAAGTGGTCAAACAAGAGATGGCAAGAGTGAATGTCGACATTCTAGGAATCAGCAAACTGAAATGGACTGGAATGGGTGAATTTAACTCAGATGACCATTATATCTACTACTGCGGGCAGGAATCCCTCAGAAGAAATAGAGTAGCCATCATGGTCAACAAAAGAGTCCGAAATGCAGTACTTGGATGCAATCTCAAAAAACAGAATGATCCCTCTTCGTTTCCAAACAAACCATTCAATATCACAGTAATCCAAGTCTATGTCCCAACCAGTACCGCTGAAGAAGCTGAAGTTGAACGGTTCTATGAAGACCTCCAAGACCTTTTAGAACTAACACCCAAAAAAGATGTCCCTTTCATTATAGGGGACTGGAATGCAAAAGTAGGAAGTCAAGAAACACCTGGAGTAACAGGCAAATTTGGCCTTGGAATACTGAATGAAGCAGGGCAAAGACTAATAGAGTTTTGCCAAGAAAATGCACTGGTCATAACAAACACCCTCTTCCAACAACACAAGAGAAGACTCTACACATTGACATCACCAGATGGTCAACACCAAAATCAGATTGATTATATTTTTTGCAGCCAAAGATGGAGAAGCTCTATACAGTCAGCAAAAACAAGACCAGGAGCTGACTGTGGCTCAGACCATGAACTCCTTATAGCCAAATTCAGACTAAAATTGAAGAAAGTAAGGAAAACCACTAGACCATTCAGGTATGACCTAAATCAAATCCCTTATGATTATATAGTGGAAGTGAGAAATAGATTTAAGGGCCTAGATATGATAGATAGAGTGCCTGATGAACTATGGAATGAAGTTCGTGACATTGTACAGGAGACAGGGATCAAGACCATCTCCATGGAAAAGAAATGCAAAAAAGAAAAATGGCTGTCTGGGGAGGCCTTACAAATAGCTGTGAAAAGAAGAGAAGTGAAAAGCAAAGGAGAAAAGGAAAGATATAAACATCTGAATGCAGAGTTCCAAAGAATAGCAAGAAGAGATAAGAAAGCCTTCTTCAGTGATCAATGCAAAGAAATAGAGGAAAACAACAGAATGGGAAAGACTACAGATCTCTTCAAGAAAATCAGAGATACCAAGGGAACATTTCATGCAAAGATGGGCTCTATAAAGGACAGAAATGGTATGGACCTAACAGAAGCAGAAGATGTTAAGAAGAGATGGCAAGAATACACAGAAGAACTGTACAACAAGATCTTCATGACAGAGATAATCATGATGGTGTGATCACTGACCTAGAGCCAGACATCCTGGAATGTGAAGTCAAGTGGGCCTTAGGAAGCATCACTACGAACAAAGCTAGTGGAGGTAATGGAATTCTAGTTGAGCTATTCCAAATCCTGAAAGATGATGCTTTGAAAGTGCTGCACTCAATAGGCCAGCAAATCTGGAAAACTCAGCAGTGGCCACAGGACTGGAAAAGGGCAGTTTTCATTCCAATCCCAAAGAAAGGCAATGCCAAAGAATGCTCAAACTACTGCACAATTGCACTCATCTCACACGCTAGTAAAGTAATGCTGAAAATTCTCCAAGGCAGGCTTCAGCAATATGTGAACCGTGAACTTCCTGATGTTCAAACTGGTTTTAGAAAAGGCAGAGGAACCAGAGATCAAATTGCCAACATCCGCTGGATCATGGAAAAAGCAAGAGAGTTCCAGAAAAGCATCTATTTCTGCTTTATTGACTATGCCAAAGCCTTTGACTGTGTGGATCACAATAAGCTGTGGAAAATTCTGAAAGAGATGGGAATACCAGACGACCTGATCTGCCTCTTGAGAAATTTGTATGCAGGTCAGGAAGCAACAGTTAGAACTGGACATGGAACAACAGACTGGTTCCAAATAGGAAAAGGAGTACATCAAGGCTGTATGTTGTCACCCTGTTTATTTAACTTATATGCAGAGTACATCATGAGAAATGCTGGACTGGAAGAAACACAAGCTGGAAACAAGTTTGCCGGGAGAAATATCAATAACCTCAGATATGCAGATGACACCACCCTTATGACAGAAAGTGAAGAGGAACTCAAAAGCCTCTTGAGGAAAGTGATACTGGAGAGTGAAAAAGTTGGCTTAAAGCTCAACATTCAGAAAACGAAGATCATGGCATCTGGTCCCATTACTTCATGGGAAATAGATGGGGAAATAGTGGAAACAGTGTCAGACTTTATTGTTTTGGGCTCCAAAATCACTGCAGACGGTGACTGCAGCCATGAAATTTAAAGACGCTTACTCCTTGGAAGGAAAATTATGACCAACCTAGATAGCATATTGAAAAGCAGAGACATTACTTTGCCAACAAAGTTTCATCTAATCAAGGCTATGGTTTTTCCTGTAGTCATGTATGGATGTGAGAGTTGGACTGTGAAGAAGGCTGAGCGCCGAAGAATTGATGCTTTTGAACTGTGGTGTTGGAGAAGACTCTTGAGAGTCCCTTGGACTGCAAGGAGATCCAACCAGTCCATTCTGAAGGAGATCAGCCCTGGGATTTCTTTGGAAGGAATGATGCTAAAGCTGAAACTCCAGTACTTTGGCCACCTCATGTGAAAAGTTGACTCATTGGAAAAGACTGTGATGCTGGGAGGGATTGGGGCAAGAGGAGAAGGGGTCGACAGAGGATGAGATGGCTGGATGGCATCACTGACTCGATGGACGTCAGTCTCAGTGAACTCTGGGAGTTGGTGATGGACAGAGAGGCCTGGTGTGCTGCGATTTATGGGGTCACAAAGAGTCGGACACAACTGATCGACTGATCTGATCTGATCTGATTCGAAATTTTATTACCACCAAATTGACTCTATAAATAAATACTAAAAAAGAAAATGAGTTTTGCATTCATAGTTTACTCAAAAACACATACTCATGGGAATAACAGAAACCAGCCATTAAATATAAAAGAAAAAATGAAGCATTTTTGAAAGCTTTTCTTTTCCTTTTAAAGCTTAATTTCTAATAGAGTAATATACACTTGATACATGGAACCTATTATGTGCCAGAAACTATTCTAAATAATTTGAATATCTTCTGTGATAATCCTTGAAATTAAATGCAGGTTAATGATCAGAATAGTGAGGCTGAGACTTTAGGTAATTTTCCCATGGAGAATTCAATCAATAGCAGTTACAGCCAGAATTCAGACTCAATTTTATCTGATTTAAAACCTCAAGGTTTTCCCATCACTCTCTGCTATTTCTTGAATATCAGACTTAATAATGCCAGAATATTTCAACTATAAAAGACATATATTATAAATACAAAAGAGTTTACAGCATTTTTTCTGAAATCAAGAGCCTCTGTTTATTTCAGGTAGTAAAACATCACTTCTGAAATTCAAATTAATTGTAGTTCATAACCGTGATGCTCTAAATGTCAAACAACTTTGCACAGAGGGAAAAATGAAAATAATTTTTTTAAAAATGAAAATATAGCATTTTACAACTTCTAAAGTAGTAAGAACCATTTTCCTTTCAAAACCAAATATGATTTTAAATCAGACATTGGAGTAGTTTCACTGCATCAATCTATTAAGCCTCTTTGTGTGTGTATACATGTATGTATGTGTGTATATATATATATATATATATATACACACACATACACACAAAGTATATTAAATTACTTTCTGTCAGTGTGAATTTGTTTTGGATTTACTCATGCACTCAAAACCAATTTAGTTGTACATTTGGAAAGACCAATAAAATGGTTTATTTTATCACACAATTATATAATTTAAAGAATAAATACTATTAGGGTAAAAAAATTGGCTAATATATGAAATATTACTCTAATGTCAAATAGTAAATCAGGAATCTCTCCTTTTGGGCTGCTTCACTTTGATTAACAAATTAATACATGATACTTTAACCCTGTAAGAATTTTCAGTTTATATTCACTATACTTTCACAAGTGATGGCTGAAAGAATATGTTAATTTTCTCTTTCAAATATTCTCTCTGAACAAATAACTAAATGGTTGAAAAATTGCCTAGAGAATATAAGGTCTCTTATTATAAAAGTCTTGAATGATGTATTATTATAATTTTTTTTTTTCTAATGAAAAGGGGAACTGTGTAAAAGTAATGAAATGTGACTTCCCACTCTATAGAGACTAGTTTAAATGAATGGAGCTTGTAGAGTTCTTTTATTTTTTACAGACTGAAGCATTTCAAATACACTCTCATAATTGCACTATATCATCCTCAGCTAGCTGAATGAAGGCCGGGCTAACCAATGTGATATGAAATCTTTGCCCATGACAGTTGCTGAAGGAACTCAACAGGTTCTTCACAATGTACTTTGGCTTCATTCTGCTGTCTGTGACAGTCTCCAGTCTCCAGAGGATCACTGAAATGACAAGCTTCCTTATCAGTTCATCTGAATGTTACAGCTGCTTTTCAGGGAAAGTGAAAGCCATGAATCCATCAGTCAAGGGAAATATGCTAATCCCTATTGTTTTGTGTCTATTGACAGAGAAGTGAAAAACTAAAATGTTCTATCACGAAATCATGTCCTGTGAAATATTTTCTTAAAATAAGTTAAAATCCATATGAAAACTGACTAACCTATAACAGATACAAAATGAGAAAACGTATTTTAATGAGACAAAATCTAATAAATGAATCAAAGTGAAAGTGTTAGTCACTCAGTTGTGTCTCTTAGAGACCCCATGGACTGTAGCCCACCAGGTTCCTCTGCCATGGAATTCTCCAGGCAAGAATGATGGAGTGGGTAGCCAGCCATTCCCTTTTCCAGGGGATCTGCCTGACCCAGGAATTGAACCCGGGTCTCCTGCATTACAGGCAGGTTCTTTACCATCTGAGCCACTGGGGAATGAGTACTGATTTAAAAATAATACTCTGTATTTCATTTGCAAATATATTTTTGGAAATGCATATCTTTTAATCTCACTTCCAATATACCTTACAGACATTTAAGAAAGAGGTTAGGTTAAGATTTTCAATTTGGGGTATTAATGCCTGAAGATATGTCTCAGTAGATACTTCAAAGTTTTGTTGTTATTCAGTCACTCAGTCCTGCCCAACTCTTTGTGACCTCATGGACTGCAGCACACCACATTTTCCTCTCCTTTACTATCTCCTGGAGTTTGTTCAAACTCATGTCCATTGAGTCAATAATGCACTCCAACCATCTCATCCTCTATAACACACTTCTCTTCCTGCCCTCAATCTTCCCCAGCATTGGGATATTTTGCAATGAGTCAGCTGTTTGCATCAGGTAGCCAAAATATTGGAGCTTCACCTTCAGCATCAGTCCTTCCATTGAATATTCAGGGTTGATTTCCTTTAGGATTGACTGGTTTGATCTCTTTGCTGTCCAAGGGACTCTCAAGGGTATTCTCCAGCACAATTTGAAAGTATCAATTCTTCAGCATTCAGCCTTCTTTATGGTCCAATTCTCACATCCATACATGACTACTAGAAAAAAAAAAAACATAGTTTTGACTACATAGACTATTGTCAGTAAAGTGATGTCTCTGCTTTTTAATATGCTGCCTAGGGTTCTCATAGGTTTTCTTCCAAGGAGCAAGTGTATTTTAATTTCATGGCTGCAGTCACTGTCTGCACTTATTTTGAAGCCCAAGAAAATAAAGTCTGTCACTGTTTCCATTTTTCCCCATCTATTTGGCATGAAGTGATGGGGCTGGATATCATGATCTTAGCCTTCTGAATGTTGAGTTTTAAGCCAGCTTTTTCACTCCCCTCTTTCACCTTCATCAGGAGGTTCTTTAGTTCCCCTTCACTTTCTACCATTAGGGTGGTATCATCGGCATACCTGGAAATGCCAGACCACCTTACCTGCCTCCTGAGAAACCTGTATTCAGATCAAGAAGCAACAGTTAGAACCAAATATGGAAATATGGACTGTATATTGTCCATATATATATGCGTATATATATATATGGTTATTGTATATTGTCACCCGCTTATTTAACTTGTATGCAGAGTACAACATGTGAAATGCTGGGCTGGATGAAACTCAAGCTGGAATCAAGATTGCTGGGAGAAATATCAATAACCTCAGTCTGTCCATATGACTTTATTTAGCATGATAATCTACAGGTCCTTCCATGTTGTTACAATTGGCTTTATTTCCTTCTTTTTTATCGCTGAGTAATATTCATATACATATAATTTGTGGTATGTATACAATTTATATTTATATTATGTACAAATTATACACCACACACACACACACACACACACACACACACACCCCACATATTCTTTATCCCTGATAATATGAACAGTTTCTCAAAGCAAATTTGGAAAACTCAGCAGTGGCAACAGAATTGGAAAGTCAGTTTTCATTCTATCCCAAAGAAGGGCAATGCCATGGAAAGTTCAAACTATTGCAAAATTGCACTCATTTCACATGCTGCAAGGTAATGCTCAAAATCCTTCAAGCTAGGCTTCAACAGTACATGAACTGAGAACTTCTGGAGGTACAAGCTGGGCTTACAAAAGGCAGAGGAACCAGAGATCAAAATGCCAACATCTGTTGGATTACAGAAATAACGAGAGAATTCCAGAAAAAAACATCTACTACTGCTTTATTGACTACACTAATGTCTTTGATGATGTGGATCACAACAAACTGTGGAAAATTATTAAAGAGATAGAAATACCAAACCACCTTACCTGCCTCCTGAGAAATCTGTTTGCAGGTCAAGAAGCAACAGTTAGAACTGGACATGGAACAACAGGCTGGTTCCAAATAGGGAAAGGAGTACAGCAAGGCTGTATATTGTCACTCTGTTACTTAACTTATATACAGAGTACATTATGCGAAATGCCAGGCTGGATGAAGCACAGGCTGGAATAAAGATTGCCTGGAAAAGTATCAACAACCTCAGATATGCAGATGATACCACTCTAATGGAAGAAAGTGAATAGGAACTAAAGAACCTCTTGATGAAGGTGAAATAAGAGAAGGGAAAAGCTGGCTTAAAGCTCAACATTAAAAAAACTAGGATCATGACATTTAGTCCCATCACTTCATGGCAAATAGATGGGGAAAAAGTGGAAACAGTGGCAGATTTTATTTTTTGGGGTTCCAAAATCACTGTCAACAGTGACTACAGCCATGTAATTAAGAGACACTTGCTCCTTGGAAGAAAAGCTATCACAAACCTAGAGAGCATACTAAAAAGCAGAGACATCAATCAGTTTGCCAACAAAGGTCCCTATAGCCATGGTTTTTCCAGTAGTTATGGTACTGATGTGAGAGCTGGACCATAAAAAAAGCTGAACACCAAAAAAAAAAAAAAAAGGCTCAACACCAAATTGATACTTTCAAACTGTGGTGCTGAGAGGACTCTTGAGAATCCTTGGACAGCAAGGAGATCAAAGCAGTCAATCCTAAAGGATATCAACTGGTATTATTCATTGTAAGGACTGATGCTGAAGCTGAAGGGCCATTACTCTGGCAACCTGATGCAAAAACTGACTCATATGAGAAGACCTTGACGCTGGGAAAGATTAAGGGCAGAGGATAAGAGAGGTGACAGAGGAAATGATGGTTGGATGGCATCACTGACTCAATAGACATGAGTTTGAGTAAACTCCAGGAGGTAGTGAAGGACAGGAAAGCCTGGTATGCCATAGTCCATGGGGTCTGAAAGAGTTGGAAACAACTTAGCCACTTAAAGACAACAAATGAATGGACACTTAGGCCGCTTCCATGTCCAGGCTATTGTAAATAGTGCTGCTATCAACATTAGGGTGCATGTTATCTTTTCATACTAGAGATTTTGTCTTTTCCCTATATATGCTCTGTAATGGAATTGCTGGATCATATGGTAACTCTATTTTTAAAGTTTTTCAAGGTACCCCCATATTGCTTTCCATAGCGGCTGCACTAACATACCTTGCCACCAACCATGGAGGAAGATTCTACACCCTCTAAGCCTCCAGCATTTATTATTTGTAATTTTTTTTAATGGCCATTCTGAGTGTGAGTTGATACCTCATTGTAATTTTGATTTTCATTTCTCTAATAATTAGCAATATTGAACATCTTTCCGTTGGCCTGTTGACCATCTGTATGTCTTCTTTGGAGAAATGTCTACTTCAGTCTTCTATATTTTGATTTATTTGTTTTTCTAATATTTAGCTGTATGGATTATTTGTCTATTCTGGAAATTGTATTATTTGCAAATATTTTCTCCTACACCATAATTTTCTTTTAGTTTTTTTATACGGTTTCCTCTTCTATGCAAAAACTTGTAATTTTGATTAGGTCTCATTTGCTCATTTTTGCTTTTCTTTTTTCTTGACGTTATAAACAGAGTTTTAGAAAGATAATCCTGGTAAACCAGTAAATCAGGATATTGATCTCAGAGTGAAATATATATCTATTTTTGCCATTCTTCTAATATTAATGGTTTCAAAAAAATTTTATTTTCTAACAGAGTTTCTGTGGGTCAGGGATCTGCAAATGGCTTCAATTCAATGGTTGATTGTGACTTAAGGTCTTTCATGAAGTTGCAGTCAAGGTGTCCCCTAGGGCTCTAGTCATCTGTAGGACTGATTGGTGCTGGAGGATCTACTTTCAAGTCAAATTAGTGGGTTTGTTGACAATGGATCTCTGTTCCTCACCCTGTTGATTTTCCATGATAGTTGAGCATTCTCATAACATGGGAGCTGGCTTCACCTAAAGCGTGTGAGGAGAAGGCAAAGCCGAATGTAGCCTCACAAGTCAAACACTGCCATTTCCACAATAATCTACTGGTAAAAACAGATCATCTCTGTTTAATGTGAGAGGGAGATACACAATGGTGTGGATACCAGGAGGTTGGAATAATTGGGGGGCTTCCCTTTTAGCTCAGTTGGTAAAGAATGCACCCACAATGCGGGAGACCCTGATTTGATTTCTGAGTTGGGAAGATCCGCTGGAGAAGGGATAGGCTACCCACTCCAGTTTCTTGTTCTTCCCTGGTTGTTCAGCTGGTAAAGAATCGGCTGGCAATGCGGGGTCCTGGGTTCGATCCCTTGGTTGGGAAGATTCCCTGGAGAAGGGAAAGGCTACCAACTCCAGTATTCTGGCCTGGAGAATTCCAAGGACTATACAGTGTCACAAGAGTCGGACATGACTGAGTGACTTTCACTTTTACAGTGTAGAGACTGGCTACCAGTGATGACTTCAGTTCCTTTGCTGCTGCTGCTGCTAAGTTGCTTCAGTCCTGTCCGACTCTGTGCAACCCCAGACAGCAGCCCACCAGGCTCCTCTGTCCCTGGGATTCTCCAGGCAAGAACACTGGAGTGGGTTGCCATTTCCTTCTCCAATGCATGAAAGTGAAAAGTAAAAGTGAAGTCACTCAGTCGTGTCTGACTCTTAGTGACCCCATGGACTGCAGCCTACCAGGCTCCTCCATCCATGGGATTTTCCAGGCAAGAGTACTGGAGTGGGGTGCCATTGCCTTCTGTGAAATGTTAAAGAATAATATTGATGAGAATCTAAACTAATTAGAGAAGACAATAGAATGTAAGCAATGGATATTATAAAACAATTTCATAGGTGTAATAAGCAAAATTGAAGGATATTTTGGCTCAGGAATAATGGTTGTCAAGCCATGATGAAAAGAAAGATTGAATATTACAAATTTTTGTTTTAGATGGCAAGGAAAAACACACAGCAACAAGAGAAACACCTCTGATAATAGTTGATACAGGAGAAAAATATTTTAAGCAAGTGAAGAAATTGTGAGTTCATCCATTTATTTATTCACTCACTCATTCAACAAATATTTATGCATAGTACATTATGTTCAGGAAATTGGGGTAGAAGACATAGAACTGAATAAGAGACATAGAATTGAAAAAGACAAAAAAAAAAAAAAAAAAAAAAGAATTGAAAAAGACAAATAGCCCTTGCCTTCAAGGAGCTCACATTTAATAAGGAAAGAAGTGAGCACATCTATGTTTCATAATCTATTATTTTAAGAAAAGTCTACCCATGATTCAACATCTTTTAGATAAAGCCCAATTCATCTTCTTTCTATTATAGCAGCTCTCTCAAATATATTACTTATACTTACTCTCTGTTTGCTTTCTAATCTATAGGTTTCTTTCAGTTCATTATATTCAAATATCTGTTTCCATCTACTTGATAGATTTTTTTTTTTTTTTAAACCCAGTGACTAATAGCTCCCTCTTTGGCAAAGTCAATTGTCTTACTTTACCTCTAAACAGACTTTATTTTCTTGGGCTCCAAAATCACTGTGGATGGTGACTGCAGCCATGAAATAAAAAGACACTTGCTCCTTGAAAGAAATGTTATGACAAATCTAGACAGCATATTAAAAAGCAGAGATATCACTTTGCTGATAAAGGTCAGTATAGTCAAAGTTATGGTTTTTCCAGTAGTCATGTACAGATGTGAGAGTCAGATCATAAAAAAGGCTGAGCACCAAAGGATTGATATTTTCACACTGCAGTTCTAAAAAAGACTCTTGAGAATCTGTTGGACTGCAAGGAGATCAGACTAGTTAATCCTAAAAGAAATCAACCCTAAATATTCATTGGAATGACTGATGCTGAAGTTGAAGCTACAATACAATACTTTGGCCACCTGATGTGAAGAGCTGACTGACTGAAAAAGACCCTGATGGTGGAAAAGATTGAAGGCAAAAGAAGACGAGGGCAGCAGAGGATGAGGTGGTTAGATAACATCATCAACTCAATGGACATGAATTTGAGCAAACTCTGGGAGGCAGTGAAGGATGGGAAGCCTGGGTGCTGCAGTCCCTGGGGTCACTAGGAGTCGAACATGATGTAGGAATGAACAACAACAACTATAGTTGATTTACTATGTTTACTAGTTTCTGGTGTACAGAAAAGTGATGCAGTCATATATATATATTTTTAATATTTTTCTCGATTTTGTTTTATTACAGGATTTTGACTGTAGTTCCCTGTGCTATACAGTAGGTCCTTGTTGTCTATCTATTTTATATATAGCAGTTTGTGTCTGCTAATCACAAACTCCTAATTTATCCTTCTCCCACCATGTTTCCTCTTTGGTAACCAAAAATTTGTTTAATATGTATGTGAGTTTGTTTTGTGAATAGGCTTATTTGTATCATATCTTAGAGTCCACATATATATCATATCATATGGTATTTGTTAGACTACATTTTTTGAAGTACCTATAATTAAAGCAATCATTCAGAAGGAAAATTTGTATCTGAGCATGCTTAAAGATGAAAACTGAATTTTTCAAGAATTATGCTGACTTCCTATTTCTACTTTTTTGATTAATGCTTAATATTTTATTAAATTTGTCATGTAATTGACTTTTCTCTATTAATCTGCATAAAATAATATAAAAAATCATTGTCATGAAAACCTAATTATTTAATTAATCTTTTCATAACTTTAAATATAATTTTCAATTTTACAAACTATAATAGAGCAGTGTATAAACATTTATATAGGAGAACAAAAATAAACTTCTAGGCAGCCACAGTGTGCTAATACCTTATTCTTAGGGGAGATAGTATGTGATTATCTGCCACTACTCTGGGTGATTGCTGTACTAGAATATATAGTCAAACTCATTTACCCAGTGTCCTAGGGAGAGTGGTATTCTTTCATTGTGTCTTTTTGATGGAGACTTAACTTCACATGTCTGACGCTTAGTTGAGTAACACCTGTTGGGATTTGAAAATCCTTTCACAACAGGCAGAATTTTTCTATGCATAGGCTGGGAGAACTAGGATGGGCTCAGAGTAAGAAGATTTAAGAACTGTAGGTTTGGAAAGGAATAAATTGAAGAAAGAATGTTAGTATGCATTATGACTGCTTTTTGTTCAAAATTCTAATTCAATGAAAATCAGTTTGTTCATGTTAAATGGATAAATGAGGCTATAACTAGTAGATTTAAAAGGCATTTCAAGGAAAATATTAATAACAAATTAATTAATTTAGCTTACAATTCAATCATCACTTATTTCAAAGATTAAATAATAGGATAGTATAATATTAATGCCAAATCTTATAATATTGTTTATATATTGTTGATGTACATATCTTTACTTCTGGTATGCTAGGGAATCTTAGTGATCTTGATCTCCCTTCCTTAATTTATAAAGCCAGTCTTCCTCTCTGATTTATGGAAAAGCCAAAAACTGTACCTATATTTTTTTATTTAAATCAGGGGAAAGAAACTGTCTTGCCTTTTCTTCCTATTGCATCAGTATAGATTTTCCTATTGTATATTCATTTGTACCACAATATTGTCCCTCACTTCTTTCCATTGATTATCTATATAGTAATACATTCCATCCCCCTAAACTTGACCACTCACTTCCTTTCCAGTCACTAATATGCGTAGCCTTTTCAATCTAGGGAATCTTTTGTTTCATTTATAAACCTTTCATACAGAAAATATCAATTTATATTTTATAAAATATTTCTTTCAAAAAAATAAAAAATAATTTCTAAAGAGAAATATAGTAAACTATTGCAATCATATTAAGGTTATCAGCAGGAATTATTTTGCCAGTCATATTTTTCTTCTAGCTGAACATGCCAATCAATTTCCTCATAACAACCCTTACAAATCCTGTTCTACTCATTATTATCATTCCAGTAAGATTTTGATTCAAAAAATTTTAATGATGATATTAATTGACACAAATATAGTCCAATTCACATAACAATGCTACAAATACTGGATAACATGACACAATGGGAATAATAAGAATATTTCTAGGCTTTAGGCAAAGTAAAATATGGATAGATACATGTAGAGTGTTAACTTGTTTTATAGAACATAAAGGAAATATCAGGCAGTTGTTTGCCACACAAAGATATTCATCTACGTAGCACAAAACAAGATAAAATTCATGTCTGCATACTTATATGTGTTCATCTCATCTAAAATCCAGTCACAAGCTGAACACAAAGCCAGGATATGAGCACTCACAGTCCCTGAAAGCAAACATCTACACAACAGGCAGGGTCAATGACCCAGGAATAAGCATGCATATGGCAATGAAAATTACACTGGACACCAGTCCCTTCTTTCAGTAGCAGAAGAAACACCAGGAATCTGTATGACATAAATTCTAATGGAAAAAAAAAAAAACAAACCTCTTTTAAACAATAGTCATTAAATTTATAGACTGATATTATTTTCCACCCAGGCAGAAGCAAAAGCCAGAAAATTGCCCACTAAATTAGATAATGTGCATGTACTGATGGGATTTCAAGGGTTAGCACTGATTATAATTTGAAATCTTTTTAATTCTATGGTTTAACTTAGGCTCTGGTACCAAGAGTAATGAAATGAAGTATATTTAGTTCCAAAATTGAATCTTTCAAAGAGAAGAAGAAATAGAGTGATAAGTAATAGATAACATAAAAGGTAATATGGGGATGCATTAGATGCACTCAATTAAATTTTCAAAATTTCAATTTCTGGTAATTAGATATAAGATGCTGCTGCTGCTAAGTCGCTTCAGTTGTTTCTGACTCTGTGCGACCCCATAGACAGCAGCCCACCAGGCTCCTATGTCCCTGGGATTCTCCAGGCAAGAACACTGGAGTGGGTTGCCATTTCCTTCTCCAATGCATGAAAGTGAGAAGTGAAAGTTAAGTTGCTCAGTCGTGTCCGACCCTCAGCGACCCCATGGACTGCAGCCTACCAGGCTTCTCCATCCATGGGATTTTCCAGGCAAGAGTACTGGAGTGGGATGCCATTGCCTTCTCCGAGATATAAGATAGGCAGATATTATTTTGTCATTACATATGAAATAAGGCTTTGAAGAAAAAATAAGATAAAAGGTATTATTTAATGTGTATATAGTATATATGTGTGTTGTACATATATTTTTTCAGATGCCCCCAAAATAGAAGGAAGGTATTAATTTTAAAACTATGTTGAAATTATGGCATTTGAATAAGGTCTTCAGGGAGGTGAAGAATTCCATCAGTCAAGGAAATGAGAAATAATCTGTAGGACTATGACTCTGTCATCTAGAGTAATATCTTAAAACATAAAAAGACAGTTATTCAAGCTTTCATTTATAGGAATACAGAAGAAAAGAATAACTAATTTGATAACTTATATAGTCATGATTCAAAATACTTTTTGCAAGTTGGCATACTACATAAGATTAGTGATAGAGAAATATATTCAAGCTTAATTACAGTACTGCTGATGGAAAGCTCACTATTTAATTGTATTACTGTAATACTTTGATAGAAAATTAAAGTGATCCAAAGTCTGATTCTCTGCCACTGGCTATAGATATAAATGGAGGAGTATTGGTTTTGTTTTCAAATATTTGAAAGGAATATCATGCCTAATTAGGCATGTGTTCATGTTTTATATCTTCCAAACCCTGAAAATAAAGGCACTGGCTAAAATGGTAGAAAATACAGTTTTTGCTCTCTATAACTATTTGTCAAAATCATACAGTTATAAACTTTAATCGTGAGCTTTCCACCGTCATCTGCACATAGATAATTTTCCTAGAATTTATGTTGTTAACATTATGTAAGTAATTTATAACATACACTAAATTGAACAGCTTCATGAAAAACTAAACCGCTTGGGTTTTCTTTATTTTTTGTTTCTTTTTTCTTACTAATCGCTCTCACCTAGATTAATATCTGAAACAAAACAGATCTTGATAAATATTGAATAATTTAGAAAGACGGTAACAATAACCCTGTATACGAGACAGCAAAAGAGACACTGATGTATAGAACAGTCTTATGGACTCTGTGAGAGAGGGAGAGGGTGGGAAGATTTGGGAGAATGGCATTGAAACATGTAAAATATCATGTATGAAACGAGTTGCCAGTCCAGGTTCGATGCACGATACTGGATGCTTGGGGCTGGTGCACTGGGACGACCCAGAGGGATGGAATGGGGAGGGAGGAGGGAGGAGGGTTCAGGATGGGGAACACATGTATACCTGTGGCGGATTCATTTTGATATTTGGCAAAACTAATACAATTATGTAAAGTTTAAAAATAAAATAAAATTAAAAAAAAAAGAAAAAAAAAGAATTCATGAATAAAATAAGAAATTACAATTATATTACACAATTCTTATACATTATATATTCAATTTATGCTTATAGAATAAATGTATAATATTAAAAATGTCTTCCAAATATAATCTTCTATATTTCTCTTCTGTTATATTTTATAGCCTCAAACAAATATTTCAAAAGCATATTAAATGAATAAAGCTTATATGTAAGATACTACATGAACAAAGACTGATTTCAGGTATTGAAAAATAAATACTAGGGATCTCTAGATAATAGTCAAATTAGCCTTTGGTGAATTGATTCAACTATTTAACAATAATTACTTTTATTTTCAATTTTTTTCTTATTAGGCAGTTTGAATGCGAGTAATTTCAGATATAATACATTTTAAATGAAACAAGAAAGCAGATGTTACTAATTTGAAATAGGTGATTTCAACCACAAAACAGATTGATAAAACTGTATAAATTAATATAAAAGGAGTAAAGGAAAATACTTTTAGACCTTTGTTTCACTAGGTGACAATCTCTTAAATAACCAAAGGAATTTACCACATTAAAAAAGACTTATTATGTTATGCTTAGGGCTTCCTTGGTGGTTCAGAAGGTAAATACTCTGCCTGCAATGCGAGAGACCTGGGTTCAGTCTCTGCATTGGGAAGATCCACTGGAGGAGGGCATGGCAACCCACTCCAGTATTCTTGCCTGGAGAATTCCCATGGACAGAGGAGCCTAGCAAGCTACTACAGTTCATGGGGTCACAAAGAGTAGGACGTAACTGAGTGACTAAGCACACACACGTTATGCTTTATAAAAACCACTAATTTTCACTGCTTTGTCACTCAAGTGGAAACTTTCATTAAAAACATCCAGTAGCACTGGTAACTGTAAAATTTCTTATTTATTCTTTAATTTTTCTGCTTGTCACTTTTGCAATTAAGGACTTATGAAGGCCGTTCTGATACAGTTACATTTTTCTGGCTTTCTAACCATTTATTTTCTTTTTCTCTATCTTTTCAATGATGTTGCTCTTCCCTTACTTCCCTAAGTCTTTTCTGTCATTCACTCATTTTACTAAACCTTATTGGGTGCAAATAACATACTATAAATGTATTAGACTTTGAGAATAAAAATAACTAATGTATGGTTTCTGAGTTCAGATGAGTATGAACTACAGAAAATAAAACCAGTATTTAATAGGTAGCTTGTTATGAAACACTGGATGATACAGAAATACAGGATCAGAGACTAGAATAAAGATGTCTAATTTAAGCTTTCTGACATATAAAGATAAAAATTGAGCTAGCAAAGTTAAGGAATAAATGAAAACAAATTGTCTATATGTAATTGTCAACATAAGTATTTAAGGTGACAGAGCACAAAATCATATTGTAAAGGTTACTAGAAATCATAGTGATTACTGACAGCCCCAAGCCACAGAAGGAGGAAAGTCATAAGACCTACACAGACGGGGGTAATCTGTTTTAAATAATTACACTAGCAAGAGACAGAAAAGAAGTTTACCTGCAGAAAAATTTGGTTTTGTCAGAAAAATGGAAAGATTTACTGGATGATGGTCTCAATTTGTATAGTGTACTGTAGTATGTGTGTGTGTGTGAAGAAAAAAAGATACCTGTTAAAAGTGAACTTGGTGTGAGTATGAAAAATTGGATGAGAATTGTTGCTGATCAAGACTCCTGAGAATGATTGGGAGGTAGTAGTGAATGACAACTGAAACTGGGAATAAGTACTGGTGCTTATTTAGACAACTGTATGTTTTCCTTCAGCAATGTTCAGGGGTTTAGTATTGAGGCAGAGAAATCATAAAGTTGGATTTATCTAGAGGGGTGCTTTGAAGTTGGGAATATTGCAAGTGTAGAGTATGGAGATAGGTTAGATTAATGATAGGAGTGGTCATAGGTATACTGGAAAGGACTTAAAATACTGAATGGATTGATTCAATGGGGTGGGGGGGAGAAAAATGTTGATAGTCTCATAGTAGTAAAGAACAACTTCTTGATAAACAAAAACATCTGGGATCTTTAAAGTGTTTCTCCATTCTCTAATATTACATTAGTCAGCAAGTGCTATCAGATTTTCTTTAAGATATCTCTAGCACATCTTTTGGAGAAGGCAATGGCACCCCACTCCAGTACTCTTGCTTGGCAAATCCCATGGACGGAGCAGCCTGGTAGGCTGCAGTCCATGGGGTCACGAAGAGTCGGACACGACTGAGCGACTTCACTTTCACTTTTCACTTTCATGCATTGGAGAAGGAAATGGCAACCCACTCCAGTATTCTTGCCTGGAGAATCCCAGGGACGGGGGAGCCTGGTAGGCTGCCGTCTATGGGGTTGCACAGAGTCGGACACGACTGAAGTGACTTAGCAGCAGCACATCTTTACTGTCTAGACAGTAATTTTTTATTCAATTTTTGCAAAATTGTCATGAATTTCAGGGGGCATCACTGACCACAGAACCTTTCTACTCAATACAACCCTGGGTCTACTTCCATTTCAGTGACAAATTCACGATCAGCATGTATAATAAAATCCTAGGCTGCCACTGACCTTATCAAAACAGATCTCTATTCAAATATTATTATAACTTTTTTTCTAAACTCAATGGAAGATTTGAACCACATTTCCTTTAATGATAATACCTTCACCTGGGCACTGTGATCACATTTTACTGAACATTAAGGATATTCTTCTATTATGTGCTGATAACTTCATCACAAAACACTTTTTATACTCTGAAGCTCTGCTTCTATATTACATGTTAACAGGTATTTTTTTCTTAAAAATATGTCACTCCAAATCTAACTGCATTAGGCTTAATGATTTCAATTGCAGCCATAATTTCCCAGTATATTTTATACTATGTACCACAGTGCCTCAATGTGTTTCATAGCAAGTGTCTAATCTGCCCTTGCTCTGCTCACTCTATGAAGTGAAGTGAACTTGCTTAATCATGTCTGACTCTTTGTGACCCCATGGACTGTAGCCTGCCAGGTTCCTTCATCCATGGAATTTTCCAGTCAAAGATACTGGAGTCAGTTGCCATTTCCTTCTCCAGGGTATCATCCCAACCCAGGGATTGAACCAGGTCTGCCGCACTGCAGGCAGACTCTTTACTGTCTAAGCCACCAGGCAAGTCCCCAAGCTCATTCTGTAGTAACCAACAAATATTTAAATGTAGTGTTACCATGTTTTCCACGCCTACACAAGGAAGTGAAATGCACTTGAACAAACATGCTTTTTAGAGGGCTAGCTGGCTCCTTATTAACCGGGCTTCTTTGTGAGGCCAGTATAAATCAAGGGTCCTTGTGACACACATAAGTGCTTTAGAAGTCAGAATTGATGACTAGAGCAGGTTTCGATTTCTCAATTATCCTGTGGTAAATCTTTATTTAGGCTTAAAACATTTTTTCCACAAGCCTGAACATCATTTCAGTAAGGAAAAAGGATATTAACTATAGTTGCCATTAAACTACCTTTATGCTGGGCTTCCCTGGTGGCTCAGAAGTTAAAGCGTCTGCCTCCAATGAGGGACTCCCGGGTTCGATCCCTGGGTCAGGAAGATCCCCTGGAGAAGGAAATGGCAACCCACTCCAATACTATTGCTTGGAAAATCACATGGACAGAGGAGCATGGTAGGCTACAGTCCATGGGGTCACAAAGAGTCAGATATGACTGAGTGACTTCACTTTCACTTTCATGCTAAGTTATTAATATTTCTTGGATCCATTTTATAAAAAAAAAATTACTTTGCTGATACACACATATTGTAACATGGCAAACCTTGATGACCTGTCAGAAATGACCAAAGTTTGTGTTACACAAGGACTGGAGTCTGGAAAATATTATAACTGTTGAAAATTCCCTGGATTGAATCTTGTTCCAGCTATCTTAAGTAACCAATTTATAGCATTGAGAGAACTCTTCAGTTCTCTGGTTCTATTTCTCTAATTGAAGAATAAATTAATTATAACATTAGATTTGAGATAATCATAAGGCTTTTATCATTCAATTTGTTAATATGGTGTATCACATTGATTTATTTGTGAATATTGAATCCTTGCATCCTTGGGATAAAGCCCACTTGGTCATGATGTATGATCTTTTTAATATGTTATTGGATTCTGTTTGCTAGAATTTTGTTGAGGATTTTTGCATCTATTTTCACCTGTGATACTGGCTTGTAGTTTTCTTTTTTTGTGGCATCTTTGCCTGGTTTTGGTATTAGGGTGATGGTGGCCTCATAGAATGAGTGTGGGAATTTACCTTCCTCTGCAATATTCTGGAAGAGTTTGAGTAGGATAGGTGTTACCTCTTCTCTAAATTTTTGGTAGAATTCACCTGTGAAGCCATCTGGTCCTTTGATTTTGTTTGTTGGAAGATTTTTGATTACTGTTTTGACTTCCATGCTTGTGATAGGTCTGTTAAGATGTTCTATTTCTTTCTGGTTCAGTGTTGGAAGCTTATACTTTTCTAAGAATTTTTCCATTTTTTCCAAGTTGTCCATTTAATTGGCATACAATTGCTCATAGTAATCTCTTATGATCTTTTGTATTTCTGTGTTGTCTGTTGTGGTTTCTCCACTTTCATTTCTAATTTTACTGATTTGATTCTTCTCCCTTTTTTCCTTGATGAATCTGGCTAACGGTCTGTCTGTTCTATTTATCTTCTCAAAGAACCAGCTTTTAGTTTTGTTGATTTTTACTATACTCTGCTTCATTTATTTTCCATTTATTTCTGCTCTGGTTTTAATGTTTCTTTCCTTCTACTAACTTTGGGGTTCTTTTTCTTTTTTACAAGTTGCTTTAGTTGTAAAGTTAGGATGTTTATTTGACGTTTCTCTTGATTGAGGTAGGGCTTGTATTGCTATGAACCTCCGTCTTAGCACTGCTTGTACTGAATCCCATAGGTTTTGGGTTGTTGTGTTTTCATTTGTTTCTATGCATATTTTGATTTCCTTTTTGATATTTTCTGTGATCTGTCAGTTATTCAGAAGCGTATTGTTTAGCCTCCATGTTTTTTTTGTTTTTTTCTTTTTTTTTTTTTGGATAGGTTTTTTTTCTCCTGTAGTTGACATCTAATTTTACCACATTGTGATCAGAAAAGATGCTTGAAATGATTTCAAATTTTTTAAATTTACCAAGGCTAGATTTATGGCCAAGGATGTGATCTGCTCTAGAGCATGTTCCATGTGCACTTGAGAAAAAGGTGAAATCCATTGTCTTTGGGTGAAATGCCCTGTAGATATCAATTAGGTCACACCGGTCTCTTCTATCATTTAAAGCTTATATTTCCTTGCTAATTTTCTGTTTGGTTGATCTATCCATAGGTGTGAGTGGGGTATTAAATTCCCCCACTATTATTCTGTTACTGTTTATTTCCCCTTTCATACTTGTTAGCATTTGCCTTATGTATTGAGATATTCCTATGTTGGGTGCATATATATTTATAATTGTTATATTTTCTTTTTGAATTGATCCTTTGATCATTATGTAGTATCTTTCTTTGTCTTTTATCACAGTCTTTATTTCAAAGTCTATTTTATCTTATATGAGTATTACTACTCCTGTTTTCTCTTGGTCCCCATTTGCATGAAATATCTTTTTCCAGCCCTTCACTTTCAGTCTGTATGTGTCCCTAGGTTTGAGGTGGGTCTGGTCAGAATGGCTGCCATCAAAAACTCTACAAACAAAAAATGCTGGAAAGGGAGTGGAGAAAAGGGAACCCTTTTATACTGATGGTGGGAATGCAAACTAGCATAGCCATTATAGAAATCAGTGTGGAGATTCCTTAAAAAACTGGAAATAGAACTGCCATATGACCCAGTAGTCCCACTGCTGGGCATACATACCAAGAAAACCAGAATTGAAAAAGACACATGTACCCCAACATTCATTGCAGCACTGTTTACAATAGCTAGGACATGGAAGTAACCTAGATGTCCATCAGCAGATAAATGGATAAGGAAGTTGTGGTACATATACACAATGGAATATTACTCAGATACAAAAAAGAACACATCTGAGTCATTTCTAATGAGGTGGATGAAACTGCAGCCTATTATATAGAGTGAAGTAAGTTAGAAAGAGAAACACCAATACAGTATACTAACAGATACATGTGGAATTTAGAAAGACAGTAATAACCAACCTATATGCAAGACAGCAAAAGAGACACAGATGTAAAGAACAGACTTTTGGACTATGTGGGAGAAGGTGAGGGTGGGACGATTTGAGAGAATAGCATTGAAACATGTATATTACTATATGTAAAATAGATGACCAGTGCAAGTTCAATGCATGAAGCAGGGAACACAAAGCTGGTGCTTTGGGACAACCCAAAGGGATGGGGTGGAGAGGGAGGTGTGTGAGGGTTTCAGGATGGGGTGACACATGTACACCTGTGGCCGATACATGTCAATGTATGGCAAAAACTACCACAGTATTGTAAAGTAATTAGCCTCCAATTAAAATAAACAAATTAATTTTTTTTAATGTAGAACTGAATACAATTCCTGCTCTGAACTTCTATCATGTCAATATTTCACAACTGTTAGACTAGTAATTATTCAGATGATAGAGAGCAATAACAGATCGCAGTTAGAAATTATTCATTGAGTTTTCATACAAGGCATACTTTTGTCTGCACTTCAGGTCCTAGAGGATGAGGATCAAAAGGAATTCATGTTCTCTTCATCATACTCATGTTCAGTCATGTCCACCTCTTTGCCACCCCATGGACGATAGCCTGCCAGGCTCCTCTGTCCATGTAATTTTCCAGGCAACAGTACTGGAGCAGGTTGCCATTTCCTACTTCAGGGGATCTTCCCAATCCAGGGATTGAACCCTCACTTGTTTTATCTCCTGCACTGGCAGATGGGTTCTTTACCACTAGCACCACCATTCTCCCCTTAGGCTCCATTCAACACTGTGCAATCTAGAGTGGATAATAGTGGACCTTCTGAAAAGCATATGTTACAGGCAGTGTCAGCTCAGTTCAGTTGCTCAGTTGTGTCCAACTCTTTGCAACTCCATGAATTGCAGCACGCCAGGCCTCCCTGTCCATCACCAACTCCCAGAGTTCACTCAAACTCATGTCCATCGAGTCAGTGATGCCATCCAACCATCTCATCCTCTGTCATCCCCTTCTCCTCCTGCCCCCAATCCCTCCCAGCATCAGGGTCTTTTCCAATGAGTCAACTCTTCGCATGAGATGGCCAAAGTACTGGAGTTTCAGCTTTAGCATCTTTCCTTCCAAAGAAATCCCAGGGCTGATCTCCTTCAGAATGGACTGGTTGGATCTCCTTGCAGTCCAAGGGACTCTCAAGAGTCTTCTCCAACACCACAGTTCAAAAGCATCAATTCTTCAGCACTCAGCTTTCTTCACAGTCCGACTCTCACATCCATACATGACTACTGGAAAAACCATAGCCTTGACTAGATGGATCTTTGTAGGCAAAGTAACGTCTCTGTTTTTGAATATGCTCTCTAGGTTGGTCATAACTTTCCTTCCAAGGACTATGCGTCTTTTAATTTCATGGCTGCAGTCACCATCTGCAGTGATTTTGGAGCCCAAAAAAATAAAGTCTGACACTGTTTCCACTGTTTCCCCATCACAAAATTATAACTAGTATCAAATATAGATTACTTAACACGGTTATCACCCAATGGCTTTCAAAACAGTAATAACAAGACAGATCATGATAATTCAGAAGTCTCATCTCACCTATGATCTTCCAAATTAATTTCATTTGCAAGGTATATTGCTGTTTTGGGGTATCAATACAATGGAATCATTTAATAAAGTATCTTTCATAGTAAAACAACTGTTTAAAGCAAGACTAATAGCCAGGACATGGAAGCAACCTAGATGTCCATCGGCAGACGAATAGATAAGAAAGCTGTGATACATATACACAATGGAATATTACTCAGCCATTAAAAAGAATAAATTTGAATCAGTTCTAATGAGGTGAATGAAACCGGAGACTATTATACAGAGTGAAGTAAGTCAGAAAGAAAAACACCAATACAGTATATTAACACATATATTTGGAATTTAGAAAGATGGTAATGATGACCCTATATGCAAGACAGCAAAAAAAACATAGATGTATAGAACAGTCTTTTGGACTCTGTGGGAGAAGGCGAGGGTGGGATGATTTGAAAAAAATAGCATTGACTCATGTATATTATCATATGTGAAACAGATCGCCAGTCCAGGTTCAATGCATGAGACAGAGTGCTCAGGGCTGGTGCACTGGGATCACCCTGAGGGATGGGATAGGGAGGGAGGTGGGAGGGGGATTCAGGATGGGGAACAAATGTACACCCATGGCTGATTCATGTCAATGTATGGCCAAAAACCACTATAATAAAGTAAT
Source organism: Bubalus kerabau (assembly GCF_029407905.1). Taxonomy (NCBI): domain Eukaryota; kingdom Metazoa; phylum Chordata; class Mammalia; order Artiodactyla; family Bovidae; genus Bubalus; species Bubalus kerabau. Next base: position 255,370,223 of record NC_073624.1, read on the forward strand.
TAGCCTCCAATTAAAATAAATAAATTAAAAATAAATAAATAAAAGAAAAAAGAAAAACAACCATGCTTAAGACAAAAAAATAGACTAAAGGCCTCAAATGGAGTCACTTATGCAAAGCCCCAGCCACCAAACTGAGTCCTGACCTAAAAAGAATTTCATCTCTCTCCAAAACAAATCAGTCAATCAGGAATCACCATATCAGCACCAGTTAGGTATTCTGATAGACCCCTGACTTTCCCTTAAAGAAAGTTATCTTGAAATAACAACCCTTCTTTTTTGTCAAACAACTTCTTTGTTTATATTCCTTTCTGACTATAGAAGTCTTTATATATAGCTCCTCAGAACTACTTTACCTGATAGACTGGATAATGCCCAACTCATGAATCATTGAATAAACCCAATAACATCTTTAAAACTTACTCAGTTGAATTTGTATTTTTAATACACCAAAACATGAAAAATGGAAAAGTAATTCATTAGAAATATATTTTATTATTTCTATATAAGCATATTTGTTTTGTTAGAGTCATATTCAAAAGTTATGAAGATAAACCAAAATGGAAAAAGCTAACACTTAGATTCTATATTTTATTTAATTAAAAAAAACTTCCTAAAATATATATAACTTAACAATATTTAATTTTTTTAATTTTAAAAATTTAAACTGAACTTAACTGAAAAATTGTTTTGCTTGCCTATACTTCTAGACCTATATGTATATATGTCTAGGCTTTTGTGATATTTCATGTTCCAAGGGATGTTGTCAACAATACTTAAGTATGTATTGCAAAAATCCATGTGGGTGAAATAAATGATGCTATTTTACAGACATTATACAAATTTGTTGTTTCACTTCCATGCTTTCAGTCTATCTTTTTTTTTTTTCCAGGACCAGTTCAAAATTTTACTTTTCAAGACTATGTGAAATTATTATTTTAATTTTTGAAATATTCTGAGACTGAGATTCCTTCACAGCAGCAAATAAATCATAAAGATAGCAAAGGAGACTACTGCTTCTTACCTAGGTCAAATCACTAAAATGATCACAGCCAGAGATAAATTCTGCCATTTTCTAGTTTGGAGTCTAATTTATTCAATGACCCCCAGTCATAAATAATAGGTAGGAAAGCAATCTCCGTTTACTTAAGCAAGAGGAACGGTGATCTTCTCCTCAAAAAGCTCCCAGGCTATAAGATTCAGAAAGACCACAGTCCTTTACAAAAGTAAAGAAACTTTTTAGTCATTTTTCCATATTCTATCCACTGCTCAAGCTTCTCCCAAATAACTTTCCCATATACTGAGGGTGAAGTCTTTAATCCCTCTGGTTTGTTTTAAAATTCTAAGTTCCAGCTGAAGACCTCTTTTAAGTTTAAGCCTTGTCTACTGGCTCTTCAAGTGGCTTCTGGATACTGACACCAGCAAATTACTCCCAGGGTATATGAAACTTTAAAAGACTGCTTATTACATGGGTTTGCGGATTCAACTTAGATATTGGTCTCTCTGTTTCTTGCTGAATTTCTTGAGAAATTAAATACAACTTTATTTATTCATCCGTTATTTCTGTTTGCAAAGCTAAATTTTCAAAATACCTAATCTGCCATATTGCTTGACATAGAAGTGTTCACTAGCCTTTACCTCTTATATCCCATTTTTATTCTCCAACTCCTTTGGGCAAAGCCCAAGGAAGATCTCCTGACACCACAGTGAATGACTAGCCTCTATCAAATTTCACAATAATAACAACAACAACTAAAGCAGTAGCCAATCCACCATTTTTGTTATTTGGCTCCCTCATTCACTCTAGCTTTTAAAGATACTTCTGTACTATACTTTTATCGAAGTATGAGACATTTCACAAAGTATGAGACATTTCACAAAGTATGAGACATTTCACAAAGTATGAGACACAAAGTAATGCCCTGTAAATGTATCTATGTCCTGACAATGATATAGCAAGCATACTCTAAAATGTCTGATTAAAACAAAATCTTCCTTGTATTCTTATTGTTATAAAATACATGGCAGTGACTAGTATCAGATACAATCTATGATTAAGAGAGGATAAGAAAGGGAAATGGTGGTGTGGTTGGGTATATCCAAAGTTAGAATATATAAACTAGGAATTTCAAAGTAGAGAAAATCTGAATACTAATTAAAATTGCTCTCACTATTTACAGTGCAGACATATATACACAAACACACACACACTCTCCATACTACTGTTCATATATCCTGTTTAAATGTACAGAACTGTTATTTTCTCACTCTCAATTTCTTTTCTTTACTACACAAAAAGCTGTTTATTTCTCCCACTGCAGGTCTTTTTATATGGTGTCCCTCTGCATAAAATGAATTTCCTATTCACCTGAATCCCCTAATTTCTTATATAACTATCTTGCCTCCATTTTTCATTCTTTAAATTAAATACCAGCTCCTTGGAAAAGCCTTACTTGGCTACCAATATAGACACTTGCCTTTATTATTCACACTTTCTTCATACTACTGTTTTCTTCATAATATTTAGGAAATACAGCATCGTGCTTTTGTTGCTTCACCTCTAATTAACTGATTTATCTGTTTAACTGTTTATTTTGTGTTACTAATATCAGGTTATAAACTCTTGTCAGAGTTTGTTCACTAATAATATACTCAGCACTCAACAGGGAATCTACTCATCTAGTAAGCTCTGAATATCATTAACTGAATAAACAAAAAAGTTAATCTAATTTTATATGGTATGCTATATTATTCATCAGAGATGTGAACTAAACTCTTTCATTTATAGAATGAATAACAGTATGACTCATTGTAACATCCTTCATTCAAAAAAATCCCCAGTTGTTTGTAAGAACTTTTTACCATCTACTTTCAGAGGATTACTCACCACTGATTATTTGGAAGCAAAATATCAAACATCTATGACTTGTCCTTGATCTGTTCAGTGTGGTTTCCTTGTCCTTAGTTCACTCTTTAGGCTTCATGCAGAGAACAGAGGAGAGACGAAAACAAAATACATTTCACAATGCCATAAACAAGTTTGTAAAATCATATGTTTACATATCTACTCAATTTTATAAAAAATCAAAAAGCTTCATCTTACTGAATTTTACAAATACAATAAGGAATTCTGTGAAATTTTTAACTGATTTATTTTTTCTCGATAGATTTTCTTTGTCTTGTCGGTTTTGAAAATCTGTTGTGCCTTTAGGAAAAGGGAATTTAACATTATTTTGTGGGTCATTTAGTGGATACATTTAATCAAATGGCTCATATTGTTTCTGAATTCTGATAATTTGTTACTAATATTTCCTTATTTTTTTTCTGATTGTTGAACCCACTTGGATTGATATTTAATATCTATGAATTTTTTGTGATACTTTTCATATTTTTTTTTGCCCTTGATTCAGGAAAATTTTCTCAATGTTAGCCTAAAAAACTTTAAAACTTAAAAGACTCAGCCTTATGATTTTAGACTTACAGAGTTGCAAAATCATTACAGACAGTTCTATTGTATCCTCTAAATTTGCTTTTGTGAATATTTATCTTACATAATATAGGACAATTATCAAAACTAAGAAATTAACTTTGGTACAGTACTATTAATGAAACTAAGAAACTAACTTTGTGTAATACTATTAATAAAACTAGGAAAATAACTCTAGTTCAAACTGTTAAACAGCAGAATTTGTACACAGTCCCTCCACCCCCAACAACCAATTAATAGACTTTCAGAACTGAGTGACTTTCACTTTCCTGTTCCAGGATCCAATCTAGAATATCACCTTGCATTTAGTTGTTATATCACTTATCTGTGAAAATTTGCTGGTCTTTTCATGTATTTCAAGACCTCGAAGAGTAATGGCCAGTTTATTTTTGCAATGGCCTCATTTTTAGTTTGTCTAGTATTTTCTCAAGAGTATACTGAGGTAATACATTTTGGGGAAAGGGTACCATAGAAGTGATGGCTCTCGTTGCACCATATTAGGGTATAACTTATGATGACAAGTATTACTCATGTTACTTTACCTTGATGAAGCATGTTATCTGCGAGGATTCTACCTTATAAAGCCGATATTATTCCTTTTTTAATTACTAAATAATTGGGGGGAAATATTTTTGACAATACAAATATACCAGTTCTCCTTAAATATTCACTGATTTTACCACCCACTGAGGATCTTACCTGTAATAATCATTACTATAGTGTTCTAATGATGATTTTCTCTATATCTCATTCCTTCTACATTTATTTTTATATAAGGAAGAGATGTGGTTTCTCCCCATTTATTTGTTCAGTTATTTATTTATACATTTGGAACCCATGTTTATTTATTTTATTTGGAGGTTATAATTCTATTCTATCATTCATTGTTTTGTTACTCAAGTTATTCCAGCAGCATTGTCCAGTGGGAGCTCTCTCAGGTTGGCTCCTGTGCTCTTTTAACATTCCCCTGTCTATTTTTCATAAAATTTATTCATCTGATACTGCTAGATGCTCTAGGCCCATCTCCTATTTTTCTTCCCACAGCCCTAAAATCAATATTTTCATGAAGGACCCCTGAATTTTTCTATTGAAAAATTATATTTAGAGACCAAGATCTGGACATAAGGTGTACTTATTGTTATTGCTTCTATTTCCTCTTAGTGAAAAGATCTAAGCATAGTATTTACCAATTCCTGCATACATACACATCTATAATTATGTATGCATGTTTGTTTGTAATCTGTCATCTACTTGCCTGTCACTTATCATCTATATGTCTATGCTGATACTCCAATCCAGCACCACAGGGCTTATTCTAATTTTCCCCAGTTAGTTATTTATAAACTTTCCCCCCAGAAGTCAAAATCTGGCTTTCATTGTGTACAAAGAATTTACTTATTTGTTTAACCCTCTTATAACAATAAAGTAGCTTTAGATTTGTTAAGGGAGAAACAAATCCAAGAGAGAAACACATTTACCAACATATCCAAGGGAGAAACACATTTACCAGAGTGTTTACATTTCTTTATACATTCACTCTTATAATATCCAATCAAAACACTACTTTCCAAAATTCTTAAAGATCAGATTCTCTTTTCTTCCATCCCCTTCAGTACATTTTTTTATCTCAATGATAGTTGCTATTTTGTTACACTCCATCTATCTCACCATTCTGATTTTTTAATTTAAAAGTATATATAAAAATCAGTCAGTCATGTATGGCCCCACAGGTTTTGACAAATTCACAGAACAGTTTATTCATCACTACAGTTTCACAAAGAACAGTTCAATCCCCAAAACAGGCTCTTTATATTCAGCCTCTGCTTCTCAAAACCCAATGCATGGCACCAACTGATTCAATTGATCTAATTTTCCATCCTTACAGTATTATATTTAGAAACCAAGATCTGGACATTAGTTGTATTTATTATTGCTTCTATCTGATCTGATTGCTTCAAAAAGCATAGATTGATGGAATCATGGAAAGTACAGTATCTGGCATCTAACTGCATTTACTTAGCCAGTTATATTAGAGATTTTGGAACCATCTATTTGCAAGGACATAGAAAAGTTTGTTCATCCATTCACTGGTTAGAAAATATTTGCTTTGTTTTCAATATTTGATGACTGTGAATAAAGCTGTTATAAATATTCACAGTGTGTGTGTGAACATACATTTTCATTTCTATTGGAGTAATACTGTTGGTTCATATGGCAAGAAGAATTACATTTGATTTTATAAAATACAGCCAAATGCTTTCTAATATGGCTGTATAGTTTTGCATTTCTAATAGAAATATATGAAACTTCTAGTGCATTACATTATTGATATAACTTGGTATTGACACTACTGTTATTGTTACTTTGCTTGTTTTGGCATTTTGATAGCTGTATAATTTACTTTACTGAAGTTTTAATTTGCAACTCCCTAATGATTAACAGGAGAAGGCAATAGCAACCCACTTCAGTACTCTTGCCTGGAAAATCCCATGGGCAGAGGAGCCTGGTAGGCTGCAGTCCATGGGGTCGCTAAGAGTCAGACACAACTGAGCTACTTCACTTTCACTTTTCACTTTCATGCATTGAAGAAGGAAATGGCAACCCACAACAGTGTTCTTGCCTGAAGAATCCCAGGGACAGGGGAGCCTGGTGGGCTGCCGTCTATTGGGTCGCACGGAGTCGGACACAACTGAAGCAACTTAGCAGCACCAGCAATGATTAATAATGTTGAGTTTCTTATAATATGCTTATTTGCCACAATTCCATCTTCTCTGGCAATAACCACTGGTGATACCTATCTTCAGGTCTTTCTAGCATATTTTGTTGGTTTTATTGAGTTTTGAGATTTAGATTTGTTTTTATATTTTGAAAGCAAGTCCTGAGATGGAAATTTTATTTGTAAATATTTTCTTTGACTGTATCTCTCTCAATTCACTTAATGGTATCATTGGCAGAAAAGTAATTTTAATATAAAAAATTTCAATTTATCTTTATAAAAAGTTCAGTTCATATTTTATCTTCTTTAATAGATTATACTTTTGCTGTTTGATCTAATATCTCTTTGCCTAAATCACAGGTAGATTTTCTCCTAAAATTTTTTTCTAAAAAGAACATTTTTATTTATATTATAGTTTTATATTTTTCACTTAGAGCTACAAATAGTTTTGCATTATTAAAATGTCCTGAAGAAGGAGGCTGAGCGCGGTCACTGCCTGTATGGCTTCCAGATTACTCACTCCCTGCTGTTGAGGGGCCAGAGAAGACAATGGCACCCCACTCCAGTACTCTTGCCTGGAAAATCCCATGGACAGAGGAGCCTGGTAGGCTGCAGTCCATAGGATCGCTGAGGGCCAGACACGACTGAGCGACTTCACTTTCACTTTTCACTTTCATGCATTGGAGAAGGAAATGGCAACCCACTCCAGTGTTCTTGCCTGGAGAATCCCAGGGATGGCGGAGCCTGGTGGGCTGCCGTCTATGGGGTCACACAGAGTCGGACACGACTGAAGTGACTTAGCAGCAGCAGCAGCCGTGGAGGCACTGGATGCATCTGGGATGGTACTCTTCTCACCAGCAAGATCAAGTACTACCCAGATAGGAACATGAATATTTTTCGCACGGCACCCTTGCTTGAGGTGTTGGACAGGAGAGTGGAGCCCTACACCACCACCTACTCAATCCACCAGCCAGTAGAAAACACAAAGGAGACCTATTGTATTGATAATGATTCTCTCCATTACATCTGATTCAGAACCATAAAGTTGACCTGGCCCACCTACCATGACCTGAACCATGTGGCATTGCTCACCATAAGTGGGGTCATTACCTGCCTGTCCTTCCTTGAACAACTCAATGCTGACCTGCCCAAGCCAGCATGAACATGGTCCCCTTTCCCTACCTGCACTTCTTCATGCCTGCTTTGCTTTGCTAAGCAGCCAGGGCAGGCAGCAGTACCGGGCCCTGACAATGTTGGAGCTCACCAAGCCGATGGCAGACACCAAGCATGTGATGTCACCTGTGACCTCTGCCATGGTTGCTATCTGACTGTGGCCATCGTTTTCAGAAACCACATGTCCATGAAGCAGGTGGACGAGCAGACCCTTAACTTTCAAAACAAGAACAGCAGCCATTTTGTTAGGCAGACGATCAATATTATGAAAACAGCTGTCTGTGACATTCTGTCCGTGGGGGCCTAAAAATGTCCGCCATCTTCACTGGCAACAGCACAATACATAATATTTCTTATAATAGTCCAGTCAGATGGTGGGAGTTTACCACACAGGACAAGGACGAAGCCAGAGGAGAGCAGCCAGGAGGCCCTCTCTCCCCAGGGCTTGGCCTGAGGCAGCTCCTGTGACTACCTAGCGACTGAACGACATCCGCCAGGCCTTTTTTAGCAAGGGGCTCTGAGTGGACACAGGTGAGCCCAATAAGCCCCGGGCCCTCCGAGCAGTGGATACCACAGCCCCACCTGGCCTGGGGAGGGCTGACAAGGAGGAGAGAAGTGCACTTAGGAGCAGGAAGCTGCTGACTAAAGTGCCCCTGAAGGCCTGCTGGGTGAGAAAAGGTAGCGTCTTCAGCACCGGCGTCTCCAAGCAAGACGTGGAACTGGGCCCAGAGATGACTTCCAGTGGTTCGGAGCAAGACCTCCCATTAAGCCCTACAACTCCTCCACCCCCAGTATCCTCCACAAAAGCGGACTCCTGCTGGTCCTGCTCAAGGCCTGCACCCAGCACCAGCTGATTTTTCTGTCGTTGAGGTTTAGAGGGTTGCAGATATGCCTTACCTTCAAGCGCTCCTTCTGGAACTTTTGTTGTTGTTAATTTCCTCTTCAGGCCCCAGCAGCATCCAGCACAGGACCAACATGACACCTTCTGCCTGGGATATCCAGTCAAGGCTCTGCAGTTACCAATGAACTACATCCAACTGGTCAAGCGGGCCTGGTCTCGGGTCTGCCATGGGCCGCTCACTGGGGAACAACCTGGACTGCCAGAACGGGAAAGAGGCAGGTTAAAAAAAAAAAAAAAAAATCCGCGATGCGCACATGCGCACCACATCCTTCAGTCCACGTGCTCTGCAGACCCGCTGCTGAGGAGGCCAGTGGCGCTATGCCGTGTACCTCACCACAGACAGTGTGTTCCTGAACCACAGCCTGGACGCCTCACACCTAGTGAGTTCCTCTAGACAGAGGAAGGTGTGGCCGACCACCACCTCACCCCAGGCCATCTCGATGTGTCGTGAAGGAGCTCTTCGCCAAGCTGATATTCGCTTCAAGGTGGCCTACACAGAGCCCAGCAAGGAGGCATTCAGCTGCCACCAAGACATGAAAAAAGTGGGTGGAGATTGGGTGTACGGGCTCTAATGTCCCAAGATACTCCTGTCTCTGGGACTCCCCGAAAACTTATTGGTTGTTGCCTGGGGCCTCTCACTGGAGCACCTGAATATGACTAACTCTGGCATCAATAATATCTGGGAACTAAGCCCAGGATGAACCTGCAGATCAGATCAGATCAGATCAGTTGATCAGTCGTGTCCTACTCTCTGCCACCCCATAAATCGCAGCACGCCAGGCTTCCCTGTCCATCATCAACTCCGGGAGTTCACTGAGACTCACGTCCAACGATTCAGTGATGCCGTCCAGCCATCTCTCCCCTTCTCCTCCTGCCTGCAATCCCTCCCAGCATCAGCGTCTTTTCCAATGAGTCAACTCTTCACATGAGGTGGCCAAAGTACTGGAGTTTCAGCTTTAGCATCATTCCTTCCAAAGAAATCCCAGGGCTGATCTCCTTCAGAATGGACTGGTTGGATCTCCTTGCAGTCCAAGGGACTCTCAAGAGTCTTCTCCAACACCACAGTTCAAAAGCACCAATTCTTCAGCGCTCAGCCTTCTTCACAGTCCAACTCTCACATCCATACATGACCACAGGAAAAACCATAGCCTTGACTAGACGGACCTTCGTTGGCAAAGTCATGTCTCTGCTTTTGAATATGCTAACTAGGTTGGTCAAAACTTTTCTTCCAAGGAGTAAGTGTCTTTTAATTTCATGGCTGCAGTCACCATCTGCAGTGATTTTGGAGCCCAGAAAAATAAAGTCTGACACCTTTTCCACCTTTCCCCATCTATTTCCCATGAAGTGATGGGACCAGATGCCATGATCTTCATTTTCTGAATGTTGAGCTTTAAGCCAACTTTTTCACTCTCCAGTTTCACTTTCATCAAGAGGCTTCTTAGTTCCTCTTCACTTTCTGCCATAAGGGTGGTGTCATCTGCATATCTGAGGCTATTGATATTTCTCCCGGCAATCTTGATTCCAGCTTGTGTTTTTTCCAGTCCAGCATTTCTCATGATGTACACTGCATATAAGTTAAATAAACAGGGTGACAATATACAGCCTTGATGTACTCCTTTTCCTATTTGGAACCAGTCTGTTGTTCCATGTCCAGTTTTAACTGTTGCTTCCTGACCTGCATACAAATTTCTCAAGAGGCAGATCAGGTGGTCTGGTTTTCCCATCTCTTGAAGAATTTTCCACAGTTTATTGTGATCCACACAGTCAAAGGCTTTGGCATAGTCAATAAAGCAGAAATAGATGTTTTTCTGGAACTTTCTTGCCTTTTCCATGATCCAGTAGATGTTCGCAATTTGATCTCTGGTTCCTCTGCCTTTTCTAAAACCAGCTTGAACATCAGGAGGTTCACGGTTCACATATTGCTGAAGCCTGGCTTGGAGAATTTTGAGCATGACTTTGCTAGCGTGTGAGATGAGTGCAATTGTGCGGTAGTTTGAGCATTCTTTGGCATTGCCTTTCTTTTGGATTGGAATGAAAACTGTCCTTTTCCAGTCCTGTAGCCACTGCTGAGTTTTCCAAATTTGCTGGCATATTGAGTGCAGCACTTTCAAAGCATCATCTTTCAGGATTTGGAATAACTCAACTGGAATTCTATCACCTCCACTAGCTTTGTTTATAGTGATGCTTTCTAAAGGCCCACTTGACTTCACATTCAGGATGTCTGGCTCTAGGTCAGTGATCACACCATCGTGATTATCTAGGTCATGAAGATCTTTTTTGTACAGTTCTTCTGTGTATTCTTGCCATCTCTTCTTAATATCTTCTGCTTCTGTTAGGTCCATACCATTTCTGTCCTTTATCGAGCCCATCGGAAACTAAAATATATAGCCCCTATTTCAAACATCTTATGAGGTTTCTCTTGAAATGTACTTCTATAGAACCTTTTACTTCACCAAGAGATTTTATAATCAACTTATGTTTTCATCTTCTCTGTAAGAGTAGTCACTGAAGGGATAAATAGTATCCTCTGGGTATCATTTGAGTAAAACAGAGTTTTAAGTAAAGCTCTTAAAAATCTGAGAGTCTATAAAGGCCTATTACCCTAGTCAAATAAAGGCAATAAGCATAACAACGGTGGAAGCAACAACAACAATAAGCAAACCATTATAGGTTTAAAATTTTACTTTTAAAGATATTGAAAGCTGAAGAACAGCAGAACAGAATAAGAGTCTAGTATTTCAATCTGAATTTGTTTTAGGAAGTTAAATTACATTCAAAACACTTGTAACCATTATGTCTTTTGTTTGTCTCAGTAACAAATTATGTGATACAAAGTATATTTCTCACCTGAGATTCACTTGGCAACCATTTCAAGAAAGTTTTCATTTTGTTGTTATTGTTGATTTTAATAAGATTTTATTTTTTTATAAGATGCAGTAATTTCAACAGGAACATTTTTCTTGGGGCGAGGTACTAAGATTTATAAGACAAGGGAGAAATTCCCTTTGTAATACCTCATTCATTACTCATTTGTTCTCCTTATAAACTCTCTGGTTGCTGTTACTTCCTTTATGAGAGAAAACTATCTGTGCAGATTTTCTACATGTATGTCCAACTTGCTCAGAAATATAAAGTGTATTAAGGGTCAGAAAAGAATAACGGAAGAAGGAAGAGAAAGAGAAGCACATGAGGATGAATAATCAAGAAATACATTCAATTTGTTAATCAAACAACCATTCTATTGTTACTTACAGAGTAGATGGAAAAACACTCACAGAATAAGAGAGGAGACCAGATTATATCTTAAATCAGCGAAGATGCTTATTAACTCTTTTCTCTTTCCTGCTGGTACTGTGGGATGAGAACAATTCATATATATTGAATTTAAGAATATCTGGTACCACTTTCTCTTGGAGACCCCATGAATTCTGATGAACAGGGAGACTCAGTACTGAAAGACAATGTAGAGGTGAATGTATTGAGCTGTTCCTCAAAGTTTTTCTGTAAGATGTTATGGAAAAACCTAAAGGAACTTTTTGGCTAAATAACACTTACATTTCCATCAGCATTCTGTGGGCCAGGGCAGGTATGAATGTTCCCTTCTATAATTTTCAGATAAGTAGCATATATGTAAGATTCCAAATGTTGTCAATATATAAAAACTGAAAGACCTAGAGAATCTAGGTCTGAAAGACCCAAGTCCAATAAGATATGAAGACAGTAACAATTTGGATAGAATGAAGAATCCTCAAGAAATCCTCATCTTTGGGGTCTTAAAAAATAATCTACTTATGACCTAAATTTGTAGGCATGATTTTTCATGAGAGAGCAACAGAGCCAAATGTTTGCGGGGTTTTTAAAAAAAATTTTTTTTTTTAATCTCCATGTGTGTCTTTCAGCTACAAACTCAAAAAAGAGCACAGTGTTACTACCCAATTTTTAATTCTCTATACTTCCTTTCCTTAGAAGTGAATTTATCAGGGAGAGAAAACTAGGTTTTCTAGTACTGTCTCTGAGTTGCTGGTCTGTCATTTGTGCCCTCACTTACATTGCTCTGAGTTTGCCTAAGGATGTGTTACTCCACAGCAGGTACTAACCCCAGGTCTTTCATATCAATGCATTTATGTTAAACATCTAATGAAACAAATTACCATTCATGAAGTTAGGAGGTTGTTTCCTCATAGTAGTAATACCTCACAGTAGGTGGATATGTATCTTTCTGATGAAACAAACTTTTCCTGGTAAACAGTGTTAGGAACACAACACAGATTGGAATAAAATCTGGCAGCCTCACATCATCATATCCATTTCTGTCCAAAACTTCAGATCCTTGTATCAAATTTCCTACAGTCTAGAATGCATCCTATAGTTTATTTATAAATGAAGATTGTTAAAACCACATCAGCTTTTACCATGGCATGCCCCTTTAACCCTACCCTACTTGGATGTATAAGTGGCAACTAATATTATTTGTCAAAACAATGAATGGATAGATGAATCAGTAAATAATAACAGTTATCATGTAACTGGTTTCCATAACATGGCATAGATCATAACTTATCTGTTTGTGAAATATGCATTATTTTCATCTCTAGAATATAGTGAGCTATTAGCTTTTTGTTAGCTATTCTGTTTTATCTGTGTCTAAGGAGCTAAGTAAAGCAGAAATCTTTATCTGAAGTCAAAAAGTCTAATCCACTGAGCACACAAAACGTAGCATATTTTACAACTAATGAAGAAGTACAGGAAGTTTCATTGGAGAGCCTTGGTCAATTACCTAATTGTCAGATGCTTATGTTTTGCCTACTTAACTTCACTGTGCAGCAACTATTAAGTGTAGTGTTTCTCTGTAGCTACCATCTTTTAGCTCCTTTTTAAAATTATCTTGCACTTTCTTTTGTAACTTACCTAGGGGTGAAATGCAATAGCTATTTTTATTAGAGCAGTCCCTGAAGAGATTCATTTAAATTTGCAAAGTACTTTTGTTCCTTTTGAGACTTAAATGACTGCTCAGCAAATGCAGCATACTGCAAATACCAAGGCTCCTATAAAATAATATATTGAGACAGATTGTAGATTTGTCTAAGATTACTGTTTTTGTTTTTATATTTACTATTTCTATTTTGACCAAGCTTCTCTTTGTATTGAGTGAAAAAAGTTAAAGGAATTTATTGCCATTCCCCATTCCAAATGCAAGCTATTTAAGCAGGTAAAAATATTTGATTATCATAGAAGGTCATTTTGGAATATCAGTTCCATTTTCAGTAGATTTTTTCCATTTGGGAAGCAATTTGTGCTTCATGGGAAAAGCAATTTTTTGTTTTAATCATTATCCAGTGAACTCAAAACGGGCAACATTATCTTAATGAGTATGTCAAATTCTCTACACATACATTGTTGAAGTATTTGGCTTCATTTGGTTTCTTATTTTGAAATGGTTTCAAACTAAACCTATTTTGTTTGTGGTAGTCAAAATGCCCTCTCCAATCTACTTCACGAATTGCTTTAGTTCAGCTAATATACATCTATTTATGAAGACCCCATAACCTCAATTTTTACAGCCAAGTAAGAGGGAAGCAAACAAAAAGCATCAATGTAATACAGGAAAAATTGTTCTGTGACAAATGCTCTATGACACTGTTAAGAGATACTGGAGAGATAGAGTAGATTCTTCTATTATAAGTGTAGGTCCATACCTTCTAAAGTCTCCTGATGTGTACATATACAAAACAGATTTTTATTAAAAAAAAAAAAAAAAACTTTGGTTAAGATCTAACCAAAATCCTTTTTTGGGAAAATTTCCCAGCTTTATCTAATTAATTCTGCTTGTTTACTTATGCAATATTCCCTTTGAAATTAATTACTATGAAAGAATTATAGTCACTTTCTTATTTCATAAGTGGCTTTATATATACATGAATATTTCTTTAAGTATGCTATTTATTGACCTAGTTTTTTATAAAGTCTATGAAGCAAAGAGGTTTGGCATCCTTCATTTCCATATTGTCTCATAACTGCTGCTGCTGCTGCTAAGTCGCTTCAGTCATGTCCAACTCTGCGCGACCCCGTAGACGGCAGCCCACCAGGCTCCCCCGTCCCTGGGATTCTCCAGGCAAGAACACTGGAGTGGGTTGCCATTGCCTTCTCCAATGCATGAAAGTGAAAAGTGAAAGGGAAGTCACTCAGTCGTGTCTGACTCTAGTGACCTCATGGACTGCAGCCTGCCAGGCTCCTCTGTCCATGGGATTTTCCAGGCAAAAGTACTTGAGTGGGGTGCCATTGCCTTCTCTGTGTCTCATAACTAGTAGTCATTTATACTAAAGGGGTCTTCTCTAGTGGCTCAGACAGTAAAGGACCTGCGTGCCATGTAGGAGACCTGGGTTTGATCACTGGGTCAGGAAGAAAGATACCCTGGAGAAGGGAATGGCTACCCACTCTAGTATCCATGCCTGGAGAATTCCGTGGACAAGAAGAACAGGGTTAGAATATTTCTCCAGTTTTAATTTTAGTAATATCGACATATATTAAAAAAGTAAATATGAGCAGTATAAAATTTGTATCACTATCAATGTTTTTCATTTGAGATAAAAAGTAGTAACATAAAAAAAAAAAGTAGTAACATAAATACATCTTTAACACAAATTACATGTTGGTAATTTCACAGTAAGGAAAGCAGTCATAGAATGGTAGAAACTTAGTAAATTATAATAAAATTTTATGCCCTATTTGTCATTATCTTTTTCCTATTTTTGTAGTGATTTTAGTAAGTGGCACAAATTGCATGGAATACTGAATTTGATTTTTATATATAATTAAATAATGCATTTTAAAATGTAATTACTAACAAAGAGATTAAAATATAATCATAACTTTGTGAAAACATAAAACATATATTCATATTCTCATTTACTATTTTCTTTAATAAAGCTTTTGTCCTTTAAGAGTTAGACACTCTGAATCTGAGCATCTTTCAAGTTCTGGGGAAATTGTTCCTTGTGTGCTTCTTTTAATCCCTTAATGAGCCTAATAATGTGCTATGTTCTAAATATAAATTGTCTTGTAACCTAAAAGTTCTACACATTTGTTGCCCTTTTCATTAACCACTTCTTCATTGCTTTAAAATAATATTTTTGTTTTTTAACTTTCTTAATATTTATCCCACATATGATTTTTTATTTTTGTATTTTAACATTAAGCATAATTTTTCTGTCAACTACTTCTTATAGCACTACTCTAAAAGGATTTCCTTAAACAATGCCATAGCTACTTCTAAGACATTAGTACTCAGTTCAGTTCAGTCACTCAGTCATGTCCTACTCTTTGCGACTCCATGGTCTGTAGACCCCCAGGATCCTCTATCCATGGAATTCTCCAGGCAAGAATACGAAAGTGGGTTCCATTCCCTTCTGCAGGGGATCTTCCCAATCCAGGGGTCAAACCCAGGTTCCTGCATTGAAGGCAGATTCTTTCCCATCTGAGCCACCAGGGAAGCCCCAAGTTTTTTGTTTTATTGAAGTTTAATTAACAAAAATATAAATAAAAATAAAAGCTTATTACTGTGTTTCAGTCTCTCTTCTAAGTTCTTTTCAGTGTGTATTTTAAAGATTGTATCAAATTTATGTGGCTGCCCCAGTGACTTAGATGGTAAGAAGTTTGCCTGCAGTGTGGGAGACCAGGTTTGATCCCTGGGTTGGGAAGATACCCTGGAGAAGGAAATGGCAACTCACTCTACTATTCATGCCTAGAAAATCCCATGGGCGAATAAGCCTGGCAGGCTACAGTACATGGGGTTGCAAAGAGTCAATATGATTTTTTCAGTCTTACATTTAATGGTCACTGAGGCTCACTAGTTAAAACATTAAGCGGACAAAGTTTACAATGGCAGATTCAGAATTTGATCTCCACAAGGTCAGATGCAAAAGCCATTGTATAGAATTTAGCCTATACCAGGAAAAATGGCATTTATAAATTTTACTTTTATTATGCTTCTAACCTCAAAACTGAGTGCATCTTTGTTCAGATAAAGAGAAAAAGAATATAAATTTGAGAGATCTTTTATCAGCATAATCATATTGTCTTACCTGTCATTATCTCACATTGATATTTGCTTCATACTACAACGTGTACCTGAAAAATTATCAGTTGTTAAATATGCTTCACTCTGTAATTTCATAATCCTATTCATCACAAACTTATGCTTCCTACTTATAAGACTAGCTATATGTGATTTTTACACACCTTCAATTTACTGTTGATCTAAATAATCCTTGTATTACTCATTATTTGGTGAGTATAGAATGGTATACTATGTAAGAAAATAATCATAAATGATAGAACTTTCTTATATATACATAAATATATATGAATGTATTTACATGCACATATAAAATTATATATATATATCTACTTATGTACTTCATGTATAATTAATATGTAATAAATGAGTTGACATTTAAGATTGCATTGTAAAACCTGTATAAATTTAGAGATCTTAAGCATTTTTAGGATTTTCTGCTAATTTCAAGGATATAGGCAATCAAGTGACACAAAGAAGTTGGAAGGAGAAAGAGAAGCTCTCCTGGTCCTTCCGTCCTGTTTAGGATGTGTTCTGGGCTATAATCATACAGCAGATATGTGAAATTATTCTTCTCACATAGTAGGAAAAATTTCAGTTGTAAAACATCTGCTTTATAGTATAAAAAGTTTAGCACTTATATAAAATTCTCCAGGGAGCTCTGATTGAAATCCATAGATCCTGGTTTGTTCTATTAGGTACTTTTTGTAAGCTATGATAATCAACTTTTAGTGATCCAGTTCAGACATAGACATACCAGACCAAAAAAAAAGGGGGGGGCAATGTAATATATTAAATAATTATGCATATATTCATGCTTTAATATAAAAATGTGAGTTTAATATTATGTATTAACCTATATATTTAGTTTCCTGTTAAATAAATGCTGTTATTTAAACACACCAATAATAGGACCAGTGAACAGAGGCAATTAGTAGTAACTAATAGTATGACTAATTATACTAGCAATATCTGTGAGAAAACTAGAGAAATATGTTTAAATGTTTACTTCTATCACCTAATATAGCAATTTATTTTACCTCTTTTCCCTTTTAATCTACATTATTTTGTATCTGGCTTATTTCACTTTGCATTATATAAGTGAGATTCATTTTTGTTGCATATACAGTTCACTCATTTTCTTGACAGAATAGTATTATATAAACACCAAAATTAGCTTATTCATTTACTATTCTGGACATTTAAATTGTTTCCAGCTTTGACCTCATATAACTTTGTGTGAACTTATGTTCACACAAAAACCTGTACAAGAATATTCTTAGCTGCATTATTCATAATTGCTATAACTTGGAAGCAACCAAGATGTGTTGCTCATATAAAAATTGCTGTTACACATGTGTGTATACACAGAGAAATGCATGTATGAAAATGTATGAATAAAAAAATGAATCTATTTTTATTCATTTATGCTTGTGTTACACTCAGTTGTGTGCAACTCTTTGCAACCCCGTGGACTGTAGCCCATCAGGCTCCTCTGCTCATGGAATTCCCCAGGCAAGAACACTGGAGTGGGTAGCCATTCCCTTCTCCAGGGGATCTTCCCAACTCAGGGATTAAACCCAGGTCTCGTGCATTGTAGGTGGATACTTTACCATGCGAGCCACAAGGAAGCCCCATTGTATGCCAAGGAATGGTACAATTCTATGTCACAGGATACAGGGGTTAGTTTGTCACCAAAGATGATTGTCAACAAGTCCTCCCATGCCTGAATATTTTTAAACTCTTCCTAAACTCTTGCTGGGAAAGATTGAGGGCAGGAGGAGAGGGGGATGACGGAGGATGAGATGATTGAATGGTATCACTGACTCAATGGACATGAGTTTGGGTAGACTCCAGGAGCTGGTGTTGGACAGGGAAGCCTGGCGTGCTACCATCCATGCGTTCGCAAAGAGTCAGACACAACTGAGCGACTGAACTGAACTGAACTGAAACTCTTTCTTAGATAGGCTATGTTACTGTATATTTTCAAGTTACCTAAGTGTAAAATAGAAAAAAAAAAAAAAAACATACAGAAGAGACACTAAGAAGACCAGTGGTGGGACAAAATATTTACAAAAGACACACCTCTAAAAGGTTTACTTTCCAAAATATGCAAAGAACTTTTTCTGTTTGTTTGTTTTTGAGGCCTCCCTGGGATCCAAATATACAAAGAACTCTTGAAACTCAACCATAAGAAAATGAAAAACCAGATTAAAAAATGGGCCCAAGACTTTGACACCTCCCCCAGCAAAAGATACATAGATGACCAACAGGTGTGTGTAGAGGTGCCTCACATCATATGTTATCAAAGAAATGCAAACTAAAACAACAGTGAGATACCATTGCACATTAGTAGAATGCCCAAAGTCTGGAACACTGACACCATCAGATGCTGTGGAAGGCAGAACAACTGGAATTCTACTACTCTGCTATTGGGAATGCAAATGGTACAGCCACTGTGGAAGACAGTTTAGCAGTTTCTTGAAAAACTAAAATACTTTTACCATACAATCCAGCAATTGCACTCCCTGGTATTTGACCAAAGGAACTGAAAACTTATGTTCACACAAAAACCTGTACAAGAATATTCTTAGCTGCATTATTCATAATTGCTATAACTTGGAAGCAACCAAGATGTGTCCTTCAGTAGGTGAATGGATAAATAAACTATGGTATATCCAGACAATGGAATATTATTCAGCTATAAGACAAAATTAGTTATTAAGTCATGAAAAGGCATGGATGAAAGTTAAATGCATATTTCTAAGTAAAATAAATCAATCTGAAAGGTTATATACTGTATGATTCCAAGTATATGACATTCTGGAAAAGGGAAAACTATGGAGACAGTAAAAAGATAAGTAGTTGCTAGTGTTTTTTGAGAGAAGATGAATAGGGCAGTGAAAATACTCTATATGATATCATAATGATAGATAAATGTCATTATATATTTGTCCAATCCCATGGAATGTACTACACGAAGAATGAAACTGAATGCAGACTATGGACTTTGGTTGATTAGGATGTGTTAGTCTAGGTTCTTCCTTGATTAAAAAAATGTACCATTCTGGTGAGGGATGTTGTCAGTGTGGGAGGCTGTGCATGTTTTGGGGCAAAGGGTATATGGGAAATCTCTGTACTTCCCCTGAATTTTGCTGTGAATTCAGTGCTGCTCCAAAACTACATGCTATTACAAAGAAAAAAGATTATTTGATACCATATGGCTAACTAAACCAATATTACCTATATTTAATGACATATTTCTTTCTATACTGTAATACAGTAGGCTATTTTTACTCTTTGTTTCCTTTTCTAATAATACTTCTCTAAGCCACCTAAAGTATTTAGGACACTATTCTTTTATGTAGTGGTAAACCTGAATTCAGTCAAACATAAAATTCATTTTGATTTATAGCTCAGCTCTTATTAACCTCACAGTACACTGATTTCTGATGTCAGTCCAGTGTGATGATTTCCAACTGTAGTCTCTCAACAAAATCATTTGAGAGTGCAATTCATAGGATTTTACTTACTAGCACCAGCAAGTTTGGCTTGCGGGAATCACTTTCCATGTCACTGAAAATGTCTATACTCATTATATCTACAGTCTTGTTTTGGTAGACCAGCTGTTTGTTAATCATGTTCTTTGTGTCTATTTATCATAGGCTATTCACGTTTTTAAATGCCCATTATTTTCACATACTACAAAGCATATTGAATGTTTTTATTAGCTAAACCTCTGTTTTTCAAAGAAATTTGCTTTGAGAAGGGAGATAATTTGAACTCCTTTTTTTTGATAATTTGAACTCTTGAAAATGAAACTGGATTTTAAGTTACAGTCTTAATGAAGAAGTTGAGAAAGTTCTATTTAACTCACCTTCCCTTTTCTAGTGATATTTGTATATATGAGTTCTAAAACAGTCTTATTATCTCAAATGAGTCATTTTTAGTGTATACATTGTATTGTGACCTACGCTAACATCAGACACCCTTGTGCAATCAATTCATCCTTTCCTCGACTATAGCCACTTCAAAGATTATCAGATTATTTGAAGAAACAGCAGTTTATTTTTCTTCCTGAGTTTATTTTTCTTCCTTTCTGATTCTCAGTGCATTTTTGAATTAGAGAAGGTCATTCTTCTTTCCCCACACTTTGAAAATATGATTTCATGCCAGGCCCACATTTTAACATCTTTATGACCAGCTACAATGATAGCAGTCTTGTAGGTACAGGTCTAGAAATTTATCTTTTGACATTTTTATAATGTACAAAATATATCAATAAGTGATTCTACAACTTTTGAGACAACCAAAGATGTTTATTATGATATCCTAGATATCACACGTACACAAATCACACTCCTTTTTTGCATATAGGCTATAACGTTTGGAGAACATTTAGTAAGTATGACTTTGCATTTTCTTTATTAAGAACCCTACAGTTGAATGAAATTTTAGACTTTTTAGTTGCACTGTCTATTGAATATGCACATTGATTGGCAAAGTCTACTTTGTATTTGGACACGATATCAGTAATCTTTTATGTTTTCTGTGGTTTTATTAAATGTTTGTATGAGTAGGTAATATGAAAGTGCATATATGTTAGAATTGGGTCAGGTTTTGTTGTTGTTTTGATTTGACACACCACCTGATGCACAACAGAAATAATTAGGTCTGATGGAATCAGCTACATGTTGCAACAGGCCAATCCATCTCATATCAAAATGGTCACTTCTTCCCCAGGTTTAACTTCCAAATCAGAAAATGTTACTTAACTCAGATTCATAGAATAATTAAGGAAAAAAATAGGATAATGTGTTTGTGTAGTATATCAAAAATAATTCAGCTGTCATTATTTGTGATTGAGCATAATTGTCTATATGGAACACAAAGCCCTTTGCTTGATTTAGAGGTTCATGCCTTTGTTGTCCTAGAGCTGTGAGTTTTGGTATCTGTGTATACTTTGGTATTTGTTTCTCTATCATGCCAGTCCCAAATTCCTTCCTGTATATTGTGCAATATGCTCTGTCTTGGTTATACTTCCCTACGCAGTTGCATATGAACTTCCATAAATGTAACAGATTTACTTAGCCTTCATGTATGGTAATATCTGTATAACACTTGCATAGGTATCTTTATGGTTCTCATTTTCATTATCTTATGACACATGGTCACAATATTACAAATATTAAACTAGTACTATATTTATAGGCAAAATCAAAGGACCATTAACACTTATAGTAACAATACACTTAAGTCGTGCACTAAGTCACATCACTCAGAGTGATACAGTAATGGATGATCCATTACTGTGTACCACAAATTATGGTTGCCTACAGCAGATGCTGTGGCACAAAATAGCAACAGCTACCATGGAAGATGGGATTCCCAGGTGGTGCAGTGATTAAAAAAAAAAAAAAATCCTCCTGCCAATGTAGGAGACACAAATGACTCAGGTTTGATCCCTGGATTGGAAAGATCCCCTGGAGTAGGAAATGGCTAGCCACTCCAGTATTCTTGCCTAGAAAGTTCTATGGACAGAGGAGCCTGGTGAGCTACAGTCCATGAGATCACAAAGACTCAGACATGACTAACGCAACCAGCACCACCATAGAAGGTGGATAATCTTTACCCTATCTGGTTGGATTGCATCACCAACTCAATGGACATGAGTTTGAGCAAACTTTGGGAGATGGTGAGGGACAGAGAAGCCTGGTGTACTGCAGTCCATTGGGTTGCGGAGAGTTAGACATGACTGAGCAACTGAACAATAATAATCTAGTAGTTGATACTAAAGAGACTGTTTCTTTTAGCCCATATTTTTTGGCTACTTTATGAGTTTTGTATCAAGGAGAGAAAAGAGAGGCTTTTTAAGTGAACAATGCAAAGAAATAAAGGAAAACAATAGAATGGGAAAGACTAGAGATCTCTCCAAGAAAGTTAGAGATACCAACGGAATGGTTCATACAAAGATAGGCACAATAAAGGACAGAAACAGTATGGACCTAACAGAAATAGAAGATATTAAGATGAGGTGGCAAGAATACACAGAAGAACTATATAAAAAAGATCTTCATGACCCAGATAATCAAGTCAAGTGGGCCTTAGGCAGTATCACTATGAATAAAAGTAGTGGAGGTGATGAAATTCCAGCTGAGCTATTTCAAATCCTAAAAGATGAAGCTGTTAAAGTGCCAGCAAATTTGGAAAACTCAGCAGTGGCCACAGGACTATTGGAAAAAGTCAGTTTTCATTCCAGCCCCCAAGAAGAGCAATGCCACAGAATGGTCAAACTACCACACAATTGCAATCCTTTCACATGCTGGCAAAGTGATGCTCAAAATCCTTCAATCTAGGCTTCAATCCTTTAATGCTCAAAATCCTTCAATCCTTCACATACAACAGTAGGTGAACTGAGAACTTCCAGATGTAGAAGCTGGATTTAGAAAAGGCAGAGGAACCAGAGATCAGATTGTGAACATCCATTGGATCATAGAAAACACAAGGGAATTCCAGAAAAAAGCATCTGCTTCATTGACCACACTAATGCCTTTGACTGTGTAGATCACAACACAATGTGGAAAATTCTTAAATAGATGGGCATACCAGACCACCTAACCTGCCTCCTGCAAAACCTGTATGCAGGTCAAGAAGAAACAGGACTGGACATGGAACAACAGACTGGTTCCAAATAGGAAAAAAAGTAGGTCACTGCTGTATATTGTCATTGTGCTTATTTTACTTCTCTGCAGAATACATCATTTGAAATATCCATCTGGTTGAAACACAATCTGAAATCAAAATTTCTGGGAGAAACATCAACAACATCATATATTCAGATGATACCACCCTAAGGGCAGAAATAAAAGAGGAACTAAAGAGCCTCTTGATGAGGACTCATGGGCTGGAGTTTGAACAAACTCCGGGAGATAAAGGACAGGGAAGCCTGGTGTGCTACAGTCATGGGGTTGCAAGGAATCAGACATGACTCAGAGATTAAAGAACAACAATAACACATGTAATTAAGTGAAGATAACAGTAGTGTGGGACCTAATCCAATAATGCCAGTGTCCTTATAAGGAATATAAATTTGAACACAGAGACAGACAAGCAAAGGAAAGAGTGAAGCAGATTGGAGTGATGCATATATGAGCCAAGAAACATTGAGGCTCACCAAGATGAGCCAGAAAATAGGAATAGGCAGGAAAGAATTCCTCCCACAGAACCATCAGAGAGAGTATGACCGTGCCCACCTCTTGATTTAGGTCTGGTCTCCAAACTTGTAAAGAAATAATTTTCTATTTTTTTAAACCATGTGATTTGTGGTGAAAGTGAAGTAGCTCAGTCATGTCCAATTCTTTGCAACCCCGTGTACTATAGCCTACCAGACTCCTCCCTCCATGGGATTCTCCAGGCAAGAATACTGGAGTGGGTTGCCGTTTCCTTCTCCAGGTGATCTTCCTGACCCAGGGATCGAACCCGGGTCTCCCCCATTGCAGTCAGATGCTTTAACCTCTGAACCACCAGGTACTTTGTTACAAGACCTAGGAAATAGGTGTACACATTGATTATTATCTTTCTCAATTTGAATACAAAAAGATTTCCTGTTTGGGCAAGTAGAAGCTATATTCCTCAAGTGACTCTATATGAAAAAGAATCTTTGAGGATAATGTTTGCTGTGGGTTTGTCATATATAGCTTTTATTATGTTGAGGTATGTTCCTTCTATTCCTGCTTACAGTATACTAACGCATATATATGGAATTTAGAAAGATGGTAACAATAACCCTGTATACAAGACAGCAAAAGAGACACTGATGTATAGAACAGTCTTTTGGACTCTGGGAGAGGGAGAGGCTGGGATAATTTGGGAGAATGGCATTGAAATACGTATAATATCATATATGGAATAAGTCTCCAGTCCAGGTTCGATGCACGATACTGGATGCTTGGGGCTGGTGCACTGGGACGACCCAGAGGGATGGTATGGGGAGGGAAGTGGGAGGAGGGTTCAGGATGGGGAACACATGTATACCTGTGGTGGATTCATTTAGATATTTGGCAAAACCAATACAATAGTGTAAAGTTTAAAAATAAAAGAAAAAAAGAAAAAGAATCTTATCTGGTAGGGCATTGTATCGTTTCCTGAGACTGTTAAAACAAAAGATCACAAATGCAGTAGTATAAAACAACAATTAATTTTTTTCTCCTAGAATTCTGGAGGCCAGAAGTCCAAAAACAAGATGTCAGCAGAGCCATACTCCCTTTAGAGGTTCTTTTGGCTTCGGCTGACTGTCAAAATTCCAGGATGTATGCATACATTACTCCAAATCTCTGCCTTTGTGGTTATGCTGCCTCGTACTTTCATCTGTCTAATCTCCTGTGATTCCTTTTTTTATTAGTCATTGTATTTATTGCCCACCTGAATAATTAGCTCAAATTCTTTATCTCAAAATCCTTAACTTATTTTCATGTTTCGCCAGTTAAGTATTCACAAGCATTGGAGATTAGAACATAAAAATATCTTTTTTGAGACCACCATTCAGCCCACTACAAGATTATAAGGAATGTAACCCTTTGTATATCATGGTTTATAATTCCTTAATGATACTATTAAATGTCTACCATTTTTGTTTTATTGTGCTCTTATCTATAGTTTAATATCGATGTTACTAGAATGTAAAATTTTATTCAAAATGCATTAATTACCATAATTTTATTGAATACTTTAGTTTGCATGTTTTCTAAAATGATGAAGACATATGTATAAAATATAATTTTATCATTTACTTTTTAAAAATCAACCAAATTCCAAAGTGTTTACCTTAGTGGTGTTGTGTATACTATGTATTTGGACAAATATATAGTGAAATGTATGTATTTACCATTATAGTGTAATATGCTGTAGTTTTACTGCCCTAAAAATTTTCTGTGCACTGTTTACTTTTCCCGCCTAACGACAGGCAACCATTGATCTTTTTACTGTCTCTATAATTTTGACTTTCCAGAATGTCATATGAATGGAATTGTATATTATGTCACATTTTCACCTTGGCTTCTTTCATTTATTAATATGCATTTGTTTCATCCATGTGTTTTCATGACTCATGACTTGATAGCTTATTTCATGTAGCACTAAATATTCCACTATCTGGATGTTTATTTATCTATTCATCTCCTGAGGGACATCTTGTTTCTGAGTTTTGACAGTTATGAATGAAACTATTATAAATATCTGTGTGCAGTTTTTGTGTGGACATAAGTTTTCAATTCCTCTTGGTAAACACCAGAGCGTGAATGCTGGATCATAAAGTAAGATTATATTTAGTTTAATAAGAAACTTCCAAAATAATCTTCCAAAGGGATTGCACCATTTTTTGTTCCCATTAGAAGTAAATGAAAGGTCCTATGACTCCACATTATAGACAGCATTTGGACCTGAGTGTGTTCTCAATTTTGGGCCTTTTTAATAGACGCATGGTATCTCATTGCTGTTTTATTTATTTCCCTGATGATGTATGACTTTTCACATGCTTATTTGCCTCCTGTATATCTTTTTTGACAATCTGTCTGTTCAGATCTTTTTTTGTTAAAAAGTAAAAGGAATAAAAATGTAACCATTAATAATTATTTAAATATGTTTTGTAATAAAGTGTTTCAGTGGTTGCTCATTTTACTTTTCCTATACAGACTAAAGGAACAGATTTATTTGGAAAGAATGAAAAAAATTAATATAATTCTCCTTTAGACATACTAATGAAATAAAAAGCTAAAATTTAAAGTAGGATAATTATAAAGAGAAATTATCTTTAAATCCTTTAAAATTTGTCTTGTATTATCATTGACATTTTTATTAGATTTTGAGATATTATTAAAATTTTGTGTTTTGTATATATATATGTATGTATTTTGGATATATATATATATATTTGGATATATATATATATATATAAATATTTTGGATATATATATATATATAAATACATATTCAATTCATGACACCAAATGGTCATTAACTAATAGTAGATGATATATTTAATTTTATTAGTGGTGCTATTAATGATTGTAGTATCAGTAGTGGTGTCATGGAAAACTACCAAAATGTACTTGTTGTGAGGTTAGTTTTATACTGAATTTGAATATCAGTAAACTGCTTGCTTTTGGTATTCACAAAACTTAAAATATAAGCATGTCTCCGAAGAGTGATCACCTGATTTGAAGAGCAGCTGGTAAACTGATCATTTTCCCATCACCCTTCCAATTGCTTTGAATTTTCCTCTGGAGAGAGCTTTTTTTTTTCCAGATGATGAAAAACAGAGGAGTTTGTCGTTTATCATAGCTAGATGTAACAAGAATGGAATCAGGGAAGAAGATTAAGCAATGCAGTGTTCTAAAATATAAAAGCGAAATTGCACCCGTTAAACAGGCAAGGAGAATTTAATCAAAGCTTTTGTAGTAGGAAGAGAGGCCAAGACTCAGTCTTAACTCAGTCTGCTCATACATACAGGAGAATTTTAAAGGTCACAGTACAGGGCCATCTGAGTTTGCTGATTGGCTTTAACTAAAGAAAAAGAATTTTTCTATATACCTGTGATAAGAGATGATTTTACAACTTAGAGCTAGGTGCCCACTGGATGTAGGCACCAACACATTCCTTTCAACAGAAAGAGGGAGATGGGGTGTTATCTACCTTAACATTTCTTCTCAAAGAGATGTCTCATCTCCCAAATACTTGAGAATGACAGTCCTGGGTGGTAAAATTATAAGAACCTGAAAAAATTTATATATATCTGAAAGGGGCAGACAGAGAGAATTGATGAGTTTGTTGTTGTTGTTGTTGTTGTTGTTGTTGTTTTAAGTAAATGTTCTGCTGCTGCTGCTGCTAAGTCACTTCAGTCGTGTCTGACTCTGTGTGACCCCATAGACGGAAGCCCACCAGGCTCCCCTGTCCCTGGGATTCTCCAGGCAAGAACACTGGAGTGGGTTGCCATTTCCTTCTCCAATGCATGAAAGTGAAAAGTGAAAGTGAAGTCGCTCAGTCGTGTCCGACCCTCAGCGACCCCATGGACTACAGCCTTCCAGGCTCCTCCGTCCATGGCATTTTCCAGGCAGGAGTACTGGGGTGGGGTGCCATTGCCTTCTCCGAGTAAATGTTCTAAGAAAGGTTAAAGACTAGAGCTTAGAAGTCGGTCTAAAGTACAGTCAAGCTTAAGGGAACACCGAGGCCTCTTGGTCAGTTTTATTAGTCTCTTTTATCACAAAAAAAGGCTTAAATATATGTAATATTAATGTTATGCAAAGAAGGCATTATTTATAAGAAATATAATTTATAAATATTTGCAACATGAATATATCTGAAAATCTTTTCAATTTATTTGAAATAATTCTATAATGAAAAATTAGTTTTGTTAAAACATAAAATTAATGTTCATCCCATTATTAGCTTTTTAGTTTTACTGAGATATATTTGTTGTATCATTGTATAAGTTTAAGGTAAACAACATATTGATTTCATATATGTATATATTGTAAAATAATTACCAGAGTAGTTTTAGTTAATATTCATAACCTTACACACATAGTTATTCATATAACTTTTTCCTTGTGATGAGAACTTTGAAGATTTACCCTTGTAAGAACTTCCAAATGTATAATACATTATGTTAACTATCATCCTTATGTACCTTACATCCCCAGTACATATTTAGCTTATAACTGGAGGCTTTTACTCTTTGGCCATCTATCCCCCTCCTCTGGCAACCAACAATCTACTCTTTCTATAAGTTTGATTTTATTAGAGTCTACCTACCTTTCTCTGTCTGACCTATTTCCCTCAAGATCCATTAATGTTGTTACAGATGACAGGATTTCCTTCTTTTTGTGGCTGGTAAAGTTCTAATATCCAACATATACAAGGAACTCATACTTAATAGAAAAAAATAGCAATCCAATTTTTAAAATGGATTAAGTATTCTATTGTGTATACACACCACATTTTCTTTATCCATTCATTTGGTAATGGACATGGGTTGTTTCCAAGTCTTGGCTATTGTAAATAATGCTGCAGTGAATGTAGGAGATGCAGTTATCTTTTGGAGCTAATATTTCATTTCCTTTAGGTATATATACAAAATGGAATTGCAAGATCATGGGGTAGTTCTAATTTTCTTTGAGGAACCTCCTTACTATTCATAGTGACTATACTAGTTTGCGTTCCCAATGCCTACCAACAGTGCGCAAGGAAACCCCTTTCTCCTTGTCCATATTTATCATCTTTTGTCTTTTTGATGGTAGCCATACTAAGAGGTATATAGTGACATCTCACTGCAGATTTGACTTGCATTTCCCTGATAATGAGTCTTCTTGAATACCTTTTTATTGGTAGCTATAGGTCTTTTGAATATATTCTATGTGTATTATCTATTCAGAACATTTGCATGTTTTAAAAAGTTATTATTTTTTCTATTGAGTTATTTGAGTTGGTTATATATTGTGGATACATAACCCTGTATTTTATGTGTGGTTTGCCAGTATTTCCTGCCATTTCAGGTTAACTTTTCATTTTTTTGATCATTTATTTTGCTCTGCAGAAAATTTTTAGTTTAATGTAGTGCCGCTTGTTTATTTTTGCTTTTGTTCCTTGAGCTTTAAGAATTATATCCAAAAAATCATTGTGGGGATTCATGATAATCTTTTCCCCTACATTTTCTTCTAGGGGTTTTATCATTTAAGGTATTACACTTAAATCTTTAACTTATTGTGAGTTAATTTTTGTGATAGGTGAAAGATAATATGCTGTCTGCTGCTGCTGCTGCTAAGTCACGTTAGTCGTGTCCGACTCTGTGCGACCCCACAGACGGCAGCCCACCAGGCTCCTCAGTCCCTGGGATTCTCCAGGCAAGAACACTGGAGTGGGTTGCCACTTCCTTCTCCAATGCATGAAAGTGAAAAGTGAAAGTGAAGTCGATCAGTCGTGCCCGGCTCTTAGCAACCCCATGGACTACAGCCTACCAGGCTTCTCCGTCCATGGGATTTTCCAGGCAAGAGTACTGGAGTGGGGTGCCATTTTCTTCTCTAAATATGCTGTCTAGGTAGGTCATAACTTTCCTTCCAAGGAGTAAGTGCCTTTTAATTTCATGGCTGCAGTCACCATCTGCAGTGATTTTGGAGCCCAGAAAAATAAAGTCGGCCACTGTTTCCACTGTTTCCCCATCTATTTGCCATGAAGTGATGAGGCGGGATGCCATGATCTTCGTTTTCTGAATGTTGAGCTTTAAGCCAACTTTTTCACTCTCCTTTTTCACTTTCATCAAGAGCCTCTTTAGTTCTTCTTCACTTTCTGCCATAAGGGTGGTGTCATCTGCATATCTGAGTTTATTGATATTTCTCCAAGCAATCTTGATTCCAGCTGGTGCTTCATCCAGCCCAGCGTTTCTCATAATACATTCCGCATATAAGTTAAATAAGCACGGGGACAATATACAACCTTGACATACTCCTTTTCCTATTTGGAACCACTCTGTTGTTCCATGTCCAGTTCTAACTGTTGCTTCTTGACCTGCATACAGATTTCTCAAGAGGCAGTTCAGGTGGTGTGGTATGCCCATCTCTTGAAGAATTGTCCACAGTTTGTTCTGATCCACACAGTCAAAGGCTTTGGCATATTCAATAAAGCAGAAATAGATGTTCTTGTTTTTGTTTTTTCTGGAACTCTCTTGCTTTTTCAATGATCCAGCGGATGTTGGCAATTTGATCTCTGGTTCCTCTGCCTTTTCTAAAACCAGCTTGAACATCTGGAAGTTCACAGTTCACATATTGCTGAAGCCTAGCTTGGAGAATTGTGAGCATTACTTGCTAACGTATGAGATGAGTGCAAATGTGAGGTGGTTTGAGCATGCTTTGGCATCGCCTTTCTATGGGATTGGAATGAAAACTGACTGTTTCCAGTCCTGTGGCCACTGCTGAGTTTTCCAAATTTGCTGGCATATTGAGTGCAACACTTTCAGAGCATTGTCTTTCAGGATTTGAAATAGCTCAACTGGAATTCCATCACTTCCACTAGCTTTGTTCGTAGTGATGCTTTAAGACCCACTTGACTGCACATTCCAGGATATCTGGCTCTAGGTGAGTGATCACACCATTGTGATTATCTGGGTCATGAAGATCTTTTTTGTACAGTTCTTCTGTGTATTCTTGCCACAACTTCTTTATATCTTCTGTTTCATTAAGTCCATACTACTTCTGCCCTTTTTTGAGCCCATCTTTGTAGGAAATTTTCCCTTGGTATCTCTGATTTTCTTGAGATCTCTAGACTTTCCCATACTATTATTTTCCTCTATTTCTTTGCATTGATCACTGAGGAAGGCTTTCTTATCTCTCCTTGTTAGTCTTTGGATCTCTGCATTCAAATGGGTATATCTTTCCTTTTCTCCTTTGCTTTTCACTTCTCTTCTTTTCACAGCTATTTGTAAGGCCTCCTCAGACAGCCATTTTGCATTTCTTTTTCTTGGGGATGGTCTTGATCCTTGTCGCATGTACAATGTAATGAACCTCCGTCCATAGTTCATCAGGCACTCTGTCTATCATATCTAGTCCCTGAAATCTATTTCTCACTTCCACTGTGTAATCATAAGAGATTTGATTTGGGTCATACCTGAATGGTCTAGTGGTTAAATCTATTTCTCACTTCCACTGCGTAATCATAAAGGATTTGATTTAGGTCATACCTGAATGATCTAGTGGTTTTCCTCACTTTCTTCAATTTAAGTCTGAAGTTGGCAATAAGGAGTTCATGATCTGAGCCACAGTCAGCTTCCAGTCCTGTTTTTGCTGACTGTCTAGAGCTTCTCTATCTTTGGCTGCAAAGAATATATCAATCTGATTTTGGCGTTGGCCATCTGGTGATGTCCCTGTGTGTAGTCTTCTTTCTTGTTGTTGGAAGAGGGTGTTTGGTATGACCAGTGTGTTCTCCTGGCAGAACTTTATTAACCTTTGCCCTGCTTCATTCTATACTCCAAGGTCAAATTTGCCTGTTACTCCAGGTTTTTCTGACTTCCTAGTTTTGCATTCCAGTCCCCTATAATGAAAAGGACTTCTTTTGTGGGTGTTAGTTCTAAAAGGTCTTATAGGTCTTCATAGAACCATTCAACTTCAGCTTCTTCAGCATTATTGGTCGAGGCATAGACTTGGATTACTGTGATATCAAATGGTTTGCTTACTAGTTTCAGATGAACTCAAATTTATGGGTTATAAATTTATCTGCTATAAAAATAACTATCTTATGGTTCATCTACCTATGGAATAACAATTCTCTGATTAAAATAAATTGTTCAGGGGCATATAAGAGTACTCAAGAAGCTTGTGTGGATCCTATAACCTTAGTCAAATAATATTTGTGATAACTAAAGTATAGCAGCAGAAATATATAAATATGATTTACTTTGAAATACAGATAGATATAAAAATTTAAAAATGACTTAGTTTTTTAGTTCTTTTATATTTTCTGGACTTAACATAGCCTCACGTGTCATAATGTGCATTGCTTCAGCAGCAAACAAATCAGCTAATATAAGCAGTTTCTTGGAAATGCCTGATACTCCTGTTCTGAACATTAAACACTAGAACAGATATTTTTGCAAAGAAAAGATGGACTTGAAGATTTTTTCAAGGTGTATTACAGCTATACCTAATGTAACTTAAAACTTACTTTTTCAATCTAATTGCTTCAGAAAATCAAACATTGACCAAAACATACAGTATTTAAAATGTTCTGTTTT
The DNA here is from genome assembly GCF_029407905.1 of Bubalus kerabau. Taxonomy (NCBI): domain Eukaryota; kingdom Metazoa; phylum Chordata; class Mammalia; order Artiodactyla; family Bovidae; genus Bubalus; species Bubalus kerabau. The sequence continues at coordinate 255,402,346 of NC_073624.1, forward strand.
ATTTACTTTAGCACATCATCAAACTAAGACTGTATCCTACCTTAACCATATTGCTTTCTAATCTAATTAAATTAGCATGCATATATTCATGGGTCAGGACTGTAATTTAGTTTGACTTGCTTTTTTTGTCTTTCTAGTGAGGAGAAATGTGTATTGAGCATAAGATGCAGTTTTGGGTTTTGTGGAGGTTTTCAGTATTATTTAATTGGATGAAGCTATATTTGAAGTTGAATGAAAGGAATTGAAGGGGGATTCTGATTATTTATTTTATATCATGTCATCCTGAGAATGCTGGAGTATACATGAAGTAATGGATAAAAATTAAAATATCTAATTTAGTCTTTCTGTAGTCTTATGTTACTTAAAAAATATATATTTGCTTATATATTTACTATCTTTATGAAACTAAAGTAACCTCCCATTTCTATTATATACAGCCTCAAAATACTAAATTTAGTAGAAAATAACTAGTCAGACTTGTAAGTCCAGTAACTTGAACCTTTTTTATTGAATGAGGCTGAAGAGGTACTAAATGTATCATACTCAGACAACTGAATACATAGTAATGATGAAATGAGATGGTCTGAGATACGTGGTTTGTTTAAAGAACTCCTTTTTATTTCAACAAGTTTATTAGTTATCTGCATTTAAGATAGGACTTTGTGTAGTACAGAAGGTGGAGTCTTTCCACAGGTAGCTGAGTATTTCTTTGTGATGTGAGATTGAAAACCATTGAGGGGATTATTTTCACAAGTATTCTTTATGCACTTGAGTCAATATGGGAAAAAAAGATAAACACATCTAGCAAAGTCAATAATGGCAAAATTATAAATTTAATTCATTGAAAGTATTATGGAAGTACCTTTCCTATCAAGTAACATTAATAGTATCTGTTCAATAAAAAGAATATATATAGTAATTTAATAGACTTATTTAATTAAATTACCATCTGTACAAATCAGAGATAAAATATAGCTTTCAGAATAACAAAGGTAATTACCAGGTAACAAACTGAACATAACAGTTAAAAAAAAAAATCAATCTATCTGAAAGCAAAAAGTGGCACATAGACATCTACTCTTACCTTTTCTTAAGGGCTTAATATATAGTAAGAAAGTCAGGTGACTTCAAGCTTTTGATCATGTTATCTGAAGTGTGAAATGAAAATAAATTTCTTCCAGAAGAAATTGATTTTTAAAAATAGCTTGATGCTCTGTTTTGTCACTTGTTTATATAAAATAAGAGAAGAAATCTTAGTCTTGTGGCTGTTACATGGGAACATATAAAACAAAAAGTGCAGGATGGCAAAAGAAAATCGTTTTCCTTGCAAACTAGTAACAGAAAGTTAATGCAGTTTTTCAAATCCTTTCTTAAATGCTTCACATTCAGAGAACAGTGTGGTCTATCCTCTGAAAAAAAAAATGTTCTATTTTAGGAGTCTCCATTAAGATTTAGGATGTATTCAGCTTTTGATATACACTCAGTTGTGTACTCTCCATAAGCCAAAGTTTCCCTGATTCAAATATTAGATATATATCAAAAATTAGATATATATCTAATATCTGTGCTCTAACACTGGCAATGTGAGAGCCTAACTCAAAAGTACTTGTAAATCACTTTGAACTACTAGCATAAAAGAATCACGCTGAAAAGTATTTTGTTTTTGTGTGTTTTCCTTAAATCTTCCCTTAATTCATTGCCATTGGCAGAAAACACATTCTAATGAGAGATAATAGCTTCTATATTCTGAAAAGATAAATATATTCAAAATGATAATTAACTATAAGTGATAATTATACACTTTGTATGCAACAACCGTTTTCAAGAAATAAGATTTTTGTGCATATCTCTTTCCCACATTTATTAGTTTGTTAAATAACCTTATATCATAGCAAAACTCCTTTTATTAGCCAGAAGGAGAATTGAGATTTTTACTAATTATAAGTTGATTCAACTTCAAAACAATAGCAGTTCATGCAATTATGCAAAATTACTTATAAAAAGAACTGACTGCTCAAAAATCAATGGAAAAGAAAAGACTCTCTTCAACAGATAGCAAGTTAGTAATTATTATTAACCTCCACAGGAGACAAAGTATAACACCAAAAGGGATCAAAGTATAACACCAAAGGGGATGTGATCTCTGTTCTGGGAAATCAACTTTTCCTTGAACTTTTTTTCCTTAAAAGGAATTTTCAAGGTTACTTATTTAACTAACTTACTAGAATGTGTTCAACATATATTTAATGTTTATTTTATAGGTGAGAATCACAATCAGGTGTGGCTTTTTAGTTATAAATATTTACAACAAAATATGTCTAAACCAATTGTTTAAGGAATTTTAGTGAAAGATTACCTTGATGACATGTATTTGTTAAATATTAGAACAGCCCAGTGAAGACATATTTCATTGGCTTTCACCCTGTGTCTATGTTCCACTGGGTTGGAAGGGTTATGATTTTGATCATGCCAGTCACAAAGGTATCTAAGCTGCCACCTCGACACATTTTTCTTCACTACTGATCCACTGTGCATGCAGACTCAGGGTGCAGTTAAAAAAAGGCATTCTGACTCTGAGGACACTGCATTTGATTTGCATGTCTTATTTCAGGACAAGATATCACAATGTGCATTTCTGAAGGGTGAGTGCAAACCAGAAAAGGTTGAACTGGTCAAAAATAATATTGACAGTTCTTTATGTTATACTGATCTAAAAGGTAACATAATATGAGAAAATAGACAAAAATTTTATTTCCTGAAAATTAAATTGACATAAGATTGATGAAAGATAAACAAAACACAAGTTACATATTCGCCTCTTATAATCTGAGGCAGGTATCATTGTCAACTGAATGATACCTCGGAGAATGAAGATTTTGGAAATAATGGTTCTCAATATCATCACTGCTACTGGCAGAGTAGGCTTGACAGCCCTCATTTGGTGTATGTCAAATGTTCTAACTGATCGTCACCAGACCAAAAATCTCATGTTGAATCATATCTTTGTTCCCCTTTGCTTACAGTTCAGTTCATTTCAGTGTCTCAGTTGTGTCTGGCAGTTTACTCTGTCATGTCCTTGTGGACCGCAGCACGCCAGGCTTCCCTGTCCATCACCAACTCCTGGAACTTACTCAAACTCATGTCCATTGAGTCAGTGATGCCATCCAACCATCTCATCCTCTGCTGTCCCCTTCTCCTCCTGCCTTCAATCTTTCCCAACATCAGGGTCTTTTCCAATGACTCAATTCTTCACATCAGGTGGTCAAATTATTGGAGTTTCAGCTTTAGCTTCAGTCCTTCCAATGAATATGCAGGGCTGATTTTCTTTAAGATTGACTGGTTGGATTTCCTTGCAGTCCAAGGGACTCTCAAGAGTCTTCTCCAACACCACAGTTCAAAAGCGTCAATTCTTCGGCATTTGGCTTTCTTTATAATCCAACTCTCACATCCATACATGACTAAAAGAAAAACCAGAGCTTTGACTAGACAGACCTTTGTTGCCAAAGTAATGTCTCTGCTTTTTAATATGCTGCCTAGGTTGTTCTTAACTTTTTTCCAAGGAGCAAGCAACTTTTAATTTCATGGCTGCAGTCACCATCTGATTTTGGAGCCCCCAAAAGTAACGTGTCTCACTGTTTCCATTGATTCCCCATCTATGTGCTGTGAAGTGATGTGACGGGATGCCATGATCTTAGTTTCCTGCATGTTGAGTTTTAAGCCAACTTTTTCACTTTCCCCTTTCACTTTCATCAAGAGGCTTTTTAGTTTCTCTTTGCTTTCTGCCATAAAGGTGGTGTCATCTGCCTATCTGAGGTTATTGATATTTCTCTCAGAAATCTTGATTCCAGCTTGTGCTTCCTCTAGCCCAGCGTTTCTCATGATGTACTCTGCATGGAAATTAGTTATGTAGGGTGACAATATACAGCCTTGATGTACTCCTTTACCAACTTGGAACCAGTCTGTTGTTTCCTGTTTTTTCTTGACCTGCATGCAGATTTCTCAGGAGGCAGGTAAAGTGGTCTGGTATTCCCATCTCTTGAAGAATCTTCCAACACTTTGTTGTGATCCAAACAGTCAAAGGCTTTGGCATAGTCATTGAATCAGAATTAGATGTTTTTCTGGAACTCTTTTGCTTTTTCTATGATCCAGCGGATGTTGGCAATTTGATCTCTCATTCCTCTGCCTTTTCTAAATCCAGCTTGAACATCTGGAAGTTCATAGTTTGCGGCCTGTTGAAGCCTGGTCCAGTGTATCATTCAGGGATTAGTATGTGTACTTATTTCTCTAATTATATACCTTGCTACATATCACCACCCCTTTGATGCCCATTGCAAGTCATACCTCAATCTTTGAGATGTATTCCTAATTATGAGCTAATGCTCAAAATCTTTCAAGCTAGGTTTCAGCAGTATATGAGCCAAGAGATCAAATTGCCAACACCATTGGATCACAGAAAAAGCAAGAGAATTCCAGAAAAACATCTACTTCTGCTTCATTGACTACACTAAAGCCTTTGACTGTATGGGCTTGTGCTTATGCTAAGTTGTTTCAGTTCTGTCCAGATCTTTGCGACACTATGGACTCTAGCTTGCCACGCTCTTCTGCCCATGGGATTCTCCGGGCAAAAATACTGGAGTGGGTTTCCAGGGGATCTTCCTGACCCAGAGATAAAGCCCACATCACAGCAAACTGGAAAATTCTGAAAGAGATGGGAATACCAGACCTCCTTACCTGTCTCTTGTGAAACGTATGCCCAAGTCAAGAAGCAACAGTTAGAACCAGACAAGGAACAACAGAATGGTTCAAAATTGGAAAAGTACACCAAGACTGTATATTGTCACCCTGCTTATTTAACTTCTATGCAGAGTACATCATGCAAAATGCCCAGCTGGATGAAGCACAAGCTGTAATCAAGACTGCCAGGAGAAATATCAGTAACCTTAGATATGCAGATGACACCTCCCTAATGGCAAAAGGGGAAGAGAAACAAGAGCCTCTTGATGAAAGTGAAAGAGGAGAGTGAAAAAGCTGGCTTAAAACTCAACATTCAAAAAACTAAGGTCATGGCATCTGGTCCCATCACTTCATTGCAAATAGTAGGGGAAACAGTGGAAATACTCACAGACTTTATTTTCTTTATCTCCAGAACTACTAATCACTACAGACAGTGACTGCAGTCATGAAATCAAAAGATGTTTGCTCCTTGGAAGAAAAGCTATGACTTGGAAGAAAAGCTATTAAAAAGCAGAAACATTACTTTACTGACAAAGTTCCATATAGTCAAATTTTTGGTTTTTCAGTAATCATGTTTGGATGTGAGAGTTGGACCATAAAGAAATCTGAGCACCAAAGAATTGATGCTTTTGAATTGTGTTGGACAAGACTCTTGAGAGTCCCTTGGACTGCAAGGAGATCAAACCAGTCAATCCTAAAAGAAATTAACTCTGAATATTCATTGGAAGGACTGATGCTGAAGCTGAAGCTCCAATACTTTGGCCACTTGATGTGAAGGACTAACTCATTGGAAAAGACGCTAATGCTACCAAACTTTGGAGGCAGGAGAAGGATACGACAGAGGATGAGATCGTTGGTTAGCATCACAGACTCAGTGGACATGAATTTGAGCAAACTCCAGGAATATGGTGAAGGACCAGGAAGCCTGGCTTCCATGATGATGCAGTCCATGGAATCTCAAAGGGTCAGACACAACTGTTACTGAACAATAACATAACTTCTGAATCATCCTGTTGTATAGCCTTGAGATTTTTCACACTATTCTATTAGGCAAGAGTATACCCATATCCCTGTTTTCTTACAAAGCACCTCTCAAACTTCAGTGTGTAACTCCAGTATACACCTTTCTATGATGCTTTTCATGGCCACAGTGATAGAATTTAGCACTCTCTCCTTAGACTTGTCACTACACTCTGTTGAAATTTCCATCTTAGCATTAATCACCTTGTAGATTTAAAAATTGCATTTTCCTCTACTTTTTAACAAACTTCTAGAAGCTCGGCTTACATATTACTTACATTTCTACCCATGATATATCATGTAGACTAGATGTTTAATATAGACAATGAGTTATTGAGACTGACCTAAGTATTATAAGAGAACTAAAGGAAAAGGGAAGTGTTCCACATGTGGGAAAGGACTGATTAGCACATTATAGTTGCTCAAGCCCTTCATTCCTTTATCTTGTAAATCCCTTGGTCATATTATTTTAATGACTTACAGTATAATCCTACCTGTTCAAAAAGTCACTGCTATGTTTTGTCCACATAATTTTTAAACTAAGGCATTGGTACTAGAGATTCTGATTTAGGAGTTTTTAGCCAGAGTTCAATATATAGTAGTATGTATTTAAATTAAAATAAGTCATTTTCATACATATCAATGATGGGAAAATTATCCTAAAGATTATCTGGAATACTAAATGCACAGCATTATCAATAATATTTCCAAAAAATGAAATATTTTGTTAAGTGATAAGCACAGGTTCAGATTAACCAGTGACATCCCAACTCTATAAATGAAGGCATGAAAGGTGATTTCACATTAAAAAAAAAAAAAAAGCCAGAGTCCCTGACTTTTAATGTTGGATGTTACCCGAACATCCAAAGCCCTTTGGTCTCAAACTAGCTTTACAGCAATATATCCCACCATTGTGCCACACAAACAATTTGTTCTAATGGAGGAGGAAGAATATTCCATGTGTCTTAAAATCTGCATGTTGTTTTAGCCACTTGACTAACTTTTAATTTTATTAGTAATAAGTGAAGAATTTGTGAAAGAGAATAAGGCATAGTACAAATATGATTTTACAGTCAGACAAATCCTGCTTTCAATCCGTTTGTATGTCTGTATTATCTCTGAGGTTCTCAGTTTCCTATCTTTAACTTTTACAGATTAAATAAGATGATACAAGTGAAGCATTTGGTAAAGTATAAGTTTTAAAGGAAAATTAGTTGTTTTTCCCATCATCTAACTATGAATATTTGTATGCTGTTCAACAGCATTTACATGTTTGTGCATAAATCATCTTCAGCTTTAAAATGCCTTTTAAATAGAATTATAAATTGCATGACCAATTAAGACTTTGCAAGCCAAACACTTTAAAGTTCTAGGTAGCATCTTTCACAGCCTTAGAGAAAATGGTCCTTTCCATCACTTTGAGGCTGAACCACGTATTGCTACATTTGGAGCCTAGTACTTTGGCCACCTCATGCGAAGAGTTGACTCATTGGAAAAGACTCTGACGCTGGGAGGGATTGGGGGCAGGAGGAGAAGTGGACGACAGAGGATGAGATGGCTGGATGGCATCACCAACTCGATGGACATGAGTTTAAGTGAACTCTGGAAATTGGTGATGGACAGGGAGGCCTGGCGTGCTGCGATTCATGGGGTCGCAAAGAGTCAGACACGACGGAGTGACTGAACTGAACTGAACTGAAGTTGTGTATACATATATATAGGACATTTGGCTTTGAGATAACAATTAAACTTTTAACTCAAATAATAAATGATCAAAATTTTGAGAGAGAAAAAACTTCACCTTATGTGCTTTCATCTATTAAAATTTTATATTTGTAAGATGATATCTTCCTCAGTCTGTTTTTTAGAGTTTATTACTAACCTCACCAGGAAAATTAATGATGTAAGACAAAAGGCTTGAAGTTATTTAGGAAATAAGTGTCTTATATGAGAGTTGGTAATATGACAAATGTCTTTTGAAACAGCATGAGTACTAGTCAGCATACAATAGACACGTGCATTAATATCTTATCCGACGCATTTGAAATGATTATATCGTTGCCTGTGACGTGACTGTGATAGTACAGTGTTATGGAGGTGTTAACCTTTTATTTCTTCAACTTTTATGGTTGCTTACTGTGGGTCATGGTGGACCAATATATTGATTGCTGGAAGACAGAAGTTAATAGAAAGGCAGCCATCTAATATTGCCACTTTTTTATTTTCCACTTGGATAGTCAGATGCTCAAATGTTATTTAGGCATCAAGATACCCACCAAAGAAGCCTTGGTTTGAAAAATTGCTATTGGGGTATAGTTGATTTAAAGTGGTGTGTGTGTGTATTTGTGTGTGTGTGTGTATTTCCACTATTTTAAAGAGTTTTTTCACATACAGACCCAGTACAGAGTACTGAGTACAGTTCCCCCCTCAGCTCTACACTAGGTCTTCATTAATTATCTGTTTTACATATTGTAGTGTACATATGTCAATCCCAATCTCCCAAATTATCGCTCCTCTCTCTTTCCTCCCTAGTAGCCAAAAGTTTATTTTCTTCATCAATGACTCTTTCATAAGTCAATTTGTGCCATATTTTTTTATCAATAGTTTCCACATATAAGCAATGGCATATGATATTTGTCTTTGTCCGATTTTCCTCATTTGGCTTGTTTGGAAACAAAATAATAGTCTTTGCATTAAATAATTGTGCATTCATATTTTGCAGAGATAATTTACTCCAGGTCTTTGAAATATATATAGTTTGTTTGTTTTTTTTTTCCTCAGTGAGCCTTTGTATTTTCTCTCCTGTCCCTAATTCTCATACTCTTTCACTGCAAGAAAGTTGACTTTAATGTTTCTTAAAAGAGCAAACACTTTCTGGTTCACTGTTTTGTTGAATTTTTTCAAACCTTCAAAGATGTGTTATGGTAATTTTCTAATTGAATCTGCCTTAATCGGCCACTTCAGAATGGTTTTATGCATTTTAAATATGTGGCAAGGCTCTTATCAGTGAACTTGTATTTAAAAATGATTTGTGTGGAGGCTAAAATGCTGAAAACAGTGCTGTTGGCCTTTGTCTATTACGAGTGCAGTATACGCTAATGGCTCAGTAAGTGTTTGTCTCTTTCAGAGATGAATCTGAGCAGAATTTTTATTTAAATTGTGAACAAGGGCCTACAAAGCTATTTTGAAAGTGAACATGTTGAAATATAAGTTTGTCAGCTTTCTTATGAATGAAATTTCCATTGTATGTGTTGTATAGGCTACCTACACATGGCTTCTGTTTTTCAAGTACCAGTGATCCATCCCATGATAGCCTGAAAGTAGGAAAACTATTAAAAATAGGTTTTATCAGAAGCTGTAAACAAGCTATTTTATAGTGTGTCCATGTGCATGCTCAATCATCTCTCTTTGTGATACCATGGACTGTACTCTGCCAGGCTCTTCTGTCCATGGAATTTTCCAGGCAGGAATACTGGAGTAGGTTGCCATTTCTTATTCCAGGGGCTCTTCCCGACCAAGGGATCAAACTTGTGCCTCATGCTTGGCAGGATTCTTTACCACTGAGTTGCACAGGAGATAATTCAACCTGTAACTAGACTTTGATTTAAGAAACAATGTTTGTAATATTCAAAATGTATCGTGTTTATTCCAGAACTTTATTCCAGACTTCTCTTCAAAATTATGAGTTATGATATTTAAACTCTGCACAATAATGTTGTTCAGTTCAGTTTAGTCGTTCGGTCCCGTCTGACTCTTTGTGACCCCAAGTACTACAGCACGCCAGACATCCTGATCCATCACCGACTCCTGCTCAAACTCATGTCCATCGAGTTGGTGATGCCATCCAACCATCTCATCCTCTGTCGTCCCCTTCTCCTTCTGCCTTCAATCTTTTCCAGCATCAGGGTCTTTTCAAATCAGGCAGTTCTTTGCATCAGGTGGCCAAAGTATTGGAGTTTCAGCTTCAGCATCAGTTCTCCCCATGAATTTTCAAGACTGATTTCCTTTATGATTGACTGGTTGGATCTCCTTGCCGTCCAAGGGACTCTCAAGTCTTCTCCAACAGCACAGTTTAAAAGCATAAATTCTTCGGCATTCTGCTTTTTTATAATCCAACTCACATTCATACATGACTAAAAGAAAAATCATAGCTTTGACTAGACAGACCTTTGTTGCCGAAGTAATGTCTCTGCTTTTCAATATGCTGTCTAGGTTGGTCATAGCTTTTCTTCCAAGGAGCAAGCACCTTTTAATTTAATGGCCACAGTCACCATCTGCCATGATTTGGAGCCAAAAAATAAATAAATAAACTCTCTCACTGTTTCTATTGTTTCCCCATCTATTCGTTATGAAGTGATGCGACCAGATGCCATGATCTTAGTTTTTGAATGTTGAGTTTTAAGCCAACTTTTTCACCCTCCTCTTTCACTTTCATGGGTTCTTTAGTTCCTCTTTGCTTTCTTTCATAAGGGTGATGTCATCTGCATATCTGAGGTTATTGACATTTCTCCTGGAAATGTTGATTCCAGTTTGTGCCTCATCCAGCCCAGCATTTTGCATGATGCACTCTGCATTGAAGTTAAATACGCAGGGTGTAATATACAGCCTTGAATTACTTCTTTCCCAGTTTGGAATCAGTTTGTTGTTCCATGTCTGGTTCTAACTGTTGCTTCTTGACCTGTATACAGATTTCTCAGGAGGCAGGTCAGGTGGTCTGGTATTCCTATCTTTTGAAGAATTTTCCACAGTTTGTTGACTTCCCTGGTGGCTCAGATGGTAAAAGTGTCTGCCTACAATGCAGGAGACATGGGTTCAATCCCTGATTTGGGAAGATCCCCCTGGGGAAGGAAATGGCAACCCACTCCAGTATTCTTGTCTGGAAAATCTCATGGATGGATGGAGGAGCCTGGTGGGCTATAGTCCATGCGGTCACGAGTCAGACATGACTGAGCGACTTCACTTCACTTCACTTCACTTCACTTCACATAGTCAAAGGCTTTGACATAGTCAATAAAGCAGAAGTAAATGTTTTTCTGGAACTCTCTTGCTTTTTCTATGATCCATTGGATGTTGGGAATTTGATCTCTGGTCCCTCTGCCTTTTCTAAATCCAGCCTTAATATCTGGAAGTTCAAGGTTCATGTACTGTTCAAGCCTAACTGGGAGAATTTTGAGCATTACTTTGCTAGTATGTGAAATGAGTACAATTGTTCAGTAGTTCAAACATTCTCTGGCCTTTCCTGTGGGATTAGAATGAAAACTGATGTTTTTTCCAGTCTGGTGGCCACTGCTGAGGTTTCCAAATTTGCTGGCATATTGCGTGTGGCACTTTCCCAGCATCATCTTGTAGGATTTGAAATAGCTCAACTGAAATTCCATTACCTCCACTAACTTCATTCATGGTGATGCTTCCTAAGGCACACTTGATTTCCCATTCCAGGATGTCTGGCTCTAGGTGAGTGATTACACCATTGTGGTTATCTGGGTCATGAAACTTTTTTGTATAGTTCTGTGTATTCTTGCCACCTCTTCTTGTCTTCTTCTTCTCTTAGGTCCATACCATTTCTGTCCTTTATTGAGCCCATCTTTTCATGAAATGTTTCCTTGGTATCTCTAATTTTTTGAAGAGATCTCTAGTCTTTCCTAGTCTATTGTTTTCCCCTATTTCTTTGCACTGATCACTGAGGAAGGCTTTCTTATCTCTCCTTGCTATTCTGTGGAACTCTGCATTCAGATGGGTATACCTTTCTTTTTCTTCTTTGCCTTTAGCTTCTCTTCTTTTCTCAGCTATTTGTAAAATGGCCTCAGATGGCCATTTTGCCTTTTTCCATTTCTTTTTCTTGGTGAGGGTCTTGATCACTGCCTACTGTACAATGTCACAAACCTCTGTCCATAGTTCTTCAGGCACTCTGTGTATCAGATCTAATCCCTTGAATCTATTTGTCAATTCCACTGTATAATTGTAAGGGATTTGATTTAGGTCATACTTGAATGGTCTATTGGTTTTCCCTACTTTCTTCAGGTTAGGTTTGAATTTGGCAATAAGGAGTTCATGATCTGAGCCACAGTCAGCTCCCAGTCTTGTTATTTCTGACTTATAGAGCTTCTCCATGTTTGGCTGCAAAGAATATAATCAGTTGATTTTGGTATTGACCATCTGGTGGTGTCCATGTGTAGAGTCTTCTCGTGTTGTGGAAGAGGGTGTTTGCTATGATCAGTACCTTCTCTTTGCAAAACTCTTAGCCTTTGTCTAGCTTCATTTTGTACTCCAAGGCTAAATTTGCCTGTTGAATTTGAATCACTCAGAAAAGAATAAAAAACTCTCCAGAAAGCAGGAATATAAGGAACATACCTCAACATAATCAAAGCTATATATGACAAACCCACAGCAAACATTATCCTCAATGGTGAAAAATTGAAAGCATTTCCTCTAAAGTCAGGAACAAGACAAGGGTGCCCACTTTCACCATTACTATTCAACATAGTTTTGGAAGTTTTGGCCACAGCAATCAGAACAGAAAAAGAAATAAAAGGAATCCAAATTGGAAAAGAAGAAGTAAAGCTCTCACTGTTTGCAGATGACATGATCCTCTACATAGAAAACCCTAAAGACTCCACCAGAAAATTACTAGAACTAATCAATGACTATAGTAAAGTTGCAGGATATAAAATCAACACCCAGAAATCCCTTGCATTCCTATACACTAATAATGAGAAAACAGAAAGAGAACTTAAGGAAACAATTCCATTCACCATTGCAACGGAAAGAATAAAATACTTAGGAATATATCTACCTAAAGAATCTAAAGACCTATATATAGAAAACTATAAAACACTGGTGAAAGAAATCAAAGAGGACACTAACAGATGGAGAAATATACCATGTTCATGGATTGGAAGAATCAATATAGTGAAAATGAGTATACTACCCAAAGCAATCTATAGATTCAATGCAATCCCTATCAAGCTACCAACAGCATTCTTCACAGAGCTAGAACAAATAATTTCACAATTTGTATGGAAAAACAAAAAACCTCGAATAGCCAAAGTGATCTTGAGAAAGAAGAATGGAACTGGAGGAATCAACCTACCTGACTTCAGGCTCTACTACAAAGCCACAGTTATCAAGACAGTATGGTACTGGCACAAAGACAGAAATATAGATCAATGGAACAAAATAGAAAGCCCAGAGATAAATCCACGCACATATGGACACCTTATCTTCGACAAAGGAGGCAAGAATATACAATGGATTAAAGACAATCTCTTTAACAAGTGGTGCTGGGAACTCTGGTCAACCACTTGTAAAAGAATGAAACTAGAACACTTTCTAACACCATACACAAAAATAAACTCAAAATGGATTAAAGATCTAAACGTAAGACCAGAAACTATAAAACTCCTAGAGGAGAACATAGGCAAAACACTCTCTGACATACATCACAGCAGGATCCTCTATGACCCACCTCCCAGAATATTGGAAATAAAAGCAAAAATAAACAAATGGGACCTAATTAACCTTAAAAGCTTCTGCACATCAAAGGAAACTATTAGCAAGCTGAAAAGACAGCCTTCAGAATGGGAGAAGATAATAGCAAATGAAGCAACTGACAAACAACTAATCTCGAGAATATACAAGCAACTCCTACAGCTCAACTCCAGAAAAATAAATGACCCAATCAAAAAATGGGTCAAAGAAATAAATAGACATTTCTCCAAAGAAGACATACAGATGGCTAACAAACACATGAAAAGATGCTCAACATCACTCATTATCAGAGAAATGCAAATCAAAACCACTATGAGGTACCATTTCACACCAGTCAGAATGGCTGTGATCCAAAAGTCTACAAGTAATAAATGCTGGAGAGGGTGTGGAGAAAAGGGAACCCTCTTACACTGTTGGTGGGAATGCAAACTAGTACAGCCACTATGGAGAACAGTGTGGAGATTCCTTAAAAAACTGGAAGTAGAACTGCCTTATGATCCAGCAATCCCACTGCTGGGCATACACACTGAGGAAACCAGAAGGGAAAGAGACACGAGTACCCCAATGTTCATCGCAGCACTGTTTATAATAGCCAGGACATGGAAGCAACCTAGATGTCCATCAGCAGATGAATGGATAAGAAAGCAGTGGTACATATACACAATGGAGTATTATTCAGCCATTAAAAAGAATACATTTGAATCAGTTCTAATGAGGTGGATGAAACTGGAGCCTATTATACAGAGTGAAGTAAGCCAGAAAGAAAAACACCAATACAGTATACTAACGCATATATATGGAATTTAGAAAGATGGTAACAATAACCCTGTGTACGAGACAGCAAAAGAGACACTGATGTATAGAACAGTCTTATGGACTCTGTGGGAGAGGGAGAGGGTGGGAAGATTTGGGAGAATGGCATTGAAACATGTAAAATATCATGTATGAAACGAGTTGCCAGTCCAGGTTCGATGCACGATACTGGATGCTTGGGGCTGGTGCACTGGGACGACCCAGAGGGATGGAATGGGGAGGGAGGAGGGAGGAGGGTTCAGGATGGGGAACACATGTATACCTGTGGCGGATTCATTTTGATATTTGGCAAAACTAATACAGTTATGTAAAGTTTAAAAAAAAAAAGTTATCAATCAAATATTGCTAATTATCTTCTCTAAAGGCTTTTCTAAAAAGAAAAACCTCACATATTTTATTTTTAAATTAATTATCCTTTGCTGTTTCATGACTTATATGGGAAAACATGATCTATATTCTATTTCACTTGTTTTTTGAGTTTTTTAGATTTAAGTTTTGCACATTAAAAGCAACTGATATTCTCATACTGCTTATTTTTTATATATCAGCTGATTTTAAGAGAAATTATTTGTATGAGAGAATTTTCTGATAATATTTACAGTTTGTATTAATCAGGGTTCTCTAGACAACCAGGGCCATTAGAAAGTAAATAAATATATATTTGTTTATATTAATATTTTATTGTAATAATTATATATAATGTATAATTATAAAAGGATATTTTAATGAGGAATTTTCTCACACAGTTATGGAGGCTGAGAAGTCCCAGTCTACCATAGAGAAACTGAAGACCTAGGAAAATTGGTGGTGTAGTTCCAATCTGAATCTGAACACCTGAGAACCAGAGAACAATATAGACCATGGAATTCTCCAGGCCAGTATACTGGAGTGGGTAGCCTTTCCCTTTTCCAGGGGATATTTCCAACCCTGGGATTGAACCCAGGTCTCCTGCATTGCAGGCGGATTCTTTACCAGCTAAGCCACAAGGGAAGCCCCAAAATACTGGAGTAGGTATCCTATCCCTTCTCCAGGGGATCTTCCAGACCCAGGAATCGAACTAAGGTCTCCTGCATTGCAGGTGGATTCTTTACCAAGTGAGCTATCAGGGAAGCCCAGTATAATGGCTAGTCAGGTCCAAAAGACTGAGAATTTGAGGGCTGATAGTATATAAATTTCAATCCAAGCACAGGAAAAAACCAATATCCCAGTTCACCAGTCAGACAGAGAAAGTGAATCATTTCTTCCTCCTTGTTGTTCTATTTCAGCTTTCAGTGGGTGGGATGATGCTTACCTACATTGGGGAGGGAAATCTGCTTAACTCATCCCTCCAACTGAATATTTGGACATCTCATGAGCCAGTCAGTTTGACATATACAAGTAACCATTGTACACTCTTATTATTGTAGAGTTCTTGTAAGGATCAGGGGAACAGTGAAATACTTCCTATACTCTAATATTAAGAATGCTTAAATATTGTTGCCATTTTTATAATTATCAGCCCTCGTAGCTGTTGGAGAAGGCAATGGCACCCCACTCCAGTACTTTGCCTGGAAAATCCCATGGATGGAGGAGCCTGGTAGGCTGCAGTCCATGGGGTCGCTAAAAGTCGGACACAACTGAGCGACTTTACTTTCACTTTTCACTTTCATGCATTGGAGAAGGAAATGGCAACCCACTCCAGTGTTCTTGCCTGGAGAATCCCAGGGATGGGGGAGCCTGGTGGCTGCCGTCTATGGGGTCACACAGAGTCGGACACGACTGAAGTGACTTAGCAGCAGCAGAAGCAGTAGCTGTAATGATATCATTTTAGTTGTATAATCCAGAGAAAAATATAGCAAAAAATAAGAAAGTATTTTAAAAGGGAGTAAAAGAAAGATTTTTGTATACTAGAAGATTCATGCAAAATCTTAAGTACCAGATATATAGAAGTCTATCAGATTTTCTCTTTTCCTACCTCTGTACACTGATAAAATAATTATGTTTATGTATGTATCAGCATTTACATTAAATTATGAGTAACTTGATGACATACTGAGATCCTCTATAATTTATATTTGTATCCCCAGTGTATGACAGGCTGATGATGTGATGCTGGGAACTAGCGAGTATTTGTTAAGTAAATTTTATTGCTCATCACTGGGACACAAGCATAACACAGAATGAACTTTCGTGCCAATTAGAAGAAGGTGAACTTTCTGGGAAGACAGTTAGATGAAGTGCTGTTTCCTTCAGAGTTATTATAATACTGCCAGAGTTCATTATTTGGAAAGTAGAGAGAAACCTGGATTTCATACTTCTCAATAGATCATCTTTGTGCAGGTTTTTGCTAAACACATCCCCAAACGTATACAGTAATCCTGGTTGTTATTTTGCTTTGCTGTTTCCTGAAGAAGGTTTTAGCTATGTATCAATGTAGGCAACATCAATAAAGCCAAGGAAAAGAAGCCAACTTGTCACTTATTATCTACTCATTAATGTGGTTTAATTATATAATGAATTTAGCACTATAAATTGTAACCTTCTATGGTTTAGCCGGTCCCACCACTTCATGGGAAATAGATGGGGAAACAGTGGAAATAGTGTCAGACTTTATTTTCCTGGGCTCCAAAATCACTACAGATGGTGACTGCAGCCATGAAATTAAAAGACGCTTACTCCTTGGAAGGAAAGTTATGACCAACCTAGATAGCATATTCAAAAGCAGAGACATTACTTTGCCAACAAAGGTCCGTCTAGTCAAGGCTATGGTTTTTCCTGTGGTCATGTATGGATGTGAGAGTTGGACTGTGAAGAAGGCTGAGCACTGAAGAATTGGTGCTTTGGAACTGGGGTGTTGGAGAAGACTCTTGAGAGTCCCTTGGACTGCAAGGAGATCCAACCAGTCCATTCTGAAGGAGATCAGCCCTGGGATTTCTTTGGAAGGAATGATGCTAAAGCTGAAACTCCAGTACTTTGGCCACCTCATGCGAAGAGTTGACTCATTGGAAAAGACTGTGATGCTGGGAGGGATTGGGGGCAGGAGGAGAAGGGGACGACAGAGGATGAGATGGCTGGATGGCATCACTGGCTCGATGGACGTGAGTCTGAGTGAACTCTGGGAGTTGGTGATGGACAGGGAGGCCTGGCGTACTGCAATTCATGGGGTCGCAGAGAGTCGGACACGACTGAGTGACTGATCTGATCTGATGGTTTGGCCGGGTTTATTCTTGTTGTACAATTATTGTAAACACATTCATTATACAAATTACCAAGGTAAGCCAGTACAGAAAGAATCAAGTTAAATTCATTACCACTAGTAGAAATAGAACTCAAAACATTTCGCCTTCTCTTAAATGGAGTTACTTGTCCCTTAAAGAAGTACAGGTTTCTGAGTCAACAGATAATCAAAACTACTAGATAAACACGGGTTATCTTTCTGAGGAGTATCAGTATTGCTTAGAGTTTAGAAGAAGAAAGTATCTAAATTTTATGCTATCATAAGATTTCATCAGTCACAATCAATGCAGAATTATCAGTCAATATGCACTGGGTTGCCAGAGAAAACTTGCTTTCTATGAGTAGTTTTTATAAGATGTAGTGTTTGAAAAGATAGTATATTTGTGTAATATGGATCTCTGACAGCACTAATGTCACAATTCAGTTCCAGTAAAAAGATATGTTACTGCTGATATAAAATTACTAATGCCACAGGCCCCATAAAAAGTTCTAGTCCAACCAAAACAAGACGGAATGTCTAGCTTCTCTGCTGCTAGTCAGCATGCCCCAAATCACAAACACACTTTTAACTACAATTTTTTATTCTTTTAAAGAGGGTTTGATACCATATAAATCCATAGTTTTCTCTCAACTAATTCATTCTCTCTCTCCCTCCTCCTCTACAGTCCCCCCCTCTCCTTTACACACACACACACACACACACACACACACACACAATTTTCACACATATCAAAAACGTATTCAATTATTTGAGGTCTAATGAAATTGCAGTTGTAGAGTTCCAGATCCACTCCAAAACACAATAATATGAGTTAATTGATTTTAGTGTTAACTTATGTTAAATTTAAAAAATATTAATAGTTAATTTATATTTTTCTCAGGATTTTGGTGACTAAAAATAGAAAGTTTGAAATCTGAGCATTAAGACTGTAAATTATAAAATATTGTTAAGACAGATTCAGAATAATTTGATATCAATTTTTATCATAGATGTTATGGTTTCCCTGAGCCTTTAGAGAAGAAGCAGTTTCCAAATGCTAAATATGACAGATGGATCATTAGTAGACAAGATCACTCAATCTGAGAAGCACAAAAAAATAATTTAATTAAGCTTTTTATTTTGAGGTGATTAAAGTTTTAAATTAAGTTGTTAAAAGGAGTAATAGATGTTCCATGTACCCTTTACCCAGTTTCATTCAATGGAATCATCTTGCCAAATTATAGTATAATATCAAAGCCAGGATATTGACCTTGATACAGTAAAATGGAATATTTTCCTTACCACAAGTATCCCTCATGTTGCAGTTTTATAGCCACACACACACACACACATAAATTTACTTACACATTTGCAAGTTTTACTTTGGTCCCCAGCTCCTCTTTAAACTGTGGTAACCACTTCTATAAATTTGTGATGTCAAGAGTGTCACGCAAATGGGATCAAACAATATGAGACCTTTTGGGATTGGATTTTTCACTCAGCATAAATCTCTGGATATCCATCCAGCTTTTTGGATGAATCAATAGCTTATTCCTTTTTATTGCTGAGTTACAATTCATGATGCAATTTTTTTCCAGTTTATTTAACCACTCACAATTGAAAAATTCTGAATTGTTTTTAGAGTCAGCAAGTTTTTATTGGATTTATTTTGTTGGCACTGTTGTGTTTCTGCTGTCAACTTATTCTACTCCATCTCTGAATATATGATGCAAAAAAACAGAAACCAGAGAACTCACGGTTATCTCGTTTCTTGAGTCTGCCTTCTGCTCTCTACTTATCAAAGTCTTATGTTTGTTTTATATGTCATGTCTACAGATTTTAGTTGTACTTAGAGGAGTATGGAATATATGTTTGCCTCATGTTCTGGACCTGGAAGTTAAGGAAAGAAATTTTAATCAATCACAGTTGAAAATCAACCTGAAGAAAAAGTGAAACTGTTAGTCGCTCATTCGTGTCCAACTCTTTGTAACCCCATGGGCTATCTTCTCTGTCCATGGGTTTTCCAGGCAAAAATACTGGAGTGGATAGCCATTCCCTTCTCCAGGGGATCTTCCCAGGGATTGAACCTGTGTCTCCTGCATTGCAGGTAGATTCTTTACCATCTGATTCACCAGGGAAAACTATCTTGTCTAGAGACAAGATTTATATGCATTTTACATCCTTCTATTATGTTCTATGCATTTTGACATATGTTTTGTGCTCTTGATATCAGATATCCCACTTTTTATCTTTAGGAAAAGTTGAAGGAAGGAGCTTGTTGGATTACTAGTAGCATTAATTTTGTTTATGGAATTTAGCATTATTATAAACTGAGTTCCATTGTGCACTGTGTGAATTTTTTAGACCTATCACACACCAATTTTCATTAATCACAGTTAATAGCACATTCTCATAAGCACACTTTTTCACCAATTTAGAATATTTAAATTCAAATTCTCATATTACATTGTTACTAGGAAATGTGAAGCCATATGGATATGCAAATTACTGATTTTATTGGTAGTGGGTGTGAATAAAACACTGGGAGATGCAATAAGGATGCAGTGCGCCTCCAAAATCTCTTGAGTGCCAAGTCTTGTATTTCATAGGTTGTCATACAAAGTTTTGCTAATTCCCACCAGGGGTGTTGATACTAGATAGACTAGGGAGGAAATATTGCTTCTAAACACTATTTTATTCATTTGCATGTGATTTTTATCACCATAATAACATTATCTTAAGGTGAGGACTTTGGCATCTGACCAACTGGTAATAGTTCATCAGTTATTTAGCCTTTACTAGAACATTAATTCTCTCCAAACTCTAGCATCTTTCTAGGTACATCACTCACATAGCTGAGTGTGTGTATGCTGTCGTGTCTGACTCTTTGTAACCCCATGGGCTCTAGTCTGCCAGGCTCCTCTGCCTGTGGGATTCTCCACTCAAGAATCCTGGAGTGTGTGCCATTTCCTATTCCAGGCAATCTTCCCAAACCAGGGATCAAAAGTGTCTTCTGTGTTGGCAGGCAGATTCTTATACCAATGACCCACCTGGAAAGTTCCCACTCACATAGTTGATAGAGTACAAAACATTCTGTACATAAACTAGATTCTTATATTTATCTTTCTTTATAATCTGTTTCTCCTTATAAATCTCTATAATATTTCTTAAATTTATTAACTTAACACATTTTTATTTTTACTAATATTATCTTCTCTTTTAAATAAATAGCTTATCCTTCTAAACATCACTATCTGCTCAAAATTAAGAGATAAGTAAACAGATGAAAAGTATTAGCTTCAGTTGGAGGTTCTATATTTGTATGTTTCTTTTACTTCAACAAAATGTTAGAGATGCTGATTATTTGGACTATTGTATTGCTAACAAGAAGTGAATTTATACAGATTATACCTATAAATAGAAGTAAACTACTCAGAAGACCACATAAATAATATTTCACTCTGAGATTGTATCCTTTATCTAGTGTAAGTCTACTGAATAACTGAACCATAGCCCAGTGGAGGATACCATACACCATTCAGAGAGCTATTAGTTGCCTGTGATCATAGCCATTAGGCTGCTGATGGAAGTTGAGGGATGCCACTTCTAAGATTATCACATCTCTCTGGAGAAAATCTATACTGTTATAATCTTTACAGCTTCATATAATGGCATTATTAAATGACTTAAACCATCTACACTTTATTGAATAGTATATTCAATTAAGATTGAATTGCTATAGAATTTTTATGAAAGTATGTGTGACAGCCATATTAATTCTGAATGAATTCATTATGACTAGTGCTCTTACAGTGAATATAAATGAGTTAACAATGACATGATGCTAAAAAAATCAGTTTGCAGAAACAGGACACAAATACTGCTATATAGTGTCCAGACTATTTTTTTTAATTGGAGGATAATAGCTTTACAATATTGTGCTGGTTTCTACCATAAATTAAGGTATACATATGTCACAGGTATACATATGTGACACCAAGATCCTCTTTGATCCACCTTCTAGAGTAACGGAAATAAAAACAAAAGTAAACAAATGTGACAATTAAAAGCTTTTGCACAGCAAGTGTTAGTCACTCAATGGTGTCTGACTCTTTGTGACCCCATGGACTGTAGCCTACCACACTCCTCTGTCTGTGGAATGCTCCAGGAAAGAAAACTGGAGTGGGTTGCCATTTCCCACTCCAAGGGATCTTCCCAACCCAGGGATCAAACCTGGATCTCCTGTATTGCCACAGTTCTTTACCATCTGAGCCATTTTGCATAGCAAAGGAAACAATAAACAAGATTAAAAGACAACTCTCAGAATGGGAGAAAATAATTGCACACTGTTTTTTGTTTTATAGCAATTTTGTGCATATCCCCTTAAATCCTAATAACAATGTTTCGATAAGATATAATTTTTAGTGTTAGCAAAGGATTGATAATTGATGAATCATATTTAAACTCTGGTTATTGGTTGGTTTAGTCACCAAGTCATGTCCAACTCTTTCAACCCATGGAAGTTCCTCTGTCCATGAGATTTCTCAAGCAAGAATACTGGAGTGGGTTGCCACTTCCTTTTCCAAGGGATCTTCCCGACCCAAGGATTGAACCCCTATCTCCTGCACTGCAGGCAGATACTTTACCGCATAGTTCAATCAGGAAAGCCCCTCATTAAGCCACGCAGTCATGCTTTAAGGTAATAATGTGAACACTCCCTTCACTCCACATATCTCAAACTTTTCTGAGCCTTTCAATTAAACTAGTAAAAACCTTCAGTTGTTTTGGAACTAAGAAATATTCCATCAGTAGGTATCCATCCTCCAGCCACGTGGTCTGGCAACAGATATAGCAGATTAATGAGAACTGCCATGTTTACTTTGTCACTCCTTGAAATACTGCCATGGCGACAGCTCCCCTGCAATAAAATCCCAATTCAGTATCTAGTCTGTGCTGCTTCTCAGGATTATATTCAATACATGTATCTGTTCAGGAGCATCATGGCCAAAAATGTTGATATCCCAGATGGCTATACTTGCTAACAAAAAGCAGAAATCATTGAATCAAAATGCTTTTGATGTTTCCCACAGGTCCCTTTTCTGAAAGCTTACAATATCAATCAGTGAGCATTACCTCAGTAACATAATGAAGTTTAATGAATGAATAGTATTTAAACTTGCAAAATAGTAGCTATAAGCATGACTAGGGAAAGACAACATTTCTCACTCATTAGGTCAATATTCTTTGAAACCTACTATGCCCCAGATTTTATGGACTGAGAATATACTTATTGATAAGGTCAGGGCATTTTTTACTCATGGAGCTTGTAGCATAGTGGGGGCTCTCCTGACCTCTTAACTGTCCTTTACTCAGTTCAAATATCACTTTTTATTAGAAGTAAAATGACTGTATGTCTTTTGTACTATTTTCACATCTTTCAGCATGGCTGTATTTTTTACTTACATAATATCAATATTTTCTTAACCATATAAGTTTATGTCCAATGTTATTGTTACTTAAGAGGAATTATACATGACAAGTGGTCTAAGAAGATGGTTATTACCCAATATAGCATCCCCATGACTGTTAATTTTTATATTTACTTCTTATTATTCAAGAGATTTTTGTTGTTGTTGTTCTTTGCCCTAAGTGTTTCCAAGATATGGTTAATACTTAAGCTACCTAAGAAATGAGGCCTTAGTCCATTCAGTTTCATTGCCTTTCATCCAGGTTAAAAACTGTGTAAGAGGTATGGGGAGCATGACATCTTAAGTTCCCAAATGTATACTATGGAAAACATTTTCAAAAATACTTATTTTTATTGATTGCACTAATATTAACCACTCACTTATATATGGCACTACTATGTCAGTATCTCATGTTTTGTGGTTTCAAACCACTGCCTCTCTACTCATTCCTCCAGCCCTGATATCAGCAAGTTCTCTTCACTAATATAAGCAAGATCATCAGTTTTCCTGCACTGAGGGGGGGAACCTAATCTGTATATCCATCAGTCCATTTACCTCTAAAGAACTCACATATTCACTCCAAAAACCTTGACTACCTACAATATTGGTCTTATTACTACAGCTTCTGAGACTTTGCTTGAGAAGTAAACCTTATACTGTATCCAGTCTCGTTTTCATCTCTGACATCTTAGAATTGGAATCTTCAATAAATAAAAAGCAAGTGGATAGGATAAGATGGTTGGACGGTATCACCAATTCAATGGACATGAACTTGGGCAAACTCTGGGAGATGGTCATGGACAGGGAGGCCTGGAGTGCTGCAGTCCATGGGGTCACAAAGAGTCACACATGACTTGGTAACTGAACAACAACAGTAACAGCAACAAGATAGACAGAGAGATGCATTAATAATACATAAAGGTAGCAAAGAGAATGCATGCATTTTAGGCTGGATTTTTTGCTATTATTACCAAGTTGAAATAAATATATAAAATGTGGAAAGTAGCAATTATAAAATATGTAGGTCTTACCGTGTTGGAATTGACTATTAATATATGAATCCGATAGTGTTACTTAAAATATGCCACCAAGCATGTGCTAAGGTTCATAGCAGTTATTTTTATGTTATGTTGGGGAAGTTACACTTCGGGGGTTTTCTAACTGTGGGAGCAAGAAAAATCAGTCCCGTGTGAAAACAGTGTCCAAGAACATCAACTGTAAGACTTCTTGGACCTCTTGGTAAATAGATTCTCTTTAAAATATGGCAAATGGCATATGGTAACTTAGTCACATCACTACTGAGTCTTTGAAATGGAAATAATTGCTTAGTTGATCAATTCCAGATTCTCAAAGAATCTATAAATAAGGGAGATATTAAGATAAATTTTAAAAGCATTGTGATGAAGTAGAAATACCAATAAACTGGTTGTCTAAATTTAAATCTCTACTCCAGAATACTGCCTACTGTATCTTTAAAAATATATTTATTTTTACAACTCTAGAGCTATTAGGTAAAATCTAAAATGCACCTTGTATATATATTAATTCATTAGATAATATATTTTGTATAATAGTATAGAGTTTATGGGCTTCCCCAGGGGCTCAGTGCTAGAGAATCCACCTGCAGTGTAGGAAATGCGAATTCAGTTCCTGGGTTGGGAAGATCCCGTGGAGAAGGAAATGGCAACTCACTTCAGTATTCTTGCCTGGGAAATCCCATGGATCAAGGAGCTTGGTGGGCTACAGTCCATGGGGTTGCAAGAGTCGGATACGACTTAGTGACTCCAATAACAACAGAAGTTATAGATATATAGGTTATACATATGTTTGTTTATACATATATTTGGTTATAGATATGAGGTTATAGATATATTTGTAGATTATCTGATGGTTCTCAACTTTTTGACCTTGTATTCTCCTTGCCTTAATGTGACATACTCAAAGAACTGGTCGCCTCCTAGTGTCATGACAGAAGAATGCACCACCCAAAGCCAAATAGCAACTACATAGCAATGATTCCAATGAACAGGGAAGCCTGGCATGCTGCAGTCCATGGGGTCACAAAGAGTCAGACACGACTGAGTGACTGAACTGACGGAGCAGTGATTCCAATATTCATTAGCAGTTAATGAGATATGTTAACTTCATGTTGATTGGTAAAGTTACTTATTTACAAAATATGTCATGTTTACCAGGCAAGACATTTTATATCCCAGATTGCTTTCACACATCAGTATCTGTGATATGAAGGATACTTCTTTGTGGTCTTCTAAAAGATGGTGACTGCTTATGACTCTAGGAGATGAGGTACTTGTCTGAGGAAGAAAAGGGAGCATGATAAATCTAAAAACCTTAGAAGAGGAAGAGAGAACATATAATGTTTTTCTTCTCCAAACGGACAGCAGGAACAGATTTCAGCTTCTGTCAAGAGAAAGGCTGAAGGCACAAGTGTCATAGGCCATTTTTCATGAACGATCTAATGAAATATGGAGCAAACACGGAGCTCTTTGTTGTTTATCATAGCAAGTACTGGTAGCAGATCAGGGTGTCATTTTGAATAACTAATAGATGATCCTATGAAGGAATATATAAGATTGTGAAGGAGTCTTTTGAAATGATTGAAAGAAATTATAAATATAATTAGAGGAAATTGGATAATTGAATAGAAGCCGAAATTTTGCATCAGTAAGTCAACTTTTACTGTTGCTGCTAAGTCACTTCAGTCGTGTCCGACTCTGTGTAACCCCATAGACGGCAGCCCACCAGGCTGCCCCGTCACTGGGATTCGCCAGGCAAGAACAATACTATATGTATACTGACTGTTTAAATTATATTTATAAATCTCTAAATATTAATAATGGTTAAATTGTTACAGTAGTATTATGATAAAATACTAATATTACATTATACTGTATTTTTTACTTCATTTGCAATATTTTATATGTAGTTATAAATGGATTGATATTTAATTTTATATATACTCTGTTTGTAAATATTGAACCTAGGCACTGGTATGCAATCCTTAATATACTTATCCATAAAGTATATTATGATTATTTATGAATGGACTCTAGAGTCCAGCTACCTACATTAAAGGGCTTCCCTGATAGTTCAGCTGGTATAGAATCTGCCTACAACACAGGAGACCCTGGTTTGATTCCTGGGTCGGGAAGATCTGCTGGAAGAAGGGATAGGCTACACACTGCAGTATTCTTGGGCTTCCCAGGTAGCTCAGATAAAGAATTCTCCTTCAATGCAGGAGACCTGGGTTCAATCCCTGGGTTGGGAAGACCCCTTGGAGAAGGGAATGGCTACCCACAACATATTCAGCAGAAAAAAATTATTTTTCTTTAGTTCTTCTTTGCTTTCTGCCAGAAGGATGGTGTCATCTGCATATCTGAGGTTATTGATATTTCTCCCAGCAATCTTGATTCCAGCTAGTCCTTCTTCCAGCCTGGCATTTCACATAATGTACTCTGCATATAAGTTAGATAAGCAGGGTGACAGTATACAGACTTGACATACTCCTTTTCCGATTTGGAACCAGTCTGTTGTTCCATGTCCGGTTCTAACTCTTGCTTCTTGACCTGCATACACATTTCTCAGGAGCCAGGTAAGGTAGTCTGGTATTCCAATCTCTTTAATAATTTTCCACAGATTGTTGTGATCCACAGAGTTAAAGGTTTTGGCATAGTCAATAAAGTAAAAGTAGATGTTTTTCTGGAATTCTCTTGCTTTTTCTATGATCCAACAGATGTTGACAATATGATTTCTGGCTCCTCAACCACTTTTTAAACCAGCTGAACATCTGTAAATTCACAGTTCCCCCCACTGTTGAAGCCTGGCTTGGAGAATTTTGGTCATTACTTTGCTATCGTGTGAGATGAGTGCAATTGTGCAGTAGATGTTTTCCTGGAACTCTTCTGCTTTTTTGATGATCCAACAGTTGTTCACATTTTGATCTCTGGTTTCTCTGCCTTTTCTAAATCCAGCTTGAACATCTACCCACTCCAATATTCTGGCCTGGAGAATTCCATGGACACCATAGCCCATGGGGTCACAAAGAGTCGGACATGACTGAGCGACTTTCAGTTTCACCTACATTAAAATCTCAAATTCTAAATGCAATATTAGATATGCAAAACCAACTATTCATAATATTTATGTCTATATTTCCTTATCTGCAGAATGTTGAGTATAATACTTTAATACTTTAGTATAAATATTCTTAGTACTTTATCAACTTTGTACTACTCTTTAAAACAGAGTCCTGAGGTAAAATAGTACAAAGTTTCTAAAGTATTAATATTAATTACTCAGAAAATATTACAAATAACCATATAGGTTATGCTTAGATTTAAATAAATTGAAATTCATTCCATATTTTACTATTCTAATCAATTGAAGTACTGAAAAAATTTTGTATAGCACTTAATTTTTAAGTTATTGTGAAGTCAGTTTAGGCACTCAGTCATGTCTGACTCTTTGCAACCCCTGGACTGCAACATGCCAGACTGAGGCAATATCAGTAGATGCAGAAATTCCAATCAACAGCCTAGGAACCTTGCTCTCAGTAGAGTTTTGATATGGTTCTCTGTGACTTGGGACTCTTCAATTGAGTCATGATTTCCAGTCTCCTGCATTGCTTCTCAACTGTTTTTTATATCCACTCAGGACTGAAGCACAGTGCTTCAGACTAAGGTCTGAGGAATGTTCTGTTTGTCACTAGGTCAAAGCTTCTTTTAGAAATAAAATTTTTTATTCTCCTGTCTCCTAAATTTCAGCTGCTTCTTTTCTAAGTAGCCAACACCTAAAGGATCAGCGATACCCTACCTTGCTGTCAATTGTCTTTCTTTATGAATGTAAGATTAAATATAAACACAAACTGTTGGCTGGAGTCACTGTTACCTGTAAATGGATATCTAGGATGTCCTTGTCTCAGCTCTAGTGTCTTTCAACTCTGGACAGTGATGAGAATGAAGGTTGAACTGTGTCTGAATTAGCCTGGCCAAGAGAAATCTAGAGCTTAACTAGAGTGTGTGCTGCTTATATCACCTCTGCTGTGGGTCTCTTGTTGCGCCTGGACTTCTTCTCAACATCCTCTGTGATACAGAGAGGAGACTATGCTTTACTACTGAGCCTCAACATGAAAATGCCAAAATATCAAGTAAATTTAATTGCTTTAACTAGTATTGCCAAAACACATGTATTTTATAGTTATAATCTTTGATATATAATGTTTATGTAATTAAATTTTATAGTACTAATAGGGCAGGTATAATTTACTGACTTGAAATAAGAAAAACAAAATAAAACTCATGCTTTCTAGAGAACAAACAGAAAATAAAACATTAGCATGCAGATGCAGCTCACTTTAATTAGTATTAGTATATGTATTTATATTTCCTCAACAAAGCCATTATCATTTTAAGTAAATTAGAAAATGACTTCACCAGTTGAAAAATAGCATATGAAGTTTTTTAACACTCAATCAAATACATTTTGAAATTCATATTCATGTATATAATGATTGAATTAAAATATAAATTGTCCAAGAAGTTTATAAAATAATATTATTAAATTTAATGCCCATATGAATTTTTAATAACTTAAAATATTTTATGGTTGTAATTATCTTTCAGTGTGTATATATGAATTTTGTTTTTGTGTGGCCTCATTGTAAAATGGTTCACATTGTAAATTCTATGCATTTGTTATATTGCATAGTCAATTTGAATATTTCTTTTTCTTCCCACTCCAAAGTAAAATTAAAATAGTCCTCAACTTTGAGAAACTATACTAACAATAATCATCATCCAAAGAAAAGCTTTAGTATAGCAATGGAATAAATATTTTCTTCCAAATTAATGTATAGCCTACAGTTTTAAGTTCTGTAGAATCTGTGGGTGAATTCTAGTAGTTATTCAAACTCCTTTAAACAATATGGTGTTTGTAATATAGGTCCATATGATAATTTTCCTAAAATACCATTGTGTTTTTCAAGACGATTATAAATTTTTAAAATGAAGGACCACTGCCTTAGGGAAAATCTGGCTATTCTATAACACATTTCAGAATTTGAATATACAGTTATATGATTACAGAATACTTTTTCCTTGGTCACTGATTCTCAAATTATATACTATCAACCTTTGAGTTGGGTGATGCCAACATGACTTGAGGCCCCAGGTTGCTGCTAAGTCACTTCAGTCATGTCCAACTCTGTGCGACCCCATAGATGGCAGCCCACCAGGCTCCCCGTCTCTGGGATTCTCCAGGCAAGAACACTGGAGTAGGTTGCCATTTCCTTCTCCAATGCATGAAAGTGAAAGTGAAGCCGTGTCCGACCCTCAGCGACCCCATAGACTGCAGCCTTCCAGGCTCTTCCGTCCATGGGATTTTCCAGGCAAGAGTACTGGAGTGGGGTGCCATTGCCTTCTCCAAGACCTCAGGTTGGTTGGCCCTAATCACAGTAGTTATGCCTGAGGCTTCTTGGAGAACAAAGCTGCTTTGTAAAACATGCTTCTTAATCTTGATGTGATACAGTACCTCTGACAATCCCTGTTCTGGCCTAGGATGCTGAGTAACAAAGAGACCCTTTTATACCTATGCAGTGATAGTGAACATGCTGCTGTTTATTGTGGACAAAGGTCATACCTATTGCTGCATATGAAAGTGCCTCAAAATGTAGCAGCTTAGTACAACCAACACTTATTATCTCAAGCAGTTCTGAATGTTGGGAATCCAGAAGCATCTTAGTTCAGTGGTTCTGGTTCAGAGTCTCTCATGAGGTTACAGTCAACATGACAGCTAAGACTTCAGTTATCTGAAAACTTGACAAACTGGAAGAATAAACTAAAATCTCAGTCACCTGGCTGTTAGCAAGAGAATTTGGTTTCTCCCTATGCAGGCCTCTTCCCAGAGCAAGTGCTTTGACAGATGCAAGAATAATATCACACTGCCTCTATGACTTAGTCATTGAGTCACACACCACCATTTTTGCCGTATTTTACTAATTAGAAACAAGTCACCAAGTTCAGTCCACTCTCAATGAAGAGTTTACATAAGGGTGTGTATACCAGGATGTCGGGATCATTGAAGGACATCAGCTCTCCCAAGCCTGTGGGCCAGATTCAACACATCACTAGTTAGACTTGTGAACATGAATAGAGTTCCCTTCTGACTCCCTACATTCAGTTGGTAACCCCAAACATGGGGAAAACTGAAAACACAAGCATACCAGTATCTCACATCCTCATAGGTAAAGGAGCATACAATAACTAGAGCATTGATCCAAAATCATGGCTCTGGTTCCTGAGTGTGTAGTTGAAATAAGTGTTACAAATATCTGACAGAATCTTTGGTTGAGAGCTATTATCATGGGGAGGACCCATGGGGAAGTCCCAGGAACATTTTCTTCCTCCAGGGTAAAATCATAGATTGCATTAGAACAAACACAGGAAAAACACAAGAATCTTTATTCCTTTCACATTTTAATTAATCAGTTTTGTAAGAACGAAAAATACAAATGAATATTAATATTAGTTAATTTATAGGGATTATTCTAGATGTGGTCTCTTTACTAAAAAAATTGAATATTCTGGTATCAGCTGTACAAATATAAATTTGGTAAATGTCTTTTATTCTCCATCATGATAAGCAGAAAATGCCATGGTTTTTATCTGACAAGAACTTTAATTTGTATTGACTGTCGTGTGTCCTGGGATATATAAATTATCTGACTCTGTGCCACAATAAAATCTGTGAAGAAATGTGATGCTCTCATCATATTTATGATCAAATGCTAATTTTCTACATAAATGGTATCATCTGTATTGGACTAAGGAGCAAGAAATATTTGTTAACTGTATACCTTGGTGAGATACATGCATGCCAGATTATATGAGATAAATTTCATGAAAATTCACAGAGTCCTCAATAATGATTATGCATTCTAATAGTTGGGGCATGTCAGGATATCATTTAAAGTAATGATTAATAGAACCTGTCTATTAATAGAACCTGCTGTCCAAGGAACTAACAAGATTCTTTCACCACAGTTTGAAAGCATCAATTGTTTGGCGCTCAACCTTCTTTATGGTCCAACTCTCACATCTGTACAAGACTAATGTACCTTCTACCATTAAGAACTAAAATCTTTGGTGGACTTCTGATGGCTGATTGTGTACCTCTGATTCATATACTGGCTAATACAGAATCTTCTGACTTTGAACAGAGCCAGGGCAAAGGAAAAATATTTCCAAATTTTTCAGGTTACAAGTAAGACAGTCAGTCATTTAGATATTTTGGAAATTGGGATTATGGTACTCTAATAGGAAACTTACTACAGAGGCTCCACAGTTTTAGAGAAAAGGCATTTCCTCTTTGGAAAATAAGAATTCTGCTTTTGACAAACATATTTTGGATTGTTACTGGGCCTTAGTAGAGACTCAAATCATGGGACACCAGATGATAATCAACATAAAGATGCTGTGCTTCAGTCACTCAGTTATGTCAAACTCTTTAGGATTGACCAGTTTGATCTCCTTGCTGTCCAAGGGACTCACAGGAGTCTTTTACCACAGTTTGAAAGTATCAACCGTTTGGTGCTCAGCCTTCTTTATGGTCCAACTCTCACATCCGTTCATGACTCCTGGAATGATCATAGCTTTGACTATACACACCTTTGTTGTCAAAGTTATTTTTCTACTTCTTAATATGCTGTCTAGGTTTGTCATAGCTTTTCTTCTAAGAAGAAAGCATCTTTTAATTTCATGGCTGCAATCACTGTCCACAGTGATTTTGAAGCCCAAGAAAATAAAGTCCATCATTGTTTCTATTTTTTTCCCTATCTATTTGCCATGTAGTGATGGGACCAGATGCCATGATCTTAGTGTTTTGAATGTTGAGTTTTAAGCTAGATTTTTTTTTCCTCTTTCACATTCATCAAGAGGTGTTCCCTTTTTTTTTAAGCAGTATGAAAAGTAAAGATGGTCTGGGAATTGTTTTATCATCTAATCTTAGGATTAAGTGGTAATACTTCTTTTACAGTAACAACTCTTCATTAATTGGACTTTATATCTAGCAGATCATGGGCTTTCCTGGTGGCTCAGAGGGCTTCCCAGGTGGATCAGATGATAAAGGATCCAGCTATAATGCAGGAGACCTGGCTTTAGTCCCTGAGTCAGGAAGATGCCCCGGAGAAGGGAAAGGCTACCCACTCCAGTATTCTTGCCTGGAGATTTCCATGGACAGAGGAGCCTGATGGACTACATTTCATGGAGTTGCAAAGAGGTGGACATGATTGAGCAACTAATACACACACACAAAAAAACACACACATACCCCTAGCATATCATACCAAGTAAATCTTAGTATACACGTGTAAGTTAATGAATAGCATATCCATATACTTAGAATATCAAACTTTGCTAAATTTCTGACTGCCCAATGATTTTGCACCAGTTATTTTGAGAATCTGATATACAATTCAAGTACAACTTTAAATGGAAGGGAGAAGGAAAGAATTCACATAGGTATCTGCAATCAGTACATCTTATTTTTCACCATGCTTTTAAAGAGAGATAAACTCTTGTTGTATCAGATTGTCTGATTTCAGCAGCAGTGATTAATCCTGAATACCTTATATAGTAATACGTATCTTGGTAACCAGACGAATAGTACCTTATACATTGGTAATGTGTTTGTTCATAGAGAGATGTCTTATTTTACTGGAAAACTAGATTTCAGTTTGTTATCCTTGACTCTTATATTTCTACCGTAACTTTAAGTGCTGTTAAAAGTACATCATGTTTCAATGCAGTGTGCAGAATAAGCTTTTGTTTCTGTCAAAAAAAGGAGTTAGTTTTGAAGCAAAAGAAAATATGTAAATTAAATAGAATTGACTGTGAATCACAAACTATATCACCAAGCTGGTCTTATATGAGAGGAGTGAGTGAGTGAATGAAGTCACTCAGTCGTGTCCGAC
The DNA here is from genome assembly GCF_029407905.1 of Bubalus kerabau. NCBI lineage: Eukaryota > Metazoa > Chordata > Mammalia > Artiodactyla > Bovidae > Bubalus > Bubalus kerabau. The sequence continues at coordinate 255,435,053 of NC_073624.1, forward strand.
TCTTTGTGACCCCGTGGACTGCAGCTCACCAGGCTCCTCCGTCCATGGGATTCTCCAGGCAAGAATACTGGAGTGGGTTGCTATTTCCTTCTCCAGGGGATCTTCCCAACCCAGGGATCGAACCCAGGTCTCCCGCATTGCAGTCAGACGCTTTAACCTCTGAGCCACCAGGGAACCCCATATGAGAGGAATGGATTATTAAAGATATAATTTTAGATTATGTGGTCAATAGATTATATATTCTGATATAAGGGCTTCCCTGGTGGCTCAAACAGTAAAGAATCTGCCTGCACTCTAATATAAAATATCAAGGATTAATGAATGAAAAAAGATAAAAGCCTTTTATACATGTAAAGGAAGTTGTGAACCAAAGTGATAAACTGCGATCTGTATTACAGGCACCCTGGGTATATTTGACAGTCTTGGTAACCAAGACTCTAGAGTGTAAATGGTTAATATTATAAAAGCAAGTGAGAATTTGGAAACTTGCAAGGTGAGATGTTAAAATTGAGGAACCACATATGGTTCCTACTCTGGAAAGGCTACTGTCGCAATGAAACATGTATAAGGAAAAAACCCTCCTCTAGCAACAATATTCATAACAAATTCTAATAGATTCATGAAAATATTAGTTTCATGTGGTGATTGCCACAAGAATTTATATATTCTATATGATTCTCATTCTCTAGTACAGGAGTGGACAAATTATGACCTAGAGGTGGCTGGCTGATTTTGTAAATTAAGTTTTATTGAAACACAGCCATGACTGTTGATTTGTGTATTGTCTGAGGCTGCTTTTGGACTGTAAAGACAGAGTTGAATAAATTTTTAACAGAAACTGTCTGGCCTAAAACCCTAAAATATTTATTAGATGGCCCTTACAGGAAACATTTACTGACCCCTGCTCTAGTGGTTCACCTTCACTGGCACTGCAAACCTAACTTAGACAGTAGTAACTTTAAAACAAATATCATGTATGAAACGAGATGCCAGTCCAGGTTCGATGCACGATACTGCATGCTTGGGGCTAGTGCACTGGGACGACCCAGAGGGATGGTATGGGGAGGGAGGAGGGAGGAGGGTTCAGGATGGGGAACACATGCATACCTGTGACGGATTCATTTTGATATTTGGCAAAACTAATACAATTATGTAAAGTTTAAAAATAAAATAAAATTAAAAAAAAATAAAACAAATAAGTGTCTCATCTGTGATTTGCCATGGGAATTTTGTCTGCCTTTGAAAATTTTAAGAAAGCTGAGCATCTGTTATACCAGCCAAGACCCACTGCAACAAGTTCAGAATAGATCTGACATTAATATAATAGACAACAAAAATGGTTTGTAAGATGGCTGAGATGTCACCACTCTTTTTAACAAACAATACATGCTCCACTTTCTTACCATCCAAGGAAACTTGCCAAAGTTCTAATGATTCATCTTGTTACAGACCGTAGAATTAATGAATTTACTTCCTTTTATGCTCAGTGTAAGTTCACATCTTCCTGACTCCTGTCTGAGAGATAGTAGAAACTTCTGCCAGCCCAAGCTGGCAAGGAAGTTTTCCCATCAAGAAGATAGAGAGCAACTACTAGAAAATCATTTGAGCAGCTGTCTTTCTGCCTACTTCTGGTACTTAGCCTGCAACCCTCTACCAATTCTTCCTCTTTATCATTTAATACAGTGGAGGACTTTTTATTTTCCAACTGACAATAAAATTTGGTGAAAATATCCTGTACTAATTGCCATGGACTTACCTCAAATCACATTAAGCATTCCATGAGATTATTATACCTCTTGAAAGCCATTTCTCTGTCACCTTCTCATTCATGTCACCAAAACTGTCAAGAGCCAAGAATGTTCTAAGATTTTATCCTACTTTCAAGCTAAGGAGTAAACCTTCCAGTTTTATAGGTGCTGCCAGAAGATAGGAAACTCCAACTTTGGGGACAAAGGATTGAGTTATTCACAGCACAATCAGCAACCTGAACTTCAATGTATTTGATTCTGCATCTCTCACCCCTGTGGCCCACTGGGATGATGAATTTGGACGCAGAAGGATGCTTGTATACAAAGTAGATGCTTTCCTGAGCTTAGGAACCCACATCTTTTTATAATGGACAATAAATATTCTTACCATTTCCTCTATCTTCCCAAGTTTCTTTCTTCCAAAGTTATTCACTTACATTGCTGAAAAAAATAGTCTGGAACAGACACTCAGTGCTTCTGGTTCCAAACACACAGAAATACAAGGAACCCATGGAAAATTGTCCCGTAACAGATAATTTCATCCTATAAGGGATGAAAACATGCAAGTATAGAGCTAAACAAAAGTATAGGCAGTAAGAATATACACATACAAAGTAATCTTTTCATGTTTGGGAACTGCTTGATACCATCTGCCACTCTAGTTAGGGACATGTTTTATCTGGATGCAGACTAATTCATGACGCACATATGTGCTGCCTCGAAATTAATCACCAAAATAATTTGTTTTTATTTTATTTTTCTGTGCATAATCATTGTGTGCAAATTTTGTTCTAAATAAACTATTTTTTTCAAATTGTCTAAACAAAGGAAATATGTTTTCAGTAATTTAAATTTATATCCTTCAAAGTGTAAGTAGATCAATTAAATCAAATGTTACAGATTCTTATTCTTCTATTTGTTCTGGAGGGGATTAAGAGTAGAGGACAGTAATGCTGTATTCTTTTCCAAAATGAAATGTTTTATAATCCCCATGATTCCTCATATAATTTAAAGAATAATGTCTTTCTAAAATAAGTTGTATCACATTATATTTCTGTTTTCCATCTCAAAAGGATAGGCCTCGTGCTGTGAATTCAATTCAAATATAAGTGGTATGTTGGACACTTGAGCATAGTCACATTGCTAAAGACCAGTTTCACAGTTGGAATTAAATTTTTTTTAATGATGATGAAATATATATATGATGATTATCATTTTCAGAAGTAAAATAGATATTTTCAGCAGGAAGGCAAAAGGATACTGTTACTAAGTTCAGCAGGTTTTTTTGCACAAAATGAACAATAATTTTACATTGGGTTCAGATAAAATCTACATTTTATTCTACCAACTCAATGATGTTAACATCCTATTCATTATTTAATACAAATTAATCATATCAATATATCCCCAAGTATAATTTACCTTCATTTATTTGGTTATTCATTGAATCTTTTCTACTCTTTCCCTCTAATTATTTTTTTCTGGTGTTATTAAGATATTTTCCATACTTAGAAATAGCACATTTCAATTTATTCATTTCTAACTACCAAACACATTAAAAATGAAACTTTTGAGATGTCCTTTAACTTTGAAGTAATTATTACGTTTTTAATGGTGAGGTAGGCAATAAAACTTGATCTTCCTCTGTGGAGTTAAAAAACAAATAAGAATTAAGATAGTGAATAGGTGGAGACTAAAATGTTAGATTTAAGGATAGTATAGCTTTAAATGCATGACTGATGAGGCTTTTAGTTATACAGAGGTGCCTCCTAGTCACCAGAACAGTTGAACAGCTACAGGATTTTCCCATAGGTGAAAAATGGACCGTGTCCCTCTTATCATATAGTAGAGAGCTCATCAGGCTGTGTTCTTTTTCGTGGGCAAATAATCCTGAAGATAAGAAGTGTTGAAATGGCTGAGCAAGACAGCATGGGTATGTGCATGTACTCAGTCATGTCCTACTCTTTGTGACCCTGTCGGCTGAAGCCCAACATGTTCCTCTTTCAATGAGATTTCCTAGGCAAGAATACTGGAATCAGTTGTCATTTCCTCCTCCAGGGGATCTCCCTAACCCCGGAATCGTATCTGTGTCTCTTGCATTGGCAGGCAGATTGTTAACACTGAGCCATCACAGAAACCTGAGCCAAACAGCATCAGTTACTTATTCCAAACCCACTGTTGGGGAGGAGTAAATGAGCAATGAATGGAGCTATTACTCTGTACTTTTTCCTATGGAAACATGATTAGATTGGAGACTTACATAACAGTAAATTTATTAGCAATCCCATTGAAGTGAAGGAAAACTAGGTCAGATGTCAAAAGATAGGTATTTACACATCAGTTCTATAACTGATATGTATATTTTTTTCAAATTATAACTCATTATGTTAGTTTTAGTCTATGAAACAGACATAGTGAAGCATTCCCTAGCAATTATAGCACATGTCCTATTGAATTATTAATAAAATTAAGTTGTATGTTCACATACAATAATAATGCATTGGTTTCTTTTTTTTTTTAAGACACATTCATTGTTCTTTTATTTTTTATTTTTTTAATTTTATTTTATTTTTAAACTTTACATAATTGTATTAGTTTTGCCAAATATCAAAATAAATCTTGTTTAAGTTTTTTGGTCTAAGATCCAATCTGGGAATACTGCATAGAAATAATCATACTGAAATGGAAAATAAACTGGAAAGGAAGAACAGAAGTGTGAAATACTTATAATTATATAGACCTGGGGGTCTTCCCCAATGTCTCAGCCGATAAAGAGTTCACTTGTGATGCAGGAGACACAGGTTCAATCCCAGGGTCCAGAAGATCCCCTGGAGGAGGAAGTGGCAACCCATTTCAGTATTCTTGCCTGGAGAATCCCATGAACAGAGAAGCCTGACAGCCTACAGTCCAAAGGATCTCAAAGAGTTGGACATGATCAAGCAACAGAGCAAGCATGCATAGACATGGGCATACTTGAGGGAAGAGTTGAGATCTTAGTATTGCTTTCCACTGATTTATTGATATTATGAGTAATGATTCTCACTGATATATACTTTTACCCTAAGGAAATTAAATTTACTATATCTATTTACTATAAGTTGTAATCATTAAAAACATGAGATTCTATTCAGCAATTTAAAAACAAAAAAAGGAAATTGTGCCATTTGCAACAGCATAGATAGATCTTAGGGATATCGTGCTAAATGAAGTAACTCACATAGAAAGACAAATCCTGTATGATCTCACTTATACGTGAAATCCAAACAAACCAAACTCAGAAGCTGAGAGCGGATCGGTGGTTTTCAGGGGTGGGAGTGGTGGGGATAAGGTGATAGTGGTCAGAAGGTGCAAACTTCCAATTAGAAAATAAATGGGTTCTAGGCTGCAGCATACATTATGATGGCTATAGTTAACAATATTATATTTTGTATTTGGAAATTGCTATGAGAGTGAATCTCAAAAGTTCCCATTGGATTTTTGTGTATTTACAAAAGACACTGTATGTCTAGAACTGTAATGTCTATTTATAGTTGAAATAGACCTTATGGCTGACTTTATTTTAGGGTTTATCTCTTATCCACTCCAGCTTACATTACTGAAGTTAAGGAAGCATCTCTATTGTGCATCCACTCTGAATATGTAGGGGCTTCCCTTGTGGCTCAGCTGGTAAAGAATCTGCCTGCAATGCAGGAGACCTAGGTTTGATCCTGGGTTGGGAAGACCCCCTGGAGAAGGGAAAGAATACCCACTCCAGTATTCTGGCCTGGAGAATTCCATGGACTGTATAGTCCATGGGGTCGCAAAGAGTCAGACACAACTGAGCAACTTTCACTTCACTTCACTTCTGAATATGTAGGAAGACTCACTTAGGAAGATAAACAACTCGCCTCTTTCTCCGTTTCTTATTTATTCTCTTCTAAGGGAGGACGGGAATAGCATTAATCCAAAAAGTGAATACTATTGACCTTTTTTTGGTTTAGCTTTCCCCTTAAGCAAAGCCCTACAATGAGTTGAGTGCAGGGAGTTTACTTGAGAGGAGATTCCCAAGACACAGAAGAGATAGGAAGGAAAGTAGCAATGGAAGAATGAAAGTTAATAAACTTTATATTAATAAGCTGATGAGAGCTGTGGGGATCTGAGGAGGGAAACTTGCTGAGGAGGCTCTGAAGAATCTTATAGAATGTACTTCATTGAATTTCCTTTTAGAGGACAGAAAAGATGGCAGTTATCATCCAGGGCTTGATCCCAGAAGGTTACTCCCCCAATTCAGTGGTGGACTTTCATGTAGGCCAGAAGCAGGAAAGCAGAGCCGTCAACTATATCAGCACAGAAATCAGGCCAAGAGAATATATCCCCATGCATAAGTGTTTGCTACAGGGCATCATTTTAATAACGGATCTGAGTAATCACTGTATTGAAAAGCCCAATTATCCTTGCTCTCCCTATTCCATAAAGGCAGAGAAACCAGATCAAATTGCCAGCATCCGATTGATCATTGAAAAAGCAAGAGTTCCAGAAAAACATCTACATCTGGTTTATTGACTATGCCAAAGTCTTTGACTGTGTGGCTCACAAGAAACTGTGGAAAATTATTAAAAAGATAGGAATACCAGACCACCTTACCTGCCTCCTGAGAAATCTGTATTCAGGTCAAGAAGCAACAGTTAGTACTGGACTTGGAACAACAGACTGGTTCCAAATTGGTAAAGGAGTATGTCATGGCTGTATAGTGTCACCCTGCTTATTTAACATATATGCAGAGTACATCATGTGAAATTCCAGGCTGGATGAAGCACAGGCTGGATTCAAGATTGCCGGGAGAAACATCAATAACCTCAGACATGCAGATGACACCAACCTTATGGCCAAAAGCAAAGAAGTTCTAAAGAGCCTCTTGATGAAATTGAAAGACAGTGAAAATGTTGGCTTTAAACTCAACATTTAGAAAACGAAGATCATGGCATCCTGTCCCATCATTTCATGGCAAATAGATGGGGAAACAATGGAAACACTGACAGACTTTATTTTTCTGGCCTCCAAAATCACTGCAGATGGTGACCACAGCTTTCTCCTTGGAAGAAAAGCTATTTCCAACCTAGACAGCATATTAAAAAGTGGAGACATTACTTTCCCAATGAAGGGCCATCTAGTCAAAGCTATGGTTTTTCCAGTAGTCGTGTATGAATGTAAGTTGCACTCTAAAGAAAGCTGAGTGCTGAAGAATTGATGCTTTTGAACTGTGGTGTTGGAGAAGACTTTGAGAGTCCCTTGGACTGCAAGGAGATCCAACAGTCAATCTAAAGGAAATCAGTCCTGAATATTTATTCAAAGGACTGATGCTAAAGCTGAAACTCCATAACTTTGGCCATCTGATGTGAAAAACTGACTCATTGGAAAAGACCCTGATGCTGTGGAAGATTGAGGGCAGGAAGAGAAGGGGATGGCAGAGGATGAGACAGTTAGATGTCATCACTGCCTCGATGGACATGAGTTTGAGCAAGCTCCGATAGTTGGTGATGGACAGGGAAGCCTGACCTGCTGCAGTCCCTGGGGTCGCAATGAGTCGGACATGACTGAGTGACTGAACTGAACTGAAAGAAAGATGACTATCCACAGTTAGCCTGATAATATTATAAAGAACAATTGTATATAAAGAGCAATTGGAGAAATGCTTATGAATAGCTTAGCAACAGGCCTATTACAAGGAGGCCGTTCAGTATAGTTTATTTTTAACAGTCATTATTATCTTCATTTTCACCATTGTTAATTATTAAAAGATTTTGTTTGTAAAATTCTATGCCAGTATTCTTTCCAATATATCTTTAATTCTTGAATATATGTAGTACTGGCTTTTCCATTATCATTTCAGATAGTGGGATGAATTATATCTAGAATGAGATAATCAAATTAATTACAGATTTATTGCCTACAACACATTGCTATCAAAGAAGACCTCAAAAAAAAGTTTGTTTATTAAATAGTTCATGCATTCAATCTCAGGTTTTTTCTTGGATTACTTATACAGTTATATATATATATATATATACTCAGTCATGTCCAACTCTCTTGAAACCCCATGGACTGTAGTCCTCCAGGTTCCTCTGTCCATGAAATTCTCTAGGAAAGAATACTGAAGTGGGCTGCCATTCCCTTCTCCAGGGGATCTTCCCAACCCAGGGACTGAACCCAAGTCTCCTGCATTGCAGGCAGATTCTTTTCCATCTGAGCCACAAGGGAAGCCCATATATATATAGCCACATCTTATTTCTTTTTTAGATATGATACTAAAATATTGTGCCAGCTCCTTTTTCTGTGTATAACATTTTCATAATCCAAGTTAACCAAATATATATTTTAGAAACCTACATATTAATATTCTGATCAGATTTGTTGCTCTACTATATAGAATAAAATAAATTTTTATCAAACCTTATGAGATTTATTCTAGTCAAAACTCTTTGTTTAAACCTTTAAAATATTTTCTTTAGTTTTTGATCTCATTTCAGATATAACTGTCCTAGACTTCAAATTTAAAGAGTAATCGCCAGATACATCCACAACTGAGAGTCGTATCTCCTTTGACCCAGCCACTTCACTCCTTCTGGGGCTATTGGTACTTTTCCTCTGCTCTTCCCTAGAAGCATATTGGACACCCTCTGACCTGGGGGACTCATCTTTTGGTGTCATATTTTTTGGCCTTTTATATAGTTCATGAGGTTCTCACAGCAAGTATACTGCGGTTCGCCGTTCCCTCCTCCACTGGATCATGTTTTGTCAGAACTCTCTGCTATGTCCTATCCATCTTAGGTGTTCCTGCATAGCATGGCCCATAGCTTCATTGAGTTATGCAAGCCCCTTCACCACAACAATGCAGAAATCCATGAAGGGGAATTTAATTCATAATGATAGTAATCATCCCACATATCTTAAGTTTTAAGTCAGATAACCAGCATAAGAAGATTGGACCTGTATAAGCTCTGATCTTTTTAAAAATATATCTTAAGTGTCTAAGATTAATATTTAAATAACATAATATTAGAATAATACTTCTGAAAATATCTTTGAGTTCTAGTCTTTTCGGGCCTTTGGACTTCTTGCTTTTTATTTTCTTTAGTTTTCTATCTTATTAATAAAAAGAGTAATGTTAGTAAAATAACAAAAAGGTTTACAAAGCCTTGACTTAATTTTTCTTTCAACATAAGGAAATCCTTTTAGCAGGCTACTACATTTGTGTTCATAATCATATGTAAGCTGTGACAAGTAGTTTAAATGGAAACCGGTTCTTTGAGTCTGAATTGGAAAAAAAATATCAAGTTTCAACATTTATGGGAGGAGAGGATTCTGCCAGCAGTTTCTAAAACCAAAACTTATAATCCAAAAAGAGAAAAAGCAAATCCTTAAGAATTATTGTTAGTTACTGAGCCTTCCAAACAGACAACAAGGAGATGTTTCCTGATTGCTGCATTCATATATAAAAAATCTATGTGCTCCCACCTTCATTTTATCTTTTATGGCTCTTCTTAATGTAAATATTAAAGTAAATTTATCCACATAAAATGTGTGATTCGTGAAATGTGTTAGAAGCAACTGTTTTGAATATCACAGACTCTAAAATGCCTAGAGGAAGCTTAACATATGGAGTGATCTTGAAAGAGAAATTATCAAACTCTTTTCCTGCTCATTCAGTTAAACTAAATATGTTATAGGTACTGATAATCTTTGTATTCACCAGACATTGTACTAAGGGTTATACAAAATAATCTCAATTCAGCATCTATGACTCATTCAGCCTTTTTCCCTCTGTCTTTAGTGAAGAGCTGAAAAGGGTCAATCTTTACTTGTTAACCCCTTTGTCTTTGCCCAATCACACCTACCCCACCTGATCTATCAAATTGCCAACCCAAGCACAAAACATAAACAGGTTTTGCTGAAGTTACAATAGCCTTTTAGTTATCAAATTAAAATGTGGAAAATTGGTCCTTCATTTTATGTCTCTGATGCATATAACACTGTTGATCACTAATTTTTAATTCTCTGCGCCCTTGACTTTTCTGTGTGTTTTTGTATCTCCTTGCCATTTTATACATTCTTTGCCTGCCTACTAGGTTCCTGAACTTCTGTGAAATGGAAATATTTGTGCTTTCCAGGAATCTAGTGTATAAGCATGATATTAATCATTTCATCTATTCTCATATTTCTCATTATCTTTCATATACTTATCATTTCAAAATTTATATTCCCTGGTCACACCACTCCCTTGAACTTCAGAATTGATTATATAATTATTTACTATGTCTTTTTCAAAAACATGTATTTCAATACTGAACTTATTGGCTAAAAATATAAGTATTGCTAGTGCTAAATGCTGGTAGGTGAGGAACAGCTGCAACTCTAATATGCTGGTGAGAATTTAATATGCTGAAACAAACCACTTTGGAAAACTTTTAGTAGTTCATTATGAACTTGAAGTGAAGTGAAGTTGCTCAGTTGTGTCCGACTCTTAGTGACCCCATGGACTGCAGCCTACCAGGCTCCTCTGTCCATGGGATTTTCCAGGCAAGGGTACTGGAGTGGGTTGCACTGGAGTGGGTTGCACTGGAGTGGGTTGCCATTATGAACTTAAACATACAATAATCAAATGACTTTGCAATTGATATCCTATTTACCCAAGAGCAAATGCTCACCCAAAGGTTTATATATGAATATACAAAACAGTGTAATTTTTAATCCAAAAGCCAGAAACAACTCAAATATTGATGAATGGATTAAACAGATAAACAGATTGTAATATAGCCATATGGTGGAATACTACTCTGCCACAAAGAAGGAATATTCAGTTGATACACTCAAATATATGACTGAATATTAAAGATATTATGTTAAGGAAAATATAAATAGTACATACTGCATTATTCCCTTTATAAGAAACTCTAGAAAATGCAAATTTAATCTATAGTGATACAATGCATATCAGCAGTTACCTGCTGCTAGAGGCTGGAGGAACTTGACTTGCAAACTGGTGTGAGGGAATTTTCAAAAGAGTTAAATCTTACTGTAAATGATTAAGTCTCAATAAAAATTATTTAAAAAGGGGAATTCATTGTCACCCCTTTTCTGCTCCTCTTACACCAAAATCTTTCATTTTTCCATATTAGCTTGGTGATGAGTCCGCAATCTGCTTAATCATCCAAGATAAATGCTTGGAATTCATTCATCCCTAATTCTATCCTTTCATTCTATGGCCAGTTGTCAAACTCCTCTATCTATGTCATCTGAGTATTTCCCAGGTGTCTCAAACCCTTTGCTTTTACTCCCTTTCTTCTAATATCTTTCCTCTCTCTTGAGGTACATGCTCATTTGTTTCCTATGGAACTGACCCTCACCTACTATCGATTGTACTTACAGTTACATTATAGTAATATAATATATTAATACATTATATGTACTTACATTATAGTAAACTTAGAGTTTACTATAATGCTTTATCCAATTAGCTTGATAATTTAGTTCTTAGGAAGGGAAATTAAAACTAAATAGATGTACCACCATTTCCCATGCTTTATTGGATTATTCAAAGTATGCCTTCTTGAGATGCAATAATGTGTAACTCTAGTTCTTGAGAAAAATGTTAAAGGTCCAATAAATACAATTTCTTGCCTCAGATTTTAGAATTAAATGAAAAACAAGGCACTGGAGACCTTAAAATAAAGGTCAGTATTTTAAATTTATTACTAATAAGCCTGTTTGGACAATGTGACTTTTGAACTACAGTTAAATAGGCTTGCTAGTACTATTTCACATTTGGACAGATTTACCAATCCAAGCATTGGCATCTCTGAACTAGTAATCTACAATCCTCCCATAAAAAGCAGAAATTACCACTGTGAGATAATGACAAAATGGAAGAACAAACTAGAATAAACCTTTTCTCTGGTAGACAGATATGAAAGAGTGAGGTTAATGAGTTAGGCATATGAACTATTTCCAGAACCCCTCCTCCCCTTGGGAAAAACTTAATAGACTGTGTAGATATTAAGGAAATATTCCTTCCATATGTCACCCTTGTAGGTATTGGATAAGATATATAAAAAAGTTAAAGTATAGGAAATAAATTACCCACCAGACAGCTGTCTCTGCACCTCTCCTTGACACGTGGAAGAGGGGAAGAACCCATATGGAACTGAAGCCAATTTGGAAAAAATATTACTAGAGAAACTGAACAAAAGAGACAAATTCATGATGACATTATTTGAACACCTAAATCCAGACTGAGTAAGCCTTTATGTCACTGCTTCCTGGCTCCTACAAGGAGGACAATGGGCTCTAATGTGGGCAGATAATATGGCTGAAGATCTATACAAGGACACAGCTGATTTCTCCTAATATACAAACGCATGCATGCTTACTAAGTCTCTTCAGTCATGTCTAATTCTTTGCGACCCCATGGACTATAGCCCGCCAGGCTCCTCCATCTGTGGAATTCTCCAAGCAAGAACACTGGAATGGGTTGCTGTGCCCTTCTCCAGGGGATCTTCCCAACCCAGTGATCAAACCTGCATCTTTTATGTCTCCTGCATTAGCAGGCGTGTTCTTTACCACTAGCGCCACCTGGGAATCCCAATATATAATTTCATGTCAGCCCAAATGCTTGTGAACTCCCCTCTATGGAGAAGGCTCTACATTTCTATCAGTTTTGAAGTACCACATGCTTACCACTTATCACGGCATGACAGGAGGTAGAGGTGAGCTGGCTGGGAACTGATGAGAACCCTGTGGTGTTGTGAAAAGGGCTTACCTGTGAGATAAGAGGGCTTCCCCAGTAGCTTAGTGGTAAAGAATCCGCCTACAATGCAGGAGCCTATTCCTAAGTTGGAAAGATCCCCTGGAAGAAGAAATGGCAACTCATTCCAGTATTCTTGCCTGGAGAATCCCATGGACAGAGGAACACGGTGGGCTATAGTCCATGGGGTCGCAAAGAGTCCAACATGACTAAAGCGATATAGCACATGGGATAAGAACAGGAACTCTATACAGTTTTGGTAACCAATCAAGGTTAAAGACAGTCTTTGCAGAGGATGAAGGATTATAGTTTTACATTACTTTAATGATATAAAGTTTTTAAAATTTGAATATATATTTTAAATTTAAAATATGATAGGTAAATATCAGGTGGATCTTAATATTTGTGCATATTTTTGGAAGAAATATTCTTTGAATATTGAATTTAGTATAATAAACTGTAACATAATTTCAGTTCAGTTCAGTCGTGTCTGATTCTTTGCAACCCCATGAACCGCAGCACACCAGGCTTCCCTATGCATCACCAATTCCCACAGTTTACCCAAACTCATGTCTATTGAGTCGGTGATGCCATCCAACCATTTCATCCTCTGTCGTCCCCTTCTCCTCCCACTTTCAATCTTTCCCAGCACCAGGGTCTTTTCAAATGAGTCGGTTCTTCTCATAACATAGCCTAAGTATTGGAGTTTCAGCTTCAACATCAGTCCTTCCAATGAACACTCAGGACTGATCTCCTTTAGGATGGACTGGTTGGATCTCCTTGCTGTCCAAGGGACCCTCAAGAGTCTTCACCAACACCACAGTTCAAAAGCATCAATTCTTTGGTGCTCAGCTTTCTATGTAATCCAACTCTACATCCATACATGACTACTGGAAAAAGCATATCTTTGACTAGACAGACCTTAGTTGGCAAAGTAATGTCTCTGCTTTTTAATATGCTGTCTAGGTTGGTCATAACTTTCCTTCTAGGAAGCAAGCGTCTTTTAAATTCATGGCTGCAGTCACCATGTGCTGTGATTTTGGAGCCCCCAAAAATAAAGTCTGCCACTGTTTCCCCATCTATGTACCATGAAGTGATGGGACTGGATGCCATGATTTTAGTTTTCTGAATGTTGAGCTTTAAGTCAGCATTTACACTCTCCCCTTTCACTTTCATGAAGAGGCTCTTTAGTTCCTCTTCACTTTTGCCATAAGGGTGGTGTCATCTGCATATCTGATGTTATTGATATTTCTTCCTGAAATCTTGATTCCAGCTTGCGATTCATCCAGCTGAGCATTTCTCATGATGTACTCTGCATATAGTTAAATAAGCAGGGTGAAAATATACAGCCTTGACATATTTCTTTTCCTATTTGGAACCAGTAACATGATTTGGAGTATAAAAATTAAGGACAAAGCAAATAAAAAATGAAACATTAAAAATACTTCTAAATTCTCATCTACTATATAGAAGAAGCAAACTAAATAAGGACCACCTTGGATGTTTAATCTAATGAGCATATGTGAAATTGTGTGCTCAGTATTTAGAGAATACATGTCATTTCAAGTAAAAAATGGAGCAGTTTTAGCACATTATCAGGAACCATACCAGTTAAATAAGCACATTTCAATGAAAGCAAACTATCAATGCCATGCAGACCACCTACACTAATGGGTCAGAAATGAACATGGCCAGCAAAAGGAGATACCTCTTTTTTTCTTGGTTGGAACCTTTAATAAAAGGTACTGATAAAAATGGATGCCATCTGGGTAAAAGAAAATAGATTCCCTACATCATTATAAATATAATGTCCAGATGGATTAAGATGAAAATGTAAGCAGCAAAAATTTAGCAACTTATGAAAACATAGAATACAATGTATTTCTGACCCTTGGCAAGGAAGAATTTTGTAAGGATTAAATGCATATGTAAGAAAATATGCTTATTTTTAAATGTTAAAATTAGAAATTTATAGTAATATAATGTTTTATAATAGATTTGTATATCATTTATTTAAATTAATGTATTAAAACTAAATAAACAACACCCTCACAGTTCAGTGTGTAAAGACAAAGAACTCAGTTGAAACTGGATGAAAAATACACAAACGGTTCACAGAAACTGAGCCATATCCTCCCACTTTATACATGGTTTAGTTTTCTGCAGTTTTAGTTACCTGAGATCACCTGCAGTCTGAAAATGTTAAATGTAAAATTCCAGACATAAACATTTTGTAAGTTTTAAACCACTTGCCTTTCTGAAATGAAATGAAATCTCAATGCAGAATGAAATCTCATGCCCTCCTGCACCATCCCCCCTGGGGTGTGAATCATCCCTTTGTCCGGGGGTAACCATGCTGTATGCATTACTGCCCTTTCTAACAATATAGGAAAAATATAGTATATATAGAGTTCAGTACTGTCTGAAGTTTCAAACATCCACTGGAGGTCTTGTTATTTATTTTCCCCACCATGAATAAGAGGGGGCTGCTGTATGTACATTTTGTTTATCATGACAATTTTAATTCTAGTTAGAGCAACTCTCTCATACAGATGTACTGGAGGCAGATGGAGATCTTTTATTGCTGTATTATTTGTAAGGACAAAAACTTGGAAAAAATTAAATGTCTTTCAATTTCAATATAGCAATAAATTATGGGGTGTTCATATAGTGATACTCTATAAAATAGTTAACAAGAATGAACTACAGCTATAAGTATCAAAATGGCTAATCTTGAAAATATCGTGCTTGTGAAAGTAGCAAATTGTAAAAGAATATTTACAGGAGCAGTTATGGTAATTTTATAAACACAAAATGGTACTATATATTTTAGGGTACATAAATAGGTAATTAAATATATATTCATGCATAGAGACAATAAACAACTTCAAGATAAATGGATCAAGAAGAGAAGAATAGAGTGAGATAAGGCAAGTGCTTTAACTAGCTCTGTAACATTTTTGTTTTTATTTTAAAATACTACAAGGAAAATATACAAAATATTTTCATCTAAATTCTGGATACATGAGATGTATTACATATTTTAAAGTAATGAACATTTTAAAAAACTTTAAAAATGATTTCATAATTTATCAATTTAGAACTTACTGAGTTAAACAGCACTAATTTAAAATATTTCCCTTTTTTTTTTTTTTACTGGTAGTAGATCACAAAGATACTACGATTGAAATATTAAGCAAGCACTTTCAAGTTTCCTATATTA
This sequence comes from Bubalus kerabau, assembly GCF_029407905.1. NCBI lineage: Eukaryota > Metazoa > Chordata > Mammalia > Artiodactyla > Bovidae > Bubalus > Bubalus kerabau. The sequence continues at coordinate 255,450,804 of NC_073624.1, forward strand.
TTAAATCTTTTGCATTTCTATGGTGGGGGAAAACTAAATATTTCTGTCTCTTATGCTTAATACATACTTTACTGGATTTCTATATTAGATATCCCTGCCAGAGAGCCTCATAAGACTAGAAATATTATTACATTAGTAGCATTATTAGTTCAGTACAGTAGTACTCTGACATATATATATATATTAATTTTTTGTGTATTTTTATTTTTCTGAGGAAGTTTTTTTATGATATCTAATTTAATTTCATTCTGTGAGATACAACAATCTTCATGTATGGAATTACATGAAGAGATGAGGCATATTTTACTTAGCTTTTTCTTTGAAAATATAAAAGGGCTATTTGTAAGAAGAAATGAAATCATACACTTATAATACTTTTGTAGAATTTAAATTAAGTTAAAATTAAGCAAATGTAGATAATTTATGTTGAGAACAATGTTTCAAACTTCTAAGAAAGAATTCAAAACTGCTTCTTATATTTCAGATTCAATTCTATGAACTTTATAAATATTAACTCATATAACCTCATGATGGTTCTATGAGGTAGGTATTGAAATTGTCCTCCTTTTTACAAGTGTCAACACTTAAGACACAGAAAAGTAAAGAAATTACTTTATATCATAGAGCTCAAAGGTGATTGATTTAGGCGATGAACCTGACCACAGACATGCTACTCCTTACCACTTTCTATGTTCTATTGTTGAGGCAATACTGTTTTTATTATATTTTTGCTTTGATGCCAGTCTGCCATTGAATATATGATTTGAAGCCACCCTATTGGACTCCTTGTAGATACCTGCACTTATTTAGGTACACCCAAACTAGTGTAAGCATAGTGGTTATCAGTGATAATACATTTAAACAAGGAATTCAGCGACCTACTGCATAGGTCCCCAGTCACAGGTCTATTTTCCTTTTTGCTGAAAGAAGAAGTAAACTAAACATAACAACATGGAGTCAGCAATGGGATTAATCTCTTTACAACTAAAATAACTCACAAACCTTAATTAAAGCATTTGACAGATCATCTTTGATTAGATCTGTGGAGATGTGACAACAGTGCCTTGTCCTCCCACACTCTAGTTTTAATGCTTTCTTCTTCTTTAATAGGAATAAACTCAATGGCAAAGATCTAGGTTGTTGTTGAAACAACAGTAGTAGGTACTTCAAGTTGCCATGGTAACAGGAATCTTATTGGGAGCCTTCTTTCCTCTTATTGCAGTACTGACTCAAGCCAAAATTTGGCATATCTATCCATTTAATTTGGGCTTCCCTGTGGCTCAGCAGTAAATATAAAGAAAGAGAAGGAAAAAGAACATAAGAATCTAGTTTATGTACAGACGTTTTGTACTCTATCAATTATGTGAGTGGGAGCTTCCTAGGTGGCTCAGTGGTAAAAAAAAAAAAAAATCCTCCTGCCAATGCAAGTTCAATCCCTGGGTCAGGAAGATCCCCTGGAGAAGGAAAGGGCAACCTACTCCAGTATTCTTACCTGGGAAATCCCATGAACAGAGGAGACTGGCAGGCTACAGTCCATGGACTCAAAAAGGAGTTGGAAGTGACTCAGCAACTAAACAACAACAGTAACATCCATTTAGTTTACTCAGTAAAAATTAAATTGGCTACTTACACTGCCTGAGGTGTTGGTCTAGAAGCTTTAGGAAATGAAAGCTTTTTGCTATTTATAAGATCCCATACTCTAGCTTATTTCTTATTTGACCACATTTTTTGCCACAAATTCTGATTTTTTTTATTTTAACCTCAGGTTGGCCAATCAGGTTCTTCTATGCACAGACCTTAGGGGATCCCAGATTTATGGGTGTTTCAATCTTTTTTTTTTTTTAATCTCCAACAGACCTTGATAAGAATTATGTAAAAATTTAAATGATTGCTTCTGTTAAGACATTCACACTATTCCAATTTTAAATAGCATGTGAATATAATAAATCTAGTAACTCTTATACAGCTGCAGTTTCTTGGGGAAAGTGCTTAATGCTTGAGAAATTACACTTTATTTATATTTCAGATGCATAACTCAATACGTGTATATTTGGGGGAAGAAATGGGAAGAGTAAGATGGTTGAGGGAAGATGACAAAGGTTTTTGCAATGTACCATGAGAATTGTACCATAATAACTACCATAAGCATATTTTAGATAATACCTAGGAAAATATTTATTGAAATAATTATTAGAAAAAATGTCATAATAATCTTAGCTCAGGCTACCCAATAAAATACTATATATAAAGAAATTTACTCTCACCATTCTGGAGGCTGGAAAGTCCAAGATCAGAGTGGCAGCATGGTCAGTTTTTGTTAAGAGGTCTCTTCTTGACTTGCGGATGGCAGTCTTCTCATTGTGTTCTCCCATGGTAGAAAGAGGGTACTCTGATATATCTTCTCTTTATAATGCTGCTGCTGCTGCTGCTGCTAAGTCGCTTCAGTCGTGTCCCACTCTGTACGACCCCATAGACGGCAGCCCACCAGGTTCCCCCGTCCCTGGGATTCTCCAGGTAAGAACACTTGAGTGGGTTGCCATTTACTGGTCATTATAGATCAGAGCCCACTTTGCAGGCTCATTTAACTTTTATCATATCCTGACAGACCTTGATGGTTGGATGGAGTCACTGACTCAATGGACATGGATTTGGGTAGACTCCAGCAGTTGGTGATGGATAGGGAGGCCTGGCGTGGTGCGGTTCATGGGGTCACAAAGAGTTGGATACGACTGAGCGACTGAACTGAACCGAACTGACAGACCTTATCTTCAAATACAGTTACATTTGGAGTTAGGTCTTCAACATAAGATTTTAGAAGTGATGCAAACATTTGGTCCATAACACTAAGTAATGGGCTATTAACAGCAGTAAGGAGTCTTTGATTCTCAGAACAAAATGAAAACAGAGTACTTCTAAAAACATGTTAATGGATTATGTGTATTTTGTATGTGACTTTGATTTTAGTGGCCATTTATATTTAAGGAAATATCAAAAAGAAATTCCAGTGACTGGATGGGTCCTTTGGGAAATTTACAAAGATAATATAATTCTGTGAGAATGCATAAAATCTGAATTTTGAACTGTTGCTATGTTTTAGATAAGCTAACAAGGTGAGCAAGGATGCATTCCAGATCATCAGTTTCTCTGAATTTAGAATTGTTTTAAGATGACATTACTGCAAAGGAAAAACTTGAAAAACTTGAGCTATGGTTTGTTAAAGAGAATTACCAGATTTATCAGAGTGGCAGATAAATGTTTGGGGAAATACTGTTCAATGCAGACTTATAAAGATAGCAATAAAACATTAGTAGGAAACTGAGGTTACAAAAAATGTGTAGCAGAAAATAAGTCCAAGAGATTATCCTTCGGCTCATCCTCACTGTCTTTGTTAATTTTTTTTCCATCAGAGATTCATTTTGCTTTCTCCTAAATCTTCCTTTCAGCTTGCTGTACTTAAACTGTATTGCAATTCAGTTCTAATAAGGGTCTGTGTAGATTGTTATATACTATTTTAAAGAAAAAGATTTTTAAAAAGCAGAAAAATATTTTGCTGTTTCATGTTACATTTAATCTGACCTCAAATCAATATTAATTTTCAAATTTCTTAAATCACCTCCATTCAACTAAATTGTAAAACTCTAGCTTTCATAGGCATGTTTGTTTCCTAAATTAAATAAATATATATATATATATATATATATATTAATGCTAGTACAAATTAAAGCTTTTATCCTTCTTTCTTAAGAACCACTTGATTGGTCTAAGTCTCTTACTTTCATAGGCAAGTGTCATTCACACTTCTACACAGTAGCCTAGCAACAGCAAATTTCAAGGCCTTAATATAGTAGTATTCTCTGAAATAATTTCAAAATGATGCCACTCTCTGAAAGCCAAAAGAATGCTGTTGGCAGAACTTTCCTCCTTGTTAGAAATTTAGTTAGGTGAACTTCCTAATTACTCAAGAACTTAGATTTGAAATCCAAAAATATCAAATACCCATTTATAAAACTACTTTGAACAGCAACAACATAAATCAAATAATGAGGTAGTTTGCAATCTAGGGAACAGTAATGCCACTTTCTGGTTTCTATCTCTTTCAAGGATAAGTAATGCAATCAGTGTATTTAGATAATCAGATTAAATCAGCTGTAACTATTGAGTAATGTGCTCAAAAGTATAGCCAAACTAGTCAAGTAAGATTGATTTCCTAAAGCTACAAAAGAGATTTGAATTTAAGTTAAATCACCCTAAGAATTAACTTACATTATTATAATACAAAATGATTATAGGGTAGAGTGAAAAAGTGGCAGTCACCACATATTTGGCAATTTTTTAATTGTCTAGAAAGTAGAATTGTCAGAGATAAAATCTGAGCCTCCGACTAAAATTTGAATTTCAGATTAGCAACAAATAATTTTAGTGTAAGTATGTCACAAGCAATATTTAGGACAGAGTTATTCACTAAAAAAATTTGTTGTTGATTACCTGAAATTCAGATTTAACTGAGTTAGCCTACAATTTTATTTGCTAAATGTGGGAACTCTTATTACACAGTGATTTGAAAAAAAATCTATAAAATAAGTTAGTCACCTTGTAGACATTACAGACTAAATAAATGTTTAACAACCTGAGAGTACTGCTAAAGAATTTAACCTTTTTTAAAACTGAAGCATCACAGTATTTACTAGGTACTTTGACTAGAAAATAATATACTAAACAAATCTGATTTATGAGATGTATCAGAATTATAATCTTTGAAATGTCCAGTTTGCACTTATTTTCTGTTTATTCAATAAGTAATAGTCTGTCTTATGGAAATATTTAATATATGCTTCTTTTTTTTTATATGCTCCTTTTCTTAAAATCATTCTTATACTTGAATAAAACAAAAATACAATGAAAGAAAATGTCATAATGTATTATCCAATAACATAGTGGATAGTAGCAATGCTTTCAGATTGAGGGATAGTATGAGGCTATGTCAACAGCACTAACTGACCTAACTGAAATGATATGATGTAGTTGAATATTTAAGAAAGCATAGTAGTGGATGCAGGTTCACTCAGGGATTGAAATGAGGAAATCCTTGTTGTCATTTTTATTTCACTAGTTACAGTAAGTTTTCAACTTATAAAAAGTAGAGCACAGATCCTGGAAATTGAAATCCTGTACTAAAGCACAGCCAGGTGCAGGACAATCAATGGCAAAACCAAATTGAAGTTGATGCCTGTAATCGATGTGACTTAACCCTGATTTGGGAAAAAGTTCTTTTGACGGTGAGAATATAAACTCTAGTCACTCCTCTGCATTTCTGCTAAAAGTGACAATCATTTCTTATCAGTGATGATATGTAGCCTTTCCAGACATAGAATGTGCAAGAATAACGACTGCCGGTGGATGGGAGAGGGATGGGAGCTGGTCGTAAGCCAATTCTCCTGCTACAAGCACACTGTTTACAAACACTAAGCAAGATAACAGTTGATGTCGTATATTCTTGATACCTAATGGTAGGTGAACAGCTTACTTGTGAGACTTACATAAGTTGTTTAACCTGTCAGGTTCCGTTCTCTTAAATGAGATGAACCCTAAGTCTTACTGGCTCTTACCAACTCTGGCTGTACCAATGATCAGGACTTTTACGAATGAGGTGTGATTGCCTTACATGAATTGCTTAGACACAGAAGTATTCATAAGCATAGAAATACTAAAATCTATTCCATAGGATAACATGTTGAGGGAAGATATTCTGAATATTTCTGCAGTCCCTGCTTTATCTTTTATATGAACCAAATTTCAGTTATTTATGCAATTGTACTGGACTTACCTATGTGTATTAAAAGAGGTTGGACACTTTAAAAAACATTAATAATATTTATCTGACTTAGGAACATGTGTTTCTTTCAGTAGAGCTATGCTAAAAATTATATATATATATATATATATACACACACACATATATATATATATATACACGCATATATATATATATACACACATTCCTTTTTTTCAGTTGGATTCTTTTGAGCCAAAGCCAGGAATGAAACTATTATGCAATGATTCCATACTATGATTTTTCTTAAACTCTCAACTTAGTGCTCTGTATTGGAATGGAGATAATGCCATGTAAATAAAACTCTAGAGTATTTTTCATTCAAGCAAATAGACATGGAACATAATAGCTATGTGAATTTGAGCAAAGTATCTTGTTCTCTTGTGACTCTTTTTAAATATAGTATAATATTTACCAATCTCATAGGACTGTTGTGAATCTAACTGAGAAGAGCACAATACAGTCTGGTGGTAAATGCTCAGTAAACATAAGTTATTGTTACTAACATGAAAGCTACAACTATTATCAAAATAATTATTTTTAATAATTCCAATAGATATAGTAAAAGCATTTGATAAAATTTAACATCTGTTTTGATAAGACCTATCAAAAACTGGGTGTGAAGGGAAGAAACATACCTTAGTATAATAAAGGCCATATATGACAAACCAACAGCTGAAAGCTTTTCCTCTAAGATCAGGAACAAGACAAGGATGCCCACTCGTGCCACTTTTATTAAACTAGTATTAGAATTCCTAGCTACACCATTTAGACAAGAAAATGAAATAAAAGGCATCCATATTAGAAAGGAAGAAGTATAACTGTCACTATTTGCAGATGACAAGATACTATATATAGCAAACTCTAAAAACACCAAAAAACTGTTAGAACTAATAAATGAATTCAGTAAAGTTATAGGATACAAAATCAATAGATATAAATACATGGTATTTATGTATACTGATAATGAACTATCAGAAAAGAAAACTAAAAAAAAATTTCACTTATAATTGCATCCAAAAAATAAAATATCTAGGAGTAAATTTAACCAAAGACGTGAAAGGCATGTATGCTGAAAAGTATAAGAATCATATCAAAGAAATTGAAGAATGCACAAATATAGGAATAAAATATTCTGTGTTCATGGATTGGAAAAAAGTGATATAGTATAGCAGCTGAACTCAACATATATTTATAGGACATTGCATCCCCCCAAATCAGAATACATTCTTTTCAAGTGCACATGAAACATTCTCCAGGATATATCACATTCTAGGCTATGGCACCCCACTCCAGTACTGTTGCCCGGAAAATCCCATGGACAGAGGAGCCTGGTGGGCTGCAGTCCATGGGGTTGCTAGAGTCAGACACGACTGAGCGACTTCTTTCACTTTCCACTTTTACGCACTGGAGAAGGAAATGGCAACCCACTCCAGCGTTCTTGCCTAGAGAATCCCATGGACGGAGAAGCCTGGTAGGCTGCAGTCCATGGGGTTGCGCAGAGTCGGACACGACTGAAGCGACTTAGCAGCAGCAGCAGCAGGCTATGAAACCAGTCTCCAAAAATTAAGTTTGAAATCATATAAAGTATCCTCACTACCTCAACACTAGGAAATTAAAGATCAAGTAAGGAAAAAAAAAAAAAAACTAGAAAAAAGCACCAACATTTAAAATTAAACAATTTACAACTAAACAATTAATATCGTTAAAATGTTACTACTAGCTAAAGCTATCTATAGATTCAGTGTAATCCCTATCAAGATACAAATGACATACTTCACAGAACTAGAATAAATCTTAAATAGTATTGAAATTCAAAAGACCCCAGATAGCCAAATCAATCTTGGGAAAGAAAAATAAAGCTGGAGGTATTATGACCCCTGATTTCAAATTATATGGCAAAGCTCTAGTAATGAAAACAGTATAGCACTGGCTGAAAACCAGATATACATATCAACAGAGCAGCAGACAAAAAAGTACACATATATGAAAAATTAACTTACAACAAAGGAGCAAAGAACATACAATGGAAAAGGAATAGTCTCATCAATAAATGGTGTAGGTAAAGCTGTACAACCACATGCAAAATTAGGAAACTAGACCACCTGTCTTACACCATAGACAAAAATGAACTGAAAATCAATTATAAACTTGAGTGTAATACCTTAAACCATAAAATTCCTAGAAGAATATGTAGGTAATAATGTCATTCACATCTTTTTGTGAATCTGATTCAAAAGCAAGGAAAATAAAAGCAAAAGTAAACAAATGGGATTACATCAAGCTATTATAATCAGTTTCTACTCAGTAAAAGACACCATTATCAAAACAATAAGGCAGCCTACTGAATGGGAGAAATTATTTACAAATCATATATTCAATAAGGGATGAGTGTCCAAAATATAAGAACTCACAGAATTCAACAACAAAAACACAAACAACGCAATTAAAAACTAGGTAAAGAATCTGAACATATATTTCTCAAAAGAAAACAAACAGACGATCAATAGACACATGAAAAGATGTTCAATGTCACTCATTATAAGGGAAATGTAAATCAAAACCATGAGATATCACCTCACACCTGGTAGAATTGACTCTTATCATAAAGAGAAGATATAACAAGTGTTGAAAAGGATATGACGCAAAGAAAACCCTCATACACTGTTGGTGAATCTATAAATTATTGCAGTCACTATGGGAAACAGTATAGAGATTCTTCAAATTAAGAACAGAATTATCATATGATGCAGCTATTCCACTTTTGGAGCTTATCTAAAAAACACAGAAGAACACATAATTCCAAAAGATACATGCACCTCTGTTCATGGCAGAAGTTTTTACAGTAGCCAAGATATGGAAACAACCTAACTGTTCATCGATGGATGAATGGATAAACAAAGACATTTTGTGTACACACACACACACACGCATACACAAAGACACACATACTGGAGTGTTACTCAGCCACCAAAAAAAAAAGAATGAAATCCTGTCATTTGCAGCAACATGGATGGACTATGAAGATATTCTGCTAAGTGAAATAAGTCAGATGTAGAAATATAAATACCATGCGATTTCACTAATATGTAGAATCTGAAAAAAAGAAACAAGTAAACAAAATTAAAACAAAACAGACTCATAGATACAGAGAACAGATTGACGGTTACCAGAAAAGAAAGGGCATCAGTGGTGTGTGAAATTGGTGAAGAGGGACAATTGTATGGTGATGTATGGTAACTAGACTTGTGATGGTTACCACTATGTGTGTGCTAAATTGCTTGTCATGTCTGACTCAGCGACGCTATGGACGTTAGCCCACCAGGCTCCTCTGTCCATGGGATTCTCCAGGCAAGAATACTGAAGTGGGTTTCCATGTCCTCCTCCAGGGGATCTTCCTGACCCAGGGATCGAACCCACCTCTCTCACATCTACTGCATTGGCAGGCAGCTTCTTTACCATTAGTAACAGTTTGTAGTGGATGCAACATTGAATTATAGTAACATAGTACCCCTGAAACATATATAGTTAAAAAGTTAAATAAGTAAAGGTATTATTACAAATCTGAGAAGATCAGAGCTAATTAGAAGTCGATTCTGCTTTTCATTGCCTGTCCAGTGAATCCTCTACACAGATATCAGTAAATTCAGGTTTAAATAACCTGGTGAAGAGAAAAGGAGAGCTTTTCACTTTATCAATATTCATGGACTATTTATAAAATATAGTGGAATGTAAGAGAGATAATATGAGGACAGTTTTAAAGAGAAAGAAAGATGACTGTGGAAAGCAAATTTATTTGCCTATACCATTGCCAATCACCAGTCAGATCTACAATTGGGATGCATCCGTGTCTTGAGAACCCCATGAATAATATGGTAAGGCAAAAAGATATGACACTGAAAGCTGGACTCCCCAGGTCAGCAGGTGCCCAATATGCTACTAGAGAAGAGTGGAGAAATAACTCCAGAAAGTTTGAAGAGATGGAGCCACTGTGAAAACAACACTCAGTTGTGGATGTGGCTGGTGATGGAAGCAAGGTCCGATGCTGTAAAGAGCAACATTGCATAGGAACCTGGAATGTTAGGTCCATGAATCAAGGTAAATTGGAAGTTGTCAAACAGAAGAGAGCAAGAATGAACATTGACAATTTAGGCATCACAAACTGAAATCAAGATTGCCGGTAGAAATATCAGTAACCTCAAATATGCAGATGATACCACCCTTATAGCAGAAAGCAAAGAGGAACTAAAGAGCCTCTTGATGAAAGTGAAAGAGGAAAGTAAAAAGCCGGTTTAAAACTCAGCATTCAAAAAACAAAGATCATGGCATCCAGTCCCATCACTTCATGGCAAATAAATGGGGAAACAGTGAAAACAGTGATAGACTTTATTTTCTTGGGCTCCAAAATCACTGTAGATGGTGAATGAAGGCCAGTCTTTTAGTTTCATTAAGAGATTTGCTCCTTGAAAGAGAAGTTATGACAAACTTAGACAGCATATTAGAAAGCAGAGATATTACTTTGCTAACGAGGTCTGTATAGTCTAAGCTATGGTTTTTCCAGTACTCATGTATGGATGTGAGAATTGGACCATGAAGAAGGCTGAGCTGAGCACCAAAGAATTGATACTTCTGAACTGTGGCACTGGAGAAGACTCTTAAGAGTCCCTTGGACTACAAGGAGATCCAACCAGTCAATCCTAAAGGAAATCAGTCCTGAATATTCATTGGAAGGACTAATGCTGAAGCTGAAGCTCCAATATTTTGGCCACTTGATGTGAAGAGCTGACTCATTTGAAAAGACCCTGATGCTGGGAGGGATTGGGGACAGGAGGAGAAGGGGATAACAGAGGATGAGATGGTTGGATGGCATCACCAACTCAATGGACATGAGTTTGAGCAAATTCTGGGTGATGGTGAAGGACAGGAAAGCCTGACGTGCTGCAATCACAAAGGGTCAGACACAACTGAGCTACTGAACAATAACATAGTCTCTCCACAAGAAAATTAAGTTATACGTTGTTAAAAAAAAAAAAAAAGATAAGGACATCCCTGATGGTCCAGTGGTTAAAATCCTCTGCACTCCCCATGCAGGGATGCAGAGGTAGGGGTTAAATCCCTGGTCAGGGAACTAAGATCCTATATGCTGCATGGCTCAGCCAAAATAATAATAATAATAATAAAGTAATCCCACATCTCTAAAAAGAAAAAAAAATAGCTACAACTTCTCTAAATGATTGTGATTATCATACAACATGCTTCTAAAAAGAAGAATACATGTGTAAAATAATTTAGAAAATATTTTAATTGAATAAAATTTAAAACAACTCATCTGTTATGTAGCTAAAAATAGGACTTGCATATAAAATTACAGAATTAAGGACTTAGGGGAAAAAAAATGATAATCCTAAAATGAATTTTTTAATTTAACAGATTTGCTTTTCCACTTACTTAATCTGATTAGAATAAATTTCAATATTTTCTTTTTTTTGTATCTCTGAAATGCAGAGACATCTTTGCATATTAACAGTTAATATCAATATTGATTGTCAATCATATATTTTGGATTATCTTCTTCCTGTGCAAAAAATATATATATTTTAACTTTTCTCATCACCATCTTATAGTGTACATGAATGTTCAAAGAACTCTAATTTTCTGTATCAAATTTCCCTCCATCATTTCCTCATTTTGCTTAATCTCTTTTTAACACATTTTTAATGACACTAAAGAGTACCTTTAGTAATAAGGTGGGAAACCATTTCCTTCTCCTTGGAGAAGATGATGAGTGGGAAAAAAAGAAAACAAAAACATGCATTTCCATAGAGCTAATACTACCAGCTGCCTCCTCCAAACTTTTCAATCCTATCAAGAGTACAATAGACTCAAACCTTTTCTTCAGAAAGAAAACTGGTTAGAATGCTGCAGATAGCTATACCGTCTCTTCTTTTTTTGAACACTTAATCTTAAACTCTACATCAGCTCTAATGAATTACCTATTCAGCAATTTCTCATTCATGCTTTTATATTCACTTAGTCAAATAATCTGTTTTTGTATTTTTATGACCTATGTTTTGTTAGCTGTAGGAAATGAAGGAATCCTTACGTTCACAAAAGACATTGTTAAATGCCAGGAAAATAACACATTATGTGATACCTTCCTCTATGCATACTTAGCTGTGAAGGAAGAAATAAAGAAAAACTTTTTACAACTAATATTATTAGTACCCTCTGATCTAGCAATGTGAAATTCCTTGTAGGTAAAACACTTATTCTCCTTTTACTCCTATTTTTTTGGTACCTCCATCTTTCTACTTTACAGATTAATAATTTTCCTTTTCATGTAACTTTTTAAAGACTTTACTGGCTACTCTATTTTTAAAAGAAAAAAAGTTATTAGCATCTTCTCTAATGATTTAATGCAAATAATTGGACAATAAAAATATCTCAGTAAGCAGTTTAGCTGAAGATTTTCAATACTGTAGTGATAAACAAGAACAGAAAAATTGGGCAAAAATAAAAGCTGAATTGATCTTGTTTTATGTACCCTTCATAAATCATCTTCCATCAAACATGTCTTACTTACTAAAAATAAAGTTTCTTATAGATCCCGACATTTCATATAAATATATGAAATGAGATACTCAAGTATTTCAGCTTTGTTGCTCTCTCATCTAGTAGACAGTTTTGTTTTTGTTAAATTAAATACTCAACCACAGTTATGTATCCATTGATAGTTAAATAGACAAATGCCATCCCTTGTGTTCCATTTTAAAAAAAGCAGATACAATTAAATTTTTGTTATATGATATAAAATTAATTCATAACTGAGGATGAGTTTTAAATTACTTGTACTGAAATTTAGATCATTCATCATTACAAATAATTGCATCTGGCAGGAATTCATAGAAACCACTTCACACCATGACTCTTGATGAGTTCACTATTCCTAACTGTGACACATCCTTTCATCTTAACTGGAATCCTCAGGAGGTAGACTGTGTTCATAATTGAAAACATAATTGAAAACAAAATATCACACAATGTCATTTGGAAAGTCAGTTATGATTTGCACATGCATTGAAGTAAAATTAACCATGTACCAAAAATATAGATGTCAAATTCAAGAGTGTTTTAATAATTCATGAGCAATGGCATGTAAGGGGGAAAAAGATAGTTGAAATCAATTTATTTTCTTAATACATTGTTTTAGTTATTCATAAAAGGCCTTTGAATCTGAAAGTGAGTCAATATTTTCTCTGGATGTTGAAAACCATTATTTATGTATACATTTGTATAATGTAGTCATTCAAGACACTGACTCTGAACAGAATAGACAAACTGCTGTAGTTTGAATACTGTCTCTACTTACTAAATACGTGACCTTGGGCAAATATCTTAGCATCTTCAGATGTCAGCTTCCATATCAACAGAAGGAGGATATCAGTATTAACCATGGGATAATGTGGTACAGTGTTAAAGAATCTGTCTGCCAGTGCAGGAGATGCAAGAGATGCAGGTTTGATCCCTGGGTGGAGAAGATCCCCAGGAGTAGGAAATGGAAACTCACTCTGGTATTCTTATCTGGGAAATTCCATGGACAGAGGAGCCTGGTGAACTACAGTCCATAGGGTTGCAAAGAGTCAGATACAACTGAGCGAATGAACCCCCACACACAAGAATGCTACAAAGATCATGTGTGCAAAGTGCAGAACATGGTGGTACAACTAAGTGAACACACTTAATCATGAGGTGCTCTTGCCAGCCTGGCAGTGAGTGATCCACTGAAAAAAACATCATCTTATCACCCCCTTGCTCAGATCACTTTAGGTACCAACTGCTATAATTTAGATTTTCCGATTGTGGAAACTGAGATAGAGTAAATACAGCAAATGTCTGTTAGGGATCAGCATCAGTGAAATGAAAGCAGAATGGAGAATTAGGTAGAGGGGACAGTATAATAAAACCTTTGGTAAGTCTACTAGAGAGCTCCAGAGCCTATCAGAGCTATCCTGTGTCAGGTAGAAATGACCTGTCAGTTACACCCTACCTAGCCCCCAATCCATCATCTTCAAATGTAAGCCTGCCCTATGGAAAGGATGACCTCAGGCAAGTGAGCACCCTGCTGGCCTACCCTAATGGGGCTGGCTGCTGAATCAAATACTTCCTTGAAGTGGGTGGGTGGGGGGGCTACATAGCACGTCTCTATGCATGCTGCATTCACATCTGCTGTCTTAAATATATAAATATGTATGTGAAAGTGACTCAGTTGTGTCCAACTCTTTGTGACCCCATGGACTATACAGTCCTTGGGATTCTTCAGGCCAGAATCCTGAAGTGGGTAGCCTTTCCTTTCTTCAAGGGATCTTCCCAACCCAAGGATCAAACCCAGATCCCCTGCATTGAAGGTAGATTCTTTACCAACTGAGCCAGGAGGGTAGCCCATAGATACGCATATTTATATTTAATTATTTTAAAAGTACTCGAAATCCCCAAAGTAAATTTAACAGCCTCCTGCTGCACTTTTTCCCAACCATAATAAATTGAATAAGAAAGATAATTTGATGACATGAATAAATGAATACTAACATCTAAACTTTTAAATAAGAATTTTATTTTACCTCTAATATTTCACCTATTTCTACATGTTTAATGTCCTCTCCCTGTTTTTAACACCTTATTTATTTTTCTTCAGACCTCTTTCTATTCTTTATTTTATTCACTCCATTCTACTTTCTTAAGTTTCTCTCATCTACTGAGATCTCATTGGCATTATAAATATTCCTTGGTAAGAGTTGACTTATTTTACATTTCTATACTCTACTATTTTCTTTCCTGAAATACTCAAAGAGCAAATGTACTTGCACATGAATATTCTATCACAAGAGAAACAAAGAAAGATGGTACCTTTCATTTTCAATGGCCTTTTGCCCCATTATCCTGGCTCTGGGGTTACCTAATGCTCCATGTTTTCTTTCCCACAGATCAGTAGCTACTTTTGTACAGAAATATTCATCTGGGAACCAGATGAAGATGTCTCTTCTCTGGAGACATCTCTTGCTTCCCTTCTATTAACTCAGAGACTTTCATGCTCTCCTTTCTAGCTCCTTCTGGTTTCAAAGCCTTTAAACATTTATCTTCACTACCTAGAAATACTGCCCACCCTCTTTAGGGAATAAAATATCTACTTCTCACAGTTCTTAGTTGAAATGCAACTTTGTAGAAAAATCCAGCCTTGACCATCCATAGTCTGTGTTCTCAGAGCTCCTCTTTCTTTTCCTTCATAACACTGATCACAAGTACAGTAAGCACATTAGTGTAATTAGTTATTAATAATGATCTTACAGTATGAATAGTTGCATATCAATAATAAAATGTTTGTTGCTATATTTTCACTTCTAAGCACTCAGAATATACCCCAGTTCTGGAATATACTCAGTGACTAACAAATATGTGGTTGATTAATTAATAAATGAGTAAAAAGTTAAGGTGCCATTATAAATAATAAAAAAGTAAACATAAGATGCTCAAAACTTTTTTGGTCTTTTTCATATCTATATAACAATCCTATGAAGTAAGACTTCAAAAATCAAAGAAAAACCTAATAAATGGCAAATAAAGAAATTTTTATTTTAAAATTGGCACTCATTTAGCTTTCTTTGGTACTCTCAAGAAATCTATTTGTGATTTCTTTCACTGTGCAACTCAGGGTTATAGTCAAATCATTCTTAAACTTCCAGTATCAAAGGGGTATGAAATCAATAGGCATACAGATTTTAATAAAAAACACTTTTATTTCTATGCTTAAAGAAAAGTTGGTTTATATCCCACTATGCAATTTACTGGACTGGAAGAAACATAAGCTGAAATCAAGATGCTGGGAGAAATATCAATAACCTCAGATATGCAGGTGACACCACCCTTATGGCAGAAAGTGAAGAGGAACTAAAAAGCCTCTTGATGAAAGTGAAAGTGGAGAGTAAAAAAGCTGGCTTAAAGCTCAACACTCAGAAAACGAAGATCATGGCATCTGGTCCCATCACTTCATGGGAAATAGATGGGGAAACAGTGGAAACAGTGTCAGACTTTATTTTGGGGGGGCTCCAAAATCACTGCAGATGGTGACTGCAGCCATGAAATTAAAAGACACTTACTCCTTGGAAGGAAAGTTATGACCAACCTAGATAGCATATTCAAAAGCAGAGACATTACTTTGCCAACAAAGTCCGTCTAGTCAAGGCTATGGTTTTTCCTGTGGTCATGTATGGATGTGAGAGTTGGACTGTGAAGAAGGCTGAGCACCGAAGAATTGACGCTTTTGTTTTTTTTTTGTTTTTGTTTTTTAATTTTATTTTATTTTTAAACTTTACATAACTGTATTAGTTTTGCCAAATATCAAAATGAATCCGCCACAGGTATACATGTGTTCCCCATCCTGAACTGTGGTGTTAGAGAAGACTCTTGAGAGTCCCTTGGACTGTAAGGAGATCCAACCAGTCCATTCTGAAGGAGATCAGCCCTGGGATTTCTTTGGAAGGAATGATGCTAAAGCTGAAACTCCAATACTTTGGCCACCTCATGCGAAGAGTTGACTCATTGGAAAAGACTCTGATGCTGGGAGGGATTGGGGGCAGGAGGAGAAGGGGACGACAGAGGATGAGATGGCTGGATGGCATCACTGACTGGATGGACGTGAGTCTGAGTGAACTCCGGAAGCTGGTGATGGACAGGGAGGCCTGGCGTGCTGTGATTCATGGGGTCGCAAAGAGTCAGACATGACTGAGCGACTGAACTGAACTGAACTGATGCAATTTACTATATGCTCATCAACAATATGGATTAATGTATTTCCAAAGTATTTCTTTAGCCTATAAACATATTTTTCTTTGTAAGTACTTTTTAAAATGCTTGACTTATTTTTTATTTCAAAACCCCAAAAGAACAATATAATATATTATATATCTATGTTCAAAGGAAGGGAGTTTGATAGATTCAGAGTATAATTATCACTAGCTATGTTATTTGAAGCATTCTCAAAATTTAATTGCTCACTGAACCCTTCTAATGTGGAAAGTCTGGAAACTCTGCCAGTCTAAACTCATTTATTCTTTCAACAAATAGTACTTTAACACATACTGTACTACACTCACATTTTTTTTGCTGTGTGAACTTGTGTGTGTGTGTATAAATATATGTACATACACAACAGAAAGTCATAGTCTAGGTTAAAAAGAGAAAAGTTAATCTGCTATATTGATATAAAATTAAGAATTTTTAATATATTATTTCATCATGTATTAGTTTTGCTTCAGTACATGTGTGTGTTGGAAAAATCTTCATAGAGTAGGTGTCATAAGAGTTCAGCCTTAAGGATCTGTAAAATTATCCTGTTAGTCTTGTACCTTGAAGATACCAGTTATATTGAAAAATGAAGAAAACAAGTTAGTGAGAGATAATGGGATAAGACCATGAATTGCATATTCATACTAAGCCCTTTAAACCTTATTTTCTGGAAAATATGGACCACTGGAGGATTTTTAAACATTCAACATTCAGAATGGAGATATATATTCAAAGTAATAGTTTCTTCTGAGTTAGTAAGAATTATACTTTATTCACTAATGTAGAAATTGTTACTTTTAAATATTTAGATCATCATTGCTCATAAATAAAGGATATTTATAAATATCATAAATCATAAATAAAGATAGATAAATGGAATCCTTTTGAGTGTTCAGTGTTTTGTCTGAAGTCATTGAGGACAATGATTGATAGTTAAGTATCAAAACATAGTAGTGCTAGATCCTTATCCTAGGGTGTGGTAAGATGTGGCCTGAGCAAGTGTTGGAATCCTAAACCCATTACCAAGTTGCAACATATCTATATAAGAAAAGATAAATTGAAAGTAGGCTGTTGGATGATAGAAAGAGCTTTGCTTTAAAAGATTTAGTCTTAAAAAGAAATTCAGTTCAGTTCAGTTCATGTTCAACTCAGTCGTGTCCAACTCTTTGCAGCCCTATGGACTGCAGTACACCAGGCCTCCCTGTCCATCACCAACTCCTAGAGTTTACCCAAACTCATGTGCATTGAGTTGGTGATGCCATCCAACCATCTCATCCTCTGTCGTCCCTTTCTCCTCCTGCCTTCAATCTTTCCCAGCATCAGGGTCTTTTCAAATGAGTAAAAAGGAATTACCTGTCTTTTGTTCAGATAACAGATCTATTATTTCCTTACTCCTCTGTGTGGGGAAAGAGAGACTGTACTTTTCTCTTCAAATCAAGTAAAAGGGCCAGTAAAGACCCCTATGAGTCACAGGAGGTGCTTTCAGAAAGGATGCATCTTATTTCTTGATGGATTCCTATATAAACTACAGAAACTTTTTGACTACTATCAGAGCAGAGCACACATGGTTCTTTAGATCTGAAGCTGCCCTAAACAATATGATAAAGAGCAAGGGCTGCAGTTAGAGTGAACTGCAAGAGTGAAGATATTTTAATGTTCAATCTATACAATAGAGGCTAACTGGGCTAATCTTATCTTGAGAAGATCCTTCACAAAAAGCCTGCTTGTCAGGGTGAATAGAGCCCTGAAGTACGATGCTATAGGGAAGAAGCTGAGAAAGAGTCATGGAAATGTGGCCAGAGTGCGTAGTGCCCAAGTGTGGTTCAGAAGCTTAAGGGGTGAAGGGAGTGAGAAAGGGGCAGGCAAGTGTTCCAAGATTCTGCAGAAATGCCTTGAGAGAGGGAAAACCAGTGGTTGGATACCTGCCATGGCAGACAGCGTTGACTAGCCTTCATTGGCCAAGCTCCTCCATCCATGGGATTCTCCAGGCAAGAATCCTGGAGAGGGTTGCCATTTCCTTCTCCAGAGGATCTTCTTGACACGGGGATCGAACCCGGGTCTCCCCCACTGCAGGCAGACTCTTTACCATCTGAGTCACCAGGGGCTCCTTCAGTGGTCAAAGGAGGATCAAAAAACACTACTGCGTAGGTGTAGTAACTTTGCCCCTTTACCTCTAAACATTACTTCTTGACCCGGGAGGAAATAGAAGCAACATGGTGAATAAGAAATGAGAGGTAGAAGGGTAAGGTAGGGTACCTTATCCTCTTGTGGAAACATGGATCAGATCTGCTTACTTGGAGGAGAGAAGCTTTGGTTTAGAAGAAAGATAGACATGCTTTATTGGAGAGAAAGTTGAATGTATTATAATTGTAGCATGCAAAGCAATACTTGTATGTATATGCATATATATATATATATATATATTTGTACACATATATATTTCTTTGATATAAACATTCATGGTGACTTCAACAAAGCCAGGTACTGTATGATTATAAAGATACGTAATCAAAATAATGGTATATTTTTAATAGTTTACCATGCATGTTTGAGGTTGCTAATATTTCTCCTGGGTATATTGATTCTAACATGTGATTCATCCAGATGGGCCTTTTGCATGATGTACTCACATATAAGTTAAATAAGCAGGATGACAATATAGAGACTTGTGTACTCCTTTCCCAATTTTGAACCAGTTCGTTGGTCCATGTCCTGTTCTAACTGTTGTTTATTGACCTGCATACAGGTTTCTCAGGAGGCAGGTAAGGTAGTCTGGTATTCCCATCTCTTTAAGAATTTTCCACAGTTTGTTGTGACACAGTCAAAGGCTTTAGTGTGGTCAGTGAATCAGATGTTTTTCTGGCATTTACCTGCTTTTTCTATGATCCAGCTGATGTTGGAAGTTTGACCTTGGGTTCCTCTGCCTTTTCTAAATCCAGCTTGCATATCTGGAAGTTCTCAGTTCACACTCTGTTGAAGCCTAGCTTGAAGAATTTTAAGCCTTACTTTGCTAGCATGTGAAATGAGCATAATTGCACAGTAGTTTGAGCATTCTATGGCATTTTCTTTCTTTGGGACTGGAATGGAAACTGAATTTGTCCAGTCTTGTGGACACTTATGAGTTTTCCAAATTTGCTATCATATTGCATGCAGCATTTAGCAGTAGCCTCTTTTAGAATTTGAAATATATCAGCTGGAATTCCATTGCCTCTTTTAGTTTTGTTCAGACTAAGGCCCACTTGACTTATGCTTCCTAAGGCCCACTTGACTTCACATTCCAGAATGCCTGGTTCTAGGTGATTGACCACACCTTTGTAGTTATCTTGGTCATTAAGACCTTTTTTGTACAGTCCTTCTGTGTATTCTTGCCACCACTTCTTAATTTCTTCTGCTTTCATTAAGTCCTTGCTGTTTCTCTCCTTTATTATGCCTGCCTTTGCATGAAATGTTCTGTTGGTGTCTCCAATTTTCTTGAAGAGATCTCTAGCCCTTCCCATTATCTTAAGAAGGCTTTGTGTTTTTTTGTTTTTTTTTTTTAATTTTATTTTATTTTTAAACTTTACATAACTGTATTAGTTTTGCCAAATATCAAAATGAATCCGCCACAGGTATACATGTGTTCCCCATCCTGAACCCTCCTCCCTCCTCCCTCCCCTTATCTCTCCTTGCTTTTCTCAGGAACTCTGCATTTGGTTGGGTATATATTTCCCTTTCTCCTTTGCCTTTGGCTTCTCTTCTTTCAAAGCTATTTGTAAAGACTCCTCAGACAACCATTTTGCCTTCTTGCATTTCTTTTTCTTGGAGATGGTTTTAGTCAATGCCTCCTCTACAATGTCACGAACCTCCATTCTTAGTTCTTCAGTCACTCTGTCTACAAGATCCAGTCCCTTGAATCTATTTGTCATTTCCACTGTATAATCAAAAGGGATTTGATTTAGGTCATACCTGAATGGTCTAATGATTTTTCCTACTTTCCTCAATGTAAGCCTGAATTTTGAAATAAGGAGCTCATGGTCTGAGCTGCAGTCAGCTCCAGGTCTTATTTTGGCAACTGTATAGGGCTTCTTGATCTTCAGCTATATATAATCAATCTGATTTTGGTATTGACCATCTGGTGATGCCCATGTGTGGAGCCATCTCTTGTGTTGTGGGAAGAGGGTGTTTTCTGTGACCAGTGTGTTGTCTTGGCAAAACTCTGTTAGCCTTTGCCTTTCTTCATTTTTTATTCTTAGTCCAAACTTGCCTATTACTCGAGGTATCTCTTGGCTTCCTACTTTTGCATTCCTATCCCCTCTGATGAAAAAGACATTTAATTTTTTAGTGTTAGTTCTAGAAGGTCTTGTAGGTCTTCATAGAACCATTCAACTTCAGCTTCTTTGGAATTATTGGTTGAGGTATAAATGGTTTGCCTTGGAAACAGACTGAGGTCATTCTGTCATTTTTGAGATTGCACCCAAGTACTGCATTTGAGGGGCTTCCCCTGGGTCTCAGTAGGCAAAGAACCCACTCCAGTATTCTTACCTAGAGAATCCCATGGGCAGAGGAGACTGGAAGGCTACAGTCCATAGTGTCACAATGATAACTGAAGCAACTTAGCATGCATTCATGCACTACATTTTGGAATATTCTGTTGACTATGATGGCTACTCCATTTCTTCTAAGGTATTCTTGCCCATAGTAGTATATATAATGGTCATCTGAATTAAATTTTCCCATAATGCAAAATCAAAAATAAAATACAGTAGTCTCATTCTATCACATTATACATGCTACAGTTATTTAATTTCATTTTATTTAAATATACCAACTTTACCAAGAGCCAGATCTTTTATATTACAATTCTAAATTCCCAATATCCTTTTAATTGTAGTATATGTCTAAGACCATTATTATGCCTCATACTAGACCAGAAAGAAGATATATTGAATATTATTATAAATACTAAATTTCTTGAATTAAGTGAAAGACATTTTCCTCTTTTTCTTTTCTATAGTATTTATAGAAACCCTAGTTTAAGCACAAGATATACATGGAGGAAAATAATTTATCTCAAATAGATGCCTCAGTATATCTTGAAACTTACTACTCCGTTAGCTTGCACAAATTAATTTTGTTGTACCACATCACAATGTTCAGAATGGCTATCATTAAAAACTCTACAAATGTCAGATACTGTAGAGGACACAGAGAATAGGGAGCCCTCCTATTCTGTTGGTGAGAATATAAGTTAGTATACCTACTAAGGGAAACTGTAATAGCTCTGAAAGTGAAAGTGAAAGTCACTCAGTCATGTCTGACTCCTTGCGACCCTTTGGACTATACGGTCCATGGAATTCTCCAGGCCAGAATACTGGAATGGGTAACCGTTCCCTTCTCCAGGGGAGAAGTAGCTCTGAGTTTCCTCAGAAAATAGGGAAATATAGCTACCATATGATCTAGCAATCCCACATCTGGGCATATATATAGGCAAAACAAAAATATACATGCACCCCCGTGTTCATAGCAGCACTATTCAAAATGGCCAAGATATGGAAACAAACTAAATGTTCATTGACAGATGAATAGATAAAGAAGATGTCATACAGATACACAGTGAAATACTACCTAGCATAAGTAAGGATGGAATAATATCATTTGCAGCAACATGGATAAAACTAGATATTATCATACTCATTGAAGTAAGATAGAGAAATATATCATATGATATCCATATGATATCACTTGTATCTGGAATCCAAAATATGACACCAATGAACCTATATATGAAACATAAACAGAGTCATGGACATAGAGAACAAACTGCTTGTTGCCAACGGGGAGAGGGTTGGGGGAAGGATGCAGTGGGAGACTGTGGGTCGCAGATGTAAGGTACTAAATATATAATGAATAAATAACAAGGTCCTACTGTATAGCAGAGAGAACTATATTCAGTATCCTGTGAAAAACCATAGTGGAAAAAAACAAAGAAATGAATGTAATTGTATAACTGAATCTCTTCACTGCACAACAGAAATTAACACAACACTGTAACTCAACTGTACTTCAAGAAAAAAAAGTCTGCTAAATCAGATACATTATACATGTTGAATATATATTTTAGGGATTTTGTTTTTATGAAACCAAGCTTGTAGAATATAAGGACAAAATACTAAACTACTGACATACCAGAGAATAATATGTGATTATTTATAGCAAGTCAGGAAGCTATCACTAAGCTTGTGAAAACAACTTACCTTTATAGAACAACTATAATTTCAAAGAGTAAACTAAGACCAAAAAAGCACATGTACGGAGTGGTGCTTTGTTTTCCAGAAAGACTATCATTTAATATTCCTTTCACTGCAGACAGTTTAGCAGGTCAGATATTTCTGAGAAGGCAGCTTATACTTTACCATTTCTTCTCAGTAGCTGAGGAGCTTCCCTGGTGACTCAGATGGTAAAGTGAAGTCCTTCAGTCGTGTCCAACTCTTTGTGACCCCATGGACTATAGCCTACCAGGCTCCTCTGTCCATGGGATTTTCCAGGTAAGAATGCTGGAGTGGGTTGCCATTTTCTTCTCCAGGGGATCTTCCCGACCCAGGGATCAAACCCGTGTCCCCTGCATTGTAGGCAGATGGTAAAGCACCTGCCTACAATGGAGGAGACCTGGGTTCAATCCCTGGGTTCGGAAGATCCCCTGGAGAAGGGCATGGCAACCCACTCTAGTATTCTTGCCTGGAAAATTCCATGGACAGGGGGGCCTGGTGGGCTACAGTCCATGGGGTTGCACAGGAGTCAGACATGACTTAATGACTGACTAACACACTCAGTAGCTGAGTGGCATTCCAGAAGATGACTCTAGAAATGTCAGTGTGCTTAATGATAGAACAAACCACGAGTGGATTGTATTAAAACTAAATAAGACTGGCTTTACCTAACAAAATAACAATAAAAACATTAATAATTTCTCCTTTGTCTTCTGGCTACAAAATTAGCATATAATAAAATTTTCCATGGATTCAGAAGCAAGGAAATACAAAAATAGCCAAAGACATTGTGTCTATACAGCTTTATTGCCATCAAAGCCTTCACTATCTGTACCTTCTTCTCCACCCTGTGACATCTGGCCCACTGGACAAAACTACATTTCCCTCTCTTTTAAAATAAATTCTCAGTTTGTAAAAATGTCTGCATTTAAGGTTCTAATTCTCTTGGTGTTTTCTGTGGTTCTTTACTTTTTTTATTCCATTTCCTGGTATACAAATAACAAGCACTAGCTTATGAATATGGAGAAGGCAGTGGCACCACACTCCAGTACTCTTGCCTGGAAAATCCCAAGGACGGAGGAGGCTGGTGGCTGCAGTCCATGGGGTCACTAAGAGTCAGACACGACTAAGTGACTTCACTTTCACTTTTATGCACTGGAGACGGAAATGGCAACCTACTCCAGTGTTCTTGCCTGGAGAATCCCAGGGACGGGGGAGCCTGGTGGGCTGCCATCTATGGGGTCACACAGAGTCAGACACTACTGAAGCGACTTAGCAGTAGTAGCAGCAGCTTATGAATAAGAGATGAACCACAGATCATTTCATAACAATGTCTTAGATAGGTCTGGGCTCATAGATAGCTACTCAGATACAATCAGTCTGTGTGGAATATTTTTTTAATAATCAACTTCATGAAGTTGTGTACTACATATGTATTTACAATGTAGTAGACGTTCACTTAACTTTCACTTGTCCTAATTAACACACTTATTTCCATTTTTCCTTTAAAATATATTGACTAGTACCCATAGCATTTGTATGTATAAATATACTTTATTACATTTGTACACTTCTCCCACTAGTTGAATGTTTACCAGCAGTTAGTTCTATTTCCAGACCTGTTTATTGTCAATTGCATTTGTTGTTGTAATCTGGAAAATTGATTAAAATATTGTATAGGCTGATGAACTCTGAAAAAAGAGAAGATTAATTCAATGACACATCTCTATAAGCAAGTCATATATATGTCTTACGTTTTCCAAAAGGGCTCTACAGAATGAGACCGAACTGAATTTAAATTCAAACTTTAAAACTAGAGCAACATTTAAAATTTATAAACTGATTTGTTTGTTTTGCTGATCTATCTTTGATTTCTCACATTTATTAGTGGTTTTGGTATTGCAACTAGTGGGCTAATTATTAATTTCTGTAATAAAAATAAATGCAATAGGAAAGAGTTATGTTTCTGTGAAACACATTTTGAACCAATAGAGGAACTCTCAGGGTTATTCATTTCCTTTGCTACCTCTGTCAGATGTTCCAGTACTTTAATCTGTGATGAACATGGGGAGGTATAATTGTGTATGTTCAATAGCACATCTTTCTGTGCTCATGTCTGGTGAACTGGAAATTAAAATTCAGCTATAGTTGAACTTTGTGGGGTTTTTTGAGATACAATAATCCCATTTAAGTAAAATGCTGATTGAAAGAAGTTCACTGGAAACATTTGTTAAGTGTTTGCTAGAGTAAGTTAAGGGTTTACTATTGACACATTTTTGGTCAAAGGAGATCTGAATCTGATGCCCTCTGCTTTTAATCTAAACACTCTTGAGAGGTCACTTTCCTGTCTATTTAGATGAACTAAGCATGTCGAAGCTTTTTGGGCTCCAAAATCACTGCAGGTGGTGACTGCAGCCAAAAGATGCTTGATCCTTGGAAGAAAAACTATGACCAACATAGACAGCATATTAAAAAGCAGAGACATTAGTTTGCCAACAAAGGTCCATCTAGTCAAAGCTATGGTTTTTCCAGTAGTCATGTATGGATGTGAGAGTTGGACTATAAAGATGGCTGAGCGCTGAAGAATCGATGCTTTTGAACTGTGGTGTTGGAGAAGACTCTTGAGAGTCCCTTGGACTGTAAGGAGATCCAACCAGTCCATCCTAAAGGAAATCAGTCCAGAATATCCATTGGAAGGACTGATGCTAAAGCTGAAACTCCAATACTTTGGCCACCTGATGTGAAGAACTGACTCATTTGAAAAGACCCTGATGCTGGGAAAGATTGAGGGCAGGAGGAGAAGGGGATGACAGATGATGAGATGGTTGGGTGGCATCACCAACTCAATGGACATGAGTTTGAGTAAACTCCAGGAGTAGGTGATGGACAGGTGGCCTGGCGTGCTGCAGTCCATGGGGTCACAAAGAATTGGACACGACTGAGTGACTGAACTGAACTGAAACATGTTGAATAGGTTTCACTTGGACAGAAATGACAAGTAACAGAATATGTTAATTTTACAGATGGAGATACTGAGTCTGAGAAATAAAGACACAGAGTCAGATTATTATCTAAAAGTATAAACATAAATCCAGTTGGAAATAATCCATCTGGGAAAGACAAAAGAGGGTTCCAAGATAGTCACCAGTATAAAAAAGAAACACAAAGACATAAAATCTGAGTACAATACATATTTAGATAGGTGGATAAGTAAAAGCAGTTATTGAGAGGGAGTTTTAAAATAACTATATTTATTGATTTCTGCAGTGTGGATTCTCACCTGGAGATATTTCTCAGATCTTTCCCTTTTAGGTTTGACTTCTGTGAGATATTAGAAAAATTTGAACTAACTGATTAATTAAATTTGTTAATGTGCCTTATCTGATGCCCTCTTCCCAGATCAGCAATGTAAGGAGAATGAAACTGAAAGCACCATTACCCCTATATGTCTTCATCCTAGGTAAATTCTTACTTTTTAAGTATTATAATCCTATTGGCTTCTAAGAATAAAAATAACATTTTTATGCAGAGCTTCCCCTCCTGTCATAGCTGAGGTAAGGATGAATATTTAAACAGGACTTTAATTTCATTTTAGCCTCCACAAGGCAGAGAGAACAGCATAGATAGACAATTCTCTCAGGATCAGGTCCCTGTATTTTCCCATCTTCTGACTTGCCTTGTTGTAGAAATGTATACATTTCCATCTTTATCTTTACTACCTGAACATCCACGTTTTAAAATAAATGCTCAAAAGTATGTTCCTGAGAAATCATAATCTCAAGAGTAGTTATACTTTCCTCTCAAAAGCCAAAGTTGAAATTTTACTTTCAGTTTTGTGTCTGGGAAAGTCTTCTGTAAACAATTGATACCAGGAATATCCATCTCCTTCAGATATTTCTTTAACTTTTATCTAATTTCTATGAGAAAAACTATGTAAGAATGCATATGTGGTTAACAAAGTTAACAAAGTGAAATAGCAGTTCAGTGAAATATTAGATAGCCATTAATTTATTTGACAGATATTGTACAGAAAAGTAGATTTAAGGAATTTTTTTAAGGTTCTTTTTAATTTTTCTGTTCACTTAAAATTATTTATTTTTATTGGCATATAGTTGATTTACCATGTTGTATTAGTTTCTGTTATATAGCAAAGTGAATCAGTCATGCATATATTAATACATATATCTACTTTCTTTTAGACTCTATTTCCATATAGGTCATTGCACATGTATTGTCAGTTGTGAATGACTGTGTGATCCTGTAGACTGTAGCCTCTGACTCCTCTGTCCTTAGGACATTTCAGATGGGTAATAACTCATTGAGTAGAGTTATTGAGTAGAGTTTCCCTGTGTTACACAATAGGTCCTTATTAGCTATCCACTTTATGTATAGTAGTGTGTATATGTGTTTTAATCTTTTGATAGTAAATTATTAAAGAGAATATATGCCTGTGGTTATGTTTAAATCTGTCTGCCCCTGATTTCACTGTAGCTAATAAGATCATGTCTTTGCTCAAAATCATAGCTAGAATTAGTACATTTCAACTCTTAAGAGAGGAGAAATATCATGAAATGTAATCTGTTAATTCATAAAAATATTTATTAGAGTTTACTATATGACTGGTGCTCTTTTAGTTTATGCACATCCAAAACATATAAGCAAACAAACAAAAAAACAGGTCTTGCTTAGAAGTAATTGCTATGTTAATGGCAGAAAGGAAACTAAGGTCATTAATAGTGTGATAATGTAAAGTAAAATAAACTTCTATTTGAAATATTATTTTTGTACTTAGAAAAAATTTAAAGCTGAAATTAAAATATTTTAAATGATGAGAGTGTGAGAGTGGAGTTTTTATGCTTTTATTTTTTTATTTTATTTATTTTTTTTTCATTTCATACATGATATTATACAGGTTTCAATGCCATTCTACCAAATCTCCCCACCCTCTTCCTCTCCCACAGAGTCCATTAGACTGATCTATACATCAGTGTCTCTTTTGCTGTATCATACATAGGGTTATTGTTACCATCTTTCTAAATACCGTATATATGCATTAGTATACTGTATTGGTGTTTTTCTTTCTGGCTTACTTCACTCTGTATAATAGGCTCCAGTTTCATCCACCTCATTAGAACTGATTCAAATGTATTCTTTTTAATGGCTGAGTAATACTCCATTGTGTATATGTACCACCGCTTTCTTATCCATTCATCTGCTGATGGGCATCCAGGTTGCTTCCATGTCCTGGCTATTATAAACAGTGCTGCGATGAACATTGGGGTACACATGTCTCTTTCCCTTCTGGTTTCCTCAGTGTGTATGCCCAGCAGTGGGATTGCTGGATCATAAGGCAGGTCTATTTCCAGTTTTTTAAGGAATCTCCACACTGTTCTCCATAGTGGCTGTACTAGTTTGCATTCCCACCAATAGTGTAAGAGGGTTCCCTTTTCTCCACACCCTCTCCAGCATTTATTGCTTGTAGACTTTTGGATCGCAGCCATTCTGACTGGCATGAAATGGTACCTCATAGTGGTTTTGATTTGCATTTCTCTGATAATGAGTGATGTTGAGCATCTTTTCATGTGTTTGTTAGCCATCTGTATGTCTTCTTTGGAGAAATGTCTATTTAGTTCTTTGGCCCATTTTTTGATTGGGTCATTTATTTTTCTGGAATTGAGCTGTAGGAGTTGCTTGTATATTTTTGAGATTAGTTGTTTGTCATTTGCCTCATTTGCTATTATTTTCTCCCATTCTGAAGGCTGTCTTTTCACCTTGCTAATAGTTTCCTTTGTTGTGCAGAAGCTTTTAAGTTTAATTAGGTCCCATTTGTTTATTTTTGCTTTTATTTCCAATATTCTGGGAGGTGGGTCATAGAGGATCCTGCTGTGATGTATGTCAGAGAGTGTTTTGCCTATGTTCTCCTCTAGGAGTTTTATAGTTTCCGGTCTTACATTGAGATCTTTAATCCATTTTGAGTTTATTTTTGTGTACGGTGTTAGAAAGTGTTCTAGTTTCATTCTTTTACAAGTGGTTGACCAGTTCTCCCAGCACCACTTGTTAAAGAGATTGTCTTTAATCCATTGTATATTCTTACCTCCTTTGTCAAAGATAAGGTGTCCATATGTGCATGGATTTATCTCTGGGCTTTCTATTTTGTTCCATTGATCAATATGTCTGTCTTTGTGCCAGTACCATACTGTTTTGATAACTGTGGCTTTGTAATAGAGCCTGAAGTCAGGTAAGTTGATTCCTCCAGTTCCATTCTTCTTTCTCAATATAGCTTTGGCTATTCGAGGTTTTTTGTATTTCCATACAAATTGTGAAATTATTTGTTCTAGCTCTGTGAAGAATACCGTTGGTAGCTTGATAGGGATTGCATTGAATCTATAAATTGCTTTGGATAGTATACTCATTTTCACTATATTGATTCTTCCAATCCATGAACATGGTATATTTCTCCATCTGTTAGTGTCCTCTTTGATTTCTTTCACCAGTGTTTTATAGTTTTCTATATATAGGTCTCTAGTTTCTTTAGGTAGATATATTACTAAGTATTTTATTCTTTCCGTTGCAATGGTGAATGGAATTGTTTCCTTAATTTCTCTTTCTGTTTTCTCATTAGTGTATAGGAATGCAAGGGATTTCTGTGTCTTGATTTTATATCCTGCAACTTTACTATAATCATTGATTAGTTCTAGTAATTTTCTGGTGGAGTCTTTAGGGTTTTCTATGTAGAGGATCATGTCATCTGCAAACAGTGAGAACTTTACTTCTTCTTTTCCAATTTGGATTCCTTTTATTTCTTTTTCTGCTCTGATTGCTGTGGCCAAAACTTCCAAAACTATGTTGAATAGTAATGGTGAAAGTGGGCACCCTTGTCTTGTTCCTGACTTTAGAGGAAATGCTTTCAATTTTTTACCATTGAGGATAATGCTTGCTGCGGGTTTGTCATATATAGCTTTTATTATGTTGAGGTATGTTCCTTCTATTCCTGCTTTCTGGAGAGTTTTTATCATAAATGGATGTTGAATTTTGTCAAAGGCTTTGTCTGCATCTATTGAGATAATCATATGGTTTTTATTTTTCAATTTGTTAATGTGGTGTATTACATTGATTGATTTGCGGATATTGAAGAATCCTTGCATCCCTGGGATAAAGCCCACTTGGTCATGGTGTATGATCTTTTTAATGTGTTGTTGGATTCTGATTGCTAGAATTTTGTTAAGGATTTTTGCATCTATGTTCATCAGTGATATTGGCCTGTAGTTTTCTTTTTTTGTGGGATCTTTGTCAGGTTTTGGTATTAGGGTGATGGTGGCCTCATAGAATGAGTTTGGAAGTTTACCTTCCTCTGCAGTTTTCTGGAAGACTTTGAGCAGGATAGGTGTTAGCTCTTCTCTAAATTTTTGGTAGAATTCAGCTGTGAAGCTGTCTGGACCTGGGCTTTTGTTTGCTGGAAGACTTTTGATTACAGTTTCAATTTCCGTGCTTGTGATGGGTCTGTTAAGATTTTCTATTTCTTCCTGGTCCAGTTTTGGAAAGTTGTATTTTTCTAAGAATTTGTCCATTTCTTGCACGTTGTCCATTTTATTGGCATATAATTGTTGATAGTAGTCTCTTATGATCCTTTGTATTTCTGTGTTGTCTGTTGTGATCTCTCCATTTTCATTTCTAGTTTTATTGATTTGATTTTTCTCCCTTTGTTTCTTGATGAGTCTGGCTAATGGTTTGTCAATTTTATTTATCCTTTCAAAGAACCCGCTTTTGGCTTTGTTGATTTTTGCTATGGTCTCTTTTGTTTCTTTTGCATTTATTTCTGCCCTAATTTTTAAGATTTCTTTCCTTCTACTAACCCTAGGGTTCTTCATTTCTTCCTTTTCTAGTTGCTTTAGGTGTAGAGTTAGGTTATTTATTTGACTTTTTTCTTGTTTCTTGAGGTATGCCAGTATTGCTGTGAACTTTCCCCTTAGGACTGCTTTTAAAGTGTCCCATAGGTTTTCGGTTGTTGTGTTTCCATTTTCATTAGTTTCTATGCAAATTTTGATTTCTTTTTTGATTTCTTCTGTGATTTGTTAGTTATTCATCAGCGTGTTGTTCAGTCTCCAAATGTTGGGATTTTTAATAGTTTTTCTCCTGTAATTGAGATCTAATCTTACTGCATTTTGGTCAGAAAAGATGCTTGGAATGATTTCTATTTTTTTGAATTTACCAAGGCTAGATTTATGGCCCAGGATGTGATCTATCCTGGAGAAAGTTCCATGTGCACTTGAGAAAACAGTGAAATTCATTGTTTGGGGATGAAATGTCCTATAGATATCAATTAGGTCTAACTGGTCTATTGTATCGTTTAAAGTTTGTGTTTCCTTGTTAATTTTCTGTTTAGTTGATCTATCCATAGGTGTGAGTGGGGTATTAAAGTCTCCCACTATTATTGTGTTATTGTTAATTTCCCCTTTCATACTTGTTAGCATTTGTCTTACATATTGCAGCGCTCCCGTGTTGGGCGCATATATATTTATAATTGTTATATCTTCTTCTTGGATTGATCCTTTGATCATTATGTAGTGACCATCTTTGTCTCTTTTCACAGCCTTTGTTTTAAAGTCTATTTTATCTGATATAAGTATTGCTACGCCTGCTTGCTTTTGGTCCCTATTTGCATGGAAAATCTTTTTCCAGCCCTTCACTTTCGGTCTGTATGTGTCCCCTGTTTTGAGGTGGGTCTCTTGTAGACAACATATGTATGGGTCTTGTTTTTGTATCCATTCAGCCAGTCTTTGTCTTTTGGTTGGGGCATTCAACCCATTTACGTTTAAGGTAATTACTGATAAGTATGATCCCTTTGCCATTTACTTTATTGTTTGGGGTTCAATTTTATCCACCGTTTTTGTGTTTCCTGTCTAAAGAATATCCTTTAGTATTTGTTGGAGAGCTGGTTCAGTGGTGCTGAAATCTCTCAGCTTTTGCTTGTCTGGAAAGCTTTTGATTTCTCCTTCATATTTGAATGAGATCCTTGCTGGGTACAATAATCTGGGCTGTAGGTTATTTTCTTTCATCACTTTAAGTATGTCTTGCCATTCCCTCCTGGCTTGAAGAGTTTCTATTGAAAGATCAGCTGTTATCCTTATGGGTATTCCCTTGTGTGTTATTTGTTGTTTTTCCCTTGCTGCTTTTAATATTTGTTCTTTGTGTTTGATCTTTGTTAATTTGATTAATATGTGCCTTGGGTTTATCCTGTTTGGGACTCTCTGGGTTTCTTGGACTTGGGTGATTATTTCCTTCCCCATTTTAGGGAAGTTTTCAACTATTATCTCTTCAAGTATTTTCTCATGGTCTTTCTTTTTGTCTTCTTCTTCTGGGACCCCTATGATTCGAATGTTGCAGAGTTTAATATTGTCCTGGAGGTCTCTGAGATTGTCCTCATTTCTTTTAATTCGTTTTTCTTTTATCCTCTCTGATTCATTTATTTCTACCATTCTATCTTCTAATTCACTAATCCTATCTTCTTGCCTCTGTTATTCTACTATTTGTTGCCTCCAGAGTGTTTTTAATTTCATTTATTGCATTATTCATTATATATTGACTCTCTTTTATTTCTTCTAGGTCCTTGTTAAACCTTTCTTGCATCTTCTCAATATTTGTCTCCAAGCTGTTTATCTGTGATTCCATTTTGATTTCAAGATTTTGGATCAATTTCACTATCATTATTCGGAATTCTTTATCAGGTAGATTCCCTATCTCTTCCTCTTTGGTTTGGTTTGGTGGGCTTTTATCCTGTTCCTTTATCTGCTGGGTATTCCTCTGTCTCTTCATCTTGTTTAAATTGCTGTGTTTGGGGTGTCCTTTCTGTATTCTGGCAGTTTGTGGAGTTCTCTTTATTGTGGCGTTTCCTCACTGTGTGTGGGTTTGTACAGGTGGCTTGTCAAGGTTTCCTGGTTAGGGAAGCTTGTGTTGGTGTTCTGGTGGGTGGAGCTGTATTTCTTCTCTCTGGAGTGCAATGAAATGTCCAGTAATGAGTTATGGGATGTCTATGGTTTTGGGGTGACTTTGGGCTGCCTGTATCTTGGAGCTCTGGGCTGTGTTCCTTGTTGCTGGAGAATTTGCTTGGTATGTCTTGCCCTGAAACTTGTTGGCCCTTGTGTGGTGCTTGGTTTCAGTGCAGGTATGGAGGCATTTGATGAGCTCCTGTCAATTAATGTTCCTTGGAGTCAGGAGCTCTCTGGAGTCAGGGTTTGGACTTAAGCCTCCTGCTTCCAGTTATGGGTCTTATTTTTACAGTAATTTCAAAGCTTCTCCTTCTATACAGCACCATTGATAAAACATCTACGTTAAAGATGAAAAGTTTCTCTACCGTGAGGGTCACCCAGAGAGGTTCACAGCGTTACAGGGAGAATAGAAAAGGGAGGAAGGAGTTAGAGGTGACCCGAATGAGATGAGGTGGGATCAATAGAGGAGACAGTGGGCTAGCCAGTAATCTCTTCCTTATGTTCACTCCACAACTGGACCACTCAGAGTTGTTCACGGAGTTATACAGAGAAGAGAAGAAGGAGGAAGGAGACAGAGGTGGCCAGGAGGATAAAAGGGGGCAATGAAAAGGAGGGAGACAGATCCAGGCAGCAATCAGTTCCCTAAGTGTTCTCCACCGTCTGGAACACACAGAAATTCACAGAGTTGGGTAGAGTAGAGAGGGGTTAGGGAGGCGAGACAGGCGACCTGGTGGAGAAAAAGGAGAGTCCAAAGGGAGAGAACGCAGTCAAGCCAGTAATCTCGCTCCCTAGTGAAAAATGGGTACTGAAGATTGGGTTCTTAAAGGTACAAAATTGGTAACAAATACATAAAAGCAAAAATTAAAAATCTAGGGTAGAGTTTGGAATTTCAAAAATACGATGTTAAAGAAAAGAAGAAGGAAAAGAAAGAGAGAAAAAAATGAACAAACAAAAACAAACAAGTTCACGAAAATTATAAAGAAAATATGGGTACAAAATTGATAACTAATACCAAAAAGCAAAAGTTAAACATCTAGAGTAGAGTTTGGAATTTAAAAAATACAATGCTAAAAAAAGAAGAAGAAAAAGAGAGAGGGGGGAAAAAAAAAAACAAGAACAAACAAAGTCGCATAAATTATAAAGAAAATACAGATACAAAATTGATAACAAATACCAAAAAGCATAAATTAAAAATCTAGAGTAGAGTTTGGAATTTCAAATATACAATGTTATTTAAAAGAAGAAGAGAAAGAAACAGAGAAAAAGAAAAAGAAAAATTAAAAAAGGTCACAGAAATTATATTAAAAAAAAAAAACTATAGGTACAAAATTGATAACAAATACCAAAAAGCTAAAATTAAAAATCTAGAGTAGAGTTTGGAATTTCAAAAATACAATGTTAAAGAAAAGAAGGGAAAAAAAAGAAAAAAAAAAACAAGGTCAAAAAAATTATTAAAAAAATACATATGAAGTTTGTTTTTAAAAAAAGAATAGGGTCTTCTCTTTTTTTTTTTTTTTTTTTTTGCAAAGTAATCGATTATAAAAGTGAAAATTAAAGGAACAATAGAGGACTTAAAAAAATTTTTTTAATTAAAAAAAATAAAAAAAGAAAGAAAGAATGATTGTAAAAATAGTAAAAATATATCTAGGACTTTCTCTGCTTTTGTTGTGAGTATTGTGGGTTCAGTTCATTTTTGGCTAGTTCCTTGGTCCGACTTACATTTCTCAAGATCTATAGGCCCCTCCCTATGTAGTTGGTACTAACCACAGGGTTTTCATCTATTGCCTGTAGCTTCCAAGGCGGTTCCCTCTGTTACAACTTCTTCTGTTTGCTGGTCTCTTCAGTGTCTGGTTTCCGCCCTGACACAAAGGGGACGATGGAAGACACTTTTTTTTTTTTTTTTTCTTTTAGGCTCACTGTTCAGTCGCACTGTGGGGAGGTAGGGAGGGATGCTGCAAACAAATAACACTGGTGTGTGCTCGCAGTACCTCAGCCACACTAGGTCTGCCCCCCGTTCACGGCGTGTGTAGCCTCCCTGCCCACGCTGCTCAGGCTCTAGGTTGCTCCACCAGGAACCATCAGAGGCCGGCCCTGGGCTGCCTGAACTTCCCAGGTCCAAGCTGCTCAGGTTCAGGTACTCGCGTAGTCCTCAGAGGCGCAGACTCTCGGTTGGGCCTGCGTTTTGTGCCCTTCCCAGATCCGAGCAGCTCAGGTGATGAGGTGTTTGGCACGCAGGATTGCTGCGACTTATCGCCTCCCCGCCGCTCGGTTATCTAGGTATGCAACTGGCACACCTTCTCAGGCAGATGTTGACCATCCAGACCCCCAAGAAGTTTTAGTTAGCAAAGAAGCCTGCTTACAGTTTTATAGATAATGTCTCTCTGGGGCTGCGATTGTCCCCTTCCAGCTCTGGCTGCCTGTCACCGGAGGGGGATGGTCTGCCGCCGGCTATCTCTGTTCAGTCCTTTGTTCCGTGCGCAGGCCTGGTGGTGTCTTAGGTTAGGGCTGGCTTTTCGCGTGGTAGATATCCCACAGTCTGGTTTGCTAGCCCAAATTATTTCGCTCAGATAGCACTCGGGTATTAAGGCCAGATCCTTGCGATGCAGCCCGCGCCGTGCCTCCCTGCCCAGCCCCCGCTTGCTAATGGCGGATGCAGGCATCTGCGCTGCTTCTCTGCTGGGTGAGTTACCGTACGGCTCGCAATGTGCGGGTTTTAATTGTTTATTTACTTTTCCTCCCTGTTATGTTGCCCTCTGTGCTTCCAAGGCTCGGCACAGATTCGGCAGTGAGAAGGTTTCCTGGTGTTTGGAAACTTCTCTCGTCCCCTTCCTGGGACGGCGGAACTCCATCCCTCCCTCTTTTGTCTCTTTTTTTGTCTTTTATATATTTTTCCTACCTCCTTTCGAAGACTTGGGTTGCTTTTCTGGGTGCCTGATGTCCTCTGCCAGCATTCAGAAGTTGTTTTGTGGAATTTACTCGGTGTTTAAATGTTCTTTTGATGAATTTGTGGGGGAGAAAGTGTTCTCCCCATCCTACTCCTCCGCCATCTTAGCTCCTCCTGGAGTTTTTAAATATATGTATTGTTTTCAATTTTATAAATGTTTCACATACTTTGATAATAACATGTGAATATACAACATCACAACTCATAAAATCTGGCATATTTATTCAGTGTAATTTTATTAATTGCATAAGTAGCAGGGCAACAGAATTAATAGATGATGTGACCAGAGTACTGAGTAATTAGAATGAGAATGTTAAAATTAGATCATTAACCGCCTGTCTTTTTGCCTAATGATTAGGTATCCACTGAAACTAGAAACAAAGGAAGGAATAATAAGTTCAGTAAAGAGTTGTATGTAATTGCACATAGTAAGTTTGTATAGTAGAAAGCTAAAAAAAAAGGAGGGAGACTTGGGAAAGATAATAATTTATATGGAATGCAGAGTTCATTTAGTTGGATTTACTGTTAACTGAAAAAAGATAAAATAAAAAGAGCTACTGTACAAGTCTCTCTTACTTGAAACATCGCTGTTCATTGTTAACTTTCTCAAAAGGGTAGAATCATACACTGTCATAGAAATCTTATGGAATATCACAAGTTTTCACTGGTAATTGCAGATGTGATGCTTATTTCTAGTTTTCCCTTCTAGATCCAATCTCTATTCTTTGCCCTCATATGTGCCCTGGGGAGATATGATCTTCATGAACTGCATCAGGGAGCCCCTTTACCTCTAACTTGCTTTTGCATTTTTAACAAAAGGCATATACTTACAGTAACAAGGGAAAAGGGCAAATGAAGAGGTAGGGTATTTTTGCCAGTCTCTATCCCTCCAGAGTGGACAGGAGGTAGGTCTGTTCATCCTGTGGGCCCTCCCACATTTACACCCATTTGGGGGAAGCAGTTAACTACTCTGTGGGTTGGCGACTTCACACTTAGGAACTAGGAGTGTCTAGCCCTGGGTGCTTCACACTTCATTTGATTTTTTTATATCCTTTTTCACATCTTTGGGCTTCCCTGGTAGCTCAACTGGTAAAGAATCTGCTGCAATTCAGGAGAACTCGGTTTGATTCCTGGATTGGGAAGATATGCTGAAAAAGGGATAGGCTACCCACTCCAGTATTCTTGGGATTCTCTGATAGTAGAGCAGGTAAAGAATCCACCCGCAGTGTGGCAGACCTGGGTTTGATTCCTGGGTTGCAAAGATCCCTTAGAGAAGAGAGCAGCTATGAGCTTCAGTATTCTTGTCTGGAGAATTGCCTGGAATGTATAATCCATATTGTCACAAAGAGTCAGACATGACTAAGCAACTTTCACTTCCACTGCATATTTTTGTTAGCTGTAGATTTATACACATATATTTTACAAAAATTTGCAAATTGTCAACAGAAAATTATAAACAGAAATTAGGTCTCATATGTAATATTTTGAATAACTGAAATATAAATTAATGTAAATGTCTTAAGGGATACTGTATCTCTTTCCTTTAATGGGTATATTGTTTTAAAACTTACATATATTGATTCAAAAATGGTATGTTATAAACTGTGATGTATAATTAGAAGTATTTATAACTCCTACAAAAAAGATCTTCACAACCCAGATAATCATGAAGATGTGATCACTCACCTAGAGTCAGATGTCCCAGAATGTGAAGTCAAGTGGGCCTTAGGAAGCATCACTACAAACAAAGCTAGTGATGGTGACGGAATTCCAGCTTATCTATTTCAAAT
Organism: Bubalus kerabau; assembly: GCF_029407905.1. Classification (NCBI taxonomy): domain Eukaryota; kingdom Metazoa; phylum Chordata; class Mammalia; order Artiodactyla; family Bovidae; genus Bubalus; species Bubalus kerabau. The sequence continues at coordinate 255,488,438 of NC_073624.1, forward strand.
CCTAAAAGATGATGCTGTGAAAGTGATGTACTCAATATGCCAGCAAATTTGGAAAGCTCAGCAGTGGCCACAGGACTGGAAAAGGTCAGTTTTCATTCCAATCTCAAAGAAAAGCAATGCCAAAGAATGCTCAAACTATCATACAATTGCACTCAACTCACACACTAGCAAAGTAATGCTCAAAATTCTTCAAGCCTGGCTTCAACAGTACATGAACAGTGAATTTTCTAACATTCAAGCTGGATTTAGAAAAGGCAGAGAAACCAGAGATCAAATTGTCAACATCCGTTGGATCATCAAAAAAGCAAGAGAGTTCCAGTAAAACACCTATTTCTACTTTATTGACTATGCCAAAGCCTTTAACTGTGTGGATCACAACAAACTGTGGAAAATTCTGAAAGAGATGAGAATATCAGAACACCTGACTTGCCTACTGAGAAATCTGTATATGGGTCAAGAAGCAGAAGTTACAACTGGACATGGACCAACACACTGGTTCCAAATAGGAAAAGGAGTACGTCAAGGCTGTGTATTGGCACTCTGCTTATTTAACTTATATGCAGAGTACATCATGAGAAATGCTGGGCTGGATGAAGCACAATCTGGAATCAAGATTTCGGGGAGAAATATCAATAACTTCAGATATGCAGATGACACCACAATTATGGCAAAAGTGAAGAGGAACTAAAGAGTCTCTTGATGCAAGTGAAAGAGAAGAGTGAAAATGTCGACCTTAAGCTCAACATTCAGAAAACTAAGATTATGGCATCTGGCCCCATCACTTTATGGCAAATAGATGGGGAAACAGTGGAAGCAGAGACAGACTATTTTTTTGTGCTCCAAAATCACTGCAGATGGTGACTGCCGCCATGAAATTAAAAGACGCTTGCTCTCTGGAAGAAAAGTTATGACCAACATTGATAGCATATTAAAAAGCAGAGACATTACTTTGTCAACAAAGGTCCGTGTAGTAGAAAGCTATGATTTTTCCAGTAGTTATGTATGGATGTGAGAGTTGAACTATAAAGAAAGCTGAGCACTGAAGAATTGATGCTTTTGAACTGTGGTGTTAGAGAAGACTCTTGAGACTCCCTTGGACTGCAAGGAGATCCAACCAGTCCATCCTCAAGGAGTTCAGTCCTGAGTGTTCATTGGAAGGACTGATGCTGAAGCTGAAACTCCAATACTTTGGCCACCTGATGTGAAGAGCTGATTCTTTGGAAAAGACCCTGATGCTGGGAAAGATTGAGGGCAGGAGGAAAACGGGATGACAGAGGACAAGATGCTTGGATGGCATCACCAACTCAATGGACATGCTGCAGCTGCCACTGCTGCTAAGTTGCTTCAGTCGTGTCCGACTCTGTGAGACCCCATAGACAGCAGCCCATCGGCCTCCCCCATCCCTGGGATTCTCCAGGCAAGAACACTGGAGTGGGTTGCCATTTCCTTCTCCAGTGCATGAAAGTGAAAAGTGAAAGTGAAGTCTCTCAGTCATGTCTGACTCCTAGAAACCCCATGGACTGCAGCCTACCAGGCTCCTCCATCCATGGGATTTGCCAGGCAAGAGTACTGGAGTGGGTTGCCATTGCCTTCTTCCAATGGACATGAGTTTCAGTAAACTCCTGGAGTTTGTGACAGACAGGGAGACCTGGTATGCTGCAGTCCATGGGGTCACAAAGAGTTGGACATGACTGAGCAACTGAACTGAACTGATAACTCCTAAGCCCTAATGAAACTTTCTGGGTAGGTTTCATATCTGATGACATTTAAAGTATTTTACATAACAAAATTGTTTATTTGATTCAGTATTTTGGGCTTCCCTGGTGACTCTGATTTTTAAGAATCTGTCTGCAATACAGGAGACCCAGGTCAATATCTGGGTCCGGAAGATCCCCTGGAGAAGTGAATGGCTACCCACTCCAGTATTCTTGCCTGGAGAATTCCATGGGCAGAGGAGCCTGGTGGGCTACATTCCATGGGATTGTAAAGAGTTGGACACGACTGAGCAACTAACACACTCACAACTGACAGTTGATTAAATCAAGTTAATTGTGGTAAGGTCATATTTTTTCTAAACACTTAACAATATTTATATAATTAGTTTGTGAACTTTTTCATTATTTCTTGTCTCAAATCACTATTATACTGTTTTGAAATATAATATGATATAAATGCCTGTGTATGTGGTATATGTATTTGTTATCTATTATTGTATAGAAAGTTACCCCAAAATTTATTGGTTTAAACGTCAAATGTTTACTATCTCATAATTTCTATGTTAGGAATTTAAAGTGAATGGTTTTAGCTAGCAGTGCCATGAAGTTGAAGTCCAGATATTGGACGGGGCTGCAGTCATATGAAGACCCACCTGGTGTTGGAGGATCTATTTCCAACTTCATACTTCCTTATTGGCTACAGGCAGGAGGCTTCAGTTCCTTACCTCATAGACTTCTCCCTAAAACATGGCAGCTGACTTCATTCTGAAGCTCCCTAGAGCAAAGAGGCAAAGAGATAAAAAGGAGAGAATTAGAGAGAGAAGCCAAAATGTCTGAAGTTACATATCCTTTCTTCTGTCATATTCTAGTAGTCATATACACCAGTGCTGACTCAGTGTAGAGGGGCAACACAGACATGAATCTCAGCAAGTGGAGATCATTGCGTCATCTTGGAGACTGGCTAACACAGCAAGTAATCTTTATACCAACATACATTTCATCAGACATCAAGGCATGTAAATACCAGTAGTTCTAAGGTCAGAGAATAATGAAGCACGTTGCTATTTGAGTTTGAAATACCTTGATAACGGTACAAAGAATACTGCAATACAAAAAAAGAAAAAAATTGTACAGGCAATGGGATTCAGTTAGAGAGACGGTGCTGCATTGTATTCTGTGTTACTTCTTTTCACTCTCAAATGATATTTAATGGGATTTTTCTGGGAATATGCTGATCATGTACAAAGACCAGAAAATTTATATGCTTCTATCATCATCATTCTACAGATATGGTATGAGTCAAGCTGAGTAAAATATTAATAAATCTATAGGACCTTTAGCATTTGACATAAAAATGTGTAAATTATGAATAACATGCCCTTTAGTTAGTAAAGTTTTGCTTGTTTTATTTTACCCGATATCTTTAAGCACTCATTGTTTTTATTCATTTATCTCAAAAACTTTAAAAAATAAGTTTAACTTTATAAGATAAGAGGTTTTTATATGCCTAAAGAAATGTCAAGAAATAAAGATTTTTAAACTTAACACTCTTCCTCTTAGCATGAAATTTGTTTTTCTCTTGTGACTGTTTCACTACATATTTATTGAATCTCTTATTTTCACAGTAATTAACATATTAAGATAGTAAAGGGGGTTCAATATACGGTAATACAAGTCTATGCCCCGGCCAGTAATGCTGAAGACTGAAGTTGAATGGTTCTATGAACACCTCAAAGACCTTTTAGAATGAACACCCCCCAAAAATATCCTTTTCATTATAGGGGACTAGAATGCAAAGTAGGAAGTCAAGAAACATCTGGAGTAACAGGCAAATTTGACCTTGGAGTGCAGAATGTAGCAGGGCAAAGGCTAATAGAGTTTTGCCAAGAGAATACACTGGTCATAGCAAACACACTCTTCCAACAACACAAGAGAAGACTCTACACATGGACATCATCAGATGGTTAACACTGAACTCAGTTTGATTATATTCTTTGCAGCCAAAGATGGAAAAGCTCTATACAGTCAGTAAAAACAAGACTGGGAGCTGACTGTGGCTCAGATCATGAACACCTTATTGCTAAATTCAGACTAAAATTGAAGAAAGTGGGGAAAACCACTAGACCATTCAGGTATGACTTAAATCAAATCCCTTATGATTATACAGTAGAAGTGAGAAATAGATTTACGGGACTAGATCTGATAGAGAGAGTGCCAGAAGAACTATGGACAGAGGTTCGTGACATTCTACAGGAGACAGGGATCAAGACCATCCCCATAGAAAAGAAATGCAAAAAAGCAAAATGGCTGTCTGAGGAAGCCTTACAAATAGCTGTGAAAGAAGAGAAAAGCAAAGCATAAAAGGAAAAATATACCCATTTGAATGCAGATTTCCAAAGAATAGCAAGGAGAGATAAAAAAGCCTTCTTCAGTGATCAGTGCAAAAAAATACAAGAAAACAACAGAATGGGAAAGACTAGAAATCTCTTCAAGAAAATTAGAGATACCCAGTGAATATTTCATGCAAAGATGGGCTCAGTAAAGGACAGAAATGGTATGGACCTAACAGAAGCAGAAGATATTAAGAAGAGGTGGCAAGAACACACAGAAGAACTGTACCAAAAAGATCTTCATGACCCAGATAATCACAATGAAGTGACCACTCACCTGGAGCCAGACATCCTGGAATGTGAAGTCAAGTGGGTCTTAGGAAGAATCACTATAAACAAAGCTAGTGCAAGTATGGATTTCCAGTTGAGCTAGTTCAAATCCTAAAAGATGATGCTGTGAAAGTGCTGCACTCAATATGCCAGCGAATTTGGAAACCACAGCAGTGGCCATAGGACTGGAAAATGTCAATTTTCATTCCAATCCCAAAGAAAGGAAATTCCAAAGAATGTTCAAACTACCACACAATTGTACTCATCTCACACTCTAGTAATGCTTAAAATTCTGCAAGCCAGAACTTCAAGAATATGTGAACCATGAAATTCCAGATGTTCAAGCTGGTTTTAGAAAAGGCAGAGGAACCAGGGATCAAATGGCCAACATCCGCTGGATCATTGAAAAAGCAAGAGAGTTCCAGAAGAACATCTATTTCTACTTTATTGACTATGCCAAAGCCTTTAACTGTGTGGATCACAACAAACTGAGGAAAATTTTTCAAGAGATGGGAATACCAGACCACCTGACCTGCCTCTTGAGAAACCTGTATGCAGGTCAGGAAGCAACAGTTAGAACTGGACATGGAACAACAGACTGGTTCCAAATAGGAAAAGGAGTACGTCAAGGCTGTATATTGTCACCCTGCTTATTTAACTTATATGCAGAGTACATCATGAGATATGCTGGACTGAATGAAGCACAAGCTGGAATCAAGATTGTTGGGAGAAGTATAAATAACCTCAGATATGCAGATGACACCACCCTTATGGCAGAAAGTGAAGAGGAACTAAAGAGCCTCTTGATGCAAGTGAAAGAGGAGAGTGAAAATGTTGGCTTAAAGCTCAACATTCAGAAAACTAAGATCATGGCATCTGGTCCCATCACTTAATGGCAAATAGATGGGGAAACAGTGGAAACAATGTCAGACTTTATTTTTTGTGCTCCAAAATCACTGTAGATGTTAACCACAGCCATGAAATTAAAAGATGATTACTCCTTGGAAGGAAAGTTATGACCAACCTAGACAGCATATTAAATATCAGAGACATTACTTTGCCAACAAAGGTCCATCTAGGCAAGGCTATGATTTTCCCAGTGATCATGTATTGATGTAAGAGTTGGACTATAAAGAAAGCTGAGTGCCAAAGAATTGATGCTTTTGAACTGTGGTGTTGGAGAAGACTCTTGAAAGTCCCTTAGACTTCAAGGAAATCCAACCAGTCCATCCTAAAGGAGATCAGTCCAGAATATTGATTGGAAGAACTGATGCTGAAGCTGAAACTCCAATACTTTGGCCACCTGATGCAAAGAACTGACTCATTTGAAAAGACCCTGATGCTGGGAAAGATCGAGGGCAGGAGGACAAGGGGACAACAGAGGATGAGATGGTTGGATGGCATCAGCGACCTAATGGACATGAGTTTGAGTAAGCTCCGGGAGTTGGTGATAGACAGGGAGATCTGTCGTACTGTGGTCCATGGAGTCATGAAGAGTCAGACATTACTGAGCGACTGAACTGAACTGAAGGGGTTCTTTTCTTTGACCTTGGCAAATAACTTTAAATGAGCAACTCAAGTTAATTTAGTACAACTAGGTTTGTGGGTGTATGTGTGTGTGTGTGTGTGTGTGTAAGATCAGTCGTGTATGAATCTGTGACCCCATGGACTGTAGCCCACCAGGTTTCTCTGTCCTTTTGATTTTCCAGGCAAGAATACTGGACTGGGTTGCCATCCTACTCCAAGGGATCTTCCTGACTCAGGAATCGAACTTGCTTCTCTTCTGTCTTCTGCAATGGTAGACGGGCTCTTTCCCACTCTGACACCTGGGAAACCCATGGAATTTTTTGTTGTTGTTGTTGTTGTTTTAATTCATGAGAAATTATTCTTCTAAGAAGTTTACTATTATTTTCTAAGACAGAAATCAATATTTATCTTAGATATTTAAGGTATTGATAAAGCCAGGTTCTCATTTTTTCCCATAAGTTCAAGATTTTTAATAAAGTTTGTTTCAGACTTAAACACATAACAGGCAAAACTGCAGCATCTATTATTGAAATGTGACATCGCAGCACAGTTCTGTGAGGTACTGGAAATATTCTGACAAAAGTACTGAGAAATACATATATTGGACCCAAGTTTTCCCAGATCTGTGTTATTTACTAGGAAATGTTTCAAGTGAATTTTTACATACAGTTAATATTTCCAAAACTAAGCAGTGCAAATTTGTCAGAAAAAATTTATTAAATCCTTTTCTCAATGATTGAGAAACTTAATTCATTCATCCACTCACTCAGCACACAATTATTGACTATTTTAATATTAGGCCTTATGTTAGGAATTGGATATAGAAGACTGTTTGGAAATTTCAATACATATTATCTACTCCCAAGAATTGCACAGACTAAGAAATGTAGAGAACATAAATAACAAAAATTGCAAAATTCAAGCTATTATACAATAAGGATATAAGGTAGGTGCTATTATAGTCAATGAAATAATAAGCAAATTTTGCTATTGATAAGGGTATTCTCACTTGGGAGATGACATTTAAACTGAAACCTGAAGTATGAGAATGCTGCCTAGGAGGATCTGGGGAAAGAGCATTCTTGGCAGGGAGAACAGCCAGTGCAAAGACTATGGTATATTTTAAGAACGTAAACCATCACGTGTAATAAATGCAGAGGAGAATGCCATGAAATGAGGTTTGGATTGATATAGTAAAACCATACCTTACTGAGATTTGTAAGTCACTTAGTGTGTATTGGTTTCCTAGGATTGCTGTTACAAATTACCTCAAATTTGGTGGCTAAAAATACATATAAATTTATTCTTTGACAGTACTAACAGAAGTCTGAAATCAAGGTATCTGCAGAACCACACTCCCTCTAAGGATGCTAAGGAAGCATTCATCCCTCTTACCTTTTGGTGATTGCTGGAGTTCCTTTGCATTCCTTGACTTGTGATTGTCTTCCAGTTAGCTTGCATCATCAGCTCACCTTCTCCTATGACTCCTTGTGCCCCAAATCTTTTCTTATTATGCCAGTCATTGCTTTAAAATCCATTCTAAATCCAGAAGAGTCTTATTTGGCAATTTTATCTTAATTATATCTGAAAATACCTATTTTCAAAAAAATCATATTTACAGATAGAGGGAGTTAGGGCTTGGGCATATCTTTTTGAGGGCACACCTCAGTCTACTACACTAAGAGTTCCAAGTTATTCTGAATAATATGAGTAGCCATTGAAAATTTATAAGCAAAAAACTAAAGTTTATAGGCAGGAAACTATTAATATAGATTTAATAAAAATAGCTCTTTTAGCTGCTATGTAGGAAAAAGTGGTAATAGAAAAATCAAGAGAAGAATCTATTTAGGGAGCTGCTTTCACAGTTTAGATGAACAACTACAGTAGCCAATGGCTCAAACTAGAGTATTACCAGTGGAGTTAAAGAAAAAGTATATTAGACTCAAGATACATTCAGAAGGTAAAATAATTCGTATTTAGCACTGGATACTATATTCTATGTGTCAAGGTAAGGAAGAAGAGAGAACAAGGGATGATTGTCACATTTCTGATTTAAACATCTCAGTGAGTAACACTAACTGAAATGGAGATAACAGGTTTATCTAGTCTATAAAAATGTCTATTTCCAAGAAATATTACTTTAGAGCTAATAACAGACTATAAAATTAATGTAATTTTATTTACCGGAATTAGTTAACTAAATATCAGACCAAATTAGATCCAACTTTCTATAGGAGTAATACATAATTTTTTAAAAGAAAATATACAACTCTATTGGATATTTTCATTAAAGCAGAGTGACATTCCTAATTGACAAATAGAGATTGGACAAAATAGGAATCATCTTTAATTCAATTATTTAGATCTTTAATTGATAAAGAAAAGTGGGTTATTTCTTACAGCATAAGTGGATGGTCAAATTCTATTGATGTTTAATGTTTTGAGAAGGCTAATGTCCTGTATAAAAGGCAACTACAGTGAGCTTTATGTAGCTTTCTTGCAGATAATAAATACAAACTCATATGCAAGTTGCAGTCAAAGAAAACATTAAGTGTATGAAGATTTCTACTCTCAACACACTGTTGTGTCAACTACCCCAGTAAATAAGCCAGTGAGAACCCATCATCACCTAAAATTCTTGCTTTCCTCCAAGGAGCTTATTCAAAACAACTTCCTCCTATTCTCTATAAAATAAAGTTCCTCTTTGATGGACTTGACTATGGCTTTTTTCTATAGCCTGCTTGTCCCAAATTGAAATACTTTCCCAAATGAACCCATTTTTCTGGTAAAAACCAACCAAACAAAAAAACCCCACTGTGGTCACAAAGACTAAAGATATACTTTCAATAATATTTCACTATTCATAATATGCTAAATATTTACATTTATGGATAATAGGTCTTCAGTCAATTCAGTCACTCAGTCATGTCCGACTCTTTGTGACCCCATGAATCGCAGCACACCAGGCCTCCCTGTCCATCACCAACTCCCAGAGTTCACTCAGACTCATGTCCATCGAGTCAGTGATGCCATCCAGCCATCTCATCCTCTGTCATCCCCTTTACCTCCTGCCCCCAATCCCTCCCAGCATCAGAGTCTTTTCCAATGAGTCAACTCTTCGCATGAGGTGGCCAAAGTACTGGAGTTTCAGCTTTAGCATCAGTCCTTCCAAAGAACACCCAAGACTGATCTCCTTTAGGATGAACAGGTTGGATCTCCTCGCAGTCCAAGGGACTCTCAAGAGTCTTCTCCAGCACCACAGTTCAAAAGCATCAATTCTTCGGCGCTCAGCTTTCTTCACAGTCCAACTCTCACATCCATACATGACCACAGGAAAAACCATAGCCTTGACTAAACGGACCTTTGTCGGCAGAGTAATGTCTCTGCTTTTCAATATGCTATCTAGGTTGGTCATAACTTCCTTCCAAGGAGTAAGCATCTTTTAATTTCATGGCTGCAATCACCATTCCCAGTGATTTTGGAGCCCAAAAAAATAAAGTCTGACACTGTTTCCCCATCTATTTCCCATGAAGTGATGGGACCAGATGCCATGATCTTTGTTTTCTGAATATTAAGCTTTAAGCCAACTTTTTCACTCTTCTCTTGCACTTTCATCAAGAGGCTTTTTATTTCCTCTTCACTTTCTGCCATAAGGGTTAGGAGCATGCATTTAGAAAGCCCTATAGCAAATCCATTAACAGTGTTTATTTTAGGTAAGTCTCTTATAAAAAGCCCCAGTCCATCTTACAGCGAGGCTTGGAGACTAACAGATTAGAACTGAAATGTGAACATCATACAGCTATCAAAGTACACATAATACCATCACCTCCTTAGCTATAAAATTAAGATATTCTTGATGCTTATCTTAGTTCATGTTCCCTTGAAGCAGAGTTTGGTATGATAATTCAGATGTGAAATTTTATATTTTACTTCCTGATACTCACTTTCATTAAAACTGTGTCTCTGGCTTCCATATATTCTGGATATTTTAATCATAATGGACTACTAAACTCTTTCAGAGTTGCCTCTCTTTTGTAGGAGTACAATTTACCCTCTTTAGAACCCTCTTTATTTTATAAAGTAGCTTTTTCATGTACCATTGTTCAACATTTAACTTGTCACAAGGAATTCACTGATAATTTTTTTAAAAATTAGGACTTCCATGGTAGTCCAGTGGTTAAGAATTAGCCCACCAGTTGAGAGGACATGGGTTGGATCCCTGCTGTAAGATCCCATGTGCCTGCAGGGTGGCTAAGCCAGAGCAGCACAACTGAGCCAGTGCTCTAGAACCCTTGAGCTACAACTACTAAAACCTGTGGGCTTAGAGCCCATGCCCTACAAGAGAAGCCACAGTAATGAGAAGCCCACATACCACAAGTAGAGAGTAGCTCCTGCTCACTAAACTAGAGGAAGCTCACATAGCAACCATGAAATGGGTCAGCCAAAAATAAATATACTTTTTTTAATGGAAAAAATTAATATATACAATTGAATATTTATACTATCTTAATTCAAATTTTAGCTTTTCTTAGCATATTTTTCCTATTGAGTATTATTTCAACAATTATCAACAAGACTTTGTCAGAAAAGCAAATTATAGGTAGTGATAAAGGAATGTGAAATATGTTAGCCAGAAAAAAATTGGATAATACTAATGAAATAAACACATAATTGAAATAACCTCTTTTGTATAACATTTATGTACTAGACTGTATTATACTATAAAAATTGTATAACATTATGAGGAACAGTTTTGGTTTTTAAAACTGAGACATACAGTGGCAAACATATATAATACAACCATTACTAATTTAAGTTCAGAATCTGAGGCAGTGTCATGTGTTGTTCACTTGCCATAAAGCACTAGTATTTCCTCTTGTCTGCCCTTACTACCTTCTGTGATCCATGACTCAGCACTTCTTTCTGAATATCTAATAATGTATATACTGCAGACACTCAATTTACTTTTTAGAATCCCAACTTGACTGGAATCAGGAGATGGTTCTAGTTACCTAATTATGAAGCCTGCCCTTAGAGTTGGTGGCTGCATCATTATATCTTCACAGGTACTTTTCTAAACTTTGTAAATGAAACTAGGATTTAAGGTATAAACAAGTAACCTCCCTTGCCAGGTAGCCCACTGGAAACTTATGAAACCAGATTTTCAATTAATTGTAAATGGAAAAGATGGACTATACCAAGAAAGATGATAAAGCTAATGAAAACTAAATAAATTTAAAATTGATACATTATTTTTTAATTTTATTTTTAAACTTTACAATATTGTATTGGTTTTGCCAAATATCAAAATGAATCCACCACAGGTATACATGTGTTCCCCATCCTGAACCCTCCTCCCTCCTCCCTCCCCATACCATCCCTCTGGGTCGTCCCAGTGCACTAGCCCCAAGCATCCAGTATCGTGCATGGAACTTGGACTGGTGACTCATTTCATACATGATATTCTACATGTTTCAATGCCATTCTCCAAAATCTTCCCACCCTCTTCTTCTCCCACAGAGTCCATAAGACTGTTCTACATACATCAGTGTCTCTTTTGCTGTCTCATATACAGGGTTATTGTTACCATCTTTCTAAATTCCATATATATGCGTTAGTATACTGTATTGGTGTTTTTCTTTCTGGCTTACTTCACTCTGGATAATAGGCTCCAGTTTCATCCACCTCATTAGAACTGATTCAAATGTATTCTTTTTAATGGCTGAGTAATACTCCATTGTGTATATGTACCACCGCTTTCTTATCCATTCATCTGCTGATGGACATCTAGGTTGCTTCCATGTCCTGGCTATTATAAACAGTGCTGCGATGAACATTGGGGTACTCGTGTCCCTTTCCCTTCTAAGTGTGTATGCCCAGCAGTGGGATTGCTGGGTCATAAGGCAGTTCTATTTTCAGTTTTTTAAGGAATCTCCACACTGTTCTCCATAGTGGTTGTACTAGTTTGCATTCCCACCAACAGTGTAAGAGGGTTCCCTTTTCTCCACACCCTCTCCAGCATTTATTGCTTGTAGACTTTTGGATCTCAGCCATTCTGACTGGTGTGAAACGGTACCTCATAGTTGTTTTGATTTGCATTTCTCTGATAATGAGTGATGTTGAGCATCTTTTCATGTGTTTGTTAGCCATCTGTATGTCTTCTGTGGAGAAATGTCTATTTAGTTCTTTGGCCCATTTTTTGATTGGGTCATTTATTTTTCTGGAATTGAGCTGTAGGAGTTGCTTGTATATTTTTGAGATTAGTTGTTTGTCAGTTGCTTCATTTGCTATTATCTTCTCCCATTCTGAAGGCTGTCTTTTCATCTTGCTTATAGTTTCCTTTGTTGTGCAGAAGCTTTTAAGTTTAATTAGGTCCCATTTGTTTATTTTTGCTTTTATTTCCAATATTCTGGGAGGTGGGTCATAGAGGATCCTGCTGTGATGTATGTCAGAGAGTGTTTTGCCTATGTTCTCCTCTAGGAGTTTTATAGTTTCTGGTCTTATGTTTGGATCTTTAATCCATTTTGAGTTTATTTTTGTGTATGGTGTTAGAAAGTGTTCTAGTTTCATTCTTTTACAAGTGGTTGACCAGTTTTCCCAGCACCACTTGTTAAAGAGATTGTCTTTAATCCATTGTATATTCTTGCCTCCTTTGTCAAAGATAAGGTGTCCATATGTGCGTGGATTTATCTCTGGGCTTTCTATTTTGTTCCATTGATCAATATTTCTGTCTTTGTGCCAGTACCATACTGTCTTGATGACTGTGGCTTTGTAGTAGAGCCTGAAGTCAGGTAGGTTGATTCCTCCAGTTCCATTCTTCTTTCTCAAGATAGCTTTGGCTATTCGAGGCTTTTTGTATTTTCATACAAATTGTGAAATTATTTATTCTAGCTCTGTGAAGAATACTGTTGGTAGCTTGATAGGGATTGCATTGAATCTATAAATTGCTTTGGGTAGTAAACTCATTTTCACTATATTGATTCTTCCAATCCATGAACGTGTTATATTTCTCCATCTATTAGTGTCCTTTTTGATGTTTTTCACCAGTGGTTTATGGTTTTCTATGTATAGGTCTTCAGTTTCTTTAGGTAGATATATTCCTAAGTATTTTATTCTTTCCGTTGCAATGGTGCATGGAATTGTTTCCTTAATGTCTCTTTCTGTTTTCTCATTATTAGTGTATAGGAATGCAAGGGATTTCTGTGTGTTGATTTTATATCCTGAAACTTTACTATAATCATTGTGAATGAAAATGAAAACACAACAACCCCAAATCTGTGGGACACTGTAAAAGCAGTCCTAAGGGGAAAGTTCATAGCAATACAGGCATACCTCAAGAAACAAGAAAAAAAGTCAAATAAATAACCTAACCCTACACCTGAAGCAACTAGAAAAGGAAGAAATGAAGAACCCCAGGGTTAGTAGAAGGAAAGAAATCTTAAAAATTAGGGCAGAAATAAATGCAAAAGAAACAAAAGAGACCATAGCAAAAATCAACAAAGCCAAAAGCTGGTTCTTTGAAAGGATAAATAAAATTGACAAACCATTAGCCAGACTCATCAAGAAACAAAGGGAGAAAAATCAAATCAATAAAATTAGAAATAAAAATGGAGAGATCACAACAGACAGCACAGAAATACAAAGGATCATGAGACTACTATCAACAATTATATGCCAATAAAATGGACAACGTGCAAGAAATGGACAAATTCTTAGAAAAATACAACTTTCCAAAACTCGACCAGGAAGAAATAGGAAATCCTAACAGACCCATCACAAGCATGGAAATTGAAACTGTAATCAAAAATCTTCCAGCAAACAAAAGCCCAGGTCCAGATGGCTTCACAGCTGAATTCTACCAAAAATTTAGAGAAGAGCTAACACCTATCCTGCTCAAACTCTTCCAGAAAACTGCAGAGGAAGGTAAACTTCCAAACTCAAAATATGAGGCCACCATCACCCTAATACCAAAACCTGACAAAGATCCCACAAAAAAAGAAAACTACAGGCCAATATCACTGATGAACATAGATGCAAAAATCCTTAACAAAATTCTAGCAATCAGAATCCAACAACACATTAAAAAGATCATACACCAGGACCAAGTGGGCTTTATCCCAGGGATGCGAGGATTCTTCAATATCCACAAATCAATCAATGTAATACACCACATTAACAAATTGAAAAATAAAAACCATATGATTATCTCAATAGATGCAGAGAAAGCCTTTGACAAAATTCAACATCCATTTATGATAAAACTCTCCAGAAAGCAGGAATAGAAGGAACATACCTCAACATAATAAAAGCTATATATGACAAACCCACAGCAAACATTATCCTCAATAGTGAAAAGTTGAAAGCGTTTCCTCTAAAGTCAGGAACAAGACAAGGGTGCCCACTTTCACCATTACTATTCAACATAGTTTTGGAAGTTTTGGCCACAGCAATCAGAGCAAAAGAAGAAATAAAAGGAATCCGAATTGGAAAAGAAGAAGTAAAACTCTCACTATTTGCAGATGACATGATCCTCTACATAGATACATTATTTAAATAAGCATTAAAATCTGTTATGGTTTCTCTAAAATCATTAAAAAAAATAATGATGTATAAAATATGCATATGTTATTAAAAATCAACACAGCAGACCCAGTATAAATAGTCAAAACTTTCTTGAACTTCAGAACACATTTCTATGAGAGCATGTTTCTGTGCTTTTAGAAATCCACTGGATTTATTCCACTGGTTAAGATAAAGAATATGTCAATCATTTTGCTCTTTGAACATGCCTCTCCTCTTAGTTCTTCCCTATAGTTCAGTTTGTGCTATTCTCTGAAAGATATATGCATCCTTTGTCTCCTCAGTCTTCCTTAAGCACATATATACATCTCATTTTCATCTTTACAAAGTGGTAATGCTGATTGGATATGCTGTTGTTTTCAATCTCAAGTATTTGTACAAAATCTACTAAATATAGTCTTCATTAATGATGTAGATGAAACACAATTTTGCCTTTAACCTCTGAAAGTTAAACCCCTTTAACCTTTTTCCAGATGCCCCTGAGAATTAAATTGACATAAAACAGATAGATTAAAACCCCCTGATACTAGTAAAGTTTAAAGATAGTAGGAGAAGGGAATGACAATGGACGAGATGGTTGGATGACATCACCAACTCAATGAACATGAGTTTGAGCAAGCTCCGGGAGCTGGCGATGGACAGGGAGGCCTGGCATGCTGCAGTCCATGGGGTCACGAAGTGTTGAACATGACTGAGTGATGGAACAACAACAAAAAATAGATTAACAAGTGAAAAGCATACATATTTATGTAAGTTGTGACAGAGGAGCC
The DNA here is from genome assembly GCF_029407905.1 of Bubalus kerabau. Taxonomy (NCBI): domain Eukaryota; kingdom Metazoa; phylum Chordata; class Mammalia; order Artiodactyla; family Bovidae; genus Bubalus; species Bubalus kerabau. The sequence goes on from NC_073624.1 coordinate 255,503,690, forward strand.
CTCATAAGAACATGAAAAAAGACCCAGAAAAATGGCAAAATCTCAATACTGGTTTGAACAAAGGGAGACAATTGTAGAAAAGTAACTGAAATATACAGGGAGATTAAAGGAAGATAAGAATTATTTTAACAAAGTTTGAAGCCAGTAGGAACCTGAAATATCTTATAGTTGTCTGAAGATTCTTCAATCACTATGTCAAGCGACACAGATGTTTCTCTTGCTTCATATGATGAAGATCAGGGATCTACACTTATCCGAAAAGCTAGAGAAGCACCATTTGTCCCCACTGGAATGGCAGGTTTTGCAGCAATTGTTACATATGGATAATATAGATTGAAGAACAGGGGAATACTAAAATGTCTGTTCACCTGATCCACATGCGTGTGGCAGCCCAAGGCTTCGTTGTGGGAGCAATGACTCTTGGTATGGCCTATTCCCTGTATCAAGAATTCTGGGCAAAGCCTAAATCTTAGAAGAGGAGATGCCATCTTGGACTTGGTGGTAGTGGTGCTTGCTTTAGTTAGACATCTCATATTGAGGTTATATGTTTATGCTGAAAATAAATGTTTGGGTCAGACAAGAACATGGTAATTTGAATATTGGCTTCCTTTCTTGCAGGCTTGATTTGCCTGGTGACCAAATTCCTGGTGACTAGTTCACTAGCTAGGTCATTCAGGGGAGTCAGATCAGCACAAAAGAAACATGTCACTTTTAAATACAGTTGATAACGGTATCTGTCCACCTCCTTAAACTCTTCTGTTGAAATTAGTTCTAAAAAGACAACATGCCAATCCTGAAATGCTCCCAGTTGCTGCAGAATATCATATGTTTTTAATGTAATGTAGGAATCCTATTTACCGCAGTTAATTTAATTTTCTCTTGTAGACTGAGTTCTGTTTTAAGGTCTGGTTAGCTCTTGAGAAACCTTTCAGAACAGTGCATGGAATACATTTTAAACCTCCCTGCAAGTCTGTGTGTTTTTAAACCAAACCTAAAAAGCTGGTGACAGAGCCACTTTGAAGTAGTATTTATTTTAGAATCATAGTTATGGGCATGAGAATAACTTAAATTGTAGATCCCCTTTAGTTCTTTTGTAATTGCAGAATTATATTTTGCTGTTCTTATATTAGAATGATATTAAATGCTATTTTGAAACAAATGCATGTTTTAAGTGCTAATGCAAAGGTAAATGAAAATTTTTGTAAAGGTAAATGTAAATTTTTAAATGTGTGCAGGAAGTTTATTTTCTCCAAAAGAATCATCAACTAAATAAAATGCCTATAATGAAAGTGATTGATGAGCAAGCTGGTTTGGTCAGACATTATACAAACTTTTGGTATATCACAGAATGCTTTGCTGTACTTGTGAAATTCCCTTGTCTAATCTTAATTTACATTCCATGGTGATAACTTGGTAAATGTAGTGTTATTAAAGTAAGTGAACCCTTCCAAAAAAAATTATTTGAACAAAGTCTGTTTATTCTCTCTGCAGAATTCTTATTCTCTCTCAGCTTTGATTCCCAGTCGAAAAATATTTCTTTTCTCCTAGTACATGGAGCACATCTCTCACATGGGAGTTTTTAATCTCTTGTTTCAGGAACAAAAGGAGATTTGAATGCTCACTCTTCTTGCATCCACTGTTTTTAGTGCCTTTAGCTCAAAATAATTCTTATGACAAAGTGACATATTTTGAGGTGGGATATTCTTCTACCCTTCAATGTCATACACAGTAAACTTTGGTTGATTGAATATGATAATCTGAGACCAGCTCAATGTCTTACTCTCTAAATTAGTTGGATAAAATAGAGACACCTTAACACATAGGTCTGTTTATACCACCGTAATACAATCAAAGAATTATTTTACTAAAGCCTTTTTCCCCTGGCAGATAATGAAAACGTGTAGCCATTTTTCCAAACAAACCTCTCTACACATCATTTACTTTCTCAGATGCAAAGTTGACATCACTATTAAACATCTGTACAGTGGAGCAATATGTTTTAAATTACTTACAGCACTGTTAGAAGCTTGGATCATCATTCCTAGTAGCTGTCTGCACAGTAACCAGCTATCATGTGTAGGCAGACAGCCTAGTTACAATTAATGAGCTTGATCCTTCCAGCAATTGCTTCAGACATTATATCTCATTCTTAAGAGAGTCTCTATAAAATACCATGTTCTTGAAGTTCAGAAACATTGGAAAATTTTTTAGGGAGCACTAGTAAATCCTTTCTTAAAAAAAAAAAAAAACAAGAGAAAGAAAAAGAGAAAAAAGTAAAATAAAAAAAATTCACATAGGTGCAATTTTGGATCCTTATAGATAGAAAACTCCCTGACTGGTTTGTGGTATTTTTTGGATGAGTAAAAAGACAGACTGTATGTTACTGATAAACTAAGGCTAATTCAACAGTTGGAAAGTCCTTTCTGGTAAGTGATGTTTTATTTGATTTATAATGATGAATTATTGACACAATAACTGAGACATTCTACTAGCATTTTTGACACGGGAAAATCTTTAGCTCTGATATGCAATCTATGAACATAAATGCCCATAATGGCCAATGTAGAATATTAAGCATTCTGGGTTCAATAAATGTTCCACATAGTATAGCATATAGAAGTCATGGTAGTAAGAATATAAAAGGAAGCTTAACTTAAAATAATGGGTTATACTCATAGGCAATCAATGGAGAAGGTTAGGGAGATTAAATTTTGTACATAAAGGTTCTCTAAAACAGATATAGTATTTTATGAATATATACTTTATAATATAGCATATACATAATTTCCCTAAATGTATGCTAAAGAATATAATTTCTGTAAATATTATCTAATCTTCAGAAATTAAAAAGTATAGTTTAGTCGCTCAGTCATGTCCGACTCTTTGCGACCCCATGGACTGTAGCCTACCAGGTTCCTCCATCTCCATTGGATTTTCCAGGCAAGAATACTGGAGTGGGTTGTCATTTTCTTCTCCAGAGGATCTTCCTGACCCAGGGATCAAACCCAGGTCTCCCACATTGTAGGCAGACGCTTTACCGTTCTGAGTCACCAGGGAAGTCAAAGGAGGCTGAGCACCAAAGAACTGATTAAAAAGTATAGAAGTCTTACAAATAGTAGTAATGTGATTAAGAAGAGAACTATAAAATACAATTAAATTATTCTACATTTTCTCTTATAAAAAAATAAAGTGTTAACAATCAGTCAGCTAAAGTGAGAAAGCCAAGCCAAAGTTCGTATTTCCTTACATCATAGAATTTTTAACTTAAGTAATCTGGATGCTTACATAATGTTATGGTGTTTTATCCCTTAACATATCTAAGAAGATATTTAACATATAGCATATAAAGAGGATATTTATACAATACAAACAATTGAATATTGAAAATTATAAGAACACAATGCAGTTTTAAGGATGTTATTGACTTGTTTTTAGTTTTTAAAAGTTTTGTTAATGAAGATGATGATAATCACAGTATGATAAATCTCATTATGGCCCTGATGGTTTTGTAGTTAGTGGCATCATAATCTTCAGTATCTTTCTATTTATATTTCTAGTAGGCTATATGAATTGAAATATTTAATGCATTAATTATTTTTTTATTTTATTTTTAAACCTGAAACACTGTATTAGTTTTGCCAAACATCAAAACGAATCCGCCACAGGTATACATGTGCTCCCCATCCTGAACCCTCCTCCCTCTTCCCTCCCCACACCATCCCTCTGGGTCGTCCCAGTGCACCAGCCCCAAGCATCCAGTTAATTATTGCACACTAACTGTTGCTGCCTGATCTGCCTATAGGTTTCTCAAGAGGCAGGTCAGGTGGTCTGGTATTCCCATCTAATTCAGAATTTTCCACAGTTTATTGTGATCCACACAGTCAAAAGCTTTGGCATAGTCAATAAAGAAGAAATAGATGTTTTCCTGGAACTCTCTTGCTTTTTCGATGATCCATCAGATGTTGGCAATTTGATCTCTGGTTCCTCTACCTTTTATAAAACCAGCTGGAGCATCTGGAAGTTCACGGTTCACACACTGCCGAAGCCTGGATTGGAGAATTTTAAGAATTACTTTACTATCGTGTGAGATGAGTGCAATTCTGCAGTAGTTTGAGCATTCTTTGGCATTGCCTTTGTTTGGGATTGGAATGAAAACACCTTTTCCAGGACTGTGGCCACTGCTGAGTTTTCCAAATTTGCTGGCATACAGAGTGCAGCACTTTCACAGCACCATCTTTCAGGATTTGAAGTAGCTCAACTGGAATTCCATCACCTTCACTAGCTTTGATCATAGTGATGCTTCCTAAGGCCCACTTGACTTCACATTCCAGGATGTTTGGCTCTAGGTGAGTGATCACACCATCATGATTATCTGGGTCGTGAAGATCTCTTTTTGTACAGTTCTTCTGTGTATTCTTGCCATCTCTTCTTAATATCTTCTGCTTCTGTTAGGTCCCTACCATTTCTGTCCTTTATTATGCCCATTTTGCGTTAAATCTTCCCTTGGTATCTCTACTTTTCTTAAAGAGATCTCTAGTCTTTACCATTCTATTGTTTTCCTCTATTTCTTTGCATTGATCCCTGAGGAAGGCTTTCATATCTCTCCTTGCTATTCTTTGGAACTCTGCATTCAAATGGGTATCTCTTTCCTTTTCTCCTTTGCTTTTTGCTTCCCATCTTTTCAAAGCTATTTGTAAGGCCTCCCCAGATAGCCATTTTGCTTGAATAACAGACTGGTTCCAAATAGGAAAAGGAGTATGTCAAGGCTGTATATTGTCACCCTGCTTATTTAAACTATATGCAGAGTACATCATGAGAAATGCTGGGCTGGAGGAAGTACAAGATGGAGTCAAGATTGCTGGGAGAAATATCAATAACTTTAGATATGCAGATGACACCACCCTTATGGCAGAAAGTGAAGAGGAACTAAAAAGCCTCTTGAGGAAAGTGAAAGAGGAGAGTGAAAAAGTTGGCTTAAAGCTCAACATTAAGAAAACTAAGATCATGGCATCCTGTCCCATCACTTCATGGTAAATAGATGGCAAAACAGTGGAAACAATGGCCAACTTTATTTTTCTGGGCTCCAAAATCACTGCAGATGGTGATTGCAGCCATGAAATTTAAAGACGCTTACTCCTTGAAAGGAAAGTTATGACCAACCTAGACAGCATATTCAAAAGCAGAGACATTACTTTGCCAACAAAGGTCCATTTAGTCAAAGCTATGGTTTCTCCAGTACTCATGTATGGATGTGATAGTTGGACTATAAACAAAGCTAAGCACTGAAGAATTGATGCTTTTGAACTGTGGTGTTGGAGAAGACTCTTGAGAGTCCCTTGGCCTGCAAGGAGATCCAACCAGTCCATCCTAAAGGAGATCATTCCTGGTTGTTCATTGGAAGGACTGATGTTGAAGCTGAAACTTCAATACTTGGCCACCTGATGCAAAGAGCTGACTCATTGGAAAACACCCCGATGCTGGGAAAGATTGAGGACAGGGTTGGAAGGGGACGACAGAGGATGAGATCATTGGATGGCATCACTGACTCGATGGACATGGGTTTGGGTGGACTCCGGGAGTTGGTGATGGACAGGGAGGCCTGGTGTGTTGCAGTTCATGGGGTCACAGAGTCAGACACGACTGAACAACTGAACTGAACTATTGCACACTATCCAGTGGTATGACGGTTAATTTATGTATCAGCTTGACTGGATTAAGGGGTTCCCAGATATTTGGCTAAACATTATGACTGAGTAAGCTTCCCCAGGTGACTCAGTGGTAAAGAATTTGCATGTCAATGCAGGAGATGCAAGAGACAAGTTTTTGAGGTTTTAATCTCTGGGTTGAGAAGATCCCCTGGAGAAGGAAATGGCAACCCACTCCAATATTCTTGCCTGGGAAATCCCTTGGACAGAGGAGCCTGATGGGCTCCAGTGCCCTGCGTTGGTATTACTGAATATTTCTGTGAGGGTGTCTTCAGATGAGATTAATATTTGAATCAGTAAACTGCACAGAGGAGATTGCCCTCTGTTCAGGAGATTGTAGATGAGAATCATCCAGTTGGTTGAGGGCCTGAATAGAACAAAAATCAGAGGAAATAAAACTTTGTTGTTTTCTTGATAGCTTAAGCTAGAACATCGGTTTTTCTCCTGCACTTGGACTGGGACCTACACAACAGTTCTCTTTGATTTTCAAGCCTCAAACTTGAACTATCACTCCAGGTTTGCTGAGTAGACTCTGCAAACACCCTAGTTGGCATTTGGGCAGGAAATTTCAAGTTCTCTGTATTCAGAGTATGGCAAACCCTGAGTTTTTTCTTTTACTTTTTATAGAGGGAAATAGTCAGAAGAAGGATTTCCTTAATAGATAAACAGAAATAATGAAGTCAATCACAAAGAAAATTATTTTTAGATTTCATCAAATAAAACTAAAATTTTTCTGTATATTTAAAACTCCAACAATAAGATAATTTCCAAAAGTAAACGTAGAAAACTATGTTAAATATGACAAAAATACAAATTCTTTAACAAAAATTTGAGGAGATAATTTCATTTAAAGATGAAAATGAATAAAATGTATTATTAGTTAACTCTAACTAATAAACAAACAGCTGAAAATTATGGTGGCTCAGACAGTTAAGAATCTTCCTGCAATATAGGAGACCCAGGTTTGATCCCTGTGTTGGGAAAATCCCGTGGAAAAGGAAATGGTAGTCCACTCCAGTATTCTTGCCTTAAGAATCATTTGGACAGAGGAGTCCATGGGGTCACAAAGAGTCAGACACACCGATTAACTAACACACACACACACAATTTTATGTCTATTTCCAATTCTCAATACTAAGAAATAGTATACTTCAGTACAGAAAGATGATCACCTTATGTTACTGGTTATAATGTAAATGACAACTTTTTAGGAAGGTGACTAGGTAAGACAAATCAGAAGTCTTGAAAAATTAAAAGCACTTTGATTTTATATTTCCACTTTCAGGAATATTTCAAAAGAAAATTCATGCACATGAATAAAGATTTATGCAATGGTTGCTCATCACATCATAGTGAAAGCAGAAACAATTTAAGTGCCCAGTAAGCATGATGGCTGGGTGAGATTATTTAATATAAGTGTTTTAAAATCAGTTAATCCCTGATAAATCAGTAAGTGTTTGGTGATATTTAGTCATCTGTCTGCAGTACAGATTTTTTGCACATCAAAAATTTAAAATAAATTTTTGCCTCCATCAATATGAAGGCATTCATACTCTTATTTTGCAAATGAAAAAAGTCATTTTTTATTATTTTATCTCATGTAATTTTAATATTATATAAAATAATCTGAAATAAAAGCATTGAATAAATTTAAAATATAACTTAAAAAATGCAATATAACAAAAAATTAGCATGCTCAGATACATTTGGTCTGCTGTTAAGGCTTTCCCTAAATATCACATAGTCTGCCAAAGCAAGACAGAAGACATTTGCCTTCAATTGTGACCATCCGTTTTGCAAATCTGACTGTATTTGACCAGAAAATTAGATCTTAAGTGTTTATAAATACATGTGCTTCTCTCCTGTTTCTGAAAATACATAGGATAAATATGCTAATCAAATGGTATCCTGTATATTCAGCCCTATTGGAAGTGGATTGCACTTCTGCATATGAAATTCTAACATAATTTAGCAAAACAAAAACATATTACCTGCTAACAAACTTTATATAAAAATATTTTACTTCAAACTGAGTGTTATTAGCATTATATTGACAATGGAATTATAAACATACCTCACGGAGATCGTGGTTTAGTTCCAGACCATCCCAATAAAGTGTATATTGCAATAGAGTCACAGGAGTTTGGAGGTTTCTAGGAGAAGGCAATGGCACCCCACTCCAGTACTCTTGCCTGGAAAATCCCATGGACAGAGGAGCCTGGTGGGCTGCAGTCCGTGGGGTCGCTAAGAGTCGGACACGACTGAGTGACTTCACTTTCACTTTTCACTTTCATGCATTGGAGAAGGAAATGGCAACCCACTCCAGTGTTCTTGCCTGGAGAATCCCAGGGACGGGGGAGCCTGGTGGGCTGCCGTCTGTGAGGTCGCACAGAGTCGGACACGACTGAAGTGACTTAGCAGCAGCAAGAGCATAAAAATGTTATGTTTATAGTAACTGTAGTCTATGAAGTGTGCAATAGCATTATGTCTAAAAATTTTACATTTGTTGTTATTTAGTTGCTAAGTTTTGTCAGACTCTTTTATGAACTTATGGAACCTATGGACTCCGAGGAGCCTGGCAGACTACAGTCCATGGGCCTCAAAGTATCAGACATGACTGAGTAAGTAAGCATGCACGACTGATCAGGGGGATGGTTGCTAAAGGGTTCTGTGGTTGTGGAAGTTTCCTAAAATAAGAAAACAATTGAAGTCTGCTGTATCAATTGACTCTTCTTTCACTGATGATTCATCTGTATCATGCAATGCCGTTGATAGCATTGTACTCACAGTAGAACTTCTTTCAAAATTGAACTGTCTCACACTCTGCCACTGCTTTATCAACTAAGTTCTTGTAATAATGTAAATCCTTTGTTATCATTTCAACAATCTTCACACCATCTTCACTCAAAGTAAATTCCATCTCAAGAAGCCACTTTCTTGCTCATCCATAAGAGACAACAGTAAATGTTTTATCATGAGATTGCTGCAATTTAATTACATCTTCAGGCTCCACTCCTGATTTTATTTTGCTTGCTATTTCTACCACATCCGAAAGGTACTTCCTCCACTGAAGTTTTGAGCTCCTAAAAATCAGCCACGAGGATTGGGATTAACTTCTTCCAAACTCCTTTTAATTTGGCCCCTTCTCATGAATCACATAAATTCTTAATGGAATCTAGAATGGTGAGGCCTTTCCAGAAGTATTTCAATTTACTTTCCAGATTAATCAGAGGAATCATATAACAGCTATAGCCTTACAATTTTCATATTTTATATAATACTTGAAAATCAAAATTACTCCTTGATGCATGGGGTGCAGAATAGATGTTGTGTTGTCAGGCATGAAAGCATCATTAATGTCATTGTATATTTCCATCAGTACTATTGAGTGTCCAAGCACATTGTCAACAAGCAGTAATATTTTGACAGGATTTTTTTTTTCTGAGCAGTAATCTCAACAGTGGTATTAAGATATTCAACAAGCCATGTTATAAACAGATATGCTGTCATCCAGGCTTTGTTGTTCCATTTATAGAGTACTGGCAGAGTGTATCTAGTGTAATTCTTAAGAGCCCTAGAAGTTTCAGAATGGTAGATGAGCACTGATTTCAACTTAAAGTCACTAGCTACACTAACCCCTAGCAAGAGTTAACCTGTCGTTTGAAGTATTGAAGCCAAGCATTGACTTCTCCTCTCTGTGAAAGTCCTAAATCCCATCTTCTTCCAATAGGAGGCTATTTTGTCCAAATTGAACATATGTGTTTTTTTTTTTTTTTTATGTAACTAAAATTCTGAAAGAGATGGGCATACCAGACCACCTGATCTGCCTCTTGAGATATCTGTATGCAGGTCAGGAAGCAACAGTTAGAACTGAACATAGAACAACAGACTGGTTCCAAATAGGAAAAGGAGTATGTCAAGGCTGTATATTGTGACCCTGTTTATTTAACTTCTATGCAGAGTACATCATGAGAAACGCTGGGCTGGAAGAAGCATAAGCAGATATCAAGATTGCCGGGAGAAATAGCAATAACCTCAGATATGCAGATGACACCACCCTTATGGCAGAAAGTGAAAAGGAATTAAAAAACCTCTTGATGCAAGTGATAGAGGAGAGTGAAAAAGTTGGCTTAAAGCTCAACATTCAGAAAACTAAGATCATGGCATCCGGTCCCATCTCTTCATGGGAAATAGATGGGGAAACAGTGGAAACAGTGTCAGACTTTATTTTTCTGGGCTCCAAAATCACTGCAGATGGTGACTGCAGCCATGAAATTAAAAGATGCTTACTCCTTAGAAGGAAAGTTATGACCAACCTAGACAGCATATTAAAAAGCAGAGACATTACTTTGCCAACAAAGGTCCATCTAGTCAAGGCTATGGTTTTTCCAGTGGTCATGTATGGATGTGAAAGTTGGACTGTGAAGAAAGCTGAGCACTGAAGAATTAATGCTTTGGAACTGTGGTGTTGGAGAAGACTCTTGAGAGTCCCTTGGGCTGCAAGGAGATCCAACCAGTCCATTCTCAAGGAGATCAGTCCTGGGTGTTCATTGGAAGGACTGATGCTAAAGCTGAAACTCCAATACTTTGGCCACCTCATGTGAAGAGTTGACTCATTGGAAAAGACTCTGATGCTGGGAGGGATTGGGGGCCGGAGGAGAAGGGGACAACAGAGGATGAGATGGCTGGATGGCATCACCAACTTGATGGACAAGGGTTTGGGTGGACTCCAGGAGTTGGTGATGGATAGGGAGGCCTGGCGTGCTGCGATTCATGGGGTCGCAAACAGTTGGACATGACTGAGTGACTGAACTGAACTGAACCTTCATTAATTATCTTAGTTAGATCTTCTCTAAAATTTGCTGCAGTTTCTGCATCAGTACTTGCTGTTTTGCCTTATATCCTTCTAGGTTATGGAGATGCTATCTTTCTTTCAACTTTATGAACTAATCTCTGCTACTTGAAACATTTTTCCTGCAATTTCCTCACTTCTCTCAGACCACAGAATTGAAGAGAGTTAGGGCCTTCTCTGTATTGGATTTTGATTTACAGAAATGTTGTGCCTGGTTTGATCTTTTTTCTGGATCAGTGAAACTTCTCCATATCAGCAATAAGGCTGTTTCACTTACTCATCATTCATGTGTTCACTTTTATTTTGTTCAAAACTATTTCCTTTGCATTAACAAGTTGGCTGTTTAGCACAAGAAACCTAAATTTTGGTCTATTTAGGCTTTTAACGTGTCTTCTTCACTAAACATTTCTAACTTTGGCTTAAAGTGAGAGAAGTAAACTCTTCCTTTCACTCAAACAATTAAAGATCATTGTAAGGCAATGGCACCCCACTCCAGTACTCTTGCCTGGAAAATCCCATGGACAGAGGAGCCTAGTGGGCCATAGTCCTTGGGGTCATGAGGAGTCAGACACGACTGAGCAACTTCACTTTCACGTTTCACTTTCATGCATTGGAGAAGGAAATGGCAACCCACTCCAGTGTTCTTGCCTGGAGAATCCGGGGACGGGGGAGCCTGGTGGGCTGACGTCTGTGGGGTCACAGAGAGTCGGACACGACTGAAGCGACTTAGCAGCAGCAGCAGCAGTAGGGTTATTAATTGCCTAATTTCAATAGTGTAGTGTTTCAGAGAATAGGGAGGTCCAAGGAAAGAGAGAGATAGGGAAATGGACAATCATTGAAGCGATCAGAACACACACAATATACAAAGTTAAGTTCTCTGTATGGATATAGTTTGCCCTCAAAATATTTTCATAGTAACATCAATGATAACTCATCACATATTACTATAAAAAATATAATAATAATGAAAACATTTGAAATGTTGCAGGAATCACCAACATTTGACACAGAGACATGAAGTGAGCAAATGTTGTTAGAAAAATGGTGGTTTTATAGATTTGCTTCAGGCAGTCTTGCTACACACCTTTTGCAAGTGTGTAAAGCAACTCATTACCTGCAAAGTACAATAAAACAAGTACTGTATGCCTATACTAGTAAGAGCCTAATGTACTGCTATTTGACTTGTATGTTTTTGGTGTAGATAACCAGCATAATATGCTGCTTACCCATCAAATAAAACCATAAGTGACATAGTGCTACTAAGTATATCATATTTGGAAGTGTCATGATCAAAATTTTTGCAAAATAAATGTAAAGATCCATTGACACAACAGAATGTTTTTGAGCTTCAGTTCAGTTCAGTTCAGTTCAGTCGCTCAGTCATGTCCGACTCTTTGCAATCCCATGAACTGCAGCACACCAGGCCTCCCTGTCCATCACCAACTCCCGGAGTCTACCCAGGATGTCCATCAAGTCAGTGATGCCAGCCAACCATCTCATCTCTGTCGTCCCCTTCTCCTCCAGGCCTCAATCTTTCCCAGCATCAGGGTCTTTTCCAATGAGTCAGCCCTTCGCATCAGGTGGCCAAAGTACTGGAGTTTCAGCTTCAGCATCAGTCCTTCCAATGAGCACCCAGAACTGATCTCCTTTAGGATGGACTGGTTGGATCTCCTTGCAGTCCAAGGGACTCTCAAGAGTCTTCTCCAACACCACAGTTCAAAAGCATCAATTCTTCTCCACTCAGCTTTCTTTATAGTTCAACTCTCACATCCATACATGACTACTGGAAAAACCATAGCCTTGACTAGATGGACCTTTGTTGGCAAAGTAATGTCTCTGCATTTTAATATGCTGTCTAGGTTGGTCATAACTTTCCTTCCAAGGAGTAAGTGTCTTTTAATTTCATGGCTGTAATTACCATCTGCAGTGATTTTGAAGCCCAGAAAAATAAAGTCAGCCACTGTTTCCACTGTTTCCCCATCTATTTCCCATGAAGAGATGGGACCGGATGCCATGATCTTCATTTTCTGAATGTTGAACTTTAAGCCAACTTTTTCACTCTCCTCTTTCACTTTCATCAAGAGGCTCTTTAGTTCCTTTTCACTGTCTGCCTTAAGGGTGGTGTCATCTGCATATCTGAGGTTATTGATATTTCTCGTGACAGTCTTGATTCCAGCTTATGCTTCCTCCAGCCCAGCATTTCTCATGATGTACTCTGCATATAAGTTAAATATGTAGGATGACATTATACAGCCTTGACGTACTCCTTTTCCTATTTGGAACCAGTCTGTTGTTACATGCCCAGTTCTAACTGGTGCTTCCTGACCTGCATACAGATTTCTCAGAAGGCAGATCAGGTGATCTGGTATTCCCATCTCTTTCATAATTTTCCACAGTTTATTGTGATCCACACAGCCCAAGGCTTTGACATAGTCAATAAAGCAGAAATAGATGTTTTTCTGGAACTCTCTTGCTTTTTTGATGATCCAACGGATGTTGGCCATTTGATCTCTGGTTCCTCTGCCTTTTCTAAAACCCACATGAACATCTGGAATTTCACGGTTCATGTACTGCTGAAGCCTGGCTTGGAGATTGAGTTTCTATATGTTATATTAATTCCTTGTAAAACCTAAACACTGCAACTGGTTTTAGAAGTTTCAATTTATTTGTGTATAAATATGAAATTGCACCCATAGAGGTCAAGCTTTACTATTTTCCTAGATATGTACTGCTTCTATGGGTATTTGAGTATACCAAATAGTAAGACGTTGGGGAAAATAAAGACTGTCCACTGGTCAGTCACCTCAGTTCTCTATGATCACAAGACTCTGATTTAGTGGAGGGTGGATATATAATTCAGTCAATGCCTTACTTTTAAAAAGTTGTTTATTTGGCTGTCTCTACTTTCCACTTTGGGAAGGATAACCAGCTTTTGTTATTTTCCCATCAGTTGGGAGGTGGGAAGAAAAGAAAAAGTAGAATCAAGGCAATTTTTGCATGTATATTGCAAAAAAAAAAAAAATGCATTACTCCAAAGGCAAACGTCTTATTTCACTTATCTCTTTACCTTAAATGATGAGAAGGAAAGTGATTCTTCTATCATTTTTATAATAGTGTGCTCTTCCTTGTCTCTCCCTGTCCTGATATCTGTGAATGAATGGATAGTATTTGATTTGACCTAAGTGAATGTTTATAAAGGCTACGGGGGCAGACATGAACATAGATACTGACTTTGTCTCCGAATGTCTTCTGGCCATCATCATCTCCCTCCTGCCCAGATGTCACATATGGTAACCCTTGGGTCCCTGTGAAACTCAATTTGAAATGTGGATAAATGGACTCTCTCATCTTCAAAAAGATATGACTTCAGTTTACTGGGTGTGAACATACCCAACACTGGTAGGTGCATAAGGAATAGAGGAAGTAAATCACTCTCTTTTTCTGTTAAAAATTTAACCAACTGACCTAAATAACTTTCTAGAGCTGTGCTGTTGGCAGAAACTACTGTGGAATCCACTCTACCTGGAATCAGTCGGAACTGATATAGAAACTTACATTAAATGAGCCCTCTAAGGACAGAGGATGAGACTAACACATGACAAATCTGGGTGGCCCTAGGGGATGTACGGTATAGAAGTGGGCTTGATGTGCTTTTGGTATTATGTCTAGCCTGCTGATTCTAGTAGTTCCCTCCTTGCTGGAACTTTCACCATGCTAACACAGATCATCTGTGTGCAGCCTGTGTTATGGAATAACAAGTATTCAGGGGACAGCAAGCTCTCTGCTCCATATCTGCTTATAAATCCCCACTGACCCCTACATAAACCCTTTATTATATATGCAGCATGTAGTACATTCATCTGAAATTTACTATTAATAAATGACTGGACTGGCAGAGTATCTCATGCATCACATAGGGCACTAGTGATTTTGGCCATGAACCCTTGAAGGATGAGTGGTAAAAGTAGAAGAAGAATTGGCAGTTTTCCAAGGTCAGTTTTGAGGTGACTGGCCACCATTAGCAGTTATCCAAACTGCCAGGAGACGTTATAGAAGAGCCTTCTGTTTGTATCTGTGACTTTCTTTGCTAATCCGTTCATTCTGCAACTCAGTTGAACTTTTTCACTAATTTCCAAGATATATACTAGCCACATCCCTTCCTAAAAGAGGTCAAATTTTCTAAAATATGATGCTGATGTCTTAGATATTTTCATACACTTTAAGGGGAAGAGAATCAGTACTCCTATATCAGTTTTCTTTACCTTCCTACACTCACAACATATGTCCAGGCAATCATAAAATCTTTATGATTTTCATAAAAGCTTTATGAGACTTCATGTATGTTTTCATTCAGATGGATTTATTGAGCATCTACTATGTACTAGGCACAGTTCCAGGTTCTGGAGATAGAGCAATGCCAAATCAGACAAAATTATCTGTGTGCTTAAACCTTACACATTAGAGATATAAGATAACATGATAAACAGATAAGCTATGTGTTAAATAGTGTTGTTTTATAATAATAATATTTAATATTCTTATTAAATTTTATAATAATACAGCAGAAAATATGAAACAGAACTGAGAGAGGTTTAAATTAGATATGGTGGTCTGAAGCAAGTAAGGGATACCTGGGGAAAGAGCATTCCAGTAAAGAAATGACAAGGGAAAGATATGCCTAAAATGGTTAATAAACAAGAGCTAAGGGAAGGAATGATGCTAAAGCTGAAACTCCAGTACTTAGGCCACCTCATGCAAAGAGTTGACTCATTGGGAAAGACTCTGATGCTGGGAGGGATTGGGGGTAGGAGGAAAAGGGGACGACAGAGGATGAGATGACTGGATGGCATCACTGACTCGATGGACGTAAGTCTGAGTGAACTCCGGGAGTTGGTGATGGACAGGGGGGCCTGGCGTGCTGCGATTCATGGGGTCACAAAGAGTCGGACACGACTGAGCGACTGAACTGAACTGAACTGAACTGAATGGAAATAAAATGGGGAGGTTAGGAGGTTAAGTGGTAGGAGAAGAATACAGACAGGAAGTTAGGACTTTGGCTTACCTTGACAAAGTTAAGTGGGAACTTTGACTTTTCCTCTGAATAAGATGGAAAACCATTATGGATTTTATAAGAGACATCATATGGGTGATTTGTCAGAATCATTGATGGCTTCAGTATTGAGAAAAACCATAACTGTTTTGGTGAAGGAGAGGAGAGAATGGAGGCTTAGTCAGAAAAACCAATAATGAGGCTATTATAATAATTCAGTTTGATAAAATGAACCAGGGTGTTCAAAGTGGAATGGAGAAAAATAGTCAACTACTAAGTGTACTTTGAAGGTATAGCTAATAAAATTTGCTGATGAACTGGTATCAAAGACCATCCTAAGTTTTTTCTACCAGGCAGCTGACTGAATGGAGTTGTCATTAATTGAGACAGAGAAATTTCAGCAAGAGCTAATGGATAATGTGCCCATCAGTGGATCATTTTTTTGTATGTTACCACTGTATATATTTATTTTATGGGAGATATGTGAAAAAGATCACAAGATTTCAGGGTGAAGATGCCATCTGTCCATGGACTACATGGCTAGAACCTGAACTTTCCCAATAAAAGGATATTGTTAGCACCAATAAAGGTTATCTCAGATATGATTTTATTGGTGCTAACAATTTCTGTGAGAGATCTCACAAGGCCATACTTACACATGGAAATAATGACCATGCTGAAATTAAATTTTATGTGAATTACTATTACATGGAATAATAGAGAAAAGAACATGACATTGTCTAAATGTTGAAGATACACAAACATTAGTACAATATTATATAACAGGAGTAACTCTTCTATATTTTCTCACCATGTAATGTGAACATAATACAATTTAGCTTTTTCAAAGTTATCATAAAAATGTTTTACATGTAGATTTACTACAGTGAAATATATTACTATGTGGAAATTAAGCTAGTAATCTATCAGCATTTAATTTTTTTCTCAATATCTTTAAAAAGATATCTGTTACTTTTAAATTGATATATCCGAGAAAGCCATATTAGAATAATAAATTCCAAAAAGCTGTTTTATTAAATGCAATGCGTTTAGAGGAATGCATGTTTAACATAGTTTTAGTATGTTATGAACATAAAATCATTTTAAGTAAAAACAAGTATGAAATTCTTAGATGACCATTATTCCAAGTACTTAAAGAAGGATGATATTGAGTTGCTACTTAAATTTACATATGATGTAAGAAATATTGCATTCTTAAAGGAGAATAAAGGCCTGATGTGCTGCGATTCATGGGGTCACATGGAGTCGGAAACAACTGAGCGACAGAACTGAACTGAAAGAGAATAAACAGTCGAAGTTTAATCATAATGATGAAAGACCTTATTATGAAAATGAAGGCATAAAATAATAATACTAAGTAGAAAAGAAAGTCCTAGGTACTGCATACATTTAAGAAGATACTACACAATCTCTTGGGATACATCCTTTCATGTTTTGATTATATGATAATGCCAAGAATATAAGCTAAGGAAAATTAGCAACTCTCATAACCAAAAATTATATACTGATAAAGTTTGTATCACTTATTTTTTCATTTCAAAACATAAACTAAATTTATTAAAATGTGTTTTTAAGGTCATGTATATAATTAACAATGCCCTGAGAATGTTTGTAATCAGGTATTATATTTAGTCTCATCTTCTTCTTTAAAGTAATTGAGCAAACATTCCCAATAACCATTCTATAATCAACTCATTAAAATTTACTTTAGTTTTTGATAGGTCATGCATCATCTAAGCTTTTAATTAATTTTAATGTCACTTGGTTTAGAAAGGTGTAACACACATTATCTCATCTTATCTACTAATTTGTGGTGAGACTATCTACATGGGTCTCTGCTCAACAAGATTATGAAAATATTTTTTAAAAAATAATAACAGGAATAGAGACATAAATAGAGATAAAGTGTGTTTGCTTAATAATTATCATCTGTGGTAGCATTTCTAACAGTAGGGTTTAAATAACTTGAAATCACGTAACACCATTGCCATTTGGTAATATTTTTCAAATCACTGCTAAGTTCCACTGTATTTTAGCCTTTCTAGCATGAAACTTCTGTCCTTTATTGAGCCCATCTAAGCATGAAATGTTCCCTTGGTATCTTTAATTTTCTTGAAAAGATCTCTAATCTTTCCCATGCTACTGGTTTCCTCTATTTCTTTGCATTGATCACTGATGAAGGCTTTATCTCTCCTTGCTATTCTTAGGAACTCTTCATTCAGATGCTTATATCTTTTCTTTTCTTCTTTGCTTTTTGCTTCTCTTCTTTGCACAGATATTTGGAAGGACTCCCCAGACAGCCATTTCGCTTTTTTTCATTTCTTTTTCTTGGGGATGGTCTTGATCCCTGTCTCCTGTACAATGTCACAAACCTCCAACCATAGTTCATCAGGCATTCTGTCTATCAGGTCTAGTCCCTTAAATCTATTTCTCACTCCTACTATATAATAGTAAGGGATTTGATTTAGGTCATACCTGAATGGTCTAGTGGTTTTCCCTACTTTCTTCAATTTAAGTCTGAATTTGGCAATAAGGAGTTCATGATCAGAGCCACAGTCAGCTCCTGGTCTTGTTTTTGCTGACTGTATAGAGCTTCTCCATTGTTGGCTGCAAAGAATATAATCAATCTCATTTTGCTGTTGACCATCTGGTGATGTCCATGTGGAGTCTTCTCTTGTGTTGTTGGAAGAGGGTGTTTGCTATGACCAGTGCATTTTCTTGGCAAAACTCTATGAACCTCTGCCCTGCTTCATTTTGTATTCCAAGGCCAAATTTGCCTGTTACCCAGGTGTTTCTTGGCTTCCTACTATTACATTCCAGTCTCCAATAATGAAAAGGACATTTTTGGGGATGTTAGTTCTAAAAGGTTTTGTAGGTCTTCATAGAACCATTCAACTTCAGATTCTTCAGCATTACCAGTCAGGGCAGGGAACATTTCATGCAAAGATGGGATCAATAACGGACAGAAATGATATGGACCTAACAGAAGCAGAAGGTATTAAGAACAGGTAGCAAGAATACACAGAAGAACCGTACAAAAAAGATCTTCATGACCCAGATAATCATGATGGTCTGATCACTCACCTAAGCTAGACATCCTGGAATGTGAAGTTAAGTGGGCCTTAGGAAGCATCACTATGAACAAAGCTAGTGGAGGTGATGGAATACTAGTTGAGCTATTTCAAATCCTAAAACATGATGCTGTGAAAGTGCTGCACTCAATATGCCAGCAAATTTGGAAAACTCAGCAGTGGCTACAGCACTGGAAAAGGTCAATTTTCATTCGAATCCCAAAGAAAGGCAATGCCAAAGAATGCTCAAACTACCACAGAATTGCACTCATCTCACACGCTAGTAAAGCAATGCTCAAAATTCTCCAAGACAGGCTTCAACAGTACGTGAACCATGAACTTCCAGATGTTCAAGCTGGTTTTAGGAAAGGCAGATGAACCAGGGATTAAATTGGCAATATCTGCTGGATAATTGAAAAAGCAAAAGAGTTCCAGAAAAATATCTATTTCTGCTTTATTGACTATGGCAAAGCTTTTGACTGTGTGGATCACTAAACTGTGGAAAATTCTGAAAGAGATGGGAATACCAGACCACCTGACCTGGCTCTTGAGAAACCTGTAAGCAGGTCAGGAAGCAACAGTTAGAACTGAACATGGAACAATAGACTGGTTCCAAATAGGAAAAAGAGTTCGTCAAAGCTGTATATTGTCACCCTGCTTATTTAAGTTATGTGAAGAGTACATCATGAGAAATGCTGGGCTGGATGAAGCACAAGCTGAAATCAAGATTTTGGGGAGAAATATGAATAAACTCGATATGCAGATGACATCACACTTAAGGCACAAAGTGAAGAAGAACTAAAGAGCCTTTTGATGAAATGAAAAAGAGAGTGGAAAAGTTGGCTTAAAGCTCAACATTCAGAAAACTAAGATCATGGCATCTAGTCCCATCACTTCAGGGTAAATATATGGGGTGACAGTGGAAACTGGCTGACTTTATTTTTGGGGGCTCCAAAATCACTGCAGATGGTGATTGCAGCCATGAAATTAAAAGATGCTTGCACTTTGGAAGAAAATTTATGACCAATCTGGACAGCATATTAAAAAGCAGAGACATTACTTTGCCAACAAAGGTCTGTCCAGTCAAAGCTATGATTCTTCCAGTAGTCATGTATGGATGTGAGAGTTGGACTATAAAGAAAGCTGAGCAGATAAGAATTGATGCTTTGGAACTGTGGTGTTGGAGAAGACTCTTGAGAGGCCCTTGAACCTCAAGGTGATCCAACCAGTCCATTCTAAAGGAGATCATTCCTGGGTGTTCATTGGAAGGACTGATGTTGAAGCTGAAGCTCCAATACTTTGGCCACCTGATGTGAAGAGCTGACTCATTTGAAAAGACCCTGTTGCTGGGAAAGATTGAGGGTGAGAGGAGAACGGGACGACAGAGGATGAGATGGCTGGATGGCATCACCAAGTCAATGGACATGAGTTTGAGTAAACTCCAAGACTTGGCAATGGACAGGGAAGCCTAGCGTGCTGTAGTCCATGGTGTCGCAAAGAGTTAGACACAACTGAGTGACTGAACTGAACTGAACTGAAGCATGAAATTGAAAAGGGGTTTATTTCTTGTGACTCTTCCATGATTTTACAATATAACTTTTGGCCTTTTTTTTTTTTCTTTATTTATCAGTGGTCCTGGCCTAATGAAATTTGCTTTTATTTTTCCTGTGTGTGTGTGTGTGTGTACCTTCTTCCCTGTGGCATCCATACTTCAAAATGACAAGCACAGTTCTGAAATATGCTTTCACCTTTGGGCCATACTAATATAAAACAGCTAAAACCTATCTGTCGGCCACCTTGCCCTTAAATCTAAGTCAGTTATTCTCATATGTGAGCAAAGCTAATGGGCATGGAGGTCAGCATTGTTTCTATGATAGATAGGTTTACTATGGTTCCTTTTGCTTCAGGTATGCTTGATCTTTATAATTTCTAGAATTAGCTTGTAAATTAATTTTTGACCATGGGGAAACTTCCTCGTTTTATGTTAACTCTCATTGTCTTCCTGAAAGGAAATACTTAAGTTTTCTATATTTAGTAGAAGTTGTATTAATATGATGTTAATGTTATTATTTTTATCAAAGAAACATTTTATATATAGATACTGATATACCTACATCAATTGTTTTTTAACTTTTTGACAAGCCCTGTGAATGGACAAAATTTAACAAGTTGTTGGAAAATTAGACTGTTGGAATGCCCACACAGATGTGTAACTAGTTATAGAACATTTTTGTCTTTTTTTTTTTTTTTTAATTTCAGTTCAGTCAGTTCAGTTACTCAGTCGTGTCTGACTCTTTGCGACCCCATGGACTGAAGCACACTAGGCCTCCCTGTCAATTACCAACTCCTGGAGTTTACTCAAACTCATGTCTACGGACTTGGTGATGCTATCCAGCCATCTCATCGTCTGTCATCCCCTTCTCCTCCTGCCTTCAATCTTTTCCAGCATCAGGGTCTTTTCCAAGGAGTCAGTTCTTCCCATCAGGTCAAGTACTGGAGTTTCAGCTTTAGCATCAGTGCTTCCAATGAACACCCAGGTTTGATCTTTAGGATGGACTGGTTGCATCTCCTTACTGTCCAAGGGACTCTCAAGAGGCTTCTCCAACACCACGGTTCAAAAGCATCAATCCTTTGGTGCTCAGCTTTCTTTAAAATCCAACTCTCACATACATACATGAGCACTGGAAAAACCATAGCCTTGATTAGATGGACCTTTGTTAACAAAATAATGTTGCTTTTTAATATGCTGTCTAGTTTGGTCATGACTTTTCTTCCAAAGCACAAGCATCTTTTTACTCATGGCTGAAGTCACCATCCGCAGTGATTTTGGAGCCCACAAATTAAGAGTCTGTCAGTGTTTCCACTGTCTCCCCATCTATTTGCCATGAAGTAATGGGACCAGATGACATGATCTTTGTTTTCTGAATATGACCATCAAGCTAACTTTTTCCCTCTACTCTTCCATCAAGAGGCACTTTAGTTCTTTGCTTTCTTCCATAAGTGTGGTGTCATCTGCATATCTGAAGTTATTGATATTTCTCCTGGCAATTTTGATTCCAGCTTGTACTTTATCCAGCCCAGTGTTTCTCTTGATGTACTCTTCATATAACTTAAATAGGCAGGGTGACAGTATACAGCCTTGACATACTCCTTTTTCTATTTGGAACCACTGTGTTTGTTGTTCCATGCCCAGTTCTAACTGTTGCTTCCTGACCTGCATACAGACTTCTCAAGAGGCAGGGCAGGTGGTCTGGTATTCCCATCTCTTTCAGAATTTTCCCGAGTTTGTTGTGATCCACATAGTCAAAGGATTTGGTGTAGTCAATAAAGCAGAAGAAGATGCTTTTTGGAACTCTCTAGCTTTTTCAATGATCCATTGGATGTTGGCAGTTTTATCTCAGGTTCCTTTATCTTTTCTAAAACCAGATTGAACATCTGGAAGTTCATGGTTCTCATACTTCAACAAAGCCTGGCTTGGAGAATTTTGAGCATTACTTTACTAGCGTGTGAGATTAGTGCAATTGTACGGTAATTTGAGCATTCTTTTGCAATGCCTTTCTTAGGGATTGGAATGAAAACTGACCTTTTCCAGTGCTGCGGCCACGGCTGAGGTTTCCAAATTTCCTGGCATATTGAGTGCATCACTTTCCCAGCATCATCTTTGAGGATTTGAAATAGCTCACCTGGAATTCCATCATCTCCACTAGCTTTGTTCATAGTGATGCTTCCTAAAGCCCACTTGACTTCACATTCCAGGATGTCTGGCTCTAGGTGAGTGATCACACCATCGTGATTACCTGGGTTGTGAAGATCTTTTTTGTACAGTTCTGTGTTCTTGCCACCCCTTCTTAATATCTTCTGCTTCTGTTAGGTCCATGCCACTTCTGTCCTTTATTGTGCCCATCTTTGCATTAAATGTTCCCTTGGTATCTCTAATTTTCTTGAAGAGATCACTAGACTTTCCCATTCTATTGTTTTCCTCTATTTCTTTGCTCTGATCTCTGAGGAAGTCTTTCTTATCTCTCCTTGCTATTCTTTGGAACTCTGCATTCAAATGGGTATATCTTTCCTTTTCTCCTTTGCCTTTTGCTTCTCTTCTTTTCACAGCTATTTGTAGGGCCTCCTCAGACAACCATTTTGCCTTTTTGCATTTCTTTTTAATTTCACATTCCATTAAATATTAAATGATAATAATAAAACTTTAAAATGATCATAAATGGGTTTGTAAATGCAAATGAAAATGTATTGATTAAATTTCTTGTTAATTCCAAAAAGAAATCCAGCACTTATTTGGCAACATCTTCATGTTCATGATTTAATAGTATGTATCTTAACTCTCTAGGTTAGGGCCATGGTTCCATAGAAGAAGCCCAAAAAAGATATGCTTGTGAATTCAGATTTAGTGAAAATTTTTGCTTAACTTCATTTAACATTAGTACCTCTTCTTTTCAAATAATTTTGAAAGTGTTCACTATTTCAAAATGCATTTTTAGATAGAAAAAATATATACTGGATATCTCAAGCATCTTTCCTTAGAAACTTCTAGTATTCCTATAAAGCTCACATTCAGCTATCATTATTTAAATTAAGACTTCTTGATAGTATGTTAGTTTCTCTTTGTTTGAATTCATATATACTTCAAATATACTTTAAATTCTTTACATAGAAACAAGACTATATGAGCAAACGAGGTATAAACTGTCAAAGAAAATTAGGGGAAAAAGATAAAACAAATTTCTAACTTTACTGCAAAATTAATTTTGAAACAAAATAAATTTTAATCTTATATAGAACATAGATATATTAAACAATTAAAATTAGATTCTGGCAGGAATTCGCTTGCTGTCAGTGGTCAGGACTCAGACTTTGCACTGGGTTCAATAGATCAAGGGGAACCTACAACCCCACATGCTGTGCAGTGATGCCAAAATAAAGAGCAGGGTCCAATAGCATAATGGATAACACATCTGACTATGCATCAAAATAAATAAATTAAATTAAAATAGCGTAAATTTAGATTCTGGCATATCACCTTTTATATGTTATCTAGAAAATAAAATTTTATTGCAGATCTTCCTAAACTTATGTAAAAATATGTAGTACAACCAGAAGTAATGCTTGGAATGGCATAGACTAAAACACAAAGCAGGCTTTTTAAAAGAACTAAATGCTTGGCTTAATCTTGCATAATCTAAATCTCGTGCAGTGTTAGACAGACATCTCAGTCTGCTTTTATAGCAGTAAAGCTGCATCATTTTACAAAAGTCAAACATCAAATGATGATCCTATTTTAAAAAACCAATCACCTCATAAGCTGCAAAACGGATACAATTGATTATTGATAATGATTTTATTCCTATTTGAAAATAGACTCAAGTTTATTACCCTATGTTAATGTGCCAGGGTCAAACAGGCTTAGGTAATTTCACTGTGAGTATTTTATCCCTGAGTTATTTAACTTGTCTCTGCCTCCCTACACACTAATGTTAGAGGTTAATAGCAATGTTCTATTTTATCCAGTGCTTTACTTCACTTAAAACAATGATGCATGACTTTCATTAAAAAATAAAGTAAAAGGAAGTACAGAAAAAATTACCATTTGAATTCAGGGCAAAATAACCTTACCCAAAACGAATACATTAGTGGTGAGAATCTACCTCAAGTTTAGCTAGGTGTACAACATAGTTGTAAAATAAACTATATTTTGAATTTTATCATATGAAAGCAGATAGAAAATCAATTACAGTATTTCCAATGTATTGAGCCCTAGTATTGCTTCGAATACATGAATATCAAAAATATCAAGTAGATAAAACATTTTCTATTGCCACAGTATATTTATTGTGGAGGTGTGTTTTTACAATTCTCATAAAATACATTGCTAAATAGAATGTTTGGTAGAATGATACTGAGATAAAAGTGTTACTGAAAAACAAATAACAGATATTAGCACATAAATATGAACTCTAGAAAAATGGTATCAGTTCAGTTCAGTTCAGTCGCTCAGTGTGTCTGACTCTTTGCAACCCCATGAATTGCAGCACGCCAGGCCTCCCTGTCCATCACCAACTCCCGGAGTTCACTCAGACTCACGTCCATCCAGTCGGTGATGCCATCCACCCATCTCATCCTCTCTCGTCCCCTTTTCCTCCTGCCCCCAATCCCTCCCAGCATTCGTTTCTTTTCCATTGAGTCAACTCTTCACATCAGGTGACCAAAGTACTGGAGTTTCAGCTTTAACATCTTTCCTTCCAAAGAACACTCAGGGCTGATCTCCTTTAGAATGGACTGGTTGGATCTCCTTGCAGTCCAAGGGACTCTCGAGAGTCTTCTCCAACACCACAGTTCAAAAGCATCAATTCTTCGGTGCTCAGCTTTCTTCACAGTCCAACTCTCATATCCATACATGACCACAGGAAAAACCATAGCCTTGACTAGACAGACCTTTGTTGGCAAAGTAGTGTCTCTGCTTTTTAATATGCTGTCTAGGTTGGTCATAACTTTCCTTCCAAGGAGTAAGCGTCTTCTAATTTCATGGCTGCAATCACCATCTGTAGTGATTTTGGAGCCCAGAAAAATAAAGTCTGACACTGTTTCCATTGTTTCCCCATCTATTTTCCATGAAGTGATGGGACCAGATGCCATGATCTTCGTCTTCCGAATGTTGAGCAGAAAAATGGTATAGATTATCTAATTGCAAAGCAAAGGTAGACACACAAACATAGAGAACTAATGTATGAATAGCAAGAGGGGGTTTAGATGAATTAGAAAATTGGGATTAACACATAAACAATATTGATACCCTGTTCAATTCAGCTCAGTTCAGTCACTGAGTGATGTCCAACTCTTTGTGACCCCATGGACTGAAGCACACTAGGCCTCCCTGTCCATCACTAACTCCCAGAGTTTACTCAATCTCATGTCCATTGAGTCGGTGATGCCATCCAACTATCTCATCCTCTGTTGTCCCCTTCTCCTCTTGCCTTTAATCTTTCCCAGCATCAGGGTCTTTTCAAATGAGTCAGTTCTTCACATCAGGTGGCCAAAGTATTGGAATTTCAGCTTTAACATCAGTCCTTCCAATGAACATTCAGGACTGATTTCTTTTAAGATGGACTTATGGGAAATCCTTGCAGTCCAGGGGACTTTCAAGTCTTCTCGAACACCACAGTTCAAAAGCGTCAATTCTTTGGTGCTCAGCTTTCTTTATAGTCTAATTGTCACATCCATATATGACTACTGGAAAAACTATAGCCTTGACTAGACAGACTTTTGTTGGCAAAATAATGTCTCTGCTTTTTAATATGCGGTCTAGGTTGGTCATAACTTTTCTTCCAAGGAGAAAGTGTCTTTTAATTTCATGGCTGCAGTCAACATATGCAGTGATTTCGGAGCCCAAGAAAATAATTTCTCTCTCTGTTTCCATTGTTTCCCCATCTATTTGCTATGAAGTGATGGGACCAGATGACATGAACTTAGTTTTCTGAATGATGAATTTTAAACCAATTTTTTCATCTCCTCTTTTACTTTCATCAAGAGGCTCTTTAGTTCTTCTTCACTTTCTACCATAAGGGTGGTGTCATTTTCATATCTGAGATTATTCATATTTCTCAAGGCAATCTTGATTCCAGTTTGTGCTTCATCCAGTTTATCATTTCTCATGATGTACTCTGCATATAAGTTAAATAAGCAGGGAGACAAGGGGCTTACAGGCTTAATGCACTCCTTTCCTGATTTGGAACCAATCTGTTGCTCCATGTCCAGTTCTAACTGTTGCTTCTTGATGTCCATACAGATTTCTCAGGAGGCAGGTAATGTTGTCTGGTATTCCCATGTCTTTAAGAATTTTCCAGATTTTGTTGTGATCCACACAGTAAAATACTTTGGCATAGTCAATAAAACAGAAGTAGATGCTTTTCTGGAACTCTCTAGCTTTTTCGATGATCCAACAGATGTTGGCAATTTGATGTCTGGTTCCTCTGCCTTTTCCAAATCCAGCTTGAACATCTGGAAGTTCATGGTTCATGTATAGTTGAAGCCTGACTTGGGGAATTTTGAGCATTTCTTTGCTAGTGTGTGAGATGAGTGCAAATGGGCAGTAGTTTGAGCATTCTTTGGAATTGGCTTTCTTTGGGATTGGAATGAAAATTGACCTTTTCCAGTGCAGTGGCCACGGCTGAGGTTTCCAAATTTCCTGGCATATTGAGTGCATCACTTTCCCAGCATCATCTTTGAGGATTTGAAATAGCTCGCCTGGAATTCCATCATCTCCATTAGCTTTGTTCGTAGTGATGCTTTCTAAAGCCCACTAGACTTCACATTCCAGGATGTCTGGCTCTAGGTTGGTGATCACACCATCATGATTACCTGGGTTGTAAAGATCTTTTTTGTACAGTTCTTCTGTGTTCTTGCCACCTCTTCTAATATCATCTGCTTCTGTTAGGTCCATGCCATTTCTGTTCTTTATTGTGCCCATCTGTGCATTAAATGTTCCCTTGGTGTCTCTAATTTTCTTGAAGAGATGACTAGACTTTCCCATTCTATTGTTTTCCTCTATTTCTTTGCACTGATCCCTGAAGAAGGCTTTCTTATCTCTCCTTGCTATTCTTTGGAACTCTGCATTCAGATGGGTGTATCTTTCTTTTCTCCTTTGCCTTTTGCTTCTCTTCTTTTCACAGCTACTTGTAGGGCCTCCTCAGACAACCATTTTGCCTTTTCCCATTTCTTTTTCTTGGGAGTCATCTTGTCACTGTCTCTTGTAAAATGTCACGAACCCACCATAGTTCACCAGGCACTCTTTCAAAATATATTATTCAAAATAGTATTTTGAATATATTTCTCACTTCCACTGTATAATCGTAAAAGACTGATTTAGGTCATACCTGAATTGTCTCGTGGATTTCCTACTTTCTTCAATTTAAGTCTGAATTTGGCAATAAGGAGTTCATGATCTGAGTCACAGTCAAATCTTGTTTTTGCTGACTGTATAGAACTTATCCATCATTGGCTGCAAAGAATGTAATCAGTCTGATATCGGTATTGGCTTTCTGGTGATGTCCATATGTAGAGTCTTCTCTTGTGTTGGTAGAAGAGGGTGTTTGCTATGACCAGTGCATTTTCTTGGCAAAATTCTGTTAGCCTTTGCCCTGCTTCATTCTGTACTCCAAAGCCAAATTTGCCTGTTACTCCAGATATCTCTTGACTTCCTACTTTTGCATTCCAGTCCCCTATAATGAAAAGGACTTTGTGTGTGTGTGTGTGTTAGTTCTAGAAGATCTTTTAGGTCTTCATAAAACCATTCAACGTCATCTTATTCAACCTACTGATCTGGACATAGACTTGGATTACTGTGATATTGAATGATTTGCCTTGGTAATGAACAGAGATCATTTTGTCATTTTTGAGATTGCATCCAAGTACTGCATTTCATACTCTTTTGTTAACTATGATGGGTACTCTATTTCTTCTAAGGAATTCTTGCACACAGTAGTAGATATAATGATCATCTGAGTTAAATTCACCCATTCCAGTCCATTTTAGTTCGCTAATTCCTACAATGTCTATATTCATTCTTGTCATCTCCTGTTTGACCACTCCCAGTTTGCCTTCATTCATGAACCTGACATCCCAGGTCTCTATGCAATATTGCTCTTACAGCATTGGACTTTGCTTCCATCACCAGTCACATCCACAACTGGGAGTTATTTTTGCCTTTGCTCCATCTCTTCATTCTTTCTGGAGTTATTTATACTCTGTATAATTAGGATTTTGAGGTAAGTTGTTACTGTTGTTCAATATCTAAGTATATCCAACTTTTTGTGACCTGTAGCACTCCAGGCTCCTCTGTCCTCTACTAACTCCTAGCATTTGCTCAGATTTATGTCCATTTAGTCAGTGATGCTATCTAACCATCTCATCCTTTGCCACTCCCTTTTCCTTTGCCTTCAGTCTTTTCCAGCATCAGGTTCTTTTCCAATGAGTCAGTTCTTTGCATCATGTGGTTAAAGTATTAGAGCTTTAGCTTCAACATGAGTCCTTCCAATGAATATTTAGGGTTGATTTCCTTTAGGATTGACTGATTTGATCGCCTTGTTTTCTCCAGCACCACAATTTGAAAGCATCAGTTCTTTGGTGCTCAGATGTCTTTATGGTCATGCTCTCACATCCGTACATGACTACTGGGAAAATGATAGCTTTGAGCATACAGACCCTTGTCGTCAAAGTGATGGCTCTGCTTTTTCTATCTATATTTGTCAGAGCTGTCTTTCCAAGGAGCAATGTCCTTTAATTTCATCACTGCTGTCACGGTCCACAGTGAATTTGGAGCCCAAGAAAATAAATCTGTCCCTGTTTCCACTTTTTTCCCCAATCTAATTGCTTGGACTACAAGGAGATCCAACCAGTCCATCCTAAAGGAGATCAGTCCTGGGTGTTCATTGGAAGAACCGATGTTGAAGCTGAAACTCCAGTACTTTGGCCACCTGATGCAAAAAGCTGACTCATTTGAAAAGACCCTGATGCTGGGAAAGATTGAGGGCAGGAGGAGAAGGGGATGACAGAGGATGAGATGGTTAGATGGCATCACCGACTCGATGGACATGGGTTTGGGTGAACTCTGGGAGTTGGTGATGGACAGGGAAGCCTCGCGTGCCACAGTTCATGGGGTCACAAAGAGTCGGACACGACTGAACAACTGAACTGAACTGAACTGAATTGCCATTAAATGATGGGACTGAAGGCCATGAACATAGTTCTTTTTTTTTAAATTTAGAGATTCAAGCCAGCTTTTTCACTCTCCTCTTTCACCCTCATCGAGAGGCTCCTTAGTTCCTCTATACTTTCTACCATTAGAGTGGTATCATCTTTATATCTGAGGTTGTTGATATTTCTTGAGCAGCAGTCTTAATTCCAACTTGTGATTCATCTAGCTTGGCATTTTACATGATGTACACTACATATAAGTTAAACAAGCAGGGTGACAATATAAAACCTTGTCATACTCCTTTCCCAATTTTGAACCAGTCAGTTGTTCCTTGTCTCATTCTAACTGTTGCTTCTTGACCTGCATAGAAATTTCTCAGGAGACAGGTAAGGTGACCTAGTATTCCCCTCTCTTTAAGAATATTCCATTTTGTTGTGCTCCATATAGTTAAAGGCTTTAACATGGTCAGTGAAGCAGATGTAGATGCTTTCCTCGAATCCCTTGTTTTTTCCATGGTCCAACAAATGGTGACAATTTGAACTCTGGTTCCTCTACCTCTTTGAAACCCAGCTTGTACATCTGGAAGTTCTTGGTTCTCGTACTGCTGAAACCTTGCCTGAAGGATTTTGAGCATAAGCTTGTGAGCATGTGAAATGATCACAATTGTACAGTAGGGTGAACATTCTTTGGCATTGCCCTTCTTTGGGATTGAAATGAAAACTGACCTTTTCCAGCCCTGAGGCCACTGATGAGTTTTCAAAATTTGTAGGTATATTGAGTGCAGCATTTTAGCAGCAGCATCTTTTAGGATTTTAAATAGCTCAGCTGGAATCCCATCACCTCCACTAGTTTTGTTCATAGTGGTGCTTCCTAAGGCCCACTTGACTTCACATTCCAGGATACCCAGCTCTAGGTGAGTCACCATACCATCTCAGTTATCGGGATCATTAAGACCATTTTTTGTCTGGTCTTTCTGTATATTTTAGCCACCTCTTCTTAATCTCATGAGGTTCTATTATGACCTTTCAATTTCTGTCCTTTTTCTTATCTATTCTTGCATGATTTCTAGTCTTTCCCATTTTACTGTCTTCCTCTATTTCTTTGCATTGTTCATTTAAGAAGTCCTAGTCTTTCTTATCTGTAGTTGCTATTCTTTTAAGCTCCTCATTCAATTGGGGGATATCTTTCCTTTTCTCCCTTGCCTGTAACTCTCTTCTTTTCTAAGCTATTTGCAAAGCCTCCTCAGACAACCACTTTGCCTTCTTGCATTTATTTCTGTTTTGGTCAGTGCCTCCCTATACAGTGTTACAAAGCTCCATCCATACTTCTTCAGGCACTTGGTCTATCAGATCTAGTCCTTTGAATTTATTCTTGACCTCCACTGTATAATCATAAGGGATTTGATTTAGTTCATACCAGAAAGATTTAGTTGTTTTCCTATTTTCTTCAATTTAAGCCTGAATTTTTCAATAAGGAGCTCATGACTGTCAGCTCCAGGTCTTGTTTTTGCTGATTGTACAGAGTTTCTCCATCTTCAGCTGCAAAGAATATAATCAATCTGATTTCAGTATTGACCATCTGATGATGTTAATGTATAGAGTCATCTCTTACGTTGTTGGAAACTGATTTTTGCTACAACCAATGTGTTCTCTTGACAAAGCTCAGTTAGCCCTTGCCCTGCTTCAGTTTCTACCTCAAAGCTATACTTACTCAGGTATCTCTTCACTACCTACTTTTCATTTAAGTTTCCTATGATGAGAAGGACATCTTTTTTTGGTGCTAGTTCTAGAAGGTGCTGTAAATCTTCATAGAGCCATTCAACTTTAGCTTCTTCAACATCAGTGGTTGAGGCATTGACTTGGATTGCTGTGATGATTAATGATTTCCCTGGAAACAAACAAAGATCAATCTGTCATTTTTGAGATTTCAACCAAGTACTGAATTTTGGACTTTTCGTTGACTATGAGGGCTACACCCTTTCTTCTAAGGGATTCTTGCCCACAGTAGTATATATGGTGGTCATCTGAATTAAATTCATCCATTCCCACAATTTTAGTTCATTGATTCCTAAGATATAGATGTTCACTCTTGCCATCTCCTTCTTGACCACATTCAATTGAGCTTGATAAATGTACCTGACATTCCAGGTTCCTCTGAAATTTTGTTCTTTACACAACATTGGACTTTATTTCCACCACCAGACACATCCACAACTCAGCACTTGTTATTTCCACTTTGGCCCAGGTGCTTAATTCCTACTGGAGAAATCAGTAATTGCCCTCTGCTTTTCCTCAGTGGTATATCAGAGACTTTCCAACCTGAGGACCTCATCTTCTGGCACCATATTTTTGCCTTTTCATACTGTCCAAGAGGCGCCCCTTTTCTCCTTTGCTTTTTGCTTCTCTTCTTTGCACAGATATTTGTAAGGCCTCCTCAAACAACCATTTTGCTTTCTTTCATTTCTTTTTCTTGGGGATGGTCTTCATCCCTGCCTCCTGTACAATGTCATGAACCTCCGACCATAGTTCATCAGGCATTCTGTCTATCAGATCTAGTCCCTTAAATCTATTTCTCATTTCCACTGTATAATCATAAGGGATTTGATTTAGGCCATACCTGAATGGTCTAGTGGTTTTCCACACTTTCTTCAATTTAAGGCTGAATTTGGCAATAAAGAATCCATGATCTGAGCCACAGTCAGCTCCCAGTCTTTTTTTTTTTTTTTTTTTTTTTTGCTTGCTGTATAGAGCTTCTCCATTGTTGGCTGCAAAGAATATAATCATCTGATTTTGATGTTGACCATCTGATGATGTCCATGTGTAGAATCTTCTCCTGTGTTGTTGGAAGAGGGTGTTTGCTATGACCAGTGCATTCTCTTGGCAAAATTCTATAAACATTTGCCCTGCTTCATTCTGTATTCCAAGGCCAAATTTGCCTGTTACTCCAGGTGTTTCTTAACTTCCTACTTTTGCATTCCAAACCCCTATTATGAAAAGGACATCTTTTTGTGTGTGTTAGTTCTAAAAGGTCTTGTAGGTCTTCATAGAACCATTCAACTTCAGCTTCTTCAGCATTACTGGTTGGGGCATAGACTTGGATTACCATGGTATTGAATGGTTTGCCTTGGAAATGAGCAGAGATCATCCTGTCATTTTTGAGACTGAATCCAAGTACTGCATTTTGGACTCTTTTGTTGACTATGATGCTACTCAATTTCTTCTAAGGAATTCTTGCCCACAGTATTGATATAATGGTCATCTGAGTTAAATTCACCCATTTCCAGTCCATTTTAGTTTGCTGATTCCTATAATGTCTATGTTCACTCTTGCCATCTCCTGTTTGATCAATTCCAATTTGCCTTGATTCATGGACCTAACAATCCAGGTTCCAGATGAATATTGCTCTTTATAGCATCAGACCAATCTCTTTCTTATCGGAAAGAGAAGAAAGCCTTCCTCAGCGATCAATGCAAAGAAATAGAGGAAAACAACAGAATGGGAAAGACTAGAGATCTGGTCAAGAAAATTAGAGATACCAAGGGAACATTTCATGCAAAGTCAGGCTCAATAAAGGACAGAAATGGTATAGACCTAACAGAATCAGAAGATATTAAGAAGAGGTGGCAAGAATACACAGAAGAACTGTACAAAAATGATCTTCACGGCCCAGATAATCAGGATGAGGTAATAACTCACCTAGAGTGATTGACATCCTGGAATGTGAAGTCAAGCAGGCCTTAGGAAGCATCACTTCGAACAAAGCTAGTGGAAGTGATGGAATTCCAGTTGGAATTTCAAATCCTCAAAGATGATGATGTGAAAGTGCTACACTCAGTATGTCAGCAAATTTGGAAAACTCAGTAGTGGCCACAGGACTGGAAAAGGTCAGTTTTCATTCCCATCCCAAATAAAGACAATGCCAAAGAATGCTCAAACTACCGCACAATTGCACTCATCTCACAAGCTAGTAATGTTCAAAATTCCCCAGGCCAGGTTTCAGCAATACGTGAACCATGAAATTCCAGATGTTCAAGCTGGTTTTAAAAAAGGCAGAGGAACCAGAGATGAAATCGCCAACATCCACCGGATCATCGAAAGGCAAGAGAATTTCAGAAAAACATCTATTTCTGCTTTATTGAATATGGCAAAGCTTTTGACTGTTTGGATCACTAAACTGTGGAAAATTCTGGAAGAGATGGGAATACCAGACCACCTGACATGCCTCTTGAGAAATCTGTATGGAGGTCAGGAAGCAACAGTTAGAACTAGACATGTAACAACAGACTGGTTCCAAATAAACAAAGGAGTACGTTAAGGCTGTATATTGTCACCCTGCTTATTTAACTTATCTGCAGAATACATCATGAGAAATGCTTGGCTGGATGAAGCACAAGCTGGAATCAAGATTTCTGGGAGAAATATCAATAACCTCAGATATGCAGATGACACCTCTCTTATGGCAGAAAGTGAGGAAAAACTAAAGAGTCTCTTGATGAAAGTGAAAGAGGAGAGTGAAAAATTTGGTTTAAAGCTCAACATTCAGAAAACGAAGATCATGGCATCTGGTCCCATCACCTCATTGCAAATAGATGGATAAACAGTAGAAACAGTGGCAGACTTTGTTTTCTTGGGCTCCAAAATCACTACAGATGGTGACTGCAGCCATTAAAGATAAAGACGCTTACTCCTTGGAGCAAAATTTATGACCAGCCTAGACCGCATATTAAAAAGCAGAGTCATTACTTTGTCCGCCAAGGTCCGTCTAGTCAAGGCTATGGTTTTTCCAGTAGTCATGTATGAATGTGAGAGTCGGACTATAAAGAAAGCTGAGTGCCAAAGAATTGATGCTTTTGAACTGTGGTTTTGGAGAAGCCTTTGAGAGTCCCTTGGACTGCAAGGAGATCCAACCAGTCCATCCTAAAGGAGATCAGTCCTGGGTGTTCATTGGAAGGACTGATGCTGAAGCTGAAACTCCAATACTTTGGCCACCTGATGTGAAGAGCTGACTCCTTGGAAAAGTCCCTGATGTTGGGAAAGATTGAAGGCAGGAGGAGAAGGAGATGACAGAGGATGAGATGGTTGGATGGCATCACTGTCTCAATGGACATGAATTTGAGTAAACTCTGGGAGTTGGTGATGGACAGGGAGGTCTGGCATGCTGCAGTCCATGGCGTCACAAAGAGTTGGACACAACTGGGTGACTAAACTGAACTGAACTGATGGGTTTCTCCAGGCAAGAATACTGGAGTGGGTTGCCATTTTCTTCTCCAGTGAACCTTGTTTTGTCAGAGCTCTTCACCATGACATATTCAATTTGGGTGGCCCTGAACAGATTGGCTCATGACTTCCTTGAGTTACACAAGCTTCTTTGCCATGACAATGCTGTTTTCCATGAAGGGGGTTTAAGTTTAGAGGGGAATATAAATAAGTAAAAAGGGAAGAATCAAAAGAGTTGTTTTTATAAGATGGTATAATTGGCTATGTGTGTTTTTTAAATCCCTTTTTACGTTATCAACCCTCATATTAACTCCATTTTTACATATGCCAAATGAATAAAATTAGTTATTATTTGCTTATGCCTTTTTGTAGGTTAAAGGGAGTTTTACATTTTGTTTTTAAAGTACAACAGTGGTTTAATTATTCACCATTTTTAGGAAATACAATATCTTTATCAATTGAGGGATACAAAATGATTTCCACTTCTTTTTTTTAATTTAAATTTATTTATTTTAATTAGAGACTAATTACTTTACAATATTGTATTGGTTTTGCCATACATCAACATGAATCTGCCATGGGTGTACACGTGTTCCCCATCCTGAACCCCCCTCCCACCTCCCTCCCCATACCATCCCTCTGGGTCATCCCAGTGCACCAGCCCCAAGCTTCCTGTATCCTGCATCAAACCTGGACTGGTGATTTGTTTCTTATATGATATTATACATGTTTCAATGCCATTCTCCCAAATCATCCCCACCCCCCCTCTCCCACAGAGTCCAAAAGACTGTTCTATATATCTGTGTCTCTTTTGCTGTCTCACATACAGGGTTATTGTTACCATCTTTCTAAATTCAATATATATGTGTTAGTAAACTGTATTGGTGTTTTTCTTTCTGGCTTACTTCACTCTGTATAATCGGCTCCAGTTCCATCCACCTCATGAGAACTGATTCAAATGTATTCTTTTAAATGGCTGAGTAATACTCTATTGTATATATGTACCACAGCTTTCTTATCCATTCATCTGCTGATGGACATCTAGGTTGCTTCCATGTCCTGGCCATTATAAACAGTGCTGCGATGAACATTCTACTTCTAACTGCAGAGTCTACTATTCTGGCCTTAACTCTGAGCTCTGCTTGTACCTGTTTACAACAATTTGGTTGTATCTTATTTTCATAGTTTTCACCATTGCATTCATTGTAAAATGTTTCCTTGTGATCACAAATGAAATCTGTAAAAGGACTGAAGTTTGTTGTCCTCTCACCTACAATCATCCACTCTATATTAGTTTTGCCTGTTTTACATTTCATATAGCCATACATTATATAATCAGCATAATACTTTTGAAAGTATCTATTTTGTTGAGTTTATCAATGATGCATATTATTTTACTGTTGACTGGTATTAATGAGTGGCATCCCTGATGTCTCATCAGTAAAGAATCTAACTTCAATGCAGGAGACATGGGTTAGATCCTTGGATTGGGAAGATCCTTTGAAGAAGGAAATGGCAAACCACTCCAGTATTCTTGCCTGGGAAATCCCATGCACAGAGGCACCTGACAGGTTACAGTCCAAGAGGTCACAAAAGAGTCAAATATGATTTAGCAACTAAACAGGTATTAATGAGTACATGAATATACCCAAGTATAATTTTGATGATTGACAAAGGTAATGTTTTAAGTTTTTAGCTGTCATGAACAAATCTGGTATAACCATTCTTTAGCAAGTCTTTCTATGGAAGTTTGTTCTCCTTCCTATTGAGTAAAATCTGAGCAGTGGAATTTTTAGGTCTTTTAAAGACATGTATGAGAAACTGCCAAACCCTTTTCCAAAGTTGTATTGTTTTTTAACTCTTTTCCAAAGGCATTGATTTTTACATTTTGAGTGTGAAAATGAATACGAAGACTACCAATATCATTTGCTGCCACTGCAGTTATGCTAAAATAACAATACCTGTCATTGCTTTTTCAATATCTATACAAATGCCAACAAAAGAAAAAGGCAGACATCTTACTATTACTAAAAAAATAGTTTTGACCTCATACATCTCTTGAGAAGGACTTAGGAACTCTAACCCTAAGCCTGTGTGTCTATGGACTATAATTTGCCAACCATATCTCTTCATTTATTGGAAATATTGGAAAATTTATATCATCCTGGATATAACACAGTGAGTTAATGCATTTTCTTTTAGTCTCTCGGTTTAGAAATGATTGAAACATTCAGGAAAGAGATGATTGAAATACAAATGAAGTCAATATAATTGTTGTATATTTCACTTTCACTCTCAGATGATTTCAGATGATTTTCAGACAAAGTTAACAGATTATCTTGTATTACAAAAGTATTATCAGTAAAATAAATGCTTAAAAATCAAAACTAATTAATTCTTAATACCTGGTAACACATTAATTTTTAATATGGTTCCTTTTGAGGTTTATAGTTTGCTAATGAATCCTTTGACATACAAATACAAATATGTTAAATCTGCAATATAAATGCAAAATGATAATGACAATATTGTACTTTCACTGACTATGGAAAAGCAAAAGTTCTACATAACAAAAATGACAGGCTGAAAATTATGAGTAAGAATTAAAATGTCTTTAGCAAGACTTTATTTTCCATGCAAAATACAATCACCATATAAAGAAGAGCAAATAGAGCTAATACAAGTATTAATGATTTGTAGAAATGCAAATTTTTAAAGAAACTTCTTCAGCTACATTTCTACATTATAATATTATATTGTTATATGTATAAATTTA
The DNA here is from genome assembly GCF_029407905.1 of Bubalus kerabau. Taxonomy (NCBI): domain Eukaryota; kingdom Metazoa; phylum Chordata; class Mammalia; order Artiodactyla; family Bovidae; genus Bubalus; species Bubalus kerabau. Next base: position 255,541,083 of record NC_073624.1, read on the forward strand.
TCACATTAGAAAATAAATAAGATTACTACCTAAAGATAAAAATAGAAAGTAGGGAAAAAAACATATCTCAGTGGATTAAAAAACAACAAAAGTTTATTTCTCTCTCATATCTGATGTAGCCATCAGTAGAGCAGCTGCGGTTGTGCTTCACAGGTCTGTTCCATCCAGAACCCAAGCTGAATGAATAGTACCAGGGATATACCATTCCAGAGGAATCAAGGAAGAGCAAGAAATTTGGTAGAACCCAAAAAGAATCCTTAGGGCATCAGCTTGTGACATAAGCCATATGTGCTTACATGTCATAGACTAAAGCACATTTTGTGGCAAACCCAGTCAGTGCATGCAGCAACAGAATTCTCTTTCAGGGAAGGCAATAATTGCAAACAATAATACAGTCTACCATACTGTCAAAATTGTATAGACCGTTCTATATATTAAAATTATATCCATATTGATACTTCCAGAGAAGGCAATGGCAACCCACTCCAGCACTCTTGCCTGGAAAATCGCATAGGCAGAGGAACCTGGTAGGCTGCAGTCCATGGGGTTGCTAAGAGTCGGACACGACTGAGCAACTTCACTTTCACTTTTCACTTTCATGCATTGGAGAAGGAAATGGCAACCCACTCCAGTGTTCTTGCCTGGAGAATCCCAGGGACTGTGGAGCCTGGTGGGCTGCCGTCTATGGGGTTGCACAGAGTCGGACACGACTGAAGCGACTTAGTAGTAGTAGTAGTAGTATATTGATACTTCATTCATTTCATCTATTTTATAGAATCCCATTATATAAAGAACAATTCACTATTCCATTTTATTGCTATTAAAAATATCCTAACTATGATTTACATTACTGTACATTTATGCCTTTGTACACACACAATTAACAATGTATTAATTAACACGGGTCTTACAGTTTTACAACCACGGGTCAGATGTGGCCCTGGAGATGGTGAAGCAAGCCCAACGGCCACTTACCCACATCAGTGTCATGCTCACATGTTTGGTTGCACCTTACTGAGTGAATAACACTTTCATGAGGTCAGTGAGCACCTCCAACAGAGGGTCAGGCAGCAGAGTATGGGATGGGTGGCACCACTCTCTCAAGATTCACAGATATGTCAGGCTCATCAGAAAGGCAGTGAATTATCCTATGCAATTATTTTATTTATATTGGAAATAAAAGCAAAAATAAACAAATGGGATCTAATTAAAATTAAAAGCTTCTGCAAAACAAAAGAAACTATAAGCAAGGTGAAAAGACAGCCTTCAGAATGGGAGAAAATAATAGCAAATGAAGTAACTGACAAACAACTAATCTTACTCAATTCCAGAAAAATAAACGACCCAATCATAAAATGGGCCAAAGAACTAAACAGACATTTCTCCAAAGAAGACATACAGATGGCTAACAAACACATGAAAAGATGCTCAACATCACTCATTATCAGAGAAATGCAAATCAAAACCACTATGAGGCACCATTTCACGCCGGTCAGAATGGCTGCCATCCAAAAGTCTACAAGCAATAAATGCTGGAGAGGGTGTGGAGAAAAGGGAACCCTCTTCCACTGTTGGTGGGAATGCAAACTAGTACAGCCACTATGGAGAACAGTGTGGAGATTCCTTAAAAAACTGGAAATAGATTTGCCATACGACCCAGCAATCCCACTGCTGGGCATACACACTGAGAAAACCAGAATTGAAAGAGACACGTATACCCCAATGTTCATCGCAGCACTGTTTATAATTGCCAGGACATGGAAGCAACCTAGATGTCCATCAGCAGATGAATGGATAAGAAAGCAATGGTACATATACACAATGGAGTATTATTCAGCCATTAAAAAGAATACATTTGAATCAGTTCTAATGAGATGGATGAAACTGGAGCCTATTACACAGAGTGACGTGAGCCAGAAAGAAAAACACCAATACAGTATACTAACGTATATATATGGAATTTAGAAAGATGGTAATGACAACCCTGTATGCAAGACAACAAAAGAGACACAGATGTATAGAACAGTCTTTTGGACTCTGTAGGGGAGGGAGGGGGGATGATTTAGGAGAATGGCATTAAAACATGTATAATATCATATAAGAAACGAATCGCCAGTCCAGGTTTGATGCAGGATACAGGAAGCTTGGGGCTGGTGCACTGGGATGACCTAGAGGGATGGTATGGGGAGGGAGATGGGGGGGTTCAGGATGGGGAACACGTGTACACCAGTGGTGGATACATGTTGATGTATGGCAAAACCAATACAATATTGTAAAGTAAAAAATAAATAAATAAATAAATATTTTTTTAAAAAACAGTTATGGTACAGAAGAGTTCAAGTCCAAGAGCAGAAATGTATAGTAGTTTAGAACAGAGGTTGGTGATCTTGCCCATGGCCTGCTGGAACAGACCCTGTTTAATATCTGCCTGTATTCTGTCACCTGGGCAGCAGCCAGTTGGGGAGTCACAGGCTGGGGCCAGGAGTTATACATTATAATCGTGTCACTGTTGTATTGCTATTTTTTATTTAGCTTGGGTCTATGTGTATCTTTGTATTTGCCTATTTTAATATGTTTACATTGCTTCTCTTCCCCTGGATGAATGGTTGCCTGGCTATAAAATTATATATTGGTGGTCATTTTCAATTGTCTTCAACATCTATTGTTGCTGATGACAAAGAATGTTACTGTTCTAATAATTGTAGTGACATTTCTTCTCTCTGAAAGCAATTTAGACTGTTCATTTTAAATGATGGTCATTAGTTTCAGACCAGTGTTTCTACATTTACAATGTATGCTGACCAAAATTCCAATGTATACTTTCATTCGAAGGATGCTGTATTTCTCCAAGCCACTTCCTTATCTTTTTTTAGATCACATGGTAGAGCTTTTAAATCTATCCTCCATGTCTCTTCATCTCTCTTTTTAAAACATTTTATATATGATTTTTGGCTGTGCTTTTCTCTAGTTGTGGAAAGTAGGAGTTACTCTCTAGTTGAGGTGCGTGGGCTTCTGATTGTGGTGGCTCTCTTGTTGTGGAGCATGGGCTCGAGGACATGGGGATTCAGTAGTTGTGGTTTTCTGTCTCTAGAACACAGGCTTAGTAGTTGCTCTGCAGCATGTGGAATCTTCCAATATCAGGGATCGAACCTGTGTCTCTTGCATTGGCCAGCAGATTCTTTACCACTGAGCCACCTGGGAAGCCCATCTCTTATTGAAAAAAAAATTTTTTTACAAGGACCTACTGTATACCACCAGAGAAGGCAATGGCACCCCACTCCAGTACTCTTGCCTGGAAAATCCCATGGACAGAGGAGCCTGGTAAGCTGCAGTCCATGGGGTTGCTAAGAGTCAGACATGACTGAGTGACTTCACTTTCACTTTTCACTTTCATGCATTGGAGAAGGAAATGGCAACCCACTCCAGTGTTCTTGCCTGGAGAATCCCAGGGACAGGGGAGCCTGGTGGGCTGCCGTCTATGGGGTCACACAGAGTCAGACACGACTGAAGTGACTTAGCAGCAGCAGCAACTGTATACCACAGGGAACTAACTGTACTCAACATGTTATAATAACCTATATAAGAAAATAATTTGAGGAATATATATATAAATGTCTATATTTATATATATGAATCACTTTGCTGTACACCAACTAACACAAAATTGTAAATCAAGTGTACTTCAATAAAAAAGTTTTTAAGAGTAAAAAAATATTGTAACACTTTTTTGGGGCATCAATTTTGTAATTTGCTTTTTTTTTATTTTTTTACTTACAATATTGTATTGGTTTTGCCATACATCGACATGTATCCACCACGGGTGTACACGTGTTCCCCATCCTGAAACCCCTCTCACCTCCCTCCCCATACCATCCCTCTGGGTCATCCCAGTGCACCAGCCCCAAGCTTCCTGTATCTTGATTCGAACCTGGACTGGCAATTCGTTTCAATAACAATAATGTATACATAAAAAGTAGTGAGAAAGATCTTTCTGGTGATTATCTCAGGGGGATTTATGAGGTATTTTCATATTCTATGTAATTCAGCTCTTCAGGTTCAAAATGTTTTGAAGCAGAAATTACAGTTGCTAAAATAAAAGTGATAAAGAGGTAAGTAATAAAAAAATTTTTTTGTCTTTCAGCAGAAGACTGAGTTCCTAAATGTTAGCTTCCAATTTACTGAATTCTTCTTTGTGTCCAGAGAAAAAGTTACCTTGTCTGTTTTATATTTTTAGAAAATTCTAATTCTTTCTTTTTTAAGAAATCATGTTTTAATTTATATTTGTTTATTTGGTTTCAAAATGCCATTTTTATTTTGTATTAGAAGTTATGTCTCATTCATCATTTTGAATACCTTTGTCAGAAAAATTTTATAAAATTACTGGCTCCTGAAGAAAATCCACAGTTTGATTCTTGATATTGGTGATTATGTTTCTCTGTGTGTGTTAGTCACTAAGTTGTCTCCGAGTCTGTTGCAAGCCCACGGTTTGTAGCCCACCAGGCTCCTCTGTCCATGGAGTTCTCCAGGCAAGAATACTGGACTAGATTTCTGTTCCCTTCTCCAGGAGATCTTCCCAACCCAGGGATCAAACCAGGATCTCCTGCATTGCAGGCAGATTCTTTACCATCTGAGCCACCAGGGAAGCCCTGGTGTTATTATTCTCTGGACTACATTTATTTCTGTATTTTGGAATGTAGGTTTTCAGGCTCATTGTATTGGAAAGGATAGTGTTAATATTATTGTTGATTTTTTTTCTCTCCCTCTGCAGCTTCTTCCCTTTTTCTAGTATTTTTTGCCTGTGTGTGTATGTGTGTGTGTATATGCTCAGTCATTCAGCCAGGTCTAACTCTCTGTGACCCCATGGACTTTAGCCTGCCAAGAACCTCTGTCCATTGGATTTTCAGGCAAGAATACTGGAATGGGTTGCCATTTCCTTCTCCAGGGGATCTTCAGGACCCAGGGAACAAACCTGCATCTCTTGCTTGCTTCTGCTTTAATCTTTTGGTACCTATGCAAAATGGGGCTTCCCAGATGGTGCAGTAATATAGAATCTGCCTGCCAAAGCAGGAGTTGCAAGAAACATGGGTTCAATCACTGGGTTGGATCAAAAAGAGTCAGACATTACTCTGTGACAGCACACACGCTCATACACACATGTACAGAATAGGTCTTACTATGGCATATGGGGGGCTTCCCAGGTGGCTCAGTGATAAAAAAAATCCACCTTTGATGCAGAAGACGGTGATTACAGAACCTGTTGGCAATTTACACTATTTCCTGTATAGGAGAATGTGTCTGTGCCCTACTGTCTTTTAGGTCTGCAATTTTGGGGGAACATGTGATCTCAACAAAGACTGGTATAGCTTGGAACAGGTGAATGCAGTCACCACTGTCCACTGTCAGAGAAAGAATATAACTGCAGCTTCAGTTTCAGCTCTAGCTTCAGTTCAGTTCAGTTCAGTCACTCAGTCATGTCTGACTCTTTGCGACCCCATGAATCACAGCACGCCAGGTCTCCCTGTCCATCACCAACTCCTGGAGTTTACTCAAACTCATGTCCATCAAATCAGTGATGCCATCCAGCCATCTCATCCTCTGTCGTCCCCTTCTCCTCCAGCCCCCAATCCCTCCCAGCATCAGAGTCTTTTCCAATGAGTCAACTCTTCACATGAGATGGCCAAAGTATTGGAGTTTCAGCTTTAGCATCAGTCCTTCCAAAGAACACCCAGGACTGATCTCCTTTAGAATGGACTGGTTGGATCTCCTTGCAGTCCAAAGGACTCTCAAGAGTCTTCTCCAACACCACAGTTCAAAAGCATCAATTCTTCAGCGCTCAGCCTTCTTCACAGTCCAACTCTCACATTCATACATGACCCCAGGAAAAACCATAGCCTTGACTAGACGAACCTTTGTTGGCAAAGTAATGTCTCTGCTTTTGAATATGCTATCTAGGTTGGTCATAACATTCCTTCCAAGGAGTAAGTGTCTTTTAATTTCATGGCTGCAATCACAATCTGCAGTGATTTTGGAGCCCCAAAAAATGAAGTCTGACACTGTTTCCACTGTTTCCCCATCTATTTCCCATAAAGTGGTGGGACCAGATGCCATGATTTTTGTTTTCTGAATGTTGAGCTTTAAGCCAACTTTTTCACTCTCCTCTTTCACTTTCATCAAGACTCTTTAGTTCTTCTTCACCTTCTGCCATAAGGTTGATGTCATCTGCATATCTGAGGTTATTGATATTTCTCTCAGCAATCTTGATTCCAGCTTGTGCTTCTTCCAGCCCAGTGTTTCTCATGATGCACACTGCATATAAGTTAAATAAGCAGGGTGACAATATACACTCTTGATGTACTCCTTTTCCTATTTGGAACCAGTCTGTTGTTCCATGTCCAGTTCTAGCTGTTGCTTCCTGACCTGCCTATAGGTTTCTCAAGAGGCAGGTCAGGTGGTCTGATATTCCCATCTCTTTCAGAATTTTCCACAGTTTATTGTGATCCACACAGTCAAAGGCTTTAGCATAGTCAATAAAGCAGAAATAGATGTTTTTCTGGAACTCTCTTGCTTGTTTGATGATCCATCGGATGTTGGCAATTTGATCTCTCAAGTGCTGAGTTTTATTTTTGTGCTGTCCAGGGCCCTAAAAAGTCTTATTTTCTATTTTTCAAGCCAAGCTAGTGTTTTAATTTTATCTTTTTACATTTTATTTATTATCACTGTGTGTTTTGAAAAAAATAAATTATTGGGGCATCAACTCACTATACCACTCTGGCCAGGAAATCACCATGGAAATAACTGCCAGTTCATAAGTTTTTTGAGGGTAAATAATTTCTAGGGAGAGAGAGACCTGAGTGAATAGAGTAGTAATCCATTGGCAAAATATCAATTTGTTGGTGAAGGGAGCAGGGAAGAATTGTGGCCATTTCCTCAGCATATCAGAGAAGGCAATGGCAACCCACTCCAGTACTCTTGCCTGGAAAATCCCATGGACAGAGGAGCCTGGTAGGCTGCTGTCCATGGGGTCGCTAAGAGTCGGACATGACTGAGCGACTTCACTTTCACTTTTCACTTTCATGCATTGGAGAAGGAAATGGCAACCCACTCCAGTGTTCTTGCCTGGAGAATCCCAGGGATGGGGGAGCCTGGTGGGCTGCTATCTATGGGGTCGCATAGAGTCAGACACGACTGAAGTGACTTAGCAGCAGCAGCAGCCTCGGCATGTGCTATATTCCTATGCTTTTGATAAGTTTATGAGCTGAAATATAGGATTATAGCTTCCTAGGTGGCACAGTGATAAAGAATCCACCTACCAGTGCAGAAGATACAAGAGGGTTGGGAAGATCCCCTGGAGAAGGAAATGGCAACCCACTCCAGTATTCTTGCCTGGAAAATCCCATGGACAAAGGCGCATGGTGAGCTATAGTCAAGGGGTTGCAAAGAATCAGATACAACTGAACACAGCATATACACAGTGATGAGCTAGACAGAAATAGCCTTTTTGGCCTTACTCATCCCAGCTCTAAATAGCATTATTTATTGCCTTGTCTGTAATCTAATATTGGAGGAGGGAATAAATATTCTCTGGAAATAAAATGTTTGAAAGAAATACACTTTTTAGAGTAGTTCTGAATTAGCCAAAAAGTTTGTTTGGAGTTTTACATAAGGTATTTTGAAAACACCTGACTGAACTTTTTGGCCAATCCAATATTTGAGGTTGAGGAAGAACTAATGTACCAGATGGCACCATTTAAGTCTCAAAAAGTGCATTTGCCTCCAATGGATCATTTCTTTAACACTAGTTATTTCCAGTCATTCTGATTAGTAATACAGTTAAGATTTCTTTACTTGACTGAACCATGTAAAAAGGAACCTTTGCTCAATTTGCAATGGCTTTCATGATGAAGACAAGAAGTAATATGTAGAACTACAACTAAAATGATTTGCACATTGGCATTTCCCTTTTTCTTTCTCTGAAGACATTTGTAATCCCCTAAGTACCCTCTCCTTTGGGGTCCTGAGGTTATAACATATGCTCATAAATTTTCTGTAGAGAAATTTTTGATAAAGACTGAGAAAATGAGTGAGATATACCTTAAAAGTCAGGCTTCCAGTGAAGCCTCAATCAGTTCAGCACACAGGTCTGAAAGTGTAACTATGTTTAGGCAATCTTAGAATGAATGATAAAATATCTTGACATGAAAATAAAATACTTTATTCTACATGTTTTGTTCATGATTTAATTGAATTTTATATACACTGCAGTTCTTAATATTTTTGATTATCTGTTTTATCCACCTATAGTGAATAAGACAATAAATATTAATAATAAAATAGTAAAAGTGAACAGGAAGTTACTAAAGAAAAAACAATAGAAAAAGGGGAAAACATAACAGGCTACCAAAATACAATCAAAACAAAAGGATATAATAACAACTACTTATTGAGAAAACATTTACATTATATTTGGAAAACTATTAAAATTAATAATAAAATAGATAATGAAATTGAAAAAATTCTACAAAATGGAAAATATTAAGAAAAAGTGTTTAGAATGTAATAGGGAACATTTTCATTCACATATTTCAGCAAGCAGGTCATGGAACACTGGTTCTATGTGATGTGAATATATTGCAGAATGCCAACATTTTTCACTGTTTGAGGTCTTGGGGTGTACAGAGGCAGTACTAAAAAACCTCCAGAGCTCATTTTCTATAGTCTAAGCATCCTTTCCTGTTTATCCTCTGTACTTTGAATTGAAGGTATTAGGAAATACTATTCTGTATAATTTTTAACAAATAAGAATAGAAATGCTTATAGAAATAAAGCCATTAATATGATCTAAATTGTAAACTCTTTGTTGGCAGAAATTATATAGTATTACTCATCTTTGTATCCCACACCCAGCAGGTACCTGACACTTAGAAAATGTGCAGTAAATATTTGTAAGTGAATGGTAATGAGGGATAGAGGCAAAAAAAAAAAAAAATGTGGGACAAATTGAAGCCTGAAGAAAAGGAATGAGAGAAGAATAGGAATAGAGAGAGAGATTAAAGTAATAGGCTATGACACAACCAAAGTCATAGAAGATGTGAGAAATATAAGTAGGAGAGAGTAGAAATTAAGACTGTGGGGAAATGTTGAATTGTATTTATATATGTTTTAGATTGAGCTTCCCTGGTGGCTCAGTGGTAAAAAATCTGCCTGCAATGCAGGAGACCCAGGTTCAATCCCTGTGTTGGGAAGATCCCCTAGAGGAGGGCATGGCAACCCACTCCAGTACTCTTGCCTAGAAAATCCTAGAAAAATGGATAGAGAAGACTGGCAGGCTGCAGTCTATAGGGTCACATAGTCAGACATGACTGAACATGACTAAACAGCAGCAGCAGCATATTTTAGATTAAATGATACATCAGCATAGCATATTACTTTCAGATTAATGGGGGGAAAAGCCAAGTTTGGCATAAGGTACAGGAAAGTAAGTAACCTGCAAAATGTAAGCATCTAATTTTGCTTCATTGATTACTCTAAAACCTTTGACTGTGTGGATCACAACAAACTGTGGAAAATTCTTATAGACATGGGAATACCTTACTACCATTACCTGCCTCCTGAGAAACCTGTATGGAGGACAAGAAGTAACAGTTAGAATTGAACATGGAACAACAGACTGGTTGCAAATTGGGAAAGGAATATGTCAAGGTATATTGTCACCTTGCTTATTCATCTTACATGCAGAATACATCATGCGAAATACCGGACTGGATGAAGCACAAGCTGGAATCCAGATTGCTGGGAGAAATATTAAAAAAACTCAGACATGCAGATGAAAGTGAAAGTGAAAGTCACTCAGTTGTGTCTGACTCTTTAGGACCCCATGGACTGTCCATGGTATTCTCTAGCCCAGAATACTGGAGTGAATAGCCTTTCCTTTCTCCAGGAGATCCTCCCAACCCAGGAATCAAACTCAGGTTGCCCTCATTGCAGGTGGTTTGTTTATCAGCTGAGCTATCCGGGAAGCCTAAGGATACTGGAGTGGGTAGCCTATCCCTTCTCCAGCGGATCTTCCCGACCAAATATCGAAACGGGGTCTCCTGCACTGCCAGTGGATTCTTTACCAACTGAGCTACCAGAGAAACCTGACTGGAGCCTGCCAGGATCCTCTGTCCATGGAATTCTCTAGGCAAGAATACTGGAATGGGTTGCTATGCCCTCCTCCAGGGTATCTTTCCGACCCAGAGATTGAACATGGGTCTCCTGCATTGCAGGCAGATTCTTTACAGTTTGTGCCACCAGGGAAGCCTTAGATATGCAGATGACACCACCCTTATGGCAGAAAGCTAAGAGGAACTAAAGAACCTTTTGATGAAAGTGAAAGAGGAGGGTGAAAAAGCTGGCTTAAAAATCAACATTCAAAAAACGATATCATGGCATCCAGTGCCTTGATATCATGTCTCCAATAGATAGGAAAACAGTGCAAACAGAAACTTTATTTTCTTGGGCTCCAAAATCACTGTAGATGGTGACTGCAGACATGAAATTAAAAGAGGCTTACTCCTTGGAAGAAAAGCTATGACAAACCTAAAGAAGTGAAGTGAAGTGAAGTCGCTCAGTCATGTCCGACTCTTTGGGACTCCATGGACTGTAGCCTACTATGCTCCTCTGTCCATGGGATTTTCCAGGCAAGAGTACTGTAGTGGGTTGCCATTTCCTTCTCCAGAGGATCTTCCTGACCCTGGGATCGAACCCAGGTCTCCCACACTGTAGGCAGACACTTTACCGTCTGAGCCACCAGGGAAGTCCAACAGCATATGAAAAAGCAGAGACATTACTTTGCCAACAAACGTCCATAGAATCAAAGCTTTGGTTTTTCCAGTAGTCAGGTATGGATGTGAGAGGTGGACCATAAAGAAAGCTGGAGCGTCGAGGAATTCATGCTTTTGAATTGTGGTGTTGGTAGACTCTTGAGAGTCTCATGAACTTCAAGGAGATCAAACCAGTTAATCCTAAAGGAAATCAGTCTTGAATATTCATTGGAAGGATTGACGCTAAAACTCCAATACTTTGGCCACCTGATGTGAAGAACTGACTCATTAGAAAAGATCCCAATGCTGGGAAAGATTGAAGGCAGGAGGAGAAGGGGATGACAGAGGATGAGATGGTTGGATGGCATCACTGACTCAATGAACATGAGTTTCAGCAAGCTCTGGGAGATGGACAGGGAAGCCTGGCATGCTGCAGTCCATGTCATCACAGAGTAGGACACGATAGAGTGACTGAACTAACTGACAGAAGATGTAGGAATAATATACTTGCTTTCATACATATGTGTTAAAATATTTTATAAAAATAAGTATCCCATATTATTTTTATGAAGTCCAGCATTAAGATAATTCTGGAGGAGAAAGCAAATAAAACTGCTTAAACTGTATATATCTGGTAGGGGAAAAAAAAACTGGAATAGTTAGATTTTTTTTTTTAATGTGGTGTTAAATTGACCAGAATCAACTGCTGCCATCTTTAAAAAAAAATAGATATTCCCCACTTTACCCCTTGAGAATTCAATTGCAGGATAGAGCCTAATAATTGGGGTATCTCATCAGGACTTTCTAATACTTTATCACCTTTAGAAAATGGGTTCAGCAAACGGCATGAAAGTGGAAGTGAGTTCTTCTAGCAGCTTGTATTCACTTTAATAACATTCTTGAGAACTGCTTTTAAAAGACATAGTTGACAGCCACTCTAGGTCAATACAACTATCATTTTATTTTTACAAGCAATATGTGATTTATTTTCATATCAGTCTTTAACTGAAGACAAAAATTTTCCAGAACTTAACCTCCTAGGCAACCAGTTATTTAAAAATGGACAACATGAAAACTAATACTAAAAATATCCTAATGCCATTTTTGTGAATCACCTTACATTTATACATTTTATGCATGTCTTTATCCATCATACTGTTAGAGACAATTCTTGACTCACACATGTGTGAATCCTATGACCTTTTTTTAGTAGAAAGTGAATCACCTCCCTGGTGGATTCACTAACTTGAAAAGCCAACCCTGATTGGCCCCGACAAATAATACGTTGTGGATTTTGCTTACTGTAGGTTATTTTGGTTTAACTATGAAGTTATTTTCACTGTAATTATATGCTTTGAAATCACTGAACCAAGAACATTTCCATAATGAAAGGAAAATTAGTTACCTACATAAAGCTATAAAAGTTTAAATTAAAGAAAATTAGAGTATTGTCTGTAGATAGGATGATGAGAAATGGTTTTAATGATCGTGTATAATTTTTAAGAAATTGTTTGGTGCTAAAGGGTAATTGCCTATAAGCTGTTCAGAATTTAGAGCCACTTCCACACATCACAGAACAGTGGCATTTTGAGGATTACCAGATGATTACTTCTGATATTTTTAAGATAAGTATACTCTATTTTGATGGTTACTTTTCTCAGTGTAGTGACCTTAACTATACAGTTATCAACTTTTATGGGGTCCTGTCTTGAAGTTACATGCTTCAGCTTTCCTGGGTATTTATATGGTATAATTATGGGGATTATTGATGGTCTTTTCAATATGATGGCTCCGTGTTCTTAAAATATAAAACTTTGAACCTTTAATTTTACATTTTAGTTTTATTTGACGTTAGTAAAAGAAAAATGAGGCTTTTGAAAGAAATTCATTATAAATATGTCTTCTCGTTACAGTTATTCCACTCTACTGTTTCAGTTATATCAAAGGACAATCAAGAATGATCATTTGAGAATTTTGAAAACCATAAAAGATATTATAAGAAACTTGATCATTTTTCAGTAACTGAACTAGAACTACATTAGACATTTAATATATCCAGTAAAAGTGCAGATAAAATGAAAGCAGTATCATAGTAATATATAACTAGAAACTAACATTTCAATGACTTCAAGTACTGAATATAACATCAATTGCAGAAAAATGGTCTTAACAGCTCATTAGGTAGCTACAAAAGGGAAATTCCCCAAATAATTTTGTACATCATTCTCAGGTATTGGCCATTAATAAAATGGTAAACCTTTCTCAGGATAGAAAATATTTAGAGACTGATTTATAAAAAATAGGGATATTTAGATTTCAGTGACTCAGAATCACCTTTTAGTATTTTTCTGAGAGCATTCTACAGAACATACTGTTTAAAAGGATAACTATCATTACAGGTTTTAGGAATATGAGTATGTAACTAAATTTAAATAATATTTTATACAGTAACATTTTAGAGAGTTGTTTCTTTTTAAAATAATACAAATTCTTACAATTAATTTATCAAAAATTAGGCTAACTTTTTATTATGATAAAATATACTTTAAAAGAAACATTATATTTCAATTTTATTTACCTAAAATTGAGTCATTATTTGATATTTTTATAGTTTATTACTGCAACCATTTATATTTTATTTCAGTAAATATGTAGAATTTAGATTAATAGATTTTTTAGCCCTATCTTATGCAAAGTTTTAGAAATATTCTGAAACTTTAAATCTCTCTCTCATCCTTTATTTGTATTGAGAAAACAAGAAACAAATGATACTAACTGAAGAAATTTTTCAAGAGTTTTGTCAAACAATAAAATATGCTTTTTCCTCCCTATTTTTCCCATTAGAATGAAAAAAAAAAAGCAGAGCTCACACAAGCAGAATTTAAACATTGTGGAGGGAAAGGGTTAGGTGACAAAGTTTTTATTACTTGCATGCTGCTGCTGCTAAGTCGCTTCAGTAGTGGCTGACTCTGTGTGACCCCACAGACAGCAGCTCGCCAGGCTCCCCCATCCCTGGGATTCTCCAGGCAAGAACACTGGAATGGGTTGCCATTTCCTTTTCCAATGCATGAAAGTGAAAAGTGAAAGTGAAGTCACTCAGTCATGTCCGACTCTTAGAGACCCCATGGACTACAGCCTACCAGGCTCCTCTGTCCTTGGGATTCTCCATGCAAGAGTACTGGAGTGGAGTGCCACTGCCTTCTCCGATTACTTGCATAAATTCACTTAAATAGCTTGTTTTCTTTAATGTAAAACAGAGGTATCACAGAGATCATAAAGACAAAATCAGTGACATTTTGGGCTTCCCTTGTGGCTCAGCTGATAAAGATTCTTCCTTTAAAGCAGGAGACCTGGGTTCAGTCCCTGGGTTGGGAGGATCCCCTGGAGAAGGAAAAGGTTACCCACTCTAGTACTCTGCCCTGGAGAATTCAATGGACCGTATAGTCCATGGAGTCGCTAACAGTTGGACACGACTGAGCAACTTTCACTCACTTCACTCACTCAGTGACATTTCAAATGCCTTAAATCTTTAGTTACCTTGATTCTGGGAAAGACTGAGGGCAGGAGGAGAAGAGAGCAACAGAGGATGAGATGGTTGGATGGCATCACTGACTCAGTCGACATGAGTTTGAGCAAACTCTGGGAGATAGTGAAGGACAGGGAAGCATTGTATCCAGGGAAGCTGCAGTCCATGGGATCACAAAGAGTCAGACACAACTTAACAACAACTTTTTTTAGACTTCTTTCCCATTTAGATCACCGCAAATCATTGAGTATGGTTTCTTGTGCTAAATAATAATAGGTTCTCATTAGTTATCTATTTTATACATAGTGGTATATATGTCAATCCCAATTTCCCAATTCAGCCTGACCTCTCGGTAACCATAAGTTGGCTCTCTATATCTGTTCCTCTATTTCTGCTTTTCCAATAAGTTCATCTGTGCAATTTTTCTGGATTCCACATTTAAGCAATATTTTTCTCTTTCTGACTTACTTCTCTCTGTATGACAGTCTCTAGGTCCATCCATGTCTCTGCAAATGGCACTATTCTGTTCCTTTTTATAGCTGAAAGTATGAAAATATTAGATGCTACCCACTCCAGTATTCTTGCCTCAGTTGAACACAACTGAGTGTGCTTTACAATTTTATAGCTGAGTAGTACCACTAAGTCACTTCAGTTTTGTCCGATTCTTTGCAACCCCATGGACTATAGCCTGCAAGATTCCTCTGCCCATGGGATTCTGCAGTCAATCACACTGGAGTGGGTTGCCATTTCCTTCTCCAGGGGATCTTCCTGACCCACGGATCAAGCACAGGCATCTCCTGTGCCTCCTGCTCTGGCAGGCAGATTCTTTACTTCTGAGCTACCTAGGAAGCCACAGGCCTCTTTCTTAACTTGATCGTCACCTTATCCGCACTCTAAGTGACATAGTATATATGTGCTGCTGCTGCTACTACTGCTAAGTCACTTCAGTCGTGTCCGACTCTGTGCGACCCCATAGATGGCAGCCCACCAGGCTCCCCCATCCCTGGGATTCTCCAGGCAAGAACACTGGAGTGGGTTGCCATTTCCTTCTCCAATACGTACTACATCTTCTTTACTCATTCCTCTGTCAGTGGACATTTTGGTTGCTTCCATCTCCTGGCTATTGTAAATAGTGCTTCAATAAACATTGGGGTGAATGTATCCTTTTAAATTATGGTTTTCTTTGGATATATGCAATGGCACCCCACTCCAGTACTCTTGCCTGGAAAATCCCATGGACAGAGGAGCCTGGTGGGCTGCAGTCCGTGGGGTCGCTAAGAGTCGGACACGACTGGTGGGCTGCAGTCCGTGGGGTCGCTAAGAGTCGGACACGACTGATCGACTTCACTTTCACTTTTCACTTTCATGCATTGGAGAAGGAAATGGCAACCCACTCCAGTATTTTTTACTGGAGAATCCCAGGGACGGGGGAGCCTGGTGGGCTGCTGTCTATGGGGTCTCACAGAGTGGGACACGACTTAAGCGACTTAGCAGTAGCAGGATTGCTGGGTTACATAGTAGCTCTACTTTTTTAAGGCTCCTCTATACAGTTCTCTGGACAAGGCAATGGCACCCCACTCCAGTACTCTTGCCTGGAAAGTCCCATGGACGGAGGAGCCTGGTAGGCTGCAGTCCATGGGGTTGCTAAGAGTCGGGCACGACTGAGCAACTTCACTTTCACTTTTCACTTTCATGCATTGGAGAAGGAAATGGCAACCCACTCCAGTGTTCTTGCCTGGAGAATCCCGGGGACGGGGGAGCCTGGTGGGCTGCCGTCTATGGGGTCGCACAGAGTCGGACACGACTGAAGCAACTTAGCAGCAGCAGCAGCATACCGTTCTCTGTAGTGGCTGTACCAATTTACATTCCCACCAAGAATGTAGGAGGTTGCCTTTACTTCACACCCTCTTCAGCAATTATTGTTTGAAGATTTTTTGATGATGGCCATTCTGACCAGTATGACCTGATACCTCATTGTAGTTTTGATTTACATTTTTCTAATAATTATTGATGTTGAACATTTTTTCATGTGCTTTTTGGCCATCTATGTCTTCTTCAAAGAAATGTCTATTTAGATCTCCCTCCCATTTTTTTTTTATTTTTTTATATGAGCTACCTGAGCTATTTGTATATTTTAGAGATTAATCCCTTGTTAGTTAATTCATTTGCAGATACTTTCTTCCATTCTGAGGTCTTTTTTGTTTTGTGTATAGCTTCCTTTGCTGTGCAAAAAGTCTGTAAGTTTAATTAGATGACATTTGTTTATTTTTTTTATTTTTAGTACTCTAAGGGTTGGATCAAAAAAGATCTTGCTGAGATTTATGTCAAAAAGTGTTCTGACTGTGTTTTCCTCTATCAGTTTTATAGTGTACAGCCTTACATTTAGATCTTTAATTCATTTTGTATGATTTGTAGAGTTCCCCAGAATTCCTCATCTTGTCATGGACTTTTGCAGGGCTTTTAAAATTATTATTATTACAGATTCTTTCATTTCTAGTGATCATTCTGCTCAAATTGTCTGTTTATTATTGACAATTTTAGCGGTCTGTATGTTTCTAGACTCTTACACATTTCTTCTAGGTTTTCAGTTTGTTGGCATTAATTGTTCATTGTGTTATCTAATGATTTTTTGGTATTTCTGAAGTATCAATTGTTATGTTTCCTCTTGCACTGTTTTTGCTTATTTGAGTTATCTTACTTTTCTTCTTGGCAAGCCTGGCTAGAGATTAAACAATTTTGTGTTATCCTGCCAAAAAAAAAGATTAAAAAAAACTCTCTTGGTTTTAAAGAACTTTTCTATTGCTTTTAAAATTTCTATTTTGTTATTTCCTATCTGCTTATCTTCTCCCTTCTACTGACTTTGGATGTTGTTTGTTCTTCTTTCTGAAATTCCTTTAGTTGATACGTTAGGTTGTTTAGTTGAGATTTTTCTTGTTTCTTGGGGATCGCCTGTAACATTTTGAATTTCTCTCTCAGAATTTCTTTTGCTGCATACCATAGATTTTCTAAGGTTGTGTGTTCATTGTTATTTGTCTTAAGGTATTTTCTGATTTCCTTATAGATTTGATCTTTGATCCATTGGTTTTTTAGTAGCACATTGTTTAGTCTCAGAGTGTTCATTGATTTTCACTTTTCTTTGTGTGGTTTCATGTTGTTGTGATCAGAAAAGATGCTCAAAATAATTTCTGTCTTTTAAATTTGTTTAGGTTTATTTTGTGATCTAATTTGAGGTCTATCCTAGAGAAGATTCCATGCATATTTGAAAAGAATGTGTAATCTAGAGGGATTTTTTGGATGCAGTGTCTTGTATATAGCAGTTATGTCCAACTGGTTTATTGTATCTTTTAGACTCTGTGTTATGGAATATCTGTCCATTGATGTCAGTGATGTGTTAAAATCTCCTACTATTATTATATTTCTATGAAGTTCTCCCTTTTTATCTGTTAGTATTTCTTTAATTTTTCGTTGTTCAGTTGCTAAGTCATGTCCCAGCTTTTTGCGACCCCATGGACTGCAACATACTGGGCTTCCCTGTCCTTCATTATTGCCCCAAGTGTGCTCAAATTCATGCTCATTGAGTTGGTGATGCCATCCAACCATCTCATCCTCTATTGCCCTCTTCTCTTGCCCTCAATCCTTCCCAGTATCAGGGTCTTTTCCAGTGAGTTGACTCTTCTCATCAGGTGGCCAAAATGTTGGAGCTTCAATGAGTGATTACCTTTAGGATTGACTGGTTTGTCTCCTTGCAGTCCAAGAGACTCGTAAGAGTCTTCTCCAGCACCACGATTATAAAGCATCAATTCTTTGGTACTCAAATTTCTTTATGGTCCAACTCTCACATCCATATATGACTAATGGAAAAACCATAGCTTTGACTATATGGACCTTTGTTGGCAAAGTTATGTATTTAGGTGGTTCTATATCAGCATATTGAAAAGCAGAAACATTACTTTGCCAACAAAGGTCCGTCTAGTCAAGGCTATGGTTTTTCCAGTGGTCATGTATGGATGGATGTGAGAGTTGGACTGTGAAGAAAGCTGAACGCTGAAGAATTGATGCTTTTGAACTGTGGTGTTGGAAAAGACCCTTGAGAGTCCTTTGGACTGCAAGGAGATCCAACCAGTCCATTCTGAAGGAGATCAGCCCTGGGATTTCTTTGGAAGGAATGATGCTAGAGCTGAAACTCCAGGACTTTGGCCACCTCATGTGAAGAGTTGACTCATTGGAAAAGACTCTGATGCTGGGAGGGATTGGGGGCAGGAGGAGAAGGGGATGACAGAGGATAAGATGGCTGGATGGCATCACTGACTCGATGGACGTGAGTCTGAGTGAACTCCAGGAGTTGGTGATGGACAGGGAGGCCTGGCGTGCTGCAATTCACGGGGTCACAAAGAGTCAGACACGACTGAGCAACTGAACTGAACTGAACTGAAAGCAACTATTTTAATAAAATCTAACACAAAAATGTCAATGTTAAGTTTTATTTACTCATCTCATCATTTATGTATTTATTGAGATATAAATGAGATGTAACATTATATTAGTTCAGATGTAGAACATAATGGTATGATGCATATAGAAAGAATCACCACAATAATTTTTGTTAGCACCCATCACCATGCATAATTACAATTTTTTTTGTTGTTATCAAAAATTTTAATATCTAGTCCCTTAGCAACTTTGAGATATACAGTACAATATAATGTAATCACCATGCTGCACATTATATTCAAGGACTCATTTATCAGATCAGATCAGATCAGTTGCTCAGTCTCGTTTATAACTAGAAGTTATAAATATTTTTATAATTGGAACTGAATATCCCAGAATTCAATTATATCTTCCCATGTCACTTTCTCTTACATCCTGAGCAAATTTGGGGAGTTTCTTTTCAGCTCTTTGGGAATTTGTAGTAATGAAACAAGCTAACCTGGGACTCTGAAAAGACATACTGAACCCTTAATTCATTCTAACCAGGAATCTAAAACTTAAAATATGACAGTTATCAAGCTCATGTCTTTAGCTTTAAATAATACCCAAATACTTTGTTACTTTAAGTAATACTTCTGCACTAATAGAAATCTAAAAACATCACTAAAATTGTAGCTACATTTTTTTTCATTGCTTGGGTTAATATTTACATTTAATTGACCATGTAAAACATTTAAATATAAATCTAATGGATTCTGCATATTTTAAAACTCTGATTCCATGATTACATTACTATAGTATTGCTAATGAATATTATAAGAACAAAATGTTACAACATGGACACAATAATTCCAGAGGTTTAATATCCATCCAATACAAAGTCTAAATGTAGAGAATAGAGAGAAAATATAAATTGTTTGAAAAATCAACCATTAATTGAAAAACTCCCTATGTGTGAGAAACTTAGAAAGGTTCCACTAAGTGACCTACAGGATTAAAGATAAAAAGGCACACCCTTAGACACATCAGTGAAATGTATAAATTCCTTGACAAGGAGAAACTTTCATAATATTGATGAGAGAAAAAAAAAAAGAGCTAACAACAAAAATTGAATTACATTAAATAGTCCTATTGCTTATTTCAGTTCAGTGCAGTTCATTTCCTCAGTTGTGTCCTTGTCTTTGTGACCCCATGAATCGCAGCACGCTAGGCCTCCCTGTCCATCACCAACTCCTGGAGTTTACACAACTCATGTCCATTGAGTCCGTGATGCCATCTAACCATCTCATCCTCTGTCGTCCCCTTCTCCTCCTGCCTTCAATCTTTCCCAACATCAGGGTCTTTTCAAATGAGTCAGCTCTTTGCATCAGGTGGCCAAAGTACTGGAGTTTCAGCTTCAGGATCAGTCCTTCCAATGAATACCCAGGACTGATCTCCTTTAGGATGGACTGGTTGGATCTCCTTGCAGTCCAAGGGATTCTGAAGAGTCTTCTCCAACACCACAGTTCAAAAGCATCCATTCTTCGGTGCTCAGCTTTGTTTATAGTCCAACTATCACATCCATACATGACCACTGGAAAAACCATAGCCTTGACTAGATGGACCTTTGTTGGTTAAATAATGTCTCTGATTTTTAATATGCTGTCTAGGTTGGCCATAACTTCCCTTCCAAGGAGTAAGTGTCCTTTAATTTCATGGCTGCAATCACCATCTGCAGTGATTTCGGAGCCCAGAAAATTAAAGACAGCCACTGTTTCCCCATCTATTTGCCATGAAGTGATGGGACCAGATGCCATGATCTTAGTTTTCTGAATGTTGAGCTTTAAGCCAACTTTTTCACTCTCCTCTTTCACTTTCATCAAGAGACTCTTTAGTTCTTCTTCACTTTCTGCCATAAGGGTGGTGTCATCTGCATATCTGAGCTTATTGATATTTCTCCTGGCAATCTTGATTCCAGCTTGTGCTTCCTCCAGTCCAGGGTTTCTCATGATGTACTCTGCATAGAAATTAAATAAGCAGGGTGACAATATACAGCCTTGATGTACTCCTTTTCCTATTTGGAACCAGTCTGTTGTTCCATGGCTAGTTCTAACGGTTGCTTCCTGACCTGCATACAGATTTCAAGAGGCAGGTCAGGTGGTCTGGTATTCCCATCTCTTTCAGAATTTTGCACAGTTTATTGTGATCCACACAGTCAAAGGCTTTGGCATAGTCAATAAAGCAGAAATATATGTTTTTCCGGAACTGTCTTGCTTTTTTGATGATCCATCAAATGTTGCTTATTTCACATGAGATCAAAATACAGTGGAACACTCTATTCAAACCTGTTCATTCATTCAGAAATATGAATTGAGAATCATCTGTACATCAGGTACTTTTCTAAGCAATACAGATACAGTAATGATTATCAAAAGAAAGCCCCATCAATCAGGGTATTTGCATGCTACACAGTCATTAAAATTAAACAGACATACACACATGTGCTGTCACATACTCATGCACAGTTCAACTTTCCTTTCTACCATAAAAGTGCATTGCCAAACCTTAATCTAATGACCAAAAGTAAAAGTGGAAGTGTTAGTCACTCAGTCATTGTGGACTCTTTGCGACCGCATGGACTGTAACCCACCAGGTTTCTCTGTCCATAGAATTCTCCAGGAGTGAGAATTCTCTCTTCTCCAGGAGATCTTCCCAACCCAGGGATCAAACCCGGGTTTCCTACATTGCAGGCAGATTCTTTACCATCTGAGCCAACAGGGAAGCCCATCTAATGACAAAGGATTTATAAAAATAATAATGAAAATAAAAGTAGTAATAAAATTTTAAAAAACCATTTGACATTTATAATAAGTTCCAAGAATAAATTTTCCAGTTCCTAATTTTTACTTCTCTGAACCATTTTGTATAATTTCATTAGTGCTACAGAGAAAATTGCTGCAAACATAGATTATTTTTCTTTTAATGTAACTTTGTCTGCAAAATCAAGCAAAGAATCTGCTAGAGAAATTATTGATTGATCAGCATTTAGCTTTTAGTGTATATTATCTTGATTTTTTTTACTTCTTTTTAGAAAGAAGGAAGATTCAAATATGTAAACATAAATAATAAATTGACTTCATGTTTCCTGAATTATTCTGATATGACATCAAAAATATCATGAACATTTACAGTTTAATCAGCCTGCCACAGATTCATATTCTCTACATACAAACACTATATTTCAACTTTATGAAGTGAATGCTGTTATTCTGAATTCTATAATAGTGTACTTAATTTCCTTTATGTATATGAATTCATATTTTAACTGGTCAAGGAGAGTTTTAATTTATTTCATTACACTTCACACAACATAAGATTTCATCATTTTGATTATAAGTTAACCTATTAGCCCCATGCAGATATAGCTCTTGTTGTTTTTCTGTTATATAAGACTGTCAAAATTTGTATGAAGAAAAATAATTTTGCTGTTATAAGTTTGGTTTTGTGCCATTAATGTTATTAAAAGAAATAGAATAATATTGCTGTGTTTTTCCCCTTGTTTTCAGAGTAGATTGCATGAAATACATTAGTAAAGCAAGTCATTTAGCTCAGAGGAGAAGTGCCAACATTTTTTGAGAAGTGTCATTAAGTTGTATTTTCTAATTTTTTCAAAACTATGCTGAAATAATAATCACACATTTTAAAAATGTTGTGGTTATCAATATACCAAATTTGTTTTTCCTCTACAGATGAATACAGCAATAACTGTAAAATCACATTAGGTAGGTCGATAGATACACACATAGATAGATATAAAACACATATTACTTATCACAAATTATAAAAATTATAATATTCCTGAATGTGAAAAGCATAATATAGTAAAGAAGTTTATAGCAAAGAGAGTTATGGTTTACTTGAACCAGAGCCAAATCATGTTTTTTTACTGAATTTTAGCTGAAAAACATACAGCGAAAATGTTAAAAAGATCCTGACCAAAACTTTGTCTTTGGTCAGCCATCTGCAAAACAAGCTTCATATTCCTCATACCAAAGAGCTTCAGATGAAGTGAACATTAATCCCCTAGATCACCTCCCTGGTTATAGAATATTTCCTGTTATCAGTTCAGTTCAGTCGCTCAGCTGTGTCCGACTCTTTGTGACCCCATGAATCGCAGCACACCAGCCCTCCCTGTCCATCACCAATTCCCGGAGTCCACCCAAACCCATGTCCATTGTGTCGGTGATGCCATCCAACCATCTCATCCTCTGTTGTCCCCTTCTCCTCCTGCCCTCAATCTTTCCCAGCGTCAGGGTCTTTTCAAATGAGCCCTTCGCATCAGGTGGCCAAAGTATTGGAGTTTCAGCTTCAACATTAGTCCTTCCAATGAGTACCCAGGACTGATCTCCTTTAGGATGGACTGGTTGGATCTCTTTGCAGTCCAAGGGACTCTCAAGAGTCTTCTCCAACACCACAGTTCAAAAGCATCAATTCTTGCACTCAGCATTCTTTATAGTCCAACTCTTACATCTACACATGACTACTGGAAAACCATAGTCTTGACTAGATGGACCTTTTTTGGCAAAGTAGTGTCTCTGATTTTTAATATGCAGCCTAGGTTGGTCATAACTTTCCTTCCAAGGAGCAAGCATCTTTTAATCTCATGGCTGCAATCACAATCTGCAGTGATTTTGGAGCCCAGAAAAATAAAGTCTGACACTGTTTCCACTGTTTCCCCATCTATTTGCCATGAAGTGATGGGACCAGATGCCATGATCTTAGTTTTCTGAATATTGAGTGTTAAGCCAAATTTTTCACTCTGCTCTTTCACTTTCATCAAGAGGCTTTTTAGTTCTTCTTCACTTTCTGCCATATGGGTGGTGTCATCTGCATATCTGAGGTTATTGACATTTCTCCCAACAATCTTGATTCCAGCTTGTGCTTCCTCCAACCCAGCATTTCTCATGATGTACTCTGCATATAAGTTAAATAAGCAGGATGACAATATACAACCTTAACGTACTCCTTTTCCTATTTGGATCCAGTCTGTTGTTCCATGTCCAGTTCTAACTATTGCTTCCTGACCTGCATACAGGTTTCTCAAGAGGCATGTCAGGTGGTCTGGTATTGATCCTGCACTATCCTTTGAAGTTTGCATCCTACAGGAAAAGAACTATCAACTTCTGTTCATTTGGCCATTTAAACACTCATTTTGAGTTTTGATTAGGAATATCTTTACATGAAGTGGATGAAGAATTATAAAAAAAAAGCACTTGTGATTTGAGTTTATGACCATGTTTAGAAAAGCTTAATGTGTTTAATTTTAAAGATTGGGTAAACAAAACATTGTGGGGAGAATAAATGAGAGCATTGAAACAAAATATAATGTACATTCTCTCTCTGTCATATGTATAAAATACCTATATTTTATATAACTTTTGAAAATCTATTCAAATATTTTATGATTTTAGACCCAGCACCATGATGTGCTATATATAACTAGGTAGATAGTGGAAATAGTGTCAATAGAGAATGAAAGGTTCAGTAGAAGACAGGAAGAGGAAGCTGAGATAAGAAATGATACAATTTATAAATTGTAGAATAATGTAAAGGAAACATTTCTTAATAAATATTTAACCTTGAATTACCAAGAGTATTGTAATAATAATTATGCCTTCATATATAGAAATATAGACATTTCAAAGCCTTTCTATATACTATTATGTTAATAATACATTTCAGATGTAGAAGCAATTGAAATTCATCAGAAAGATAAAATGTCCTCGGTAAATAAAAAACAAAAATGGCTGTTTATTCTTTGGATAATTTTTGCTTGGCGTGATAAGCCATGAAAAGGCATAAAAAAGTGAAGGATCTTCAAAGGAATAACTTTCTAAATAAAGAAATTATTATTTATTTAATTTTAATCATCAGTAAGGACAGTGTCTTCTCTGGATAAGGATTTTTAAATGGCATATTTGTTTAATTAAAGAAAAGCAATTACCATTTTCAACAAAAAGTCCATTAATAGCTTTGTGAAAAGGATAAGCAATTTTACTGAAGCATTTGCATACTATAAAATTGAAATGGCAGAACCAGCTTAATGCCAAATAGTAAGAAACTGACCATCAAATCAAATTGTTTTAGTCTTTCTTGCAGTACCAAGTTATTTTTCTGTATCATTATTTACTAAAGTTATAATTACAACTGTAAACATTGTTTTAATTTAAAAAAACAATGAACTTGTTCAAACATGGACTACACCACCAAGTTATGGGACATCATGATTTAAAGAACCAAAAATGAATGTGCCAGCATGACTGGTGTATATTCAGTTCATTCCAATCTGACCAAGAAGCAAAATGCTTCTAAATTTATTTGATCCATTATGTTAAATTTAAATTATCATTTTCTAATTAAAATTACATTTTCTAACTATTACTTTGTATTTTGAAGAGGTTAATAAAATTATTGGCTTTTCCATATTGTAGAGTAAGACAACACACAGGAAAGAGAGAAATAAAATTATGTCTGGAAAAGTTGTTTGAGCAATTGAATAGATTAAGAAATAAAGCAATCTGTAAAATGTGAAATTTTAATCAGGCAGGAGGATAACAATTATCCTAGCTAGTGGAATCATGATGATTGTTCATTGTTTCAGGCAAAGTTAAATGCCTGGGTATTCATCAATCTTCATGTGAAACGTTCTCTAGTAACCCTTAGTAGAAGAGAAAAAAACATGTTGAAGGCTTTTCTAAATATCTATTTTCTCCTGAAATAGAATGTTTTAAGCATCTGTATATAGTGGACATATGAGGAGCTTATACTATAATTATTTTATATAGATATTAATATAAATTCAGTTTCAATGTTTAAAATAGAAATTCCCCACCATATGAGAAATGGACCAATATCTGCAATGACTAATTGTGAAATTATGGGGAATTTTATGAAGATGTTTCATGCTCAAAGGCAAAGTCTTCCAGCTTTTATAATTTTCAAATTCACAGTTTCATTGGTTAATAATGGTCACTAATCAAGTAGTGAACTAGCAAAATACAACTAGATGGCATGGTATCTATGCACAATTTTCTATTTGCTCCTACATTAGGAAATTAAGCTGACTGTTTGATAAGAGTAATGGAACCTATGGTTTCAATATTAAAAAAAATTACAAGAAGATTGAACTTTTTATTATATATTTTTATTATTCTGATATCAAAGAGAATTAAAGAAATATAAATCTAAAACATGTTTTTAATTCCAGAAGTTTCTGTTTAAAAGTGAGGTTGGAAATTTAATATCCTGATTTTCTACCCCTTTCTGTACCTTTTTTCTTGTCTCTAATTTAACTCCATGATTTCCATTACCATTGTTTAGCTAGTTTTTAATCTTTCAAAATTCTAAACAGGAAATAGTTTGCCTCAAATCTTTGTACCACCTGGCTATTTCAGCTCTTAGTAACTTTATTCTAACAGATCATCTATCATCTGCTAAGGAGATAGTTTATTTGACTCACTAATGATCTGGGCCATCAAGTTGGTAAATAATGTTGAAATAGAATAACCACTGGAGACCATATTTAAGATGTACAATGTGATTTTTTGTAAACATGTATTGTGAAATGATTACTTCAATCAAGCTTAACATGCCTATCACCTCATATAGTTACCCTTTTATGGGTGTAAGAGCTCTAAAAAATACTCATTTAGCAGATTTAATGTATATATTATTATTTATCATAATCACATTGATGAACATTAGATTTCCAGAACTTATTTATTTTAACTGAAATTCCGTATTCTTTCCCCCCATTTCCCCACTTAAGCACCATTCTATTCTCTTTTACTTTGAGTTCAACTTTTTAGATTAAATACATAAATGACTTATGTAACAGTTATCTTCCTGTGTCTGGCTTATTTCACTTAGTGTATCATCCTCCAAATTAATCCATGTTGTTGTGAATGTCAGTAACTCCTTTCTTTATAAGGCTGAATAATATTCTAGTGTATTTTATTTATTCATTCATCTGTTGATGGACACTTAAGTTGTTTCCATATCTTGCCTTCTATTAATAAAGCTTTAGTGAACATGTGGATGCACATCTCTTGGAAATAGTGATTTTATTTCCTTTGGATATATGCCCACTAGTGGGATGGTTGGATTACATGGTAGTTCTATTTTTAATTTTTACTGGAACTTTACTGTTTTCGCTATTGGCTGTGCCAGTTTATATTCCCACCAACAGAATATTATGTTCCCCTTTTCATATCCTTGCCAACACTTGCTTAATTCTGACTTTTTGGTAATGGCCATCTCAACAGTTGTGAAGTGATAAAAAATAAATAAACAAGTGAAACTACATCAATTTTGCCTCGGTACAGCAAAGGAAATAACAATATGAAAAGACAGTCTATGAAATGGGAGAAAACATTTGCAAAACAAATATTCAATAAGGAGTTAATATCCAAAATGTAAAAGGAATTCATGTAATTCAATAGCAAAAGAAAAAAAATATCCAATGAAAAATGCTCAATTGATAGACATTTTTCCCAAAGACATACAAATGGCCTATATGTATTTGTAAATGCTCAACATCACTAATCATCAGAGAGCAAGTCAAAGAAAGCTTTAATCACATGCTAGCTGGGGAGAAGGTCTTGATGAATCACGGAAAACCAAATAGTCACAGACGTCAATGTTGACAGAACCCATTCTCTCATCTTTCTATGGAGAGGCGGCTCATCTAACAGAGTTCAAATACTATGGCCCAATTGTTGAAATCATTTTTTGTGTGTGAAGAAACATAGGAGCCTTGTAAACATGGTATATATTTGGTTCCATTGGTAAGACCATTCAGAGAGTAAATGGATTGTGAGTAAGAATAGGCTATTTTAGCATTTATTAAGATTCTATCATATAATTGTTTAACTTCCATTTTTATAATATCATGCTCTAAATCTCCTGATTATTTCTTAGCAGCTCTCTATAGCTTTCCTACATCTGTCATCATCTGTTGTACAGACCTGAAGTGTGGTTTTATTTGATAGTCATTTCTCATTGTAAGTTAATGTATCACTTGATTATTTTTTATTTATTCTTATTTCTTCATGAAAAGAAAATGAGCTGAATGGAGGTATAACTGTCCCCAAGTCTATGAAAGATATAAATCTCATTAATTTTACAAAGTGATTTCATAAACTTGGGTAATAAGAGTTTGCCTCTGAAAAATAGATTTGGTTTCTGTGTACTGAGAAATCAAGATTCTGAGCCTATAATGCCGAGAGACAGCACTTAGACCATGGCAAATTCACCAGATAAACAAATGTCATTCACAAGGCTATTGGGAAATAGTCTTTTCTAGGGACACCTGAGATTGCCACATATGCTGCTCTTTTTAAACCACAACTAGAACATCTGAAAGGTAAGCCAAATGACAGAGAAACTTAGAATAAAAATTCTTTGCAATTTGTAGCATGTACTATCACTTTTGCTTCTTTTAGACTTTATCGGCCATGACTTTTGAATTTCATGATTCAAAGATGAAACCAGATTTTAAAAAGGAGGGAATGGTCTAGGGAGGGTGAATGACATCTGAAGCAATATAACATGTTTTCCTCTCTCCAATATACATTGCAACTCTGTTGGCTTAGGTTTGATACACTCTTTTTGTATGCATAGAAGTGTGCTTGGGAATGCACATCCTCCTCTACCTCTTAACAATGCCTTGTCAAACAGATATTACTTTTACTTTTCCTCTCAGAAAATCTCTGACAAGTTATTTTATAGTATGTATTATTTAATTATCATCAGAGTCAGACAGACCTGGATTCCAACATCATTTTTGCTATTTTTCATTATGTAACTAGAGGAAAGTTAAGGATTCTATTAGCCTTCACTCTGTTATGCCAGTGAGGGATCACCAGGATTTAAGCTTCTCTGGAGTATTATTTAGGTTCCTTCTGTGGTTAGTGAAAATGTAGAACAGGAATGTTTTCCTAGATAGAGAAGATGTTTAGTCAGATACAAAAGTAAGGTTTATAATAGGCATTACATTTGGGGGAGAATATATCTCTTTAAATTAATGTATGAATTATACCTCTTAAAGTTGAAGAAATACTTTACCTAACTCTGAGCAGCTTCTACCCTACGGCAATATTTATATTTTTAAAATAATGGAAGTCTCTTATATATGTGTGCTTATTAAGGCAATTGGGTATATATCCAGTCTATTTATCAGCAGGTTTTTCTGGGCATTAGTGAAGATTGTCTTCTGAGTTTTTGGTTGTTTGTTTTATAATCATTTTAAATGAGCAATGCAATTTCAAAATTGGGCTTTAAACTCACCATACCATCTGATGAATAGTTGCAAAATTTAATAAGTCTATCACAAGTTACAAGCCTCACAGCCCCAACAAAAGTATAATTAATAATTTTACTTATTATTGAGCAGAAAGTACAAATATAAATTTTCCTTTTTTAGAAAATAATACTTTGAAATACAGCTCTAGGGTTTAAGTTGACCTCCTATTTTCCATAAATTAGTTTAGCAAAACAATCTTTTCCTAGAGTTGATTTTTAAATATTTTTTGCCCATGCTTTGTCAAGGTTGTACTGGATGCTACTAGTGGGATAATCAAAATTGATACAAATGACTAAGAACAGAGTGTAAGAGTTCAACATATACAGGTTAGAAGATAGCTTGATATTGTTTCTAGTCGACATATCGGTGCAACATAATCAGTTATCTAAGAAAATGACAGGTTATTTGCAAGCATACATTTAACCTTGCTGTTCTTAAAGACAGTTTAAGTGACCTAAAGAATTGTCAGCAATATGTTTCTTTAAAAGATCACCAAGGTAAACTGACCATCAGAGAAGTTCAGTTGAAATAAAATGAAGCGTGTCTGTCCACTTGAAATGGGATCTTTTATTCCCAACTGTTGCCTGCATGCTAAGTTGCTTCAGTTGTGTTTGACTCTTTGCGACCCTATGGACTGAAGCCTGCCAGGCTCCTCCTCTCTCCCTAGGGCTTCCCAGGCAAGAATACTGGAATGGGTTGCCATTTCCTTCTCCAGAGGATCTTCCTGACCCTGTCTCCTGTGGCTCCTACATTGTAGGTGGATTTTTACCACTGTGTTGTAGGGAAGCCTGCCATCTGTTGCAGATTGATTTAAAGATTTTTACAAGTGCAGACTTCTGAAAGTGATCAATCCTTAAGTAAGTAAGTGTTAGTCGCTCAATTGTGCCTGACTCTTTGCGACCCCATGGACTGCAGCCTACCAGGCTCTTCTGCCCATTAGATTTTCCAGGCAAGGATACTGGAGCCGGTTGCTACTTCCTTCTCCAGGGGATCTTCCCAACCCAGGGATCGAACCCAGGTCTCCTGTACTGCAGGCAGATTCTTTACCGACTGAGCTACAATCCTTAAGAGGTTGTTAAAGGGTCTGAAGATAGCAGGATCAAGGTAGCACAAAAAGATTTCTTAGTGCCTAATACCCTGAACCTTGGATGGAGTTTCCTTCAAAAAAGCAGTTCAATGACAATAGATCCACAAAGATCTGTGTTTAATTCCAACAGTGTGCAATGCTGTTTAATTCCAACACCCTGCAAAAATAATAGAATAATAATAATTGGTCTCAGTAGCTTACAGATCTATATCCTTTAAAAAAAATCTCAAGACTTTCTTTCTGAACAAAAAAAAAATTTACTTTATTAAGGAGGGAGATTTGAGACTGCAACTCTTAGCTACTTCTGCTTTCAGTTCTCACTAGGATGGCAGATTTTGAGATAGCATCATGTAATCTCAGTTCTATAAAACTGGGTTTCTGCAAGTGATTTCAGTGGAAGACCTGTCTCAAAATAATTAAAAACTAAATGTAGTAAATATATTTGAACTTCATTGCAAAGGAAATCCTCTTAAGACCTGCAACAGCAACATATTAAAGCTCAGAGTATCCTCTTTTGTTCTTTAATTTCTTAAATATGCTTAATTACAGACCTTCATTTTTGTGAACACTTATTGGCATCCACTAGTACAAAGATTTATAGTAATATTGAAGCCACAAAGATCAGTGACCAATAGAATAATGCTTCAAAGCCAGGGGAAATTTGTTGAGGTTTCTTAATAGCTACTCTCACCTTCAATAGCTCTCTCACTTCTAAAGAATATATAGGATGTGATACATTAAGTTGGAAGAAATTAAAGCCATATATTCAATATTCAAGATATTGTAAATAACCCAAACTAAGTGTAAAGATATCTAAATTAGTTAAAAGCCCTGTACCACAGATTATTAAAATTTTTAAAAATCTTAAAATAAGTGTCCTGTGTATATTTCATCACTCAGTGTGATCAGAGAATGATTAAAATTTTAGTACTGTACCTCATTATGTTTTATGTACAATATCAGTAGAACACACTGAGGAAATTTCCTATATTATAAAGGTTAATTCTGCTATTTGGACTATTTGCCAAGACTTCATTTCTAATTTTATATTCAGAGAAGGAAACAGATGACAGACATTCTATTTAATTATTCCCATACTACTGTACTCTAGAGGAGAAATCAAATGCATTTAGCCTTTATAACTCACAAGGACAAGAAAAGACACAAAACACCTGTTTTTATATGTTTATTTAATTATTTCTGGAATTTGAAATCTATTTTTTTTGAAACATGAACAAAGAGAAGAATGGAAAATACATTTTTTTAAAGGGCACAGTCAGCATTCAATGTCTTAAAACCATTACAGCCTAGACATTTAATATTGCTTCTGAAATCAGGCCAGATAAGAAAGATTAGTTTATATTTTTGTATAGAGAAGATATATTTAAATGATACCAGTGACCCAGCTGAATCAAAAATATTCTTCCATAAGGCATGTCTATTTCCAGCTTTTTAAGGAATCTCCACACTGTTCTCCATAGTGGCTGCACTAGTTTGCATTCCCACCAACAGTGTAAGAGGGTTCCCTTTTCTCCACACCCTCTCCAGCATTTATTACTTGTAGACTTTTGGATTGCAGCCATTCTGACTGGCGTGAAATGGTACCTCATAGTGGTTTTGATTTGCATTTCTCTGATAATGAGTGATGTTGAGCATCTTTTCATGTGTTTGTTAGCCATCTTTATGTCTTCTTTGGAGAAATGTCTATTTAGTTCTTTGGCCCATTTTTTGATTGGGTCATTTATTTTTCTGGAGTTGAGCTGTAGGAGTTGCTTGTATATTCTCGAGATTAGTTGTACACCAATACAGTATACTAACACATATATATGGAATTTAGAAAGATGGTAACAATAACCCTGTGTACGAGACAGCAAAAGAGACACTGATGTATAGAACAGTCTTATGGACTCTGTGGGAGAGGGAGAGGGTGGGAAGATTTGGGAGAATGGCATTGAAACATGTAAATATCATGTATGAAATGAGTTGCCAGTCCAGGTTCGATGCACGATACTGGATGCTTGGGGCTGGTGCACTGGGACGACCCAGAGGGATGGAATGGGGAGGGAGGAGGGAGGAGGGTTCAGGATGGGGAACACATGTATACCTGTGGCGGATTCATTTTGATATTTGGCAAATCTAATACAGTTATGTAAAGTTTAAAAATAAAATAAAATTAAAAAAAAAAAAAAAAAAAAAATATTCTTCCAAAACTTAATAAGGAAGAAGGGAGTACAAGGCATACCAAGTCAACATTTTTCAGAGATCATTTTCAACTGAAGAAACCGTGACAGAACTATCAAACTTACACTTGGTAATATCATCAAGGTGTGGTTTAGTAAGAAAAAATAAAATGCCATATTCTACTTCTGCTAGACTTGTTAAAGATCGTTTCAGTCTTCTCTGGACTCTATTCACATTCTTTCAGTATTGTATTAAAATTGTTTCATTGAAAAAGTTATTTTAAAAGATGATTAAAAAGTTATTTTAAAAGATGATCACCAGCAATCAAAGAGCAATAGCTAATCAAATAGGCTGACCAGTAGCTGAATTTTCATCATTTCTATCAAAGGTTGGAGGTTAAAGGAAAATGAACAGGACTTCCCTGGCAGTTCAGTGGTGAAGACTCCAACTTCCAGTGCAGGGAGTGGAGGTTGATCCCTTGTTGCAGAACTAAGATTCCAAATGTCACAAGGCATGGCGAAAAAATAAAACAAAAAGAATTTTTAAAAATGAAGTGCATTCGGTCTAAATTGATCACCTCTACGTGTAAACCATTAACAATCTGTACAGAAAATGCCAGTGTTGTATAATTAATTTTGAAATAAATAATTTTAAAATCTAGGGTATCAGATCAGATCAGATCAGTCGCTCAGTCGTGTCCGACTCTTTGCGACTCCATGAATCGCAGCGCCAGGCCTCCCTGTCCATCACCAACTCCCGGAGTTCACTGAGACTCACGTCCATCAAGTCAGTGATGCCATCCAGCCATCAATCTAGGGTATGAAAAGTATTATTGATGCAATAAGTTAATAAATGCTATTAATTTGCAGATCCATCAAATATAGTCTCAATACCTAAGTAAATGGTATTGATAAGTTATAAAGATATACATTCCACAGTAGTCTAGTAATCTATAATAAATATGAGTATCACAGCATAAATCCAGTAGGTAATTCTCCTAATTATCAAATAGATAATATTTGAAGATAATATATAATATATATTATAAATTTTTAATGAATTCCATCATAAACTTTTCATTAGAAAGAAAAGAAAGATGACCTAGTATAAGAGCTTCATCATATAGGCAAATAAATGTGGTCAGAACCACTCTGTGATTTTCTTAGTGGGCTTAGTTATCTGTAGAATAAATCAGTAAGAAAGGTAGTTTAATACATAAAATCAGTTCATATTAAATGATACGTGTTTAGGACATTATGAATGGATGATAAGTTTCAACTTCATCACCTAGTTATAAGAAATCATATTTAAAGAATTAATGTTGTTATAATTATACAGATTCTCAGTATCACTGGTATGTCGTTGTTGTTTTTGTCATCAAGTCATGTCTGACTCTTTGTGACCCCATGGACTGCAAAACACCAGATTTCCCTGTCCCTCACCATCTCCCAATGTTTGCCCAAGATCACTGGTATATTCTTATTCAAGTAATTAAACATTAATATAGAATTAGTGTGAAGAAAGCTGAGCACTGAAGAATTGATGCTTTTGAATTGTGGTGTTGGAGAAGACTCTTGAGAGTCCCTTGGACTGCAAGGAGGTCCAACCAGTCCATCCTAAAGGAGATCAGTCCTGGGTATTCTTTGGAAGGACTGATGCTAAAGCTGAAACTCCAATACTTTGGCCACCTCATGCGAAGAGTTGACTCATTGGAAAAGACTCTGATGCTGGGAGGGATTGGGGGCAGGAGGAGAAGGGGATGACAGAGGATGAGATGGCTGGATGGCATCACCGACTTGATGGACAAGAGTTTGGGTGAACTCTGGGAGTTGGTGATGGACAGGGAGGCCTGGCGTGCTGTGATTCATGGGGTCACAAAGAGTCAGACACAACTGAGCGAATGAACTGGACTGGTGACCTTTATATTTTGCACCATTGGCTTGTGAAAAATCAATATTATGAAAAAGTTTTATGTATATGACTTCAAAGTTGTTGCTCTTTGTCTACTTTGATAATGTAATGTTATTTCCATAATATTGTTTTGCAGATGAAATCCAACTTGATAAGGATAATTGCATCAATTAGTCCCCTTTTCATCCTTCTTGAAAGATCTTTGCCTCACTGTTCAGTTCTCTGATAGCTCTTTGTTACTCTCAAAAAGCAGTTGCAAATGAAAAAACTTCAAAACTAATCAAAAACAAAACCATGAATAGAGTTGGCATTTAAAAAGAAATCTATTAAGTAGTACTTTTAGAAAGTATGAAAAACAAAACTCAATTACGTACCTGATATTTTCATGCCTATCTCCTTCAAGTGGTTCAGTAAAAATATTAAGTACTTGAGATTTTGTGTGTTGCTTTAAATGATCACCATCCATTCATCTGCTTATTTATCATATCAAATTTGAAATATTCATTCAAAGAATATAATAGGTTAAGATGAATGCTTAATAACTAGGGGGATGATATTTTAGAGATTTCTCTGATATTCTTTTCAATCATTCAACATCGTAGAGATGTTTTCAGATAATCAAAGCTGATGAAATACTCTTCATTTTCATAATTTTTCAAGTTCTGCTTGTGCTCTGTACATCCACTTAGCAGCTGAAGACTTGTTAAGCAATACAGGGAAAGTTCAATGGTCATGATCTTATAAATACTAACAATTACTGGATTCAAGGATTTTTTTCACCAGTTTCTTATAGGTATAGTACAAAGAATCTGCTTACTTAATATACTCAGAATATTATTGAAACGTTGTTGTTGAATCACGCAAAGATGCTGGGATTCTTGGCCCCCGGAGGATAAGAATTCAATCCGGGGCCAGAGACGAGGCTTGATAGCTCAGAGCTTTTGTGTAATAAAGTTTTGCTGCTGCTACTGCTAAGTAAGTCGCTTCAGTCGTGTCCGACTCTGCGACCCCATAGATGGAAGCCCACCAGGCTCCTCCGTCCCTGGGATTTCCAGGCAAGAACACTGGAGTGGGTTGCCATTTCCTTCTCCAATGCATGAAAGTGAAAAGTGAAAGTGAAGTCGCTCAGTCATGTCCGACTCTTAGCGACCCCATGGACTGCAGCCTACCAGGCTCCTCTATCCATGGGATTTTCCAGGCAAGAGTACTGGAGTGGGGTTAAAGTATAAAGGAGATAGAGAAAGCTTCTGATTGTAGGAATCAGAAGGGGGGCAGAAAGAGTACCCCCCTGCTAGTCTTCAGCTGGATGTTATATAGTCACTGCTGCTGCTAAGTCACTTCAGTCGTGTCTGACTCAGTGTGACCCCATAGATGGCAGCCCACCAGGCTCCCCAATCCCTAGGATTCTCAAGGCAAGAACACTGGAATGGGTTGCCATTTCCTTCTCCACTGCTGCTGCTGCTGCTAAGTCGCTTCAGTCGTGTCTGACTCTGTGTGATCCCATAGATGGCAGCTCACCAGGCTCCCCTGTCCCTGGGATTCTCCAGGCAAGAACACTGGAGTGGGTTGCCATTTCCTTCTCCAATGCAGGAAAGTGAAAAGTGAAAAGTGAAAGTGAAGTCGCTCAGTTGTGTCCGACTCTTAGCGACCCCATGGACTGCAGCCTACCAGGCTCCTCCGTCCATGGGATTTTCCAGGCAAGAGTACTGGAGTGGGGTGCCATTGCCTTCTCCATAGCAATCTGTTAATAAAGCAATGTCTTAAAACTCAGAATGGCACCAGGCCCCGCACCCATAAGATGCATTTTGGGATAATCTTGGCACCAAATGTTTCATCCTGGGCCATAAAATTATTAACTTGAATCTTGTAGGACAGATTACCATACAAATAGTTTTGTTTACATAGATTAGGGCAACAATATCTGAGTATAACATACTGGTTTGTCAAGTAGGTTCTGAGCCATTAGGCAGGACTGACTTGAAGACAGTTTGGGGTAAATTATAGTACATTAGCATAGCTTAAGACAAACATTTCCATAAAAATGCATTGGTTATCTCTAGGTTTGAGAATAGTTAACTTCAGGTGAAACCAGGTATCATTATGGCAACACAGTGTTTTAAGAGAAATCTCCTTTTAAATTTATATGGAGAAGGAAAAAAAATATCACTAGTTTGTTTTCTCCTGCCGCTTAAGAGAGATAAAAATGTCAGACACTTGCAAGCTGTTTCCTCCATTTGGAGACCCCTGGCCTTCCTTCCTGTTACCCTCTCATTATTAAAATTTTAGGTTTTCATTTAACATTATTTTTTAGCCCATGTACTTACCTCCAAACTTCCAAAGTCCCTCTGAATCATCACAATTAAACACTTTCTCTATGAAGTGAAGTGAAGTTGCTCAGTCATGTCTGACTCTTTGCGACCGCATGGACTGTAGCCTACCAGGCTCCTCCATACATGGGATTTTCCAGGCAAGAATACTGGAGTGGGTTGCCATTTCCTTCTCCAGGAGATCTTCCCTACTAACACCATTAACAAAATGAAGATAGGTCACAGATTGGGAAAAAAACACAAAATGTACATCTGATAAAGATCTTGTATCTAGAATATAGAAAAAGCTCTTAAAATGCAACAATAAGAAACAATTAACCTAATTTTTGAAATAGGAAAAATGTTTGAAGAACCAAAGACGATATACAAATGCTTAATATGCATGTGAAAAGTTGCTTGAAATTACTAATGTTAAAGAAATGCAAATGAAAACAATGACATTCTTATACCCACTCACCAGAATGGCTAAAATTAAAAATGAAACTTACTTTACTAAGTCAATTTAGCAAAAATATGAAATAGATGAAAGCCTCATATATTGTTGGTGAATATTGATACTAAGTTTGACAGTTTCCTAAAATGTTAAACATATACCTATTATATGTCCCAGAGATCTGACCTTTAGGTATTTACCCCCCCAAAATGAAAATTTATATTCACTCAAAGAGTTGAGTTAATATTCATGGAAGCATTTTATAATAATCTGGAAGTAGAAATAAGCAAATGTCCATCAGCTGGTGAATGTATAAACAAAACTGTAGAATATCTTTGCAACCTAATACACGTCCATAATAAACAGAAACAAAGTGTTACTTTTGTTCACTTTTTGACAGCTAATCATTGAGATATAATTCACATACCATACAATTTCTCCATTTAAAATGTCAGTGGTTTTTAATATATTCATAGATCTATGTAACCATCACCACGATCATATATAAAAAAAATTTTACCAGATTTGTTGAAGAGTGGCATAGCAGAGTTCTCTTATTTTATCTCAGTGAAGTCTATCTCTACAAGTATTATTAACTGTAAAAATATGGATGAATCTCAGAAACATCTTGTGAAGTAAAAGAAGATAAACCAAAAATACTACAAATTGAATGATTATATATATATGTAAAATTTATTAAATAAGCCAAACTGTACAGAGAGAAGGCGTATCAGTAACTGCCTAGGACCAGGTGTGGGGGCAGGATGGAGTGGA
The DNA here is from genome assembly GCF_029407905.1 of Bubalus kerabau. Taxonomy (NCBI): domain Eukaryota; kingdom Metazoa; phylum Chordata; class Mammalia; order Artiodactyla; family Bovidae; genus Bubalus; species Bubalus kerabau. Next base: position 255,578,897 of record NC_073624.1, read on the forward strand.
AATAAGCATGAGAACCATTTTTTGTGTAAGAGAAATTCTATAAAAGTGAATACGGGTGAAAGTCCACCTGTATAAGTCTATTAAAACATAAAGACAGCTCTTACCCATAAATTGAGTGATTCTTATAGCACAAAAACTATACCTCATTAAGGCTGCTTTTCTTTAATATATTACTGAAATTATATAACAATCATAATTAATATAATGAGCATAATTAAACAAAATGCTTTTTGAATGAGTATAAGATCAAGAAAAAGATCAAAATTTCAATTATTTTAGTTAGAAAGGTAAATGTAAGGCCAGTATAGTATAAGATTAAGTACCTAAATTCTGTAACCTGCTTATTAGATTTCAGGTATAAGATCTACCTCTTATTAGATGTGTGATCTTTGACTATTATATATGTTCAGTTTACTCATCTAAAAATAGAACCATTGTAAAACCTTCCTTATATGGTTGTTGTGAAAATTATGAGTTAATAAATTTTATTTTTTTATTTTTTTTAAATTTTATTTTATTTTTAAACTTTACATAACTGTATTAGTTTTGCCAAATATCAAAATGAATCCGCCACAGGTATAAATTTTAAAAATTGAGAGGAGTGACAGTAATGAATATTGACATTCTAGTTCAAAAAAGGGAGAAAATGGAAAGGTAAAAGTAACTGGTCCTTGACAGTTCTCAGTCCAAGTGGGTAAAGTGTGGGGAAAAGTTGTAATAATATCAGGAAGAATATGAGGAAACTACACACAACCTTCATTTAAATACATGCATTAATTCTTCCATAACACTTTCAAAAAGATTATTTCTTTGCTGAGGTTATCAAAATGAACAAGTATAGCAATTCTTCACATGCAGGAAACTTGAATATTATTTGAGGAAGCTAAAAGACATGAAAATGCATTAAGATATAAAACTAAAAGGAAAATGGATGAAAATTATCATTATTTATTAATGCATCTGCTTCATACTCGGGAAGATGGTGAGGGACAGGGAGGCCTGGTGTGCTGCAGTCCATGGAGTCTCAAAGAGTTGAACATGACTTGGCGACTGAACAACATAACGATGATGTCATTCTCTTCCTGGAAAATCTGTAAGAGTCTACTGGTGGAGTTTGGAGGAAGGAGATTATTATAAATAATAAGAACATTTAACTCATTATTATGGTGAAGTGCTACAAAAAGGACATAAAATGCTGTCCTATATTCCATTAAAAACCAGTTGTGTTTATGCTCAGTAGTGAAGTCGTGTCTGACTCTTTGCAACCTCATGGACTGTAGCCTGCCAGGCTCCTCTGTCGATGGGATTTCCCAGGCAAGAATACTGGAGTGGGTTGCTGTTTCCTCCTCTAGGGCATCCTCCTGACTCAGGGAATGGACCCAAGTTTCCTATATCTTCTAGGTCTCCTCCATTGGCAGGCAGATTCTTTATTAATGAGCCACCAGAAAAGCCCAAAACCCAGCTAGAAAATTAATTTAACAACATAAACCATTCACATTAATAATAGAATTTAACATATCTAAGAAAAACTGTTAGGTAAAAGATGTAGTATCAGTATTTATATAGGTGAAAACAAATAAAGATGTAAACTGAGGCATGGTTTGGAAAAATAATTTACCTAACTTTTTATTCTAAATAATTGACACAGAAATTGTGGCACAAACTTTGTGATATTGGCCTGATAATGGAGGAAAAAAAGAAATGTTAATGCACTTTGTGTATTGCATTTTATATATTAATAAGGTGTTTCATCTGACTTGCCTCTTGAGAAACCTATATGCAGGTCAGGAAGCAACAGTTAGAACTGGACATGGAACAACAGACTGGTTCCAAATAGGAAAAGGAGGATGTCAAGGCTGTATGTATATTGTCACCCTGCTTATTTAACTTATATGCAGAGTACATCATGAGAAACGCTGGGCTGGAAGAAGCACAAGCTGGAATCAAGATTGCCAGGAGAAATATCAATAACCTCAGATATGCAGATGACACCACCCTTATGGCAAAAAGTGAAGAGGAGCTAACGAGCCTCTTGATGAAAGTGAAAGTGGAGAGTGAAAAGGTTGGCTTAAAGCTCAACATTCAGAAAACTAAGATCATAGCATCTGGTCCCATCACTGCATGGGAAGTAGATGGGGAAACAGTGGAAGCAGTGTCAAACTTTATTTTGGGGGGCTCCAAAATCACTGCTGATGGTAATTGCAGCCATGAAATTAAATGATGCTTACTCTTTGGAAGAAAAGTTATGACCAACCTGGATAACATATTAAAAAGCAGAGACATTACTTTGCCAACAAAGGTCCGTCTAGTGAAGGCTATGGTTTTTCCAGTGGTCATGTATGGATGTGAGAGTTGGACTGTGAAGAAAGCTGAGCACCGAAGAATTGATGCTTTTGAACTGTGGTGTTGGAGAAGACTCTTGAGAGTCCCTTGGACTGCAAGGAGATCCAACCAGTCCATTCTAAAGGAGATCAGTCCTGGGGGTTCTTTGGAAGTACTGATGCTGAAGCTGAAACTCTAGTACTTTGGCCACCTCATGCAAAGAGTTGACTCATTGGAAAAGACTCTGATGCTGGGAGGGATTGGGGGCAGGAGGAGAAGGGGACGACAGAGAACGAGATGGCTGGATGGCATCACCGACTCGATGGATATGAGTTTGAGTAAACTCCGGGAGTTGGTGATGGACAGGGAGGCCTGGCATGCTGCGATTCATGGGGTCGCAAAGAGTCAGACACGACTGAGCGACTAAACTGAACTGAAGGTGTTTTCAACTATTAAAATCATCATATACAGTAAAAAATAGAAAATATATTCATTTAGAAACTATAGAAGCCAATGGATACTCTATAGAAGTAAAAGGGAAAAAGAAGTGAAGGAATGGTGATAACGTTAATTTACCTATTGAGGAAATATTGACTTACTATAAAAATAAAAGGCAACAAATAAAACTCCATGGGTACTTAATAGAACATAAGACAATAACAAAGTTATTGTAATATTGAAAAGTACAATAAACAAATATCAGATGTTGGTGGAAAGAACTCTGACATCTTTTGGTTGACAAGTGGAGAGTCACAGTTGCATGTGTAAAGTATAAAAATCAGAGGGAAGTGTAAGCCTTGCATTGAGTATTAGGAAATAAGGACCAGAGAACCAAAACATTAAATGATTTTATATGGAAGCTACTGATTAGAGGGCTGTGTGTGGAGATTAGGTCAGACAGAGACCATTTCATTTAAAAGCCTTTATGCTATATTAGTATTTTAAAGTTTGCCTATAAGATTTGTAATGAATTATTAAAAACAAAATCTGTGATCAAGCCCTGAAATAATTAAGCAGGAGATCCACAAATGCTCTTCATCTGCCTCCTCCCCTGCTGTTGCTAAGTCACTTCAGTCATGTCCAACTCTGTGCGACCCCATAGATGGCAGCCCCCCAGGCTCCCTCGTCCCTGAGATTCTCCAGGCAAGAACACTGGAGTGGGTTGCCATTTCCTTCTCCAATGCATGAAAGTGAAAATTGAAAGTGAAGTCGCTCAGTCGTGTCTGACTCTTTGCAACCCCATGGACTGAGGTCCACCAGGCTCCTCCATCCATGGGATTTTCCAGGCAAGAATACTGGAATGGGTTGTCATTGCCTTCTCCTGCATCCTCCCCTAGGACGTACCAAACTAACAAGAAAATTATTGTTCTTAATTTTTTGAGATATGATTTCTTAAAAGATAATCTCAGAAAAACTGTAGCTGACTCCCACTTGTAATGAATGGGAAGGTTCATTTAGAATCAAAATTCACTTCCAGTCTTATAAACAGCAATTGAATAAAAGTATCAATACCATTTCAGAGAAATTGGGATATACGTAAGGTATACTTAAGTATACTTATCCAAAACTGGTCTGGAATGTTTTGAATACTAAAAATGGATAAAGAGAATTGTTTGGAAGGGAGAAAAGAAGAAGGTGAGTGAGGAGTAAGGAAGGGAACATAAGAAATAAGCCCAAGGACACTGAAGCTGGATCAGATGTGGAAGAAGTGTCTGTAAGCAATCTTTCCTAGTAAAGATGTAACCCATAAAATTACTCTTACTGTGAGAAGCAAGACCAAAGTAGCTATTTCATAGTACATTAACTTCTATCACTCCTACATCTAATTCTCACCTTTAAAGAAAAAGAAACTGAATTTTTCTAAATTAATTCCTTCAATGAATTGTTTTCTACACCAAATAATTAGATAAGTGATAAAATTTCAATAGAAACATAAAATTAAGTTCTTCCTAATCATAAGAACAAATCCAGCACCAAAAGCAAGATATTGATAAATTTATCTAAATGAGAATACAAAGTTATAGTGTAGTAAAAAAAAAAACCATCACATACAAGAGTAAAAACAAAGAGAAATTGAGGAAAAAATATATTTTGAAAGGCATGAAATTGTATACAAATTTTAATAATAGTTGATACAAATTTAAAAGAACAATATATAGATATGTAAATACCAATAATTGAAATTTCTACCCTCAAAAGAAAGTGACAAAACATAAATGTGTAAGTGTACTTATTAAAGCACTGTTCATATTAGTAACTAATTTTGCAGTATTTTAAGTGAGAGTAGTTAAATGATGCTAATATATGGTGACATTAAAATTCAGTATAGGTGGGGTGCAAGGGGTGGGGGTGGGGGGGTCGGAAGTAGGAGGGAGGTTTAAGAGGGAAGGGACATGTGTATACCTATGGCTGATTCATGCTGATGTATGGCAGAAACCAAGACAATTGTAAAGCAATTATCATTCAATTAAAAATAAATATACTTTTTAAAATGAACAAAAAAAATTCAGTGGAGAAATACATTTAATAATACAGAAAGTTGTCATATTATAATATGGACAAAATGTTTGGCCAAACAAAATTATATTCCATTATACTCACTGCTGCTGCTGCTGCTAAGTCGCTTCAGTCGTGTCGGACTCTGTGCGATCCCATAGACGGCAGCCCACCAGGCTTCCCCGTCCCTGGGATTCTCCAGGCAAGAACACTGGAGTGGGTTGTCATTTCCTTCTCCAATGCATGAAAGTGAAAAGTGAAAGTGAAGTCGCTCAGTCGTGTCCGACTCTAGCGACCCCATAGATGGCAGCCCAACCAGGCTCCTCCGTCCATGGGATTTTCCAGGCAAAAGTACTGGATGGGGTGCCATTGCCTTCTCCATTATACTCACAGAGGAATGTAAACATTTAAAAGACTAAATTGACAGTGCTGTTTATTCCTAGATGCTGATTTTTTCCTTATCTTTATTTCCTTTTTTTGTCCACAAATATGAGGTACCTGATTAAAAATAAAATAGATTAAATGTGTCAATATAGCTATCTACTATTTTATCCCAAATTTTAAAAATATTATGCAAAGCATTTATCCCAATGTTTCTGTGTGTTGTGAAGAAATTGAATAGAAAAAGTAATCTGCATACTTTATATTTAATGTTGTTTATCAGACACTCATTTGTTAGAGCCTTTCCTTTTTTTGTTTTCAATTGACCATTTGGTTTGGGAAGACTGAAGGTTTTCTATGCTCAGTGTAAACAATGGGCATCCCTGGTAGCTCAGCGGCAAAGAATCCACCTTCCAGTGCAGGAGACTCAGGAGATGCTAGTTTGATCCCTGGGTCTGGAAGAACCTCTGGAGGAGGAAATGGCAACCCACGCCAGTACTTTTGCCTGGGATATCCCGTGGATAGAGGAGCCTGGCGGGCTACAGTCCAGGAGGTCACAAAGAGTTGGACACGATTTACAGACTGAGAATGCACACACACATGTAAATAATACACTCATTTACCTCACTATTGAAACACAGTAATTCCTCAGTAAATTAGCAGTTTTAAAGCATGCTGCTGCTAATGCTAAGTCGCTTCAGTCGACCTCAGAGCGACCTCAGAGTCGACCTCTGTGCGACCTCAGAGACGGCAGCCCACCAGGCTCCCCTGTCCCTGGGATTCTCCAGGCAAGAACACTGAAGTGAGGTGCCATTGCCTTCTCCATTTAAGGCATATCAGCTGCTGAAAAAGCTGCAGCTGAGTTTGAATATATTCCGAGAAATATACATGTCCTGTTTATTAATCAAAAAGAAAATATTGCAAATTATTGCTTTGCTGTTGTATCCATTTATGAAACACTTGCAAATATTATTTCTTCTGTTTCTTTTTTGTGTCAGGAACTATATTTTTTAAAGATTGCATTATACAAATTACCATTCATTCCTCAAAACAGTCAACCAACGGAAAAATATATTAAATAAATCATTACTTTCACTTTGGGGGAAAGGAGCTATTCCTTAGTTTCATCAACTAAGGTTAAATCAAAAATGGCAAAATATATTTCTCAGTTTGCAAGATGGAGAACTATGGAGTTGAAAAACTAAAATCTGCAACAGTATATTCTCTTTCCTGTCACATTTGTAACCAACAGAACTAAAGTTACTCACTGTAAGTCTGAACTTCATAACATTTTTCTTATTTGCTGTATATGGTACACGGCTTTTACAGTCTGTTTAATTCCATGCACTATAAATTTAAAGCTGTAACACAAATCTCAGAAATTGAATTGTGCATCACTGCAGGCTTTTATTTAGGATATTTTAGGAATGTTTAATTTTTTTTTTCCCTGAGTACAAGACTGACATTAGCATAAATCTCTTTCCTTCTTTTTCTACATAAATGCAGAGAAAAGGTTAACCCAATGATCTCAGTTTTTTTTTTCAATATAAAATATCAATAGAAAAAATGGAAGTCTGTACTACATCTCAAAAAGAATAGATATTTGCATCTATGTGAAAGGAACAAGAATTACTTTGTTTCCTTTTCCAAATAAAGTTTGTATGTATGTGTGTAATAAAGAATTTAACCTTTATGAAGGAGAGGTTTGGCTTTGTCAAAGCTTTAGGCTCCATGTGTCCTACATGGTAAGTATCTTTTCGCAGAGTTGAGCCCAACTCTGGTGGAAGGTTTTAATGACATGGTATCTGGTCTGTCTTTAGAAGGCCTAGAGATTAAAGGTGAGACACTTAAGCAGCACAAAAAATCAACATGATTGAGCCCTAATAGATTCTGGACACAAGACTTGGGTCAGCTTTTATCATTGCAAAAATTCCTTACATATTTTCACACTTCTTTGTCAGGAAATTTAGCGCTGTTCATGAATCCACAGGACAAGGACAATGGAAAGCAGATTTTTTTCTGGATTCTGTTCCACGGATCCCTTTGATTGGCTGGTTTTAATCTGTAATCTTTCATTGTGATAAACTGTTCAGTTCAGTTCAGTCACTCAGTCATGTCTGACTCTTTGCAGTCCCATGAACTGCAGCATGCCAGGCTTCCCAGTCCATCACCAACTCCCGGAACTTGCTCAAACTCATGTCCATCAAGTTGGTGATGCCATCCAACTATCTCATCCTCTGTCATTCCATTCTCCTCCTGCCTTCAATCTTTCCCAGCATTAGGGTCTTTTCCAATGAGTCAGTTCTTCACATCAGGTGACCAAAGTATTGGAGTTTCAGCTTTAGCATCAGTCCTTCCAATGAATATTCAGGACTGATTTACTTTAAGATTGACTGGTTTGATCTCCATGTTGTCCAAGGGACTCTCAAGAGTCTTCTCCAACACCACAGTTCAAAAGCATCAATTCTTTGGTGCTCAGCTTTCTTTAAGGTCTTAGTGACCTGGATAACCACAGTGGTGTGGTCACATACCTAGAGCCAGACATTCTGGAGTGTGCAGTCAAATGGGCATTAGGAAGCATTACTATGAACAAAGCTAGTGGAAGTGACTGAATTCCAGCTTAAAAGTGAAGTGAGGTCACTCAGTTGTGTCCGACTCTTTGCAACCCCATGGACTGTAGCTTACCAGGCTCTTCTGTCCATGGGATTTTCCGGGCAAGAGTACTGTAGTGGGTTGCCATTTCCTTCTCCAGAGGATCTTCCCAACCCAGGGATCAAACCCAGGTCTCCCACATTATAGGCAGACACTTTACCAAATGAGCCACCAGGGAAGTCCAGCTTAGCTACTTAAAATCCTAAAAGATGATGCTGATAAAGTGTCACACTCAGTGTGTCAGCAAATTTGGAAAAGTCACCAGTGGCTTACAGGACCGGAAAAGATCAGTTTTCATTCCAATCCCAAAGAAGGGCAATGTCAAAAATGTTCAAACTACCATTTTGTTGTGTGCATTTCACATGCTAGTAAGTTTATGCTCAAAATTCTTCAAGCTAGGTTACAGCAGTATATGAGCAGAGAAATTCCAGACATAAAAGCTGGTTTACAAAAGGCAGAGGAAAGCCAGAGATCAAATTGCCAATATCCACTGGATCATAGAAAAACCAAAAGAATTCCACAAAAGCATCTACTTGTGCTTCATTGACTACCTTAAAGAATTTGATGGTGTGGACCACAAAAACAGTGGAAAATTCTTAAAGTGATGGGAATACCAGACCACCTTACCTGCCTCTTGAGAAACCTGTATGTGATCAAGAAGCACTACTTAGAACTGATTATGGAACAATAGACTGGTTCCACATTGGGAAAGAAGTCCCACAAAGCTATATATTTTCACCCTGTTTATTTAACATATGCAGAGTACATCATGCAAAATGCCAGTTGGATGCATCACAAGCAAGAATCAAGATTGCCAGGAGAATTATCAACACCTCAGATATGCAGGTGATACCACTCTAATAAGGACAGGGAAGCCTGGAGTTGCAAAGAGTTAGACATGACTTAGCTACTAAACAACTGCCGGGGTCCAGCCCCGGCTGATCCAGGGTATTTGAAGGAGAGACGGCATCGGCGACCTATTTATTTAAATATTCATCAAAGATATAAAGAGTAATAGAATGAGGATAGCTCAGTGAGGAAATTCAGTGGAGAAAAGAGGCTGAATAGTTCAGCCAGAAGGTGAGAGAAAGAACAACATGGGGAGATCAAGTTTTGGTGAACAAGGCCCGCACTTTATTTTTCAAAGTAGTTTTTATACCTTAAGTTATGCATACAGGATAATGGAGGAAGGGGTAGAGTCATGCAGTAAGCCAGGCTTTCTTCCTGCAAACTTATCATATGCAAAAGTTTAGGTGATTTGCATCATCTTCTGGCCCAGAGGCCTGTTAACATTTTAAGACCCTTTCTTCAGAAAACTTATTTTTCTCTAAAGGTGATTAGGCAGGTGCCACCCTCCAAAAGCATTAAAGTTGCATTCCTATAGGGCAAAGTGTGGTGGGCTACAACAAAAAAGAATTAACTCAAGGGTTCAAGGTTACAAACATTAAAGCTACTACTTACACCAATTATATTAATCAATACACTGCCAGGAACACAGCAGGTAAAGGATATGGAGACTTAGCAGCAAACATTGGCCCAACAAGTGAAAAACCCTTCACCAATACAATTTCTAATCAATCTTTTAACTGCTCAAAGGACTCTGTATTTAGACAGTTCAGAACATCTCATGCCTCTCACAGTTGGGAGGCTCTGAACAATCACATGTGGCTGGAAAAACCTATTCAGGCAGGCTAGAGGACTTCGAAAGGAGTTTGTAGGTTGAAACACTATCACACCCAGGAACTTTATTAACTGGAGCTATAAGTTAACTCTTTTTTCAGAGAGAGGTAGTGGGGGACAGCCCCCCCCACCCCGCCCCTGGTAAAGTCAGAGGTGTAGGTGAGAGCACAAAGCAGAAAGTAGGCAGACTCTGGTTTGGGGGTAGATGCTCGAGAATTTCCAGGGGGACTCCTGAGGCTCAATCCCGCCTTTGCGTATGCCGAGCCTCCTTCCTCATGACCTTTGCCATGGGCGGAGTTCCTCACGCTGGCTCCTGGCAGTGACAGACTTCCAGTTGAGCTATTCCAGATTCTGAAAGATTATGCTGTGAAAGTGCTGCACTCAATATGCAATATGCAGGGAGATGGCTCCCGGCAAACAACAATGGCAGAATGTGAAGAGGAACTGAAGACCCTCTTGATGAGTGTGAAAGAGGAAAGTGAAAAAGGCGGCTTAAAGCTCAACATTCAAAAAGCTAAGATCAAGGCATCCGGTCCCATCATTTCATGGCAAATACAAGGGGGAAATGTGGAAGCAGTGACAGATTTTATTTTCTTGGGCTCCAAAATCACCACAGATGGTGACTGCAGCCACAACATTAAAATATGTTTGCTCCTTGGAAGAAAAGCTGTAACAAACCTAGACAGCATATTAAAAAGCAGAGACATTACTTTGCCAACAAAGGTCCATATAGTCAAAGCTATGGTTTTTCCAGTAGTCATGCATGTATGTGAGAGTTGGACCATAAGGAAGTCTGAACACTGAAGAACTGATGCTTTTGAACTGTGGTGCTGGAGAAGCCTCTTCAGAGTCCCTTGGTCTTCAAGAAGATCAAACCAGTCAATCCTGAAGGAAATCACTCCTATATATTCATTGAAAGGACTGATGTTAAAGCTAAAACTCCAAAACTTGGCCACCTGATGTAAAGAACTGACTCTTAGGAAAAAAAAAAAAACAAAAACTCATGCTGGGAAAGATAGAAGGCAAAAGGAGAGGTGGTAGCAGAGGATAAGATGATTAGACAGTATTGCCAACTCAGTTGACATGAATTTAAACAAACTTTGGGAGACAGTGAAGGTCAGGGGAGCATGGCATACTGCAGTCCATTTGATCACAAAGAGTTATGCACAACTTAGTGACTGAATAACAATAAGTAATAGTTTTTCTGTTTGAAATCACATTCTTTACAGTGAGTAGAAGACTTTTTTTTTACTTTTTTTAAGTGTAAAGTATTTATATTTCACTACATTTTAAGCCAGAATAAATAGGGAAACAGAATAGTGGTAATAGCTTTTAAAAGATGTATAACCACTATTTTGTTAAATCTGCAATTTTTTGTTTTAATTTTAAAATGTAAAGACTCCAGGAATCAGTCAAAACATACATGGAAAATTTTCTTTTGGTGCAGATTATCATTTTAAGTTAGTTTTGCTAATGTATAAAATGCTATTGCTGCTTACCTATTTATTGTATTTATCTATTTGCTAAATTCTTAATAATGTTAGTAGGTTTGTATTGGCTATTTAGAATAAAGCAAACACTATTATAATTTTATCTTTAGTTCTGATATTGGCACTGTTTTTTTATTCATACCTCATTTTTCCCATTCATCAGTTCATTCATTCAAGAAATAGGAAGAATATGAGACTTGTGCCAAGCATTTTCCTAATTTCTAGGGCTGAAGAAGTGAAAACAATAACCGCAGACCTTGGTTCTTATGAAACTCAGAATCTAACAGGGAGGTTGGAAAACAAAATTTAATTCCAACTGCCATAGTACTTAGTATTATAAATATAAGTAGCAATAGAATCATATGCTGGAAATTCTTATTACATGGTTCACATTTAAGGAAAATAATATAACTAAATAAGGAAATCACAGTAATACTGAAAGATACAATTTTTAAAGCAGCAGCTGCTTTTTATGAAGAAATTTTGATAGCTTGAGAAATGAAGGACTTCAAAATAATAAAAGGAGACTTAGATAACTCTCAGTAGGAAATTACTTTCTCTGTGCCAAATGCCAAAGTGATATATCAAGGTGTTTTCATTGTAGCACCAGTGAGAAATATACTATATATATAAATATAATATTTATATATTTAAATATATAAATATATATATATTTATATATAATATAAATATATATATAGTATATTTATATAAATATATTTAATAACACTTTTAATAACACTAATCACCACCTCTTTCACAGCCATCTACAGTATACTCGTATTATCTTCTTTGTACTTCTAGGACAACCCCGATTCCCAACCCTAATTATCATCAATGAAAATAAACCCCTTTTAATTAATTCCATCAAACGCCTATTAATTGGAAGCCTTTTCGGAGGATTTATTATCTCCAACAACATTCCACCAACAACAGTCCCCCGAATAACCATACCTTATTATCTAAAAATAATAGCCCTAGCAGTCACAATTCTGGGTTTCATTCTAGCACTAGAAATTAGCAACAGTAAATTATATTATAGTATAGTATATGTATATAAATATATTATATATATAAATATACTGTATATATAGAGTAGTGGCAAGCCTTAAGACAATTGATCATAGGCATATATGTAGTATTTACATCCATTTTTATGAATTTATACAATGGCAAATGGGAAATAAAAAAGAACATTTCTATTGAAATACAGTCCTTGAAGTCTTCATACTTCTAAGTCTCAACTTTGACAGAGATCAAGAAATTTTTGCAATTCCCATATCAGCCATGTCGTAAAGAAATAATAAATCTAATAGAAATCAGTGTGGTTGTCCAGGCAATGTGGGTGAGTAAGAAGAGACATTATGAAAAACAGAAAATGGGACAAAAATGGGCAGCTAAAAATATACACAAATATAGCAGAAAGGAAAATAAAACAGTAATTGTAAAAAATGTATATGTCCCCTTTCTGTTAAGAGATATATTTTTAAAGTTTTTGGGAAAGAGTCAGATATCACAACTAAAATATCAAAATTATTTATATTAAATATTTTAAAGAGCATTTATAGAACAGACCAGACATAAAGAGAGGATTCAAATTTCAATATGAATATTAGCAAGGTTTTGAAAATCAACATAAGTATGGGGATAAAGAATATATGAAACAAAGATTAGGAAAAATACATTGAGAGGATCAAGCATATGATAAATGAAGTTCCAAAAGAAAATAGTGAGGAAAGGTATATGCCACATTACAAACAGTAATTGATAATTTTCAGGAAATATATAAAACACCAATCTTCAGATTAAGGAGAAGAGTAATAACTTGTGACTTATTCAATAACTCACAAGAAGGAAAAATTTTAAACTTCATGTGACTTCACTTTCACTTTTCACTTTCATGCATTGGAGAAGGAAATGGCAACCCACTCCAGTGTTCTTGCCTGCAGAATCCCAGGGACAGGGGAGCCTGGTGGGCTGCCATCTATGGGGTCGCACAGAGTCGGACACGACTGAAGCGACTTAGCAGCAGCAGCAGTAGCAGCCACCTAGATACATTGTAGGTTAAGTGCATAAAATCAAATGCATGGAAAAATTTTAAGCAGGTCATTAATTTACAAATTGTATTTAGCCTGTGGCTTCACATAAATAAAAATGTATTGAAATGAAAGCAGTCAGAATGAACTAGAATAGTATCTTGGGTGTGCTGAGAAAAAAATTTAACTGCCAACTAAGAATTGTATAGCCAGAAAAGTTGATTTCAAGGATAAAGCCAAAATAAAGACATTTTCAGTTCAGTTCAGTTCAGTTCAGTCACTCAGTTCTGTCCAACTCTTTGCGACCCCATGAACCATAGAACGCCAGGCCTCCCTGTCCATCACCAACTCCTGGAATCCACCCAAACCCATGTCCATTGAGTTAGTGATGCCATCCAACCATCTCATCTTCTGTTGTCCCCTTCTCCTCCTGCCCTCAATCTTTCCCAGCATCAGGGTCTTTTCCAATGAGTCAGCTCTCTGCATCAGATGGCCAAAATATTGGAGTTTCAGCTTCAACATCAGTCCTTCCAAAGAACACCCAGGACTGATCTCCTTTAGGATGGACTGGTTGGATCTCCTTGCAGTCCAAGGGACTCTCAAGAGTCTTCTCCAATACCACAATTCAAAATCATCAATTCTTTGGCACTTAGCTTTCTTTATAGTGAACTCTCACATCCATACATGACTACTGGAAAAACCATAGCCTTGACTAGACAGACCTTTGCTGGCAAAGTAATGTCTCTGCTTTTTAATACGCAGTCTAGGTTGGTCATAACTTTCCTTCCAAGGAGCAAGCATCTTTTAATTTCATGGCTGTATCACCATCTGCAGTGATTTTGGAGCCCCCAAAAATAAAGTCAGCCACTGTTTCCACTGTTTCACCATCTATTTGCCATGAAGTGATGGGACCGGATGCCATGATCTTAGTTTTCTGAATGTTCAGCTTTAAGCCAATTTTTTCACTCTCTTCTTTCACTTTCATCAAGGGACTCTTTAGTTCCTCTTCACTTTCTGCCATAAGGGTGATGTCATCTGCATATCTGAGGTTATTGATATTTCACCCAGCAATCTTGATTCCAGCTTGTCCTTCTTCCAGCCCAGCGTTTCTCATGATGTACTCTGCATATAAGTTAAATAAGCAGGGTGACAATATACAGCATTGATGTATCCTTTTCCTATTTGAAAATATACCAAAATCTAAGAAAATTTGAAATTAATAAGCCTCACCAAAGAAACTTCAAAATGTCATAGCTCTTGAAATAAAGAAAAGTGATCACATAAGGAAATGATGAAATGTAAAAACCACAGAGTAAAGAAAATAGTAACATATATCTACAGCTAAACAAACATTTATGAAATAATAAAAGTAATTTCTAATTTATAGAATTTCAAAATGAAATGATAGTAGATAGAAAACAAATGCAGGAAAACAGAGAAGTAGATAAAGATATAATTATTAGTACTAGACTTTATTAGATATGCATTTTAAAATTTCAGTGCTAACCACCAAAAGAATATGCCATATAAATAAGATGTCAGAAAACAGAGCAGTAATCATAAAGATGTAAATGTACTACATTCTTCTGTCATATACATATTTTTAAGACTGCGAAAAAAAACAAATATAAAGCTAACATCCAAAAAGACTTCAAAGAATTTCTTCTGAAACTGCAAAACTCCACAAGCACTCAATTTATTGTGGTGAGAATGCAAAATGCTGCTGCCATGTTGGAAGACAGCTTCTAGCAAAGCTAAATATAGTCTTCACACAAAATGTAGTGGTCATTTTCCTAGTTGTTGTTCTTGTTTAGTCACTAAATTGTATCTGACTCTTTTGTGACCCTACAGACTATGGCACACCAGGCTCCTCTGTCCATGGAATTTCCCAGGCAAGAATACTGGAGTGGGTTTCCATTTCCTTCTCTAGAGGATCTTCCCAACCCAGGGATCACACCCATGTCTTCTGCATTGCAGGTGGATTCTTTACCACTGAGCCACCTGGGAAGCCCCATGCTCCTAGGTTTTCACCCAAATATTTTGGATATTTTTGTCCAAAAAAAAAAAAAAAAAAAACAAGAAAAGATTCGTAGCAGATTTATTCATAATCACAAAGTATTGAAAGTTACCAAGATACATTTAGTAGGTAAATGGATAAACAGTTTCATGTATAATAATGTGGACTACTATTCAGCAATAAAAGGAATGAACTATCAAGACATGTAATACATGCAGAAATTATTAATGTGTTATAAAAGCCAGCATGAAAATATTACACAGTGTATGATTCTATCGATATATATTTTGAAAAAACTGAAAATATAAAATGATGAAGAGATCAGTGGTTTCCAGGATTTCAAAAGGAAAAAGGTAGATTAAGTAAAGCACAAGGTGTTTTTTAAGGCAGTGAATATATTCTATATTATGCTGCAATATTGACTATATGCACCTATGTATTTTTCCAAATCTGTAGAATTTGGAGCACAAATAGTGAACCATAATGTATGCAAAGCAAGCAAACAAAAACTTTTAGGAGGTAGAGGATCCCAGAATGGAATGCAAAATTTTAAAAATATTGAACTATACTACCAATGATTAAGACAATCTCACTGAAGGGCAAGAATGATAACTTTGCAAATGAGCAGACTCTGAAAGATGAATGACAAAAGAAATTGCATAAGCACTGTACTGTACTCCAGGAGATAAACCCTTTCACATGGGGCTATGGGTTGACAATTCTAAAACTATTTTACTTGTACACTGGAAATGAGCAATTCAATATATGGATGGTAGATAATGGAAATATTTCTCACCATTGGAGTGGAGGTTACAAATAAGGGGATAACTCTGGAGCAATCCATGCAATAATAAACTAGAGTTGGAGATATCATATAAAGTAATGTTTGATGTAAGAGTTGGGGCAAAGAAGGCTGAGCACCAAAGAACTGATGTTTTCGACCTGTGGTACTGGAGAAGACTCTTGAGAGTCCCTTGGATAGCAAGGAGATCAAACCAGTAAACCCTAAAGGAAACCAACTCTGAATATTCATTGGAAGGATGGGTGCTAAAGCTGAATCTCCAAAACTTTGGCCACTTGATGCAAAGAACCAATTTATTGGAAAAGACCCTGATGCTGGGAAAGACTGAGGGCAAGAGGAGAAGCGGGTGACAGAGGATGAAATGGTTGGATGGCATCACTGACTCAATGGACATGAGTTTGAGCAAACTCCAAGAGATAGTGAAGGACAGAGAAGCCTGGCATGCTGTAGTTCATGGGATCACAAAAAGAAAGACACGACTTAGTGACTAAATAGCAACATGTTTAGCTTATTATAAGCATATATATTTATCTGTATAGTTTATAGAAATATGTAAATACATGAGTTTGTATGAACAGATATATTACCTTGCTCTATGAACTGAACAGGCCTAAAAGTAGGACTCCGCAGTATAAAGACCATCCAGATTTAATACCATTCTCCAATAAAAGGAGCCAGAACTTCTTAGAGAAAAGGCAGGTTATAGGACCAAGGCAGGAAATATACATGAGACTGGAGCTTCTTATAGTAACAGAAATTATGGAAATACTTAAAAAATTTACACTGATGGAGTTAAACCAAGGGGACATAGGACCACAGTGAAATAGCTCCTAAATGGCGAATACTGCAACACTTTGAACAACAAAATACATAAATTATAGAAAATACACAAATTACAACCCAAAGTATAAAATGAATGTCTTTGTGTTCATACTGACATAAGTGATTGAATTAATAAATTGGGAAAAAAGATGCATCTCCCTTGCAGAAGAATTTCAAGTAGTTTATGTAAATACTCTACTGTCAAAGAGGGGAGGAATAGCTCACTATTCCTGAAGTATGGTGTCCTTAAGTAGGAGTGACTTCCTTTCAAAGAGTAGAAGTAGAGATGGGAGGATTGGGGAACAAGACTAACTTGACAATTAAGAAACCTAAAAAATAATACCTCAGCTGGAAGATCGATGTTAGTATCAGTGATAAATTGATATTACATAATCTTGATATGATGTGATGAAAATTACATTCTGCTCTGTGGTCTTCCTTGCAAAAGCCATTTCCTTATTCTAATCATGAAAAACACATCAAAAAAATCCTGATAAAAAGGCATCCTACAAAATACTTTATTCATCAAAAATAAGAAGGGTCTGCAAAACAATCAGAGTGAAGAGCCTAAGGAGACATAAGTAAATGTAATGTGGTATATTGTATGGGATCCTGGAATAGAAAAAATAGGAAAAAACTATGGAAATTTGAAGTATGTAATTTAGTTAATAATAATGTACAATATTGGTTCATTAAGTGTGAAAATTGTACCTTACTAAGATATTAACAAGGGAAACTGGAAATAAGGTATATTGGAACTCATCATGCTGTTTTCTCAAAAATTTTCTGTAAATCCAAAACTGTCCTAAAAATAAGTCCTATTTTTGTAAGTACTCAGAAATACTTAAGAATTATTATAGTGTTAACCCTGACAGTTGGTTTTTCTTTTATTGTTTTGTAAGTGCCTGATTTAAGCTTTTAATTGCTGAGGCATCTACTTAAAAGATGGCTATCTTGAACAAACAAGTTGCCAGCCATAGGACTAGATAGAGTCAAGCCCAGCCCCCAACCCCCAGCCAGCCTTCTTTATTTTAGAGAACTTGTTTGATTTCAATAACTGACCATTTTGGCTCCTTTTTTTTTTCTCTCTCTCTCTCTTCCTATATTTAAATTCTGCTCTTAAGTTTTAAATTCATCAATAAATAGAGAGTCTATGAAACTCTAGGGCCCCACCATGGACCACAATGAAAGCAGAATCTCAGGCCCTCAGTAGCTTGCTTTCTCTCTCTCTGTCTCCAAAAACTTCACTGTGGGGTTCCAGTCATGCTCCAAGATATGTGAATAATAAATCTTTTGTCCAAAGTTTCCTAATAGTTATTGCTGAGGACATCGCAAAAACATAAAAAGAACCAATTATAAAATAAATTAAAAATAAAATGTTTACATAGATGTATAGCACAAAGAATATTATCAATAAAGAATACTGTGGTTAACTGTGTATTACATTTGGAGAAGGCAATGGCACCCCCCTCCAGTACTCTTGCCTGGAAAATCCCATGGACGGAGGAGCCTGGTAGGCTGCAGTCCATGGGGTCCTAAGAGTCGGATATGACTGAGCAACTTCACTTTTACGTTTCACTTTCATGCATTGGAGAAGGAAGTGGTAACCCATTCCAGTGTTCTTGCCTGGAGAATCCCAGGGACCGGGGGAGCCTGTTGGGCTGCCGTCTATGGGGTCGCACAGAGTCGGACACGACTGAAGCGACTTAGCAGCAGCATCAGTATATTACATTAGTTTCTGGTGTACGGATTAACATAAAATATCAAATCACTATGGTGTAACCAGAAATTAACATAATATTGAAAGTTGACTATACTCCAATAGATAAATAAAGTGAATCAAGTCAGAGAAAGAAAGTAAGGAGAGAAATGAAAGAAAGGAAAGGAGGAAGGGAAAGAAAGTAGGTAGGCAGACAAATAACAAGGGCTGGTCTAGCAGCATTCAGTTCAGTTCAGTTCAGTCCCTCAGTCCTGTCCGACTCTTTGCGACCCCATGAATCGCCGCAGCATGCCAGGCCTCCCTGTCCATCACCAACTCCCGGAGTTCACTCAGACTCACGTCCATCGAGTCAGTGATGCCATTCAGCCATCTCATCCTCTGTCGTCCCCTTCTCCTCCTGCCCCCAATCCCTCCCAGCATCAGAGTCTTTTCCAATGAGTCAACTCTTCGCATGAGGTGGCCAAAGTACTGGAGTTGCAGCTTCAGCATCATTCCTTCCAAAGAAATCCCAGGGCTGATTTCTTTCAGAACGGACTGGTTGGACCTCCTTACAGTCCAAGGGACTCTCAAGAGTCTTCTCCAACACCACAGTTGTCTTCAGTAGGCTCAACAAGCATAAAACAACTGTACACTGTTGAGATTACGAGCTAAATCACTCATTCCGAGTTTACACCTTATAGTACACATGACTAAGACATAGTACATAGGCAAAGTGCTCATCTCCTTAAATTTCTGCTTCCCTTGCAAAATGGGGAAAACATTTTCTACCTCACAGGTTTTACTAACATTAATGTGCCCATGGTAAGAGCACAGTAAATGGTTTCCTTTATTACCTTCATCAAAAACTTATTGATAAATTGTTATAAAGAGAGGTACATAAACACATAAAAACTCATACATACAATCATAAAATCAAACATAAATAGTGCAAATACATAAGAAAAAGTAGGAATAGAAGGGTTCTTATTGGAAAAAAAAAAACATTTAATGAGTTTGGTAGTCCATAAATTCAAATTTTTAAACTAGATTAAGATCTTAATCAAACATAGAAAAAGTCTTTTATGAAAAGATTGATCACAATGTATTTTAAATAGAATACCCTGGAGTACATGGAAAATATTACATGTTTTGCAAATGTATTTGAATTAAAAATTTTCACAGATGTTCATGTAGCAAGCTATTAACCCCATGTGTTACTAGCTGTAAAAAAAAAAAAAAATGTTATAGGTAAGGCTAAGAATATCTCTAAAAACTTTGCATCATAACACAATTCTCTTATTTCTAAAATCTTTAATATCTTTGAAACTTTATGTCCAAGGAAATAGTAAATGTAAAATACAGATTTCTTGAATTCTTTCCACTTGTGTATTTGAGAAGCTAGAACGCTATTGAATGTCTTTTGTATGTGTTTGGGGAAAATAATTTGAATAGTAAGTTGATAATAAAATATTTATGTGAAATACTTTATTGAAAAGCAGTACTTACCTGAAGCTCATGTTATTTTAGAAAAGTAATATACAGAATATTTCTTAAATATCTGAAATATATATTGCTGAAAATTCTGGGTTTTTATTAACTGAACTTGAAAACATCCCTAGCTAACAAAAGAATTATAGTAAAAATTTTCATTTAACTACAGAAATATTGAGTAGTCCATTTGGTTTTCTTACATGTCATGTATGCCTATACTTTCTGGTAATTATTAAGATCTATATGGTCATACTGTTAATGGCCAAAGTTTGGACTTTATCCCAGGAGCACTCCCTTTCCTTTGTCTCTAGTTATGTACTGGTCCTACTCTGTAACTATTGGCCATAGATCAAACTGTAACCAAAATTTTCACAACTAGAGTGAAACCATGTTTCTAAAGAGTTTTGCTGGATCTTAAAGAAACAAGAGTATAATATTTTTCTTTTATTTATGAGTGGATAAGCATTTTCAAGCAAGCAATTTTTAAAGGTTTCAAGTCAAAAATACTTTCCAACACCATTAATATGTTGATTGTAAAATATATGGAAATTCACCATTTTGATAGGAAAAATAATGAATGACTCCCCATCCTATCGATAATAATCAAGAGGAAAATAAAATGCAAACCTAATTTGAGGACTATAAATGATTCCAGGAAGGCAGAGTGATTCAGTAGGTTTTGTATATATTCTAAGGGATATAGCAGTGTTATCTATCCACAATTCTCCTTAACTATCCACTCTATATAACTGCTTTGTCACAACAATCATACCGAATCACTGTCAGTTGACATAAAGCTATTTAAGAATAGAGATCAATATAAGATCAGAATCCCTGAATTCAATGAATGATAGCTAAATTCATGAAATTGGTTCAAGACTCCAGATAGGAGTCTGCCCCTAATTTGTACCATGATCCTAAACTTTTTAAACATCCTTGAACTGAATTACTTCATTTGTTACTTGAAAATAACAATGACATTGATTATTCCCCAAGACTGTAAATTTAGGAATAGAGTATTTTGGTCATAAATATATTATTGATACATTTCTTTTGTAAGGTTATTAACTTTGAAAGCATAATAATAACCTATGTTTCAGTTATATAATTGTTTTTATATAAGATATATATGGCTTTATAATAGTGTCAAGTTCCACATGTTCTATAAGTTAAAATTCTACTAAAAAGTTCCCTCTTCACCTAAGTAGTGTATTTTTAAAATAAAGGAAGCAATGTCAACATTATCAAAAAATATTTTAAAATTTTAATAATAATTTTGAATGTTTTGATCAAAGTAAAAATAAAAGGTAATCGGTAATGCACTAGACCCTCATTGTCACTGAATTAGACATAGCAAAGCTGTTTAACACAAGAAATATTATACAACAGTCTCAGAATATGTGGAATATTAACTAGATTGATTTTCTTGAGCATTTTATCCCTTGAAATTATGTCAAGATTAAAAGAAAATTACTTGACATTTTAAAAGTGTCAATATGCTTTAATATAAAGAACAAATGCAGAGGAATAGTTAGTCTTTACAAGCATCAGCTTGTCATTTTCTTAGTATATCGAGCAATGCACATTCTGTAGAATAAATAACTTGGCAAGTACATAGAGGTTAAACATGTGCATAACCACACAATCAAAGAAATCTGACCACCCCTGTCAATAAACTCAACATAAAGTGGCAATAAGATTATATATAATAATCTCCAAAAGAAAATGAAATGCCAAAAGCAATAGGTCAAGAGAAAAGCAGAGTCCGGATGGGGCAGTGCATCTGAATGTCAATAAATTCTCACAAAATACATCTAAAATCTACAAATGGCTCAAAGAAGACATTTGAAATCACGGACATGGAACAGAAATAATTTCCCTAGCAATTCAAATATCAAGGAATATTCTCAAGGTTTAATTTATCTGCTTTTCCTTTGCCTAAATGTCTTTCCTTGGAGAAGGCAATGTCACCCCACTCCAGCACTCTTGCCTGGAAAATCCCATGGACGGAGGAGCCTGATGGGCCGGAGTCCATGGGGTCGCTGAGTCGGACAGGACTGAGCGACTTCACTTTCTCTTTTCACTTTCATGCATTGGAGAAGGAAATGGAAAATCCCATGGACGGAGGAGCCTGATGGGCCGCAGTCCATGGGGTCGCTAAGAGTCGGACAGGACTGAGCGACTTCACTTTCTCTTTTCACTTTCATGCATTGGAGAAGGAAATGGCAACCCACTCCAGTGTTCTTGCCTGGAGAATCCCAGGGACGGGGGAGCCTGGTGGGCTTCCGTCTATGGGGTCGCACAGAGTCGGACACGACTGAAGCGACTTAGCAGCAGCAGCAGCAAATATCTTTCCTATCCCTGTTTCCTTGCAGAAGAATCAATGATTGATAGTCAGTATGTATGTCAACAGAAGCCATGAATGTTAATTTTAGATTTCAATAACGACTAAATCACAGTCAAATAGGCACTCTGATAAGGAAATAAGGCCTAAACCAGCATAGACTATTTGAAAGAGCTAAGTGTGGAAAAGAGAAGTGGTGTTATCCTATTGCATATTGCGACTATACACAGACATTTAAAATAAGCAATCACAGGGAATCTGATATAGTATTAGAGTTAGTAGGGAAGAACCAGTAAGAAATGGTAGTATGGTAGGAATTGTAACTGGCACTTCTAGATGGGGTAGAGAAAGCAGACCATGTTTTGTTCAATCAGTTTATCAAATCTGTTTTGTGTCATAATATGTTGGTTTTGGGGATAAACAGAAAGCCAATCATTAGCATGGCATGATATTTAAGGTTCTCCCAGTATGCTGTGACATTTTTAATATTTAAATAATTAAAGAAGTAAACTAGGAACAGTCAGTATTCTTGATTACTGTCTTATCAATGAGGACAAACTGATTTAGCATCAAACACTGCAAAGAAGAAAAGTGGCAAGTTAGGCCACTAAAAAATAAGTCCAAAGAGATATGATTGTTTATTTAAGGGAAAAGTCAAGCAATTTGAAAAAGGAAACTGGAGTTGTAAGAAGTACATAAGAGAAAAACATTATGAAATTATAATCAAATCTGGGTTATATAATTACCCTTTCTGTAGACACCAAGACATGAGACATGATCTTCTCCCTAGCTAGACTTTGCCACCCCTCACTCAAAGAAGGAAAAAATGAAACCACTCTTGTGGACTGTGCACAGGGTATATAAACAAGGAGGACTCAGTCACTGTTTCAGTTTCTTAACCTTCATGAGTACAGCATAATTTATAAATGTTTATGTATGCAAGTCAGTTTTGCCCAATGACAAGCATCTTGGGAAGATGAGCATCTGCAGTTAGCAGCTGTTATTTTTTAAATAATTTATTGAGGTGAAATTCACATAGCATAAAGTAAACCATTTTAAAGTGAATAATTTAGTAGTAGTTAATATGTTCACAATGCTGTGTAACCAACATTTGTATCTAGTTCCAAATATTTCAATAACTCTAGACTAAGCCCCTTACCTACTAAGCAGTTTCTCCCTTTCCCTGCCTGCTGGGCCCTGGAAACCACCAATCTGCATTCTGTTCCTATTAATTTCATCTATTTCAGGTATTTTATATATGGCCTTTTTCGTTTGGCTTCTTTCACTTACCATAATGTTTTGTGGGTTATTCCATGTAGTTTCATGTATCAGTACCTTATTTCATTTTATAACTGAATAATATTGCCAAATCAGGAGATGTGAGGTTTTACCCATGTACTTTCTTCTAAAAATCTTAAGATTTTAGCACTTATATTTATGTTATTGATCCATTTCGTGTTAATATCTGTATGTAGTGTGAGATGTGACTCCAGCTTTTTTTTTTGCAAGTGGAAATCTATTGATCAAAGCATCATTTGATTAAAAAAAAAGATTATTCTTTGCTCTATTGAGAGGTCTTAGTTTTTGAAAATTAATTGACCATAGAGATATGGGCTTCCCTGGTGGCTCAGATGGTAAAGAATCCACCTGTAATGCAGGAGTCCTGGGTTCGATCCCTGGGTTGGGAAGATGCCCTGGAGGAGAACATGGCAACCAACTCCAGTATTCTTGCCTGGAGAATCCACTTGGACAGAGGTGCCTGATGGACCATAGTCCATGGGGTTGCAAAAAGTTGGACACAACTTAGCAACTAAGCACAGCACAGCACAGAGGTATGTGTTTATTTCTGGACTCTTAATTCTACTTGATTCTTCTATGTTTATCCTTATGCTAAGACCACATTTCTTTGATTAGTAAGTTTTGTAGTAACTTTTGAAAATTTAACATCTTCAACTTCATTCTTCTTTTGCAAGATTTTTTTTTAATCACTCAAGTCCTTTGCACTTGCATATGGATTTGAGGTTTGGATTTTCCATTTTGTGAAAAAAATAACTATTGGTATTATGATAGGAATTACATTGAATCTGTACATCACTTTGGGTACTACTGACATCTTAACAACATTGTCTTTTACAATCTATAAACACAGGATATATTTTCATTTATTTAGGCCTTTAATTTCTTTTGCCAGTAGTTTATAAATTTCAGTATATAACTCTTTCACTTAGAAGAGTAAATTTACTCCAAAGTATTTTATTCTTTTGGATGCTATTATAAATGAAATTATTTTCTTAATTCCTTTTCCGATAATATATAATACAAATGGAATTTTTGTTTTGATCTTATCAGATCAGATCAGATCAGTACTCAGTCATGTCCGACTCTTTGCAACCCCATGAATCGCAGCACGCCAGGCCTCCCTGTCCATCATCAACTCCCGGAGTTTATTCAGACTGATGTCCATCGAGTCAGTGATGCCATCCAGCCATCTCATCCTCTGTCGTCCCCTTCTCCTCTTGCCCCCAATCCCTCCCAGCATCAGACTCTTTTCCAATGAGTCAACTCTTCCCATGAGGTGGCCAAAGAACTGGAGTTTCAGCTTCAGTATCATTCCTTCCAAAGATATTCCAGGGCTGATCTCCTTCAGAATGGACTGGTTGGAACTCCTTGCAGTCCAAGGGACTCTCAAGAGTCTTCTCCAACACCACAGTTCAGAAGCATCAATTCTTCGGCGCTCAGCCTACTTCACAGTCCAACTCTCACATCCATACATGACCACAGGAAAAACCATAGCCTTGACTAGACGAACCTTTGTTGGCAAAGTAATGTCTCTGCTTTTGAACATGCTATCTAGGTTGGTCATAACTTTTCTTCCAAGGAGTAAGTGTCTTTTAATTTCATGGCTGCAGTCACCATCTGCAGTGATTTTGGAGCCCCCAAAAATAAAGTCTGACACTGTTTCCACTGTTTCCCCATCTATTTCCCATGAAGTGATGGGACTGGATGCCATGATCTTCGTTTTCTGAATGTTGAGCTTTAAGCCAACTTTTTCACTCTCCACTTTCACTTTCATCAAGAGGCTTTTGAGTTCCTCTTCACTTTCTGTCATAAGGGTGGTGTCATCTGCATATCTGAGGTTATTGATATTTCTCCCCGCAATCTTGATTCCAGCTTGTGTTTCTTCCAGTCCAGCATTTCTCATGATGTACTCTGCATAGAAGTTAAATAAGCAGGGTGACAATATACAGCCTTGATGTACTCCTTTTCCTATTTGGAACCAGTCTGTTGTTCCATGTCCAGTTCTAACTGTTGCTTCCTGACCTGCATGCAAATTTCTCAAGAGGCAGATCAGGTGGTCTGGTATTCCCATCTCTTTCAGAATTTTCCATAGTTTACTGTGATCCACACAAAGGCTTTGGCATAGTCAATAAAGCAGAAATAGATGTTTTTTCTGAAACTCTCTTGCTTTTTCGATGATCCAGCAGTTGTTGGCAATTTAATCTCTGGTTCCTCTGCCTTTTCTAAAACCAGCTTGAACATCTGGAAGTTCACGGTTCACATATTTTTGAAGCCTGGCTTGGAGAATTTTGAGCATTACTTTACTAGCGTGTGAGATGAGTGCAATTGTGCAGTAGTTTGAGCACTCTTTGGCATTGCCTTTCTTGGGGATTGGAATGAAAACTGACCTTTTCCAGTCCCGTGGCCACTGCCAAGTTTTCCAAATTTGCTGTCATATTGAGTGCAGCACTTTCACAGCATCATTTTTCAGGATTTGGAATAGCTCAACTGGAATTCTATCACCTCCACTAGCTTTGTTCATAGTGATGCTTTCTAAGGCCCAGTTGACTTCACATCCCAGGATGTCTGGCTCTAGGTCAAGTGATCACACCATCGTGATTATCTGGGTCGTGAAGATCTTTTTTTTACTGTTCTTCTGTGTATTCTTGCCACCTCTTCTTAATATCTTCTGCTTCTGTTAGGTCCCTACCATTTCTGTCCTTTATCAAGCCCATCTTTGCATGAAATGTTCCTTTGGTGTCTCTGATTTTCTTGAAGAGATCTCTAGTCTTTGATCTTATAACTTGGACCTTTACTGAATTAGTTCCAGAGTTTGTGTGAATATGTGTATATGTGTATGTATATATTTATTCTTTGTGGTTATCCATATATAGAATCATGTCATCTTCAACCAGAGAGAATTTTACTGCTTCCTTTCTAATTTGGATGTCTGTTATTTCTTTTTCTTGCCTAATTGCTCCAGCTAGACCTTCTAGTAAAATTTTGAAAATCAACGTCCTTGTTTTGTTTCTGATATTAGGAATAAATTTTTGAGTCTGACACCATTGAATATGATGTTAGCTATGGATTTTTGATAAATGCCTTTTTTCATGTGAGGAAATTCCCTTCTGTGCCTTATTTTCTGAGATTTTTTTGAAATGAAAGGATGTTGGATTTGTTGAATTATTTTTTCAAATGTTATCTTTGTGAAGACATATGATTTTGGGGAAAAACATAAAAAAAAAATCTCTGAAAAATGGTCCAGAGACCATAATACATGTAAACTCTAAAAAAAAAAAACAGAGAGAGACAAAAAGGAATATCACTGGTAATCATAGAAAAATCAACCCAAGCCCTGAAAAGATACTAAAATAAATAATCTAATAACAAATCATCTAATAAATCTAATAAATCATCTAATAATCAATTTACAATCATCTAGCTGTATATAATCCTAGATAGCAATGTATATGAATTTAGAAAGTAGAAATAAGGCCCCTCAAAATGTATTCATTTCTATGATGAAAGACTACATAAAAGGAGAGGATAAGATGAGATAATAATTTATAATCTTATATTTAATTATAATTTTCTTATAATTTATGCCATTGTGATCTATTAACGAGAACCAAGTGATATTAGACTGATTTCTAGTGTTGAAGATTGATATGAAATTTTAAGTGTCTTTGGTATACAAGTGATATATTGCTTGTCATCCATTTATTAGCTAAAGGATATTTAGGTCATTTTCAGTTTGGGGTAGTTATAAATAAAGCTGGAATAAACATTTGCATACAAGTTTTTGTGTAAAATATTTATGATTTATTTGGGGCAACTATGTGGTATGTTGATATTTCATTGCTTCTATAGCAAAGTATCATGAATTTAGGGGTTTTAGAAAACACCTATTTTTTTTTACCTAGTGGATTCCCACACTTCCACGCAGTCCATTACAGCCTTGTCTAACACAATGAAACTAAGTCACGCCATGTGAAGCCACCCAAGATGGGCAGGTCATGTGGAGAGGTCTGAGAGAATGTGGTCCACTGGAGAAGGGAATGGCAAACCACTTCAGTATTCTTGCCTTGAGAACCCCATGAACAGTACGAAAAGGCAAAATGATAGGATACTGAAAGAGGAACTCCCCAGGTCAGTAGGTGCCCAATATGCTACTGGACATCAGTGGAGAAATGACTCCAGAAAGAATGAAGGGATGGAGCCAAAACAAAGACAATACCCAGTTGTGAATGTGACTGGTGATAGAAGCAAGGTCCGATGCTGTAAAGAGCAATATTACATAGGAACTTGGAATGTTAGGTCCATGAATCAAGGCAAATTGGAAGTGGTCAAACAGGGGATGGCAAGAGTGAACGTTGACATTCTATGAATCAGCAAACTAAAATGGACTGGAATGGGTGAATTTAACTCAGATGACCATTACCTCTACTACTGGGGCAGGAATCCCTCAGAAGAAATGGAGTGGCCATCATGGTCAACAAAAGAGCCCAAAATGCAGTACTTGGATGCAATCTCAAAAATGACAGAATGATCTCTGTTCGTTTCCAAAGCAAACCATTCAATATCACAGTAATCCAAGTCTATGCCTCAACCAGTAATGCTGAAGAAGCTGAACTTGTACAGTTCTATGAAGACCTACAAGACCTTTTAGAACTAACACCAAAAAAGATGTCCTTTTCATTATAGGGGACTGGAATGCAAAAGTAGGAAGTCAAGAAACACCTGGGGTAACAGGCAAATTTGGCCTTGAAATATGGAGTGAAGCAGGGCAAAGACTAATAGAGTTTTGCCAAGAAGATGCACTGGTCATAGCAAACACCCTCTTCCAACAACACAAGAGAAGATTCTACACATGGACATCACCAGATGGTCAACACCGAAATCAGATTGATCATACTCTTTGCAGCCAAAGATGGAGAAGCTCTATAAAGTCAGCAAAAACAAGACCAGGAGCTGACTGTGGCTCAGATCATGAACTCCTTATTACCAAATTCAGACTTAAATTGAAGAAAGTAGGGAATACCACTAGACCATTCAGGTATGACCTTAATCAAATCCCTTATGATTATACAGTGGAAGTGAGAAATAGATTTAAGGGCCTAGATCTAATAGATAGAGTGCCTGATGAACTGTGGAAGGAGGTTCATGACATTGTACAGGAGACAGGGATCAAGACCATCCTCATGGAAAAGAAATGCAAAGAAGCAAAATGGCTGTCTGGGGAGGACTTACAAATAGCTGTGAAAAGAAGAGAAGTGAAAAGCAAAGGAGAAAAGGAAAGATATAAACATTTGAATGCAGAGTTCCAAAGAATAGCAAGAAGAGAAAAGAAAGCCTTGCTCACCGATCAATGCAAAGAAATAGAGGGAAACAACACAATGGGAAAGACTAGAGATCTCTTCAAGAAAATTAGAGATACCAAAGGAACATTTCATGCAAAGATAGGCTCGATAAAGGACAGAAATGGTAGGGACCTAACGGAAGCAGAAGATATTAAGAAGAGTTGGCAAGAATACACAGAAGAACTGTACAAAAAAATCTTCACAACCCAGATAATCATGATGGTGTGATCACTGACCTAGAGCCAGACATCCTGGAATGTGAAGTCAAGTGGGCCTTAGAAAGCATCACTACGAACAAAGCTAGTGGAGGTGATGGAATTCCAGTTGAGCTATTTCAAATCCTGAAAGATGATGCTGTGGAAGTGCTGCACTCAATATGCCAGCAAATTTGGAAAACTCAGCAGTGGCCACAGGACTGGAAAAGGTCAGTTTTCATTCCAATCCCCAAGAAAGGCAATGCCAAAGAATGCTCAAACTACTGCACAATTGCACTCATCTCACACGCTAGTAAAGTAATGCTCAAAATTCTCCAAGCCAGGCTTCAGTAATACATGAACCATGAACTTCCAGATGTTCAAGCTGATTTTAGAAAAGGCAGAGGAACCAGAGATCAAATTGCCAACATCTACTGGATCGTTGAAAAAGCAAAACAGTTCCAGAAAAACATCTATTTCTGCTTTATTGACTATTCCAATGCCTTTGACTGTGTGGATCACAATAAACTGTGGAAAATTCTGATAGAGATGGGCATACCAGACACCTGACTTCCCTCTGAGAAACCTTTATGCAGGTCTGGAAGCAAAAGTTAGAACTGGGTATGGAACAACAGACTGGTTCCAAATAGGAAAAGGAGTACATCAAGAATGTATATTGTCACCCTGCTTATTTAACTTCTATACAGAGTACATCATGAGAAACGCTGGGCTGGAAGAAGCACAAGCTGGAATCAAGATTGCCGGGAGAAATATCAATCACCTCAGATATGCAGATGACACCACCCTTATGGCAGAGAGTGAAGAGGAACTAAAAAGCCTCTTCATGAAAGTGAAAGAGGAGAGAGAAAAAAATAGCTTAAAGCTGAACATTCAGAAAACGAAGATCATGGCATCTGGTCCCATCACTTCATGGGAAATAGATGGGGAAACAGTGTCAGACTTTATTTTTGGGGGCTCCAAAATCACTGCAGATGGTGATTGCAGCCATGAAATTAAAAGATGCTTACTCCTTGGAAGGAAATTTATGGCCAACCTAGATAGCATATTCAAAAGCAGAGACATTACATTGCCAACAAAAGTCCGTCTAGTCAACGCTATGGTTTTTCCAGTGGCCATGTATGGATGTGAGAGTTGGACTGTGAAGAAAGCTGAGCACCGAAGAATTGATGCTTTTGAACTGTGGTGTTGGACAAGACTCTTGACAGTCCCTTGGACTGCAAGGAGATCCAACCAGTCCATTCTAAAAGAGATCAGTCTTGGGTGTTCTTTGGATGGATTGATGCTAAAGCTGAAACTCCAATACTCTGGCCACCTCATGCGAAGAGTTGACTCATTGGAAAAGACTCTGATCCTGGGAGGGCTTGGGGGCAGGAGGAGAAGGGGACTACATAGGATGATGTCTGGATAGCATCACTGACTCAACGGATGTGAGTTTGAGTAAATTCCGGGAGTTGGTGTTGGACAGGGAGGCCTGGCGTGCTGCGATTCATGGGGTCACAAAGATTCGCACATGACTGAACGACTGAACTGAACTGAGTGGATTCCCTGGTGGCTCAGTGGGTAAAGAACCCACCTGTAAATGCAGGGTATGCATTTCAGTCCCTGGGTTGGGAAGATCACCTGGAGAAGGAAATGATAACCCACTATAGTACTCTTGCCTGGGAAATCCCTTGGACAGAGGAGGCTGGCAGGCTACAGTCCATGGGGTCACAAGAGTCGGACATAATTTATTGACTAACCAACAGCAACAAGCTTAGTTTCTAACAGATTTCATAGGTCACAATTTCAGGCACAGTGTCTCTCAACTGATTTTTCTGCTTAGGGTCGTCTCTCAAGGCTGAAATCAAGATCAAATCAGCATGCCTGCATTGCTTATAGACTCTCTGAAAGAATCTGTTTTCAAGTACTTCCAGGATGTTTGGGAGAATTCAGTTTGTTCTGTTTTTCATGTGGCCCCCTCCATTTTCAAACCAGCAAAGGTACCTTGGGTCTTTCTCCTACTTTGACTATCTCTAACTTCCTCTCCTGCACTCAGCCAGGAGAAGGCTCAGCTTTTAAGAATTCATGCAATAGAATTAGCTGCTTGGATAATCAGAAATAATCTCCCTAAAATTGTGATAAATAACCTTAATAACATCTTAAAGTCCCCGATGTCTTGTAAAACAAATAGTCCCCATCCTTTTTGGTACCAGGGACTAGTTTCATGAAAGACAGTTTTCCCACTGATCAGGAGTGGGGGAATGATTTCAGGATGATTCTCATAAGGAGCATGCAACCTCAATCCCTCATGTACACAGTTCAGAGTAGGGTTTACACTCCTATGAGAATACAGTGCCACTGCTGATCTGACAAGAGGCTGAGCTTAGGCAGTAACTGGGGTGATGGAGAGTGGCTGTAAGTACAGATGAATCTTAACTTGCTTGCCAGCCCCGCAACTCCTGCTATATGGCCTGGCTCCTAACAAGCCAGGGACCAGTACTGCTACTGGTCTGTGCCCCAGGGACTGAGGACCTCTGCTGTAACATAGCATTCAAGAGTGCCAAGTTGGAACTCCAACCACACTTGGGCCAGATGTGCTGGAGCTGACTCTGGGGGGGTGGGGGGGAAAGTTTTCAAAGAAAACAACAGTAAAAACAATAAAAACTTCAAACAGTTGTCTTCTGTCTTTCACAGCTTTTGCCAAGTAGTATGTTGTATTTTCTTTGTGCTTCTATGTCTGCTGTATCTATTTTTCAACTGTTGGTCTTCATGTTTTTTTTCTCTTCATATCTGTATTGTACTAAATAGTTTCAATTAAATCTCACTACTACTTTAATCAGTTCGAGTATGCTGTGTCTATGGATGTGTTTCTTTTGTTTTCTTCTGTTTGTTTGGTTTTGATTTTCACTGTTTGAAATTCTCTGAGCATGAAATTTAGGTTTAATATTGGTTCAATATTTATGGAAATCCTTAGCCATAACGTTTTCAAATCTGTCTTTTGTCCTCTCGTGTCTATACTGTCCCCACATCGCCGGATTTCTGTCTGCCTTGCAGACTCGCTTCCTTTGTGGTGTTTCCACCTGAGGAAACAGGTGTTTTATTTATTTATTTATTCCCATTAAACATATGTTCACATTTTATATTATTCTACATCTCATGATGTTCTGCTCTAGTGTGTGTTTTTTTTCTCTTCTCTTTTTGTTTCAAACTGTGTAATCATTATTGACCTAATTAAAATTGCATTAGTTCTTTTCTTAGCTGTGTTGCGTCCATCAGCATCATACTTCATCTCTCTCACTTAACTCTATTTAACTTTAGTATTTGATTCATTCTTGTGTTTTTCCACTTTGCTGAAATTCCCTAAGTGTTCACACATGTCATCCACCTTTTCTATTAACATAATAATTTGAGGGCTTTTTCCTTAATTTATAATTTCAACATCTAAGTAATTTCTTAGTCTTCTGTTGAATACTTTGTTTCTTATTTATTTTTTATGATCTTACTCCTTTGTATATCTCATAATTTTTAATTTCATGTCATACATAATGTGTAGAACAACAGAGACTCAGGGAAAGAGTATTGTGACTAGAAACAGACATGCCTATTTTTTTTTTTCTGCTAGGCCTTTAGTGGGGGAAATCAACCACTGTTTTCAGAAACTATGCACAATTGAGGTATTATTTTCAACATACATAATTCTGTTGCACCACCAGCTTCAAATCTTTATGGTATTATCTGTGTGTGCTCAGTCATTTCAGTCATGCCTGACTCTTTGTGACCCCATGGACTGTAGTCCACTAGGCTTCTCTGCCCATGGGATTTTCCAGGCAAAGATACTGGAGTGGGTTGCCATTTCCTCCTCCAGGTATTATCTGTACTAAGGTTTATCAGTGGGTTCTTCTCAATGTTCTAGTTCTACCCTCAGTTTTAGGTCTTCCCTATGTTCCTGCATATTAGAGAAGGTCTCTGCATTTTCTTTAGCATCCCCCAGTAGATACAATGTTTTTGCTTTCCTTCACTGACCTAAGCATAAGAGACATAACAGACAAGAAGCATTATCTCTTTTCCTGGTTCAGCCTCATTTCTAAGTAGGTACTACATCTTTGGTTCTTAGGGATGAGTTTCAGTTTATTCTTTCTTTCCACAGTGACGGGAGAATTTTAATTGTCTTGATTTCATCCGTTAGTGGCTTCCGCCTTTAGCTCTTTTGGGAAGAATGGACTGGGTGGTTCTTTGTGCTTTCCTTGTGGCTATGGCAGCTTCACTTCTTCAAGCTGAACTACTAAGTAGGATTTCTCTGCTGTTTATGCTTCCCCCAATATTGCTCATGCACATCCAGGGGGGTTGTGAAGTTGAGCATGCAAGTATAAGCTTTCCCAGTGTTCTGTGTTTACAAGCCAATCTTCACTCAGACTAGCAGTATGTTAAAATTGTGGTGAGGTTCTTCTTACCTGTGTGTAAGCTTTGTCTACACTGCCACAGGTGAACTGGTGCTCATGCCACATCTTCCCAAGTGCTTCAGGCTAGCTTTCTCTATGATCTTAGATTTTGTTGGATTCAAGAAAAATATAACTCTGTACACTGTCCAGTTTTCTTTCATTGTTAGGATGACAGCAGCATTTGTTTCAGGTTTCTAAATGGTTGGCAGAAGGCCAAAGTGAGTTATTTTGAAGATAAAATGAAAACTGTATGTCTGTATAGATAGACCCTAAAGACCAGGGATGATGTCTTTTTTACTTATATAACAGTAGCCTCTGGATGCTTTTGAACTGTGGTGTTGGAGAAGACTCTTGAGAGTCCCTTGGACTGCAAGGAGATCCAACCAGTCCATTCTGAAGGAGATCAGCCCTGGGATTTCTTTGGAAGGAATGATGCTAAAGCTGAAACTCCAGTACTTTGGCCACCTGCGAAGAATTGACTCATTGGAAAAGACTCTGATGCTGGGAGGGATTGGGGGCAGGAGGAGAAGGGGACGACAGAGGATGAGATGGCTGGAAGGCATCACTGACTCAATGGACGTGAGTCTGAGTGAACTCCAGGAGTTGGTGATGGACAGGGAGGCCTGGCGTGCTGCGATTTATGGGTTCGCAAAGAGTCGGACACAACTGAGCAACTGATCTGATCTGATCTGGATTAAGAGGAAGCATATAGTAAAAACTCAATAAGTGGTATTGCATTAGATTTATAATTTTATCAATAGCAGAATCAATATATTCTTAGCTCACTGGCTTACAACTAGGGTGACTTTACTCTCCCTCTACCCAGGGGACATTTGATACTGTATCTAGACATTTTTCACTGTTATTAGGTCCAGGGACCAATGTGTGTGTGTGTGTGTGTGTGTGTGTGTGTGTAAACGTAGACAATTATTGATATTTGTATTTCATATAAACATCAGTTTTGCTGAGGTTGACAAATTCTTAGTTAAGTTCAGTTCAGTTTCTCAGTCATGTCTAACTATTTGCAACCAATGACTACAGCATGCCAGGCCTCCCTGTCCATCACCAACTCCCAGAGCTTGCTCAAACTCATCTCCATCAAGTCAGTGATGCCATCCAACCACCTCATTCTCTGCCATCCCCTTCCCCTCCTGCCTTCAATCTTTCCCAGCATCAGGGTCTTTTCAAATGAGTCAGATCTTCACTTCAGGTAGCCAAAGTATTGGAGCTGCAACATCCATCCTTACAATGCATATTTAGGATTGATTTCCTTTAGGATTGACTGGTTGGATTTCCTTGCAGTCCAAGGGACTCTCAAGAGGCTTCTCCAACACCATAGTTCAAAAGCATCAATTCTTCAGCACTCAGCTTTCTTTATGGTCTAACTCTCACATCCATACATGCGTACTGGAAAAACCATAGCTTTGGCTAGATGCACTTTTGTCAGCAAAGTAATGTCTCTGCTTTTTAATATGGTTAAAAGGTTGGTCCTAGCTTATCTTCCAAGGAGCAAGAGTCTTTTATTTCATGTCTGCAGTCACCATCTTCAGTGATTTGGGAGCCCAAAATAATAAAGTCTCTCATTGTTTCCACTGTTTCTCCATCTATTTGCCATGAAGTGATGCAACTGGATGCCATGATCTTAGTTTGCTGAATGTTGAGTTTAAGCCAGCTTTTTCACTCTCCTCTTTCACTTTCCTCAAGAGGCTCTTTAATTCCTCTTCATTTTCTGCCATAAGGGTGGTGTCATCTGCATATCTGAGGTTATTGATATTTCTCCCAGCAATCAGATTCCAGCTTGTGCTTCATCCAGTCTGTGATTTCACATGATGTACTTTGCATATAAGTTAAATAACCAGGGTGACAATATACAGCCTTGATGTACTCCTTTCCCTATTTGGAACCAGTCTGTTGTTCCATGTCCAGTTGTTACTGTTATTTCTTGACCTGCATACAGATTTCTCAGGAGACAGGTAACGTGGTATGGTATTCCCATCTTTAAGATTTTCCACAGTTTGTTCTGATCCACACAGTCCAAGACTTTGGTGTAGTCAACAAAGAAGAATTAGATGCTTTTCTGGAACTCTCTTTCTTTTTCTATAATCCAACAGGTGTTGGTAATTTGATCTCTGGTTCCTCTGCCTTTTCTAAATCCAGCTTGAACATCTGGAAGTTCATGGTTCATGTACTGTTGAAACCTGGCTTGGAGAATTTTGAGCATTACTTTACTAGCATGTGAGATGAGTGCAATCGTGTGGTAGTTTGAACATTCTTTGGCATTGGAATTAAAACTGACCTTTTCCAGTCCTGTGGTCACTGCTGTGTTTTCCAAATTTTCTGGCATATTGAATGCAGTACTTTCTCCCATAGTCAACAAAAGAGTTAGAAATGCACTACTTGGGTGCAATCTCAAAAACGACAGAATGATCTCTGTTTCCAATGTATACCATTCAGTATCACAGTAATCCAAGTCTGTGCCACAAGCAGTAATGCTGTACAAGCCAAAGTTTAATTCTTAGTTATACAAATATAGAAATTATAGAAAGCATTTTACATAGACTAAGATAATAAAGAGTCATGAATAGACAAATGTATCAGAATATCTAATACGATGTGTCAAACCACTGACTTCCCTTCATAGGACAAATTTGGCTGCATGTAATGGAAACTCGACTGTGTGGATCACAATAAAGTGTGGGTAATTCTGAAAGAGATGGGAATACCAGACCATGTGACCTGCCTCTTGAGAAATCTGTATGCAGGTCAGGAAGCAACAGTTAGAACTGGACATGGAACAACAGACTGGTTCCAAATAGGAAAAGGAGTACGTCAAGGCTGTATATTGTCACCCTGCTTATTTAAATTCTATGCAGAGTACATCATGAGAAACGCTGGGCTGGAAGAAGCACAAGCTGGAATCAAGATTGCCAGGAGCAATATCAATAACCTCAGATATACAGATGACATCACCCTTATGGCAGAGAGTGAAGAGGAACTAAAAAGCCTCTTCATGAAAGTGAAAGAGGAGAGTGAAAAAGTTGGCTTAAAGCTCAACATTCAGAAAACGAAGATCATGGCATCCGGTCCCATCACTTCATGGGAAATAGATGGGGAAATGGTGGAAACAGTGTCAGACTTTATTTTGGGGGGCTCCAAAATCACTGCAGATCGTGACTGCAGCCATGAAACTAAAAGACACTTACTCCTTGGAAGGAAAGTTATGACTAACCTAGATAGCATATTCAAAAGCAGAGACATTACTTTGCCAACAAACGTCCGTCTAGTAAAGGCTATCGTTTTTCCTGTGGTCATGTATGGATGTGAGAGTTGGACCATGAAGAAGGCTGAGCACCGAAGAATTGATGCTTTAACTGTGGTGTTGGAGAAGACTCTTGAGAGTTCCTTGGACTGCAAGGAGATCCAAGCAGTCCATTCTGAAGGAGATCAGTCCTGGGGGTTCTTTGGGAGTAATGATGCTAAAGCTGAAACTCCAGAAATCCCTTGCATTCCTATACACTAATAATGAGAAAACAGAAAGAGAAATTAAGGAAACAATTCTATGCACCATTGCAACGGAAAGAATAAAATACTTAGGAATATATCTACCTAAAGAAACTAAAGACCTATATATAGAAAACTATAAAACACTGGTGAAAGAAATCAAAGAGGACACTAATAGATGGAGAAATATAACATGTTCATGGATTGGAAGAATTAATATAGTGAAAATGAGTATACGACCCAAAGCAATCTATAGATTCAATGCAATCCCTATCAAGCTACCAACAGTATTCTTCACAGAGCTAGAACAAATAATTTCACAATTTGTATGGAAATACAAAAAAACCTCGAATAGCCAAAGCTATCTTGAGAAAGAAGAATGGAACTGGAGGAATCAACCTACCTGACTTCAGGCTCTACTACAAAGCCACAGTTATCAAGATGGTTTGGTACTGGCACAAGGACAGAAATATAGATCAATGGAACAAAATAGAAAGCCCAGAGATAAATCCACGCACATATGGACACCTTATATTTGACAAAGGAGGCAAGAATATACAATGGATTAAAGACAATCTCTTTAACAAGTGGTGCTGGGAAATCTGGTCAACCATTTGTAAAAGAATGAAACTAGAACACTTTCTAACACCATACACAAAAATAAACTCAAAATGGATTAAAGATCTAAACTTAAGACCAGAAACTATAAAACTCCTAGAGAAGAACATAGGCAAAACACTCTCTGACATACATCACAGCAGGATCCTCTATGACCCACCTCCCAGAATATTGGAAATAAAAGCAAAAATAAACAAATGGGACCTAATTAACCTTAAAAGCTTCTGCACATCAAAGGAAACTATTAGCAAGGTGAAAAGACAGCCTTCAGAATGGGAGAAGATAATAGCAAATGAAGCAACTGACAAACAACTAATCTCGAGAATATACAAGCAACTCCTACAGCTCAACTCCAGAAAAATAAATGATCCAATCAAAAAATGGGCCAAAGAACTAAATAGACATATCTCCAAAGAAGACATACAGATGGCTAACAAACACATGAAAAGATGCTCAACATCACTATTATCAGAGAAATGCAAATCAAAACCACTATGAGGTACCATTTCACACAAGTCAGAATGGCTGCGATCCAAAAGTCTACAAGTAATAAATGCTGGAGAGGATGTGGAGAAAAGGGAACCCTCTTCCACTGTTGGTGGGAATGCAAACTAGTACAGCCACTATGGAGAACAGTGTGGAGATTCCTTAAAAAACTGGAAATAGAACTGCCTTATGATCCAGCAATCCCACTGCTGGGCATACACACTGAGGAAACCAGAAGGGAAGGAGACACATGTACCCCAATGTTCATCGCAGCACTGTTTATAATAGCCAGGACATGGAAGCAACCTAGATGTCCATCAGCAGATGAATGGATAAGAAAGCTTTGGTACATATACACAATGGAGTATTACTCAGCCATTAAAAAGAATACATTTGAATCAGTTCTAATGAGGTGGATGAAACTGGAGCCTATTATACAGAGTGAAGTAAGCCAGAAAGAAAAACACCAATACAGTATACTAACGCATATATATGGAATTTAGAAAGATGGTAACAATAACCCTGTGTACGAGACAGCAAAACAAACATTGATGTATAGAACAGTCTTATGGACTCTGTGGGAGAGGGAGAGGGTGGGAAGATTTGGGAGAATGGCATTGAAACATGTAAAATATCATGTATGAAACGAGTTGCCAGTCCAGGTTCAATGCATGATACTGGATGCCTGGGGCTAGTGCACTGGGACGACCCAGAGGGATGGTATGGGAAGGGAGGAGGGAGGAGGGTTCAGGGTGGGGAACACATGTATACCTGTGGTGGATTCATTTTGATATTTGGCAAAACTAATACAATTATGTAAAGTTTACAAATAAAATAAAATTAAAAAAAATGATAAGGTTCGGTAACACACAAAAAATAAATAAATAAAGCTGAAACTCCAGTACTTTGGCCACCTCATGCGAAGAGTTGACTCATTGGAAAAATCTCTGATGCTGGGAGGGATTGGGGGCAGGAGGAGAAGGGGACGACAGAGGATGAGATGGCTTGATGGCATCACTGACTCGATGATCATGAATCTGAGTGAACTCCAGGAGTTGGTGATGGACAGAGAGGCCTGGTGTGCTGCGATTCATGGGGTTGCAAAGAGTCGGACACGATTGAGTGACTGAAATGAACTGAACTGAATGGAAACTCCAATTCAAAAGGATATAAGCAATAAAGAAAATTATTATACCAACTTAGCAGGAAATATAACAGTAAGGAGACTTTAGATAGGGTAGCTTTAGACTTGTAGTTGTTTTCCTTTATTTTACTGGTTCCATTTTTCTTTCTTTTTTCACAAGTTGTCTTTGAATTATTCACATGAGACAATAAAACATATCATTCTGAAGGACTATATACACTCCAATGCCATTCTTATAAGCATCTTTGGTTAGAGACAGAAACACTTCCAGACATAAAGAAAAAGATGCTATTTTTATACCATATGTACCATAAAACAAACATTATAATATTAAAATCAGAATTGAATTCACTTAACCTACAAATCAGATTTCTATTTTAAAAGTTAATGAGAAACCATATAGAAGAATTATATAGGTGCATTGGGGGAAAACCAATTAGTTTAATGTCCTGAATGGGTTGTTGGCTTTGAATTAAGGAAATAAGTTAAATGCCAAAAGGAAATGCTAAAACTCACTTTTCTAAGTTTAATCTTATGATTTTAAACCAAACTAGTAAGTTAACTTCATAGGCAATTCTCCTATGCAAGAAAGTAAAATTCAGAGGTCATTTTTGGCTTATATCTCTAAACCAATGCACTACTTTTTGCTTTCAAATGATTTAAAATAGAGAGAAAAAATTATAGTCATTCATCTTCCTAATG
Source organism: Bubalus kerabau (assembly GCF_029407905.1). Taxonomy (NCBI): domain Eukaryota; kingdom Metazoa; phylum Chordata; class Mammalia; order Artiodactyla; family Bovidae; genus Bubalus; species Bubalus kerabau. The sequence goes on from NC_073624.1 coordinate 255,618,851, forward strand.
TTATCTGCCTTCCAGAATATACTCTGCATCTCTAAGTTGAATTTTTCAATAGGCAAATAATTCAATAGAGAAAAAGAAAGAGAAATATTCCATTAGAAAGGGAATAGTTGAAATATTCCCTTAGGAAGGGGACATTTTTGTGGCAAGATAATTTGGGAGATATTCATTAATGATTGCTTTCTGTATTTTTATTATTTATTTTATTGTAGACACTGTTCTGATTGCCTTATGAAAGATTTGTGATGGATTTTCTAAACTTTTGTTTCTAAACAGAATTTACTGAAACAAATTGAGGAATACAGATTTTTGAGATAATAGAGCATTCAGTGAAAATAGGAAAATAATGATTTATAGAAAGTATAATTATTTAAAAATATAAAAACTATATATATTATAAAAATATATAATGTTTTAAAATTGCCCTTATTTATAATCATACTTTAGGCATTAGAAGACAGAGAAAAGTGGAGAGTTTGGGTCATCCCCCAAAAAAGCATCCATTGAATGCTGTTTATAGATTTTTTTTTTAATGGAAAATATCACCGTGAGGAATATTGCTGCAGTATCATGAAACTTTATGCAAGATGACCACTGAATGTTCTACTCCTACTGGTTGACCTGAGGAATTATTGCACATACACATATGTGTGTGTGTGTGTGTGTGTTTAAATATGAATTTATCTTTTATATCAGCTGTTTATGTACTTGCTCGCCTATTGACTGAGGATCCCCCAGCTTGCTTTAATATCATCTTAATTTTTTGGTTGTACACATAAGAGCCTGACAGGCATCCCGAAAGGGCCACTAATTTTTTTTTTTTAATTGCAGGGAATAAGTGACTTGCAGAAAACACAAATGTAGAGGCTATATTAGTGCCACAGGGCAAGCAGGAGGATACTACATGCAATTGCTCATGACAAAACTTAAACCTACAAGACCGTTTAGAACTAACACCCAAAAAAAGATGTCCTTTTCATCATAGGGGAGTGGAATACAAGAGTAGGAAGTAAAGAAACATCTGGGGTAACAGGCAAATTTGGCCTTGGAATATGGAATGAAGCAGGGAAAAGGCTAATAGAGTTTTGCCAAGAGAACACACTGGTCATAGAAAACACCCTCTTCCAACAACACAAGAAAAGACTCTACACATGGACATCACCAGATGGTCAACACCAAAATCAGATTGATTCTATTTTTGTAGCCAAAGATGGAGAACTTCTCTATACATTCAGCAAAAACAAGACCAGGAGCTGACTGTAGGTCAGATCATGAACACCTTATTGCCAAATTCAGACTTAAAATGAAGAAAGTGGGGAAACCACTAGACCATTCAGGTATGACCTAAATCAAATTCCTTATGATTATACATTGGAAGTGAGAAATAGATTTAAGGAACTAGATCAGATAGATAGAGTGCCTGGTGAACTATGGACGAAGGTTCATGACATTGTACAGGAGACAGGGATCAAGACCATGCCAAGAAAAAGAAATGCAAAAAAGCAAAATGGCTGTCTGGGGAGGACTTACAAATAGCTGTGAAAAGAAGAGAAGCGAAAAGCAAAGGAGAAAAGGAAAGATATAAGCATCTGAATGCAGAGTTCCAAAGAATAGCAAGGAGAGATAAGAAAGCCTTCCTCAACAATCAATACAAAGAAATAGAGGAAAACAACAGAATGGAAAAGATGAGAGATCTCTTCAAGAAACTTAGAGATACCAAGGGAACATTTCATGCAAAGATGGGTTTGAAAAAGGACAGAAATGGTAGGGACCTAACAGAAGCAGAAGATATTAAGAAGAGATGGCAAGAATACACAGATGATCTGTACAAAAAAGATCTTCACGACCAAGATAATCATGATGGTGTGATCACTGACCTAGAGCCAGACATCCTGGAATGTGAAGTCAACTGGGCCTTTGAAAGCATCACTATGAACAAAGCTAGTGGAGGTGATGGAATTCCAGTTGAGCTATTTCAAATCCTGAAAGATGATGCTGTGAAAGTGCTGCACTCAATATGCCAGCAAATTTGGAAAACTCGGCAGTGGCCACAGGACTGGAAAAGGTCAGTTTTCATTCCAATCCCCAAGAAAGGCAATGCCAAAGAATGCTCAGACTACCAAACAATTGCACTCATTTCACTTGTTAACAAAGTCATGCTGAATATTCTCCAAGCCAGGCTTCAGCAATACATGAACCATCAACTTCCAGATGTTCAAGCTGGTTTTAGAAAAGGCAGAGGAACCAGAGATCAAATTGCCAACATCCGTGGATCATCAAAAAAGGAAGAGAGTTCCAGAAAAACATCTATTTCTGCTTTATTGACTATGCCAATGCCTTTGACTGTGTGGATCACAATAAACTGTGGAAAATTTTGAATTAGATAGGAATACCAGACCACCTGACCTGCCTCTTGAGAAACCTATATGCAGGTCAGGAAACAACAGTTAGAACTGGACCTGGAACAACAGACTGGTTCCAAATAGGAAAAGGAGTATGTCAAGGCTGTATATTGTCACCCTGCTTATTTAACTTATATGCAGAGTACATCATGAGAAATGCTGGGCTGGAAGAAGCACAAGCTGGAATCAAGATTGTCGGGAGAAATATCAATAACCTCAGATATGCAGATAACACCACCCTTATGACAGAAAGTGAAGAGGAACTAAAAAGCCTCTTGGTGAAAGTGAAAGGAGAGTGAAAAAGTTAGCATTAAAGCTGAACATTCAGAAAACTAAGATCATGGCATCCGGTCCCATCACTTCATGGGAAATAGATGGGGAAACAGCGTCAGATTTTATTTTTTGATGCTCCAAAATCACTGAAGATGGTGATTGCAGCCAAGAAATTAAAATATGCTTACTCCTTGGAAGGAAAGTTATGGTCAACCTAGATAGCATATTCAAAAGCAGAGACATTACTTTGCCAACAAAGGTCCGTCTAGTCAAGGCTATGGTTTTTCCAGTGGTCATGTATGGATGTGAAAATTGGACTGTGAGGAAAGCTGAGCACCGAAGAATTGATGCTTTTGAACTGTGGTGTTGGACAAGACTCTTGAGAGTCCCTTGGACTGCAAGGAGATCCAACCAGTCCATTCTAAAGGAGATCAGTCTTGGGTGTTCTTTGGAAGGACTAATGCTAAAGCTGAAACTCCAATACTTTGGCCACGTCATGAGAAGAGTTGACTCATTGGAAAAGACTCTGATGCTGGGAGGGATTGGGGGCAGAAAGAGAAGGGGACCAAAGAGGATGAGATGGCTGGATTACATCACTGACTCAATGGACATAAGTTTGTGTGGACTCTGGGAGTTGGTGATGGACAGGGAGGCCTGGCGTGCTGCAATTCATGGGGTTGCAAAGAGTTGCACACAACTGAGCAACTGAACTGAACTGAAACCTGAAACCAGATATAAAGTTGAAAGAACAAGAAATGTCAATAAAGCCAAACTGGCAGTTTAAAGAGCCCTGGTGGTAAAGTGAGAATGGATTAGAAATGTTATTGGAGATTGTAGGAGAAAATTGCCAAGATATGATGAGCTCAAAATTAAAATTCTGACAGGACGGATAAGATAAGCAGATGGACTGGGGCAATATTGAGGCGATTCATAGTGCTAGCCACCGGGAAATCAAATAGATTTGAGAAACAATCAAAGAGAGAGTTCAGAGTTGAAAGTTGTTTCTAAAAATCTGGTAGGAGGATAGTTAGGCTTTTTCTGACCTAAGAGGGATAGAGAATATTTGAAAGAAAAGTTTATGAATTTCAGTTTTGACAAGTTTTTCTGAGAAATCCATGAGATATATACATTTTGAGGTTCAGAGTTAAGGAGACAATTCTGAGCTATATATAGCAAGATTTGAGGCTTTTTCTTTACATTTTTAAGAAAGAAATGTCTTAGCAGTAGAAAGTTAAAGAAATATAAATAATCAGCAGGATCCACAATTAATGGAGTACAAATGATCATAAATGGTACTAAATCTGTTTTGACTCATGTTTAATGAATTTAGCCCCAAAGCAAGAATAATTAAATCTGAACACTAACATGCTTATGCAGAGTAGAAGCCTATATGAAGGCTTTTCTTAAGCTAGAACATGCTTTTAACTTTCAACCAATTTGGCAAATATGACCTTGTTTAATATTCAAATTGATTTTAGAACTACACATAGAGGTATTGTCTTTATTTGGTGAATGGAGAAACAGTAGCCCAGGGAGAAGAAAAGGTCTTCTACAAGTAATAAATAGAGCAAATTACACAGACTCAGTTTCTTGATTCTTCATGAGCACTCTGTCCATTATACCTTATTTATTTTTACTCACTGAAATTATAGGCAAGTGATAGTTATTTAGTAATTAATTATTCACTACAAATTATATAATATTACTTTATAAAATATTATATTAAGAACATAATTACTTTTATCTAGATTCAAGAATTGATATTTGAGCTTAGTCATAACAACAACAGCACCAACAAAAGCTGGGTAATTTACCACAACAGAAATTTTTTATCTCTAGAAGTCCAAAAGAAAGCTGAATGCCAAAGAATTGATACTTTTGAACTGTGGTGTTGGAGAAGACTCTTGAGAGCCCCTTGGTCTTCAAAGAGATCAAACCAGTCAATCCTAAAGCAAATCAGTCCTGAATATTCATTGGAAAGACTGATGCTGAAGCTGAAACTTCAATACTTTGGCCACTTGATGCAAAGAACTGACTCACTGGAAAAGACCCTGTTGCTGGGAAAGATTGAAGACAAGAGGAGAAGGGGATGGCAGAGCATGAGATGGTTGAATGGCATCAACCAACTCAATGGACATGAGTTTGAACAAGCTCCAGGAGTTGGAGATGGACAGGGAAGCCTGACATTCTGCAGTTCATGGGGTTGCAAATTGTCAGACACGACTGAGTGACCGAATTGAACTGAGTCCAAAATCAAGATACTGGCCTATATAACCTCCCTCTGAATCCTGCAGAGGAATTCTGTCTTTTATCATTCTAGAGTCAAGTGATTGCCAGCAGTCTCCTGTTCCATGTCTTGCAGACACTTAATTTCAATCTTTATCTTTCTTGTAGCACAGTGTTCTTCCTTTGTCTCTGTCTTCAGATGGCCTTCCTATAAGCTCACCAGTCATGCTAGAGTTGAGGCACTACCTGCTATAGAATGACTTCATCTTAACTAACTATATCTACAACTCAATTTCCAAATAAGATGGCATTTGGGGAAACACAGAGTTAAGACTTCCATACGAATTTTGGTGGGTGTGGGGGTGAAAAAATTCAACCTATAATACCAATATACCTAACTATATCTGCTTACTATTAAATTTAATGAAATGAATATATTTTAAATATTAGAAGAGGCATTCAGAATATTCAGATAGATAAACCCCACTTTAAATTACATTGACAAAGCATTCTCAAATGACTTCAGGATATGATATTTAATAGACAAAGATAAATAGGTGATGTATAGAGTCTTGAATTCTAATTTATATGTTAACTAGTAATTTTATTTTTCTTGATATAAAACTGTACATAATTTTGTATTTTAGCTTATTTTCTTTAATATAAAAATACTCCCATGACAAAGACAGATGAAAGATTATTATTCACTAGATGGATTAAAAAAGAGACAAAAAGGAATTTTCAATTTGCTTTGTAGATAAGGAAGACTGTTGCTATAAGAAAATATTAAAATATATTTCTGCATGCAAATATATTTATTATAAAAATTTATGGCTTAATTTAATGTATTTTTCATTTCATATTAATTCAAATAATCCATTTAAACATCATAATAATGATGTATTTTGGCATCTGCAATGGAGGAGACCCTGGTTCGATTCTTAGGTCAGGAAGATCTGCTGGAGCAGAGATAGGCTACCCACTCCAATATTCTTGGGCTTCCCTCATGGCTCAGCTGGTACAGAATGTGCCTGCAATACAGAAGACCTGGGTTCGATCCATGGGTTGGGAAGATCCCATGGAGAAGGGAACAGCTACCCACTCTAGTATTCTGGCCTGCAGAATTCCATGGACTGTATATTCCATGGAGTCACAAAATTAAACACAACAAAGTGACTTTCACTTCACTTGATCTTCATCTACTTGATAAAGTGTAAAACAATATCACTTTGCTGTGAAAAGAAGAGAAGCTAAAGGCAAAGGAGAAAAAGAAATATATACCCATTTGAAAGCAGAGTTCCAAAGAATAGCATGGAGAGATAAGAAAGCCTTCCTCAGCAATCAGTGCAAACAAATAGAGGAAAACAATAGAATGGGAAAGACTAGAGATATTTTCAAGAATATTAGAGATACCAAGGGAACATTTCATGCAAAGTTGCACACAATAAAGGACAGAAATGGTATGGACCTAACAGAAGCAGAAGATATTAAGAAGAGATGGCAAGAATACACAGAAGAACTGTACAAAAAAGATCTTCACAACCCAGATAAGCATGATGATGTGATCACTCAGCTAGAGCCAGACATCCTGGAATGTGAAGTCAAGTGTGCCTTAAGAAGCATCACTATGAACAAAGCTAGTGGAGGTGATGGAATTCCAGCTTAGATATTTCAAGATGATGTGAAAGTGCTACACTCAATATGCCAGCACATTTGGAAAACTCAGCAGTGGCCACAGGACTGGAAAAGGTCAGTGTTCATTCCAATCCCAAAGAAAGGCAATACCAAAGAAAATTCAAAATACCTCACAATTGAACTCATCTCACATACTAATGCTCAAAATTCTCCAAGCCAGGTTTCAACAGTACATGAACTGTGAACTCCCAGATGTTCAAGCTGGATTTAGAAAAGGCAGAGGAACCAGAGATCAAATTACCAACATCCATTGGATCAATTGAAAAAGCAAGAGAGTTCCAGAAAAACATTTACTTCAGCTTTATTGACTATGCCAAAGCCTTTGACTGTGTGGATCGCAACAAACTGTAGAAAATTCTGAAAGAGATGGGAATACCAGACCACCTTACCTGCCTCCTGAGAAATCTGTATGCAGGTCAAGAAACAACAGTAAGAATTGGACATGGAACAGAATGGTTCCAAATCAGGAAAGGAGTACGTTAAGGCTGTATATTGTCACTCTGCTTATTTAACTTATATGCATAGTACATCATGTGAAATGACAGACTGGATGAAGCACAAGCTGGAATCAAGATTGCCAGGAGAAATATCAATAACCTCAGATATGCAGATGACACTACCCTTACGGCAGAAAGTGCAGAACTAAACAGCCTCTTGATGAAAGTGAAAGAGATGAGTGAAAAAGTTGGCTTAAAACTCAGCATTCAGGAATCTAAGATCATGGCATCAGTCCCATCACTTCATGGCAAATAGATGGAGAATCAATGAAAACAGTGAAAGACTTTATTTTTTTGAGCTCAAAATCACTGTAGATGGTGACTGCAGCCATAAAATTAAAAGATGCTTGCTCCTTGAAAGGAAATCTATGACCAACCTAGAAATAAAGCAGAAATAGATGTTTTTCTGGAACTCTCTTGCTTTTTCTATGATCCAGCGGATGTTGGCAATTTGATCTCTGGTTCCTCTGCCTTTTCTAAAACCAGCTTGAACATCTGGAAGTTCACGGTTCACGTATTGCTGAAGCCTGGCTTGGAGAATTTTAAGCATTACTTTACTAGCATGTGAGATGAGTGCAACTGTGTGGTAGTTTGAGCATTCTTTGGCATTGCCTTTCTTTGGGACTGGAATGAAAACTGACATTTCCAGCCCTGTGGCCACTGCTGAGTTTTCCGATTTTGCTGGCATATTAAGTGCAGCTCTTTCACAGCATCGTCTTTCAGGATTTGAAATAGCTGAACTGAAATTCCATCACCTCCACTAGCTTTGTTCATAGTGATGCTTCCTAAGGCCCACTTGACTTCACATTCCAGAATGTCTGGCTCTAGGTGAGTGAACATACCACCGTGATTATCTGGGTCGTGAAGATCTTTTTTGTACAGTTCTTTTGTGTATTCTTGCCACCTCTTCTTGATATCTTTTGCTTCTGTTAGGTCCCTACCATTTCTGTCCTTTATTGAGCCCATATGTACGTGAAATGTTCCCTTGGTATCTCTAATTTTCTTGAAGAGATCTCTAGTCTTTCCCATTCTGTTGTTTTCCTCTATTTCTTTGCATTGATCTCTGAGGAAGGCTTTCTTATCTCTCCGTGCTATTCTTTGGAATTCTGCATTCAAATCGGTGTATCTTTCCTTTTCTCCTTTGCTTTTCGCTTCTCTTCTTTTCACAGCTATTTGTAAGGCCTCCTCAGACAGCCATTTTGCTTTTTTGGATTTGTTTTTCTTGGGGATGGTCTTGATCCTGTCTCCTGTACAACATCATGAACCTCCATCCATAGTTCATCAGGCATTCTGTCTATTAGATCTAGTCCCTTAAATCTATTTCTCACTTCCACTGTATAGTCATACGGGATTTGATTTAGGTCATACCTGAATGGTCTAGTTTTTTCTCCACTTTCTTCAATTTAAGTCTGAATTTGGCAATAAGGAGTTCATGATCTTCACCACAGTCAGATTCCAGTCTTGTTTTTGCTGACTGTATAGAACTTCTCCATCTTTGGCTGCAAATAATATAATCAATCTGATTTCGGTGTCGAGCATCTGGTGATGTCCATGTGTAGAGTTTTCTCTTATGTTGTTGGAAGAGGGTGTTTGTAATGACCAGTGCATCCTCTAGCAGAACTCTATTAGCCTTTGTCCTGCTTCATTCTGTACTCCTAGGCCAAATTTGCCTGTTACTCCAGGTGTTTCTTGACTTCCTACTTTTGCCTCCAGTCCCCTATAATGAAAAGGACATCTTTTTTGGGTGTTAGTTCTAGAAGATCTTGTAGGTCTTCATAGAACTGTTCAACTTCAACTTCTTCAGCATTACTGGTTGGGGCATAGACTTGGATTACCATGATATATAATGGTTTGCCTTGGAAATGAACAGATATAAAATGTTTAGCTGATATAAAAAATATGTCTACTTGTTATATAAATAGCAAGTTATGTTTTTTATTAGGCCAATTTATGCATCATAATGCATATGAGAGTTTCTACTGTTAATATCTCTATCACTTAAAAAAGAGTTCATCTAATAATCATAGAATTTTCTTTAATATATTATATAAGATATTAAAATAAGCCTTTTTAATTGAATTATTAGATTGGTACAAAATTCATTGCTGAAATTTGCCACTTGATATTGGAATACATGCTTAAATAGATGTGGCTATATTATACATCACTTTCATGCACATTTCTTGTTTTATTTTTTTTCTAATGGCTTATTAGTTGCTGCTTGTTATATTTACTTTAGATTATGAAAATGATGCTAGAGAAAAAGCAAATTCAAGTGATTTTCTTACTCATGTTCAAAATGGGTTGTAAAGCAGCAAAGATACTCCCAACATCAATGATACATTTGGCCCAGAAACTGCTAATGAACATATCATATAGTGCTCAAAGACTGTATGTTGATTCAAGAAATTTTGCAAAGGAAACGGAGCCTTGAAGATGAGGAGTGCAGTGGCCAGCCATCAAAACTTGACAATAACCAATTGAGAGGAATCATCAAAGCTAATCCTTTTACAACTACATGAGGAGTTGCTGAAGAACTCAAGGTAGACCATTTTAGAGTCATTTAGCATTTGAAGCAAATTGGAAAGGTGAAAACTTCATAAGTGAGTGCCTTATGAGCTGACTGAAAACTAAAAAAAAAAAAAAGTCATGCTTGGAAATGTCATCTTCTTCTATCCTACTCAACAACAGTGAACCATTTCTTGATTGGATTGCGATGTGCAACGAAAAGTGGGTTGTATATGACAACTGGAGATGACCAGTTCAGTGTGGTTGGACTGAGAAGAAGCTCCAAAGCAGTTCCCAAAGCTGAACTTGCACCCAAAAACGGTCATGGTCACTGTTTGGTAGTCTGCTGCCCATCTGATCCACTGCAGCTTTCTGAATACCAGTGAAACCATTATATCTATGAAGTGTGCTCAGCAGATCAATGAGATGCACCAAAAACTGCAATTCCTGCAGCCACCATTGGTCAACAGAAAGGGTCCAATTTTTCTGCACGACAACACCTGACCTCACATGGCACAGCCAACGCTTCAAACATTGAACACATTGGACGACGAAGTTTTGCTTCATCCATCATATTCACCTTCTCACCAACTACCACTTCTTCAAGCATCTCGAAAATTTTTTGCAGGGAATATGCTTCCACAACCTGCAGGAGGCAGAAAATGCTTTCCAAGAGTTGGTCAAATCCTGAAGCACAGATTGTTATGCTACTGGAATAAACAGACTTATTTCTCATTGTCTAAAATGTGTTGATTGTAATGATTCCTATTTTGATTAATAAAGATGTATTTGAGCCTAGTTATAATGATTTAAAACTCACAGTCTGTTGGGGTCCTTTAATGGACCAGAACCTGTTGGTCCAGAGTGAAAGAACCTGTTGGTCCGGAGTAAGAAAGTGAAAGAGAGAGCCAGAGGGAGGGAGGGAAGGAGGGAGACAGAGAGAGAGAGAGAGAGAGAGAGAGAGAGAGAGAGACGGGACCCAAGCTCTGATGGAGCAAGGGTATTTTATTAGCAGAAATGCAGGCTTATATATCTTTAGTAAGATGATTACTCAACTATTACACAGAATGAAATTTTATCAATAGCTACAATATGGATAGTCTAATACATACAAGGTTGCTGATGCTGAAAAGAGTCACTGCATGTCTCATCCTATGACCTCAGTTCTGAGAACTGCATGCAGCTCTACTCGTTCATGGAATAGGAACTGATAAGGAACAGATAATCCTTGAGAAATAGAAAAGAGCATGCAGGAATCCTCCTGTTAAATGTTCCCTGACAACAGTCCAAAACCGCAATTACTTTCGTAAATCCCATGGACATACGAGCCTGGTGGTCTATAGTCCATGGGGTCGCAAAGAGTCTGACACGACTGAAGTGTCTGAGCATGTGTGCAGTCTATATATACTTTGTTGGGCTTAACGGTTGCCGCCTAAAATATACTGTTATGTGAAGATGAGGCAGAGGGAAATGCATAGATGTGGTGAAATGGTGGGGAAACAACTGATTTGTGCAAAGGTGAATTTATTTGAATATGTCATTGTTGTGCCTGCTTCCAGAAAAACTAGCAAAAACTTAACTCTGCAAAGAGTTCAAGGGCCTTCTAATCAGGACTAAATGACCACAATCTAAGACCTCTTTTCTGTCATCCCATTCTTAGGAAAACTTGTGCTTAAGAAAGAAGACAAAATTCAACAGGCATTTATAATAAAAACTCTCAACAAAGTGGGTATAAAGGGAACGTATATCAACATACTATATATGACATACTTACAGCCAACATCATACTCAATGGTGAAAATCTTTCACTAAGATAAAAACTAAGACAAGAATGCCTACTCTTGCCATTTTTATTCAACACAGTATTGGAAGTTCTAGCCACAGTAATCAGACAAAAAAATAAAAGGAATCCACATTGGGAAGCAAGTAGTAAAACTGTCACTGCTTGTAGATGGAAGTGAAAGTTGCTCAGTAGTGTCCGACCCTATGTGACCCCATGGACTATACACTCCGTAGAATTCTCCAGGCCAGAATACTAAAGTGGGTAGACTTTCCCTTCTCCAGGGGATCTTCCCAACCCAGGGATTAAAGCAGGGTCTCCCACATTGCAGGCGATTCTTTACCAGCTGAGCCACCATGGTACTATATATATAAAAAATTCTTAAGATGCCACACAAAGACTGTTAGAACTAATAAATGAATTTAATAAAGTTGTTAGAACTAAAATTAATGTACAGAAATCTTTTATGTTTTTGTACAGTACAAATGTACTATCATAAAGAGAAATTAAGGAAAATGCATTTACATTTGCATCATAAAGAATAAAATACCTAGGAATAAATCTGACCCAAAAGATAAAAGAGTTATACTCAGAAAATTATAAGCCCTGGTAAAAGAAATTGAATATAGCACAAACAAATGGAAAGATATACTATGATTCTGGATTAGAAGAATTAATATTGTTAAAATGACCATACTACCCATGACAATCTACAGATTCAATGCAATCCCTATCAAAATTCCAGTGGCATGTATCACAGAGTTACAACAAATAATTCTAAAATTTGTATGGCAACACAAAAAATTCTGAATGGCCAAAACAATTTTGAGGCAGGACAAAGTTGGAAGTATCATACTTGATTTAAAACTGTACTAAAAAGCTACATTAATCAAAACACTATGGTACTGATACAAAATAGACACATAAATCAATGGAACAGACTTGAGACCCCAGAAATAAACTCATATTTATATCATCAACTAATCTACATATAAGATTTTATAATGTACAATGGGTAAAAATTGTCTTCTTCAAAATGTTGGGAAAAGCAGACAGCTACATCTAAAGTATCAGATTGGACTATTTTATCATATCATATACAATATACTTGGAATGGATTAGAGAATCATATGAAAGAACTGAAATCATAAAACTCCTAGAGGAAAACAGTATACCTTTTGACATCAGTCTTAGCAATTTTTTTGATATATCTCCTCATGCAAGAAAAAAGATCGCAAAAAGAAACAAATGGGACTACATCAAACTAAAAAGTTTTTGCACAGAGAAGGAAACTTTTTAACAAAATGAAAAAGTTGCCTACCAAATGGAAAAAAAATTGTAAATGATTCATTTTATAAAGGATTAATATTGAAAATATTAAAAAAAAAAAAAACCCTCACAACTCAGAACTAAAAAAAAAACAACAATAAAAACAATAGCAATCGAGTCATAAAAGATGGGAAGATAACTGGAACAGACATTTTTAAAAAGAAGATATACAAACAGGTTAACAGGCAAAAAGATGCTCGACATCACTGATCAAGAGGGAAACAGATCACAATGAGATATCATGTCTCATCTGTCACACTGGCTATTATCAGAAAGATAACAAATAACATGACGGTGAGGATGTTGAGAAAAGGGAACTCTTGTGCACTGTTGATGGGGGAATGTAAATTGATGCAGCCAGTATGGAAAGCAATAAGAAGGTTTCTGAAAAAATTAAAATTAGAACTACCATTCAATTCAGCTTCCGCTTCTGAGTATTTTTCTGAGGAAAATAAAACCATTAATTTGAAAAGATGTATGCACCCCAGTGTTCACTGCAGCATTATTTACAATAACCAGGCTACCTAAGTGACCATTACTAGGATCAAGAAGATGTGGTATATATGTGCAACAGAATATTACACAGATAAAATTGATGATACCTTGCCATTGCCTACAACATGGATGGACATAGAGGGTATTTTGCTAAGTGAAACAAGTCAAAGTGAGAAACACAAATTCTATATGATTTCACTGATATTTGGTATCTAAAAATACAAATGAACAAACTGAACAGAGCATAAACAGACTCACAGATACAGAGAAAAAAACTTGTGGTTTCCAGAGGAGAAAGGTGTGGTGGGATGAATAAAGCAGGTGAGGAAGATAAAGAGGTACAAACTTCAAAGTCACAAAATATTTCAAGAAGTCATATGACTAAAAAGCACCATATAGGAATGTAGTCAATAATATTATAATAAATTTGGATGGTGACAGATGGTAGCCAGCCTTATCATGGCAATCATTTGTAATATATAAAACTGTTGAATAACTCTGTTATACACCTAAAACTACAATATTATAAGTCAGTTATGCATCAGTATAAAGATGACAGACTGATTTAAATATTCATCAAAGTTTAAATAGCATAAGAAAAGACCTAGTTGATGAGTTCCTATGGTGAAAAATATCATAAAGGGAATCTTCACCCTATAATTCATCTGATTATAAATGTTTTGTATCACCAGGTTGGCTTAAAGTGATTATGCTCCACATATATCTTTTCATTATCTTTGATTTCAACACATTAAGTATAAGAGAGCTCATGCATATAGTTCTTCCTCTGAAAGATTTTAATTGAGGATCTTACTCAACTTTAGGATATTACTTTTTGAAATTTTTAAGTTCTCTCTTTCAGAAATGAGAATGATACAGATTAAGTTTTTTATGGCCAATCTAGTTCCTCTTATGAACATTTTGCTTCATCTTATTTTTCCTTTCATGAAAAATATTTTAAAATTGGATGTGGGGATAGAAAATTACTATGTATCACACCCATATTCTCACTTCTAAGTCCTGAACGATCAACTGAATTTAAAATAAAATGAACAAATAATATCAGTGTGACTGGTATCATTCCTTCCAATAATAAGTTTGAGAAATATTTATCAACATGAATCCTCTTAATCCTTAGTGCCAATATGATATGATGTTTGCTTTTAGTAAGTGCGATAATTTTTTTCTAAATTCCAAATTCCCATTCAACTGTATATTTTCAGCCTCATTATCATAGTAGTTATATAATAAGCACTAAATGTATGTGAAGCACTTAGGACTAAGATTCTTAGATGTATTGAATATATTGCCTCAGTTAACACTGATAATGACACTATGAAGGAGTTATTACCTCTATCATCTAGGTAAGAACAGTGAAGTGTTTAGAGGGACTAAGTATGATCCAGGGCCATACAAACAGTAGTAGTAGAATAGCACTCTTGTTTTTAGAAATGACTGTATTTTAACTTAGAAGAGAGATTTTAAATTTGGAGTTAACATTGAGATAGAGCTGATAAAAAGAATCTGCAATCACAAGCTATTTCATAGAATTAGAGTAGAACATAGTGAAAGCTTGATAAGGTGCTAATTTGTGCTTTATCTTTAAAAAAATTTGTTTTGTCCAAAGTGTTAAATACAGCAGAGTGGACTTCAGGAGGTTAGGAAATGCAGTCTTTTTTAGGACTTCTGTAAGCACAGTTAAACTGAAAGCATAAATGGAATTATGAATGCAGCACTTTATTTACAATATATTATTTATGAGGATTAAGACCCCTATACAGAAATTTGCATAACTATTTTTCTTGGAATTTTTTGTTTGTCAAGTGATAAGTAACTTTGGAGAATGCTATCTTTCAAAGTTACTTTAAATCATGTATTCAAGGACTTATTAACACAGATTCTACTGCCATAAAGTTAAACTATAAAGAATGTGGCACATATATGCAATAGAATATTACTCAGCCATAAAAGAGAACTAAATAATGCCATTTGCAGCAACATGATTGGGACCTACAGATTCTCATACTGAGTGAAGTAGGTTAGAAAGAGAATGACAAATATGATATTGTTTATATGTGGAACCTCAAAAAGGGCTTCAAATGAACTTATCTATAAAATATATAGAAAATAAACTTATGGTTCCTGAGGCTAAAGGGGAGAGGGATAAATTGGAAGATTGGAGTTGACACATGCACACTGCTATATTTAAAATTAATAACTAACAAGCATATACCGTACCGCATAGGAATTCTACTCAATACTCTGTAGTGGCCTATATGGGAAAAAACTGTTAAAAAGAGTGGATATAGGTTTGTACAACAGATTCACTTTTCTGTACACCTGAAAGTGACACAACATCGTATATCAATTACACCCCAATACACATTTTAAAAATAAATAAATATAAAAATGGATGAGAAAGAGGGAAAAATTAGTCAACTATGAAAGTATTTCACTTTTACACTTGAATGGATGTAAACATCTGGAAAAGACCAAACATCATTGATGATACTAAATGACAATTTGCTGCTATCATTTACTATTCCACAAGTTTCAATGGCTCTCTGAGGTTAATTTACCACGTGTAATGATAGTTTGATTCAATATCTTACTATAGATATGCATTCACACATGAAATTCAGTTTTAAAATTTCATTAACATTAAAGTTAAAATACATATGTATGCATGAATGTGTCGGGGGAGGGTGCTAGTCATCCATGATTTTCCTGGCCTATTCAACACTGTATTTAAAATATGTTCATAGTAATATTTCACTGATATGTATCACTGCTTTTGATATGTTTTTGAGCTCTTGCCAGATATCACCCAATATTTTCTACTAGTCTCTCATAACTTTATAAATGGACATTTACATTCTACTACATTCTTTATTTCTCTCACCTTTCTTAATAGATGCTGCCCATTAATTTACTTTAGAAAACAGTTTCACAAAACACTAAAATTAACTCAGAAGTTTGCAAAATTATACTACATATACCAGTGTACCATTTATGAATTTAGTTTCTCAGCTCCAAATTCCTATCCATATTGGACTCTGTGATCCTAGACCTGGGCCCTGTAAACTATCTCCTTTGTCAGCTGTCATGAAGCAATGCTTCCTCAATAGAGTACACTGGAGGGTCACTGGAAAACAAAGGGATTTCTCTTTTAGAATCAGGTAAATTGCTATAGGCAGGATATTGGAGTGCATATGATTTCTGCAGTGTCAAGCTCTTGCAACACTGCCAGGTTCTGTAGTGCTAGGCTTCTATAACACCTGGTAAACAGAGTCAGGTAGACTGGTGCCTCCTCTGAACAGCTTACGCCAGCACTGACTCAGGCAGTTTGTAGCTTCAGTGAATGCCTTCACTACCCAGACTCACAGCTATTTACTTGCCAATGAGTTATGGATCTCAGCCCTTACAAATGACCAGGCTTTTGGTCGGGAACTCTGTCTCAGCCATAGGATTAGTATCTGTACTCTACATCACCTGCTATTATGTTATTTAGAATTATCTGTATTCCTTTCTAGCCAATCCTCTGTTACTCTAATTCTATGCTATGGTTAGTAATTCTTTATGTTAAACTTTCCCTGTCCAAATTATTGTAAGATTTCTATCTCCTGGTTGGTTTCTCATTAATATCAGTTCAGTCACTCAGTCATGTCTGACTCTTTATGACCCCTTGGACTACAGCATGTCAGGCTTCCCTGTCCATCACCAACTCCTGGAGCTTGCTCAATCTCATTTGCATTGAGTCAGTAATGCCATCCAACCATCTCATCTGCCATCAGCCGCTCCTCCTCCTGCCTTCAATCGTTCCCACCATCAGGGTCTTTTCCAATGAGTCAGCTCTTCCCATCAGGTGGCCAAAGTGTTGGAGCTTCAGCTTCATCACCAGTCCTTCCAATGAACACCCAGAACTGATCTCCTTTAGGATGAACTGGTTGGGTCTCCTTGCAGTCCAAGGGATTCTCAAGAGTCTTTTCCAACACTACAGTTCAAAAGCATCAATTCTTCAGTGCTCAGCTTTCTTTATGATACAACTCTCACATCCATACATGACTACTGGAAAAACCATAACTTTGACTAGATGGACCTTTGTTGATAAAGTAGTGTCTCTGACTGATGTTGAAGCTGAAGCTCCAATACTTTGGCCACCTGAAGTGAAAAGCTGACTCATTCGAAAAGATCCTGATGCTGGGAAAGATTGAAGGCAGGAGGAAAAGGGGACAACAGAGGATGAGATGGTTGGATGGCATCAGCGACTCAATGGACATGGGTTTGGGTGGACTCCAGTAGTTGGTGTTGGACAGGGAGGCCTGGCATGCTGTGGTCCATGGGGTCGCAAAGAGTCGGACACAACTGAGTGACTGAACTGAACTGAACTCAACTGCTTTTTAATATGCTGTCTAGATTGGTTATAGTTTTCTTCCAAGGAGCAAGCATCTTTTAATTTAATGGCTGCAGTCACCATCTGCAGTGATTTTGGAGGCCAAGAAAATAAAGTCTCTCACTGTTTCCATTGTTTCCCCTACTATTTGCCATGAAGTGATGGGACCACATGCCATGATAATAGTTTTCTGAATGTTGAATTTTAAGCCAGTTTTTTCACTCTCCTCTTTCACTTTCCTCAAGAGGCTCTTTAGTTCCTCTTTGTTTTCTGTCATTAGGGTGGTGTCATCTGCATATCTGAGATTATTGAGATTTCTCCCTACAATTTTGATTCTAGTTTGTGCTTCATTCAGTCTGGCCTTTCTCATGGTGTATTCTTGCATATAAGTTAATTAAGCAAGGTGACAATATACAGCCTTGATGTACTCCTTTCCCTATTTGGAACCAGTCTGTTGTTCAATGCCTGGTTCTAAGTATTGCTTCTTGACATGCTACAGATTTCTCAGGAGGCAGGTAAGGTGGTCTGGTATTCCCATCTCTTTAAGAATTTTCCACAGTTTGTTTTGATCCAGACAGTCAAACACTTTGACGTAGTCAATAAAGCAGAATTTTTTCTGAAATTTCCTTGCTTCTTTGATGATCCAATGGATGTTGGGAATTTGATCTCTGGTTCTTCTGCCTTTTCTAAATCCAGCTTGAACATCTAGAAGTTCTCAGTTCACGTATTGTTGAGGTCTAGCTTGTAGAATTTTGAGCATTACTTTGCTGGCGTGTGAGATGAGTGCAATTGTGCAGTAGTTTGAACCTTCTTTAGTATTGCCCTTCTTTGGGATTGGAATGAAAACTGACATTTTCCAGTCCTGTGGCCACTGCTGAGTTTTCCAAATTTGCTCACATATAGAGTGCAGCACTTTCACAGTATCATCTTTTGGATTTGAAATATCTAAGCTGGAATTCCACCACCTCCACTAGCTTTGTTCATAGTGATACTTTCTAAGGCCCACCTGACTTTGCACTCCAGAATGTCTGGCTCTAGGTGAGTGGTCACACCATTGTGGTTATCTGGGTCATGAAGATCTTTTTGTATAGTTCTTCTGTGTATTCTTGCCACATCTTCTTAATATCTTCTGCTTCTGTTAGGTCCCTACCATTTCTATCCTTTATTGTGCCTATCTTTGCATGAAATATTCCCTTAGTCTCTCTAATTTTCTTGAAGAGATCTCTAGTCTTTCCCATTCTATTGTTTTCCTCTATTTTTTGCATTGATCACTGAGGAAGACTTTCTTATCTCTCCTTGCTATTCTTTAGAACTCTGTATTCAGATGGATGTATTTTTTTCCTTTTCTCCTTTGTCTTTTCACTTCTTTTCACAGCTATTTGTAAATCCTCCTCAGACAACCATTTTGCCTTTTTGCATTTCTTTTTCTTGAGGATGGCCATTCATAATTTTTCAGGCACCCATTTATATAATCAATAACAAAACAATTGTGTATACTATACATCCTCAGTGAGATGAAGATTTTTCACTGAATATGGTTGAAGAAATATTTGTGTATTAGATATACTTGAGATATCTATGGAGCAGATAGAAGCACAGGAACCCACAAAGACAAGGATTTATTTATAATACAACTTTCTTTTAATAATTTAGTTTAGTGTGACATTGGAACAGCTAATAAGGCACTGGAAAGGATTTAATTGGAGAAGGTAACTTGCCTAGGCAAAGTAATTAATGCAAGTCATTATAACAAGATAGTTTTAGACTTGTAAATATGGCAAGTTCCAGGTCAGTCTTACTTTTACATTGAAATAAATAAATTTAATTTATAAATGTGCTAGAGAAGTAGTCATTCCCAAGCAATTTTATATTCCTATTGTAAGTGATGCAGGAGTCAACTACAGACTTAGAAGCTTTGAAACAGAATACATGTCAATGTGAAAAGTACTTAACTTCACTTCAAATATCTCTACTCTAAAAATAACCTGTTAAGTTAGAAGTCAATAGAATCCTAAACAAGAGAAACTAAATGCTAATCAAGAGACTGACTTCATCTATGCATTCCTGGCAGCTCACATAGGTCCTTATGCATTTTGGGCAATCAATAAAATTTTGTTGAATGGATGAGTTGATTCAGCTATATGTGGCTAGGATTTTATTTTCCTCTATATAAAGTACAATATTAAAAATTATAATGCTGTGAGAAAGAGATCAGAATTATAAAATTATATACCTACTATAACAAACTAATCTTTACACATAAAATAATTTTAATTGTAGGTAGTACTGCAATTTAAGTAGTGGCTATTTTAACCCTTTTTTCCCCAGCATGAAGAGAGTAGTGAAGATAAAAGCTTTGTTTTGAAACCACTGGTAAATGTTTATGGATTTTATAACATTATAAAATGGTTATAAATTTGCAACACTGTAACCATTATTATTGCAAGTCAACTCTTGACTTGCTATCAGTGTGTTACATTTTTACCATATGTGTGTTTATCATATTCTTTCTAGACAAACAGTTTTGTTCAAATGAATACTAAGGAAATTCTTGCCTTCTAATGAGTCAGTATAGTGGGAACACAAAGAAACATTAAACTGAAAGCTAAAAGATGTGGGTTTTGTCCTCACTCCTCCAAATTTCACATCAATCCCTGCCCCACACCACTTCATCTTTGGTGTCTAGGATAAAGTAAGATAAGTATTAGTTTCTCCTTTTGCAAGTGACAATGATAATTTGTTTAGTTTCATGTCAAAGGATTGTTTAGGGCATCCAAGGAGATAATGTAAGTAAACGTGTTTTAGAAACTGTTAAGAAATAACAGGTATAAAATATTTTTTAACAAGACCATATTACAAGGCAAGGCTTAAAGGCATGTTTCCACAAGGTTGGTACATATGTATTGATTGGTATTTGCATGGGAGCCTGCCTGTCTGGCAATACTTAGTGCTATATAGGTGTATTGGACATTATTATACAGTATTATCCCCTGGAGAAGGAAATGACAACCCACTCCAGTATTCTTGCCTGGAGAATCCCATGGACAGAGGAGCCTGGTGGGCTACAGTCCATGGGGTCGCAAAGAGTCGGACACGACTGAGCGACTTCACTTTCACTTTCAAGTTGTTCAATAGTTCTCAGTTTTCATGTTCATAAAAATCCCCTTGGGCCCTTGTTATCACCTGCTTGCGGATTCTCAAGTTTTAGTTCCAGAGATTTGATTTTGGAGATCTGATGCATATGCTGGGGATTAATGCCTAAAACCACCTTGGGTGAATTTTATGTATGTGATGCTACTTTGAGAACTATTTTTCTAATGTATGTCATGTTCACGAAGATGATGCTGGTTACTACATGACTGCCATTTTTTCATTGTGTGTGTATTTTATCATAATCTACAATTTCTACTTTTCCCTTAAAAGGTTTTCCCTTTGTTACATTAAGACAAAAGAGAAAATATTTGGATTCAGATGATATGATATAGTTGAAATAGTTGCATTAGAAAAACAGATGCTAAATATCATGGCATAACATATAAGATTGAGAAAGTTTCAAGAGTTCAAAAAGACTTAAAGAAATAAATCTAGCGAACTGTAGACTTGCTTTTGTAACTATTTCTGTGCATTTTGAATTGCTCTATTTTGTGATATTGATTTATTTTCCAGTTACTTTTATGACAGTTTTTAGAGGATTGTCATGAAAATAGGAAGCAGAAAAACAATTAGTTTCCTAGATAAAATAAAATCCCTGAGGATATTTCCAGTGTTTATTTGCTCAATTTTTGAGTTGTTTGCATAATATATTCTAACAATTTAGTGATTTCCCAACCTTCATAATGATTTCATTGATTTGTGTGTGGTTCATGTCTCAATTTGAATGCTTGTATTAATCAAATATTTTTTCTAGGTAGTAACAAGTTTAACAAATAAAAATAGAAGTTATTTATTTAAGCTTATCTGTATAAAACACAACAACCTCCTGCTCAGAATTACTGTAAGACTTTAGAATGAAGCTAAAGGATTTTTTGAACAAATGAGATTAGTAGTATTTCCATTGATTTTATTATTGCAATAATAATAATAAAATAGCATAATTTTGATAGTTAACATTGACTGAACACTTATTATGTGCCATTTAAACTTGTAACAATTTGTAAAATTGATGATATTATCATTCTGTTTTATGGATGAGGAAACTGAGGTTTAGAGTAGTATGCTGAAGGTTACACAGATTGTTAAGTGATAGCCCTTGAACCACCTTATCTGATTGTAAAAATTGAAAAATAATACAATAATAATTTGCTTCAAGAAATAAGAATAAGTTCTAAATGTTAAAAAAGAGGAAAAGTCTCACAAATTTTTAATGATAGAATAAAGCATGTTTCTACCATTTAGATGGAAAATAAAAATATGTACTTAGTTCCTTTTAAAAATCTAAATAAATTTTCTTGGTAAATACACAAATACATTCCAAATAGTTTTATTATTTGCACATTAACTGACTATTACTATGGCAGAAATTGACAAAAGTTATCAATAGGCACAGCCAAAGAAGAGCAGATTCATTAACATTTGCAGGAAGATGGCTTCCAAATCATTACAACTTGAAGTTTGACTTTCTTAGTCTATGCACCATTCTCAGAGGTCACAGCTCTTGGAAGGATAGCTTTCTTTAGGGTGATAATCCTTTTAGGTCATCAAAAAAGTTAATTCTGGGTTTTCCTCTAGGCTTTTTTCTCCTGTAGCTATTTGTGACGAGATGTGGAGCAAAGGGGGCTTCCCAGGTGGCACTAATGGTAGAGAACCCGCCTGTCAATGCAGGGGACATGACAGACATGAGCTTGATCCCTGGGTCAGGAAGATCTCCTGGAAGAGGACATGGCAGCCCATTCCAGTATTCTTGCCTGGAGAAGCCCATGGACAGAGGAGCCTGGTAGGCTATAGTCCTTAGGGTTGCACAGAGTTGGACACGACTGAAGCAACTTAGCAGGCACACATGTAGAGCAATGGCTTGGTCTGCTGTCTTGCCACGATTATGGGTAAGCCTTCAAGCAACTGTAAGAATAACTGCACATTCACTCTGAAGTTTTACATATTCATATTTATACATATACATATTTATCACAACTGTAAGTTTGAGAACAAGTAAAGGCTTTTCACTTGGGGCTACCCTGGTAGCTCAGATGGTAAAGTGTCTGCCTGCAATGCAGGAGACCTGGGTTCAATCCCTGGGTCAGGAAGATCCCCTGGAGAAGGAAATGCAACCCACTCCAGTATTCTTGCCTGGAAAATTCCATGGATGGAGGAGTCTGGTAGGCTATGGTCCATGGGATTGCAAAGAGTTGGACACAACTGAGCAACTTCACTGGTTCAAAGGCTTTTCACAACACATTCCTGGATGAATACCTTGAGTAGGGCAGAATCAGGCTTCCTCCTTGTTCAGCTGGTAAAGAATCAGCCTGCAATGCAGCAGACGTGGGTTTGATCCCTAGATTGGAAAGATCCCCTGGAGAAGGGAATGGCCACCCGCTCCAGTATTCTGGCCTGGAGAATTCCATGGACTGTATAGTCCATGGGGTATCAAAGACTAGGATGCAAATCAGTTTTCAATTTCATATACTAAGAAGAACCACATCTCAGGGCCGAATTAAAATCCCATTTAGCTAAAATTATCTTAACATTTGGCAAGATGACTGTGAAAATTAGAGTTTATTTCAACATTGACTCGTTATTTAGAAATGATTTGAATTATGTTAAACTTTGAACAAAATAAAGAAAATTGATTTTGTCAATTTGTTAAGAAAATTTGAGAACACTTGAAAAAGTGTTATTAAGATATATTTTGCTTTTTTGGGTGCATCAATAATGTGTTTAAAAATGGGGAAAAGAGTTTAGGCAGAAGATAAAATTGATAAAATCTTGACCCCACAAGAGACTGACCCAAACTTGCCTGGGAGTGTCCAGGAGTCTCCAGCGGAGGCGTGGGTCAGTGGTGGCCTGCTGCAGGGTTTGAGGGCAGTGAGTGTAGCAGTACATGCATGGGATCTTTTGAAGGAGGTCTCCATTATCCTCATTACCTCCACATAGTTTTGGCCCCAGGTAAATAGCAGGAAGGACACACAGCCCCACACATCAAAAGAAAATTGGATTAAGGGGAACACATGTATACCTGTGGTGGATTCATTTTGATATTTGGCAAAACTAATACAATTATGTAAAGTTTAAAAATAAAATAAAATTAAAAAAAATAATAAATGACAGCATTTTGAAGGAAAAAAAAAAAAAGATTTACTGAGCATGGCCCTGCCCGTAAGAACAAGACCCCTTTCAGTCAGTCTCTCCCATCAGGAAGCTTCCATAAGCCTCTTATTCTTCTCTGTCAGAGGGCAAACAGACTGAAAATCACAATCACAGAAAACTAACCAATCTGATCACATGGACCACAGCCTTGTCTAACTCAATGAAACTATTTAGCCATGCCACGTAGAGACACCCAAAAAGATGGGTCATGGTGGAGAGTTATGACAAAATGTGGTCCACTGGAGAAGGGAATGGCAAACCATTTCAGTATTCTTGCCTTGAGAACCCCATGAACAGTATGAAAAGGCAAAAAGATAAGACACTGAAAGATGAACTCCCCAGGTCAGTAGGTGCCCAATACACTACTGGACATCAGTGGAGAAATAACTCCAGGAAGAACGAAGGGATGGAGCCAAAGCAAAAACAACACTCAGTTGTGGATGTGACTGATGATAGAAGCAAAGTCCGATGCTGTAAGAGCAATATTGCATAGGAACCTGGAATGTTAGGTCCACAAATCAAAGCAAATTGGAAGTGTTCAAACAAGAGATGGCAAGAGTGAACGTTGACATTTTAGGAATCAGCAAACTAAAATGGACTGGAATGGGGGAATTTAACTCAGATGCCCATTATATCTACTACTGTAGGCAAGAATCCCTTAGAAGAAATGGAGTAGCCATCAGAGTCAACAAAAGAGTCCAAAATGCAGTACTTGGATGCAATCTCAAAAATGATAGAATGATCTCTGTTCATTTCCAAGGTAAACCATTCAATATCATGGTAGTCCAAGTCTATGCCTTGACCAGTAATGCTGAAGGAGCTGAAGTTGAACTGTTCTATGAAGACCTACAAGACCTGCTAGAACTAACACCCCAAAAAGGATGTCTTTTTCACTATAGGAGATTGGAATGCAAAAGTAGGAACTCAAGAAACACCTGGAGTAACAGGTAAATTTGGCCTTGGAGTACAGAATGAAGCAGGGCAAAGGCTAATAGAGTTCTGCCAAGAGAACACACTGGTTATAGCAAACAACACAAGAGAAGACTCTACACATGGACATCACTGGATGGTCAATACCAAACTCAGATTGATTATATTCTTTGTGGCCAACAGTGGAAAAGCTGTATACAGTCACCAAAAAAAGAAAAAAAAAAAAAAAGACCAGGAGCTGACTGTGGCTTGGATCATGAACTCCTTATTGCCAAATTCAGATTTAAATTGAAGAAAGTAGGGAAAACCACTAGACCATTCAGGTATGACCTAAATCAAATCCCTAACAATTATACAGTAGAAGTAAGAAATAGATTCAAGGGGTTAGATCTGATAGACAGAGTACCTGATGAACTATGGAGGGAGGTTCATGACATTGTACAGGAGACAGGGATCAAGACCATCCTTAAGAAAAAGAAATGGAAAAAAGCAAAATGGCTGCCTGAGGAGGCCTTGCCAATACCTGAGAAAAGAAGAGAAGTGAAAAGCAAAGGAGAAAAGGAAAGATGTACCCATTTGAATGCAGAGTTCCAAAGAATAGCAAGGAGAGATAAGAAAGCCGTCCTCAGCAATCAATGCAAAGAAATAGAGGAAAACAATAGAATGGGAAAGACTAGAGATCTCTTCAAGAAAATTAGAGATACCAAGGGAACATTTCATGGAAAGATGGGCTCGATAAAGGACAGAAATTGTATGGACCTACCAGAGGCAGAAGATATTAAGAAGAGTTGGCAAGAATACACAGAAGAACTATACAAAAAAGATCTTCATGACCCAGATAATCATGATGATGTGATCACACCTAGAGCCAGAAATCCTGGAATGTGAAGTCACGAGGGCCTAGGAAGCATCACTACGAACAAAGCTAGTGGATGTGATGGAACTCCAGCTTAGCTATTTCATATCCTAGAGGATGATGTTGTAAAAGTGCTGCACTCAATATGACAGCAAATTTGGAAAACTCAGCAGTGGCTACAGGACTGGAAAAGGTCCGTTTTCATTCCAATCCCTACGAAAGGCAATGCCAAAAATGCTCAAACTACTGCACAATTGCACTCATCTCACACACTTGTAAAGTAATGCTCAAAATTCTCCAAACCAGGCTTCAACAATATGTGAACCATGAACTTCCAGATGTTGAAGCTGGATTTAGAAAAGGCCTAGGAACCAGAGATCAAATTGCCAACATCCATTGGGTCATTGAAAAAGCAAGAGAGTTCCAGAAAAACATCTATTTCTGCTTTATTGACTGTACCAAAGCCTTTGACTTTGAGGATCACCACAAACTGTGGAAATTTCTGAAAGAGATGGGAATACCAGACCACCTGACCTGCCTCTTGAGAAACCTGTATGCAAGTCAGGAAGCAACAGTTAGAACTGGACATGCAACAACACACTGTTTCCAAGTAGAGAAAGGAGTACATCAAGGCTGTATATTGTCACCCTGCTTATTTAACTTATATGCAGAGTACATCATGAGAAACGCTGGGCTGGAAGAAGCACAAGCTGGAGTCAAGATTGCCATGAGAAATCTCAATAACCTCAGCTATGCAGATGACACCACCCTTATGGCAGAAAGCGAAGAAGAACTAAAGAGCCCCTTGATGAAAGTGAAAGAAGGGAGTGAAAAAGTTGGCTTAAAGCTCAACATTCAGAAAACAAAGATCATGGCATCTGGTCCCATCACTTCATGACAAATAGATTGGGAAACAGTGGAAACAGTGTCAGACTTTATTTTTTTTTGGACTCCAAAATCACTGCATATGTTAACTGCAGCCATGAAATTAAAAGGCACTCACTCCTTGGAAGAAAAGTTATGACCAACCTAGACAACATATTATAAAGCAGAGACATTACTTTGCCAACAAAGTTCCATCTGTGTCAAGGCTATGGTTTTTCCAGTACTCATGTAGGGATGTGAGAGTTGGACTATAAAGAAAACTGAGCACCAAACAATTGATGCTTTTGAACTATGGTGTTGCAGAAGGCTCTTGAGAGTCCCTTGCACTGAAAGGAGATCCAACCAGTGCATCCTAAAGGAAATCAGTCCTGGTTATTCATAGGAAAGACTGTTTCTGGATCTGAAATTGCAATACTTTGGCCACCTGATGCAAAGAACTGAATCATTTGAAAAGACCCTGAGGCTGGAATAGATTGAAGGTGGGAGGCGAAGGTGAAGACAGAGGATGAGATGGTTGGATGACATCACTGACTCAGTGGACATGAGTTTGAGTAAACTCAGGGAGTTGGTGATGGACAGGGAGGCCTGGCATTTACAGTCCATGGGGTCACAAAGAGGCAGACACAACTGAGTGACTGAACTGAACTGAACTCATCCCTTTCTTCTGCTTTTGGTGACTGTGTGAATCACAATAAACTGTGGAAAATTCTGAGAGAGATGGGAATACCAGACCACCTGACCTGCCTCTTGAGAAATTTGTATGCAGGTCAAGAAGCAACAGTTAGAACTGGACATGGAACAACAGACTGGTTCCAAATAGGAAAAGGAGTACGACAAGGGTGTATATTGTCACCCTGCTTATTTAAGTTATATGCAGAGTACATCATGAGAAACGCTGGGCTGGAAGAAGCACAAGCTGGAATCAAGAATGCCGGGAGAAATATCAATAACCTCACATATGCAGATGACACCACCCTTATGGCAGAAAGTGAAGAGGAACTAAAAAGCCTCTTGATGAAAGTGAAAGAAGAGAGTGAAAAAGTTGGCTTAAAACTCAACATTCAGAAAACTAAGATCATGGCATCTGATCCCATCACTTCCTGGGAAATAGATGGGGAAACAGTGGAAACAGTGTCAGACTTTATTTTGGGGGGCTCCAAAATCACTGCAGATGGTGATTGCGGCCATGAAATTAAAAGACGCTTACTCCTTGGAAGGAAAGTTATGACCAACCTAGATAGCATATTCAAAAGCAGAGACATTACTTTGCCAACAAAGGTCCATCTAGTCAAGGCTATGGTTTTTCCTGTGGTCATGTATGGATGTGAGAGTTGGACCATGAAGAAGGCTGAGCACCGAAGCATTGATGCTTTTGAACTGTGGTGTTGGAGAAGACTCTTGAGAGTCCCTTGGACTGTAAGGAGATCCAACCAGTCCATTCTGAAGGAGATCAGCCCTGGGATTTCTTTGGAAGGAATGATGCTGAAGCTGAAGCTCCAGTACTTTGGCTACCTCATGCGAAGAGTTGACTCATTGGAAAAGACTCTGATGCTGGGAGGGATTGGGGGCAGGAGGAGAAGGGGACGACAGAGGATGAGATGGCTGGATGGCATCACTGACTCGATGGACGTGAGTCTGAGTGAACTCCGGGAGTTGGTGATGGACAGGGAGGCCTGGAGTGCTGCGATTCATGGGGTCGCAAATAGTCGGACATGACTGAGCGACCGAACTGAACTGAATGTTAGTATGCTCAATATTGTCTCAAAATCTGTTGTCTCATTTTTTTTTCTTTTTTTTTTTCTGTTCAACTTGATTGATTTCCACTATTCTGTCTTCCAGTTTACTGATCCATTCCTCTGTATTATCTCATCTACTGCTGATTCTTCCTAGTTTACATTTTATATGTTGTATTTTTCAGGCTTGTTTGGTTCTTTGTATTTTCTAATTCCTTGTTAATCTGTATAACTGTTATCTTGAAGTCTTTATCAGACAGATTGCTTATCTCCACTTTACTTAATTCTCCTTGGGTTGTATCTTCTTTCTTCTATTGCAATATATTCCTCTGTCTCCTCATTTTGCCTAATTCCCTTTGCTAGTTTTATCTTTTAGGTAGGAAAATTAAAATTCCCATTCTTGGAGAAGTGGCCTCAGTATCAGACATGCTATGGGGCCCAAGCTCACTGCCCTTTGGTCGCCAGTCATTATGCTCTAAGTATACATTCTGAGACTGAATGGGCCCTTTTACTGTAGTGGGACAACTTCTGTAGGCATGCCTCTATACAGGAGTTGCCTCCAGCCTAGTTGGTTGGTGCACTGGCTGCCTATTCACTGGTACATGAGGCCAGGTTCCAGTGTGGCTAACTAGGGGATCCCAGGGGTACTAGACCTGTTACTGGTGAGTAGGATGGGATCCCAGTACAGCTGGCTTCTCAGCCCAAGGGGACTCATAACTGATGCTAGCTTCTGATGGGTGGGTAAGTCCCTAGTATAAAGAGGCTAGAAGGATGATTCCACAATGGCACTTGCCAGAACCATACAATCAACTTCCCAAATAGTTTCTGCCAGTATCTGTGTCTCCAGAGTGAGTCCCAGTTGCCTCCTCCTCCTCCAGAGTGCTCTCCAAGATCAGCAAGTGGGCTGACTCAAGCTCCTTTGAAATCACTGTCTCTGCACTGGGACTCAGAGCATGTGGGATCTTGCACATCTTTTAAGTGAAGTAGAGTCTCTGTTTCCTACAGCCCTCTGACCCTCCCATACACAAGTCCTGCTGCCCTTCAAAGTCAGACCTTTTAGGAGATCTTTTTCCTGGTGCTGGACTCCAAGTCTGGGGAGCCCAATGGGAGGTTCAGATCCCTTGCTACTTGGGGAGCACTTATATTGTTGTTATTCAGTCGTCAAGTTGTGTCCAACTCTTCTGTGACCCTATGAACTGCAGCACGCCAGGCTTCCCTGTCCTTCACTATCTCCCGGAGTTTACTCAGACTCGTGTCCATTGAGTCAGTGATACCATCCAACCATCTCATCTTCTGTCATCCCGTTCTCCTCTTGCCTTCAATCTGTCCCAGCTTCAGAGTCTTTTCCAATGAATTAGCTCTTTGCATCACATGACCAAAATATTGGAGCTTCATCTTCAGCATCAGTCCTTACAATTAATGTTCAGGGTTGATTTCTTTTTGGATTAACTGGTTTGATATCTTTGCTGCCCAAAGGACTCTCAAGAGTCTTCTCCAGCACTTTGGCAGCTGTAATTATCTTCCTGTTTTTGTGTCACCCACCCAGGGTGTGGGTCTTAACTATTTCACATGTCTGCTCCTTCTATCCATCTCATTGTGATTCCTTCTTTATATCTTTAGCTGTAGAAAACCTTTTCTGCTAGTCTTCAGAGGATTCTTATACCAATATTTATTTCAGTGTTGAGATTTTTATAAAAAATTATCTCTCCACTCATTCTCTTATCACTTATACTGGATATATATTGTTTTAACTTTTCAATGTCTTAAATTAGAAAAACAAAAAATATTTGTGCCATTTCTTTGACCCAGCAACCCAACAGAGCTATGTTTCATAGGTGCTAGAAGAGGAGATTCTATAGTAGAATTTCAAGCTAGCATTCCTTGGCAATTGGAATGCTGCTGCTGCTAAGTCGCTTCAGTCATGTCCAACTCTGTGCGACCCCATAGACAGCAGCCCACCAGGCTCCTCCGTCCCTGGGATTCTCCAGGCAAGAACACTGGAGTGGGTTGCCATTTCCTTCTCCAATGCAGGAAAGTGAAAAGTGAAAGTGAAGTCGCTCAGTCATGTCCGACTCCTAGCGACCCCATGGACTGCAGCCCACCAGGCCCCTCCATCCATGGGATTTTCCAGGCAAGAGTACTGGAGTGGGTTGCCATTGCCTTCTCCAGCAATTGGAATACTGTATGTTTTAATTAGCTAAGTTTTTCAACTTCCAAACATTCCTCTTTAAGAAGAGAACTAGTTTAAAATGTTTTCCAAATAGTCTCACATATATAAAATACTAAACTAGAAAAAATGAGGCAAATTTTAGAATGATTCTTTCTGTGCTTGAGTATCCTGCATTTTATAACATGATTGCTGAAGTTGGCTTTCTTTAAAGCATCATTGTTCGTTTACCTTTTAGTCAACATTTTCTCATTTGCTCGGAAAATGAGAAACCCCATTTCTGTGATGTTCAATGAAACTTTTGACAATTTAATAAAGAAACCTCAGGAGTGCAGAGGGTAAGCAAAGAGATTTTTTCCCCTCACATCAGGAAGTAGCACTGAAGTGGTAAATATGTGGTTTTATTTCTGTTCTTAGTATTATATCCTGGCCTGCCTGCCCCTAGTTTTAAATTGGGAAGCATCTCAGAGAATCCTCTGAACAATAACTAGCTTTTCCATTTTCTCATGATTTGCTACCTCTATTAGATGAGAGTGGCAGGCACTCACAGGTAGTTCAGGTTGAAGTAGGATCCGTGCTTCCTCCCAACCAATTTCTTAGTGTTTTACAGCCCCCTCTCCCCACCTCTGGCCAGCCAGAGGAACATATTAGAACCTATATTCTCACGAAGAAATTTCTGGCTGTATTCTGTTGTGCTGTGAAAACATATACACAAGACATGACCCTGGATAGGCAGGGGTAGCAGTATATCTTGGGTCTGTGCTTTTCTATGCTTCTGTTTAAAATCATCTCAGGTATATTTTTCCCTGAGGGAGGAAAAAAAGGCGATCTGTATCACTAGGTGATATAGCCAACCCAGGGCCAATTACCTAAGAAAATCTTGTATGTAATAAAAGAAAAGGAAAAGCACTTCTCTCTCCTTAGAAATAACAGTCCAGACACGTTATTAATGATAGTAATAGTCATATTGAGCTAAAGGACAAGAATGATTCTAGGACAGTATCTGATTTTTAAAAGTGAAAAATAGTGCTTAAAAACATTGGAATTAAATCAGTAGTTCTCAACTGATGTGACTTTGCCCCCCGGGAACACTTAATAATGTCATGACAATTTTGCTTGTCACAGCTAGGGGGTTCTACTGGCATCTGGTAAGTAAAGGCCAGAGATGCTGCCAGACATTCTCAACATACAAATTAACCTCAACACAACAAAAATTACTGGCATGAAATGTTAATAGTGCTAAGATAAAGAAGCCCTAGATAGATGTTACTACAGACTGCATGTTTGTGTCTCCCCACCTTTTATATGTTGAATCCTAATCTCCATTTTGATGGTTTTCGGAGGTGGAGACTTCCAAAAGTGATTAGGTCTTGAGAGTGAGCCTATAGGAATGGGATCAGGATCCTTATAAAGGAGGCTCCAGAGAGCTCCCTGTCCTTTTCTGCCACATGAGGTTAGCAAAAAGACAGCTGTCTGTCAACCAGAAAGCAAATCCTGACCAGACACCAAATCTGCCAGTATTTTGCCTGTGGACTCCCCAGCCTCTAGAACTATGAGAAATAAACTTTTGTTATTTAGAAGCTACCTAGTTTATGGTATTCTGTTACAAACGCTTAAACACACTAGAAAGTGAAGTCGCTCAGTCGTGTCGACTCTTTGCGACCCCATGGACTGTAGCCTATCAGGCTCCTCGGTCCATGGGATTTTCCAGGCAAGAGTGCTGGAGTGGATTGCCATTTTCTTCTCCAGGGGATCTTCCCGACCCAGGAATCCAACCGGGGTCTCCCGCATTGCAGGCAGATGCTTTACCTTCTGAGCCACCAGACGGTAAAGTAGCCACCAGATGGTTTAGTAGGTAAACAAAGTAAGTCGGATGTTAATTTTAAAATCTATTTTTTTCAGGAGGCAATGGTAAAATTAAAAGAATACAAACAATATGGTACATTATTTTTAGTCTTAAAATGAGATAAGTATGATATACCATATTATACTTTCAAATCAGACAGGAAATATATCAAATAAAATATGTCTTCTGAAACCTCTGGATATTTCACTGGAGCAGACGCAGGTCACTGCGGCACTGTCAGCCCTTTCAGTAACTAAGTTTAGCTTCTATCGCAGTTCTGATATTTTTAAGAATTCTTAGAAATTTTATACACTGAGGGCAAAGAACTCTTTGGGAAACATTGTCCCATATATAGCAGAAGTGTATCTTCTGCCTCTAGCTGAAATTAATCTTTTCTAACAACTGTATTTTAAGTACCTTCCCTGTTTAAATGTCACCTTCTCACTAAGGGCTTCCCAACTTCCCCAGGAGAGAATTAGTCACTTTTCCTCCAGTGCTACAATGATACTTAGTGCACATCTTAGTTATAACTCTTTCAAGATAGTATTTAAAAATCTTGCTTATCATTATCCCAAAGCCCCAAGCCTGGACTTCATCCAAGATTGAACTTGGATGAACTCTTTTTTTTCTTAAAACTGATCATAGTGCCTGAAATGCAGTGGATGCTTAATAAATATTGATGAAGTGAATGAATGAGAATGCATATGTGATTCGGGTTGTAAATTTCAGGAAGTCTTAACTTGAACTTTTGGACCTGATGATACTGAGTATGGATTAACACTTCATCCATCCATCTATTTCATAAATATATAAAACACATCACAAGTTACACTCTCATCAGACTTTAGTATCAGAGACTTGTAGAGTGCACAGTGTTTGATAGCTTCAGAGACCATAAAATACCATTGTGCATTCAGTGACCAAAAGGAAAAAAGGGAAGATAGAAGAAAGAGACGTTCCCCAAAACCCACTGGGCATATAATCATATATCATTCTCCACTTTTCACCCCCAGAGGCTATCCTCATGAAATAGGCCTTAAAGCAGAGAACAACATGGGATTAAAGTATTTTTTTACCCCAAAAAAGAGATTGGAGTATTACCTTAAAAATTGTTGATATCAACGGACTTCAAGTATTAGAATTACATGTGTCCCAGAGGTTAATGAAAGAGACAGACAATTTTAACAAAATTAATTATATGTCCTAAAATTATTTATGTCCTCTTAAAGTGAGGTGTCAGGCCATTAACCTTCCCATGTCCATATTCATAATAGCTCTGTTTCTACTTTAGAAAAGAAAGACATACATTTCACTCAACCAGAATTTTACTACGGTGTAATAAGGTGTACCTGAAGATAGTATTTACTTAAAGGAGAGTAAAACTGTCAATTTGAAATATTAGTCTCTATACAGCCTCCTTGGATTAAGGCATCATAATCCTATCATAGAATTTCATGCCTTTCCCTAGCTAACACATATTTTGGTTAGAGGTGAAGTACAGCATTGGAAATGAGGTAGGGATCTTCTGAATTCAGATATCCTGTAGAACAGAATGAAGACAACTTTTAATTTATGTAATTTACTTTTCCTTCCTCCACAACTTACAAAGAATATATCCCTCTTGAGAGAGAATCCTGTGAGAGCAATGCATAGATAGTTTCCATATGAAATATTGAAAGTGCCAGAATCTTAGTACATCTAGGAAAAAAATCTCTTTGCAAAAGACCATACTTATTATCTGTCTTAGATCTACAGTGATTAAAGTATATATGAAACAAACTGCGAAATGTCTATTTTATTGCCTGTGTGTGCTTAGTCGTGTACAACTCTTTGAGACCCCCATGGACGGTAGCCTGCCAGGCTCCTCTGTCCATGTAATTTTCCAGGCAAGAATACTGGAGTGAGTTGCCATTACCTACTCCAGGGGATCTTCTCAACCCAAGGATTGAAACTGTGTCTCTTTCATTTCCTGCATAGGCAGGTGGATTTTTACCACTGTGCCACCTGGGAAGCCCATTTTATTGAAGAACTTTGTGACAATTCCCAGTAAAGCTTGGTGATGACCCTCACTTACTCTTGTTGATATCTGTGTGTTCATTGCATATTGCATGATTCTACATTAACTTTCAAAACACCAGCATTGCATATTCAGGTGAAAGAAATAGATCCAAACTAAGTTGATATTTTGGTTTCTCCTGGTCCTTTACTTAGACTTACAAGAAGAATATATTTCTATTAACTTTTGTCCCTAAATTCTTGAATACTAGAAATCCATATTCAGTTTTTACTCCGGTTACTTTGCACATTTCTATCACGTTTTAATATATTTATCTTGTATTACAAGGATATATTCTGGATTCTGCTGTAAATAATATACTTAGCAACAATAATTGGGCTTCCCTAATAGTTCAGTTGGTAAAGGATATGCCTGGAATGCAGGAGACCCTGGTTTGATTCCTTGGTTGGGAAGATCTGTTGGAGAAGGGATAAGTTACCCACTCCAGTATTCTTGGACTTCCCTTGTGACTCAGCTGGCAAAGAATCCACCTTCAATGGAAGAGACCTGGATTTGATCCCTAGGTTGGGAAGATCCCCTGGAGAAGGGAGAGGCCACCCACTCCAGTATTCTGGCCTGGAGAATTCCATGAACTGTATAGTTCTTGGGGTCACAAAGAGGTGGACATGACTTTCAGTAACAATAATTAATATGCGTTTTAGTCCTATTCTAAATTGTCTAATAATTACCCCCCTCTCTCTGCTCTCCCCTCTGCTTTCTAAATTTTTACAGTTAGTTAAAACTTTCTTCTGAAAATAAAAACATTTATTTATGTATGGGTACAGAATATGTGCATTTATTTATGTATGGGTACATTCCTTAAATGCAATCAAATTTGTAAGGCCTGAACATTAGAACAGGAGTTTCATACAATTTGGATTAATCTTTCCGAATGTTGAAATGATGTTCTAAATCTTCTTTCAACATGTTATTCCAGCCTTCCCAAACTACCACAACTCTAAAGATTGCATATTTTTTTCTGTCCTACACTCCTCAATGAGTCAAAATGGCACTCTATCATTTCTGTACATATATATGGAGAAGAAGAAATGTTTTCTGCCATAGAATGGTTAAAAGTATCATTTAGACCTGATAAAAATTACTAAGGACATTCACGTTTTCTGTAAAGTTTGACTAACTGCTAAATGAAAAATTATTTTTCCTTGAAACCTAGAAATGTACAAGTGTCTGCTTATTAGTTAAGGACCTAATATAAAGTTACAATAAAATCAACTATAAATAAAGTATTTTTAATTACAGTCACATAGAGTGCAGTCCCTTAAAAAGAGAAAGCTAAATAAAAAGAAAGAAATACAAACTCTATGGAGAAAATAAAATGCCTAAATATACTTAAAAAAAGAACAATAGGAACATCAAAAACCTCTGACTCAGATAATGTAGTGCATTTGAAAAGCGACAGGAGGAATTGCATCAATTAGAAGATATGTTCATGAAGAAAGGGGTAAAATTGAAGTGATATATATTCCAGGTAAATATTATGGATAAAATTTTTTCAGTTGACTCACTGATATGTTCTCCTCTGAGATTTAAAAGTAAACCAAACTACATAATTGAGAAAGAAGCAAAATCTGAGAAAAGTGAAAAACAAATATGCTTATAAATTCTGGAACTTATTCTGTTTGATGGATAAGCAATGAGTTTATGTAAAAAGTGAACATATGTTGAATACAGTGATAAATAGTTCTGCTTCTGAGACCAGACATACCTAAGATTCCTTATACCACAAAGCCTTTATTTCCTATTTTTAATGTGAGTCTGGTAGATTTATCAAGAGAAATAATATTCAGCACATAAAGCACTTATCTCAGTGTCTGGTACAAAAGAAGCCTTCTAAAGTTAGATATGCTCTCAGTTCAGTTCAGTCGCTCTGTCGTGTCCGACTCTTTGCGACCCCATGAATTGCAGCACGCCAGGCCTCCCTGTCCATCACCAACTCCTGGAGTTCACTTAAACTCACGTCCATTGAGTCAGTGATGCCATCCAGCCATCTCATCCTCTGTCGTCCCCTTCTCCTCCTGCCCCCAATCCCTCCTAGCATCAGGGTCTTTACCAATGAGTCAACTCTTCCCATGAGGTGGCCAAAGTATTGGAGTTTCAGCTTTAGCATCAGTCTTTCCAGTGAACACCCAGGACTGATCTCCTTTAGAATGGACTGGTTGGATCTCCTTGCAGTCCAACCTCAAGAGTCTTCTCCAACACCACAGTTCAAAAGCATCAATTCTTCAGCACTCAGCTTTCTTCACAGTCCAACTCTCACATCCATACATGACCACAGGAAAAACCATAGCCTTGACTAGACAAACTTTTGTTGGCAAAGTAATGTCTCTGCTTTTCAATATGCTATCTAGGTTGGTCATAACTTTCCCTCCAAGGAGTAAGCGTCTTTTAATTTCATGTCTGTAGTCACCATCCATAGTGATTTTGGAGCCCAAAAAAATAAAGTCTGACACTGTTTCCCTATCTATTTCCCATGAAGTGATGGGACCTGATGCCATGATCTTCGTTTTCTGAATGTTGAGCTTTAAGCCAACTTTTTCACTCTCCTCTTTCACTTTCACCAAGAGGCTTTTGAGTTCCTCTTCACTTTCTGCCATAAGTGTGGTGTCATCTGCATATCTGAGGTTATTGATATTTCTCCCGGCAATCTTGATTCCAGGTTGTCCTTCTTCCAGCCCAGTGTTTCTCATGATGTACTCTGCATATAAGTTAAATAAGCAGGGTGACAATATACACCCTTGATGCACTCCTTTTCCTATTTGGAACCAGTCTGTTGTTCCATGTCCAGTTCTAACTGTTGCTTCCTGACCTGCATACAGGTTTCTCAAGAGGCAGGTCAGGTGGTCTGATATTCCCTTCTCTTTCAGAATTTTCCACAGTTTATTGTGATCCACACAGTCAAAGGTTTTGGCATAGTCAATAAAGCAGAAATAGATGTTTTTCTAGATATGCTAGAAACAAATTGTGGGGTCTTCCTTGAAAGATGATTTTTATTTGGGAGATGATCTGAATATGTTCACGTTTGGAGTGAGAGAAATGCCTAAGGTATTGTTTGAAAAGAATTTATTCTAGCTCTACAATTGCATGGTAACATTTTCACAGAGTCAGAAGTTCTGCATATGGACAATATGACTAGAGCATAGATTACAAGCTATTTAAAGTCAGTTTGGAGAAGGAAATGGCATCCCACTCCAGTATTCTTGCCTGGAAAATCCCATGGACGCCGGAGCCTGGTAGGCTACTGTCCGTGGGGTCGCAGAGAGTCGTACATGACTGAGCAACTTCACTTCACTTTCATTCTCTTACACATTCCCCAGATCATTTTATGCCAGTATATGTTCAAAGAGCATAAGAAAAATTTTGACTCAATATATGGATCAATGATCTTATATATCTAAACACAGATTGCTATTTCTGTTAATCCATCCCTCAATTCACAGATTTCTTTTCTATCAGGACATCATCCCTGTCACATCAAAGGCAACATCTTAGTAATAAAACCAGCACAAGCACACCAGACGTTGTACACTGGAAGCGCGCAGTGCTAAGACGAAGACATTATAATGATGCAAAGTAATGAGCAGAATAACAATGTGCTGACAGAAGACAAATTTTCTTCCCTTAGAAGGAATGCCTACAAAGAATACCAACAAGAAAGCATAACATCTCAAACTGCTCAAACGGGATATACTTTCTTATCAAGCAGTATATTTCTTATCATGATGAAAAGGAAAATGGATTCATGGCTAACTCTGATAAGTTAACAGAGATAATGTGTTGTAGTAAACATTAATTTATCATTCCATGGCTAAGAAACAAAAGGAAATAAAATAATAAAGAAGGAAGGAATGTTTTGGAGCAGAACTGTATACCCAATCAATGAAAAACTAAGTAAAACTGGATAGCTGACAATCAATTAAGTAAAATATTTAAAATTAAATTCTCTACTTTTGAAACAAAAAGCTCTAGTTCCTCTTTGAAATAAAGTGACCATAATTAGGTAAAAGTTATAAACAATATCCATCCAAAAGAGAATAAATGAAATTGTCAGGTACAATTTAGTAGCATGTTGAAAATCTCATTTGTGGGTGGAAATTCTCATTACCCAAGAAGTTTTTCCAAATAAACATATTAGCCTTCTGTTAGCTGATCATTGCAGACATCTTCAGCTATCCAATGAAGTAATCAGTCTTCCTTTTGAAATGCAAAAAAGTTTAAGAATATTTTCAATAATGTTGTAAAGTTATAGGCTACTCTATGAAACTGAAAACAAAGGACAAAAATTAGATTTGCAGTAATTCTAAACTAGATCCCTCTGTTATCAAGTACCACAGCAACAATACAGACACTGTCATACAAAGCAATTAGATTAGCCCTTGCTGCTGCTGCTGCTAAGTCGCTTCAGTCGTATCCGACTCTGTGCGACCCCATAGACGGCAGCCCACCAGGCTCCCCGTCCCTGGGATTCTCCAGGCAAGAACACTGGAGTGGGTTGCCATTGCCCTTGCAGCCATGCTATTGTTGAGAAGAATACATATTTCAACATTATTTTACCAATTTTAGCAACATAATCAATACACATAATTCCTGCCAACATACCAATTATCTGTATTTTGTTGTATCTTGTTACCACTAAAATTGTCACATATTTGTCAAGTATGCCCCTCTTTGTGGCTTGCTGCTGCTGCTGCTGCTGCTAAGTCACTTCGCTTAAATATGCATTCACATGTTTCATTCAAATTTTTGGTAAGACATGTTAAGAGTTCTTTAAGAGATGTCATCAAATGCAAAAATTGAAAACTAAATATGACTTTTTTGTTTATATCAAATTAACACAGATGTGATCTTACCCCATTTGAGCCCCTGGCAACTACTAATCTACTTTGTGTCTCTGAGTTTGTTCATTCTGGATATTTCATATAAATGAAATCATATAAGTTATCATTAAAACATAACCAAAAAAGTTCAAAATATAGGAAACTTATAGACTTGAGAATAAGAATGAGAGTAAGAAATATTAAGAAAAAAGAATAAAAATAGGAAGACAAGGCATCTGGGAATAATGTATGATGTCTACCAAAGGAAACTCTAGGGGCAGATGACTTGAGTTCCTTTACATATTCATTCATTCAGTCAGAAATATTTATGTGCTTCCATGTACCATTTTTTGTTTTTTGTTATTTAAGTTGTTTGGTCATGTCCAACTCTTAGCGACCCCATGGACCCCTGCCCTGCTTCTCTGTTCATGGGATTTCTCAGGCAAGAATACTGGAGTGGGTAGCCATTCCCTTCTCCAGGGGATCTTCCCAGCCCAAGGATTGAAACTGTGTTTCCAGGATCTCCTGCATTGCATGGGGATTCTTTACTCCTGAGCCACCAGGGAAGCCCAAAAGGGTTATTACATATTGATAAAATGTTAAATCTCTAGTGTCATGTATTAGTTCTTATATCAACACATAATAGTTTAAAATATGTAAAGCTAAAATTAAAAGGAATAAATTGACAAACCAACTGTCAAGGCAGATTTTAAACCTCCAACCCTAATAATTGATAGAACAAGGAGATAAAATAATGAAGCATATGGAAAAATGTACAACATATACTTGATCTAAGGACACATATACAGCAATGCCAACAAGTGGAAAATACATATAATATCCCATGCATATAATCTGGCTCAAACTTTTAATTGTTCACCATACCAACATCTCATTTTTAGTTACAGCAAACAATTTAGTAACATTCAGTAATCATTTGTGAGAAAAATTCTCAGTAAAGTAGAATCCAAGAGGATTCCTTTCTTCATTTGTTTTCTTCACTATAAACCTCGGCAAAATTCAGACCCACAAGAAATGGCACATTTGCACATAAAGCAGGCCTGACTACTGCCCTTTGCCATTGTATATGAAGGATTTGTGGATTTTGGTATTATCAAGAGTCCTGGAACAAATGTCCTGTGAATACTGAGCAACAGCTGTGTATACGTTTGTCTTAGCTTTTCTTGTTGGCATTCCTGTGGGGAAGATACCTTGATGAAAGTCCTTTTTTTTCTTTTTACATTTTACATTTTTTGTTGTTGTTTAATTGCTAAGTTGTGTTTGACTCTTTTGCGACCCCATGGACTGTAGCCTGCCAGGCTCCTCTGTCCATGTGATTCTCCAGCCTAGAATACAGGAGTGATTAGTCATTTCCTTCTCTAAGGGATCTTCTTGACCCAGGGATCAAACCTGTGTCTCCTGCGTTAGTAGGTGGATTCTTCACCACTGAGCCACCAGGGAAGCCCTACCAATTTTTAGGTCCTGCCATTTATCACTTTTGGTTGTGTTTTTGTTTTTTGTTGTTTTGACTATGGTCAAGTTATGCAAGTTATCTATGCCTCAGTTTCCTCTACTGTTAAATAGAACTATAAATAGAATTCATACAGTGCATGCATTCACATGCATTGCGTTTTGCACAATGTAAACCCCCAGTAAGCTGGCTTTACTTATTAACCAGCAAGTCGAGAAAAAATGCTCCCACTGCAATATTGTGAGGATTCTTCCCTGGGGATTCTCATTCATGGGAATTTTACTTTTTAATATGACATTCATTTAACATAATGTTATTATATATGATACATCAGACATAATGACATATATGAATTCTTCTTTTATATAAAGTCCTGAATATGTTTCTTGGATAATCATTTCATTACAGAATAAAATGTTAACTAAATGTCTGTATTTGTTGGTAATTCACTTCTTGCCTTTCCACACCGTATGGAAAGTATATATTTTTTTAAAAAAATGAAAATATTACTAACACCAAAAATCACTTTCCAGTTAAAATTCTTTACCCAGAAAGAACTCAGAAAAATAAGCATATTTATAGAGTTGAGGGGGTGTGTGGAAAACCATAGAATCAGTCATTTTATACATTCTGTTTCACATGGAGCTTCACTTTAAAGTCATGTAATAAAATGCTGAAGAAAATCCCTAAGTGATTAAAGACAGCAAAAACAAAGATAACCTGATTATTTTTAATGTCGTGTAGTTTTGACCATCCTTTTTAATTTCTGAGGTACATTTTTAAAAATTACAAGTATAAATGAGATAGAAAAAAGGAAGAGACAGGTTTTAAAGGGAGAAGGGAAGCTCCAAAGGTGGGACAGTCTGTCACAGCAACGACAGCCAAGAAAGGAAAATTTCCATAAAGGAAATTGGCCCACATGAATAAAAGAAAATTAGCTTGATTCAAATGGCATGTACACACCAACTTAATTTCAAGGGTGATTTTGTTTTGTGAAAACCAAATTGCTCATCACAGCATGAATATGGTGCTAACATTGTCATACAGTCTTTCAGTTCGGCACATCTATTTAGTATAAATACTACAAATATTCAATTCCATACCAATTTTCCCTATTTGAAAAGCTGCAACCTATTTGGCTTTGACTTGTCCACATATATTCTTTATACATAAAATTTTCCTCTTTTTTATTTTTCATTTGCTTCTGATTGTGTGCATGCTAAGTTGCTTCAGTCACCTCTGACTCTTTGCGACCCTTTGGACTGCAGCCCACCAGGCTCCCCTGTCCATGGGATTCTCCAGGCAACAATACTGGAGTGGGTTGCCATGCCCTCCTCCAGGGGATCTCCCCAGCCCAGGGATCAAACTCCAGTCTCTTATGTCTGCTGCATTGACTGGCAGTTTCTTTACCACTGGCATCATCCAGGAAGCCCATAGAATAGTACATGCTAATACTAATGGATCCAAACAAAACTAGGTTATTTAGCAGTAATCTAGGTAATCCAGAACATGCTAATATCAAATTTTATTTTATAATAAGAAATTGTTCTGCTTCATCACATTTTAAATTTGATATGTAATTAACATAGCATAAAATTCACCTCTTTAAACGATACTCCAATGACATTTAGTATATTTGTAAGGTTATAAAACCATCACCAGTAATTATTCCAGAACATTTTCATCACCCTGAAAAGAAAACCTATACCTGTTAGCAATCTCTCCCATTTTCCCTCTCCCCTCAGTCAATGGCATCCACTAATCTACTTTCTGTCTATGAATATGCTTTTTCTCAACAGTTCATATAGAAGGGATTGTGTATGCTTAGTTACTCAGTTGTTTTCAACTCTTTGTGACCCCATGGAGAGTAGCTTGCCAGACTCCTCTGTCCATGGAATTCTCCAAGCATGAATAATGGAGCAGGTTGCCATTTCCTAGTCCAGGGAATCTTCCTGACCCAGGAATCAAACCCACATCTCTTGAGTCTCCTGCATTGGCAGGTGGATTCTTTACCGCTGTGTCATCTGGGAAGCCCAGAAGGGATTATACAATATCATCAATGTACTATCACAAAATTTGAAAACTAAAGAATCTGCATAACTTTGAGAATACAATAGTAGAGCAAAATGAAATATTTATATAGAATAGCACTGATAGGCAAAGAAATGTGATATAGAAAGATCTGTAGAAAAGATTGTAAATAGAATGCTTAATAGACTTGTGGACACAGAGCGGGAAAAAGAGAATGGAATGAATTGAAAAAGTAGCTTGACATATATGCACTATCATATGTAAAATAGAAAGCTAGTGGGAATTTGCCATATATAAATAACACTAGGAGCCCAGCGTGGCACTCTCTGATGACCTAGAGGAGTGGGATGGGGGGATGGGAGGAAGGCTCAAGAGACAGGATACATATATATCATCATGACTGATTTGTGTTGTTGCACGGCAGAAACCACCACAATGTTGTAAAGCAATTTTGCCATTATTAAAAAGTAAATTAAAAAAAAAAAAAACGCTTTAAAAAATTTGATTTCCACCTCTTATTGAATCAAAATCTCCAAGAAGAAAGCCTGATCGTCCATATTTTTAAAAAGTATTTCTGGGGATTATATATATTTAGCCATGGTTTGGAAGATTTACCATATTTGGATTCATTTCTAGTGAAGGTTATTTCTAGTCATTGATTGAATCAGTGACACATTTGCAAGATTTTGAGTCATTGAATTATTCACTTGAAGAAAAGAAAAATATATAAATAAGATTCAGTAACAATCATACTCCATGCTAATGTTTTCATAACCTTTTAACTTGTTTATGCAAAGATGAATTTCTTTACTGTGTTTCTTAGAGATCTACAGATATGCAAAATTAAAAATTTTTGAAATGAAAATTAAATTCATATTTATTTAGCTTTCTTTGTTCTCACCTTCATTTGTTTTGCATAAACAATGCTACACTTACTCATTCAATCAGTGCAAACAGAGAAATTATGCTCCTGCAAATTATTTCATTTATACTTCTAAATAGAATCATAATTACCAGAGGAAAATATTTACTTGATAATCCAAATGTCATGAACATTCTAAAATAGAAGCTCTGGCATGAAACTACTTGAATGATGTGGCAAAATCAAAAACATTTGTACCCTCTTTGCCCCACAGAAACCAATTATATTGTTAGTTTCAGAGTTACATTGCTGTTTTTTAATTAAAATTAACTTTCCATTAGCTCTGCTTCTAATTCTTCAGTTATAGATTTCTTTTTCCCAAAAAAGAAAAATATATATATATACCCCACACATGTGATTTTTACTTGTGAAAGGCAAGGGAGAGAGCAAGAAGAGCAGTGGGTGTATCTAGATGAGAGGTGAAAGTGGAGAGGGAGAGTTAAAAGTTTACAAGCAACTTAACTTTGAGATTGAATCTTCATCAAAAATATAATTTCAGATAAAGTTCTCAGAGCTAACCTTGAATATCCAAATGTATCAAAAAGCATGTGACTTCCATAGGGTTCTTAACTACTCTAATACTTTTCAGAGGGATAATATACCACCTCAAGCCAATTCTTTGTAAATTATTTACTCCCAATGTTAGATGTGGAGAAGGCAATGGCACCCCCCTCCAGTACTCTTGCCTGGAAAATCCCATGGATGGAGGAGCCTGGAAGGCTGCAGTCCATGGGGTCGCTGAGGGTCAGACACGACTTCACTTTCACTTTTCACTTTCATGCATTGGAGAAGGAAATGGCAACCAACTCCAGTGTTCTTGCCTGGAGAATCCCAGGGACAGGGGAGTCTGGTGGGCTGCCGTCTATGGGGTTGCACAGAGTCGGACACGACTCAAGCGACTTAGCAGCAATGTTAGATGATGTAGTGTACTCACTTCCTAAAATATTTTAAGTGTCTTGATTTTCCTTAATTGAGTACTATGTACTCCTACAAAATTCTCATATTTAACATCCCTACTTCCTGTCATTTCCTGGGCAATCTTTGCAACTGAGGTTAGTAGGCAGAAAGCTACATCAATATTTGGAACTAAAAAAGATTTGGTCAATG
This sequence comes from Bubalus kerabau, assembly GCF_029407905.1. Taxonomy (NCBI): domain Eukaryota; kingdom Metazoa; phylum Chordata; class Mammalia; order Artiodactyla; family Bovidae; genus Bubalus; species Bubalus kerabau. The sequence continues at coordinate 255,663,585 of NC_073624.1, forward strand.
TTATTGCAATTAATTGTGGAAATCCTAAATTTGCATCCAAATTTAAAAATAGAAAGTCTTTCTTCACTGACTTAATTTTAGTTTAGTTTCAGAGTTAGATTACTGTTCTTTTTTAAATTAAAATTAACTTTACATTAGCTCTGCTTCTAATTCTTCAGTTATTGATTTCTTTTTCCCAAGGCAAAGTAGATAATATTTTGTAAAACATTTAAGACTTATTAAGGGGTCCTTCAGATTAATCTTTTCATAATGTTAGAAATACTTTCCTTTGAAATTAATCACCAGTTTTCTAGTTAATCAGTTTTACAATTTTGGTCTTTCATATGCAAAATTTAATCCATCAGTTACATATACTGTTAGAATTTTTCCTTTTTTTTTTTTTTTTTGTTCTTTCAGCCTGCCTCTTGCTCTCTTGCTTGACTCTGTCTTCCCTTGATCCTACTGACAGTTTGGATTTTTTGAACACTTTTAAATAGCTGATTAGCCACTTCTGTTACTTCTAATGTCAATATATCCAAAATAATTTTTTTCCAATTTTTCCAAGGTTATAATCCCCACAGGTACCTATAGAATACACCCTTTACTCTTGAGTCTTATTTGTCAGATCAATACTCATATCTTAAAATAAAACCTGCATTGTGATGTCAAATGGTGCTGATACAATATTTTCACTACATTAGCCTGAAGCAAGATTGCATTCTGGAACTCAAGTGCTTGGGTTTCTTAATAATCTTGTTCTTTTTATATCCATATCCAAATTATTAAATGATTTAGAATATATTGGAGTTTATCTTAAACTGGAGTAAATCATGCAGTATGGCAATGATGTTTGATTTGAAAGCACAGATGTGTGTATTGAAATGATACACATGACCCAGATCTAAGGACAGTCTTTTAATCAAATCAATACAAAAGCAAATTTAATACTCCAGCCATAAACGTGGCTCCTGTGCAAGATTCCTCGTTTTTTTTTTTTTTTTTTTGCCACTTATTCTGACACATGGAAGATTCTAGTTATCTCTCTTCTCCCCTAAGGAATTCAATAGCTGGTTGCATAAAGCATCTTGTTCTCATTCCAACAAGGTGAAAGAATTAGTGCTCTACATAGTGATCTTGCTACCACCATCTCCCTTCCTAGCTGTTGCCTGCTTACTTTTTTTGCTCCTATACTACAGAAAAAGAAAGTGACTTAAGTTTTATTTTCCTCCTTTAGAGTCATGATGAATAATCATAAGGATGAGCCAGTATGTTTTAAAAATCCAAAGGATAATAACTCTGTTGCATCCATTTTCTTAAAACAGATGCTCCATAGAAAGCACATTTCATTTTTGAAACCTTAAAAATATTGCCTAGCATGAGATTAGATATATAGTTTATAAGTCACAAGCATTTTAAAAATCACAATAAACAAACACAAAATCAGAATAAACTTAATATTTATAAGATGCTATAGTGCCTCTTACCTAGATTAATATATACTGAAACTGCATTTATTTATGAAACTGAAATATAATTTATTTTTTAAATGACTAAGAATAATAAAATAGTATAATAATTTCACAGTAGCAAGGTAAACAATATGAGTGTCATTGTGGAAACCTACCTATATCTTATTGGCATCAGGACCCATCCCCACCTACCAGCCTGTCAGTATCATTACTGAAACATGTCAGGCCAAGGAACTAACTGGGCAGAGACATAGCCCCAGACTTGCTGCCTTCAGACCTCCTGAGCCCATAGCCACCCTAGGATTCAGCCCTGTCCAAAAGTGGGCCTAGGACCTAGCCCTATTCACAAGCGTTCAACAAACCAACTCCAAGACACTCCACCCAGCAGTTAGACAGCACTAGCCACAGGATGCCCTGACCCTCAGCCCTGCATACCAGCAGGCCAAAACCAGCTCTGGGTCCCCTGGACGTGGCTCCACCCAGCAGCAGGCAGACCCTGGCCCCAGGACATCTGGAGTTCCACAGACTGCTCTATTAGCACCCAGACCACCTACTAAGAGATAAGCATCAGGAATCCTTAAGCCCCAAATCCTCCCCACCAGAAGGCCAACACAATCTCTGGAACACCTTCAGCCCCTCAGCCAATGGCCCCAGGATCCAACAATAACCACTTTTGGCCTGACACCAGCTTTAGGACTCCCGCAGGGTTGCACTCAGAGACCCTGGGACCAAACTCTGCCCACCAAGTAGGCATGTGCTCTGGCTCCAGTTCTACCTATGGCAGGCAATACCTGCACCAGAGATGTTGGACCACTCAACCAATCACCAGGATCAAGCCCCACATTCACCAGTGAGTCAGCATCAGTCCTGGGACACCTCAGACCCCACAGCCAGCTGTGTCAAGAACTAGGCCCAGCCACTAGCAGGCCAACACTAGATCTAGGAACCTGAACCTACCCATCAGTGGGCCAGCATTAGCACTGGAACTTCCTGAGGCTCTGCAACCAGCAGCCTTGTGACCCTGTGCTGCCCAATAGAGGCATAAACCTCCAGACAAGATCGGGTGTGGCAACCAACTGCATCAGAGACCAGGCACACCTGGCAGAGTGCCCACAGTAGTTAACCCATCACACATAAAGACCCATGCAGCACACACAGGGGTCACTCCCAGAGCAAATATCTGGTGACTGAGTGTGCTTCTGGGACACATAAAACATCTCCTACAAGGAGGAACTTCTTCAAGATTGGGACATGTAACCAAACTACCAAATGCATAGGAATAAAAACAGCAAATTAGGTAAAATGAGGCAACAGAGTAATATGCTCAAAAGAAAAGACAAAATACCAGTAGAAGAACTAAGTTAAGTGGAGATAAATTATTGTTGTTCAGTCCCTCAGTCTTGTTTGACTCTTTGTAATCCCATGGACTGCAGAACGCCCGGATTCCCTGTCCTTCACTATCTCCCAGAGTTTGCTCAAACTCATGTCTGTTTGGAGTCAATGATGCCACCCAACCATCTCATCCTCTGTCACCCCTTCTCCTCTTGCCCTCAATCTTTCCCGGCACCAGGGTCTTTTCTAATGACAGTTCTTCACATCAGGTGGCCAAGGTATTGGAGCTTCAGCTTCAGCCTCACTCCTTCCAATGAATATCCAGGGTTGATTTCCTTTAGGATTGACTGGTTTAAACTCCTTGCTGTCCAGTTCAGTTCAGTTCAGTCATTCAGTCATGTCCAACTCTTTGTGACCCCACGGCTGAGCTGGTAAAGAATCTGCCTGCAATGTATGAGACCTGGGTTCAATCCCTGAGATCCGCTGGAGAAAGGCAAGGCTACCCACTCCAGTATTCTGGGTGAATTCCATGGACAACATTCCATAAGCAACTTGCTGTCCAAGGGACTTTCAAAAGTCTTCTCCAGCACCACAGTTTGAAAACATCAATTCTTCGGGGCTCATCCTTCTTTATGGTACAAATTTCACATCCATATATGACTACTGGAAAACACATAGTTTTGACTAGATGGACCTTTGTCAGCAAACTGATGTCTCTGTTTTTAAATATGCTGTCTAGATTTTTCATAGCTTTCCTTCTAAGGAACAAGTGTCTTTGAATTTCAAGTCTCACTCATGATCTGCAGTGATTTTGGAGGCCAAGAAAGTAAAGTCTGTCATTGTTTCCATTGTTTCCCCATCTATTTGCCATGCAGTAATGGGACCAGATGCTATGATCTTAGTTTTCTGAATGTTGACATTTAAGCCAGATTTTTACTCTCCTCTTCACATTCATCTAGAGGCTTTTTATTTCCTCTTTGATTTCTGCCATTAGGGTGGTGTCATCTGCATATCTGAGGTTATTGATATTTCTCCCAACAATCTTGATTCCAGCTCATGCTTCTTCCAGCCCAGCGTTTCTCATGATGTACTCTGCATGTAAGTTAAATAAGTAGGGTGACAATATACACCCTTGATGTACTCCTTTTCCTATTTGGAACTAGTCTGTTGTTCCATGTCCAGTTCTAACTGTTGCTTCCTGACCTGCATACAGGTTTCTCAAGAGGCAGGTCAGGTGGTCTGGTATTTCCATCTCTTTCAGAATTTTCCACAGTTTGTTGTGATCCACACAGTCAAAGGCTTTGGCATAGTCAATAAAGCAGAAATAGATGTTTTTCTGGAACTCTCTTGCTTTTTCCATGATCCAGTGGATGTTGGCAATTTGATCTCTGGTTCCTCTGCCTTTTCTAAATCCAGCTTGAACATCTTGAAGTTCATGGTTCACATATTGCTGGTTCTGGTATAGTCATCACTTATTTGTTTCTCTACATTTATACCTATACTCCCACTTAAGTTGAATTAGTTTCAAAATGAACATGCTTGAAATACAGCAATAACTCCATTGCCTGCAAGGTGAGATGTAAAATCTTTATTCCATTTCTTTGTAATTTGGCCCAAACATTTCTTCCCCAGCCTGTTCTGTTGAGGTGCACTCTCTCATAAGAATCCATCAGTGTACCACTGTGAAATCTGAACATTTGCCATGTAGATTCACAGATACAACCTTTTGCCTGTGCTCTTTGCTTTGAGAAAAAGATTGTTCATGAGATTGTTCTTTCCTGTGCCTTTTCCTAGAGAATCTTTAATTGTCCTTGAAGCCTTAGCACTAAACCTCAGAACTCTAAACGCCTTACAGCTCCAAACTAATTCCACTAGGGCAACACAGAATCAGGGTACTGCTTAGTCTCTCAGTGAACCTTCAGCACACATTTACTGACCTGCTTCTGTCTTCCTGATGTACTGAAGCTAATGTGGCAAACAAGACAAAGCCCCTGCTCTCATGACGCTCCTGTTCTTGTGAAAAAGGCAGAAAATAGGTGCAAATAAAATGTAGTGACAGGTAGTAATGGTACCATGTGCTAATCCTTCCATTGAATCCAACTCTTTGTAGCCCACCAGGCTTCTCTGTCAATGGTGTCTTAAAGAAAAATAAATTATGGATTGGGGAATAAAAAGATGAAATAAGGGTTAATTTAGCTAGGATCATCTGATAAGACCTGAGGATATGGTTTTTAAACACTTGAATAAACTATTCTTGTAGATACCCTCTTCGAAACTTTTCATTATATTGTAATTAAATTTGAAATTCTTTTATACATTATCCTTGAATTGGGTAGTTTTCCACTAAAAGAAAAAAAAATGGCTTTGAAGACAGGTAATTGAAATGTGATACATTTACATCAGAAGCACATTATTTTATTCTACAACATATTCGGCCAAAGTCCTTTATTTGAGTATGAATCTGCTGATTAAAGGTTTATATCATTTTTCATACAACTCAAATATTGATCTCATTCAAGTGTAATGAGAAATCAAAGATAAAAAGTTCTAAATAAAGATGTATTTCATGATTTTTAGGATTTTTTTCTCAACCTTTGAAAGCTTTTCACTTATACTCTAAATCAATAATAATTTTAGTGACCTATTTTTGTCAATTATCATTTGATAAAATTATTTTTGTTTTTATTAATTATTTCCAAAACATTTTCACAGTTCTCATATAATGACACTTAATTTTCTTCCATACACATATATGTAATTTATGTACATATGTAATATTATTTAAATTATGAAATTATAAAAAGCACAATTCACAAAGACATTGTTGCAAAGTGTGGTATTACTTTTTTTTATTAAGTTGGTTGTAGATGCGTGCTTAGTCATTCTAGTTGTGTCCGACTCTCTGCAACCCCATGGACTATAGCCTGCCATGGGGACCCTCTGTCCATGGGATTTTCCAGGCAAGAATACTGGAGTGGGTTGCCATTTCCTTCTCCAGTGAAAAAGTATGAAGTGAGTGAAGAGAAGTTGCTCAGTCGTGTCCAACTCTTTGCAACCCCATGGACTGTAGCCTACCAGGCTTCTCTATCCATGGGATTTTCCAGGCAAGTGTACTGGACTGGGTTGCCATTTCCCACTCCATGGTTGTAGATAGATGGACATGTTTCATTTTTATTATTATTTGAGCCATATCACTCTACTGTATATACTATTATATGTGTTATTTTAAAAAAATAAATTAATAGTAAGTTCAGTTGGCATAAGCATGATTAGGAAAAATAGCCAATTCTCTTGGTAAGCATGTAACACTGTTTGTAATGAAAGCAGAAAAGCATCTACAAATTACCTTTTCAGTGTACAGGGATATCCATCAGTTATGTGTTAGAGTAGGGATGAGAGTGCCAGTTCATGTGCTACAATTCAATTAACTATTAGGTAGAATTCCTTTAAGAAAATTTCTCTTACATTTGTAGGCAGGCATCTGTCTCCTCTATTCATTTGTGACCTCTTTACATTTAGAGCCTCGCTTTTATTCAGATCTGTATAATTCTCAGGACTTAAAATGGCAATGACACAGTATGGACTTAATATTAAAATACTTGTTCAATGAATAAAAGAATGTTGAATGATTGAAACATATGCACATTTGTTTTACTTATGCTTTTCTCTGTCACTTAAAAAACTGAGTAGTTCTCATTCTAATATTTTGTTATTTGCATCTTTCTGCTGTACTTAGTAACTTGGAATTAATTAATAGTATTTTCAGTCTGCAAGTTATAGTCACAGGAAAATGAGTTTCAAGAATGCACATGATTTCCTGTTTTAGGGCATGAAATGAAGTTGTGTTTATAATGTCTGGTTGGGGGAAAAAAGCTGTATTGCATTATGAAGTTTATATAGAATTATAGCAATTATTTAAAGAGTTACAAAAAAGTTATAATCACAGTTTACCCAGAAACTGATAAGTATTTAAAATCCTGTTTCCTGAAATTAGAATAAGCCTTTAGAATCCTAAAAACACTAATATATTTAGACAGATATTTTATGATAAAATTAAGCATCATGGCTAACAGTCCTGAATGATGTTGACAGGCTATAAATCCAAAACCTTATTGTATTAGCATTTGCATTCAGGATTAATTTTGTTCATGTACAGAAACAAATGCCTTATTGAACTCCATAGAACATAATAGCTGCTCTATAGGCATAGAGCCATACCACAATATCAGTTTATTAGTCTTAGAAATTACAGAATTCCAGCTCCAGCTATTCTTTGTTAGGTTCAAAGAGCAAACTATTAAATAGGAATACACTTATATTTCTAAATGCTCAAAGTAAGTGGTCTCTTTGGTGTTCTCCATTATGGAGAATTCTATAAAATTAATCCTTAAAGACATATTCTGATGCTGTGTCTACATGACACCAGAGCACAAAGATGAAAAGTAAAAAATTTTGCTATTCAAATGTCTGTTAATATCTGGTGTCTCAGCATCATGTGGATAGAAAACTTAGGACACTGAAAATTTTCCTTCATATGCTCTAAATCACTTATATGCATTAACAAAGTAAATTTGAGCAGGCTGCCCACTGAGCAAAGTCACCCTCACATCAAACCACCATCTTGAATATGAGCATCCTTCTAGGAGCTAGGAAATACCCCTAAATAAATTTAAAGTCTCAGCTGGCCAAACCTAGTGAAAGTGAAGTCGCTCGGTCGTGTCTGACTATTTGCAACCCCATGGACTGTAGCCCACCAGGCTCCTCCATCCATGGAATTTTCCAGGCAAGAGTACTAAAGTGGGTTGCCATTTCCTTCTCCAGAGGATCTTCCCCACCCAGGGATCGAACTCGGGTCACCAGCATTGCAAACAGATGCTTTTACCATCTGATCCACGAAGGAAGTTCCAAACCTAAGTTAGCTAAATTTTATAAGCATATATATATATATATATATATATATATATGGGTTTCCCAGGTGGCACTAGTGGTAAAGAACCTTCCTGCCAATGTAGGAGATGTAGGAGACACAGATTCAATCCTCTGGAGGAGGGCATGGCAACCCTCTTCAGGATACTTGCCTGGGAAATCCCATGGACAGAGGAACCTGGTGGGCTACAAGTTCATGGGGTAACAAAAGAGTCCTGAGACATGACTTGTGATAAACAACAACAAATTTTTCTATTGGAGATTGTGTACAAAAGCATGGAAGTATAAATGCGAGGCCTTTGGGTAACAAAGTACTTTGATGTAGCTGAGATATAGGATGCAGAGGAACTTTAAGTCACAGAGCAAATGAAATGGTACAGTTCCCCATAATCAATGGGAAAAAATCCTTGATACAGCTCTGAAGATCCATGTAGTGAAACAAAAAATCTTACTTATTAAGAGCATATTTTTGATACCACAAAAGTTTTTGTTTTTTTGTTTTTTGTTTTTTTTTATCTTGAAGCAAAAGGACACCTTTATTTTGGCACTCTCATTTGCCTATCTATTTCACAGGGTTGCTGCTGCGGCTGCTAAGTCGCTTCAGTTGTGTCCAACTCTGTACGACCCCTTAGACGGCAGCCCACCAGGCTCCCCCGTCCCTGGGATTCTCCAGGCAAGAACACTGGAGTGGGTTGCCATTTCCTTCTCCAATGCATGCAAGTGGAAAGTGAAAGTGAAGTCGCTCAGTCATGTCCAACTCTTAGTGACCCCATGGACTGCAGCCTACCAGGTTCCTCCATCCATGGGATTTTCCAGGCAAGAGTACTGGAGTGGGGTGCCACTGCCTTCTCCGATTTCACAGGGTTACTATATATTAAATAGCTCTCAGTCTCTCTCTCTCTGTGTATATATACTATTATATATATAATATTACTGTTATATACAATGTGCCTGAAAAACTATGGTTGGAGGCTCATAACATTGTACAGGAGGCAGTGACCAAAACTATCCCAAAGGAAAACAAATGCAGGAAGGCAAAGTGCTTGTCTGAAAAGGCTTTAAAATAGCTGAGGAAAGAAAATCAAAAGGCAAGGGAAAAAGGGAAAGATATACCCAAGTTGCAGGATATAAAATCAACACACAGAAATCCCTTGCATTCCTATACACTAATAATGAGAAAATAGAAAGAGAAGTTAAGGAAACAATTCCATTCACCATTGCAATGAAAAGAATAAAATACTTAGGAATATATCTACCTAAAGAAACTAAAGACCTATATATAGAAAACTATAAAACACTGGTGAAAGAAATCAAAGAGGACACTAATAGATGGAGAAAATATACCGTGTTCATGGATCAGAAGAAGAAATATAGTGAAAATGAGTATACTACCCAAAGCAATCTATAGATTCAATGCAATCCCTATCAAGCTACCCACGGTAATTTTCCACAGAGCTAGAACAAATAATTTCACAATTTGTATGGAAATACAAAAAACCTCGAATAGCCAAAGCAATCTTGAGAAAGAAGAATGGAACTGGAGGAATCAACCTGCCTGACTTCAGGCTCTACTACAAAGCCACAGTCATCAAGACAGTATGGTACTGGCACAAAGACAGAAATATAGATCAATGGAACAAAATAGAAAGCCCAGAGATAAACCCACGCACCTATGGACACCTTATCTTTGATAAAGGAGGCAAGAATATACAATGGAGAAAAGACAATCTCTTTAACAAGTGGTACTGGGAAAACTGGTCAACTACTTGTAAAAGAATGAAACGAACACTTTCTAACACCATACACAAAAATAAACTCAAAATGGATTAAAGATCTAAACATAAGACCAGAAACTATAAAACTCTTAGAGGAGAACATAGGCAAAACACTCTCTGACATAAATCACAGCAGGATCCTCTATGACCCACCTCCCAGAATATTGGAAATAAACACAAAAATAAACAAATGGGATCTAATTAAACTTAAAAGCTTCTGCACAACAAAAGAAACTATAAGCAAGGTGAAAAGACAGCCTTCAGAATGGGAGAAAATAATAGCAAATGAAGCAACTGACAAACAACTAATCTCAAAAATATACAAGCAACTCCTGAAGCTCAATTCCAGAAAAATAAATGACCCAATCAAAAAATGGGCCAAAGAACTAAATAGACATTTCTCCAAAGAAGACATACAGATGGCTAACAAACACATGAAAAGATGCTCAGCATCACTCACTATCAGAGAAATGCAAATCAAAACCACTATGAGGTACCATTTCACGCCAGTCAGAATGGCTGTGATCCAAAAGTCTACAAGCAATAAATGCTGGAGAGGGTGTGGAGAAAAGGGAACCCTCTTACACTGTTGGTGGGAATGCAAACTAGTACAGCCACTATGGAGAACAGTATGGAGATGCCTTAAAAAACTGGAAATAGAACTGCCTTATGATCCAGCAATCCCACTGCTGGGCATACACACTGAGGAAACCAGAATTGAAAGAAACACATGTACCCCAATGTTCATCGCAGCACTGTTTATAATAGCCAGAACATGGAAGCAACCTAGATGTCCATCAGCAGATGAATGGATAAGAAAGCGGTGGTACATATACACAATGGAGTATTACTCAGCCATTAAAAAGAATACATTTGAATCAGTTCTAATGAGGTGGATGAAACTGGAGCTGATTATACAGAGTGAAGTAAGCTAGAAAGAAAAACACCAATACACTATACTAACGCATATATATGGAATTTATAAAGATGGCAATGATAACCCTGTATGCAAGACAGCAAAAGAGACACAGATGTATAGAACAGTCTTTTGGACTCTGTGGGAGAGGGAGGTGGGGGGATGATTTGGGAGAATGGCGTTAAAAAAAAAAAAAAAGAGTTCCAGAGAATAGCAAGGACAGATAAGAAGGCCTTCTTAAATGAACAATGCAAAGAAATAAAGGAAAACAGTAGAATTGGGAAAGACTACATATTTCTTCAAGAAAATTGGAGAGATCAAGGAAACATTTCATGTGACGATGGGCATGATAAAGGACAGAAATGGTAAGAACCTAACAGAAGAAGAAGAGATTAAAAAGAGGTGGCAAGAATACCGAAGAACCATTCAAAAAAGATCTTAATTACTCAGATAACCATGATGGTGTGGTTACTCAACTAGAGCCGGACATCCTGGAGTGTCAAGTCAGTGGGCTTTAGGAAGCATTAATACAATCAAAGCTAGTGAAAGTGATGGAAATCCAGCTGAGCTATTTCAAATCCTAAAAGATGATATTATTAAAGTGCTGCACTCAATATGTCAGCAAATTTGGAAAATAACAGTGGCCACAGAACTACAATAAGTCAGTTTTCATTCCAATGCCAAAAAAGGGAAATGCAAAAGAATGTTAGAATGCCCATACTGTTGTGCTCAGTTCTTAATGCTAGTAAGGTTATTCTCAAAATCCTTCAAGCTAGGTTTCAGCAGTATGTGAACCCAGAACTTCCAGATGTACAAGCTGAGTTTATAAAAGGCAGAGGAACGACAGATCAAATTGTCAACATTTGTTGAATCATAGAGAAAACAAGGGAATTTCAGGAAACATCTACTTTTGCTTCATTGACTACACTAAAGCCTTTGACTTGAGTGGATCACAACATACTGTGGAAAATTGCTAAAGAAATGAGAATATCAGACACCTTTACCTGTCTTCTGAGAAACCTGTATGCAAGTCAGGAAGCAACAGTTAGAACCAGACAGTGAACAACCGACTGGTTCAAATTTGGGAAAGTAGTATGACAAGGCTGTATATTGTCACCCTGCTTATTTAACTCATATGCAGAGTACATCATGCGAAATGCTGGGCTGGATGAATCAAAAGCTGGATTCAAGATTTCTGGGAGAAATATCAATAACCTCAGATATGCAGATGACACCTCCCTAATGGCAGAAAGTGAAGAGGAGCTAAAGAGCCTCTTGATGAAAATGAAAGTGGAGAGTGAAAAAGCTGGCTTAAAACTCAGCAGTCCAAAAACTGAGGTCATGGCATCTGGTCCCATCCCTTCATGGCAAATAGATGGGGAAAAAATGGAAGCAGTGACAGACTTTATTTTCTTGGGCTCCAAAGTCACTGTGGACAGTGAGTGAGTCATGAAATTCAAAGATGCTTATTCCTTGGAATGAAAGCTATGAGAAACCTAGACAGCATGTTAAAAAGCAGAGACATCACTTTGCTGACAAAGGTCCATCTAGTCAAAGCTATGATTTTTCCAGTAGTTATGTACAGATGTGAGAATTGAATCTTAAAGAAGGCTCAGCTTCAAAGATTTAATGCTTTCAAACTGTGGTGCTGGAGAAGACTCTTGAGATTCCCTTGGGCAGCAAGATCAAACCAGTCAATTCTAAAGGATATCAACCCTGCATATTTATTGGAAGGACTGATGCTGAAGCTGAAGCTCCAATATTTTGGCCACCTGAATGAAAGAGCCAATTCACTGGAAAGGACCCTGATGCTGGGAAAGATTGAGGGCATGAGGAGAAGGGGATGACGGAGGATGAGATGATTGGATGGCATCACTTACTCAACTGACATGAGTTTGGGCAAACTCCAGGAGATAGTGAAGGACAGGGAAGCCTGGCGTGCTGCAGTCCATGGCGTGGCAGAGTCAGACACGACTGAGTGACTGAATAACAAGAAAATATTTCATATTTATATGTCTGTATGATTTGCCTCCCAAACTAGTTTGTTCTCTCTGTAAAGACAGTAGTAATGTTTGTTTCTTTGCAAACCCTTATGCCCCAACATGCTTTAAGCACTAGCTGAAAAATAGCTCAATTTTCTTTGCCTCTTTTTTTCCCCACAGCCTACTTAGTGTTCATCAAGACCGCCATTATTTCAAACAGTCCTATTTTCCCATTTGTTATTTCCATGTCATTTAGCTTTCTGCCTAGCTTGGAAGGACACAGTAATTCCTTTCAACAATATCTTATATGCATCCTAGAATTATTTGTCCCCATGGCCATTTCCAACATATCTGTCCTGCCAATTTCAACCCTGTGACAAACAGGTGTATGTTTTATCTCCTCCTGCATCCTCACAGGTGTTGCTATAGAAAATCATGAAAATTTGCCAATGTTTTCACAATATATTCATGCACCCTAAATACAGGGAGGTTTTTAGTTCTATCTAGATACTCTCTGATTTTTTAAGTGAATTCTAATTCCATTCACTGCAGATATGGTCACCACCTAACAATACTTATTCTCCAGGCCTTTGTCTACAGAATAACTTCACTGCTCTAATAATCTGTGTTCCATCTGTTCCTCCCTTTCCACACAAATCCCAGACTACCACTAGGTATTTTTTCATGTTATTATTATTATTACTATTTAATTTTCTATTTTATGACAATTTTGGAACATTAGGCTTACAACAAAATTCAAATAAAAGTGAAGAGATTACCATGTTTCCCCATGCCCCCACACATACATAGCTTCTCCCATTATCAACATATCCCATCAGAGAGATACATTTATTACAACTTATGAGCCTACACTGACCCATTATAATCACCCAAAGTCCATCATTTACTTTACCGTTTACTTTTGGGGTTGTACATCCTTTGAGTTTGGACAAATGTGTAATGACATATTCATTATTATGGTTTCATACTAAGTTATTTCTCTGACCTAACAAACCTCAGTGCTCTGTCTATTCATTCTTCCCTCCTAACTACCATTTGTCAACCACTGGAAAACACTGATCTTTTTAATGCCTCCATAGTGTTGCCTTACCCAGAATATTTAGAATCTTTCTCTTAGCAATATCCATCTAAGTTTCCTCCATGTCTTTTCATGGCCTGATAACTCATTTCTTTTCACAACTGAGTAATATTCTATTGTTTGAATGTACAATTTTTTTTTTTTTCATTCACCTACTGAGAGACATTTTGGTTGCTTCCAGGTTTTGGCAATCATAAATAAAGCTGCTATAAACATTCACGTGCAGGTTTTTGTGTGAACATAAGTTTTCAACAATTTTGGATCGATACCAAGGAGCATGATTGTCAGATCATATGGTAAAAGAATATTTAGTTTTGTAAGAAACAAGCAAACTGAGTTCCACACTGGCTGCATTTCCCACAGCAGTGAATGGGAGTTCCTCTGTTGCTCCACATTCACCCCAGGATTTGGTGTTGTCAGTGTTCCACATTGTGGCCATTCTAATAAATGTTTAATGTTATCTTATTATTATTTTAATTTGGATTTCTCTGGTTACAATATATGTGGACCGTGTTTTCATATGCTTATTTGCCATTTATGTATCTTCTTTGATGAGTTGTCTGTTAAGGCCATTGGTCCACTTCAAGTTTTTCATTTTCTTACTCCCGAGTCTTAAGAAATTTTTATACATTTTGGATAACAGTACTTTATGACTTTTGTCATTTGCAAATATTTTTATTTTACTTTTAAGATGATGGGCTTCCCTGGTGGCTCAGCTGCTAAAGAATCTGCCTGCAATGTGGGAGACTTGAGTTCAATCCCTGGGTTGGGAAGATCCCCTGGAGAATGCAAAGACTACCTATTCCAGTATTCTGACCTGGAAAATTCCATGGACTATACAGTCCATGGGGTAGCAAAGAGTTGGACATGACTGAGTGACTTTCACTTTCACTTTCTGTTCAGGATGATGTTGTTTCTACTCGTTTTAACATCCCCTTCATTAGAAGTTTTAAGTTTGGAAGACAGGTGCTTATGCAGATTCCTGGCACTATCCTTACACTCTCACATCTCTTTTGCTAGACCTATCTTTCTTCCCAGCTGCTAGGTCCATGATTTTTACTATCCCTAAATTGCTTCTTCTACTATCATTGTACAATTGCCCCAAACTCTGATGTTTTCCTTTGATCTTCATATTTCCTTCTCCTGCACATTGAAACTCAGTCAAATATAGCTTTTCAGTGACTACAGCAACTCTTCAATTCTTTTTTTCCATTTCTATCTGCAGCTCTGGGTTAGGTCCTTATCATTTCTCATTTCCAAATACTCTAATAAATTTCTAACTGGTACCTATGCTTTAAGTCTTCTCTAGCCCATTTTGATACATGCTGCTGCTGCTAAGTCACTTCAGTCGTGTCCGACTCTGTGCGACCCCATAGACGGCAGCCCACCAGGCTCCACCGTCCCTGGGATTCTTCAGGCAAGAACCCTGGAGTGGGTTGCCATTTCCTTCTCCAATGCATGAAAGTGAAAAGTGAAAGTGAAGTCGCTCAGTCATGTTCGACTCTTCGTGACCCCATGGACTGCCGCCTACCAGTCTCTTCCGTCCATGGGATTTTCCAGCAAGAGTACTGGAGTGGGTTGCCAGCATAGTGATGATATTTAGAAAAGTCTTAAAAACAAATCTAATTGTGTTAGTTCTCATTACAATAATTTTGCCTCATTGCCTATTACCTAAATAAAACTCCTCACAATTTTAAGCCTGTTCTTCAAGTCCTATCTTAATTGTCCTCAATATATCCATCTAGCTTCATATTCTATTGACTTGTTTATGCAATCTATATGATTGACAAACAGAATTGGGTCGACATTATTCAGAATACTGTGCTCTCCACTCTATGCCCCTAATCACGTTTTTCCTCTGCTTAGAATTCCTTTCCATTGGCATTGCTTTTCAAAATTCTACTCTCAATGATCAACCTAAAGGTCACCTCCAGAAGATAAATTTACTAACCTTCTCAACTAAATCAAACTATTTGCTTGTTAACACTTTCATTGCTGTCTGAAGTATTTTTGCTATGGCATTTATAATAAGATTTTTACTTATTATATATCTTATTTATAATTATTAATATTTGTTATTTTATATTTATTTTATGCTTTAAATTTATTTTTATTTGTTTACTGGTAATGTATGGATGTGAGAGTTGGACTGTGAAGAAAGCTGAGCTCCGAAGAATTGATGCTTTTGAACTGTGGTGTTGAAGAAGACTCTTGAGAGTCCCTTGGACTGTAAGGAGATCCAACCAGTCCATTCTAAAGGAGATCAGTCCTGTGTATTCTTTGGAAGGAATAATGCTAAAGCTGTAACTCCAGTACTTTGGCCACCTCATGCGAAGAGTTGACTCATTGGAAAAGACTGATGCTGTGAGGGACTGGGGGCAGGAGGAGAAGGGGACAACAGAGGATGAGATGGCTGGTTGGCATCACTGACTCGATGGACATGAGTTTGAGTGAACTCTGGGAGTTGGTAATGGACAGGGAGGCCTGGCATGCTGCAATTCATGAGGTTGAAAAGAGTCGGACACAACTGAGCAACTGAACTGAACTGAATAAGACCTAGCACTTTTCAAATGATTATGTACCTGTATATAGTCATTTAAAAAGTGAGATATGAACTACTCTTCCTACTGCCGTTATATTTATCTTTGTAAAACAGTTTTGAGCCTATGGCTGTGTTGGTTTAAAACTCATACGCAAGCATTGTGTGATTGAATGTGAAAGTTGCTCAGTCATGTCTGACTCTTTGCGACCCCATGGACTATACAGTCCATGGAATTCTCCAGGCCAGAATACAGGAGTGGCTAGCCTTTCCCTTCTCCAGGGGATCTTCCCAACCCAGGGATCGAACCCAGGTCTCCCACATTGCAGGCAGATTCTTTAGCAGCTGAGCCACCAGGGAAGCCCAATTATGTAAGTGTGATTATGTAACCTAAATCCATACCTCACTTCTTTGTTAATTAATGCATTAATCTACCAAATATTTGGTGAATGAGTAAGGTGAAAGGAATTCTGAGAAAAATAAATAATTTTTTAAGTTTTATTTATTGATTGAAGAATAGATAAATGTGTCAACATTTCATTCAGTGTATTCCTGATATTTTACATTCCTTATCCTAAAAAATCTATCAATAATGAATTTTCCCCAGTCTCCTTTCTACAACTGAGAAGCAAAATGACAATTTTTCATGTGGTTCAATGATTAAAAGGAAAACAACACCTCAACTTTACTTATTTAAACTTAAAAAGTAACAATATATTACCTTTTGTACTGCCACCTCCAGCAAAGGGAAAATCAGTGTCCCTGTCTGAGAACAAAAAACTAAATTAATTTTTAAATATCAAATTTTAAAATGCAGTAAAGAAATTGAATCACTATGCTATACACCTGAAACTAGCTCAACATTGCAAATCAACTATACTTCAATAAAATACAAAACAAAAATAAAATAAAAGGCAAAAATATGTTCTAAAATCTGAAATTTCTTTTTCAAATAAAAGCATCTATTATTTATTTAAGACCCACATATGTGTTTTACAAAAAGTGTTTAAATTAGGAATTCAGCATGGAAATTGTTAACACAGGATGTAGTAGTATTTTTTAAATGGTTATTATTCTCTGACTTACGTAAATCTTAGATATAAATCCAAGTCTTCCTCATGAAATTCTACTATATTATTATATTATTCTCTCCATCTAAATAGCAATATAATAAATTTATCATGTAACAAAAGAAATCTTTCAGTATTCAATTAAAAATGTAGATAATACAGATGAGCATGGGAAAAATATAAAATGTGATACTAGCTCTGGACAAAAAACATTTTTTCTTCAACCCACTCCTACTGATTCCCACAACTACCTCTGAGTATATACCTATTGTCTTAGAAACCCTCCAGGCTAATCAGAGAACTAGACACCATCAGCTTTATTGTAAATCAGCTGTCAGGCTCTTTACCAAATTAGTCAGTAAATAGGCATCTAGATTTATTATTCCTTCTTGAGTACTTACATTTTAAGAGACTTTGCTTGTTAACCTAAAAAAATGTATCATAAAGCGGAGATATAGGGGA
This sequence comes from Bubalus kerabau, assembly GCF_029407905.1. NCBI lineage: Eukaryota > Metazoa > Chordata > Mammalia > Artiodactyla > Bovidae > Bubalus > Bubalus kerabau. The sequence continues at coordinate 255,681,134 of NC_073624.1, forward strand.
TGTATTAGAAAATATCAATTTTTCTAATTGATATTTAATTAGATATCTAATTTTAATTAGATATCTAATTTTTTATATTTTCAAGCTTTTCCCATGCATCAAAATCAAAATGGCATAGATATACCTCAGAATGCAACTTCCATACCATCAAAGTATTTTGCATACTAAAGGAAAGTAATTTATAGTTATTGTATTTTAATATGATAACTGCCAGGTTCATTTTGACACAGATTTTTAGAAGGAGAGAGGTAGATAATTATTATCATACAAAGGAAAAATAATCAAAATTATAAAATATAAGAAAAAAAATATGAGTGATTAAAAAAGAAATTTAAAATATTAAATGAGGCTTGAAATATCTAATCCAATTCTGAGTATATAAAGAAATTTTATGTTGTAAAATAAAAAAACAGGAAATTAACATGTGATACAGTTCCCTCGTGGCTCAGAGGATAAAGCATCTGCCTGCCATGCGGGAGACCCGGGTTCGACCCCTGGGTTGGGAAGATCCCCTGGAGAAGGAAATGGCAACCTACTCCAGTATTTTTCCTGGAGAATCCCATGGACAGAGGAGCCTGGTGGGCTACAGTCCATGGGGTCGTAAAGAGTTGGACATGACTGAGCGAGTTCACTTTCACTCACAGTATTATTAACTGAAGTACAGATTTTTCAGTCCTCACAAAATTTTATGCTTCACAAAATTTGTTTTCATACCTTATTCAATAGTCCACATAGTATTTAATTGCCTTAAGCAGCTTCAGCTGCATGCAACAAATGCTGGTAAATATTCTTTTCATTATTATTCTATTACAAATATTTTCTGAATTTCCTTGTTATAGCTTCTTAGATATATGCCTCATTTAAAAGCAGACATTTAATTTCCAGATTCATCAGATTTTTAAAGTATCTTTGATATCAATTTTTCATTTAAATGCTTCCTTCTCTGCAATCACCCTCTGTCTTTTTTCAGTCTTCTAACTTTACTAAGGCTTTCAATGGCTAAGTGAAAAATCCGTCTTGGTGAATGTCACACTGCACTTGAACACATGTGGGTTATTTTCAAATGTCTTTTGATATTGATCTCTAGCATAATTCCATGGTAATAAGAGAACAAACTCTGTATGATTTCAGTACCTTTAGACCATGAAATTTTGCACCTTATCTTATGTCTCTGGATGTGTTCTATTGTCTCCTAGTTTATAGTCTCTCCTTTATGCAAAATTTGTTCATAATGCTTTCCAAGTCTAGTATGTTCTTCTACTTATCTGTACATTCATTCTATTAATTTCTGAGAGTTTGATATTGAAACTCCAACTAAAAGCTTAGTATATCCACTTAAACAATTGTAACATATAGTGGAACTATATATAACTTTGTTCCGTATTTTCCAAGTCTCCTGTAAATGTGTTATCATATTTTCATAACTTAAAAAATAAGGAAGGAAGATAAAAAATAAAGATGAATTTGGAGAGAACTGAAAAAAAGAAATTATGTCTAGCTCAGTTTTGGATTAATATTGAACAATACTTCATTCATTAAAATCCAACTGATCTACAAACTACTTTGCAGAAAGAAAGTAAACATTTATAAAAGTGAAAGTTAGTCACTCAGTTGTATCCAACACTTTGCTATCCCGTGGACAGTAGCCTGCCAGGCTCCTCTGTTCATGGGATTCTCCAGGCAAGCATACTGGAGTGGGCTACCATTTCCTTCTCCAGGGGATCTTCTGAACCAAGGGATTGAAGCTGGGTCTCCTACTTTGCAGGCAAATTCTTTACTGTTTGAGCCACCAGGGAAACCATATCTTATAAACTTTACAATGCAAAGTTTCCAGACATTATTAAAAAATTGAATAATGCTTTGCATTGCAATGTTACTGCAAGTGCAGATCACTAGGTAGTCTATAAACTTTAAAATAGAATGCTTTTTTTTTTTTTTAATGAAATCTATGGGCTACCCTTGTGGCTCAGATGGTAAAGAAACTGCCTGCAATGTGGGAGACCTGGGTTCGATCTCTGAGTTGGAAAGATCCCCTGGGGAAGGAAATGTCAACCCACTCCAGTATTCTTGCCTGAAGAATCCCATGGAGAATCCCATGGACAGAGGAGCCTGGCAGGCTACAGTCCCTGGGGTCACAAAGAGTCAGACATGACTGAGAAACTAACACTATGGCTTTAAAAGATAATCCTTCAAGTAGATTTTTTTGTTCCTTTTGTTCAGTACTCGGCACACTCTTAAAAACAATTCACTAAAAATAAGATAATATAAGCAGTAATGGCCTTGTCTATAAGACCCTATTTTCTGAAATAAATTTTACTTCTTCACAAAATGCCTTACTACTTATTTACTGAAATTGAATGAAAACTAGTAAATACTTGGTGCTTCATTTTAAAGATAATAAAAATTTCCCTTTAATAAAGGCAGATGCAGTTTTGTTTTATGGTGAAGACTTCACAGACATAAATGAGAATAAGGACAAGAAAATGCGTTTGTGGTTGTAGACAGGCAAGGTTAACTGAAAATACAGAAAATCAAGCCCAAAACTTGGTAGTGTGAAAGGGGATGACCCAGTGGATGATACAAGGGTCTTGGTCTCTCAGGAAGAAGGAAATGAGTCGATTCCATGATACCATAACAGGTTAGGTCTGTGGGAAAGCATTTAATATCAGACAACCCAGCACCAATCCCCTACTGACACCTTACCCAGTGAAAACAGCTGAGTTATATGGAGGCTAAGGGACAAATAAAGAATGAGAAGGGTGGAAACAGGAGAGAGAAAGACACAGAGTAAGAGAGAAATTACCCTCCATTGGAATAAATAGAATTACCCAACTGCAGAGGCGATGTCAGACCAGCTCTGTATACCAGACATCAACAGACTCAATTTAGCCTGAAGAAATGCCCTCAGGTAGGTAAGTGTGAAAGAGAGGGCAATATACCATACTTCCTTTATTTTCTCATGGGTTGGTCCTCCTTCCATAACCTGAGAAAGTGGCTTGTGCGTTAGATGTGTTTCCTGACAATAGCAAAATCATAAATTTACCACCAAGGAGTATTTGGACTATGCTATGCTAAGTCACTTCAGTCGTTTCCGACTCTGTGCGACCCCATAGACGGCAGCTCACCAGGCCCCCCCGTCCCTGGGATTCTCCAGGCAAGAACACTGGAGTGGGCTGCCATTTCCTTCTCCAATGCATGAAAGTGAAAAGTGAAAGTGAAGTCGCTCAGTCGTGTCCGACTCTTAGCGACCCCATGGATTGCAGCCTAACAGGCTCCTCCGTCCATGGCTTCCTGGTTAATTTTTGCTGTGAAAAATCTTTTGAACAAAGAAATGAGGGACTACTGCATTTCTCACCTAGGTCAAATATTATATGCTTACATCTTACCCATGACAGGAGCATAAAATATCAGATGTACCCTCCTAGTTTTTATTTAGACTATGTTGTAACCTTTGAAAACAGGCATTTTCCTACTTTAAAACTGACCCAGAGAAAGATGCTTCTAGATCTACAGCAGAAAATTTCTTTCTCCAATCGACTTTTCAAAATTCATACCCTTAAAAGTATACAATAAAAAAGATCTGTCTTCTCTATAAACAAGTCTCTCAAGAAGCTCATTCTCTGCCTTGATTTTTCTTCAGTGCAGATAAGATTTTCATAGACAACATTTTAATGACCCCCTGAGCCTTCAGTACTTCATACTAAGAGTTTTCTGCATATTTTAACATTTTGATTAAATGCCTACATATTTTATAGTCACTTTAATGGTTAAACAACACACTGTGAAAACATTGTAATCATATAATTTATTACTCGACTCAAATTTGATTTCTTTGTTTAAATTGACTCAAATTTGATTTCTTTGTTTCAAATCTGACCAGGCAATTTGTTTCCACAATTACTAAATAAAAGAAAGTAAACATTTCATATTGAAAAGTCCATAAATATATCTATTTTCAATTATACTTCAAAAATACACCCAGAAGTACATTTGTAAATAAGATGCTTTAGCTACTCATTTTATTAATTTTGCTATTTGAACTTGGCAAACCAGTTTTTCAAAGCATGGTGTGTAAAAATGGGCTTATTTTTGTGTTTTTATATAGTAAGTTTCAGCTGCTGATTTATTTCATGCAAATAATTAAATACCAAATTACAATACGTGGTGAGTAGAAAACTGCTAACAGAATATGCCTATCAAACCTGAGGAATATTAAAATGTGTATATGGGTTCAGTTCATTTAACAGAAAAATTGGATTCCAATCATTTACTCTTGATAGCAATTTTGCCCTCTGTTCTGAGGTTCACTTGATATAACATTACAAGACAAACTATATTTGCAAAATACCACCTGGGAACATACCTTGCACAAAATCCATTCTTTGCTTAATAGTTTTATGCATGTTTTGTATATTATTTGAAAAGTCTTCAAGTACACAGTTGACATGTAACCAAGGGATTCTGCTTCTCAACTTTTCAATAAAAAGTAGCACAGCTAAAAATCAGGATATAAGAAGGTTTCAATAGTGTAATATATCAAAGAAGCTGATTAAAAATAGAAAGGTTTCTTATGCTTCATAAATTCCTAATATCTGTGAACGTTGAAATACTAATTAACAGCATAATTGTGTGAGAAGATCTAAGAATAATATTTTCACATTAATCCTTCCATTTAAAGAAAGGCTTTTTCACACCTGCTACTCCTGGTGGCTCAGAGGATAAAGCATCTGCCAGCAATGTAGGAGACCCAGGTTCGATCCCTGGGTTGGGAAGATCCCCTGGAGAAGGAAATGGCAACCCACTCCAGTATTCTTGCCTGGAGAATCCTATGGACAGAGGAGCCTGGCAGGCTACAGTCCACAGGGTCGCAAAGAGTCGGACAAGACTGAGAGACTTCACTTTCACTTTCACTCAGGTTGCTGTATACTTTCATAAACTTAATTTCTTGCCAGAAAAAAATACTGTGGCTTTACTAATGGTAATACAGGGCCTTAAAACATTACCAATGCTATATAACTATATGTATACTGGGAAGAAAACAAATTTTAAGTGTTATTATTATATGTTATAATAATTACACCTCTCTCAAAATGCCATTCATATTTTTGGCACTTTTGATCTTCATTAATTAGTTTTATTTTAAATTGAAGAAAATATCCCACTGAAATATTTAAAAATGCATGTTATTTAGTCACAAGGGATTTGTATATGAAAGAAATGAGAGATTAGAGTAACTCTAAGGCTGAGCGCCGAAGAATTGATGCTTTTGAACTGTGGTGTTGGAGAAGACTCTTGAGAGTCCCTTGGACTGCAAGGAGATCCAACCAGTCCATTCTGAAGATCAGCCCTGGGATTTCTTTGGAAGGAATGATGCTGAAGCTGAAACTCCAGTACTTTGGCCACCTCATGCGAAAGGTTGATTCATTGGAAAAGACTCTGATGCTGGGAGGGATTGGGGGCAGGAGGAGAAGGGGACGACAGAGGATGAGATGGCTGGATGGCATCACTGACTCGATGGACGTGAGTCTGAGTGAACTCCGGGAGTTGGTGATGGACAGGGAGGCCTGGCGTGCTGCGATTCATGGGGTCGCAAAGAGTCGGACATGACTGAGCGACTGATCTGATGTGATCTGATCTGATCAATTTATCATAAACAAAGTCATTACTGTCTTTCATACAATGAATTAATGTTATCATATTTGTACACATATAAATTGGCATAGTGATATATGCTAATACTCAGGTTTATCCATATTATCTCTTTTAGTATAAAGGATTTCTCCATATTACTCTTTTACTATAAAACAATCCTATGAGTAGGTACTACTGTACTTTTTCTTTTCATTTTATAGGTAAAGAAATTGAGGCCTTTATTTTCAATTCCTTTGAAACTTTTAAAAGGAAAAAGAAAATAAAAATTACTTGACAATTTTTACATTAATCAAGAATAGCATAGCATCTCATCCTCAGTGATATCCAATAACTAAATAAACATTTCTATGTCTTCTAAGAATGTTCCACTGGACCCTGGTTTCAGGAATTCTGAGTATTACATGAAAATTATTGCAGCATCCAATATGTTTGGAAAGTTTTAGTCAAAGTTAAAAATAATTTCTTTTACTTAGGACTTCTTAGAACCTAAAGTATGACAATGTACTAAGAAGACTATAATTTGCTCTATTTTCAAAATTGTTAAACTAGAGAAACTTCCTTTTTCAGGCCCTCTCTTGAAAATCTAGTATCTGGCAAAACACATTTTCAGAACATTGCTTTAGACTTTTGTGTATCCTAGTGATTACTCATATGTTCTTTCAAAGTGTTAGTCCTTTGAAAACAATATGTCATTTCACGTTGCAGTTTTTGTGCCTGAATTACTTGTCCTATGAGGGAAGAAAACTGATCATAAATCTGTAGATTTATATAATAAATGAAAACAATGTTCACTGCTCAGTTCTAATATTTGGTGTGTTTCAGTCAGACATTTTAGTTCTAAGCCACAAAAACAAATTCAAGTTGATATCAGCAGAAAAGAAATGTACCAAAAAAATATCAGTAGCTTGTACAATCTACAGGAGAACTGGAGAACCAGGCTCAGAAATAGCTTAAAGAAGGTCTTTAAGATTATGCTGTAAAACTGCTGCCACCCAACCAGTTCCAGTGCAAACCATTGCTAAGACTGGCATCAATGCTGTGTGACAGTGGCAGCCGACAGTGGGTACCATAGTTGGTACCGCTACAACACTTGCCCCAGAAACTCAACCATATTTTCACTATCTCCACCATCAGGAGAAAGTTTATAGCTTCCTCTTGCTTGTTATTAGCTTCTGAATCATTTTCTGGGTTAGATCCATTTGATTGGTGAATCCAAGGACATGTACCTGCAACGTACCTGAAGGGAAGCTGGAAAATAAAGTATTTGACAATTTCCTATTCCACCCTCCCATCAAGTCTCATAGTGTAAGGAATTCCTCAATCCCTAAGAATCAGTTTGGGTTCTAAATAGTTAAAATGGATTATAAATATTCACCAAATGGAGGTACAAATCTCCTGTGTAAATTTAGCTCAAATGGCTATGGCTTGCTTCATGTCTAGCCATCCATTTCCTAATTTGATGAAGCTATGGAATTCTACAAAATATTTTTCTCTTTAATTCACGTATATAATAGCATTTGTATGCTTATCAGAAATGCCTAAGTTCTGTAACAGGAGCTTGAAGCTCCTAAAATGGCACTTAAGATAAAGATATTTTTTGTCTAAACTTTATTGTAAACTAAAACTATAATCAAGTGACAAGCCTCGGAAAATATATCTTCTAGTTTATCTGCTCTGAGAAAAGTGAAATGCTCAGTTGTGTCTGACTTTTTGCGACCCTATGTACTGTAGCCTGCACCAGGCTTCTCCATCCATTGGATTCTCCAGGCAAGCGTACTGGAGTGGGTTGCCATTTCCTCCTCCAGGGGATCTTCCCGACCCAGGAATTGAACCCAGGTCTTTCACATTGCAGGCAATGCTCTGAGAAAACATAATCTATTTTCTACTCTCATCTCCTACCCCAAGGTAGAGATCAACAATTAATTGAAGTTTATGTTCAAACATTCAAAACTGGGCTTCCCTTGTGGCTCAGTTGGTAAAGAATCCACCTTGCAATGTGTAAGACTGGGTTTGATCCCTAGGTTGGGAAAATCCCCTGGAGAAGGGAAAGGCTACCCACTCCAGTATTCTGGCTTGGAGAATTCCATGGACTGTAATGTCCATGGGGTCACAAAGAGTCAGACATGACTGAGTGACTTGCACCCATAAGTTGAAACATTTAAAACTGGAGAGGTTGCTTCCATGTCCTGGCTATTATAAACAGTGCTGCAATGAATATTGGGGTACACGTGTCTCTTTCCTTTCTGGTTTCCTCAGTGTGTATGCCCAGCAGTGGGATTGCTGGATCATAAGGCAGTTCTATTTCCAGTTTTTTAAGGAATCTCCACACTGTTCTCCATAGTGGCTCAGTTCTAATGAGGTGGATGAAACTGGAGCTGATTATACAGAGTGAAGTAAGCCAGAAAGAAAAACACCAATACAGTATACTAACGCATATATATGGAATTTAGAAAGATGGTAACAATAACCCTGTGTACGAGACAGCAAAAGAGACACTGATGTATAGAACAGTCTTATGGACTCTGTGGGAGAGGGAGAGGGTGGGAAGATTTGGGAGAATGGCATTGAAACATGTATAATATCATGTATGAAACGAGTCACCAGTCCAGGTTCGATGCACGGTACTGGATGCTTGGGGCTTGTGCAAAGGGACGACCCAGAGGGATGGTATGGGGAGGGAGGAGGGAGGAGGGTTCAGGATGGGGAACACATGTATACCTGTGGCGGATTCATTTCGATATTTGGCAAAACCAATACAATATTGTAAAGTTTAAAAATAAAATAAAATTAAAAAATAAATAAATAAAAAATTAAAAAGAAAAAAAAACTGGAGAGGAAATTCAATGGAGTAATTCCTGGTCATATGAACTAGAAATTGCACCTGTGGAATTTGTCTCCTCTTTTGTCTGAGAACTGTGTCTCCAATAATTTCATTAGAACTGATGAAAATCTCTGACTGAAGAACCCAATCAGAGTAGGTAATCATCAGTTCAGTTCAGTTCAGTCACTCAGTCATGTCCGACTCTTTGCAACCCCATGAATTGCAGCACACCGGGCCTCCCTGTCCATCACCAACTCCCAGAGTTCACTCAAACTCACGTCCATCGAGTCGGTGATGCCATCCAGCCATCTCATCCTCTGTCATCCCCTTCTCCTCCTGCCCCTAATACCTCCCAGCATCAGAGGGTTTTCCAATGAATCAACTCTTTGCATGAGGTGGCCAAAGTACTGGAGTTTCAGCTTTAGCATCATTCCTTCCAAAGAATACCCAGGACTGATCTCCTTTAGGATGGGCTGGTTGGATGTCTTTGCAGTCCAAGGGACTCTCAAGAGTCTTCTCCAACAAAACAGTTCAAAAGCATCAATTCTTCAGCGCTCAGCCTTCTTCACAGTCCAACTCTCACATCCATATATGACCACAGGAAAAACCATAGCCTTGACTAGACAGACCTTTGTTGGCAAAGTAATGTCTCTGCTTTTGAATATGCTATCTAGGTTGGTCATAACTTTCCTTCTAAGGAGTAAGCGTCTTTTAATTTCATGGCTGCAATCACCATCATGAGAAACGCTGGGCTGGAAGAAGCACAAGCTGGAATCAAGATTGCCGGGAGAAATATCAATAACCTCAGATATGCAGATGACAACACCCTTATGGCAGAAAGTGAAGAGGAACTAAAAAGCCTCTTGATGAAAGTGAAAGAGGAGAGTGAAAAAGTTGGCTTAAAGCTCAACATTCAGAAAACTAAGATCATGGCATCTGGTCCTATCACTTCATGGGAAATAGATGGGAAAACAGTGGAAACAGTGTCAGACTTTATTTTGGGGGGCTCCAAAATCACTGCAGATGGTGATTGCAGCCATGAAATTAAAAGATGCTTACTCCTTGGAAGGTAATCATAGGACATGTCATATTATAATCCTTTATCAGAATCTTTTGTTATTAAGTCAATTTTTGACAGGGAATACACATTTGAAAAGTATTTTGTTCAAAGGATGAGTGACTATGGATTGGTGAGTATTAGTCTCTGTTGAGGAGGTAAAACAAAGTTAATCACTTCTGAGAATATAGCCAAGATCCCAGTCATCTAATGACAGTCTCTCCGTATGAATTCTAGTGCCTTAACATTTTGAGTAGTTTCCAAACAAATGCTCCCCAGGCGTAAATATTTGTTGGATATATAGGGTACAGCATTTAAACTTAATAGTTTCCATCATGTTGAGCAAGAAAACAACAGCTCTGTGTTAATGTCATGATTTTTCTTATCTACAGAATGTCTTTGGATTCCCTAATAGCTCAGTTGGTAAAGAATCTGCCTGCTGTGCAGGAGACCTGGGTTCAATCCCTGGGTCAGGAAGATCCCCTGGCAAAGGGATAGGCTAGCCACTCCAGTATTCTTGGGCTTCCCTTATGGCTCAGCTGGTAAATAATCTGCCTTGCAATGCAGGAGACTTGGGTTCAGTCCCTGGGTTGGGAAAATCCCCTGGAGAAGGGAAAGGCTACCCACTCTAGTATTCTGACCTGGAGAATTCCATGGACTATAAAGTCCATGGGGTCACAAAGAGTCAGACACGGCTGAGCGACTTGCACCCATAGAATGCCTCAAGTGTCAAGCACAGCCCTCAAGAAAATGAACAGTTACTCCAGGGACAATTATATGTACAAAGCATCTGCCTACAATGTGGAAGACCCAGGTTTGATCCCTGGGTTGGGAAGATCCTCTGGAGGAGGAAATGGCAACTCACTCCAGTACTCTTGCCTGGAAAATCGCATGGACAGAGGAGCATGGTAAGGCTACAGTCCATGCGGTTGCAAAGAGTTGGGCACAACTGAGTGACTTCACTCACTCACTCATTCATCAGATACCAAAATATCTAATATGGCACTCAATTAATCTACATTATTTTATGCTGTAATTTTCAAAAGGAAACTTTTTCTGTAAGATAATACAATTTAATGTCCCCTACCTCTATCTTTTTAGACTCCATGGGTCCCAATTATAGAGGACATTATAGAGTATCTTAGGGGTTCCCTAGTGGCTCAGATGGTAAAGAATTCACCTGCAATGCAGGAGACCAGAGTTTGATCCCTGGGTCAGGATGATTCCCTGGAGGATGGCATGGCAACCCACTCTAGTATTCTTGCCTGGAGAATTTCAAGGACAGAGGAGCCTGGTGGGCTATAGTCCACAGGTCACGGAGTCAGACATGACTGAGCGGTTAACGTACATAGTATGTCTTAGCAGCACACACACAATCACACACTCCCTAGAATTTAATGGCTACTTTCTTTATTGTGAGATTATATAATCTTTATTTATTTTTATTCAGAGCCTCTCTCTCTGCAGGAAGCTTCTTTCCACAATGAGAAAGTGGCCCTCAGTTTTACATTCTCTTCACTAAAAGTTGCCTGTGTTGGAGACTATACTTATTATAGTCTGTAGGTGGGTTATTACCTCATCCCTAGACTTACAGGAAGCAATCCTTTCACTTAAATCTAGCTTCCTGATCTCACTTAGGAATAGAAAGATAGGGATGCTATGCTATGCTAAGTCACTTCAGTCGTGTCCGACTCTGTGCGACCCCATAGACGGCAGCCCACCAAGCTCCCCCGTCCCTGGGATTCTCCAGGCAAGAACACTGGAGTGGGTTGCCATTTCCTTCTCGAATGCATGAAAGTGAAAAGTGAAAGTGAAGTCGCTCAGTCATGTCCTACTCTTAGCGACCCCATGGATTGCAGCCTACCAGGCTCCTCCATCCATGGGATTTTCCAGGCAAGAGTACTGGAGTGGGTTGCCATTGCCTTCTCCAGAAAGATAGGGAAGGACCACACTATTCTATTTATTTAAACCATCTTCCTTCACTCTCCTTGAGGGCAATACTCGAGAAATACAGTTATTTAGAACTTTCTTAGGGGAATTTTTAGTGAAAATATAATGGGAACCTGCTGTATGGCCCAAGAAGATTTTAGAGGGTTGGGATACAGGGGGAGGGAGGTCCAAGAGGGAGGAAATATATGTGTACATACAGCTGATTTGTTATACAGCAGAAACTAACACAACTTGGTAAAGCAATTATACTCCAATTAAAAATAGCAAAGTATAATGGGGAAAATTTAAAGCTGTTCTTAAAACTTTTCTCAATCTCAAAACAGTCACTTAGAAAATCAAGCCCTCCACAAATTTCCATTTAAATATCTTAATTCTCTTTCACACATTCCCACTACCAACTGGATTTCTTTTATAGGCTCCTTAGCACTCTGAAAAGCAACTCCTAGTGGAGAACATAGGCAAAACACTCTCTGACATACATCACAGCAGGATCCTCTATGACCCACCTCCCAGAATATTGGAAATAAACACAAAAATAAACAAATGGGACCTAATTAACCTTAAAAGCTTCTGCACATCAAAGGAAACTATTAGCAAGGTGAAAAGACAGCCTTCAGAATGGGAGAAAATAATAGCAAATGAAGCAACTGACAAACAATTAATCTCGAGAATATACAAGCAACTCCTACAGCTCAACTCCAGAAAAATAAATGACCCAATCAAAAAATGGGCCAAAGAACTAAATAGACATTTCTCCAAAGAAGACATACAGGTGGCTAACAAACACATGAAAAGATGCTCAACATCACTCATTATCAGAGAAATGCAAATCAAAACCACTATGAGGTACCATTTCACACCAGTCAGAATGGCTGCGATCCAAAAGTCTACAAATAATAAATGCTGGAGAGGGTGTGGAGAAAAGGGAACCCTCTTCCACTGTTGGTGGGAATGCAAACTAGTCCAGCCACTATGGAGAACAGTGTGGAGATTCCTTAAAAAACTGGAAATAGAACTGCCTTATGATCCAGCAATCCCACTGCTGGGCATACACACTGAGGAAACCAGAAGGGAAAGAGATATGTGTACCTCAATGTTCATCGCAGCACTGTTTATAATAGCCAGGACATGGAAGCAACCTAGATGTCCATCAGCAGATGAATGGATAAGAAAGCAGTGGTACATATACACAATGGAGTATTACTCAGCCATTAAAAAGAATACATTTGAATCAGTTCTAATGAGGTGGATGAAACTGGAGCTGATTATACAGAGTGAAGTAAGCCAGAAAGAAAAACACCAATACAGTATACTAACGCATATATATGGAATTTAGAAAGATGGTAACAATAACCCTGTGTACGAGACAGCAAAAGAGACACTGATGTATAGAACAGTCTTATGGACTCTGTGGGAGAGGGAGAGGGTGGGAAGATTTGGGAGAATGGCATTGAAACATGTATAATATCATGTATGAAACGAGTCGCCAGTCCAGGTTCGATGCAGGATACTGGATGCTTGGGCTAGTGCACTGGGATGACCCAGAGGGATGGTATGGGGAGGGAGGTGGGAGGAGGGTTCAGGATGGGGAACACATGTATACCTGTGGCGGATTCATTTTGATATTTGGCAAAACTAATACAATTATGTAAAGTTTAAAAATAAAATAAAATTAAAAAAATATTTCATCAAAAAGAGAAAAAAGAAAATTCCTCTGTGCAAATCTCTATTCATCTGTTTATAAATGTGTGCAACAGAAAATGGTTTTGCTGCCTGGATTCTTCTGCCTCCTTCTTTAGTTTATTTTCTCAGTCTGAGTAGCTTCAATTCTAATTAGCCCACTCAAAGGCTTCATCATAAGAACAAGGATATTTTGGGAAGGGACCAGGTGCTGAATGTTATCTTTCTTTAGATATGATTTCCTCTCTCAATCTCCTCTCCAGTTTAATTTTAAGACTTGGATTTTATTAGCTGATACCCCTGTTGTATTCACCAACTTTACATGTTATAAGAAAATATGTAATTTATTAGGAGAGAACAATATAACAAAATGAAAATCATATTTTCTAAAATTCATCTATTCTGAAATGCCCTTGCTATCCCACAAAATAAGTCACACTTTTTATGTAGAGTCAAGCTTAAATTTTTTCTTTCTTCCTCCTTAAACTTGACAGAATAAGAAGAACATTTTACAGGATGCATGTAACTGCTCTTCCCTTTGAAATTAGCCAGAATTGGAAATGTTTTCCCTCTGTCATATTTCCTGGAAATATTATCAGTTTTGTCTTTTAAAGTAGTAAGCTGAAAATTGCTCATACAATGCCAAAGACGAGTACTGATAACTAATGTCCAATGAAGAAGAAATAATGATGATTTTTTTTTGCAACAATGAAGAAAAATGTGTATGTAATGATTTAATGAGTTATCGAAATGTTCTAATAACTGGGTCTAAGGAAGAATTATTACATACATATTATCTTTGTGTTCAAAGTCATTAAAACATCTAAAAAGATTATTTCTCAAAATAGCTAGTTTGACTTAGATATTGATAAAGTAATTAACTGAAATGAGCAATTTCAAGTCCATTCTCTCATGTCCTGCTTACATAAGATTTATTATTGTCTCATTTCCTTGCCATTGTAAAGCTACAACTGAAGAATACAGTTAAACCATGGGACAAATTTCCAATCTTTTTCCAAATTTAATACAAGGAGAAAATATGGTAAAAACAAATGAAAACAAACACAAGATGTTGCAAATCAGCAAATCAATACTTTTAAATTCAAAGGAGAAAAGTGCATTTTTAAGTTTCTAGTCACCGGAAGAAACACAATTCTAATTAATAGGATTTACAATGTCATTTCATGCATGCATGCGGACTTGGTCGCTCAGTCCTGTCTGACTCTAGACAGGTAAATTAGCTATGATAAGTAAAAATGTGTTGTAGAGCTGAGTCACACTGAAATTGTTATGTGGTTATAAAAAGGCTCTAGAGAGAGAGATTCTGGGTTCAAATCTCAGCTTTACCCATTTTCTAACTACCTAGCTTTAACAAGTTAAATTCTCTGTGGCTCAGTTTTTCCTGTAAAGTAGATAGTAAGGCTATTGTAATCATTTTATCAGTTTATACATAGACGCACCTGAGAAATACCTGGCAAATAGGATAGGACAAAATATGTGTTATTTTTTATTGTTCTGTGTCGTTGCTGTTGTTTGTATTTGCAGTACTACGCACTGTAAGACAAGAGCACACTGTATTAAATAAGCTTTTTTAAAAATAAAAATTAAATTAAATTAAAAAATAAATAAAATTAATTTAAAAAAATAATAATAAATAAATAAGCTTTTTTCAAAAGAGTCTTTTATTTATGGCTGCACTGGATCTTCACTGCTGCACGCAGGCTTGCTCCAGCTGAGGTGAGAGGAGGCCACTCCTCACTGCGGGGTGCAGGTTTCCCACCGTGGTGACTCCTCTCGTTGCAGAGCAGGGCCTCTAGGCCTGCGAGCTTCAGGAGTCGTGTCACGTTGTCTAGCAGTTGCTGCTAGGGGGCTCTAGAGCCCTGGGGTAGTTGTGGTGCACGGGGCTTAGTTGCCACGGGGCATGTGGAATCTTCCTGGGGCAGGGATCAAACCCGTGTCCCCTGCATTGGCAGGAGGATTCCTAACCACTGGACCACCCAGGGAAGCCCCTAAAATAAACTTTTAGAGAAATATGCATGGCTCATCTTTCTTTAAATTCTCAAAAATACATCCTGTGAAAAATATACATTAATAATGGCAGATTCTTGATAAGGCTTTTAAAAATAACATTATTGTACGTAATTTCAAAAATAAACCTATGTTATCTCAAGCATTTAGACCAGAAGTCATTTAGGATCTAATATGTGCTAAGTTGCTTCCCTCATGTCTGACTCTGTGCGACCCTATGGACTGTAGCCTGCCAGGCTCCTCTGTCCATGGGATTTCCCAGACAAGAGTACTAGAGAGGGTTGCCATTTCCTTATGCAGGGGATCTTCCAGATGCAGGGATCAAACCGCATCTCCTGCATTGGCAGGTAGGTTCTTTACCACTAGTGCCACCTGTGGAGAAGGAAATGGCAACTCACTCCAGTATTCTTACCTAGAGAATCCCATGGACAGAGGAGCCTGGTGGACTGCTGTCCATGGGGTCGCACAGAGTTGGACACAACTGATGTGACTTAGGATTCATGCACGCATTGAAGAAGGAAATGGCAACCCACTCCAGTGTTCTTGCCTGGAGAATCCCAGGGACGGGGGAGCCTGGTGGGCTGCTTACTATGGGGTCGCACAGAGTCTGACACGACTGAAGTGATTTAGCAGCAGCAGCAGCAGCATTGCCACCTGGGAAGCTAAGATGGATGGATCCAAATGTATCACAGGAGAATGATGCTAGAATTTAGCATAATAAAGACAAACCTTAGATTATTCTTAAGAAGAAGTTCTAGAACATGCTTACCATGATGCACAGTTCCTCAAAACAAAGAAAAATAGGATTTCACATTTGGCCAGAATGATTAAATGTCTCATCAGGCTATGAGGTTAATTGCCAAGAACAGTGAGTTATTGTAACCTAAATGGAGAGGACTCTTTATATCGACTCAGAAAGATTAACTGTGGTATTCTTCTGCTTACTAATCCAAACATATTAGTCTTTTCACTTTCTCATTTTCCCTTATTTATTAAATATTACCTGCTCTTAAAAGTCAGTCTCAAACTCTATCTCTTCAAAAAGCATTGACTAATTGATATCCCTTTCCCCAAGGGAAGTCATCACCCTCATTTGAATTCAGACTGCAGCTGTTTCTTTTTATCCATGTGTCCATTTATTCTGAGAAGCCTTTTACTTTTAGCTAACTTTCATATGCATGTTTCTTCTGTAAATAGAAAAAATATAAAGTTCCTTGAGGTCCAAGACATACTTCAATAGGTTCTATTCCCCTAATTTATCTACAGTATCACTTTGAACACTGTAATTTCATCAATATGTATTACTTAATGAAAGAAAGGAAAAGAGAAATGGACAGATTATCCACTTTTTTATATTAGAAAATCCTGGAATTGTCCATCTGAAGTTAAAATACAATACTATTACAAATGACTTAATATTTGCTAGTGGATCAATGACAGTAAGAATGTGATTGATATGAAAACAATTTCAGAGTTAAATAAAACATAAAATAAGAAAAAGTAAGCCAATTGTTATTAAAATATTTGTTTTTAGAGAAACAAAACATTTCTTTTATTTTCAAATTATTGCAAAGAAATTCCAGTGGACTTTCCTTAAGATATTTTCATTGACTTCATTAACTGATGGATAGATGGCAGCCTGCAAAATTATGCCCTCCTCCTAAGTACTATTCTGCTTCTATGTCATTCAACCATTAAATGCCCCATAGCCAGGTGACAGTCTCAGCAAAATACATCTAGTATTGTATCAAAGCTTGTCATTCTTCTTGCCAGTGGCCTGACCATAAAAGGTGTCTGAATCAGAGCAAGCTACTGAAATTCAATCAAAATAGAGAGTGTGTATTGGGAGACTGGGGACAATAGTGATCACAGTGACAGGGAGGGCAGGATTTTATAACTGCTGTAAGGGTAAGGACAAATTTCTCACAATGAAAATAGATATTTTAATTAGAAATAGAATGATTGCAGTATTACAACTGTCTATAAAATATAATGTGTATAAGTAGTCATTATTCAAATAATTTAGGCTCCCTTGGAGCATTGTGCAACTAGTGTATAAAAACCCAAGGGAATTTGTAAACACCAACAGTGGACACAAAATGGTAATTCTGTATGCTAAACAGAGTGTTCTAATAAATGCAGTTAAGACTTATTTTTTTTCATTCTTCTTTTCAGTAAATGGTATTTGGGAACTGAAGAGGAGTTATTTGGAGTAAAATAAAATTCCATCTATAAACTACATTTATAACAAAATAAATTAAAAGCAGTATAAGGAACAAATGTAAAAAATGAAACCATGAAAAATTAGAAGAAAACATGGTACTAAAAAGTCTACATTCCATAAAAGAAAAGAGAAATAATTTTAATTAATTAAAAAAAAAATCCTTGCATGGAAAAAAAACAAAGGGTGAAGTCAAAGACAACAAAGAAGGAAGTATGATAATGTCTATTATAAAAAAAAATAGGGATAATATTTCTATATATAAAATTCCTAGAAATCAAAAAATAATTACAGTAAAAAGCATTATATGGAATGTGTTTATTGAATATAAGGATGTTGACCCTAAATTTTTAAAAAATTCAAAATAAAACTATACAGAGTTATTTCTCTTCTATCAAAGTGGCAAAATATAAAACAAAAAGAAAAAAAAATTCACTGTTAGCACACTCTTGCAGTAGCTGTACAGAAACCACTGATCTCTGCACAGCTGGAGGGAATGAAAAATGGTACAAGTTTACAAAAAGCAGTTTAATAACATTTAACAACATTACAAAAAACTTACCTATTGACTATGAATTTCAGAATTTTCAACAGTTTATTGTGATCCACACAGTCAAAGGTTTGGCATAGTCAATAAAGCAGTAATAGGTGTTTTTCTGGAACTCTCTTGCTTTTTCTATGATCCAGCGGATGTTGGCAATTTGATCTCTGATTCCTCTGCCTTTTCTAAAACCAGCTTGAACATCTGGAAGTTCACAGTTCACGTATTGCTGAAACCTGGCTTGGAGAATTTTGAGCATTACTTTACTAGCGTGTGAGATGAATACAATTGTGCCGTAGTTTGAGCATTCTTTAGCATTGCCTTTCTTTGGGAATGCAATGAAAACTGACCTTTTCCAGTCCTGTGGCCACTGCTGAGTTTTCCAAATTTGCTGGCATATTGAGTGCAGCACTTTCACAGCATCGTCTTTTAGGATTTAAAGTAGCTCAACTGGAATTCCATCACCTCCACTAGCTTTGTTCATAGTGATGCTTTCTAAGGCCCACTTGACTTCACATTCCCGGATGTCTGGGTCTAGGTGAGTGATCACACCATCGTGATTATCTGGGTTGTGAAGATCTTTTTTGTACAGTTCTTCTGTGTATTCTTGCCACCTCTTCTTAATATCTTCTGCTTCTGTTAGGTCCATACCATTTCTGTCCTTTATCGAGCCCATCTTTGCATGAAATGTTCCCTTGGTATCTGTAATTTTCTTGAAGAGATCTCTAGTCTTTCCCATTCTATTGTTTTCTTCTGTTTCTTTGCATTGATCACTGAGGAAGGCTTTCTTATCTCTTCTTGCTATCCTTTGGAACTCTGCATTCAGATGCTTATATCTTCCTTTTCTCCTTTGCTTTTCACTTCTCTTCCTTTCACAGCTATTTCACAGCTTTCCTCCTTTCTTTTCTCCTTTTCTCCTTTGCTTTTCACTTCTCTTCCTTTCACACCTTTCACAGCTGCCTCCCCAGACAGCCATTTTGCTTTTTTGCATTTGTTTTTCTTGGGGATGATATTGATCCCTTTCTGCTGCACAATGTCACAAACTTCCATCCATAGTTCATCAGGCACTCATTCTATCAGATCTAGTCCCTTAAATCTATTTCTCACTTCTACTGTATAATCATAAGGAATTTGATTTAGGTCATACCTGAATGGTCTAGTGGTTTTCCCTACTTTCTTCAATTTAAGTCTGAATTTGGCAATAAGGAGTTCATGATCTGAGCCACAGTCAGCTCCCGGTCTTGTTTTTGCTGACTGTATAGAGCTTCTCCATCTTTGGCTGCAAAGAGTATGATCAATCTGATTTTGGTGTTGACCATCTGGTGATGTCGATGTGTAGAGTCTTCTCTTGTGTTGTTGGAATAGGGTGTTTGCTATGACCAGTGCATTCTCTTGGCAAAACTCTATTAGCCGTTGCCCTGCTTCATTCTGTATTCCAAGTCCAAGTTTGCCTGTTACTCCCGGTGTTTCTTGACTTTCTACTTTTGCATTCCATTCCCTTAAAATGAAAAGGACATCTTTTTTGTGTGTTAGTTCTAAAAGGTCTTGTAGGTCTTCATAGAACCGTTCAACTACAGCTTCTTCAGTGTTACTGGTTGGGGCACAGACTTGGATTACTGTGATATTGAATGGCTTGACATGGAACAACAGACTGGTTCCAAATAGGAAAAGGATTATGTCAAGGCTGTATATTGTCACCCTGCTTATTTAACTTCTATGCAGAGAACATCATGAGAAACGCTGGGCTGGAAGAAGCACAAGCTGGAATCAAGAATGCTGGGAGAAATATCAATAACCTCACATATGCAGATGACACCACCCTTATGGCAGAAAGTGAAGAGGAACTAAAAAGCCTCTTAATGAAAGTGAAAGAAGAGAGTGAAAAGGTTGGCTTAAAGCTCAACATTCAGAAAACGAAGATCATGGCATCCGGTCCCATCACTTCATGGGAAATAGATGGGGAAACAGTGAAAAAAGTGTCAGACTTTATTTTTCTGGACTCCAAAATCACTGCAGATGGTGATTGCAGCCATGAAATTAAAAGACGCTTACTCCTTGGAAGGAAAGTTATGACCAACCTAGATAGCATATTCAAAAGCAGAGACATTACTTTGCCAAAAACAGTCCATCTAGTCAAGGCTATGGTTTTTCCAGTAGTCATGTATGGATGTGAGAGTTGGACTGTGAAGAAAGCTGAACACTGAAGAATTGATGCTTTTGAACTGTTTTGTTGGAGAAGACTCTTGAGAGTCCCTTGGACTGAAAGGAGATCCAGCCTGTCCATCCTAAAGGAGATCAGTCCCGAGTGTTCTTTGGAAGGAATAATGCTAAAGCTGAAACTCCAGTACTTTGGCCACCTCATGCAAAGAGTTGCCTCATTGGAAAAGACTCTAATGTTGGGAGGGATTGGGGGCAGGAGAAGGGGATGACAGAGGATGAGATGGCTGGATGGTATCACCGATAGACGGATGTGAGTTTGAGTGAACTCCAGGAGTTGGTGATGGACAGGAAGGCCTGGTGTGCTGCAATTCATGGGGTCGTAAAGAATCGGACACGACTGAGCGACTGAACTGAACTGAACTGATTGACTATGAAAGTATACACTTAAGAACTTATAAATAAACCAACATATTTATTAAATGAATGGACAAGGTATGCTATGAAGCACTGTTTGTAACAGTAAAAGACTAGAAAATACACAAAGGATCCTCTGTATGTGCCTAAATAATGGAAAATTACAAAAACGAGAATTCAATGGAACCACTACCATAAACACTATATTCATGTATAAGAAGGTATCTCCATGATATTTCATTAAGTGAATAAAGCAGGGAGCAAAGCAATATAGAATGTACTTATATATATATATATATATATATATATATATAAATTAAAAAAGAAAGCAGAATTGTATATTCATATTCACTGGCAATGTTATACATAATATTAAATAATACACAGAATGACTTTTAAAAATGGTTAACCATTAGCACAGAGAGAAACAAACTAAGAGCATAGGAGGAAAATAAGATTTTCATTGACTCAGTTTTGTGTTTAAAGAATCACGCAAATATATAGTGTAGTTTTAAACATTTAAAGCCTCTTATTAGTGTATAGCATGTGACATATTGTTTCCTTAAGTGACATTTGAAATATTTTGGCTCATATAGAAGATGGCTACCTATAGACTTGTTTATAGTTCTCATTCCATAATCATCAAATTCATTCATTGTCTGGACATGTATAGAACATAGTGTAGAAGGAAATGCTCACTAATTTAGATCATTTAACAGAAAACAAAACATAGAGAATATAGTTTTTCATCTCTTGTCAAGGCAAAGATTATACCAGTTCTAAGGAGCATCTGTCAGATGCTATTATCCCTATGCTCAAATAATCTCTCTCAAGAACATCATAAGTATAGTACTGAGTAAATTTTCCACGTCTTTTTATAATGTTTAAAATTCTACCCTTTCAAACATTTATTTAGCCCTGTGATACAAGCAAGAATAATATGGCTATTTCTACTTTCAAAAAGGGAAACAGTTGCAATAAAACACTGAAACATATTAGTCCAGCTTATTTTTACAGAATATAATAGAATCAAGCCTTGAAGGAGATTATCTGACTCCAAATTAGCACCCAGTCATGTCCAGTGGCTCTTGACTCCCACGAAATGATATCCCAATATGTTTGGCCAGCACATATAGCCCTCCATAATGAGATTCCTAACTATTTTTCCATTACTGCCATATATATCTGTTATGCACCACCCATACTGATATTTTCTGTTTTTCCACCTTGGATTTTTCAGTTGTTTTCCCTTAAGATTGCCATGGCCTCAAATTACCCATTATCTCAAATGCTGTCTTTTAAAAATTATTTTTTTAATGGAAGATAATTGTTTTACAATGCTGTGTAAATGTTACTTTCTGCTGTATAACAACATGAATTAACTCTAAGTATACATATATCCCCTCCCTCTTGAGCGTCCCTCCAAACGCCCCCTCTCCCCCATCATACCCCTCTGGGTCATCACAGAGCACTGAGCTGAGCTCCCTGTGCTATATAGCAGCTTTCCAATATACATATTTTACACATGGTAGTGTATATATATCATCTATTTCTGCTTTATTGACTATGACAAAGTCTTTGACTATCTGGATCACAATAAACTGTGGAAAATTCTGAAAGAGACAGAAATACGAGACCACCTGACCTGTCTCTTGAGAAACCTGTATGCAGGTCAGGAAGCAACACCTAGAACTGGACATGGAACAACAGACTGGTTCCAAATAGGAAAAGGAGTACATCAAGGCTGTATATTGTTACCCTGCTTATTTAACTTATATGCAGAGTACATCATGAGAAACCCTGGGCTGGAAGAAGCACAAGCTGGAATCAAGATTGCCGGGAGAAATATCAATAACCTCAGAGATGCAGATGACAACACCCTTCTTCTTAAAAGTGAAGAACTAAAGAGGCTCTTGATGAAAGTGAAAGAGGAGAGTGAAAAAGTTGGCTTAAAACTCAACATTCAGAAAACTAAGATCATGGCATCTGGTCCTATCACTTCATGGGAAACAGATGGGGAAACAGTGGAAATAGTGGCTGACTATTTTGGGGGGCTCCAGAATCACTGCAGATGGTGATTGCAGCTATGAAAGTAAAAGACGCTTACCCTTGGAAGAAAAGTTATGACCAACCTAGACAGCATATTAAAAAGCAGAGGCATCACTTTGTCAACAAAAGTCCGTCTAGTCAAGGCTATGGTTTTTCCAGTGGTCATGTCTGGATGTGGGAGTTGGACTATAAAGAAAGCTGAGCACTGAAGAATGGATGCTTTTGAACTGTGGTGTTGGAGAAGACTCTTGCCAGTCCCTTAGACTGCAGGGAGATTCAACCAGTCCATCCTAAAAGAGATCAGTCCTGGGTGTTCACTGGTAGGACTGATGTTGAAGCTGAAACTCCAATACTTTGGCCACCTGATGCGAAGAGTTGACTCATTGGAAAAGACCCTGATGCTGGGAAAGAATGAAGGCAGGAGGAGAAGGGGACAACAGAAGATGAGATGGTTGGATGGCCTCACGGACTCAATGGACATGGATTTGGATGGACTCCGGGGGTTGGTGATGGACAGGGAGGCCTGGCGTGCTGTGTTTCATGGGGTCGCAAAGAGTCGGACACGACTGAGTGACTGAACTGAACTGACATTCTCAATTCACCCAAACCTCTCCTTCCCCTGCTGTGCTATCTTCTCAATGACATCTTCCCTAATCATTCACTCTATAGTGTGGAATTTCCTTCACTTAGGATATGAAAAGTATCATCTTTTATGATCACTTTTCTTGGCATATCTTGTCCATCCAACTAGATTAAATACCTTATGTGGATAGGTTTGCAATTTTTAATCTTACTCTTTCCTATATATATTCATAATAAAATTTTTTAAGAATGAATAAATATTCAGAGACAATAATAAGAGCTTAAAGAAGGATAGATTTGAAGACAAGAGGATAATATAGAAATGGAAAAAAAGTAGCAACATGAAAAAAGTGATTGAAATTGAGAACTGAAACAATGTGGGAAGATAAAAGGAGTAAAATAAAGCCGATGGAAAGAATATGTTATTGCTGTTAATGGAGAGACTATTTGTAAATGAAAGCTGGTTTCAGGGAAACTTGCCAGGTCCAGTTTGAAAAGTCTAAGAAATAAATGGAAATACAAGATATATCCTCAGGATAAAAGTAAGTATTCCATATATAGAATGTGTTTCTATTTAGGTGAAGATTATTTTTAACAATAAGGGAATGAATGAGATCAGAGAAGGAGAGAGTGTACAGAGAGGAAAGAACCCATCCTAGGAAAAGCACAGCATTCTCCAGAAAGGGTGGGAAGATAAAACAGACCCATGAAAGAGACTAGTGTATTAGGAGAGGTAAAAGGAAGGAAACCAACACACTCCAGCACTACATACCCTAAGAATTGAGAGGTTTTTACAAGAAGATGAAGGAAGGAAACAACTCTGTCAAATTCCATGGTTCAAGTATAGTTCCATCAGGGTATTCATATGTTTGTATGAAAAATAGTATATATATATATGTATGTATACACACATATGTATATATACTATATATGCTAATAGAGGTAAATATAAATCAGTCATGCTTGTTACCATCTACTCTAATAAATTTCTTAATCCTAGCATGTAATTACAAAGAATATCGGGAAATTTTCTGTCTGTCGTTTTTCACCCTAACTTTTACTGTGGAAAGCTAACACTCATATACTATTGACTTTGGAAGCACCATTTGAGGCATAATGAGTCTGGATCATTTTGAGGATACCAAGAAAAAAGCTAAGTTCATCACTAATGCATTTAATGGGAAAACTTTCTTGTACATTCATTTTCAGAGCTTGCAAGGTCATTATAGTCTATTAGGAGTACTTTAAAGACAAAAGATGAAACATTCTATTTGAAGCCACTATATTCAATGGATTATCATTATTCCATTAGTGTAATAGGGGTTACCTGTTTCAAAGAGTAACACTACTTTATAATAATAGGTGATTTTTTTTTTCCCATTACCTTTTAAGTAGGTCCTGTTACAACCCCCTCTGACCACAATCTCTGCCTACAATAGTGAATGAGAATAACAAACAATTCAGACAAGAATAAATGTAATTGAAAATAAATATCCCTAATGTCATGTTACATATTACATATTACTTCAAAGATATTACATTTTTACTTTCTTGAATATATCCTATGCAATGATTGCTTACAAGAAAACAATTCACTTTTTTTTTTATTCAGTCTTCTCAAAATGGAAAGGAAAGTGTGAGATAAACACATCTATTCCATGCATGTCTAATCTGCTATTGTTTAGATTAAAAAGTGCTTTTAGCTTAAAATGAAAACACAGTGATCAGAATGTTTCAATGTAATTTTTTGAATAGAATTCTGCTCTTGTTCCTTCAGTAGAAAGGTACTCACTTTTTAACAAATTATATAGCTTTTGAGAAGTCCTTTATCAAAACAGGAGAAAATGACTTAAGACAATATACACTGATTTCCTGCTTTTTTAAAATTGTAAATGTGAACATTTTGAGTGAAATGTATACATGTATATTTGTTGTTGTTCAGTCACTAAGTCATATTCAATTGTTTGTGACCCCATGCTGCTGCTGCTGCTGCTAAGTCGCTTCAGTCGTGTCCGACTCTGTGCGACCCCATAGACGGCAGCCCACCAGGCTCCCCCGTCCCTGGGATTCTCCAGGCAAGAACACTGGAGTGGGTTGCCATTTCCTTCTCCAATGCATGAAAGTGAAAAGTGAAAGTGAAGTCGCTCAGTCATGTCTAACTCTTAGCGACCCCATGGACTGCAGCCTACCAGGCTCCTCCGTCCATGGGATTTTCCAGGCAAGAGTACTGGAGTGGGGTGCCATCGCCTTCTCCATGGTCTGTAGCAATTCAGGCTCCTCCTCTTCCAGTATCTCCCGGAGTTTGCTCAAATTTATGTCCATAGAGTCAGTGATGCTATCTAACCATCTCATCCTCTGCCACCCACTTCTCCTTTTGCCTTCAATCTTTCCCAGCATCAGGGTCTATTCCAGTGAGTCGGCTCTTCACATCAGGTGGCCAAAATAATGAGGCTTCAGCTTCAACATCAGTCCTTCCAATGAATATTCAGGATTGATTTCTTTTAGGATTGACTGGTTTGATCTCCATGCTGTCCAACACTCTTCCCCAGCACCACAATTCAAAAGCATCAGTACTTCAGCACTCAGCCTTCTTTATGGACCAACTCTCACATCCATAAATGACTACTGGAAAAACCATAGCTTTGAATATATGGACCTTAGTTGGCAAAGTGATGTCCCTGCTTTTCAACACACTGTCTATACTTGTCATAGCTTTCCTTCCAAGAAGCAAATGTATTTGAATTTTATGGCTGTAGTCACTGTCCCCAGTGATTTTGGAGCCCAAGAAAATAAATCTGTCACTGCTTCCACTTTTTCCCCCACTATTTGCCATGAAGTGATGGGACAAGATACCAAGATCTTAGTTTTTGAATGTTGAGTTTTCAGCCAGCTTTTTCACTCTCCTCTTTTGCCCTCATCAAGAGTCTCCTTAGTTCCTCTTAACTTTCTGCTACTAGAGTGAGGTTGTTGATATTTCTCCTGGCAATCTTGATTCCAGCTTGTGCTACATCCAGCCCAGCCCAGCATTTTGCATGATGTGCTCTACATAGAAGTTAGTTACGGTGACACTATACCACCTTGTTATCCTCCTTTCCCAATTTTGAACCAGTCTCTTGTTTTATATCTGGTTCTAACTGTTGCTTCTTGCCCTGCCTACTTTTCAGGAGGCAGGTAAGGTGGTCTAGTTTTACCATCTCTTTGAAAATTTTCCACAGTTTGTTGTGATCCACACAGGCAAGGGCTTTAGCATAGTCAGTGAAACAGAAGATGTTTCACTGGAATCCCCTTGCTTTTTCTATGATCCAACCGATGTTGGCAATATGATCTCTAGTTCCTCTGCATTTTCTAAGCCCAGCTTTTATAACAGAGGTTCTTGGTTCAAGTACTATTGAACCCTAGCTTGAAAGATTTTGAGCATTGCCTTGGTAGAGTGTGAAATGAGCCCAATTTATGGTAGCTTATATAAGAAAGTAGGGAAAACTACTAGACAATTCAGGTATGACCTAAATCAAATCCCTTATGATTATACAGTGGAAGTGAGAAATAGATTTAAGGAACTAGATCTGACAGAGTGCCTGATGAACTATGGACGGAGGTTCGTGACATTGTGCAGGAGAAAGGGATCAAGACATTTCAAAGAAAAAAAAAAGCAAAAAAGCAAAATGGCTGTCTGAGAAGGCCTTATAAATAGCTATGAAAAGAAGAGAAGTGAAAAGCAAATGAGAAAATGAAGAATATATGCATTTGAATGCAGAGTTCCAAAGGATAGCAAGAAGAGATAAGAAAGCCTTCCTCAGTGATCAGTGCAAGCAAATAGAGGAAAACAATAGATTGAGAAAGACTAGAGGTCTCTTCAAGAAAATTAGAGATACCAAGGGAACATTTCATGCAAAGATGGGCTCAATAAAGGACAGAAATGGTATGGACCTAACAGAAGCAGAAGATATTAAGAAGAGGTGGCAAGAATACACAAAAGAACAGTACAAAAAAGATCTTCACAACCCAGATAATCACGATAGTGTGATCACTGACCTAGAGCCAGACATCCTGGAATGTGAAGTCAAGTGGGCCTTAGGAAGCATCACTATGAATGAAGCTAGTGGAGGTGATAGAATTCCAGTTGAGCTATTTCAAATCCTAAAAGATGATTCTGTGAAAGTGCTGCACTCAGTATGTCAGCAAATTTGGAAAACTCAGCAGTGGCCACAGGACTTGAAAGGTCAGTTTTCATTTCAATCCCAAAGAAAGGAAATGCCAAAGCATGCTCAAACTACCACAAAATTGCACTTATCTCACACGCCAGTAAAGTAATGCTCAAAATTCTTCACGCCAGGCTTCAGCAATATGTGAACCTTGAACTTCCTGTTCAAGCTGGTTTTAGAAAAGGCAGAGGAACCAGAAATCAAATTGCCAAAACCGCTGGATCATCAAAAAAGCAAGAGAGTTCCAGAAAAACATCGATTTCTGCTTTATTGACTATGCCAAAGCCTTTGACTGTGTGGATCACAATAAACTGTGGAAAAATCTGAAAGGGATGGGCATACCAGACTGCCTGACCTGCCTCTTGAGAAACCTGTATGCAGGTTAGAAAGCAACAGTTAGAACTAGACATGGAACAGACTGGTTCCAAATAGGAAAAGGGGTACATCAAGGCTGTATACTGTGATAACCCTGTTTATTTAGCTTATATGAAGAATACATCATGAGAAATGCTGGGCTGGAGAAAGCACAAACTGAAATCAAGATTGCCAGAAGAAATACAAATAACCTCAGATATGCAGATGACAACACCCTTATGGCAGGAAATGCAGAGGAACTAAAAAACCTCTTGATGAAAGTGAAAGTGGAGAGTGAAAAAGTTGGCTTAAAGCTCAACATTCAGAAAACTAAAATCATGGCATCTGGACCCATCACTTCACGGCAAATAGATGGGGAAACAGTGGAAATAGTGGCTGACTTTATTTTTCTGGGCTCCAAAATCACTGAAGATGGTGATTGCAGCCATGAAATTAAAAGACACTCCTTGGAAGGAAAGTTATGACCAACCTAGATAGCGTATTAAAAAGCAGAGACATTTTTTGACAACAAAGGTCTATCTAGTCAAGGCTATGGTTTTTCCAGTAGTCTTGTATGGATGTGAGAGTTGGACTATAAAGAAAGCTGAGCGCAGAAGAATTGATGCTTTTAAACTGTGGTGTTGGAGAAGACTCTTGAGAGTCCCTTGGACTGCAAGGAGATCCAACCAGTTCATCCTAAAGGAGATCAGTCCTGGGTGTTCATTGGAAGGACTGATGTTGAAGCTGAAACTCCAAAACTTTGGCCACCTGATGTGAAGAGCTAACTCATTTGAAAAGACCCTGATGCTGGGAAAGATTGAGGGCAGTTGGAGAAGGCGACAACAGAGGATGAGATGGTTGGATGGAATCACCGACTCAATGGACATGAGTTTGAGTGAACTCCAGGAGTTGGTGATGGACAGGGAGGCCTGGCGTGCTGTGTTTCATGGGTTGCAAAGAGTCAGACATGACTGAACGACTGAACTGAACTGATATTGTAGTTAGAACATTCTTTGGCATTGCCCTTCTTAGGAGTTGGAATGAAAACTGACATTTTCCAGTCCTATGGCCATTGCTGAGTTTTCCAAATTTGCTGGCATATTGAATTCAGCACTTTAGCAGCAGCATCTTTTGGTTTTCAGATAGCTCAACTGGAATTCCATCATCTCCTCTAGCTTTCTTCATAGTAATTCTTCCTAAGGCCCACTTGACTTCACGCTCCAGATGTCTGTCTT
This sequence comes from Bubalus kerabau, assembly GCF_029407905.1. NCBI lineage: Eukaryota > Metazoa > Chordata > Mammalia > Artiodactyla > Bovidae > Bubalus > Bubalus kerabau. The sequence goes on from NC_073624.1 coordinate 255,710,080, forward strand.
TCGGTAAGTGACCACACCATTGTACTTAACTGAACCATTAAGACCTTTGTTGTATAGTTCTTGTATGTATCCTTGCCACCTCTTCTTAATCTCTTCTGCTTCTGTTAGATCTTTGCCATTTCTGTTCCTGATTATGTACATCTTTGCATGAAATATTCCTTGGTATCTCCAATTTTCTTCAAGAGATCTCTTATCTTTTCCATTCTGTTGCTTCCCTCTATTTCCTTTCATTATTCATTTAAGAAGGCATTCTTATCTCTCCTTACTATTCTCTGGATCTCTGCTTTCAGTTGGGTTTATCTATCCCTTTGTCCTTTGCCTTTTGCTTCTCTTCTTTTCTCAATTATTTGTAAGGCCTACTCAGACAACAATTTTTCCCTTTTTGCATTTGTTTTTTTGGGGATGATTTTGTTCACCACCTCCTTCCTGTACAATATTACAACTTCTGTCCATAGTTGTTCAGGCACTCTGTTTATCGGATCTAATCTCTTGATTCTGTCACCTCCATTGTATAATCACAAAGGATTTGATTTAAGTCATAAAGAAAGTTATGACCAACCTAGATAGCATTTTCAAAAGCAGAGACATTATTTTGCCAACAAAGGTCTGTCTAGTCAAGGCTATGGTTTTTCCAGTGGTCATGTATGGATGTGAGAGTTGGACTGTGAAGAAAGCTGAGCGCTGAAGAATTGATGCTTTTGAACTGTGGTGTTGGAGAAGACTCTTGAGAGTCCTTTGGACTGCAAGGAGATCCAACCACTCCATTCTAAAGGAAATCAACCCTGGGATTTCTTTGGAGGGTATGATGCTAAGGCTGAAACTCCAGTACTTTGGCCACCTCATGCGAAGAGTTGACTCACTGGAAAAGAGTCTGATGCTGGGAGGGATTGGGGGCAGGAAGAGAAGGGGACGACAGAGGATGAGATGGCTGATGGCATCACTGACTCAGTGGACATGAGTCTGGGTGAACTCCAGGAGTTGGTGATGGATAGGGAGGCCTGTTGTGCTGCAATTCATGGGGTCGCAAAGAGTCAGACACGACTGAGGGACTGAACTGAACTGAACGATCTAGTGGTTTTCCCTACTTTCTTCAATTTAAGCCTAAATTTTGCAATAAAGAGTTCATGGTCTGAACCATAGTCAACTCCAGGTTTTGTTTTTGCTGGCTGTATATAGCTTCTCCATCTTTGGCTGCAAAGAATATGATCAGTTTGATTTCAGTTTGATCATTTGGTGATGTCCATGTGTAGAGTTTTCACTTGTGTTGTTGTATGAGAAATTTTGCTATGACCAGTGTGTTCTCCTGTCAATACTCTATTATCCTTTGCCCTGCTTCATTTTGTAATCCAAGGCCAAACTTGCCTGTTATTCCAGGTATCACTTGACTTCCTACTTTTGCATTCCAACACCTATGATGAAAAAGACTTATTTTTTTGTTGTTAGTTCCAAAAAGTCTTGTAGGTCTTCATAGAACCATCCACTACAGCTTCTTTGGCATCAGTGGTTGGGGCACAGACTTGAATTACTGTGCTGTTGCTTGGTTTGCCCTGGAAATGAGCCAAGATCGTTCTGTCATTTTTGAGATTGCACCCAAGTACTGGATTCAGCCTCTTTTGTTAACTATGAGGGCTATGCCATTTTTTCTAAGAGATTCTTGCGCACAGTAGTAGATATAATAGTCACCTGAATTAAATTCACCCATTCCCGTCCATTTTCGTTCACTGATAAGTAAGATGTCAGTGTTCACTCTTGCCATCTTGTGTTTGACCACATCCAATTTATCTTGATTCATGGACCTAAAATTTCAGGTTCCTATACAATATTGTTCTTTACAGCATCAGACTTTACCTTCACCACCAGACACATTCACAACTGAGCGTTGTTTCTGCTTTGGCCCAGCCTCTTCATTCTTTCTGGAGCTATTTCTCTGCTCTTCTCTAATAACATATTTGACACCTAATGACCTGAGGGGGAGCTCATCTTCCACTGTCATATTTTTTGTCTTATTATGCTGATTGTCTTAATGTGCCATTTTTGTATGAAAAAGCATTTTTACCTAAAGTAACAATTGTCAATCTTTTTCTAATACCAAGCCCACATAGTTAATATTGTAGGCTTTGCAGATATTAGGGTTCTAGCATGAAGCAGCCATAACAATACATAAGAATTAATGAGACAGTGTCCCAGTAAAACTTTAGTTGCAGAACTAAGAGGCAGGCCAATTTTACCCTAAGGCTCATAGTTTCCCAATCCCTGGCCTAGGGAATAACAGCAATATCTTTCTTCCTGCCTTATTGTTTCATTGTCTCCCACTCCTTAGCCTCTCAAACACAGAATATTTGTTTTGGGGATATATAATTTAAATCTAGAGGTATCACTCCCACCTATCCTTGTGTCATACAATGATTTCTAACCTTTAGCATATTGGTTGGAAATCTTAAAAACACAAGGCTACTATTACTTCACGATAAGATCTTAGATTCCTTTTAATTTATAGAAGTTGAATTTACGTTGTTTGACACACTGTGTTTTCTGCCAATAGTCTTAAGTATCAAATAATTAATCTTTTAAATGACAATGGAGAGTAATGAATGAACATATACTTTGTCATATTTGTTTAAATTATGGTCTTGTTGATGTTTAAGTACCATTAATATCATTTGTGATCTTAATTTGCTTTAAAAATAGTCAATATTAATCATTTTATTGTACGTGTGAATTTGTTAGAAAAAATAAAAGTCCTAAGACAAAGGGCAAGTATAAGCACTAATAGTTTCCCTTTGCAAAATTGTATTTTCCTCCTCTCTTATTTTCATGGAAATCGGCTCTTCTGAAAGGTGTGCTTAGTCAAGGAGTAAATAACTTCCTTCAGAAACTACATAAATCTTATCTACACCACTTGCATCCTTCAGTGCTCTGGGAAGCAATATAAGTTCTGACCCTCAGGTCTGTATGTATTTTGTACTATCTCTGAAATTTTCCCTCCCTATCTCATTTTCTCAGTTCCATGTTGAAGACCTCTGATCTCTGTTTGGTATTGCCATAATGAAATCTTGCTCGAAACTCTTTTTCAGAAGAGTTTTTTTTAAACATTGAAAAAAAAAAAGAGGATTAGAAGTAATTTTAATAGATAAAAATGTTGTGTTCAGAAAAATTTATAAAATAAACTTTTTTTTTTTTTTCTAAAAGTACAATTCTTTTAAAATACAAAACAGTCATCAAGGGGATCCAGTTAGATTTTCTAAACTGGTAAAATCACGAAAGCAAGAAATCCAATATATTCAAAGATGATTATTTAAAAAGTAAACTGTAGACCCCACAGAAAAGCTAGATTTAGACTTTGGTCCACTGAAGAAGGGAATGGCCAACCACTTCAGTATTCTTGCCTTGAGAACCCCATTAACAGTATGAAAAGGCAAAAAGATAGGACACGGAAAGATGAACTTCCCAGGTCAGTAGATACCCAATATACTACTGTAGATCAGTGGAGAAATAACTCCAGAAAGAATGAAGGGATGGAGCCAAAGCAAAAACAACACCCAGTTGTGAATGGGACTGGTGCTAGAAGCAAGATTCGATGCTGTAAAGAGCAATATTGTATAGGAACCTGGAATGTTAGGTCCATGAATCAAGGCAAATTGGAAGTGGTCAAACAGAAGATGACAAGAGTGAACATCAACATTCTAGGAATCAGTGAACTAAGATGGACTGGAATGGGTGAATTTAACTCAGATCACCATTATATCCACTACTATGGGCAGAAATCCCTTAGAAGAAATGGAGTAGCCATCATGGTCAACAAATGAGTCCAAAATGCAGTACTTGGATGCAATCTCAAAAACAACAGAATGATCTCTGTTCGTTTCCAAGGCAAACCATTCAATATCACAGTAATCCAAGTCTATGCCCCAACCAGTAACACCGAAGAAGCTGAAGTTGAACAGTTCTATGAAGGCCTACAAGAGCTTCTAGAACTAATACCCCAAAAAGATGTCCTTTTCATTATAGATGACTGGAATGTAAAAGTAGGAAGTCAAGAAACACCTGGAGTAACAGACAAATTTGGCCTTGGAGTACAGAATGAAGCAGGGCAAAGGCTAATAGAGTTCTGCCAAGAGAATGCAGTGGTCATAGCAAACACCCTCTCCCAGCAACACAAGAGAAGACTCTACACATGGACATCACCACATGGTCTATACCAAAATCAGATTGATTATATTCTTTGCAGCCAAAGATGGAGAACCTCTATACAGTCATCAAAAACAAGATCAGGAGCTGTTGTGGTTTGAATCATGAACTCCTTATTGCCAAATTCAGACTGAAATTGAAGAAAGTAGAGAAAACCATTAGATCATTCAGGTATGACCTAAATCAAGGAACACATACATATATTCAACTGAATGCTCTGAAATGCCTATATGAAATGGAATCCACTATTCCCAATTTCTACAGTATTACTTTATCCCAAATTTGAAATCATTTCTTACTTTCTCTTTAGTTCAATATTCATGTTTATTTATGTAACTTGATTTCACTAATATTTTTGGAGGTCAGAGAGTATGGAGGTGGTGTAAGATAGGATGCAAACAGTTGGGTATGATAAACAATATGCTTTTTATCAGACTCTGAATCTCCTTACATATCCAAAGAAATCTCTAGAGATTCCTTTTTTGTATAGATATCACTCTTTCTTACAAGCCTACAAAAAGTAGCTTGAGACAAAGAAAAATACTACACAGAAGAAGCCATGTCAGTACATTGCCCTGACACTCTCAGGAGAAATCCAGATCCTGAATAGTTTAATGAATACACTTATTGAGATACAGTTCCTTTAAAACAATAGGAAGTATATCAGAGGCCAGAATCTTTCAAAGCTACTCCCATGTGTTCTTTTAACTTGTCACCTCAGTTCTATAAATACCTTGTCAATCAGTAAATAACCATTAGCCAGTTGGACTTGATAGACTGTATATTATGTATCCCTCAAAAGAATAATTTGCAATCAGGTTCTCAATGTATAGTTTTTCATGTTTTTTTTGTTGTTGTATTTTGTTTGTTTGTTTGTTTGTTTTTTATATAAATTGAAGTATAGGTGATGTACAATGTTCTATAAGTTAAAGTTGTACAATATAATGTTTCACAATTTTTAAAAGTTATACTCCATTTATAGTTATTATAAACCAAGGGCTACATGTGTGCTAAGTCATTTCAATTGTGTCCAACTGTTTGCGACCTTGTGGACTATAGCCCACCAGGATTCTCCAGGCAAGAATACTGAAGTGGGTTGTCATGCCCTCCTCTAAGGGATCTTGGCAACCCAGGGATTTAACCCGCATATCTTAAGTCTCCTGCATTAATAGGTAAATTCTTTATCACCAGTGCCACCTGGGAAGCCTAAAACTAATGGTTATATTCCCCACATTGCATAATATATCCTTGTAGTTTATTTTATACCTAATAGTTTGTAACCCTTACTCCCCTACTTCTGTATTGCTCCCCCTCTGTGCCCTCTCCCTACTGATAACCACCAGTTTGTTCTCTATATCTGTCCATCTACTTGCTTGTTATATTCACTAGTGTTTTGTATTTTTAAATTCCACATACAGATTAATACAGTATTTGCCTTCCTCTGTCTGACATTCACTTAGTGTAATACCCTCCAAGTCTATCCATGTTGCTACAAATGACAAAATTTCATTTGTTTTTATTCTGAATAATATTTCATTTTATATAAATACCACATCATTATCCATTCATCTGTTGATGGACCACTTCTGTTTCTTGGCAATTGTAAATGTGACTGTGAACATTGGGGTACATGTATATTTTCATATTTGTGTTTTTGCTTTTTTTTATATATATACCCAGAAAAGGAATTTGTGGGTCATATGATAGCTCTATTTTCAGTTTACTGAGGAACCTCCATATGTTTTCCACAGGGGCTATACCAATTTATATCTCTATCAGCAGTGTACAAGAGCACCCTTTGCTCTACATCCTTGCCAAAATTTGTTATTTGTGTTCTTTTTGATAACAGTCATTCTGACAGGTATGAGGTGATACCTCAGTGTGATTTTGATTTGCATTTCCAATTAGCAATGTTGAGCATCTTTTCATGGTAGCCATCTGTATTTCCTCTTTGAAAATGGTCTATTCTGGTCTTCTGCTTAGGTTTTAATCAGTTTTTTTTTTTTTTTCTAATGTTGAGTTTTTATGCATTGGATTTTAACCCCTTATTGGTCATATCATGTGCAAATATTTATCCCATTCAGTAGTTTGTCTTTTTGTTTTGTTGATGGTTTCCTTTGCTGCACAAAAGCTTTTAAGTATATTAGGTTCCATTGGTTTGTTTTACTTTCACTTCCTTTGTTTTAGGAGACAGATCTAAAAAAACTATTGCTATGATTTATGTCAAGGAGTGTTCTGCCTATGTTTTCCTCTAGGAGTTTAATGGCTTCTGGTTTTACATTTAGGTCTTTAATCCATTTTGAATTTATTGATGTAGTGGTATCAGAGAATGTTCTGATTTCATTCTTCTATGTGTAGCTTTCCAGTTTTACAGTACCACTTATTGAAGACACAGTCCTTTTTGCATTGTATATTCTTGCCTTGCTTGTCATAGATTAATCTACAGTAAGTGGATGGGTTTATTTCTGTGCTCTCTATTCTGTTCCATTGATTTTGATTGTACTGTTTAATTGATAACATTCATCCCAGGTGCAGCTAATATTTTATTTTATAAGAAATACTTAATTAACTTTATATATTTCAGATAAATCTTAGAGATTTTCATACATGATCAAAATCAAATATCCAATATAAAATATTGATTTTAATGTGGATCATAAAATTTAGGAAGAATATCTCTAGCACATGAGGAACCATTTTCCTATGTAATTCATGATTACTAACAAGGAAGAATACATACTATCAAGAAAGAACTTATTAATCATTAATAATCATTTTATTCCATAATGTTAAAATATATTTTACATTTAAATAAGAAAATATTAAAATATACAGTGGTATGTAAAGTGAGAGGTGAAAGACCCTCCCACCTCTGAGAAATTTAGCTTTGTGTGCTTCAGGATAATTTTCCAGGTCTATGTATGCCTTATTTTAAATTATGCTTTAACAATTGTATAATATTTTATTCTATCAAAGAATGAAAATTGTTTAATCTTTAATTGATGGTCGTCTAAATTACTTCCAGTATTGTTTTCTATATATATTCAATCATCACATTTTCATGTGTAAAACTATATATAAAATAACATTATTTTATATTAGGGAAATGTTCTGTATATTATATAAATTTTAAATTAGGAAAATGCAAAAAAAAATCACATTGAGGTATCACATCATACCTGTTAGAATGATTATTATATATATATAAATGACTATTGGAGAAGCAATGGCACCTCACTCCAGTACTCTTGCCTGGAAAATCCCATGGATGGAGGAGCCTGGTAGGCTGCGGTCCATGGGGTCGCTAAGAGTCAGACGCGACTGAGCGACTTCACTTTCACTTTTCACTTTCATGCATTGGAGAAGGAAATGGCAACCCACTCCAGTGTTCTTGCCTGGAGAATCCCAGGGACGGGGAGCCTGTTGGGCTGCCGTCTATGGGGTCGCACAGGGTCGGATACGACTGAAGCGACTTAGCAGCAGCAGCATGACTATTGTATACCTTATATAATCTATGTAAGTACATTCTATACATTATGTAATTGTGTATTTTTATTCATTTATTATAACTTGCACATGCACATACGTATCTTGCTTTTCTTAAAATGTCTTGTAAGTATATAACAGAAAGCCAAATTTAATGTCACATATAAAAATGTATTGAAGAAGGAAATGGCAACCACTCCAATGTTCTTGCCTGGAGAATCCCAGGGACAGGGGAGCCTGGTGGACTGCCATCTGTGGGGTTGCACAAAGTCGGACACAACTGAAGTGACTTAGCAGCATAAAAATGTATTAGGTTACAGAATTACATTATATTCTTTTATCTATAGCAAGAAAAATTACTATTTTTTACAGATATATGTCTTTATACTTAAAGCAAGAAACAAATGATTTCTAAAGAGTCTTGTTTAAGGAGAGTAACAACAAATTTTCTACAAGTTCTAAATATTTTTACTTCACTAAGTATCATGATTCACATTTTTTGGGTTCTGAATTTATTTATAATGAAGAATAAATCAGGATCTCTCTAGTTTTAGAAATACTAATATGAGCACCTGCACATTTTATCAAAACGGTTTGAATTAATCTACAGATGTTATTTATCCACTGCATACTATTTGGGAAATGATTGGGATTGGGAGATTGTCACTTTGACATTGGAAAAGCTACACCACCTATTTGCTAGGAGAGTACACAAAGAAGTATTTTCCTTTGAAGAAATAGCCACCAATACATTAAAAAGTATCAGTGTAAGAATAATGTATCATACTTTTTTGCTGAAATGAAATATATAAGACTATTAAGGTCATATTTAAGAAAAATATCACATAATTAGGAAAGATGCATACACTGGAATTCTCTGTATCATTATTACTACCTTTTTAATAATTTTGTAAATCTAAAATTGTTCTAAAATTAAAAGATTATTTTAAAATGTGAAAAAAAAAGAAAACATAAGTAATCCTATTTATATACAAAAAAAAAGAAAACATTTTTTTATCATGAAACAGAAGCAATTTTGTTTGTTTAGTTATCCTATTTGAACCATTAGTCATCTCACACATTAATTCAAGCTGATAAATAAGAAGATGATGTTTTTTAAAGTAGTTATTGTGGCCAACATTTAAAGGAAAAAAAAAAGAACTAGATAATATGCAAGAAAGATGGCTGTATTTCATTTAGTTTTTACTTCCACAATTCATATTGTGATAAATGATTATGTTTATCTATGTTGGCACAGTAATGTAACTTTTAAGAATAAACATTCTGAATGCAAAAAAAAAAATAAAAAAATAAACTAAAAGCCATAGGAAGCTAAAAATTGGAGGTAAATATTTTTATTATTATAAATTTGAACTGCTTTTCTGTATTTTCAATATAGGAAAAATTTAATTCAACCATTTTTCCCTAAAGAAATCAAAATGTATCAAGGAAATAATATGTTAAAAATGATTCAGTTGATGCATATTTTTACATATTTAATAGAAGATGAATACTGGAAATTTAGAGATTTTGTTATGCATAATGCCATAACCATAGATCAGAGTTAAGGAGTCTGTCAATGTCTCTTCATCTTTGCATATGTTATTTTAAATGAAGATTTGGTAAAAAAAAAAAAAAAAATGATAATTTTCTCTATGCATGAACAATAGTCCATGACTAATTGTAAGAACTGCCAATCTGCAAAGGCCTTTATGCAGCCAAATTAGTAGACTTTCAATACTTCACTATATGAAAAATACATGGGTTTTTTTTGGTACATTTCTAAATATATTTAGCTTGTGTATGCAGTGCTAATGCAATAATAACATTGACCCTTTTGAACATTTAATTTATACTCTATCTGAAGTATATTCATGCATATGGCGTGAGGTTGGGGTTAGACACATTTATTTTTAATGAGAATATCCAATTGATTCAAAGCAATTTATTGAAAGGATATCCTTTATTTCTGCCTCTCGTTATTTCTATCATAAATAATTTTTTTTCTAAATGTGCAGACCTATTTTTGAATTTCTTATTGCTTCATCCCCTTGCTTATTCTTTCCCCAGTACCACACTGTCTTAACTGTTATAAATTTATAATAATTTGTGAAATCTGGTAATGTAAATTCTTCAATTTTATACTTCAAGATGCTTTTAGGTATTTTAGATACTTTGTATCTTCATATAAATTATAGCATCACCTGATCAATTTGAACTCACAAAACATATATGTTAGAAATTTGATTGTTATTATATTGAACTGTAGATCAATTTGTGAAAAAATGACTCGTAGAAATATTGAGATTACCAATCTATAGCCATTATATATCCCTCCAGTCAGTTGGGTTTCCACAATTTATTTCAGCCCATTTTGTTGTTGTTGTGAGAACTTGCCTATCTGTATTTTTTACAATTATTTCCAAGTGTTTGATATTTTGAACATTACACTATTGTAAGCAGTATCTCCCTTAAATTTCATTTAATTTTTCTTTACCTACAAAATAATTTTTAAAATATATTTGAACTTATATCCCACAAACTTGCTAATTTTACTTGTAATCTTTGACTTCTAATACATTGCTCACAAACTGCTTTGATTTTTATATACATACAGTAATATCTGAAAATAATAACCATTTTTCTTCCTTCTATATACCTATTTTTTTCTTGCACTATTGTTCTTAATAGAACCCCTCTACAAGATTAAAAAGAAACATCCTTGTCTCTTCTCAGACCTCATAAACAAGGTTTTAGTATTTTACTATTAAGCATAATATTTTCTCTAAGATTTTTGTAGATACTCTTTATTAATTTAAGGAAGTTCCTTATTATATCTATTTTGCTAAAAGTGCTTTCATTATTCACCACTGAATTATATTAAAAGATTTTTGCATTTATTGAGATTAATATGTGATTTTTCTCCTTTTTTTAACTTGGTGAATTACATTAAATTATACTCAAATGCTAAATTAAAGATGAATTCCTGGAACATGATGTGACTTTGGCATCATAGGTCATTTCTAGCTTCAGTCCCCCTCACATGCAGACCAACTAGCAACATTCTATAGACGAAAAGATGTCATTGTGAAAATCCCAGAACCAGGGGTGAACTGAAAATGGAGAAGTACTGCATGAGGAAGATAAGAGTGGTTTTATCTTGACCACATTACCACTGCCCCCAGGCTAGCTCAGTGCCTCCCTGAAAGGGCCTCTCTCCACTCCAAGCCTACTGTTTCTCCAGAGGGAGAAAAGAGCCCAGTTGGACATCCAGCTTCTCCAGCATTGTCGAACACTTCCTGGGAAGCTCACTCCAGTTTGACTTTCTGGGAATTATATTGGGGAAACCTGCAGAACTCAACCAGGGGAAATCAAATAAAGGTGAAGGGAAGGTGAGTTTATAGTACAAGTGCTCAGCTCTTGGCTTACTGTGTTTTTGTTTGCAGCAGTACCACTGAGTAGAGACCCCAGCCAGTAACTCTGCCCTTTTATAGAACCAAGTCAGTGGCCCAGTCTGGCCAGCGATCTTAGTCGTCAGTTTTGCTTGATTTGGATCCCCAACCAGTGGAAGATATCAACCACCAGAAAGTCCATTCTATGGCACCACCTAAGCAGGAAACAAACACAGCCCCTCCCAACTTCTCAGCCTAGCCCCCAGTCCCACCACTATAAGAAGTGAGGCTACAGATACCCTCAGCCACAAAGCACATCTACAGACTGTGCCTGGGCAAGGAGCCAAACCACCATTTCTAACCAACTATTGAGTGCAGCCTCTGGACCCACATAAATATGGAACCTGAACAGTAACCTTGAGAAGACTTGAAGCCTAGCCTGCATTAGTGCTCTACCATAGAGCCTAGTCTACAACCTCATCTAACAGAGGAGCCAGCATAAGCTCCCAGCTCAATTGATGAACACAAACAGCCTGCAGCCTTGCCAAGTGAGAAGTTGAGACAATGATCTGGGCCAGTTGCACAGCCTATCCTTTGGCCCCACCCAGCCAGGAAGCCACCTACCTGGGCACAGCTAAAGGGCCCGTCAAACAGAGAGTACTTGCTGTGACCTCACCTCAAAGCAGAGCAGAGTCAATGGCTTACTTAATCACAAAGATCAGTCTCAGTTCAGTTCAGTTCAGTCGCTCAGTCATGTCTGGCTCTTTGCGACCCCATGAATTGCAGCACGCCAGGCCTACCTGTCCATCACCAACTCCCAGAGTTTACCCAAACTCATGTCCATCAAGTCGGTGATGCCATCCAGCCATCTCATCCTCTGTCGTCCCCTTCTCCTCCTGCCCCCATCCCTTCCAGCATCAGGGTCTTTTTCAATGAGTCAGCTCTTCGCATGAGGTGGCCAAAGTATTGGAGTCTCAGCTTAGCATCAGTCCTTCCAATGAACACCCAGGATTGATCTCCTTTAGGATGGACTGGTTGAATCTCCTTGCAGTCCAAAGGACTCCCAAGAGTCTTCTCCAGCACTACAGTTCAAAAGCATCAATTCTTCGGTGCTCAGCTTTCTTCACTGTCCAACTCCCACATACATATATGACCACTGTAAAAACCATATCCTTGACTAGACAGACCTTTGTTGACAAAGTGATGTCTCTGCTTTTGAATATGCTATCTAGGTTGGTCATAACTTTCCTTCCAAGGACTAAGCATTTTTTAATTTCATGGCTGCAATCACCATCTACAGTGATTGTGGAGCCCTTTTGGGGCTTTATTTTTTTAATAAAGTCTGACACTGTTTCCACTGTTTCTCCATCTATTTCCCATGAAGTGATGGGACCAGATGCCATGATCTTAGTTTTCTGAATGTTGAGCTTTAAGCCAACTTTTCACTCTCCTCTTTCACTTTCATCAAGAGGCTTTTTAGTTCCTCTTCACTCTCTGCCATAAGGGTGGTGTCATCTGCATATCTGAGGTTATTGATATTTATCCCAGCAATCTTGATTCCAGCTTGTACTTCTTCCAGCCCAGCATTTCTCATGATGTACTCTGCATATAAGTTAAATATGCAGGGTGACAATATACAGCCTTGACATACTCCTTTCCCTATTTGGAACCAGTCTATTGTTCCATGTCCAGTCTAACTGTTGCTTCCTGACCTGCATATAGGTTTCTCAAGAGGCAGGTCAGGTGGTCTGGTATTCCCATCCCTTGAAGATTTTTCCACAGCTTATTGTGATCAACACAGTCAAAGGCTTTAGCATGGTCAATAAAACAGAAATAGATGTTTTTCTGGAACTCTCTTGCTTTTTCGATGATCCAGCGGATGTTGGCCATTTGATCTCTGGTTCCTCTGCCTTTTCTAAAACCAGCTTGAACATCTGGAAGTTCAAGGTTCACGTATTGCTGAAGCTTGGCTTGGAGAATTTTGACCATTACTTTATTAGCGTGTGAGATGAGTGCAATTGTGCAGTAGTTTGAGCATTCTTTATCATTGCCTTTCTTTGTGACATCAGCAGATGGTCAACACCAAAATCAGATTGATGATATTCTTTGCAGCCAAAGATGGAGAAGCTCTATACAGTAGGCAAAAACAAGACCAGGAGCTGACTGTGGCTCAGATCATGAACTCCTTATTGCCAAATTCAGACTTAAATTGAAGAAAGTAGGGAAAACCACTAGACCATTCAGGTATGACCTAAATCAAATCCCTTATGATTATACAGCGGAAGTGAGAAATAGATTTAAGGGACTAGATCTGATAGAGTACATGATGAACTATGGACGGAGGTTCGTGACATTGTACAGGAGACAGGGATCAAGACCATCCCCCCTTTTTTTTTTGCAAAAAAAGCAAAATGGTTGTCTGATGAGGCCTTACAAATAGCTGTGAAAAGAAGACACGCGAAAAGCAAAGGAGAAAAGGAAAGATATAAGCATCTGAATGCAGAGTTCCAAAGAATAGCAAGGCGAGATAAGAAAGCCTTCCTTAGTGATCAATGCAAAGAAATACAAGAAAACAACAGAATGGGAAAGACTAGAGACCTCTTCAAGAAAATTAGAGATACAAAGGGAACATTTCATGCAATGATGGGCTCAATAAAGGACAGAAATTGTATAGACCTAACACAAGCACAAGATATTAAGAAGAGGTGGCAAGACTACACAGAAGAACTGTACAAAACAGATCTTCATGACCCAGATAATCACGATGGTGTATCACTCACCTAGAGCCAGACATCCTGGAATGTGAAGTCAATTTGGCCTTAGAAATCATCACTAGGAACAAAGCTAGTGGAGGTGATGGAGTTCCAGGTGAGCTATTTCAAATCCTGAAAGATGATGCTGTGAAAGTGCTGCACTCAATATGCCAGCTAATTTGTAAAACTCAGCAGGGGCTACAGGACTGGAAAAGATCAGTCTGTGGTCTTGCCTAACATCAGGGTACAGCCTGTGGCCATAACTGAACATAGAGTCCAACCAGCAGCACCAACTTGTTGAGAAGCACAGCTTAAGGTCCCTATCTACCAGTAGAGATTATCCACAGAATTCAACCAGACTTGCTGGTGGCTCAGGTGGTACAAATATCTACCTGAAATGGAGGGAGACTAGGTTCTATATGTGGGTGAGGAAGATCCCCTGGAGAAGGAAATGAGAACCCACTCCAGTATTCTTGCCTGGAAAATCCCATGGACAGAGGAACCTGATGGATTACAGTCCACGGGGTTGCAAAGAGTTGGACAAGACTTAGTGACTAAACCACCACAACCAGTATCACATTGCCAGGAAACACAGCCTGCAACCTCACATAACCAGAAGTGATTCAACAAAATGAAAAGACAACATACAGAATTGGAGAAAATATTTGGAAACCATTTATTTCATAAATTTATCTGATATCTGATTTGTCTCCTAGAACTCAAGAGAAAAAAAAATCAATTAAAAAAATTGGCAAAGGACTCCAATAGATAATTTCTCGAAGATCTACAAATGACCAACAGATGTATGAAAAGATGCTCAAAAGCACTAATCATCAGGGAAATGCAAATCAAAACCATGTTGTTGGTGTTCAGTCACTCAGTTGTGTCCAATTCTTTGTGACCACATGGGCTACAGAACATCAGGTTTTCCTGTCCTTCACTATCTCCTGGAGTTTGCTCAAACTCATGTCCATTGAATCAGTGATGCATCCAACCATCTCATCTTCTGTCACCCCCTACTCCTCCTGCCCTTAATCTTTCCCAGCATCAGGATCTTTTCCAATGTGTCGGCTCTTCCCATCAGGTCATCAGGGTATTGGAGCTTCAACTTCAGCTTCAAGCCTTCCAATTAATATTCATGGTCGATTTCCTTTAGGATTGACTGGTTTGATCTCCTTGCTATCCAAGGAACTCTCAAGAGTCTTCTCCAGCACCACAATTTCAAAGCATTAATTCTTCGGCTCTCAGCTTTCTTTATAGTCCAACTCTCACATCTGTACATGACTATTGGAAAAACCATAGCTTCAACTATGGACCTTTGTTGGCTAAGTGATTTCTCTGCTTTTTAATACACTGTCTAGGTTTGTCATAGCTTTTCTTCCAAGGAACAAGCTTTGTTGTTCCTTGTTTAAATTAAACAATCTTTTAATTTCATGGTGACAGTCACTGTCTGCAGTGATTTTGGAACCTTAGAAAATAAAATCTATCACTGCTTTCAGATTTTCCCCATCTATTTGCCATGAAATGATGGGACCAGATGACATGACCTTAGTTTTTTTTTTGGGGGGGGGTTAATTAATTTATTTTTTTGATTGAAGGATAATTGCTTTAGAGAATTTTGTTTTCTGACAAACCTCAACATGAATTGGCCATAGATATACATATGTCCTCTCCCTCTTGAACCTCCCTGTCATCTCCCTCCCCTTTCCACACCTCTAGATTGATACAGAGCCCATGTTTGAGTTCCCTGAGATATACAGCAAATTCTCATTGGCTATCTATTTTACATATGGTAATGTAAGTTTCCATGTTACTCTCTCCATACATCTTGTTGAGTTTTAAGCCATCTTTTTCACTATCCTCTTTCACACTCATCAAGAGGCTCTTTAGTTCCTCTTTGCTTTCTTCTATTAGGGTGGTGTCATCTGCATGTGAGATTCTTGATATTTCTCCCAGCAATCTTGATTTCAGCTTGTGATTCATCCAACCTGGCATTTTGCATGATGTACTCTGTATAGAAGTTAGATAAACAGGGTGACAATATATAGCCTTTGCATCCTCCTTTCTCAATTAGGAACCAGTCCATTGTTTCATGTCCTGTTCTAACTGTCACTTCTTGACCTGCACACAGATTTCTCAGGAGACAGGTAAAGTGGTATGGTATTCCCATCTCTTGAAGAATCTTCCAGTTTGTTGAGATTCAAGTCAAAAGGTTTAGCATAGTCAATGAAGCAGAAGTAGATGTTTTACAGGAATGCCCTTGTGGTTTCTATGATCCAATGGATGTTGGCAATTTGATCTCTTGTTCCTCTGCCTTTTCTAAATCCAGCTTGTACATCTGGAAGTTCTCACTTCCCATACTGTTGAAGCCTAGCTTGAAGGATTTTGAGCATTACCTTGCTAGCATATGAAATAAGCACAATTGTGCAATACTTTGAAACTTCTTTGGCATTGGCCTTCTTTGGGATTGGAATGAAAACTGACCTTTTCCAGTCCTGTGGTCACTCACTGCTGAGCTTTCCGAATTTGCTGGCATGTTGAGTGCAGCACTTTAAAAGCATCATCTTTTAGGAATTGAAATAGGTCAGCTAGAATTCCATCACCTCCACCAGTTTTGTTCATACTAATGCTTCCTAAGGCCAACTTGACTTCCCACTCCAGGATGTCTGGCTCAAACCATGATGTGATATAATTTCATACCTGTTAGAGTAACTATTATCCAAAAAAGACAAGATATAATGAACATTGGAGAGAATATGGAGAAAAGAGAAAACTTATGCCCTGTGGATGGGAATATAAATTTGTTCAGCAATTCTGAAAAATAGTATGGAGGTTTATCAAAAAATTAAAAATAGAACTACCATATGATCTAGCAATCCCACTGTTGGGTATATAGCTGAAGGAAATAAAATCACTATATTGAAGATATATCAACACCTTCCCATTCACTGTAGCACTATTTATAGTAATCAAGATATAGATAGACATGAACAAATAAAAAAATGTAGATATACATAGGCAAAGAACATTGTTCAACCATAAACAGAAGGAAATCATGCTGTTTTCAACAACATGCAGATGAAACTTTAGGGTATTATGCTAAGGGAAATAAGACAGAGAAAGGCAAATACTGTATGATCTCACTTATATGTGAAATCCAAAAAAAAATTGAACACACAGAAAGAATGATTATTGGTAGCTTTCAGGGGAAGGGAATTGGGGAAATGGGTGAAGGTAGGTAGTTTATGGATACAAACTTACAGGGGTGAAGGTTAGGTAGTTTATGGGTACAAACTTACAGTTATAATATTAATGAGTTCTGGTGATCTAATGTACAGCATGATGACTATATTTATGAATACTGTATTGTATGTGCTGCGCTTAGTCACTCAGTCATGTCTGACTCTGCGACCTCATGAACTGTAGGCCACCAGGCTCCTCTGTCCATGGGGATTACCCAGACAAGTATACTGGAGTGGGTTGCCATGCCCTTCTCCATAGGATCTTCCCAACCCAGGAATCAAACCCAGGTCTCCCATAATGCTGGCAGATTCTTTACTGCCTGTGCCACCAGGGAAGCCTGAGAATACTGGAGTGGGTATCCCTTCTGGTAACCCTTCTCCAGAGTATCTTCCTGATACAGGAATCGAACCAGGGTCTCCTGCGTTACAAGCAGATCCTTTACCAGCTGAGTTACCAGGGAATATAATTGCTATATAACACATATTGTATTGAAAGTTGAAAGAGAGTAAATTTTCATAGTTCTAATCACATTACACACACAAAAAATCAATAACTATTGTAATCATTTCATGATTATAAGTATATCAAATTCATAAGTATATCAAATTCCACACTGTATACCCTCAATTTGCATAATATTATATGTTAACCACATTTCAGTAGAGCTGGAAAAAAGTTACATAACACTGTCTCCAACATTTCACAGCACATATGTGGTGGAGCCAGCTCTTGAAAGAACATTGTAATTAGCTTAATTCCTGGGATGCACTAGGCATAGTATAATGTAAACATAGATGGCAGGAAGGGAGAGAAGAAAAGTGAAAGAATGGAAAACAAATGGTTAAAATTAGTTTAACATTTTAAAAGAAAAAGATGCAAAATGTTCACAAATTATAAGCAAGATTTCACAGCTAAACTAAATCATATGCACATAAACAATGACTAAGTTTACTCTACTTGCTGCTTTTTTAAACTTATCATTTATACTCATATAAAATTCATGATCTATTAGCTGTTTATTTATATTAATGCCTTGCTAGTTTATATTTATTCAAACTGAGGTTACCCATTGAAGAAAAATATTACTGTGTAGAAAGAATTCAACAAGTTCATATTTCAGATATATCCTAGGTGCTTCTAATTTTATGTTTCTTGTTTTCAAATTCTTTTTCCATTTCAAATCTATTGCACTAAACAAAAAGCATGTTTATTTTACGGTTGAAGACTTTGCCTTATTTAACGCTATTTAGAATTTGCCCTATTTAAATAGTTACTCATAAATCATATCCCCCAATAAAGATTTTGTGAACTTTAGTTAAAATTATATTAGAGACTTTTGTACTGGGCAGTAAATTGTTTCACAAAATTATAGGTATGTATACAATTTATTTTTTATAATTGTCAAAACCACAGGATTTTAGAATTATGTCTTTTGAAAATAGGACGACTTGTGAATATATCTGTCAAGATGATAACTACCTAATGACTTTGCTTTAGTATATGTGCAGTTTGAAAATCAAAATATGTCTCACATCTTAGGAAAAGAGCAGCAGGGTTAAGTTTTCCCCACACTTTCAGTATCTCTTACAACAAATTAACAAATTCACCAGCTGACTTATAGGTGTTTAGAAGATAATAAATGAGTTTGCTGTACATTTTTTCTACTCTTTGATTAATTAAGTACAATTCATTTGGAAGAAAATTAAAAACGGGTGTTTGGTTTGCCCTTCAAAAATCATTCAGAAAAACCGTTTTACAGTTTGTTGCACTGCCTTACCAATTCTAATACGATCCATCCCAGACAAACCAGGGTTGGAATCTGGTCACAACACTTAACCATCCCTGAGAGCCTGAGTAATTCACATAACTATTTTTATGGTGTGTTCTTGTCTGTAAAAGGGGATTAATACCTCCCCAGGCAAAGTTAGTGTGGAGAGGAAGTAAGATCAAGGGCTCCCGACACTGCCCAGCTCCAAGCAGGCAGCCTCGCACCCTCAGAGGGAGTTAGGCAATACTGTGAGTAGCTCAATCTGGCATCCTGCTGCCTGGGTTTATAGACCTACTTCTAAATTTCCTGGCTCAGTGACCTTGGGCAAGCCACAAATTCGCTCAACCTGAATTTTCTCATGTTTAAAATAAGGGTAATAATATGGCATGCCTTGTGGGTGGACGTTGTGATGTTTACTCAAAAGAATGTATGTAAAGCATTATTAAATTAAACAAGGAGGCCAATAGAGTGAGGTGTTTCTAACACCTTATCATCCAAAATGAGAAAATCCTAAGGCTGTAAATGCCTCTAGATTAAGGATCAAAACCTGAGGAAAACTAATCACAAAGAACCAATTAATGTTTTCCAAATAATACACCCACTTAAGTGATAGCCAATCAAATCATTTCTTTGCTCCCCACTCTTATTTATAAAAGTCTTTCCCCCAGTTCCTATCCATGGAGTGCTCTTAATCACTTTGGTTTGGAATTGCCTCATTCAAATGGATTTTTTGCTCAAATTAAAAAAAAAAAATGCATTAAAAGAAACAAAGATGAAAAAAATTCCTATTTGTTATCTACTATTGAATGTTTTTTATGTATCTTATTACCTTAGGTAATTAGTAAAAGCAATTGAAATAATTCTGAGAGTCTGGGCTTGTTATAATGAAATTTAATGCCCAAGTAAAGGTGGAAAGGTGGAGTATTGTTTTTTGTAATTGGTCAATTCCTGGAAAGTGTAATTGATAAAAAAAAAAATTCATATATATAATATAAATATAATTTAAATAGCATATTACAAGAGATTGTATATATGAGAGTGTAATTGCCAGTCACATTCCAAGTCACTTCAGTTGTGTCTGACTCTTAGCAACCTCATGGACTGTAGCCCTCCAGGCTTCTCTGTCCATGAGATACTTCAGGCAAGAATACTGAGTCGGTTGCCATGCCCTTCTCTAGGGGATCTTCCCAAACCAGGGATTGAACTTGTCTTTAGTCTCATGCATTGGCAGGTGGGTTCTTTACCACTAGTGCCACCTGGGAAGTCCAAGAGTGTAAGTACACACCAGTAATTACATATAGATAGGTATCTACAGGCAAGTGGTCTATATTTTCTATATTCAAATAGAAAATAAGATTACATGATAAAGTGAAATAGAAAGGATCTCCTCTAAATTTTTCAATTGTGTAACAAACTAAGCAGTCCTCATTTTGCCCCCAAATAAAACTTAACTCACAACTCTCAAATTGTACATCTTTTTTCAGTCGACAGTTACGGCGACCGAGGAAGCAAACCAGAGTGGACTTCCTTCCTGTGACTGGACTCCATGAGGAACCAGAGCTTTGGTACCAGCAGCAGCCCCTTGTGCCGCTCAGCCCCATCCGCCTCCTCGGGGAATACAGATGGATTTGGACCAAGAAGCGGCGGCTGGGCAGGCACATGAGGGCCTAGAGGAGATACACCACGTTCAAGGTCAGGAGGGGCGGCCGTGAGGAGACATCCCTCGTCCAAGGTAAGGAGCAGTGGCTGCACTTTGCTGGAGCAGCCATGAAGAGATACCCCATGTCCAAGGTAAGAGAAACCCAAGTAAGACAGTAGGTTTTGCTAGAGGGCTTCAGAGGGCAGACACACTGAAAACATAACCATAGAAAACTAGTCAATCTGATCACACGGACAACAGCCTTGTCTAACTCAATGAAACTAAGCCATGCCGTGTAGGGCCACCCAAGACGGGAGGGTCATGGTGGAGAGATCTGAAAGAATGTGGTTCACTGGAGAAGGGAATGGCCAACCACTTCAGTATTCTTCCCTTGAGAACCCCATGAACAGTATGAAAAGGCAAAAATATAGGATACTGAAAGAGGAACTCCCCAGGTTGGTAGGTGCCCAATATGTTACTGGACATCAGTGGATAAATAACTCCAGAAAGAATGAAGGGATGGAGCCAAAGCAAAACAATACCCAGTTGTGGATGTGACTGATAGAAGCAAGGTCTGATGCTGTAAAGAGCAATATTGCATAGGAACCTGGAATGTTAGGTCCATGAATCAAGGCAAATTGGAAGTGGTCAAACAGGAGATGGCAAAAGTAAACGTCGACATTCTAGGAATCAGCGAACTAAAATGGACTGGAATGGGTGAATTTAACTCAGATGACTATTATATCTACTATTGTGGGCAGGAATCCCTTGGAAGAAATGGAGTAGCCATCATGGTCAACAAGAGTCCAAAATGCAGTACTTGGATGCAATCTCAAAAACAATAGAATGATATCTGTTCCATTCCAAGGCAAACCACTCAATATCATGGTAATCCAAGTGTATGCCCCAACCAGTAACGCTGAAGAAGCTGAAGTTGAACGGTTCTATGAAGACCTACAAGACCTTTTAGAATTAACACCCAAAAAGGATGTCCCTTTCATTATAGGGGACTGGAATGCAAAAGTAGGAAGTCAAGAAACACCGGGAGTAACAGGCAAATTTGGACTTGGAGTACAGAATGAAGCAGAGCAAAGGCTAATAGAGTTTTGCCAAGAGAATGCACTGGTCATATAAATACCCTATTCCAACAAACAAGCGAACACCCTACACATGGACATCACCAGATGGTCAACACCGAAATCAGATGATGATATTCTTTGCAGCCAAAGATGGAGAAGTTCTATACAGTTAGCAAAAACAAGACTGGGAGCTGACTGTGGCTCAGACCATGAACTCCTTATTGCCAAATTCAGACTAAAATTGAAGAAAGTAGGGAAAACCACTAGACCATTCAGGTATGACTTAAATCAAATCCCCTAGGATTATACAGTGGAAGTGAGAAATAGATTTAAGGGACTAGATCTGATAGACAGAGTGCCTGATGAACTATGGACGGAGGTTCATGACATTGTGCAGCAGAGAGGGATCAAGACATTTCAAAGAAAAAAAAAATTTTTTAAAGCAAAATGGCTGTCTGACGAGGCCTTACAAATAGCTGTGAAAAGAAGAGAAGCAAAAAGCAAAGATATAAGCATCTGAATGCAGAGTTCCAAAGAATAGCAAGGAGAGATAAGAAAGCCTTCCTCAGCGATCAATGCAAAGAAATACAGGAAAACAACAGAATAGGAAAGACTAGAGATCTCTTCAAGAAATTAGAGATACCAAGGGAACATTTCATGGAAAGATGGGCCCGATAAAGGACAGAAATTGTATGGACCTACCAGAGGCAGAAGATATTAAGAAGAGGTGGCAAATTCGAATACACAGAAGACTGTACAAAAGCAGCTTCACGACCCAGATAATCACAGTGTGATCACTGCCTAGAGTCAGACATCCTAGAATGTGAAGTCAATTTGGCCTTAGAAATCATCATTAGGAACAAAGCTAGTGAAGATGATGGAATTCCAGGTGAGCTATTTCAAATCCTGAAAGATGATGCTTTGAAAGTGTTGTACTCAATATGCCAGCAAATTTTGGAAACTCAGCAGTGGCCACAAGACCAGAAAAGGTCAGTTTTCATTCCAATCCCCAAGAAAGGCAATGCCAAAGAATGCTCAGACTACTGCACAATTGCACTCATCTCACATGCTAGTAAAGTTATGCTTAAAATTCTCCAAGCCAGGCTTCAGCAATACGTGAACCATGAACTTCCAGATGTTAAAGCTAGTTTTAGAAAAGGCAGAGGAACCAGAGATCAAACTGCCAACATCTGCTGGATCATAAAAAAAGCAAGAGAGTTCCACAAAAACATCAATTTCTGCTTATTGACTATGCAAAAGCCTTTGACTGTGTGGATCACAATAAACTGTGGAAAATTCTGAAAGAGATGGGAATACCAGACCACCTGACCTGCCTCTTGAGAAACCTGTATGCAGATCTGGAAGCAACAGTTAGAATTGGACATGGAACAACAGACTGGTTTCAAATAGGAAACGGAGTCCATCAAGGCTGTATATTGTCACCCGGCTTATTTAACTTCTATGCAGAGTACATCATGAGAAATGCTGGGCTGAAAGAAGCACAAGCTGGAATCAAGATTGCTGGGAGAAATATCAATAACCTCACATATGCAGATGACACCACTCTTATGGCAGAAAGCGAAGAGAAACTAAAAAGCCTCTTGATGAAAGTGAAAGCAGAGTGTAAAAAAGTTGGCTTAAAGCTCAACATTCAGAAAACTAAGATCATGGCATCTGGTCCCATCACTTCATGGGAAATAGATGGGAAAACAGTGGAAACACTGTCAGACTTTATTTTGGGGGGCTCCAAAATCACTGCAGATGGTGACTGCAGCCATGAAATTAAAAGACGCTTACTCCTTGGAAGGAAGGTTATGACCAACCTAGATAGCACATTAAAAAGCAGAGACATTACTTTACCAACAAAGGTCCATCTAGTCAAGACTATGGTTTTTCCAGTGGTCATATATGGATGTGAGAGTTGGACTGTGAATAAAACTGAGTGGCTAAGAATTGATTTTTTTGAACTGTGGTGTTGGAGAAAACTCTTGAGAGTCCCTTGGACTGCAAGGAGATCCAACCAGTCCATTCTAAAGGAGATCAGTCCTGGGTGTTCATTGGAAGGACTGATTTTGAAGCTGAAACTCCAGTACTTTGGCCACCTCATGCGAAGGGTTGACTCATTGGAAAAGACTCTGATACTGGGAGAAAATGGGTGCAGGAAGAGAAGGGGACAACAGAGGACGAGATGGCTGGATGGCATCACCAACTCGATGGACCTGAGTTTAAGTGAACTCTAGGAGTTGGTGATGGACAAGGAGGCTTGGTGTGCTGTGTTTCATGGGGTCGGAAAGAGACACAACTGAGCGACTGAACTGAACTAAACAAAGAAACAAAATTAACAAAGACAACCCATTCTCAGAAATATCATGAATATTCGTAATAATGTCTTATTTTAGGTATTGCTATATATCTACTGCCAAAAAAAATTCAGGGAAATACATATTGTGTAGAGCTAGTTCCTTCAGAAAAGTGAAATCATGTATTTTAAAACACCAGAGAGAATAAGATGAGCTTAAAATATACCCAGATTATAGATTGATATAATATTATTGATATTATAGATTGTTATGATACCTTCATGATCAAAGATTATCCAGATGGTGAAGTAGAAGAACGTGTGCTCATTTTCTCCTGCAAGAACTCCAAAATTACAACTCACTGCTGAACAATCATCAACAGGAGAATGTTGGATCCCAGCAAAAAAGATGCCCCAAAATCCAAGGGCAAAGAAGAAGCCCCAGAAAGATAGAAGGAATGGCAAAATCATGTTTAGAATCAAACCCCATACCCGCCAGAGATGCTTAGAGGGCTCAAACAAAGCCTTGTGTGTATCAGGACCCAGAGACCCCACAGAGACTCAGCCAGATCTACCTTTCAGTTTTTGAGTGTCTCCTGCTGAGGTATGGGTCACCAGTGGTCTGCAGCAGGGGCAGGAGCTCTGGGTGCAGCAGACCTGGGTCACCCAGCTTGTGGTATAAGCCCTCTTGGAGGAAGTCATCATTAACCCCACCATACAGCCACCAAGGAGATGACCCACAGACTGCAAAACAATTATACCAAATACATTCTCACACTGTTAAGAAAGTTCTAGGACCCATGACAAATTTCCCAACCTGGGAATCTGGCAAATGGACTGAGAACCCCCAGGGAATTTGACTTTGGAGGGCAGAAAATCCACAGGACTGGGGAAACAGACTCTTGGAGGGCACAAACAAAACCTTATGTATACCTGGACCAAGGAGAGAGGGGCAATGACCCCACAAGAGACTGATCCATACTTGCCTGTGAGTGTCCAGGAGTCTCTGGCAGAGGTGTGGCTCAGTGATGACCTGCTGCAAGGTCAAGGCCACGAAGTGCAGCAGTGTGTGCATGATACCTTTTGAAGGAACCATTATCTTCATTATCTCAACCATTGTTTGGTTTCAGGTCAAACAAAAGGGAGGGAACACAGCCCCACCTATCAACAGTAAATTGGATTAAAGATTACTGAGCATGGCCCTGAACAATACCTGGCTTTCCCCCAGTCAGTCTTTCCCATCAGGAAGCTTCCATAAGCTTTTTATCCTTATCCATCAGAGAGCAGACAGAATGAAAACCACAATCACAGAAAACTAATCAAACATCACATGGGCCACAGCCTTGTCTAACTTAATGAAACTAGCCATGCCATGTAGGGTCACCCAAGACGAACGGGTCATGGTGAACAGTTCTGACATAACATGGTCCACTGGAGAAGGGAATGGCAAACCACTTCAGTATTCTTCCCTTGAGAACCCCATGAACAATATGAAAAGGCAAAATGATAGGACACTGAAAGATGAACTCCCTGATAGGAAAGTGCCCAATATACTACTGGAGAAGAGTGGAGAAATAACTTCAGAAAGAATGAAGAGATGGGACCAAAGCAAAAACAATGCTCAGTTGTGGATGTGACTGGTGATGGAAGTAAAATCTGATGCTGTAAAGAGCAATATTCATAGGAATCAAGAATGTTAGGTCCATGAATGAATCAAGGCAAACTGGAAGTAGTCAAACAGGAGATGGCAAGAGTGAACATTGACATTTTAGGAATCACTGAACTAAAATGGACTGGAATGGGCAAATGTAATTCAGATGATCATTGTATCTACTACTGTGGGCAAGCATCTCTTAGAAGAAATAGAGTAGCCCTCATAGTCAACAAAAGAGTCTGAAATGCAGTACCTGGGTGCAATCTCAAAAATGATAGAATCATCTCTGTTTGTTTCCAAGGCAAACAATTTAAAATCACAGTAATCCAAGTCTATTTGCCCAATGAGTAATGCTAAAAAGCTACTTGAACAATTCATGAAGATCTACAAGACCTTCTAGAACTAACACCAAAAAAAAAAAAAGATGTCCTTTTCATCATAGGGGACTGGAATGCAAAAGTAGGAAGTCAAGAGATACCTGGAGTAACAGTCAAATTTGACCTTGGAGCACAAAATGAAGCAGGGCAAAGGCTGACAGAGGTTTGCCAACAGTATGCACTGGTAATAGCAAACACCCTCTTCCAACAACACAAGAGAAGACTCTACACATGGACATCACCAGATGGTCAATAGTGAAATCAAATTGATTATATTCTTTGCAGCCAAAGATGGAGAAGCTCTATGCAGTCAGCAAAAACAAGATCAGGAGCTGACTCGCTCAGATCATGAACTCCTTATTGCAAAATGCAGACTTAAATTGAAGAAAGTAGGGAAAACCACTAGACCATTCAGGTATGACCTAAATCAAATCCCTTATGATTATACAGTGTAAGTGAGAAATAGATTCAAGGGATTAGATCTGATAGACAGAGTGCCCGAGGAACTATAGATGGAAGTTTGTGACGTTGATAAGGAGGCAGTGATCAAGACCATCCACAAGAAAAAGAAATGCAAAAAGGCACAATGGTTGTCTGAGGAGGCCTTACAAAAGCTGAGAAAAGAAGATAAGGGAAAGGCAAAGGAGAAAAGAAAAGATATACCCATTTGAATGCAGAGTTCCAAAGAATAGCAAAGAGAGATAAGAAAGCCTTTTTCAGTGATAATTGTAAAGA
Organism: Bubalus kerabau; assembly: GCF_029407905.1. Classification (NCBI taxonomy): domain Eukaryota; kingdom Metazoa; phylum Chordata; class Mammalia; order Artiodactyla; family Bovidae; genus Bubalus; species Bubalus kerabau. The sequence goes on from NC_073624.1 coordinate 255,736,693, forward strand.
AATAGAGGAAAACAATAGAATGGGAAAGACTAGAGATCTTTGGGAATGGGAAAACCTATCTTCAAGAAAATTTGAGATACTTGGGAGTATTTCATGCAAAAATGTGTACAATAAAGGACATAAATGATATGGACCTAACAGAAGCAGAAGAGGTGGCAAGAATACACAGAACTATACCAAAAAAAAAAAAAAATCTTCATGACCCAGATAACCAGGATGGTATGATCACTCACCTAGAGCCAGACATCCTGGAATGTGAAGTCATGTGGGCCTTACGAAGCATCACTATGAACAAAGCTAGTGGAGGTGATGGAACTTCGGTTTAACTATTTTAAATCCTAAAAAATGATGCTGTGAAAGTACTGCACTCAAAAGTCTGAAAGTGAAGTCATTCAGTCGTGTCCGATTCCTTGCAACCCCATGGACTGTAGCCTACCAGGCTCCTCTGTCCATGGGATTTTCTAGGCAAGAATACTGCAGTGTGTTGCCAAATATGCCAGCAAATGTGGAAAACTCAGCAGTGGCCACAGGACTGGAAAACATCAGTTTTCATCCCAATCCAAAGAAAGGCAATGCCAAAGAATGTTCAAACTACTGCACAATTGCACTCATCTCACACCCTAGCAAAGTAATGATCAAAATTCTCCAAGCCAGGCTTCAACGGTGGGGTGAACTGTGAACTTACAGATGTTCAGCTGGATTTAAAAGTGGTTGAGGAGCCAGAGATCAAATTGTCAACATCTGTTGGATCATAGAAAAAGCAAGAGAATTCCAGAGAAACATCTACTTTTGCTTTATTGACTACGCCAAAGCCTTTGACTGTGTGGATCACAACAAACTGGAAAATTCTTAAAGAGATGGGAATACCAGACCACCTGACCTGCCTCCTAAGAAATCTGTATGCAGGTCAAGAAACAACAGTTAGAACCAGATATGGAACCATGGACTGGTTCCAAATTGGGAAAGGAGTGTGTCAATGCTGTATATTGTCACCCAGCTTATTTAACTTACATGCAGAGTATATCATGTGAAATGCTGGGTTGGGTGGAGCACAAACTGGAATCAGTATTGCTGGGAGAAATATCAATAACCTCAACTGAACTGAATTGATGATAGCTTCAATTGTGTGCGTGTGTGTGTGTGTGTGTGTGTGTGTGTGTTAGTCGCTCCATCATGTCCAACTCTTTGTCACCCCGTGGACTATAGACCACCAGTCTCCTCTGTTCATGGGGTTCTCCAGGCAAGAATTCTGGAGTGGACTGTCACTTCCTTCTCCAAGGGATTTTCTTGTCCCAGAGATCGAACCTGGGTTTCCTGCATTGCAGGCAGATTCTTTACCATTTGAGCTATAGGGAAGTCCTTGTGATACCTTCACTTACCTTCCTGCTCAATTGTTGTTGTTGTTTAGTTGCTAAGTCAGGTACAACTGTTTTGCAACCCCATGGACTGTGGCCCACCAGGCTCCTCTGTCCATGGGATTTCCCAGGCAAGAATAGTGGAGTGGGTGGCCATTTTCTTTTCCAGGGAATCTTCCCATCCCAGGGATTGAATCCATGCCTCTTACATTGGCAGGTGGATTCTTTACCACTGAACCACCAGGGATCTGCTATATAGTATATGCCTAATGGATATTTGCTTGATCAATGAATTATTTTAGCAAACTTGTTCCATGTTAGGTATAATATTTGTATTTTTAAATTGGAAACCAGTATGATCTCAATATTTTGATATAATTTGATTTCCTCTAGGTAAAATATACATGAAATTTAAACATTAGCTTCTTCAGCACACACTAGCAATTTCTGCTATGAAACTCACACTTTTGCCTTCAAACAAGAATTTTCTTATTCAACACTGAGACTCATTTGTATTTTGGCTTATAAATATATGGGAGTTCTGTTTTCCATCCTCACTGCCAGACTTTTTTTGATTTGTTACTTCAAATATTCTCTTTCAAGAATATTCCCAACAAAATACAAAGCATTAGCACGTTTACCTATGACTGTTTTTTTTTTTTTTAGGTGTAGAATATGTGGAAAAGCCTTATATTTCCTAGGTTTGTAAATTATTGAAAATGTATTCCCCTTATCCTGAGAGTGCCATGATACAAACAGACATTTCTGTATTTATTGATGAAAAATATATATCTTATGAATAATTAATTTAGACAGAATAAATATCCAGTACCTTTGACAACAGAACAACCTATACCTCCATCTTAGTATCTTAAACAAAGTGTCTTCTTTATCTTCTTCAAGTTGTCAAACTTCAAAAGTCTTTTTGGGGGGCAGTTGTGGGGCTACATCAGATGCAGTCCAACTTCTGTCTGAGCTTATGCTGCTATTCCTAGATGAAAATCTAGAGCACACTTCACACTGAGAGAGAAAATGTAAGTTCAGTATTGACAGTGACTCCTCTGTTATCAACTTATCAGTATAGTAGTTAAGAGTCTAGTTTCTAAAGTGACACTGCCTAGTTCAGGTTCTGCTCTTCCGAGTATTTGGCAGGTTGCCTAATACCCAGGTGCCCCAGTTTTCTTGTCCATAAAATGATGATAATACTAATTATTAGTTATATTTATTTAGGATCTTCTATGCACTAATAAATGCTCTCATCCCTTGGGATGAAGCAGTTAATTAAAGAGATATGCTAAATTGTATTCTGCTTACTAAAATGTAGTCCCCTTTCCAGTGCTGTTGAATTCACACATGGCCATCTGACATCCTTTGCCTACAAACATAAAAGTGGAAGTGACATGTGTCTCTTTTGAAGCTTTAATCCCCAAGGAGCTATTTATTATACTTGCTTTTCCAAGCCTTTGTGATTATAGGAGCACATTTGGAAATGAAATCTCTGGATTTCTGAGTATAGAACCTCCTAGAGATTCATAGTGTAATATTTCAAGTGGATAAAATAGACTTCATTGTTTTTCTTCATTGAAATTTGGGGTTTTTTGTTACTGCAGCATAATCTAGACTATTCTGTCTTTAAAACAAAGATACCTGTACTTAAAAGTACTCATTGTAGTGAAAACAGGAAAATAAAACATAATGAATAAGTAAGGCACCTGATATGATAGAAGGTAATAAACACTATGGAATTTTAAGACATAGAGTAGGTAAGCAGCCAAGGATTAATTCATATTTAAAGGGAAAAGAAAGAGAGGATGCAGGTTATAGAACTAATTAGGAAGGTCAGCTAATTAATGATCTCTGAGTACTTATAAAACTTTCTTATGTATAGGAAGCACTCAAAAACTTATTCATTTTTACATTATGTGGCTCTAATATAATAGGTTTGTTGACTATAGTACTAACTTTTGATCTTTTCATCACATAACTTTTCTTAAAAATTAAGACAAAGCCTCACTTCATAGTTCAGAAGTTAGGTTTACATTGCCAAGTTTCTGAACCTTACTTATTTACTTTAGCACATACAAATCTTATTAATAGTAGGTCTTAAGGCATCAGTGTTACCTTATCTGTGCTATGGGAATAATTATTTTCAATACCATGGAGAAAATCCAGGTGCAGTATGCTTGATAATCCACACTATACATTTATCTGCTTGGCAGGAACAGCCTGTAAGGAAATAGCATATTAATGTTGCTATAATGTACCTTTCTTCGACCTGCTGTCAGGGTCAATACTGCATGTGAAAGCAAAAACAGTGAAAGAGAAAGAAACAGTTGCCTAAGTTAGGTTTGCTTTTCTTCATTATACCTAAGCTTGAATCAGAGGGGTTTTATAATCAATCTGCAATCATCTTCAAGGTAATATTTTAAAGGCAAACACGTTTCTGGGTATTAAAGGAATAATATCCATTAAAATAATAGAGGTTAAAAAGTCACTTTTAGATATTTAAAATATAATTTTTAATTAAATTTAGGATTTCAAACTAAAGTTCTATTTTCCTCATTTTGCCAATCATCTTTGTGAAGCTGTTAAACCATTCTACTTCTCCAAATCAAAATGTAAGAAACTTTTCTTTTCTATCAAAAACACTAAAAAGTCTTTGATTCAGAGACAGAAAAGATCTCCAAAGACAAGAATAAAATTTTTAACTTGCATTTCTAGGAACTTATAACATTGTTGTTATTTATTAACAGGGCATAGTTATGAAAGAAATAGCAAAAGATTAAAATGTATATTTATTCATTATAAATAAAACACCTCCCCATAAGTAATGCATAAAATATCAAATCAATATTTATAGTTTTTCTGTGTGGAAAATACGGTATTCCTAACCAGTATTCTTTTCACTGTGTGATGGAAAGCACCATCTTGGCCCATAGTTTGCTTTTCTAGAAGTAAAATAGAATATCAGTTAAAAAAAAAAAAAACAAACAAAGCAGACCATTTCAATTTTCCTAACTTCCTAGAACCTCTTTTTACGTAAATGTAATCAATTAAAAAAAAGATAAAATTAATCAAGTGCCTAATCACTTTAGCCAAGCAAGCGATCATTTTAACCTATTAACAACATGATTCTAATGATAGATCAGCTTGACTGATGGCTCAGATGGTAAAAAATGTTCTTGCAATGCAGGATGACCAGGTTCGATCCCTCAGCTGAGAAGATCCCCTGGAAAAGGGAATGGCTACCCACTCCAGTATTCTTCCCTGGAGAATTCTATGGACAGAGGAACCTGGTGGGCTATAGTCCATGAGATTGCAAAAAGTCCAACATAACTGAGGGACTACCACTTTCACTTTCTAATACTAGTCAGACAAATAGGATTTTTATAAGTGAAATATGTTGACATAATATTGCTACCATTCATTCTGGAATACTTACTTAAATCTGTATTATAAACTTAAAAACAAAATTGAGTTGCTAGTTCATTTCATTACTTCATTCATTCCAAATATTTATTGCATCTGGAAAACTTACCAGGCAGTACTATTAAAGGAACTAATAAAGAAGACAAAAAAGGTCCCTGATTTTGAGGAGCTTTCATTCTAGAGATGACAGGATAGAAAATAAACCAATTGCCAAATAAATGATCAAGTTATTCCATATAGAAATGAGTGCAATAAATAAAATGAACTAGGATGATATTCTAAACAATTAGTTTGGTGGAGCAGACTAAGAGATAAGTCAAAAAAAGTACTTCTTAGAAACCAGTGTGATAAGAGGACATTTGAGCTAAAATCTAAATAACAAAAACAACATACACTTAACAAATGTTGGTGGGTTTAGCATTCCAAGTAAAAGACTCTAGGTAGAATGAACTTGGTTCACTTGAAGAATAGAAAGGACAGTAAGACTCGAATATGGTAAAGTAGAAGGACAGTGATAGGAGATGAGGTCAGAAAAAAAAAAAAAAGACCAGATCATGAAGCCTTAGAAGAAATAATAAGCTATGAAGGGAAGCCGTCATAAATTTTTGTTCATTTGTTTGTTTTCCTTTACTTTATTTTGAATGCAGAGAATGATGCATCATAAATAAAAATAAATAAATATATATATATATAGTTTTTATAGTTATTTTGATTACTATTGAGAGTTAGTTAGAAATAACTCAAAAACATTTTTAAAAAAGGGGTGAAGGGGAGAATAGTCTGGAATGTACCAAACAAGATAGAGTGGAGTATGGGAGGATAGTTTTAGGATGTGTTTATGGACAGAGCCATAGAATTTGATGATAGATTGGAGATTGAACTCATAAGAAAAAAGGAAGACACTAACAATACTACAGTAGGTTGAATCTTGGCACTGAATGGAATATAATGCTATTTAAAAGAAGTAAAACAGCTAATAAAAAACTTTTCATTCCAATCCCAAAGAACATCAATGCCAAAGAATGCTGAAACTACTGCACAATTGCACTCATCTCACACGCTAGTAAAGTAATGCTCAAAATTCTCCAAGCCAAGCTTCAGCAATACATGAACCGTGAACTTCCAGATGTTCAAGCTGGTTTTAGAAAAGGCAGAGGAACCAGATATCAAATTGCCAACATCCGCTGGATCATGGAAAAAGCAAAAAAGTTCCAGAAAGACATCTATTTCTGCTTTATTGACTATGCCAAAGCCTTTGACTGTGTGGATCACAATAAACTGGAAAATTCTGAAAGAGATGGGAATACCAGACCACCTGACCTGCCTCTTAAGAAACCTGTACTCAGGTCAGGAACAGTTAGAACTGGACTTGGAACAACTGACTAGTTCCAAATAGGAAAAGGAATATGTCAAGGCTGCATATTGTCACCCTGCATATTTAACTTATACGCAGAGTACATCATGAGAAACGCTGGGCTGGAAAAAGCACAAGCTGGAAGCAAGATTGCCTGGAGAAATCTCAATAAACTCAGATATGCAGATGACACCACCCTTATGGCAGAAGTGAAGAGGAATTCAAAAGCCTCTTGATGAAAGTGAAAGTGGAGAGTGAAAAAGTTGGCTTAAAGCTCAGCATTCAGAAAACGAAGATCATGGCATCTGGTCCCATCACTTCATGGGAAATAGATGGGGAAACAGTGGAAACAGTGTCAGACTTTCTTTTTCTGGGCTTCAAAATCACTGCAGATGGTGATTGCAGCCATGAAATTAAAAGACGCTTACTCCTTGAAAAGAAAGTTATGACCAACCTAGATAGCCTATTGAAAAGCAGAGACATTACTTTGCCAACAAAGGTCCATCTAGTGAAGGCTATGGTTTTTCCTGCAGTCATGTATGGATGTGAGAGTTGGACTGTGAAGAAAGCTGAACGCCAAAGAATTGATGCTTTTGAACTGTGGTGTTGGAGAAGACTCTTGAGAGTCCCTTGGACTGCAAGGAGATCCAACCTGTCCATTCTAAAGGAGATCAGCCCTGGGATTTCTTTGGAAGGAATGATGCTGAAGCTGAAACTCCAGTACTTTGGCCACCTCATGCAAAGAGTTGACTCATTGGAAAAGACTGTGATGCTGGGAGGGATTGGGGGCAGGAGGAGAAGGGGACTACAGAGGATGAGATTGCTGGATGGCATCACTGACTCGATGGACGTGAGTTTGAGTGAACTCCGGGAGTTGGTGATGGACAGGGAGGCCTGGCATGCTGCGATTCATGGGGTCACAAAGAGTCGGACACGACTGAGTGACTGAACTGAACTGGACTGAAAAGTTGAGGACTCCTCTTAACTTTAGAGATTTGGCTCTTTAAAAATTTAGTCACATAGTCATTTAACCACTTTAAAGATATAATTCATTCACAATAGTACTCATAGCAATGAGTACTATTTGACTCCCATTTATGAATTAGGAGTTTGAAACACATGATACAAGTATTTTGTAAAAGTAGTTTGTATGAAGTCATACAGCTAGAATGAATATAAGGAGGGTTAAACTATACAGTTAATGTGAACAACACAGAGGTTTGAGGCACCAACTTCTGCTCAGTGGAAAATCAGCATAAAACTACAATTGGTTCTCTATATCCAGGGTTCCACATTCTTCTTTTCAACCAACCAGGGGTCCTGTAGTACCATTCAGTTCAGTTCAGTCACTCAGTCATGTCCAAGTCCTTGCGACCCCATGAACTGCAGCATGCCAGGCCTCCCTGTCCCTTACCAACTCCCAGAGCCTACCCAAATTCATGTCCATTGAGTTGATGATGCCATCCAACCATCTCATCCTCTGTCGTCCCCTTCTCCTCCTGCCCTCAATCTTTCCCAGCATCAGGGTCTTTTCCGATGAGTCAGCTCTTTGCATCAGGTGGCCAAAGTATTGGAGTCTCAGCTTCAACACTAGTCCTTCTAATGAACACCAAGGACTCATCTCCTTTAGGATAGACTGGTTGGATCTCCTTGCAATCCAAGGGACTCTCAAGAGTCTTCTCCAACATCACAGTTCAAAAGCATCAATTCTTTTTCACTCTCCTCTTTCACTTTCATCAAGAGGCCCTTTAGTTCTTCTTCACTTTCTGCCATAAGGGTGGTGTCATCTGCATATCTGAGGTTATTGATATTTCTCCCAGCAATCTTGATTCCAGCTTGTGCTTCTCCCAGCCCAGCATTTCTCATTATGTACTCTGCATATAAGTTAAATAAGCAGGGTGACAATATACAGCCTTGATGTACTCCTTTTCCTATTTGGAACCAGTCTGTTCTTCCATGTGTAGTACCGTAGTATGTATTTATATCTGAGTGTAAGTGGACCCATGAAGTTCAATCCCATGTTGTTCTAGGATCAAATACTTCATGCTCTTAACTCATATCAGAATACACACATATGTCTGCCAAAAGACATATACTAGACTACCCATAGCAGATATATTATGTAATAAATGAAAGTTGAAAACTATTCAAGTATCTATTAATAGATGTATGGATAAATAAATTGTGGTATATTTACACAATGGAACACTACACAGCAATAGTGTTGAATGGACTAGACAAATCTCCCAAACTGTATTGACTAAAATAATCCAACCCAAAAGAAAATATATTATGTTTCTTTATTTATAAAGTATGGAAACAGACAAAATCTCTGAGAGCATTATGACTGAAAAAGGGTAAGGTAATGGACTTTAAGGTGTTGGTAATATCATACTTCTTGACCTGAGTGCTGGTTACATGGATGTATTAAGTATGAAAACTCTTTAAACTGTGTCAGTTAAGTTCAGCTCAATCATGTCAGACTCTTTGTGGCCACATGGACTGCCTTTTAAATGTATTATGTATTTATTTTTTAACAATTATGAAAGTGCTTATTTACCTCTGAAAAAATCAGAACAGTGCTTCTTTAAGACATTATAATCTAATTTATTAATATCCTCCCATTCCAATATCTTCCAAAAGTTGGAAAGCATTTCCCACTTTCACAATTATAGAATAGAACCTTTTTAAGTTACAGACAGACAGAGATACATAAGCTCATAGAGAACTAATGGCTTCAGTCTCACACTTCAGCTGAGTCAAGAATAAACACAGGAATACAAAATCTAACTGGTCTAGATCTTATAGCATTATCCTTCTTCCCAATGGCCGCAAAATGCTGAATAAACATGAGCTCACAAATAGATGAACAGAAAAACAAATATAAAAGACTGATCAGTTTCTCTTGTTTCTCACCCAGCTGGGAATTTATATCCATTATTAAAAAGATAATCAAATGGCCGTGCTATAAAATTTCCCAAAACTGATGCAACCAAATGAGAATATGATAATCAGTTCAGTTCAGTCACTCAGTCATGTCCAACTCTTTGGGACCCCATGGACTGCAGCACACCAGGCTTCCCTGTCCATCACCAACTCCTGGAGCTTATCAAACTCATGTCCATTGCAACTGTGATGTCATCCAACCATCTCATCCTCTGTTGTCCCCTTGTCCTCCTGCCTTCAATCTTTCCCAGCATCAGAGTCTTATGTTTATTTCTTGTATGTAGAGTGTGCTCAAATAAAAAGTTGAAATAAAGTAAAATAAATTTAATTTCAAAACTATTTAAAATACAAAGGGCCCCAAGACTAAGCCCTGTAACTACAATTCAGAGATGTAACATAGGCTAAAAAGATGCAGCCTATAAAATTACAGGAATACTAAAGAGGGTTTTCTTCAAGAGATGGGAATACCAGACCACCTGACCTGCCTCCTGAGATATCTATATGCAGGTCAGGAAGCAACAGTTAGAATTGGGCATGGAACAACAGACTGGTTCCAAATTGGGAAAGGCGTATGTCAAGGCTGTATATTGTCACCCTGCTTATTTAACTTATACGCAGAGTACATCATGAGAAATGCTGGACTGGATGAAGCACAAGCTGGAATTAAGATTGCCAGGAGAAACAGCAATAACCTCCGATATGCAAATGACACCACCCTTATGGCAGAAAGCAAAGAAGAAATAAAGAGCCTCTTGATGAAAGTAAAAGAGGAGAGTGAAAAGCCTACCTTAAAACTCAACATTTAGAAAACTAAGATCATGGCATCTGGTCCTATCACTTCATGGCAAACAGATGGGAAAACACTGGAAACAGTGACAGACTTTATTTTTAGGGCTCCAAAATCACTGCAGATGGTGACTGCAGCCATAAAATTAAAGGACACTTGCTCCTTGGAAGAAAAGCTATGACCAGCCTAGATAGTATATAAGCAGAGACATTACTTTGCTGATAAATGTCCATAGAGTCAAAGCTATGGCTTTTCCAGTAGTCATGTATGGATGAGAGAGTTGGACCATAAAGAAGGCTGAGCACCAAAGAATTGATGTTTTGAACTGTGGTGTTGGAGAATAATCTTGAGAGACTCTTGGACTGCAAGAAGATCAAACCAGTCAATCCTTAAGGAAATCAATCCTAAATATTCATTGGAAGGACTGATGCTAAAGCTGAAGCTCCAATACTTTGGTTACCAGATGGGAAGAACTGACTCAGTGGAAAAGACCCTGATGCTGGGAAAAATTGAAGGCAGGAGGAGAAGGGGACAACAGAGGATGAGATGGTTGGATGACAGCACAGTTGCAATGGACATGAGTTTGAGCAGAACTCTGGGTGTTGGTGACGGACAGGGAAGCCTGGCATCCTGCGGTCCATGGGGTTGCCGAGTCAGACACGACTGAGCGACTGAACTGAGCTGAAAGAGGGTTTAGAACTGAGTGATCAATAGTGGTAACTGATGTCAAAAGATCACAGAATATGAAAGCAGAAAAGTGTTCATGACTTAATATTTAACTCCTAAGCTTCTTCTGTTTGCTAAATCTAACATATAAAGTCAGTGTTTTTTATTCTGACATATTTTTATCTGTGTATCACTGCACTATATCTTATTTATGATATAAGTAGAAGAATAGAAAAAATCTTAACTCCATGTTTGGAATTAAATTGTTTAATAATTAGTATAAGATTTAAACTACAATACCAATATTATCATTCCTCTGGTACCAATGAAGACTGCCTAAAAATCAGAATTATATCAAATAGTGCCTTGGAATGTAAACATCATTTATTATTAATCATTCCTTCATAAGATATATAATTTCAATTTTTGAGTGTGAGAGAACCTGAAGTAGAGGACTCAACTATGCAGTGCCTTATTCCTTACCCAAAGAGCCTGTGAGAAAATATATATGTTTGAGGGTTTTCATTTGTTTCACTTTCTAAATTTTATTTTAAATTATTTTTGTTGTGGTATAATTGACAAATGAAATTGCAAGATACAATGTTATATAGAGAGTATACAATGTGATGATTTGATAAAATTAATATTGTGAAAAACTTTCCCCTATTGAGTTAATACAACCATCCATTTTTGATTATGGTATAAGACAGAGGTTCTGCTTCATTCTTTTGCAAGTGACTGTCCAGTTCTCTCAAAATCATTTATTGGAGATGCTATCTGGTTTCCATTATATATTCCTGACTCCTTTGTCACAAATTAATTGACCATATATTCATGGCTTTACTTATGATCCTTTATTTGATTCCATTGGTTTATGTGTTTTTTTATGTTGATACCATATGGTTTTGATTACTATCACTTTGTAATATAGCCCAAAATTCAGAGTGTGATGGCTCCAGCTTTCTTCTCTCTCAAGTTGCTTTGGCGATTCAGTCTCTTGTTATTCCATACAATTCTTACAGTTTTTTGTTTTTATTTCTGGGGAAAGTGCCATTGGAATTTGGTAGAAATTGTATTGAATGTGGAGATTGCTTCCTGTCATATGGACATTTAATAATATGAATTCTAATACTTGAACAGAGAATATCTATTTGTTTCTTCTTCGGTTTCCTTCACCAATGTCTTATAGGTTCACCTCCTTTGTTGCCTTTATTCATAAGTATTGTATTGTTTTGATGCTGTTATAAATAGGCATCATCCTTATTTCCCCTTCTGACGGTTTACTGTTGGTTGCTTTAAGCTGCTAAATTTGGAGGGTAATTTATCACGTGACATTTGCTAACTAATACATGAGAAGTATTTTTTAACTTAGAAAATAAAAATATGAAAGAAATGTATATCATAGAGAAGAGGTTTATAAATTTTAATCATAAATCAATTATATTGACAAGAATTGAGATTAATATCTTTTACAATTCCTAAAATATATGTGACACTGGTGCATTCTTTTGGCAGATTGTCTTTGCATAAATTCATAGCTTACTATTAATTTATACATAAGAAAATTAACCAACAAAAATCCAAATAATTTAACTTGATAAGCAAAATTACTATAGTTATTTTTAATTTCCTCTTTTCTAGTGGTAGTAGTGTGTTTACAAAGCAGTTACATCTCTAGAAAATATGCATATGGAACTGTAAAATGATTGGGTATATGTGTTAAAGATGTGCTTTTGGAATGATAAGGTCAGGTGATGATGGACAGCATAAATACTACAAAGTTAAAAATCACACATACATAGACACATACACACATATACTAATATATATATATATATACACATACATACACAGCAGCAGCAGCAGCATACACATACATAGAAGGCCATGTTTCTTAAGCTGAATATCCCAGATTTAGATGATTCTGCCAGACAGCTGAAGATGGATTGTTATATTTAACTGACCTAATAGATAAAGTGAATTAACTTGGATTAGTAGGATTAAAAAGGAACAGTCTATCCTTTATATAGTGGCATTTCCTGATCTTCTAAAGGAAAGTGCTTTAGCCCTTTAGCACTAAATTCAATTTCCTATCTTGAAATGGAAAGACCACTTCTGAGGACACATATCCACTCCTCACTTGAAATCTAGACACTTTGCAGTTTTCAAAATCCCTGTAAAATAGTATCATATATCTGAAAAACTCTAAGTTCCTTTAAAGGGAGATTTAAAGCAATGAGTCACTTAAAATGGTTTAATTTTTACTTTGTTCAGCATGTTTATATACAGTTATATATATTAACTGCATAAAAATAAATACTTGAATCTAAAATTGACTACAATTATTCATTTATTTTTAAGTTATGTAAGTGTTAGTCGCTCAGTCCTATATGACTCTTTGCAACCCCATGGACTGTAGCCCACCAGGCTACTCTGCCAATGGAGGTCTCCAGGCAAGAATACCAGAGTGGGCTGCTATTACATTATGTAATAGTATGTAAATTTCTCCAATTTAAAATATGAGCATATATGTTTAAATTAAATTGTTTTTAAAAAATTTTTCTGAGAAACAAATGAATTGCAGATACAAAAGCTTTCTCTATTAAAGCTAGAAAATAGCCTTTTCCACCTCCATTTTTAAGCCAAAGAAAATAAACACATCTTCTGATAGAAACTGAAGCAGACACAAATCACTTAAGTGACATACAGAAGATATGTGCCAACCAGAAATCATCAGTAAAAGGGCAATCTCTTTTTAGTTTCATCTTTTCATACTTAGAAAGATATCTTTTTTTCTCAAGAAGATCAGCTTAACAAATACAGTAGATTTTTAATGGCTAGGCAAGCTCCTCCTTCCAAGGAAAGATTCATTTTGCTGAATCAGATAGAGCTCCTTACAGCAGGTAATAGAATTTGGCTCTGGATATCAGGTCACAAAAAGGAATTTTCTGGATGGATTTTTAAAGAATATATTGGATAAAATCCACTGGGACCGGTTTGGAAAACAGGGAGGCATCAGAACAATTCTGAAGGGTGAAGTAGCGGAAACTAGAGAGTGAGACTACCATCTTTAGCAGAAGCAATCTGTTCTGGACACTGCTGCTGCAGGTCATTAGCGTGGTGGAAACTGTAACAAGTAAATTCTGACCATCAGCATTCCAAGTCCTGAGTTGGGGAATATGATTGGCAGAACTTAAATGACATGCCAATACCCTCTCTCCCAAGGGGCAAGAAATGGAGCATCTGAGTCTCTGACTTTTGATATTGGAAAAAAGTGCACTAAGACTACACATATTGAGAAGTTCCCTAGTATATGTATTATAGGAGATCTTATGTGGGGCAAGCAAGCAAAAGAAGTTATCAAACAAAACTAGCTCATGTTCTCTCACCTCTTTTAATAGTAACAGAACTGCATTAAGGACTACTCTAGTATATGTTTCTGTTATTAGAAAAATGTCACTACTGGATTGAGACGCAGTGATTGATTTTGTTAGGCAAATGGATACATAGCTATTTAATGTGTTTCCCATTCTAAATGTACTTAAATTCTGCACAAGCCCTGGTTTTGAGGGGAGAACTCTGATGATTAAATTCTCCATATTGGATGGCATCTTTATATACCTTGCCTAATCTTTTTTTTTCCTATGTGTGTTTATTGAATTAATTTTAATTGCCAAATATCTAAATATTTTGTTCATAATAGATGTTTATTCCTCCCCTTCTCTCTTTCTTGTTTTTTAGACACACATACCACTCTTCATTTCATAAGTAATTATGAACTGTTTGTCCACTGGGTTTACATCTCTTCATTTCTTTACCCCTCCAATATGCTGGCAGTAACATTTTAAATGATTCAAGCACAACAGCACTCTGCTCTTTGCTACTCACAGCATGATTTTGATCTATACACATTAAAAAAAAAATAATGTATGACAAGCCTTGGAAAAGACAGTCCTTGAAAAGGCAGAGAAATGATTTTTTTGAGGAAAGGGAAGGAACATGGGGAAGGGGAAAATATAAAGAAAGAAGCCCTGTAGCCGTTCCTCCATTCCCGTTTTCATACTGAGCTTATTATATGTAGTTCCACCTCCAGACAACTATATTTCACAGGAAATTACAGTCTGCGTTAAGATTTGTCAGAGTAATACCGAGAAATTGCAGAGTTTTTCATTGATCAATGGACAGCAAATATTTAACTTTAGGGTAAAAAAAAAAAAATCAAAACTAAATTAAAGTCTTACCAGCTCTGTCAGGTCCTCCATCTGAAAAGCTTTAGCAGCCTACGAATTGATGGAATCGGTGACTGGATTCACAGAGCACATTCAAATAACAGAGACCTTTTCCTCAGAGGCAATGTTCTCTAATGAGTCTGATAAATTTCTAGCAAATTTGTAGTCTTTTCAAGGTGCATGCTAGAGAATGTAGTTCTCTATTTGCTACAGAAGGAAAAGTCTGCCAAAGCCTCTGTAAAGTTTTATATTAAGATTTTCGGAAATCTGGTCAACCACTTGTAAAAGAATGAAACTAGAACACTTTCTAACACCATACACAAAAATAAACTCAAAATGGATTAAAGATCTCAACATAAGACCAGAAACTATAAAACTCCTAGAGGAGAACATAGGCAAAACACTCTCTGACATACATCACAGCAGGATCCTCTATGACCCACCTCCCAGCATATTGGAAATAAAAGCAAAAATAAACAAATGGGACCTAATTAACCTCAAAAGCTTCTGTACATCAAAGGAAACTATTAGCAAGGTGAAAAGACAGCCTTCAGAAGGGGAGAAGATAATAGCAAATGAAGCAACTGACAGACAACTAATCTCGAGAATATACAAGCAACTCCTACAGCTCAACTCCAGAAAAATAAATGACCCAATCAAAAAATAGGCCAAAGAACTAAAAAGACATTTCTCCAAAGAAGACATACAGATGGCTAACAAACACATGAAAAGATGCTCAACATCACTCATTATCAGAGAAATGCAAATCAAAACCACTATGAGGTACCATTTCACACCAGTCAGAATGGCTGCGATCCAAAAGTCTACAAGTAATAAATGCTGGAGAGGGTGTGGAGAAAAGGGAACCCTCTTACACTGTTGGTAGGAATGCAAACTAGTACAGCCACTATGGAGAACAGTGTGGAGATTCCTTAAAAAACTGGAAATAGAACTGCCTTATGATCCAGCAATCCCACTGCTGGGCATATACACTGAGGAAACCAGAAGGGAAAGAGGCACGTGTACCCCAATGTTCATCGCAGCACTGTTTATAATAGCCAGGACATGGAAGCAACCTAGATGTCCATCAGCAGATGAATGGATAAGAAAGCGGTGGTACATATACACAATGGAGTATTACTCAGCCATTAAAAAGAATACATTTGAATCAGTTCTGATGAGGTGGATGAAACTGGAACCTATTATATAGAGTGAAGTAAGCCAGAAAGAAAACACCAATACAGTATACTAACGCATATATATGGAATTTAGAAAGATGGTAACAATAACCTTGTGTACGAGACAGCAAAAGAGACACTGATGTATAGAACAGTCTTATGGACTCTGTGGGAGAGGGAGAGGGTGGGAAGATTTGGGAGAATGGCATTGAAACATGTAAAATATCATGTATGAGACGAGTTGCCAGTCCATGTTCGATGCAGGATACAGGATGCTTGGGGCTGGTGCACTGGGACGACCCAGAGGGATGGTATGGGGAGGGAGGAGGGAGGAGGGTTCAGGATGGGGAACACATGTATACCTGTGGCGGATTCATTTTGATATTTGGCAAAACTAATACAATTATGTAAAGTTTAAAAATAAAATAAAGTAAAAAAAAAAAGATTTTCATCTTGCTTACAATTTAAAGGCCAATTTTTAAAAAAGTGTTCATGTTCAATGTAACTTCCAGTTTCAAAAGAAGTAAATTATCTCATTTTCAATTTAGCTACTACTTTAAATTTTTGTTTGTTTGTTTGTTTTTTAATTTTTAAGAGGTAGTAGAAGTTTCGGAGAAGGCAATGGCAACCCACTCTGGTACTCTTGCCTGGAAAATCCCATGGACGGAGGAGCCTGGTGGGCTGCAGTCTATGGGGTCGCTAAGAGTCGGATATGACTGAGCGACTTCACTTTTCACTTTCATGCATTGGAGAAGGAAATGGCAACCCACTCCAGTGTTCTTGCCTGGAGAATCCCAGGCACTGCGGAGCCTGGTGGGTTGCCGTCTGTGGGGTCGCACAGAGTCGGACACGACTGAAGTGACTTAGCAGCAGCAGTAGAAGTTTGTTTCTCACAACATAACAACTAGAATATAATACTCCTATTTAGAGAGAAATCTCATTATGTTTTCTGAGAAGAAGAAATAGGGTTAAAATAAAAGGGTAAGGTGTCTTAAAATAAGAGTGAATGCAAAGGGGAACCTATGGAAGAGGTTCATTATGTGAAAAGGCAGTTAAAATGGAGCTGATACTGCATGATTATACAAAAGTCAAAGTAATATCACTCTAGGTTGGAGCTGAATAGTTATTAAAATTCATCCTGTGTCCAGAGTATGCAATTTAGGGTCATCAAGAAAAACCTCTCTGCAGAACTGGTTTGAATACACTTCAAGTGAACTATCATGTTCAAAATGCCTAGCCCTTGAAGAATAACCAGAGCTTTAAAAAAATGTCTGTTTTTACCTAAACATGGAAACAAACAAAAACCCCAACGGAGGTCAAAGAATGTTTGTACAAAACACATCTACATAAAGGTCTTCATTTCAGCCTTAGCAAGGATTCTGCATACATAATCTGGAGGGGATAAAATTTGATTTCTTCCAAGCAAGTGTCTCAGAAAAGATATTTGATGATAGCAAAGTAAAATTTTCTACTCATCTCTGGATAGGCAACATCTGACTAATAATAAAGCAAATATACAATGTGGAGATTGGGTGAATGAAAAGAAATGAATGTTTCCATTCATTCCCTTTTTATAACAAGACCAAAGAAAAACATTTTCCTTTACTCAGAACCCAAGGAAAGACCTTTATCTCAATGGTACAGATGCTTATCTGTTACATTTCAGGGCCCATCATGTGAACCCTTGAGAATTTACAGTGCTTTCTCTATGTAGATTTAGAACTCTTATGAGAGCCATGAAGTTCTTTTGCATATATTGTACTACATACACGTTAACTTAAAAATTCATTTTTTTAAGTAGCTTCTGTCCTTCCTCTGCTACCTCACAAACTAGGGAACCATATAAAAATGCACGCTTCAAAGAATCAGATCAAATCTAATTTCAGCAATATGTGGGCCTTTAAAATGCAATGGTGCTTACTTGGACAGGTTTATGCAAGCCAAGGGAGACACTTATATACTCTATTTTCTGCAAATATATCAGCTTTAAGTTTAATACCTTTTAATTTTAGAGATGTTTCTGGAATTATTCATGATCCTGAAATTTTCCCTAAGAAAAAGCAAAGTACATTCTTCTCCTAAAGTTAATTTCAGTTTTTTACTTTTTGATGTACAATTCTATAAATGTTGACACATGCATTCCCCTGCGTAAACACCACCACAATCAAGATACAACCTTCAAATCTCACATATTATCCCTCTGTAGTCACCACCTCCTTCCATGTTTAAGCCAGGCAGCCACTGATCTATTCTTTAACTCTAGAGTATTATCTCTGCTTTTTCTGTTTAAAATATTACCTTATCATATTAAATGCAGTTTTATTGAGATAGAACTGACATACTAAAACCTGCACATATTTAATGGGTACAGTTTGGTGAATTTGCTGCTGCTTCTAAGTTGCTTCAGTCATGTCTGACTCTTTGCCACCCCATGGACTGTAGCCTGCCAGGCTGCTCTGTCCATGGAATTCTCCAGGCAAGAATACTGGAGTGGGTTACCATTCCCTTCTCCAAGGGATCTTCCAGACCCAGGGATTAAACCCGAGTCTCCTGTATTGTAGGCAGATTCTTTACCACTGAGCCACCAGGGAGCCACCAAACCCTTGGTGAGTTTGGATGTATGCAAACTCACACAATATGTGTAGACATATCCAACACCTCCCAAAGCTTCCTGTGTCTCTTTGTTTTTGCTCATTTGTGATGAGAACACTTAACATGAAATCTCCCTGCTTATATTTTGAAGTGCATGATATTATGTTGATAAACATAGGCACTCTATTGTACAGCAGATCTCTAGAAATTGTTCACCTAGCATAACTGAAAATTTTTGTGCATGAACAGCTACTCCCCATTTCTCCCATCCCCCCAAGCCCAGGCAATCAATGCCTTCTATGTTTCTATGAGTTTGATTTTTTTGGATTCCTCATATATGTAGACTTGTGAAGTATTTGTCTTTCTATGATTGGCTTATTTCATCAAATTCATCAAAATTTCTCCAAATTCATCCATGTTGTCACAAATGGCAGGATATCCTTTTGTAAGGTTGAATCATGTTCAATATATATATATATATATATATATATATATATACTTCCTTGATGGCTCAGAAGGTAAAGAATCTGCCTGCAATGTGGAAGACCTGGGTTTGATCCCTGGGTTGGGAAGATCACCTGGAGGAGAGGGCATGGCAACCCACTCCAGTCTTGCCTGGAATATCCCCCTGGACAGAGGAGCCTGGAGGGTTACAGTCCATGGGATCACAGAGTTGGACATGACTGAGCGACTAAGCACAGCACAGCACATATATATATATATATATATATATATATATACACGTGTTTACATACCACGTTTTCTTGATCCATTCATCTGCCAATAGACATTTGAGTTGCTTTTATGTGTTAGCTATTGTGAAAATTTCTCCAAAAAAATGTTATAGAAATGTAATCATGCAAGAATATATCTGAAACTGGCTTTCTTCACTTATTATGCTTTTGAAATTCACCCAAGTTAGTGTGTATATCAGTATTTTATTCTTTTAATTGCTGAGTATCTGTTCTCACAGTTTGCTTACCTATTCCTAGTTGAAAAACATTTGTTTTTAATTTTTGATGATTATGAAGAGCTTCAATAAATATTCATATATAGGACTATTTTAAAGAATATAAGTTTCCACTTCTATATTGTAAGTATTCATGAGTAAAATGTCTGGGAAATTATGAGTAGGTTTAACTTATAAAAAACTGCAAAACTTTTTCAGAGCACCTATACCACTTTGTTTAACAGTGTATGAAAGTTCCAGTCATTCTGCAAAATCACTAGCATTTGGTACTGTCAATAATTTTTCTTTTAGCCATCCAAATATATATGTGGCAACACACTATGTTGTTTTAATTTGCAATTCCTTAATCACTACATAATGTTTACCACATTTTATATTATTATATGCGAGGCACATACCTTTCTCATAGGGGGTCTGTTCAAATTTTTAGCCATTTTTTTTTTAGATTTTTGTATTTTTGTTGTTAAATTTTGATAATTCTTCTTCTTATGTTGTTGATATAAATTCCCCTAGATATGTGATTGCAAATATTTAACCTAGTCTATAAAACAGTGGAAACAGTGTCAGACTTTATTTTTGGGGGGCTCCAAAATCACTGCAGATGATGACTGCAGCCATGAAATTAAAAGAGGCTTACTGCTTGGAAGAAAAGTTATGGCCAACCTAGATAGCATATTGAAAAGCAGAGACATTACTTTGCCAACAAAGGTCTGTCTAGCCAAGGCTATGGTTTTTCTAGTGGTCATCTATGGATGTGAGAGTTGGACTGTGAAGAAAGCTGAGTGCCGAAGAATTGATGCTTTTGAACGGTGGTGTTGGAGAAGACTCTTGAGAGTCCCTTGGACTGCAAGGAGATCCAACCAATCCATTCTGAAGGCGATCAGCCCTGGGATTTCTTTGGAAGGAATGATGCTAAAGCTGAAACTCTAGTACTTTGGCCACCTCATGCCAAGAGTTGACTCATTGAAAAAGACTCTGATGCTGGGAGGGATTGGGGGCAGGAGGATAAGGGGATGACAGAGGATGAGATGGCTGGATGGCATCACTGACTCGATGGATGTGAGTCTGGGTGAACTCTGGGAGTTGGTGACGGACAGGGAGGCCTGGCGTGCTGTGATTCATAGGGTCGCAAAGAGTCAGACATGACTGAGCGACTGAACTGAACTGATCAATACTACTAATGCACTAAGTTGACTACTATATTGAAAACTCAAAAACTTCATTGACTTTTATTATTTTTAAGTCAGCTTTCAATCCAGAACTATATAAAATCCAAGAAAAGCAAAAAGATTCTAAAATTACCTTCCACAAGCTTCAAATTAAACAGCTAGAATCCAGAGACTATAGAATATATCTCAGGGGTTTTTTGTTTGTTTGTTTTTTCTCCAAATGGCTTGAATTTAATCTCTTTTTGCCACCATGAGGATAATATGAAATGGGTTCAACTGTTAAAAAGTCCCGCTCTTGTCAGGCTGCCAGCTACTGTCAGTATACTTCTTTTCCGTTGGAAATAACAAGATACAGTTTAAACAAATGAAAGTGCTGCCCATGATAAATTTATAATACTACATAGTTAATGTTAAAAATGCTTCATAATCACAAATAAAAAGCTAAAACTATGACAGGTTTTTGGTTGGAATTTTTTGTGTGTATTTTGCCAGTTCAATAATTACTATAAGAATGCATTTTCCTAGTTGTAGATATTTTGGCTGAAACTGACTGTATTAATTATTGAAATGCAATATTATAAAAATTTGGTTTGTGGCTACAGAGTCCATTATTCCTTTCCAATATACATGATCTTTTATACCATTTTTACTTTATATTCATTTGGCTTAAAGAAATAGCTATTCTAAAACTCTAAATAATTTAGACTAGAATCAATTAGCTCATATTTCTGAAGCTGGAAAGAATTTTAGGATCATGTAATCACATTGCTCCCATTTAAGAGGTGAGACTTCTCAGACTCTGAGATTCAGGTTACAGTAAGTAAAAGTCTGGGGCCCAAGTCCCTATATCTGGTCTTTTTATTTTTTTTTACAATAAGAAAGTGATTTTGTGAGTCTCCTGTCCCTTTGAAAACAGTGAACATATATGCAAAAGTTTGCTGAAATTTTAGAAATTCACGAAATACTCACAGATACCATGAGAGTCTCTAAATTAGGAACCCCTGTATAGGGACAATTAACTAGCCATCTTGATGAAGAGAAATGGGTCTATAATATATCTTATAGTAAAATAACTTCCAGGGGAATTAAAATTTTCAATATAAAAAGAGACATTTAATATTTTGGAATAAAACACAGCAGAATAATTCCTTTTCCTTGAAATGAGAGTCGATTCTAAAAGTAACTCAAAAATCCCCCAAAATGTAAACAGCAGTAAATGTGACTATGGAAATACCTGTAAGAAATATTGAAAGACAAAATTAAAAACCTGTTTAGTACTACACATTTTAAGGACTAAGCTTGTGCGGTAATTGTAATGGCTCCCCAGCGAAGTTCATGCCCTAATCTCCAGAATCTATAAATATGTTATGTTATATGTCAAAGAGAATTTGCAGATGTTGTGGTGTTATCTTAAGTTGCTAAGTTTGTGGCAACTTGTTATAGCCATGATAGAAAAATAATAGAGCAACATAGTATTTGAGAGTACCTATAGATATAACATGGGCTTCCCTGGTAGCTCAGCTGGTAAAGAATCCGCCTGCAATGCAGTTCGATTCCTGGATTGGGAAGATCTGCTGAAGAAGGAATAGGCTACTCACTCCAGTATTCTTGGCTCAGACAGTAAAGAATCCGTCTGCAATGCAAGAGACCTTGTTTTGATTCGTAGGTTGGGAAGATCCCCTGGAGGAGGGCATGGCAACCCACTCTAGTATTCTTGCCTGGAGAATTCCCATGGACAGAGGAGCCTGGCAGGCTACAGCCCATAGGGTCACAAAGAGTTGGACACAACTGAGTGACTAAGCACAGCAGATAGATACATTAAATAATTTTTGCAAACTGCTTTTCATTCCAGTTTTGCTTACTACTGTCCCAGTAAAAGAAAAAACACATAAATGGCCATAAAAAGAAATGTGTTAAATAAATTGTGCTATGCACATATTATAGAATATCACTCAGCTATAAAGAATGAAAAAGCTT
This sequence comes from Bubalus kerabau, assembly GCF_029407905.1. Taxonomy (NCBI): domain Eukaryota; kingdom Metazoa; phylum Chordata; class Mammalia; order Artiodactyla; family Bovidae; genus Bubalus; species Bubalus kerabau. Next base: position 255,759,345 of record NC_073624.1, read on the forward strand.
TTCATCCCTGTGAAGATATCCAAGATATACCATTAAATAAAATGCAAGTGCAGTACCATGTGTAAAGGAGAGAAAAAAGTTTAATCGATTTATATTTTTTAATTTTTGCATAAAATCCTTTGGGAGGATATAGAAGAAAGCAATTACCATGGCTACCTATTTGTAGTGGGGAAGAGAAGAAAGTCAGTAGCTGGAGTTCACAGATAGAAGGAAGATTACACTAGACATATTTAATAATTTGTACCCTGCCAATGCATTGCCTTTCTAACATATAGATAAGTAATACACAATAATGATGTTGAAGCTAGATAGCTATATAGATAGTATATTTAAATTACATATATCATAGTGTGTTTACATTTCTCCTATACTATTCTGGGCTTCATTTCATGTATGTGATTTCTTATTGGTGTGATTCATCAATAAGGACAAAATATTGCTTGTTTTAAGGAAGGAAGAAGAAAATAGAAGAATGAGAGAAAGAAAAAAAAACTTTTAAATTTGTCATTAATACTTTATGTCTGTTATTGGTAAATAAAATATTTGCTTTGTTTTTCCCAATTTCATTGGAGCTGAAATATAAATACACCCTGAGAAGATAGCATAAATATCTTCTCAGTATCTCATATGAAGAGATGCAACATAAAGTTTCATGACACACTATATAATTTTAAAGCGGAGAGGAGGACTAAAAAAGAAAATAATGACTATGTAATAAAGGTCAAATACTGAAAAGGATACCAAAGACAAACCACTTTCCTAATAGCTAGTCCCTTCCCTCCCTCAACATTTAGCATCTCAAACCTTTCTTTGATCATCACTCTGAAAAGAAAGTCTCTCTCCTCATATCAGGAAATGTATTCAATGGCATAAATCCTGAAAGTAAAAACAGACTTTCCTAATATGCATAGGGTACAAAACTGAAGTCAAGGAAACGGCAGAAATCCAAGCCTTTCAGTTCTCTGTGAGATTTTTTAGAGGATCACTGCCTGATGCAGGTCTGGCTGGCGGCTAAGAGCACAAGCAATGAGGTGGGAAGGGTAGCTCTGGATGAATCTGTGGCCTTTTCAAATAGCTAGGGAAGCCTTTAGAATAAGATTGAACAGGTGATATCAAGCAACATTCAGAGGGTCTTGAAAACTAAATAATGCTAACTAAGCAATCAGGCACCTTGAAAGGTTGTTCAGAAAAGAGTGACAAATCAGAAATATGCTTTAGAGATTAACCTGGCAATATGTAGAACATGGATGGGATGGGGAAGACAAGAGGCTATAAAGTTTGTAGGCAAGAGCATGAGAAATTCTAAATTTATTTTAGCCTTCTAAAAATTAGTGAGGATCCTTGGCAGTTGCATTACTTACTGCTAAATCTGATTAAATTCCAAAAGCATTTTTAAAGGAGAAAGTATAGGAAGTGAAATTAGAAGCTAGGGCCAAATGCAAGTATCTGCAATTTTTCAAAAAATCATTTCTTAAGGGTCATTCAGTTAATTTAAGAAACACTCTGATGGCTCTGAAGCTAAAACTCTGATATTTCTTATGTGTAATTTCTAAAGTGTAATTGCATAACACATTGCTAAAATAGTAATGAAAGAATTTTAGAGCATCCATCAAAGGACTTCGAATGTGAAATAAACAGTGTTGGTTGTGAGTCAGGGGATTGCCGTGTAGCACATTAAACAGCGCTTCCCTCTGCAGTTAAATGTGTTCTATCGAATCCCTGTGAAGCTTGGTAAAAACCCATGTTTAAAACCACTCAAATATTTTGTCATTTCATGTACGATACCCAGGCAATGATCACACAACCAAAGTCTCCAAGTGGATTCCTGCAGAAAGAATTTTTTGCAATGATGGAAAGTAGGATAAAAATATAGGACTGAGGAGGACAAGGGCTTCTGGTTGTTCAGTGGTAAAGAATTTGTCTGCCAAAGCAGGAGATGCAGGTTTGATCCCTGGATCAGGAAGATCCCCTGGAGAAGGAAATGGTAACCCACTTCAGTATTTTTGCCTGGGAAATCCCATGGACAGAGGAGCCTGGTGGGGTCGCAAAAGAAATAGACATGACTTAGTGTCTAAACAATGAGGAGGAAAACCTGGTTTTGTTTTGATGTTGTTATGTACTATGTAGACACTATTCCCTGTGAACAAGACTGGCAATTTTCTTCCTGAATTCTTGGCACTTCTACTTCCTGGAAGAGTAGAAGCAGTCAATAAAGAAATCATCAGACAACTAAATAAAATACTTGTAAATTATGAAGAAAATCGTAAAGTAAACCAAAAAGGAAGCTAAGACAGATGGATCACATAAATGGAAGCAATATTTCAACTGAGACCTAAAGGATAAGAAGAACCTAAGCATGTGAGGAGTGGGGAAAGTAGCTGGGATAATACGTGCAAAAGTCCTGGGACAGAGACAGAGTTGTATGTTCCAAAAATAGAAGAAAGTGCTGCTAAAGACACTGGACAAATGGGACACTACTTTCAAAGCTAAAAAGCTGAGATACATCATAAAAGTACACTGTTTACCTTAATTACTTAGTAAGGAAATTGAATTTTATTCTAAATTCAATGAGATGTATTTGAATGTTTTTAATTGAAAAAGTAGAGAAGATCATTTATGGTGCTCTGTGGCAAATAATTTCTAGAGGGACAACAGAAGAAAGTAGGGATGCAGACTAATTCAGACAACTTGTGTATAATTTAACACTCATTCTAGTTTGAGTCCTTGTGTTACGATGTTGTAAGACTGTTAGCAAAGAGAGAGGGTATATTTGTTTTTAACAAATCAATGCATAGGCTTAAACTGATAAATCACTTGCCCTGCGATTATGACATTATCTTCAGCAAAAGAAGATAGTTTAGGGACTAATTAATTACAATCTTAAAATAGGTCATAAAGTCATAGGTTAAATTTCAAGCAAAAGGAGTTCACAATAGTTTATTATCTCTTGTAAGACGGAAAAGACCACCTTGTGCTAATAGATTTCACTCTATAGAGCTAACCTTAAACTAGAAACATCCATAGACAGCACATGGATTCTTTATTTTCCTTGTGCAGTCAGGAAGTTTGTCTTAAACTATAAATCCCTCTCACACATTAACATGAAAAATGTTCAAAAATCCCACAAATAGCCAGAATTTCCCAACCAAGAAGCCCTTTCTCATCCATTTTTTGGATAAATAGCAGGTTTGTTTCTAGTCTAGAATAAGGGAATGGGAATAAAACTACTGATTTTTCCCCACAGGTGATAGAATGTCAGTTCACTTATTTTGATCCTATTATCCTTTCTCTCTTACGTGAAAAGAGGAAGACAAGAATAGAGAGGAAAATTTTACTCACCATAACTTATCCAGAATAACTTTATTGTCATTTAAGGCAATCCATCAGTATTATCCATGTTACAGTTCCACAGAGAGGGAAGTTTATTTCCCATAAAAAGTGATACATTAAACATTCTAGTTTCTGGCTACAGCATTAATGAACAATTTAAGGACTTGTGAGATTGAATTAGCTGCCCCAATACTTTGAACTTATTTAGATTTCTTAGTCCAGGCTTTCATAGCTTCTAAGGACATGTATGAAAATGAAATCATGGAGGCAATATTAACAGATTGATTAAGAACCTTTCAACTGTTGACAGAATCTACTGGTATAAATAACTAAATGACATTAATACTATATTGATAATATTCCCTACGGTTTGATACACACCATTATCTAACACATCTGTTTATTTTTATTTTTTAAAAGAGTATAAATAGCAGAAGGCCAACCTCCATGTAATACTAGCACCTTGTCTGCAGTAATGAGTCAAAATTTGTCTCCATGGATATTAACTTCACTTAACCTAATATTGGAGTGTTGTGTGTGTGTGTGTGTGTGTGTGTGTGTGTGCATGTGTGTGTGTTAGGTTAACAGTTCCAAGAGTCTAAGAAATGCTAAAATCTTAAGAGATATTTGAGGCCTAACAAATTTAGCAGTACTTCTATTTATTTTCCTTCTTCCCAGTGGTGGAAATATATAAATTATTTAGTCTAAGTTTTGAATTAGGTATTGTTAAGACTAGAGAATTATCTAATGCTCTTGAGGGCACATCTTTGCTGCCATGAGATGGGTAAACTATGAAAATTCTGTTCTGCCAAGTCGCTTCAGTCGTGTCCGACTCTGTGCGATCCCATGGACTGCAGCCTACCAGGCTTCTCCGTCCATGGGATTCTCCAGGCAAGAACACTGGAGTGGGTTGCCGTTTCCTTCTCGAAAATTCTGTTCAGCATTCCAAATAAGCACTGAATTAGGAAGGCTGAAGTCAAGCTTCTGAGACTAGTCTGGCCTAATTAGCAACATAATTTCAAAAAGGATCTTCCCTTATGGTTTCTGCTGTTAGAAACCAAACAGGAAGGAAATTTGTTCATGGAGTGACATTTCCTCATTCTTGTATTTCTTTTCTCTCTCCTGCCTAAAGAACTACATTTGCTTTATATCTTCATAGTTAAGTCTCTTCAATATAAATAATTCTGACAATGCCAACATTTCAATTTTTCCTACTGGCTCTTAACAAATAATTACTCAAACAAGTAAATTTAATTTAAGTCCAATACAAGCATACTAAGAAAAGAAAAACACAAATTATACAGAGTCATGATTCAGGAACCCAGTGCTCAAAATAGAAGCAGGTAATGAGATCAGGCTCCTTTGGGCTCCAAAATCACTGCAGATGGTGACTGCAGCCATGAAATTAAAAAGCACTTACTCCTTGGAAGGAAAGTTATGACCAACCTAGAGAGCATATTCAAAAGCAGAGACATTACTTTGCCAACAAAGGTCCGTCTAGTCAAGGCTATGGTTTTTCCTGTGGTCATGTATGGATGTGAGAGTTGGACTGTGAAGAAGGCTGAGTGTCGAAGAATTGATGCCTTTGAACTGTGGTGTTGGAGAAGACTCTTGAGAGTCCCTGGGACTGCAAGGAGATCCAACCAGTCCATTCTGAAGGAGGTCAGCCCTGGGTGTTCTTTGGAGGGAATGATGCTAAAGCTGAAGCTCCAGTACTTTGGCCACCTCATGTGAAGAGTTGACTCATTGGAAAAGACTCTGATGCTGGGAGGGATTGGGGGCAGGAGGAAAAGGGGACGACAGAGGATGAGATAGCTGGATGGCATCACCGACTCGATGGACATGAGTTTGAGTGAACTCCAGGAGTTGGTGATGGACAGGGAGGCCTGGTGTGCTGCGATTCATGGGGTTGCAAAGAGTCAGACAAGACTGAGTGAATGAACTGAACTGAATGAGATCAGGGGATTTGAACAAGTATTTTATTCATATCCTTCATGGTTATAAACATTGGAACTCCATTGAAGAAATAAAAGTTAGTGTATCTTTATTGGAGTCTACTGATAATTAATATTTAGTGAGTACCTTATACATGGAAGTCATAAAATCCAGCACATCTCTTACACTGTTTCATTTAATTTTCAAGAACCCAGTGAAATTTCTGCTTTTAGTTTTCCTTTTGACAAGTGGGAAAACAGAGGTTTAGAGAGTTTTAATGACCTGCCCAAGGTCATAGAGCTCACAAGTGTTGAAGCAGGGGTTTGAAATCCAAGCTGGCCCATTCTAACTCATTATTCCCTATTTTCTAAAAGTATTTGTCCAGCACATGTTATGGCTTCTCATAATATGGGGAGGTGACTGGTGTTATTTTCCTTCAAATGATTGAGCATACTTAGGCTAAAACGAAGAAGTAACATTTACAATTACAAACCAGTTAAGTGCAAGAGCCAGATCTAAACTTTCAAGTTTAGCTTGAAGGACATGGAGCTCATGTCCTTTTTAAGGTTAAAACTGCAGAAGGAACTATACGTATAACCTTTACATTGTTTGTATCAATTTACTTGATTTTCCATACCTATAATTTCTTGATGTTTTTGCAAGTTTTAATATGAAAGATAAAGCAGATCCTGATTTACATGGACTCTTTCCCACATGCATACCTATGTTCCTGAGCAACAGCAACAATCAAGTTCAACTTCAGCCGTTTCTGGGTTTCTATTGGCTTCAGGATCACATGCCCCAGTGTCTATACTTTGTTTTTATGAATCATGGCATAGATGGGATTGAAACAATGTGGTTCCAGACCCAGCAATTTGAGCAGCTAATTCCTAATTCCTATGGGTTCTTGATCTTGGGCAGAAATAACCACTTATTTATGCTAGGTCAGCACCTGGAGAATAAAATTAGCTAATATATGAGAAAATGTAGAATGATCTCTGTACCATAGGAATACTTACTATACATATGGGTTTTTATTGTTGCAGTGCTTTCCTGGAAATAATTTTTGTAAGCTCAGCCTAGAGCCCATACCTCCATCCCTTTCAACAGTTGTGTAAGCATCCAATTCCCTGCATTTAATCTCTTTTTTCTTAAATGGAATAAAGTGATTTTATTGTTTTCAGTTGAACCTTTACTGATACACTGGCCATTCTATTTCTTTTTGAGAGCTAATAACTAGTACAAAACTAGTTACTGAATTCAGTAACTAGTACAAAACAAGTTACTGTACAAAACTAGTACAGTAACTAGTACAAAATTCAAGAAATTAGAGACTGTGCAATGGCACCCCACTCCAGTACTCTTGCCTGGAAAATCCCATGGACGGACGAGCTCGGTGGGCTACAGTCCATGGGGTCTCGAAGAGTCGACATGACTGAGCGACTTCCCTTTCACTTTTCACTTTCATGCATTGGAGAAGGAAATGGCAACCCACTCCAGTGTTCTTGCCTAGAGAATCCCAGGGACGGGGGAGCCTGGTGGACTGCCGTCTGGCGTCACACGGAGTCGGACACGACTGAAGCGACTTAGCAGCAGCAGCAGCAGCAGCAGCAGAGAATGTGAGGCAGTCGAAAGGATATTCTGCAATTTACTTACAAAGGCAGGTACAACATAAATGCAGGATTGGGTGTGCATCAGTAGAGGAAATTATTTCTAAAAAAAAGTCTTTGCTAGAAGCTTTGAATTTATTTCCAGCGATGCTTTTTCAGGCACATGTCTTTAAAGCTAGTTGTCTTCAATAGTTCAGTCCTCTAATTCAGTTTCTTCTTGTTGCTAAACTGGCATAGGACATCATCCATAAAATTTTACTGAAAAATCAGATGAAATATTCTCTGTTAAGCTTATTTATTCTTAAAAGATTAGAGATTTAAGAGTCTCCCAAAACCATTAGTGAACCCCAGACTCAGAGTCATATGGTTTGCTGTGTAGTCCACATCTGTTTGGATTAAAGAAGCATTTTAACCATAAAGAAAACCTCCTTACTTGGTTCCAACATCTAGTAAATGATGCTGCCATTCACCTAGTTGCTAGGACTGAAAACCCACAATTAATCCTTATCTTCTCTCTTTCCCTCACTCCCCAGACACAGCTCATCTGACTTTTGGCTGAACTCAAAATATATCCTGAATCAATCTTTTATTACCACACTGTCGGTGAAGAAAGCAGTCAGGTTCACAGTATGAAATAGTTATGGTTTTCAAGAAGAAAGAATTTAATGAATATAACATGTTCTTTGAAAAATGCCAAAATCTCATTTGGGGACTTAGAAGTTTCTGATCCCGTTTACTTTCATTGCTCTTTTCCCAGGTCTTGCCTGGCTGGTTCCCTCACTTCACTATGAATGGATTTCAAATGTCACCTTCTTTAGGAGGCCTTCCCTAAGAGCCCAGTCTAAAAGAATGCCCAAACTCTCGCTCTCACAACTTTTGGACTATTTCCCTCCCCCACTTATTTTTTTTTTTTTCAGAATATTTGATGTAGTATTTTCTATTTATTAATTCAATTGATTATTTTGTATTTCCCCAACTAGAATAATAGTGCCACGTGGCTAAGAACTCTGTAGTTCATCACTTAATTTCTGGCATGTAGTAAGAATGCATATAACATTTGGGAAAGGCAGAACGTCCATATAATCTTAATGTTGTTATTTTATTCAAAAATATGAAAGTTTTAGGTTGCTCTGTCTTCACCATTACAGTAAAAATCAGAACATTGGCCCAGACCATACGTGATATTTTTTATTTTCTGTACATGCTATATGACAGTCACCACTGGGTTCAAGATGTTTCAGGAAAACTCAATGAATCAAAAAAGCATTTATCTGTTCTGAAAAATTTCTTACCATAGACTTATAGTACTAGAGGATTATCTGAAAAGATGGGCATCAGTCATTATACTGGAGTTAAAGGAAGAAGTGTAGAGAATTGCTCCACTATGTACTCTGTATAAAGACTTGATATTTGTGTGCATTGCTGGCTTCAAACTGAAATTAATTTAGCATGTTTTGAGATTATTACAATTATGAAATATTTGCATGGAGCTGTCATGTTATGTGAGACTCATCTAGCTAAACACTTAAGCCCTGATATTTTCCTTATGTGTCATTCATTTGACCCTCAAAAGTAACAATATAATCTTGAACATGACGTTCCTTCTTCTTTCTGGAATACTTTAAATATTTATTTTCTATTATTATTAACTATTAAAATATTATAAACTACATATTTGAGACTTTAAATTTTATACAAATATATAACTTTGAAGCAGCCTGTTTGTAAATGTTGCATTTCTTAATTCTTTCTTTTAATAGCCCAAGAGGTGTTTTTGTTTCCATCTTACAGATGAAGAAACAGGCTGACAAGATCAGGTGTTTACAGATACATAAGAAACAATACTAAATTATGATAGAAAATTTAATATTCTTTCCACTATGATAAATCATAGACCTGAGCAGAGACACAAAAGATAGAGTCCCTATCATGGAAGTAATAATCTAATGGTTAGAGAAATAAGATACAGTACAAAATTCAACTGAGTATTAATGTAAATGGGAGAGAATTGGGAGCTACCATTTAAACAAGCTTCCTATGGTTCACACTGTGGTAGATAAGTGACACTCACCTCATTTAATTCTGAAACAAAGACTACAGGTAAGTGTTGTTATCTCCAATTTACAAGTGAGCAAACTGCCTCAGAGTACAGGTCCACACAGTTTGTTTAGTACTGAAGCCAGGATTCCAATCTACATCTTCACATTTCCAAAGCCTACACTCTAATATAATGCTTTACTCCATTATAGAAAGAAACACATACAAAAACACACATTTTCCTAGATTTCAGAGAATGGAGATTATTGTTCTTAAAAGAAGAATCCATGGAGTTTTAAACTATTACCTGAACAAAGTGTGGAATTTGAGGAACTAATACAAACATTCTAAGTAGACAGTAAGAATTTGATAATAAGCTAGCACTTCTGAAGAGAATGAGATTAGTACAGAGTAGGAAATATTTTATTTTGAAAGATAAGCAGATAAGAAGATAAAATCAGATTATGGAGGCCCAGAAAAGCTGTCAGAGAAAAATTTGAATTTTTTCAATACAGAATGGGAAATGGCTTAAATGATATTTTTGTTTAAAATTAGACTAATGATGGGCAATGGAAAAATAATTGTCTGAGGAAGACTTACAAATAACTGAGAAAAGAGAAGCTAAAGGCAAAGAGAAAAGGAAAGATATTCCCATCTGAATGCAGAGTGCCAAAAAATACCAAGAAAAGATAAGAAAGCCTTCCTCAGTGATCAATGTAAAGAAATAGAAGAAAACAATAGAATAGGAAAGACTAGAGATCTCTTCAAGAAAATTAGAGATACCAAGGGAACATTTTATGCTAATGAAGTGCAGTCTCTCACTTGTGTCCAACTCTTTGCGACTCCATGGACTGTTAGCCTACCAGGCTCCTCCATCCATGGAATTTTCCAGGCAAGAGTACTGGAGTGGGTTGCCATTTAGATGGGCACAATAAAGGACAGAAATGGTATAGACTAACAGAAGCAGAGATATTAAGAAGAAGTGACAAGAACACAGAGGAGAACTATACAAAAAAGATCTCCATGACCCAGATAACCATGATGGTGTGATCATCCACCTAGAGCCAGACATCCTGGAATGCAAAATCAAGTGGGCCATAGGAAACATCACTACAACAAAGCTAGTGGAGGTGATAAATTCCAGCTGAACTATTTCAAATCCTACAAGATGATGCTGTTAAAGTGCTGCACTCAATATGCCAGCAATTTTGGAAAGCTCAGCGGTGGCCACAGGACTGGAAAAGGTCAGTTTATATTCCAATCTCAAATAAAAGCAATGCCAAAGAATGTTCAAACTACCACACAATTGCACTCATCTCCCATGCTAGCAAAGTAATGATCAAAATTCTCCAAGTGAGACTCCAACAGTATGTGAACTGAAAATTTCCAGATGTTCAAGATGCATTTACAAAAGGCAGAGGAAACAGAGATCAAATTGCCAACATCTGTTGGATCATAAAGTTCCAGAAAAACATCTTCTTCTGCTTTATGGACTATGCCAAAGCCTTTGACTGTGGATCACAACAAACTGTGGAAAATTCTGAAAGAGATGGGAATACCAGACCACCTGACCTGCCTTCTGAGAAATCTGTATGCAAGTCAAGAAACAAGAGTTAAAACCAGTCATGGAACAACGGACTGGTTCCAAACTGGGAAAGGAGTATGTCAAGACTGTATATTGGTCACCCTGCTTATTTAACTTCTATGCAGAGTACATCATGTGAAATGCTGGGCTGGATGAATCACAAGCTGGAATCAAAATTGTTGGGAGAAATATCAACAACCTCAGATATGCAGATGACACAACACTTATAGAAGAAAGTGAAGAAGAACTAAAGAGCCTCTTATTGAAAGTGAAAGAAGAGAGTGAAAAAGCTGGCTTAAAATTCAACATTCAAAAAATTAAGATCATGGTATCCAATCCCATCACTTCATGGCAAATAGATGCGGAACCAATGAAAACAATGAAAGACTATTTTCTTGAGCTCCAAAATTGCTGCAGAATGTGACTGCAGCCATAAAATTAAAAGACTCTTGCTCCTTGGAAGAAAAGCTATGACTAACCTAGACAGCATATTAAAAAGCAGAAACATTACTTTGCCAACAAAGGTCCATAAGTCAAAGCTATGGTTTTTCCAGTAGTTATGTATGGATGTGAGAGTTGAACCATAAAGAAAGCTGAGCACTGAAGGATTGATGCTTTTGAAATGTGGTGTTGGAGAAGACTCTTGAGAGTCCCTTGGACTGCAAGGAGTTCCAATCAGTTCACCCTAAAGGAAATCAGTACTGAATATTCATTGGAAAGACTGATGCTGAACCTGAAATTTTTAATACTTTGGCCACCTGATGCAAAGAACTGACTTATTTGAAAAGACCCTGATGCTGGGTATGACTGAAGGCAGGAGGAGAAGGGGACGACAGAGGATGAGATGGTTGGATGGTATCACTGACTCAGTGGACATGAATTTGAGCAAGCTCTGGGAGATGACGAAAGACAGGGAAGCCTGGCGTGCTGCGGCCCGTGGGGTCACAAAGAGTTGGACACATCTAAGCAACTGAACTGAACTGAATGAAGGTTGCTGCTAAGTTGCTTCAGTCATGTCCGACTCTGTGCACCCCCATAGACGGAAGCCCACCAGGCTCCCCCGTCCCTGGGCTTCTCTAGGCAAGAACACTGGAGTGGGCCGCCATTTCCTTCTCCAATGCGTGAAAGGGAAAAGTGAAAGTGAAGTCACTCAGTCATGTCCGACTCTTAGCGACCCCATGGACTGCAGCCTACCAGGCTCTTCCGTCCATGGGATTTTCCAGGCACGAGTACTGGAGTGGGGTGCCATTGCCTTCAGGAATCAATTGGAAAGACTAAGGAAAGACCAGGTACAAGGACTAATCAGAAGATTTTTACCACAATTCAATGTAGATTATATAAAAACCCATGACTGAAGAAACAATCAGATCAGATCAGATCAGTCACTCAGTCGTGTCCAACTCTTTTCAACCCCATGAATCGCAGCATGCCAGGCCTCCCTGTCCATCACCAACTCCCGGAGTTCACTCAGACTCATGTCCATCGAGTCAGTGATGCCATCCAGCCATTTCATCCTCTGTCGTCCCCTTCTCCTCTTGCCCCCAATCCCTGCCAGCATCAGAGTCTTTTCCAATGAGTCAACTCTTCGCATGAGGTGGCCAAAGTACTGGAGTCTCAGCTTTAGCATCATTCCCTCCAAAGAAATCCCAGGGCTGATCTCCTTTAGAATGGACTGGTTGGATCTCCTTGCAGTCCAAGGGACTCTCAAGAGTCTTCTCCAACACCACAGTTCAAAAGCATCAATTCTTCGGCGCTCAGCCTTCTTCACAGTCCAACTCTCACATCCATACATGACCACAGGAAAAACCATAGCCTTGACTAGACGGACCTTTGTTGGCAAAGTAATGTCTCTGCTTTTCAATATGCTCTCTAGGTTGGTCATAACTTTCCTTCCAAGGAGTATAAAGTAGGATTAAATACCAAATCAACACAGTCCAGAAAAAACTTTGTTTTATGCTTCTATGATTTGGATAGCAATGAAGTAAATTGAGAAAAATAAGATTTATTGAGTTGTTGAGAGAGAACAGAATTTTAATTCTGAGTAGTTAAATAGGTCTTTTTAAAGAGAGCAAAGATGTTTTCCTCTTCCCTAATTTCCAGGCCAATGAACCCAATGATTATCCTTTGGTACAAAACTGTAAGCAAATCCAAGCCAAATTAATTCCTTGGGCCTAAAAATGTGTATCTTATTTTCATTTCTTCCTTTTACTATCAATTTCAGGATGCTGGCACTTGTAGCCCCAGTTTCAGCATTTGGTAAAATGAGTTTTCAGGATAAATCATCTCAAAGATTATTCTTCCTGCCATATATGAAATTTAAGCAAACAATCAAAAACCATCTCAGTGTCTTGCCATCTTAGTAGCACAGGACAGCATGATTTATGCAGGTATACTCAGCACTGTCAATTTTTTAATAAACTATGTTTACCAGCTCAGCTTATATCACTATGCCTGGGAAAGGTGAACAGTAAAGAATTAGTCAGATAAAAGGAAAGAAAAGATGAAACATGATATGTATTTTGGAGGACACTACAGAAAAACCCAAAATGAACTTTCTGGCTAACCCAATATATGAAAGATTTTGTTAAGACTTAGCTTTGTCTAGATACTTTATAAGAGAATTTTGCCAGCCTCCTTGATTTTTAAGGTTTGTTGGTATCATTTTAAAAGAAATCTCTTACAGAGAAAATCTAGGCTTCATCTCTTGTTGCAATTCTTCTAAGTCATACTTAGAATGGAATACTAACATGATTGATTAGTAATGTCTGTCAGGTATAAGGTTAGAAATTAATGTCAGTAACTAATGTCAGATCAGTATACATTCTGATCCCTGAGCAATATTTATCCATTCTAATTAAAAACTATTTTTTAAATCCTACCAATCTTAATACAGGGAGTCAAATCTTTTTTATTTCCTAGTTTAATATTGAGTTTCTGAGTTTTATAATATCTAGATCTTTTCTTCTTTGTTTTTATAGCCATATTTGCCATCCTAAAAGTAATACTTTCTCCAGTATAGAAAACATTGTTAATAAAAAGAGATTTAATTCTGAAAGCAATTGCAATCTTCAAAGCCAAATGATGCTTCTGATTATCTGTTAACTTTATTTACATATTTTAGAGTATTTTCCATTAGCATGGAAAACAGTTGAAACTTTCAATCAGCATTATTTCATTACAGTCTTTTAACATTATTGTCTTTAATGTGTTTATCTTTGTAAGATTCATCAATCTATTATAAGTTACAGTAATATAGAGAATTCTGGTATTAATATAATAAAAATCTAGATTTATGAAGTATGTCCAGCAGTAAGGGACATTCTTATATAAAAGTTTAATTTTTATCAGTCCAAGAATCTCCCTTTTTAAGCTGGACACAAAACAAAATTTATTGCATAAAGTACAGTCTAATTGGGTATTCAGCATGAATAACTTCATTAAGACTTCAATATAAAGACATTATTTTCAAGCAAGGTTAGAGGGCAAAATTAAGTAACAAAGAAACTGATTAACTGGAAATAGTCTTCGTAATTTACTTTAATCATAATCATTTTTCATAAAAACAACCAATCAACAGGATTAATTCCTCAAAATCAATTGGGTTGGGAAAGAAAGCTTATTAGGTGGTCAGGAATATAGTGACAACTTTTAATAATTATTCAGTAACTATTTATTCATTACTAACTACATGCATAGTACTGTGGAGAATACAAATATATATAAAACACACTACTTATCCTCAAGGGACTTAAAGTTGTAGCAGAGGCTATAAAATTTGAAAATGAATATTGTTTATAACTTTCTACTTAGGTGAATAATGCCAAAATTCTGTACAGCTATAGGATTTCTGAGAGCAGTTACAAAATGCTTCATGAGAATAAAAAAAATAAATCAAAGGAAAAAAAAAAGTTTGGAAGCATGGCTAGAATTTTTTGTGGGAAAATGAGAGAAAAGGACCTCCAGATAGAAATAAAATTATATACAAGGGTGCATAAGCAGGAAAATGTTCAAAAGATCAAGGAATTAATTTGGTTGGAGCCTATAATTAATGAGAGTGTGACAAAAGGTAATTCCAGAAAGATAGTTTTGATGCAGATTATGATGGATATTTTATACAAATAAACTTAGTCTTATTTAAGAGGCACGACTGAAGCGACTTAGCAGCAGCAGCAGGGAGATGGTAAAAGATTTTGAGTAATGGAGTTTCAGTGATCATAATTGTGCTTGAAGGTAATGTCACAGTTAGGTGGCAGAAATACAAGAAGCAGAGACTTCTACTGAGACACTACTATAAGAGTTTGAAGGAGAGAAAATGAGGGTGTGAGTTAGAAAAATGTCATGTGAAAACTGAAGAGAACGTAATTTCACCAGGTGTCACTATCAATAACAGAAATTAATTGTCTATTAGCACTCTTTAGCAGGCAGAACTAAGATATGGCCCTCAAGACTCCTGCCTTTGAGATGCTCAAGCTCTGTATAATCCCCAGGGCTTGAATGTTTGATGGGAAAGTCACTCCTGTGATTAGATAGTAATATGGCACAGTTGACTCTAAGAATGAGAGATTTGGTGGACACGACCACCAGGTACTCTTTTAAGGTTTTGAGTCCTAAAAAGTGACTGTGCTATTCCTGAAGAAAGAGTCAAATGTAAGACAGATTTGATCCTACAGAGATTCATCATTTCTGGGCATGTAGATTTAGAGGGCCCCTGGCAATGAATGTGGGTGATTCTAAGACCTGAAGGCCACCCCTGACTATAGCCAAAGGAAATAGCCAAAGCTTGTCCTACAACCGCAATTCTACAACCATAAGTAACTGAATTGGGCCATCACTTGAATGAGTTTGGAAATGGATTCTTACTCAGAGTCTCTAGAAAGGAGTACAATCAAAACCTTTTTTCAATCTGAGTAGAAAATTCAGTCACACCAGGCCTGGACTTCTGACACAATAAATAATTGCTTGTCTAAGCCACTAAATAGGGGCTTCCCAGGTAGTGCAGTAGTAAAGAATCTGCCTGCCAAGCAGGAGACTCAGGTTCGATCCCTGGGGTGGGAAGATATCTTGGAAAAGGAAATGGTAATCCATTCCATTGTTCTTGTCTTGGAATTCTCATGGACAAAGGAGCCTGGCAGGATACAGTCCATGGGGTCCCTGAAGGTCAAACATGACTTCGTGAACAACAACAACAGGCAACTAAATGCATGATAAATTTTAATGTATTAGAAAACTAAAGTAATCTCAGAAATAATGAAAATGTCTCATAATGTGAACTAGAAAATGTTTTATATTGAGGGAAGCTAGAAACAAATATCAGTGTAAAGTAGAAAAATCTTGACCTAGACAATGTGAAAATTATCAACTCTTTGTAATGCACTATGAAATAAGAATTTATCTATCTGCATCAATGCTTTCATCTTCCTTTCTTTAAAAATAAAAAACAAAAGAACTTTTTCTTAAGTTCTTTTAGCTTCTCTTATGAGAGTCATTGGAACTTGATGTGGATTTACAGTCAAACCTAAACAAAGTTGTGAAGTATGCTATATTGTATTTTGTGTATTCCCTTCATTTTTATCTAAATTATGGTCCTTAGATTCCCTAAGGGCTGTGACTCAACAGGCTTGAGCATCACCATAATGTAATACCTGTGACAGAATCCTGGGACCTGAATTTCTTCCTATGATCCCCTAACAGATTTGGTCTATGTTTTGCTGTTTTCATTTTCACAGTTCTTAATAGTAATTATACCTATCTATGCTAAAATTTCCCTGGTGGCTCAGATGGTAAAACATCTGCCTACATGCAGGAGACCTGGGTTCAATCCCTGGGTTGGGAAGATATCCTGGAGAAGGAAATGGCAACCCACTCCAGTATTCTTGCCTGGAAAATCCCATGGATGGTGGAACCTGGGAGGCTTTGGCAAGGTCAATAAAGCAGAAATAGATGTTTTCCTGGAACTCTCTTGCTTTTTCCATGATCCAGCAGACGTTGGCAATTTGATCTCTGGTTCCTCTGCCTTTTCTAAAACCAGCTTGAACATTAGGAAGTTCACGGTTCACGTATTATTGAAGCCTGGCTTGGAGAATTTTGAGCATTACTTTACTAGCATGTGAGATGAGTGCAATTGTGCAGTAGTTTGAGAATTCTTTGGCATTGCCTTTCTTTGGGATTGCAATGAAAACTGATCTTTTCCAGTCCTGTGGCCACTGCTGAGATTTCAAATTTGCTGGCATATTGAGTGCAGCACTTTCACAGCATCATCTTTCAGGATGTGAAATAGCTCAACTGGAATTCCATCACCTCCTCTAGCTTTGTTTGTAGTGATGCTTTCTAAGGCCCACTTGACTTCACATTCCAGGATGTCTGGCTCTAGGTCAGTGATCACACCATCGTGGTTATCTGGGTCATGAAAATCTTTTTTGTACAATTCTTCTGTGTATTCTTGCCATCTCTTCTTAATATCTTCTGCTTCTGTTAGGTCCATACCATTTCTGTCCTTTATCGAGCTCATCTTTGCATGAAATGTTCCTTCGGTATCTCTGATTTTCTTGAAGAGATCTCTAGTCTTTCCCATTCTGTTGTTTTTCTCTATTTCTTTGCATTGATCGCTGAAGAAGGCTAGCTTAACTCCTCTTGCTATTCTTAGGAACTCTGCATTCAGATGCTTATATCTTTCCTTTTCTCCTTTGCTTTTGGCTTCTCTTCTTTTCACTGCTATTTGTAAGGCCTACCCAGACAGTCATTTTGCTTTTTTGCATTTCTTTTCCATGGGGATGGTTTTGATCCCTGTCTCCTGTACAATGTCACGAACCTCACTCCATAGTTCATCAGGCACTCTATCTATCAGATCTAGGCCCTTAAATCTATTTCTCACTTCCACTTTATAATCATAAGGGATTTGATTTAGGTCATGCCTGAATGGTCTAGTGGTTTTCCCTACTTTCTTCAATTTAAGTCTGAATTTGGTAATAAGGAGTTCATGCTCTGAGCCACAGTCAGCTCCCGGTCTTGTTTTTGTTGACTGTATAGAGCTTCTCCATCTTTGGCTGCAAGGAACATAATCAATCTGATTTTGGTGTGGACCATCTGGTGATGTCCATGTGCAGAGTCTTCTCTTGTGTTGTTGGAAGAAGGTGTTTGCTATGACCAGTGCATTTTCTTGGCAAAGCTCTATCAGTCTTTGCCCTGCTTCATTCCGTATTCCAAGGCCAAATTTGCCTGTTACTCCAGGTGTTTCTTGACTTCCTACTTTTGCATTCCAGTCCCCCATAATGAAAAGGACATCTTTTTTGTGTGTTAGTTCTAAAAGGTCTTGTAGGTCTTCATAGAACCGTTCAACTTCAGCTTCTTCAGCGTTACTGGTTGGGGCATAGACTTGGATTACTGTGATAGTGAATGGTTTGCCTTGGAAACGAACAGAGATCATTCTGTCATTTTTGAGATTGCATCCAAGTACTGCATTATGGACTCTTTTGTTGACCACAATGGCTACTCCATTTCTTCTGAGGGATTCCTGTCCACAGTAGTAGATATAATTGTCATCTAAGTTAAATTCACCCATTCCAGTCCATTTTAGTTCACTGATTCCTAGAATGTCGACATTCAGTCTTGCCATCTCTTGTTTGACCACTTCCAATTTGCCTTGATTCATGGACCTGACATTCCAGGTTCCTATGCAATATTGCTCTTTACAGCATCAGACCTTGCTTCTATCACCAGTCACATCCACAGCTGGGTATTGTTTTTGCTTTGGCTCCATCCCTTCATTCTTTCTGGAGTATTTCTCCACTGATCTCCAGTAGCATATTGGGCACCTACTGACCTGGGGAGTTCCTCTTTCAGTATCCTATCATTTTGCCTTTTCTTACTGTTCATGGGGTTCTCAAGGCAAGAATACTGAAGTGGTTTGCCATTCCCTGCTCCAGTGGACCACATTCTGTCAGATCTCTCCACCATGACACACCCATCTTGGGTTGCCCCTCGGGCATGGCTTAGTTTCATTGAGTTAGACAAGGCTGTGGTCCTAGTGTGATTAGATTGACTGGTTTCCTGTGAGTATGGTTTCAGTGTGTCTGCCCCCTGATGCCCTCTTGCAACACCTACCGTCTTACTTGGGTTTCTCTTACCTTAGTGTGGGGTATCTCTTCACGGCTGCTCCTTACCTTGGACGAGGGGTATCTCCTCACCACAGCCCTTCCTGAACTTCAACTGGGCTAGCTCCTCTAGGCCCCCCTGCGCCCACGCAGCCACCGCTTCTTGGACGTGGGGTTGCTCCTCCCAGCCACTGCCCCCGGCCTCCAGTGTTGGGTAGCTCCTTCCAGCCGCCACCCCTGGCCTCAGACACGGGGTAGCTCCATTCGGCTGCAGCCCCTGACCTCAGACGCAGGGTAGCTCCTCTCAGCTGCCACCCCTGACCTTGGACTTGGGTAGCTGTTCTCAGCCGTTCCTGCACCGTCGCAGCCTGGCACTCCCGGCCGCTGCCCCTGACCTCGGACGTGGGGTAATTCCTCTTGGCCACCGCCCTTCGGGCATGGGGTCCTCCCGGCTTCTGCCCCTGACCTCGGACGTGGGGTAGCTCCTCTCCGCCGTGCTTAAGTGCGCCAGTCGCAGCCGCCCGCGCTTAAGGTCTTGTAGGTCAACATAGAACCATTCAACTTTAGCTTCTTCAGCAGTAGTGTTTGGAGCATAGATTTGGATTACTGTGAACAGTATAAAAAATAATAAATAAATCTGAAAGAGTATGGATTATTTGACATCTTGTCTCTTATTTACATTGTCATTGAATGAAATCAATCCTCCATAGCTATCTAGTTTGTCAATAGTTATCTTCAGTAATATAATTCTTCTATACTATATGAAATAACTAAACAGTAAGTAGAACTTTCTGATACCTGAACAAAAATCTCTAGAACCTCTTCTTAATATCTTCTGCTTCTGTTAGGTTCATACTATTTTTGTCATTTATTGTGCCTATCTCTGCATGAAATGTTCCCTTGGTATCTAATTTTCTTGAAAAGATCTCTAGTCCTTCCCATTGTATTGTTTTCCTCTATTTCTTTGCATTGATCACTAAGGAAGGCTCTCTTATCTCTCCTTGCTATCTTGGAACTCTGAATTCAGATGGGTATATCTTTCCTTTTCTCCTTCACCTTTAGCTTCTCTTCTATTCACAGCTATTTGTAAGGCCTCCTCAGACAACCATTGTGCTTTTTTGCATTTCCTTTTCTTGGGCATGGTCTTGATCAATGTCCACTGTACAATGTCATGAACTTCCGTTCATAGTTCTTCAGGCATTCTGTAGATATAATCCTTTGAATCTATTTCTCACTTTCACTATATAATCAAAAGGGATTTGA
Source organism: Bubalus kerabau (assembly GCF_029407905.1). Taxonomy (NCBI): domain Eukaryota; kingdom Metazoa; phylum Chordata; class Mammalia; order Artiodactyla; family Bovidae; genus Bubalus; species Bubalus kerabau. The sequence goes on from NC_073624.1 coordinate 255,779,195, forward strand.
TTTAGGTCATACCTGAATGGTCTAATGGTTTTCCCTACACTCTTCAAGTTATATCTGAATTTGGCAATAAGGCATTCATCATCTGAGCCACAGTCAGCTCCCGGTCTTGTTTTTGCTCACTCTATAGAGCTTCTCCTTCTTCAGCTGCAAAGAATATAATCAATCTGATTTTGGTATTGACCATCTGGTGATGTCCATGTGTAGAGTCTTCTCATGTTGTTGGAAGAGAGTGTTTGCTATGACCAGTGTGTTTTGGCAAAACTCTGTTAGCCTTTGCCCTCCTTCAATTTGTACTCCAAGGCCAAACCTGCCTGTTGCTCCAGGTATCTCTTGTCCTCCTACTTTTGCATTCCAGTCCACTATGATGAAAAGGACATCTTGTTTTGGTATTAGTTCTAGAAGGTCTTATAGATCAACATAGAACCACTCAACTTTAGCTTCTTCAGCAGTAGTGTTTGGAGCATAGATTTGGATTACTATAATATTGAATGGTTTGCCTTGGAAACAAACAGAGATCATTCTGTCAGTTTTGAGATTGCACCCCCAAGTACTGCATTTTGGACTCTTATTTTTAACTATGAAGGGATTCTTCTAAGGGATTCTTGCCCACAGTAGTAGATATAATGGTCATCTGAATTAAATTTTCCCATTCCAGTCCATTTTAGTTCACTGGAGAAGAGAATGGCAAACCACTTCAGTATTCTTGCCTTTAGAACTCCATGAACAGTATGAAAAGCGGAGGTCAGGGAAGACAGAATTCAACCCATAACACACAAGTAACACAAAAATGAATGACACGGTTTATGCTCTCTTTCAGTGAATTCACAATCAAGAGGAGAAGGCAAAAGACACATGTAAATAAAGATACTGCAATAAATGCTATTAAGAATCTGAATTTAGCTCATGGGTTAAAGATGTCAGAGTAGAAGAATGTGTGCTCATCTCCTTCTTCAAGAACACCAAAATCACAACTAGCTGTTGGACAACCATCAACAGGAGGATACTGGAACCCACCAAGAAACATACATCATGTCCTAAGACAAAGGAGAAGCTGCAGTGAGATGGTAGGTGGGGTGCATACATGAAAAAAATCAAATCCCATACCCAGTGGGTGGGCAACCCACAAACTGGAGAACAATAATACCAAAGAAGTTCTCCCACCGTTGTGAAGATTCTAATGAAGAAATCAAAAGCTTTCCAGACAAGAACAAGTTAAGAAAATTCAGAGCCACCAAACAAGCTTTACAACAAATGCTAAAGGAACTTCTTTAAGCAGGAAACACCAGGGAAAGATCAATATCAAATATACCAAAACAATTAGAAAATGGTAAAGAATCATACATATCATAATTATCTTAAATGGTTTAAATGCACCAACCAAAAGACATAAACTGGCTGGGTAGATGAAAACATGCTTGTATACACTTCCACTTACCATATAACTCTACTTAACCCCAAATTGTATATAATTATTTTATATTGTTAGGTTAATCACATTTCCATTATGGCTTGCAATTGTATTTAACAGGTTTTTTTCTATTTTTGTCTGATTATTGACTGTAAAAACTGATAAACATCTTTTACTATTGTGATTGTGTAACTATTATTCTTTTTTATACCGTTGTATCATTATTGCCCAACAGAAAATAATTGAATTTCTATATCATTAAAACTACCATTTAATAGAAAAACTTGTAATCACTTTTTAAAATCCATTTGCACGTTAGAAATATCCTGGAATTTTTTGCAAAATACAAATGCCCAGGTATTGTTTTCTTTCTCCAAAGCTCCAGACATGAGTCTAATGAGCAAGCATGTTCAAAAACCGACTGGACTATATGATGATCTTTTATTTTTATCTAGTTTGTTTCACTCTTTCTATTTCATATTCAGTGCTCCCATTTCATTTAGTTTATGTTTTCCAATCTCTTCATCTTTTTTTTGTTGTTGTTCTTTAGTTTCAAGCTTTAACCATGTGTAGCAGAAAAGTTTCTGTATAGCATGTATAGTATGTATAATACATACATATTTTTAAAAACTTATGAATTTTTGCTTAGCTAAAAAATTTATGATATTTGGTTTCACTTGTTTAAATAAGTATGAATACAATGCTAGATTTCTAATTTATGTTCCCTTAAAACTCTGATATAATTTTATTTATTCTGGCATCTAATATTACTTCTAGAAGTCTAGAAAGTTTATTATTTTAGTGATTTAAAAAAATTTTTGAATGAGGCTTGAAACATCTAATCCAATTCTGAGAATATGAAGAAATGCTATGTTGTAAAAAACAGCAACAAGATGTTAACATGCTGCTGCTGCTGCTAAGTCGCCTCAGTCGTGCCTGACTCTGTGCGACCCCATAGACAGCAGCCCACCAGGCTCCTCTGTCCCTGGGATTCTCCAGGCAAGAACAGTGGAGTGGGTTGCCATTTCCTTCTCCAATGCATGAAAGTGAAAAGTGAAAGTGAAGTCGCTCAGTCGTGCTGACTCTTAGCGACCCCATGGACTGGAGCCTACGAGGCTCCTCCGTCCATGGGATTTTCCAGGCACGAGTACTGGAGTTGGGTGCCATTGCCTTCTCCGGAAGTTAACATATGATACAGTATTATTGACTGAAGTACAGATTTTATTCAAATTTCACAAAATTTTATGCTAGTGTCTTTTATTTGCTTTTATATCTTATTCAAGATTCCACATGTATTTAGCTACAGCTTCATGCAACAAGTTCTGATAAATTCTCTTTTCATTTTTTATTCTATTATAAAATTTTATAATTTTCCTTGTATGGCTTCTTAGATACATCTATTATTTTTAAATGGGCATTTAATTTCCAAATACAGAGGGTTTTGAAAATGTCTTTGTTATTAATTTCTCATTTTGATATTAATTTCTCATTTAATTGCTTTCTTCTCTGCAAACTCCCTTTGTGTTTTTTTCAGTCTGTTAACTTTATTGAAGCTTTCAGGGGCTAAGTCAAAGATCTCTCTTTGTAAATGTCACATTGCACTTGAAAATATTGGGTTATTTTCAAATATCTTTTGATATTGATTGCTAACATAATTCCACAGTGATAAGAGAATAGACTCTGTATGATTTCAATACCTTCAAACCATAAAATTTTGTGCACCTTGTTTTATGTCACTAGATATGTTCCAGTGTCTCCTGGTTTATAGTCTATGGGAACTTGAGTAGAATTTGTATCTTACTATTGTGAAAACTGTATAAATCTTAATTATGTTGCATTGGTTCATAGTCCTCTTCAGGTCTGCTTTATCTTTCTACTTTTCTGTCTATTCATTGTATTATTTTTTGAGAGTTTGGTATTGAAACTCCAATTAAAAATCTTAATTTATCTACTTAAAAAAATTGCAACATGTAGTATGTAACTTTGTTCTGTATTTTCCAAGTCTTCCATAAATATGTTAACATTCTTCATAATTTAAAAAATAAAAAAGAAAAGATTCTGAATTTAGAAAAAGAGAATCTGAATAAAATGTTATAAAATCATTCAAATAATAAGAGCCTGTTAGTAATAATTACTAAGGCTCCAAAGAAAATATATCATTTAAACTTCCTTTTATAGCTGGATTTTCCCAAATAGAGAAAAAATAAAGGGTATTTCAAACTCAGGGAACACCCTATGCAAATAAAGAGAAGCATTTACCACTGAATATCCCAGAGCAGGCAGAAGGCACTGGAGACACTGGTTCAATCCCTGGGTTGGGTCTCCTGGAGGAGAAATGGCAACCCACTCCAGTAGTCTAGCCTTAAAACTTCCACAGATAAAGGCTCTGGGAGGCTATAGTCCATGGGGTCACAAATCCATAGGGTCAAAATCCGTGAAGTCATAAAGAGTTGAACACACAACTAAGTGACTAAGCACACAAGCACATCCCAGAGCAGCAGCCAAAGACCTATGGACTGTTTCAGAATCATGTGGTAGACGGTAAAACCGAAAGGAAGTTGAGGTTAGTTTGTGGATCCTCAGAAACACTCTAAGAAATCACTAATATATTTAATACAACAACTATCCTAATGTTAGTTGAAGACCATCAGATATTTTTCAGTGAAAGAATTACTACTTCCCACCCATTTTTGTAAAGAAATGTCAAGGAATGAGGGACAGAAAAGATACAAAGAACTCAGGGAGTTGACTTTATTGAAATTATGAGTATTAGAGGAGACTCAGTTTCACATTCTTTCCACTTTTTATATTATTTTGCATTATCATGATCATTGGTGTCTACACTTCTAAGAAATTAACTTCAAAGTATGTCTTCACAAATAATTTGCTGATAATAAAGAGTGAAATGCATACTTACATAGGAGAAGCTTATCAGATACCATTTTGACAAAGTAAGTAAAGTAAACATCATTTATAATGGGATAACTAAAATCATGTGTCTTCTAATATGGTTTACTGAGGACACATCACTTTTGCAGTGAGTGAAAATGAAAGTGAAGTTGCTCATTCGTGTCCGACTCTTTGCGACCCCATGGACTGTAGCCTGCCAGGCCTCTCTGTCCATGGGATTTTCCAGGCAAGAGTACTGGAGTGGGTTGCCATTTCCTCCTCCAGGGGATCTTTCCGATTCAGGGATCGAACCCGGGTCTCTCGCATAGTAGGCAGACGCTTTTACCATCTGAGCCACATCTATAACATGATCTAATCAACAGGAAACATCAGACAAGTACAAATAGAGGCTTATTCTACAAAACAACTAATCTGCAAGATAAAAGTAAAATCAATGTCTTGAAAGACAAAAGGGACAAGGAAACTCTCCTAAAATACAGGAGATGAAAGTAAAATGTGTGACCCTGGATTAGATGTTCAATCAGAAGAAACATCACAACAAAGGAAATTACTGAGACAATTTCAAAATTTGAACACGCACTATATATTATGGAATAATAGTGTACTCTGTTAAATTTTCTAATTTTAATCATTGTAATTCAGTCAGCATCAGGATAGCTGTTGTATTAAATATATTAATGACTAATATCTCTTTAGAAAATACACTCCAAAGTATGGGACCACACTATCTCTATCAAATGATTCAAAAAAAAATGGATATATTGTATATAGTATAAAATACAAGTATATATAATTTATATATATAATACATATATATATAATAATTTATATATATAATAATATATAATATATATATTATATATATAATCTATGTATATGCACATACATATATACATAACTATGAATAAACACATACATACAGAGGCCAAGGAGAGAGAGAAAACAATAAATGTGGTTAAAGAGTAAACAATTGGAAAAATCTATGCAGAAATTCTTTATTCTTGCAAATTTTCTGTAAATTTAAAATTATTTCAAACTGAATCTTTTTTAAAAACAATATAAAATTTCAAAGTCAATAACTAAGTATTTCTTACTTCCTTATTATACCTTCCATTTCAAATACATAACATAAGTAACATCACCTAAACTTGGCTATAGGATTAATCAAATATAAACTATTAAGTTCTAACTTTCTGTTTTATATATAGGCAAATTTGTAAACATATTAAATTTTGATTTTGGAGTATATAAAGAAATTTCTGTATATTGTTGTTATTTCTAATTTTACAGTTAATATATAGTTAAGGCATTATCTTTAACCCTCTTGCATCTTTCAAGTAGTGATTAGAAGTTGATAATTTTCTTAAGTAGTGTTGTTCTGAATTGAAAATGTGCTGTTTTACTGTTATCATTAACCAAAATCTTAATTGAATTTTGATGCTGTCAGTAACATAATTCAGTATCTGGAATATTAATTTGATGAAAAACTCAGTGCATCTTTAAATGGCTAAGGCAATTAAATCAAGGTGTCACCAACCATTTAGAAATACTGCATATTTTTATATCCTTTAGGTCTAGAAATTTAACTGGAATTCATAGAAATTTGTGGAGAGACAGAGAGAGAGAGGAGGAGAAAAGATAGGGGAGGGAAGAGAGCAGAGAAAAAGGGGAAGAGAGGAGCAGGAAAGAATCATAAGCAAGGATAGGTATTTATTTTTCTCTGCTATGGTTTTTCCAGTGGTCATGTATGGATGTGAGAGTTGGACTGTGAAGAAAGCTGAGCGCCAAAGAATTGATGCTTTTGAACTGTGGTGTTGGAGAAGACTCTTAAGAGTCCCTTGCACTGCAAGGAGGTCCAACCACTCCATTCTAAAGGAGATCAGTCCTGGGTGTTCATTGGAAGGACTGATGCTGAGGCTGAAACTCCAGTACTTTGGTCACCTCATGCATAGAGTTGACTCATTGGAAAAGACTCTGATACTGGGAGGGATTGGGGGCAGGAGGAGAAGGGGACAACAGAGGATGAGATGGCTGGATGGCATCACTGACTCGATGGACATGAGTTTGAGTAAACTCCAGGAGTTGGTGATGGACAGGGAGGCCTGGCATGCTGCAATTTATGGGGTTGCAAAGAGTCCGACACGACTGAGTGACTGAACTGAACTGAACTAGGAATACTATCAATATAAGCCATAGTATTCTACTGCAAAATACTTTAAGATCCATTAGTAAGAAATAATAAAATGTATTTATTATTTAAATAGCAATCATTAAGTATGAAGGCTGTATAGAATCATGTGATGGATGCAAATATACTGCTATTACCCATTGGATATTATTCATAGATGATGTTGAACTTTTTCAGATGTAGCCTCAAAATCAGTACTCCCAGTTGCCTCATCCTGAAAATTAACTTAGGCATAAAAGATGTAACGAATTTGCCATTTAGTTTAACAATTTATAATATAAGTAAAACATTTAGCATTGGGTTTTAGAATCAAATTGACTTGCTGCTAACATTGTTTTGCTACTTACAAACTATATGATCTTGAAAATTTTATGTAATACCTAAAATAGCAGTTTCCTCACATGTAAAATGGGAATCATAGTATCCATGTTTCAAGGGTAATGGTAATGATAAGTAAGATAATGTAGATATTCAGTTCAGTTCAGTCACTCAGTCGTGTCCGACTCTTTGCGACCCCATGAATTGCAGCACATCAGGCTTCCCTGTCCATCACCAACTCCTGGAGTCCACTCAAACTCACATCCATCGAGTCGGTGATGCCATCCAGCCATCTCATCCTCTGTCATCCCCTTCTCCTCCTGCCCCCAATCCCTCCCAGCATCAGAATCTTTTCCAATGAGTCAACTCTTCGCATGAGGTAGCCAAAGTACTGAAGTTTCAGCTTTAGCATCATTCCTTCCAAAGAACACCCAGGGTTGATTTCCTTTAGAATGGAGTGGTTGGATCTCCTTGCAGTCCAAGGGACTCTCAAGAGTTTTCTCCAACACCACAGTTCAGAAGCATCAATTCTTTGACGCTCAGCTTTCTTCACAGTTCAACTCTCACATCCATACATGACTACTGGAAAAACCATAGCCTTGACTAGATGGACTTTTGTTGGCAAAGTAATGTCTCTGCTTTCGAATATGCTATCTAGGTTGGTCATAACTTTCCTTCCAAGGAGTAAGCGTCTTTTAATGTCATGGCTGCAGTCACCATCTGCAGTGATTTTGGAGCCCAGAAAAATAAAGTCTGACACTGTTACATTTAGCATAATTCTGGTATGTAATGGGACTTCCTGGTGGCTCAAACGGTAAAGCATCTCCCTACAATGCGGGAGACCAGGGTTCAATCCCTGGGTTGGGAAGATCTCCTGGAGAAGGAAATGGCAACCCACTCCAGTATTCTTGCCTGGAAAATCCCATGGATGGTGGAACCTGGGAGGCTACAGCCCATGAGGTCATGAAGAGTTGGACATGACTGAGCGACTTCACTTTCACTTTCACAAGGTATGTAATAAATAATGTCTCTATATTAAAGAGACACTGTATATTAAATGAAAGGAATAAACAGATTAATTGTTTTAAGCCCCTACTCTTAAAAGTTTATCAGAGTATGAGTAAACAAATGAGTTTCATCAAGTATTAAAACCACTATGATAAATTTATGTTAACACACTAAAATAACACACTAAAATCTGCTATCAGTTCTATAGGCAGGTTTCAGAAAAATTTGACATCTAGTAAAGTATTGACTATGAGTATGGATCATAGGAGAGAGGTCAAAGAAAGTATCTTAAAGAAGACCTGCATTTAAGAAATAGGTGGAAGATGATGATTCAATGAGGAGAATGAGATCTAGAGTAACAACAGGGAAACAAGATTAGATAACAGCGCCAGCACCAAGGTAGGATTTGGGGGTTTCAAATGCCATAGAATGCCCCAGTGAGAAATGGACTAAAAATTACCAATCAATTACACGAGTAAATGCCCTCACCAAAAATGATTTCAATGATTAAAATGGTTTAAGTTAGGTTGATAAAAATTAAGTAGTAAATAGAGAGTGAAAACACAGTGTTTTCAGCCAGGACTTTGAGAATTTGAGTTGTGAAGAGGCCATAGATGTGCAGTTATTCGGGTCAAAAGTTGAATAGACGTACTTATTCCTTTATTTGCACATATTCTAAAAAGACTGGAAGTTTACAAGTTTAATAAAATTGTGCTTCCTCAAGTACTTACTTTGTGAAACATAAATAATCACAAGTTCACCAGTTTTATCTTGTGATAACATCAACTACAGGCCACAAGGGACCTAACTCCTACCTAGTGACCACTAACCAGTTATTGCCAGCCTGCCCAAGCCCTCAGGAAAGGAGACTGTCAACATCTACTTCTATAGCAGTCTGTTAAAAATCATTTTTAAATTAATATATTTCTTAAATATAATTATGTTACTTGCCAGCTTAAATTATTTCAAGCCCATTAGCATTCATTTTCTGAAATACTGTACTGTACACACTACTTACTTTTCTACATGCATCTCCTTCAATACTTCTTCTACTCTGCCCTTCCATTTTATTGCCATGACTTATTGTCTGTCATGTTGCTGTTTTATTTCACTAAGATGCACTGAATGCATATGTTGGATGCTTGGTATGCCTGAAACATTCTTGTCAATCTATGGAAACTTCCCTCATCTATCCAACCTCTCTTCTGAATAATTCATTACCAAACCTTCTTATCCATTATTATACCTTACACATATGTATCGTGATGTGTTTATCGTATTTCACAGCAAATATTTGTATATCCATTTTACACTCTAGACTATGAGTTTCTCCACATTTATGTACCACTTCTACCTAAGATAAGCCTGGAATACAGCCAATAATTATTTTTGAAATGAAGTAATGCATGTGTAGAACTATATATTATTTTAGTAATAATTTTAATTAAATTTCCTGGTCCAATTTTCTTCTACATAGCATATTCTTCATACCAAAAAAAAAGTCTTAGTCACTCAATTGTGTCTGACTCTTTGTGACCCCATAAAGAATAGCCTGCCAGGTTCCTCTGTCCATGGAATTCAACAGGCAAGAATATTGAAGTGGGTTGCCATTCCCTTCTCCAGGGCATCTTCCCACTCCAGGGATCAAATTCTCATCTCCTGCATTGCAGTCTGATTGTTTACCATCTGAACCACCAGAGAAGCCCTCTGCATACAAAAACTGTAGCTAAATATTATTATCATAAAGATGGAATTTAGTACACTGAAAAGAGCCATATTTATCTATTATTCTAGATTTGATAACTAAATATATTTGATGACCATTATCCCTAACACGGAGAAGGCAATGGCACCCCACTCCAGTACTCTTGCCTGGAAAATCCCATGGACAGAGGAGCCTGGTAGGCTGCAGTCCATGGGGTCATGAAGAGTCGGACATGACTGAGCGACTTCACTTTCACTTTTCACTTTCATGCATTGGAGAAGGAAATGGCAACCCACTCCAGTGTTCTTGCCTGGAGAATCCCAGGGACAGGGGAGCCTGCTGGGCTGCCGTCTATGGGGTCGCACAGAGTTGGACACGACTGAAGCGACTTAGCAGCAGCAGCAGCAGCATCCCTAACACCCCCCCCCAAAAAATGTTATTTTCATTATAAGGGGCTGGAATGGAAAAGTAGGGAGTCAAGAAATACCTGGAGTAACAGTCAAATTTGGCCTTGGAGTACAGAATGAAGCAGGGCAAAGGCTAATAGATTTTGCCAAGAGAATGCACTGGTGATAGCAAACACCCTCTTCCAACAATACAAGAGAAGACTCTACACATGGACGTCACCAGATGGTCAATATCGAAATCAGGTTGATTATAGTCTTTGCAGCCAAACATGGAGAAGCTCTTTGCAGCAAAAGCAAGACCAGCAGCTGACTGTGGCTCTGATCATGAACTCCTTATTGCCAAATTCAGATATAACTTGAAGAGTGTAGGGAAAACCATTAGACCATTCAGGTATGGCCTAAATCAAATCCCTAACGATTACACAGTGGAAGTGAGAAATAGATTCAAGGGATTAGATCTGATAGAGTGCCTGAATAACTGTGGACAGAGGTTCGTGACATTGTACAGGAGACAGGGATCAAGACCATCTCCAAGAAAAAGAAATGCAAAGAGGCAAAATGGTTGACTGAAGAGGCCATACAAATAGTTGTGAAAAGAAGAGAAGTGAAAGGCAAAGGAGAAAAGGAAAGATATACCCAATTAAATGCAGAGTTCCAAAGGATAGCAAGGAGAGATAAGAAATCCTTCCTCAGTGATCAATGAAAAAAATAAAGGAAAACAATAGAATGGGAAAGACTAGAGATCTCTTCAAGAAAGTAAGAGATAACAAGGGAACATTTATGCAAAGATGGGCACGATAAAGGACAGAAATGGTAACAGAAGCAGAAGATATTAAGAAGAGTGACAGGAATACACAAAATAACTATACAAAAAAGATCTTCATGACCCAGATAATCATGATGATATGATCACTCACCTAGAGCCAGACATCCTGAAATGTGAAGTCAAGTGGGCCTTGGGAAGCAACACTACAAACAAAGCTAGTGGAGGTAATGGAATTCCAGTTGAGCTATTTCAAATCCTAAAAGATGATGCTGTGAAAGCACTGCATTCAATATGCCAGCAAATTTGGAAAACTCAGCAGTGGCACAAAACTGGACAAGGTCAGTTTTCATTCCAATCCCTAAGAATGACAATACCAAAGAATGCTCAAACTACCGACAATGGCATTCATCTTACACACTAGAAAAATAATGCTCAAGATTCTCCAAACCAGGCTTCAACAGTACCTGAACTGTGAACTTCCATATGTTGAAGTTGGATTTAGGAAAAGCAGAGGAACCAGAGATCAAATTGAAAACATCTGATGGATCATTGAAAAAGTGAGAGAGATCAAAAAAAAAAAAATCTACTTCTCCTTTATTGACTATGCCAAAGCCTTTGACTGTGTGGATCACAATAAATTGTGGAAAAGTCCTAAAGAGATGGGAATATCAGACCACCTGACCTGCCTCCTGAGAAATCTGTATGCAGATCAAGAAGCAAAAGTTAGAACTGGTCATGGAACAACAGACTGGTTCCAAATCAGGAAAGGAGTATCTCAAGGCTGTATATTGTCACCCTGCTTTTTTAACTTATATGCATAGTACATCATGAGAAATGCTAGACTAGATGAAGCACAAGCTGGAATCAAAATTGCTGGGAGAAATATCAATCACCTCAGATATGCAGATGACACCACTCTTATAGCAGAAAGTGAAGAAGAACTAAAGAGCCTCTTAATGAAAGTGAAAGAGGAGAGTGAAAAAGTTTGCTTAAAACAACATTCAGAAAGCTAAGATCATGGCTCATCACCATCTGGTCCCATCACTTCATGGCAAATAGATGGGGAAACAATGAAAACAGTGACAGACTTTATCTTTTGGGGCTCCAAAATCATTGCAAATGGTGACTGCAGCCATGACATTAAGAGACACTTGCTCCTTGGAAGAAACATTATGACCAGCCTAGACAGAATATTAAAAAGCAGAAACATTACTTTGCCAACAAATATTCCTCTAGTCAAAGCTATGGTTTTTCCAGTAGTCATGTATGGATGTGAGAGTTGGACTATAAAGAAAGCTGAGTGCCAAAGAATTGATGCTTTTGAACTGTGGTGTTGGAGAAGACTCTTGAGAGTCTGTTGGACAGCAAGGAGATCCAACCAGTCTATCATAAAGGAAATCAGTCCTGAATATTCATTGGAAGGACTTTTGCTGAAGCTGAAACTCCAATACTTTGGCCACCTGATGTGAAGAAATGACTCATTGGAAAAGACCCTAATGCTGGGAAAGATTGAAGGCTGGAGGAGAAGGGGACCACAGAGGATGAGGTAGCTGGATGGCCTCACTGACTCAATGGACATGAGTTTGAGTAAGCTCCAGGAGTTGGTGATGGACAGGGAAGCCTGGCATGCTGCAGTCCATGGTATTGTAAAGAGTTGGACACGACTGAGTGACTGAACTGAACTGATCCCTAAAATAGCTTATAACTAATGTTATCCTATCAAATAAAAGCAATCTAATTTTCAAGACCATCCAAGCCAGAAGAGTTTGACAACATAACAAAGGCTATATTTTCAATGAAATGATCCAGCTCCACATTAAATATGGGTAATTATTTTCCAGTTAGTATAAATAAGAAAATCCATATGTACCTAGAATATATTTCCAATTATGCTCTCAGAAATTTGATCATAGGACTTCAAAAATCCTTGCATTAGAGCTTTCTCTTTTTACACGGGCTCTCAATTTCCTCAGTGCTAGAGTGACGGCATGTAATTCTTCTGTGCTACTCTGATAATAAATGCATTCAATCATCAATTAGGAATTAGCACACGTATGGTTTCAATTATATTGATTTATCACCAGCAACTTTTTAATACAGGATTTAGTTACAGTCTATCATGCCTTGATAATTAAAATGCACTTTGGTTTATTGTTTCTTACTGCCTTGTGGGAAAGCAAGTAAAGTTATAAAAGCTTCTTGAATCGTCTGCTTATTTATTTCAGCTAATCATGAGTCAGAGTTTCCCTGTACCTAGAGCACTGTAAAATTCAGATAAATATTATCACTATCATTACCACCTCCAACTCTCTATGTATCATTTCTCCAGTACAGCATAATTATGAGCAATGTTTTTCTTAACTACCCCATATACAGGAAAATATAACTCTTAATTCTTTTAAGATAAGAGGCACAGCCTGGGAAAAATTTGGAGACCTTCAAAGTCAGTCGACAGAAGGCCAGTATTCTGTTTTTGCACCTGCTCCCCTCTCTTTTATAGTATTTATAGCCCACTAAGCACCCAAGTCAGAACATCTACAGAGCCATTCTTCTTTTAATCCTTTACAACTAGCAAAAATGAGATGGTTTGAGTTCATGCATTATGTCTGCTGATTTATTAAATATACTTAGGTGTGAATGGGTTTCATTGTATTATCAATCCTGGTTGTTTGCATGGTATGCCTAGGCATAAAGTATTACAGGGTGGACATTTTCTCTCCTTCAAAGAACCAAGTAGGTAGTAATTTTTCCTTGTTGTCCTTGAACTATTATGACCACTTTTATGACTTTTTTGTGAAGCGTGGCATTCTGCAGTTCATGGGGTTGCAAAGAGTCAGATGTGACATAGCAACTGAACAACAAGGACTTATTTCAAGTTTAAACCTAATTATTTTAGAAGAGCATTTTGATAGTAAAAGTAATAATTCTGGAAATGACCCCGCTGCAGCTACCACAGTATTATTTCCAAAGGTTGTTGGGAGCTGGAAAATGCATATACATTTACCCATGTGCATGTTTTTCTGGCTCCCTGTAACTAAATCTACTCTAACTAACCTTTCCAATTAATTGGTGATGTCACTCTTGAGAACCTCCAAGCTTTTTCTCACCAGCCTTCTTTACCCTTATGTAAACAGCTATCTTTGTTCTCCCATAACTTTGCTGAGACAAGTCCAAGTACTCAGACCACAGTCAGAATTCCTGGATTTCCACAATGCTAGGTCTGCCTAGTCAGTCCAGTGAGCTATCCAAGCACGAGATCCAGAAGGCCCCTAGCTTTCCAGATCTGGGATAGCCAAGATGAGGGAATTAGGCTGATGCAAGGGCCTTCCTGGTGGCTCAGTGGTAAAGAATCTGCCTGCCAATACAGGAGACAGGGGTTCAATCCCTGAGTCAGGAAGATCCCCCTGGAGAAGGAGATGGCAACCCACTCCAGTGTTCTTGCCTACAAAATTCCATGAACCGAGGAGCCTGGTGGGCTGCAGACTATGGGGTTGCAGAGTCGGACTCAACTGAGCACCACCACCACCAACAGGCTGATGCAAGGCTAGCAACATCAATTACCAATTATTGAGCAACAACTATGCCTGGGCCAAATTCTTTACATCTGGTGGCTATGTAATTCACACAGCACCACTTCCAACTAGGTCTCAGCTTTACTAGATTTTAAAGAAACTGAGGTTCAGAAGCTTAGGTACACTGTTGAATTTCATCTAACTAGAAAGTAATCAGAGATTAAACTGAAAGCCAGATTGACCTTACTACATAGCCATTCTTTTAAAAATTACCTTTTATTTACTTCCTAGGTATGGGAAGATTGTGTAGAAGGGAAAACAGGTCTCAATCCTGGTGTGTAGTCACAGGGACAGAAAAAGAAGAGACGAAGTAGTAATATAACTCTACAGTAGAAGAGTCAGATTCAGACCTTGGAGGTGGGGGCCATAGCTATGGGGTTAGAATGTATATGTGTGACCACAAACATACCGAAGACGGAGTGGGTTCAGTTCTAGACCGCCACAGTAAAGTAAATATACTTAAGGTAAAGTCTCCAGCTGCATTCAGTTCAGTTCAGTCATTCAGTCATGTCCAACTCTTTGCAACCCCATGAATCACAGCACACCAGGCCTCCCTGTTCATCACCAACTACCGGAGTTCACTCAAACTCATGTCCATTGAGTCAGTGATGCCATCCAGCCATCTCATCGTCTGTCATCCCCTTCTCCTCCTGCCCCCAATCCCTCCCAGTATCAGAGTCTTTTCCAATGAGTCAACTCTTCGCATCAGGTGGCCAAAGTACTGGAGTTTCAGCTTTAGCATCATTCCTTCCAAAGAATACCCAGGGCTATTCCCCTTCAGAATGGACTGGTTGGATCTCCTTACAGTCCAAGGGATTCTCAAGAGGCTTCTCCAACACCACAGTTTAAAAGCATCAATTCTTCGGCGCTCAGCCTTCTTCACAGTCCAACTCTCACATCCATACACGACCACTAGAAAAACCATAGCCTTGACTAGACGGACCTTCGTTGGCAAAGTCATGTCTCTGCTTTTGAATATGCTATCTAGGTTGGTGATAACTTTCCTTCCAAGGAGTAAGCGTCTTTTAATTTCATGGCTGCAATCACCATCTGCAGTGATTTTGAAGCCCAAAAGAATAAAGTCTGACACTGTTTCCACTGTTTCCCCATCTATTTCCCATGAAGTGATGGGATCAGATGCCATGATCTTCATTTTCTGAATGTTGAGCTTTAAGCCAACTTTTTCACTCTCCACTTTCACTTTCATCAAGAGGCTTTTTAGTTCCTCTTCACTTTCTGCCATAAGGGTGGTGTCATCTGCATATCTGAGGTTATTGATATTTCTCCCGGCAATCTTGATTCCAGCTTGTGTTTCTTCCAGCCCAGTGTTTCTCATGATGTACTCTGCATAGAAGTTAAATAAGCAGGGTAACAATATACAGCCTTGACATACTCCTTTTCCTATTTGGAACCAGTCTGTTGTTCCATGTCAAGTTCTAACTGTTGCTTCCTGACCTGCACACAGATTTCTCAAGAGGCAGGTCAGGTGGTCTGGTATTCCCATCTCTTTCAGAATTTCCCACAGTTGTTTGTGATCCACACAGTCAAAGGCTTTGGCATAGTCAATAAAGCAGAAAGAGATGTTTTTCTGGAACTCTCTTGCTTTTTCCATGATCCAGCAGATGTTGTCAATTTGATCTCTGGTTCCTCTGCCTTATCTAAAACCAGCTTGAACATCAGGAAGTTCACGGTTCACATATTGCTGAAGCCTGGCTTGGAGAATTTTGAGCCTTACTTTGTTACAGTGTGAGATGAGTGCAATTGTGCAGTAGTTTGAGCATTCTTTGGCATTGCCTTTCTTTGGGATCAGAATGAAAATTGACCTTTTCCAGCCCTGTGGCCACTGCTGAGTTTTCCAAATTTGCTGGCATATTGAGTGCAGCACTTGCACAGCATCATCTTTCAGGATTTGAAATAGCCCCTCACAAGAGAGTCATTTTGTCTCTGCTCCTTTCTAGCTATCAAAGAAGATGGCATCTTCCTCCAACAGAAGGATGTTTCATCTACATTGGAAATCTATTGCCGCCTTCATTAATTATCTTAGCTAGATCTTCCAAATAACTTGCCACAGCTTCTATAGCAGCACTTGGCTTTCACTTCACCCTGCACTTTAATATTATGGAGATGGCTTCTTTCCTTGGGCCTCATGAACTGTCTGCTAGTTTCAAAATTTTCTGAAGTTTCTTCATCTCTCTTATTAACCTTGACAAAATCTAAGACAGAGAATTAGGGCATTTGTCTTAATTAGCCTTTGATTTAAGGGAATGTTATGGCCACTTTGACCCTCTATCCAGACCACTAAAACTTTCTCCATATCAACACCAAGGCTGCTTGCTGTCTTGCTTTCTTGTCATTTGTGTGTCCACTGAAGGAGCACTTTTAACTTCCTTCAAGAACTTTTCCTTTGCATTCACAACCTGCTTTGACACAAGAGACCTAGCTTTCAGCCTATCTCAGCTTTGGACATGCCTTCCTCACTGAGTTTAATTATTTCTAACTTTTGATTTAAAGTGATACAAGTGGGACTCCTCCTTTCACTTGAACAATTAGAGGCCATTGTACAGTTGTTAACCAGCCTAATTTCTGTGTCTCAGAGAATAGGGAGGCCTGAGGAGAGAGAGAAAGATGGGAGTAACTGATTGGTGGAGTAGTCAGGACACACACAGCATTTATTAAGTTTGCTGTCTTACACGGGTGCAGTTCATTGTGCCTCAAAATAATTGCAATAGTAATATTAAAGATCACTGATCACAGATCACCATAACAAGTATAATGTTAATGAAAAGTCTGAAATATTGAGAAGATTACCAAAATGTGATATGCAGACACAAAGTAAACAAATGTTGAAAAATAGTGCCAACAAACTTGTTAGAGGTAGGGTTGCCACAGAACTTTAATTTGTTAAAAACAAAAAAGCAACAAAACCCCATAATATCAGAAAATCTCAATAAAGATAGGTACAGTAAAATGAGGTATTGCTTGTAATGAGGATTAAGTTTTATGTGGTATCAGATAAAATTGTCAGCACTACCAGTCATGAAAGTACGAAAGAAGTTACAAAGAGAAGAGCTATAGAATTTTAGCTTGGCTATGTAAAATTATAATCATCTGTTGTCCATTCAGGTTTAATTACCATGTAGCACAACAGCAATTATGCATATCATTAAATAGATGCTAGATTAAATTATGTACATTTTATTTGATCAAAGCAGTAAAACGGAGTTTGCAGTATGTTCAGTCTTTATATTTGTGGCTCGTGTAACATAATAACTTACTCAAAGTAAAATAATATTAGAAGATGTGTTGATTATGATGCTTCATAATTTTGTGTTGGCTGATCAATTTTATAGCCTTATATAAGCAGTGGAAATGCAGCTGTTAATCTGGTTATATGTTATCTACTCTGATAAACAGAAAGAAAATATCTTCCTTAATGGAAGAATTGATGTCTGGCAATTATCTTCAAATCTCAGCTTTTAACACTGTTACCGTTTTCTGATACCACTCAAAATACTGAATTTATTTTATCTAGGAAAAAAGCTTAGAAAAATAAAACTAAGCAAATTTTGGCTAATACTATGTGGAAGGTGGATATAATTTTTGCTATATATATATACTTCTGTATTTAAAATTCTTGTTTTAATTTCATAATAGAGTATTGTAGAACCAGCATATCTGTGCTATTACACATCAATTGAATGAGGTATTGCAATGTACTGGTGAAACTTGTGAGCCCTGGGGAAATGGGAGATTAAACCCTTAGTTCTTGTTCTTCAAACTATGTGGCCTTCATATGTGTGAACTTCAGTTCCCTCATCTATAGAATGCTCATTAATAATAGTACCAGTTAGTGTCTACTGCATGAGATCTCTGGAAAGACTGCAATAAACAGTCCATTTAATACACTCAATACTGTTCATAACACACAGAAAGTGATCAAAAAGTGTAACCAACTATTACTGAGTGCTTTTATTTTTTCTAATTTGTCTTGCTCAATCTTCTTTAAGTCTGTCTGACATTTTACAAATTCCATTAAAAGGAAAACTAAATGTACAAAACTGATCAATTGACAGGTGTTAGTATAAAAATATTCAAAATATAGCTTTACAAAAAGAAAAGAACATTGTTGAATAAAACTGGCAGTTCCAAAGCTGGCATGAGTTCTACTAGCTGCTGCTCAAGCCCCAAATGGATGCTGTGACAGATTTCTAGTGCCATACTAATGAAGAATCTTGGGGGAAAAAAAAAAAACAATGGGGAGGAAGGATGGATAAAGAACCATCTGAGAAATCTGAGAATATGCTTTAAAGTAAGGTTAATAGCACATAGGGCATGACTGTAAAGTACTATTGACAGAAGTAAAACATGTCATTAATTAATTCTTTGGGGCCTCAATTTTATCATTTGTAAACTGAAAGATTTAACCTAAAATGATTAATAAGGTCTGGTCTCCAGTTCCTCTCTAATGTTCTAAGAATCTAAGAAAAACCTAAAAATATGATCTAAAATAGGAAAAGAATTGTTCTAGATTATTCAAAAAAAGTCAGAAGCAATTCACAGAAGTTAGAGAGGGGGCAAATTTTTAATTACATTGTACAGCAGAAATTTCAGACAACAAAAACAGAAAAGAGATCTCAGTTCAGTTCAGTCGCTGAGTCGTGTCCAACTCTTTGCGATCCCATGAATTGCAGCACACCAGGCCTCCCTGTCCATCACCAACTCCCAGAGTTCACCCAGACTCATGTCCATCGAGTCAGTAATGCCATCCAGCCATCTCATCCTCTGTCGTCCCCTTCTCCTCCGGCCCCCAATCCCTCCCAGCATCAGTCTTTTCCAATGAGTCAACTCTTCGCATCAGGTGGCCAAAGTACTGAAGTTTCAGCTTTAGCATCATTCCTTCCAAAGAAATCCCAGGGCTGATCTCCTTCAGAATGGACTGGTTGGATCTCCTTGCAGTCCAAGGGACTCTCAAGAGGCTTCTCCAACACCACAGTTCAAAAGCATCAGTTCTTCAGCGTTCAGCCTTCTTCACAGTCCAACTCTCACATCCATACATGACCACTAGAAAAACCATAGCCTTGACTAGATGGACTGTTTTTGGCAAAGTAATGTCTCTGCTTTTGAATATGCTATCTAGGTTGGTCATAACTTTCCTTCCAAGGAGTAAGCATTTTTTAATTTCATGGCTGCAGTCACCATCTGCAGTGATTTTGGAGCCCAAAAAAATAAAGTCTGACACTGTTTCCACTGTTTCCCCATCTATTTCCCATAAAGTGATGGGACCAGATGCCATGATCTTCGTTTTCTGAATGTTGAGCTTTAAGCCAACTTTTTCACTCTCCACTTTCACTTTCATCAAGAGGCTTTTTAGTTCCTCTTCACTTTCTGCCATAAGAGTAGTTTCATCTGCATATCTGAGGTTATTGACATTTCTCCCCGCAATCTTGATTCCAGCTTGTGTTTCTTCTAGTGCAGCGTTTCTCATGATGTACTCTGCATAGAAGTTAAATAAGCAGAGTGACAATATACAGCCTTGACGTACTCCTTTTCCTATTTGGAACCAGTCTGTTGTTCCACATCCAGTTCTAACTGTTGCTTCCTGACCTGCATACAAATTTCTCAAGAGGCAGATCAGGTCTGATCTAGAGAATCTAGATAATCATTATTGGTTGGTTGGTTTAGCTGCTAAGTCTTGTCCCTAATTCTTGTGACCCCATGGACCATAGCCTGCCAGGATCCTCTGTCCATGGAGATAGGATTTTTAAACACATGAGCAGTGATTTTTAAGTAGGTAATTAGAAAAGTGAGTTTTGTCATCACATCCAGCTTCTACCATATATATTCATGTTAAATAAAGGATTCCTGGACATGGAACAACAGACTGGTTCCAAATAGGAAAAGGAGTACGTCAAGGCTGTATATTGTCACCCTGGTTATTTAACTTATATGCAGAGTACATCATGAGAAACGCTGGGCTGGAAGAAGCACAAGCTGGAATCAAGATTGCTGGGAGAAATATCAGTGACCTCAGATATGCAGATGACACCACCCTTAATGCAGAAAGTGAAGAGGAACTAAAAAGCCTCTTGATAAAAGTGAAAGAGGAGGGTGAAAAAGTTGGCTTAAAGCTCAACATTCAGAAAACGAAGATCATGGCATCTGGTCCCATCACTTCATAGGAAATAGATGGGGAAACAGTGGAAACAGTGTCAGACTTCATTTTGGGGGGCTCCAAAATCACTGCAGATGGTGACTGCAGCCATGAAATTAAAAGATGCTTACTCCTTGGAAGGAAAGTTATGACCAACCTAGATAGCATATTAAAAACCAGAGACATTACTTTGCCAACAAAGGTCCATATAGTCAAGGCTATGGTTTTTCTAGTGGTCATGTATGGATGTGAGAGTTGGACTATGAAAGAAGCTGAGCACCTAAGAATTGATGCTTTTGAACTGTGGTGCTGGAGAAGACTCTTGCGGGTCCCTTTGCAAGGAGATCCAACCAGTCCATCCTATAGGAAATGAGTCCTGGGTGTTCATTAGAAGGACTAATGAATGCTAAAGCTGAAACTCCAATACTTTGGCCACCTCATGCAAAGAGTTGACTCATTGGAAAAGACCCTGATGCTGGGAGGGATTGGGGGCACGAGGAGAAGGGGACGACAGATGAGATGGCTGGATGGCATCACTGACTAGATGCACATGAGTTTGGATGAACTCTGGGAGTTGGTGATGGACAGGGAGGCCTGGCGTGCTGCGATTCATGGGGTTGTGAAGAGTCGGACACGACTGAGTGACTGAACTGAACTGAACATTATTAATGGGACTTTCCAGGTGGCACTAGTGGTAAGGAACCTGCCTGCCAATTCAGGAGACATAAGAGACGTGAGTTCAATCCCTGGATCAGGAAGATCTCCTGGAGGAGGGCATAGAAACCCACTCCAGAATTCTTGTCTGGAGAATCCCATGGACAGAAGAGCCTGGTGGGCTACAGTCGTGTCACCGAGTCGGACATGACTGATGCTGCTTAGCATGCACACACACATAAGAGTTCCTGAAAATAAAGATTCAGGAGTAATTATCTGCATTTTTTTTATAGTGCACATCAAAACAAAATAAATTTAATCAAAAATTTACTCATAAATTTACTTGAAATCAGATATTCTCTACCTGATATATTTGGACCCCAAGAACAAGGGATCAAAAGATAAACTTTGAAATGGTATTTAAAAATTATGTGCATGTGCATTTTTTCAGGGAGGAATGTCCTTCATTTTCATAAGCTTCTCAAACAAAGCAATATTGGAATCTGAATCACTGATTTAATTGATACTTTCTCTGTTATACAAAAAGCTAGAAGATAAAGCCAGTGCATAAAATAATAAACTTCAAAAATGGGTTTTATTAAAAACATTTATCTGCAGGCATTTTTTTTTCACTAAACGCTTTTTGACAAAGCCTATTGAAAATGAATTGACAGATTAGATTTGAAAAATGACCAAGTGAATGTAGTGATTAAAATCTAACAAATTTTTAAATCATATCTGATAAACCAAGATAGATGAAAATATTTCTGTCAACTGATCATCTCACTGTGCTTGACTTTCTTATCTTGTTTTGATGCGCATTATAGAAAAAGATGCAGATAATTATTCCCGAATCCTTATTTTCATCTCTAAAAATGATGAATCATTGAATGATGAATGTAGCTCCTATTAATTAAAAAAAAAGTTAGAAATATTCCTATTTGAACTAAAATCGCCAAAAGAAAGCAAATTGCCATTATGACAACATTCTTTCTTCCAATGTATGTATGTATGTTTGCCTAATATCAGAAAGAGAGATGTCCTATTTAGTTTTTAAATTATGTGAGAGCATGTAATTGTAACAAAGTGTTGCACACGACTGAGTGACTGAACACAACAGAAAATATAATTGTCTACCCATTTTAAAAGAGCAAGAACAGGCCTGAAGGAATGTTAGGCAAGGAGGTCAACCTTCCCTGATATTCCATTCAATTTGAATAACATTGGCAATGCCAAGTAAAGACAGTACTGCCAAAGTCAATATCCCAGATCTCTATGTCTGTGCAACAGCTTTCTCTGTGCTAATAGTGTTTATGCCATCTGTCTGTTTTCAATTAAAGTCCATTTTTGATTCAATGACCAGATGTTCCACATTGTGGGGCAGTTACCCTCTCCCTCTGCCTCAAAATTAGTATATTTACTCCACTGTTAATGCTGTTTGCTTTATCTTTTTTATCCTTTGAATTTTTTGCACGTTGTGAAGTACATTTTTCTATTTCTTCCTTTAGATTTTAGCCTACAAAGTCAGTATTATAAATGTGCTCATATATCTAATTTTGGTTAATGATTTTTCATTCACAGTGTCTGTTTATTTGACTTTTCATATAATGGCTATCTGAATAAAATTTTCAACTTTAAATATTCTGCATAAGTAATACCTTTTAAATTAAAATCACTAAATTTGTAAATCTTCAAGGAAGGTCAAAAGACTATGTCAATCACATTTTCTGTGCTTTACTACTTTTAAATATTTTCTGAATTCTATCAATAAACCTTATATATTACCAATCTTAACTACTTGAAAAACCAACTTTGATAATTTTTAGTTAATAAAATAAAAACCAAAAATTGTAAAGCTTAGATTATATTGCAGTCTCATTTTCTCCTCAGATTTTTTTGATTTTTCTAATATGGAAGAAAAATTTTTCAAAACTGTTCTTGATACTGGTTTGGAGGGCATTATTATTCTCAAACCTTTGTCATGCTACCATTTCATGAACAATAGGTATACAACAGCTGTAATTTTTTGTCTTCTACTTTGTCATTGACATTAGTGAACAAGTTGGAACTTCTTTGGAAATATCTCTATGCTTGCTATATAATAATGAGCAATTTGAATGTCCTTTCTGGCATAAGGGCCAGGTTCTAACTTTCTCTCATATCTACAGAGGTCTGGCTCTAGAAAAAGCATTGTTTTGGTAAAAAAAAGCAAAAATAATAATATTTTAGGCTGTACAACAATGAAGAGATAATGTCAACCTTAAAATGCCCCTCAGAACATGGGTCCACTTACTGTACTGGCTGCCTGAGTAAAGTTACTTTATAGCAGAGATTTTGACTAGATTAAAACCACGGATTTCAGTTTCTCATTTCATTTCCCATGTCATACACAGAACCACGTATTTGAATTTTTTAAAAACTTGATATGAGGGGGAAAATGTGTGTTTTGTTATCAGTGTTCATTTCGTTCCCTATTCTAAGCTTTCATTCTCCCTTAGTGGACACTTGGTTCCTCTCACATCCACATCCAATGGTATCAGATTCTCCCCTGAAGTTTCCATATATCCTAATTTTTTCCACTTTAAAGATCAGGATTAAGTGTTAGGTCCTCCAAAGAACTTTATGAACTATTGCAGCTGAGGGATTGCTGCCTCCTCTGTACTGTTCATACATTCCTTGTAGCAGTGTACACCTAATATGATGGAATATACTGGAACATAGCTTACTTCTTTTATGCATTTTAAATCCCATGTCGGGGATAAAGTTTATCTATGAGCTTTCCCATAACATCTAGTACAATTTCAAGAATCCTTTGTGAATTGAATTGATAGATTGTTTTCTCAGCCTGTGTTTAGCTGAGTTTCCTTGTGCTCTGAACTCTTTCCACAGGTAACACTCAACTATTTCTGATTGAATCATTGAGGTCCTGCTATGTTACAGAAATTACCCTAATAAAATAATTCATGATAAAGTGTTAATAGCCATAAATTATTCCTGTCTTAAAAAGGCATTTTAATTTTAACTCAATCTTAATCTTTTTAACCTAAAATATTTACAGAAAAAGATTTCCAAGTCCAAAAATAGGGTAAATAGGAGAGCCTTTGGGGTTTAAACATTACACTATAACATAATGTTGCCTCCTTTCCTTCAGATAAAGCTGCTACAATTTGCTTTAAATCAAATTATACTCCAACCTGCCAATGCAGGAGACACAAAAGACACAGTTTGATCTCTGTAGGAAGATCCGCTAGAGTAGGAAATGGCAACCCCTTGTGTTCTTACCTGGAAAATTCTATGGACAGAGGGGCCTGGTGGGCTATGGTCCATGAGGTAGCAAAGAGTTGGACAGGACAGCAACTGAGTACACATGCATGCATACTTTAAATATTGTAGGGCTGTTTACACAAATGCTTTAAATGATTCCATTAAACTTCATTACAAACATTGATTATTGATTTCAAAACTTTAGCTTATGTAAAACAAATCACCCTGAGTTTTTTAAATACAGATTTTTCAGCCCCATCCCCAGAAACTTAATTTTATAAGTAAGAGCTTCAGGAATCTCAATTTTCACAAAGACCCAGATTAGTCTGATACTGGCAGAGGACCATCCAGGGAGAAATGCTGCTTTAGATGATCTAAAGATGATGCCCTAACATTAAAATTTATTGCCCAAGAACAGTGATTAACACATTTTTATGTTCTTCAGATTTTATTTTTTATTTCATCCAATTCCATAAAATATGAATATAATGTGCTATAAAATTTTGATGCAGAAAGGATAGAAAACAGAAGCTGAAATTTCAAAACTGAAAGCAGTGAAATTATGAAAGTATGCATTTACCCACATTTCATACAAATTTTATAGTTAAGAGTAAAACATAAAAAGTTTTTAAGAATATACATTGCAATAAAGGCTTAGGCATAAATTTTAAATATACCTATTTTTATGTTTAGTAAATATAAATTGTGTTTTTCACAATGAAAAGTGGAAAAATACTGAGTTTCATTACTGGGGACTTTTTATTAAATTTGTAGTTCCTTTGTGTGATATCAAATTACAGATTTGAAAAAACCCATTGTTTTCATTAATGCTATGGATGGACAAGGGAGGCCTGGCATGCTGCAATTTATGGGGTCGCAAAGAGTCGGACACGACTGAGCGACTGAACTGAACTGATCGTAAATCTTAGGGGCATTCTTTTTCTGATTCAAAGGAAAAAGCTAGCATAGTGCCCCCAGACTCGTGAAATTTTCAGTAAATGAATTAACACATGAATTTTTCCATAGTTCTTATTTCAACTGTATCTACTATTGCATTCTCTAATCTTAAGTGGTTAGATTAAAACTCCCACTCTTGCCCATATCTTACTTAAATTTCATGGATCATGGGTAAAAGAAAGAAAGATAGGAATATATTGAAAGTGAAAATTATCTTTCTTTTTATAATTCTTTCATTTCATGTCAATTCATTGAGACAGTTCTTAACAATTCCCCACTATGTGCTAGGCATGTCTTTGGAACTGGAGATAAAGTGATGAAGACAATAAATGGTATTTTAATTCTCAAAGAAATTAAACTCTCATTAGAGAAATAGAGTAATAAATTCTAGATGAGCAAGAGGGAATTGGCAGTGAATGCTATTCAGATAATTAATAAATGCTATATGGTTGAGATCCAAAGACAGTCCAGATACTACTCTTGATTTGTTTGGTGAAGAGAGGTAATTCTATGCTGAGTATCAATGTCCAGGTAGAGTCAACCATGGTGTGATCAAAAGCAGAGCATCTTAGAGAGTAGCTTGAAAAAATACTTAAAGTAAGATTGTTCTGTTCTGTTAGAAAAATAAAAGGAGTTAAGAGTGATTAAGCATAGTAGATGAGAGGAAATGTGTAACAAGGTCAGGAGATAGGCAGAAGCCAGGTCATGTAGAGTTTGTAAACCAGGTTAAGTTCAAATTCTGTTCTATGACCAATGGAAGTCATTGAGAGTTTGAGTTTAAAGCTAAAGAAAACCATGACCTAATTTACATTTTTTTCACTTTTTTTATTTTATTTTATTTTTAAACTTTACAATATTGTATTAGTTTTGCCAAATATCGAAATGAATCCACCACAGGTATACCTGTGTTCCCCATCCTGAACCCTCCTCCCTCCCCATACCCTCCCTCTGGGTCGTCCCAGTGCACCAGCCCCAAGCATCCGGTATCGTGCATTGAACCTGGACTGGTGACTCGTTTCATACATGATATTTTACATGTTTCAATGCCATTCTCCCAAATCTCCCCACCCTCTCCCTCTCCCACAGAGTCCATAAGACTGTTCTATACATCAGTGTCTCTTTTGCTGTCTCGTACACAGGGTTATTGTTACCATCTTTCTAAATTCCATATATATGCATTAGTATACTGTATTGGTGTTTTTCTTTCTGGCTTACTTCACTCTGTATAATAGGTTCCAGTTTCATCCACCTCATTAGAACTGATTCAAATGTATTCTTTTTAATGGCTGAGTAATACTCCATTGTGTATATGTACCACTGCTTTCTTATCCATTCATCTGCTGATGGGCATCTAGGTTGCTTCCATGTCCTGGCTATTATAAACAGTGCTGCGATGAACATTGGGGTACTCGTGTCTCTTTCCCTTCTGGTTTCCTCAGTGTGTATGCCCAGCAGTGGGATTGCTGGATCATAAGGCAGTTTTATTTCCAGTTTTTTAAGGAATCTCCACACTGTTCTCCATAGTGGCTGTACTAGTTTGCATTCCCAGCAACAGTGTAAGAGGGTTCCCTTTTCTCCACACCCTCTCCAGCATTTATTGCTTGTAGACTTTTGGATGGCAGCCATTCTGACTGGTGTGAAATGGTACCTCATAGTGGTTTTGATTTGCATTTCTCTGATAATGAGTGATGTTGAGCATCTTTTCATGTGTTTGTTAGCCATCTGTATGTCTTCTTTGGAGAAATGTCTATTTAGTTCTTTGGCCCATTTTTTGATTGGGTCATTTATTTTTCTGGAGTTGAGCTGTAGGAGTTGCTTGTATATTTTTGAGATTAGTTGTTTGTCAGTTGCTTCATTTGCTATTATTTTCTCCCCTTCTGAAGGCTGCCTTTTCACCTTGCTAATAGTTTCCTTTGTTGTGAGAAGCTTTTAAGTTTAATTAGGTCCCATTTGTTTATTTTTGCTTTTATTTCCAATATTCTGGGAGGTGGGTCATAGAGGATCGTGCTGTGATGTATGTCGGAGAGTGTTTTGCCTATGTTCTCCTCTAGGAGTTTTATAGTTTCTGTTCTTACGTTGAGATCTTTAATCCATTTTGAGTTTATTTTTGTGTATGGTGTTAGAAAGTGTTCTAGTTTCATTCTTTTACAAGTGGTTGACCTAATTTACATTTTAAATAAATTCTGCTGGCTGCTCTGCAAAGAAGCAGTTAAGAGGACAAACTGAAAGGCGAATTAGAGAACTACAAGAGAAAGACGATGGCTCTGACCATGGTGGTAATTCTGAGATAAAATGAAATGGACTAATTTAGGATATATATAAACGAATTTAATGTATGCTTTCAATTATTAAATAAATCATATTCTGACAAAGCAGATAGGACTGGAGATATACGGTAGAGAGAGACATATAAATCATGACTTTAGATAAGCACTGTTCAATAAAATCTTCTGTAATGATAGAAATGTTCTATATCTGTGCTGTCTAATATGCTAGCCATTACGCATGTGGCTATTGAGCACTCAAAATGTGACTACTGCAACTGAGAAATTTATTAATAATTAATTTGAATTTAAATACAGTTAAGTCCCCTAAATACAAACAAGTTCCATTCTGAGAGCATGTTCCTAAGTCCAGTTTGTTTCTAAGTTCCAAAGTTAGCCTAGGTACCCAACTAACACAATTGGCTATATAGTACTTTATAATATGTTTATAATATTTTTCACATAAGTAATGCATAAAAACAAACACAAAAAATTAAGAAAACATTTTTAATCTTATAATACAATACCTTGAAAAGCACAGTAGTACCAGAAACATCACTGCTGCTTTTATGCTTGCTTCTGGAATTGCTGGGCTTGAAATAAAGATACCATACTACTGTACTCTATACAGTACTACACAATAAGGTACAAAAAAGCACAACAACTTGTAGAGGAGACATACACACGACAATGTACACCAGACAACGTGAACTAAGTTACATGATTGGACACGTGAGTGCACATTCACATCTTTGAAAGTCTGCAACTTGAAGATTCAGATTTAGGGGACTTACTGTATAACCACATGCAAGTGGTGACTACCCTATTGGATAGCACAGCTCTAGAAAACAGTCCATGGGGTTGCTACAGCCAGACACAACTGAGCGACTTCACTTTCACTTTTCACTTTCATGCATTGGAGAAGGAAATGGCAACCCACTCCAGTGTTCTTGCCTGGAGAATCCCAGGGATGGGGAAGCCCGGTGGGCTGCCGTCTATGGGGTCGCACAGAGTCGGACATGACTGAAGCAACTTAGCAGTAGCAGCAGCAGAAAATTGGCTTGAGCAAATGAGTGAATTGTAGTGCCATTTACTGAAATGAGCAAGAGTAAGAGAAGAAAAGCAGACTTGGAATAAAAATCAAGAGTTCTATGTGGATCATGTTAACTTTGATATACCTAGTGGTTATCCATGTGGATATATCAAGTAGTAGGCAGAGTATGGAAATCTGAAGTTCCTGAGAAGATAAGAAATAGAGCTATGTATTTGAGAATTATTAACACAGAGATCTTACTTATACCCTTGAAACACAATAGAGTCACCTAGAGAGAGTGTATAAAGAGGGCTCAATGACAGAGGTTAGAATTCTAACATGTGATAGTCAAATAAAATAAAATCCAGCATAAGACACTGAGAAAGGAAAGTCAGTCTCATCAGATATACATTGAAATAGAGCCAAACACGGAGAAGGCAATGGCAACCCATTCCAGTACTCTTGCCTGGAGAATCCCATACACAGAGGAGCCTGGTAGGCTACAGTCCATGAGGCTGCTAAGAGTCAGATATGACTTAATGACTTCACTTTCACTTTTCACTTTCATGCATTGGAGAAGGAAACGGCAACCCACTCCAGTATTCTTGCCTGGAGAATCCCAGAGACAGAGGAGCCTGTTGGGCTGCCGTCTATGGGGTCGCACAGAGTCAGACACAATTGACGCGACTTAGTAGCATCAGCAGAGCCAAACAAGGCCAAGGACCTTTGCTCTTCAAGTAGAGTCATTCCTTTGGGTAGTATACTCATTTTCACTATAGTGATTCTTCTGATCCATGAACATGGTATATTTCTCCATCTATTTGTGTTGTCTTTGCTTCTTTCATCAGTGTTTTATAGTTTTCTACATATAGGTCTTTTGTTTCTTTAGGTAGATTTATTCCTAAGTATTTTATTTTTTCATCACAATAGTGAATGGAATTGTTTACTTAATTTCTCTTTTTGTTTTCTCGTTCTTATTGTATAGGAATGCAAGGGATTTCTGTGTGTTAATTTTATATCCTGCAACTTTACTATATTCGTTGGCCAGCTCTAGTAATTTTCTGGTGGTGTCTTTAGGTTTTTCTATGTAGACGATCATGTCATCTGCAAACAATGGGAGTTTTACTTCTTCTTTTCCAATCTGGATTCCTTTTATTTCTTTTTCTTCTCTGATTGCTGTGGCTAAAACTTCCAAAACTATGTTGAATAGTAGTGGTGAGAGTGGGCCCCCTTGTCTTGTTCCTGACTTTAGGGGAAATGCTTTTAATTTTTCACCATTGACATTAATGTCTGCTGTGGGTTTATCATATATAGCTTTTATTATTTTGAGGTATGTGCCTTCTATGCCTGCTTCCTGGAGGGTTTTTAATCATAAATGGATGTTGAATTCTGTGAAAGGCTTTCTCTGCATCTATTGAAATAATCACATGGTTTTTATCTTTCAATTTGTTAATGTGGTGTATCACATTGATTGATTTGCAAATATTGAAGAATCCTTGCATCCCTGGGATAAAGCCCACTTGGTCAGGGTGTATGATCTTGTTAATATGATGTTGGATTCTGTTCACTAGAATTTTGTTGAGGATTTTTGCATCTATGTTCATCAGTGATATTGGCCTGTAGTTTTCTTCTTTTGTGGCATCTTTGTCTGGTTTTGGTATTAGGATGATGGTGGCCTCATAGAATGAGTTTGGCAGTTTACTTTCCTCTGTAATTTTCTGGAAGAGTTTGAGTATGATAGGTAGTAGCTCTTCTCTGATTTTTTGGTAGAATTCACCTGTGACACTATCTGGTCCTGGGCTTTTGTTTGTTGGAAGATTTTTTACTACAGTTTTTATTTCCATGCTTGTGTTGGGTCTGTTAAGATTTTCTATTTCTTCCTGGTTCAGTTTTGGAAGGTTATACTTTTCTAAGAATTGGTCCGTTTCTTCCAAGTTGTCCATTTTGTTGTCATATAGTTGCTGATAGTGGTCTCTTTTGATCCTTTGTATTTCTGTGTTGTCTGTTGTCATTTCTCCATTTTCACTTCTAATTTTGTTGATTTGATCCTTCTCCCTTTTGTTCTTGATGAGTCTGGCTAGTAGTTTGTCTATATGATTTATCTTCTCAAAGAACCAGCTTTTAGTTTTGCTGATTTTTCCTCTAGTCTCCTTTGTTTCTTTTTCATTTATTTCTGCCCTAATTTTTATGATTTATTTCCTTCTACTAATCCTGGGCTTCTTCATTTCTTCTTTTTCTACTTACTTTAGGTGTAAAGTTAGGTTATTTATTTGATTTTTCTCTTGTTTCTTGAGGTAAGCTTGTATTGCTATGAACCTTCCCCTTAACACTGCTTTTACTGAATCCCATAGGTTTTGGATCAATATAGTGAAAATAAGTATACTACCCAAAGCAATCTACAGATTCAATGCAATCCCTATCAAGCTACCAATGGTATTTTTCACAGAAGTAGAACAAATAATTTCACAATTTGTATGGAAATATAAAAACAATCAAGATTGTTTAGAAAGAAGCAATCTTGAGAAAGAAGAATGGAACTGCAGGAATCAACCTGGCTGACTTCAAACTATACCACAAAGCTACAGTCATCAAGACAGTATGGTACTGGCACAAAGACAGAAATATAGATCAAGGGAACAACATAGAAAGCCCAGAGACAAATTCACACACCTATAGACAGCTTATCTTTGACAAAGGAGGCAAGAATATATAATGGATAATAGAAAATCTCTTTAACAAGTGGTGCTGGGAAAACTGGTCAACAACCAGTGAAAGAATGAAACTAGAGCACTTTCTACACCATACACAAAAATAAACTCAAAATGGAATAAAGATCTAAATGTAAGACTAGAAACTATAAAACTCCTAGAGGAAAACATAGGCAAAACACTCTTTGACATAAATCACAGCAGGATCCTCTATGACCCACCTCCCAGAGTAATGGAAATAAAGGCAAAAATAAACAAATGGGACCTAATTAAACTTAAAAGCTTTTGCACAACTAAGGAAAGTATAAGCAAGGTGAAAAGACAGCCTTCAGAATGGGAGAAAATAATAAGAAATGAAGCAACTGACAAAGCAATTGCAGCAATGAAATTAATAGACACTTACTCCTTGGAAGGAAAGTTATGACCAACCTAGAGAGCATATTAAAGCAGAGACATTACTTTGCCAACAAAGGTCTGTCTAGTCAAGGCTATGGTTTCTCCAGTACTCATGTATGGATGTGAGAGTTGGACTGTGAAGAAGGCTGAGAGCCAAAGAATTGATGCTTTTGAACTGTGGTGTTGGAGAAGACTCTTGAGAGTCCCTTGGACTGCAAGGAGATCCGACCAGTCCATCCTAAAGGAGATCAGTCCTGGGTGTTCATTGGAAGGACTGATGTTGAAGCTGAGACTCTAATAGTTTGGCCACCTGATGCAAAGAGCTGACTCATTTGAAAAGACCCTGATGCTGGGAAAGAATGAAGGCAGGAGAAGGAAGGGGACAACAGAAGATGAGATGGTTGGATGGCCTCACCAACTCAAGGGACATGGATTTGGATGGACTCCAGGAGTTGGTGATGGACAGGGAGGCCTGGAGTGCTGCAGTTCATAGGGTCTTAAAGAGTCAGACACAACTGAGCAACTGGACTGAACTGAACTAAACTGACAAAGAATTAATCTCAAAAAATATACAAGCAGCTCATGCAGCTCAATATCAGAAAAATAAATGACCCAATCAAAAATGGACCAAAAAATTAAACAGACATTTTGCCAAAGAAGACATACAGATGGCTAAAAAACACATGAAAAAATGCTCAACATCACTCATTATCAGAGAAATGCACATCAAAACCAGAATGAGGTACCATCTCACATTGGTCAGAATGGCTGTTATCAAAAAATCTACAAACAAAATAAATGCTGGAGAGGGTGCGGAGAAAAGAGAACCCTCTTACACTGTTGGTGGGAAAGCAACCTAGTACAGCCACTATGGAAAACAGTGTGGAGATTCCTTAAAAAACAGGAAATAGAACTTCCATATGAACCAGCAATCCCACTGCTGGGTATACACACAGAGAAAACCAGAATTGAAAGAGACACATGTACCCCAATGTTCATCGCAGCACTGTTTATAATAGCCAGGACATGGAAACAAACTAGATGTCCATCAGCAGACAAATGGATAAGAAAGCTGTGGTATATATAAAAAATGGAATATTACTCAGCTATTAATAAAAATGCATTTGAATCAATTCTAATGAGGTGAATGAAACTGTAGCCTATTATACAGAGTGAAGTAAGTCAGGAAGAAAAACACCAATACAGTATATTAATGCATATATATGGAATTTAGAAAGATGGTAACGATGACCCTATATGCAAGACAGCAAAAGAGACACAGATATAAGGAACAGACTGTTGGACTCTGTGGGACAAGATGAGGGTGGGATGATTTGAGAGAATAGCATTGAAACATGTGTATTACCATATGTGAAATAGATCACCAGTCCAAGGTTGATGCATGAAACAGGGCACTCAAAGCTGGTGCACTGGGACAACATGAGGGATGGGATGGGGAAGGAGGTGGGAGGGGCCTTCAGGATGGGGGAAACATGGACACCCATGGCTGATTCATGTCAATGTATGGCAAAAACCACTACAATATTGTAAAGTAATTAGCCTCCAATTAAAATAAATAAATTAATTTTTTAAAAAAGAGCCATTCCTTAAAAAATCACTTTTGGAAAGCACTCTCACTTTTGTAATGCAAGTAAGACCAGGAAGGGGCCCAGGGGGAATTTAAAGCCTTTGTTTGACAGGTTTTAAGATATATGGAACAGGAATGGATTTTGGTACGAATTTGGATCTGAAGCTGTGGCTAATATAAAGTACAATATTAAGCTTGTATAGATCATTCTGAAACCACGATGCAGAAGCATCCCTGGTTCCAGAAGCAAGAAGCAACTGGAAGATGATTTAAAACCTTCACCATTTCCCTTTCAGAAATAGCTGACTATAAATTTTTCCTAATAATAATATATTATTTTATATAATATAATAATATTATTATATAATGATACATAAAGCGTATTTTTATTATAAAAAAACTTTCATTACTTTTCAAGAACAGATCCTCTAAATGTAAACATTAAAAATCTCTGAGTTTGTGTCAAACCTTAAAGTTTAGGAGGACCATCTGTACACCAAGAATTGTATCAGATATAAAGAAAATAGTGTGGAATTTTATCAGATATAAAGAATCTATATAAGACCTTTTAAAAAAGTTTAAGAGAAGTAGAAAAAATTATAAGCAATAGAAAATAGCTTTATCTTCCTCAGATAGGTTTTTCCTAGAATTTTGTTAGAGTTCTTAAAATAATTCTCTTTGAAGTAAATCCCTAGGTTTAATGTTGTATAGTTGTGGATTTCACAATTATGTGATATTGTTTGAGCTTGATAGAAAAGATGTATTTTTCATTCTGAGGACTTATATATTTACTTCTCACTCCAGAAAAAAAGTAAAAATAAAATCAGTAGCAAAGGAAGACAGGCTGAAACCTGCCACCATGGACTGAAGAACTACATAAACATTGCTTTATTATGATAAACTATCATTCCCAGATACACAGAACTTTTTTCTAGGATCATAATGAGAATTTCATAGTATATTCAGGAGTTGTTGCTCATTTCGATGTCTCTATAAAATAAATGGGCTTCCCTGGTGCCTCACTGGTAAAGAATCAGTCTGCCAATGCAGGAGACCCTGGTTCAATCCCTGGGTTGGGAAGATCCCTTGGAGAAGGAAATGGCAACCCACTTCAGTATACTTGCCTGAGAAATCCCTTGGACTGAGGAGCCTGGTGGGCTAAAGTACCTGAGGTCGCAGAAGAGTCAAACACAGCTTGGTGGCCAAACAACAATAAATAAATAGCAAATTCAGATCATGTTTAGTGGAAAAATACATATTATTACCCTTTATTTATCAGACCATCAATTTTGCTTTTTGTAAGAAGTGGTCAGTCATATCCCTTCCATGCTATATGTTAGGAACTAAATATATACAGACAGAGTCATACATTATATATATATTTAAAAAATAATATTGCTTATAAATACATAGACATAAATTTAAAAGATAGATAAAAATTCAATTTCAAATTCTAACTAAGCTTACCAGCCACCAAAAATGAAAATGTGGAGATATTCTTATGGTCTATACAACAGTGAGCATGAAAAGATTACCCAGTAGTAATAAAACTTCAAGATGCTACAGTCAGAGGGCAGGTTTAATTTATTAATGCAGGACATACAGCTTCCTAGACTCTGTCTTATAGGATCATTTCATACCTCTGATTCAAACTGGAAGTCATTCTCTACCCACAAAATGAAAAACTCCTAACTAGAACCATGGAACCAATTAATAAAATAAAGCACAGACAGATGACAAGTCAATGCGAGACAGAGTTGTAATTGGCTTTTGCCAAGATCCAGAGATACAGATCAGACTACAATCAAGAGATGGAGAAAAGTGATAGCTCCAAAACAAAGGTAGAAAAGTCATGTGATAATGAACAGATGTTTTTCACAATTTTAGGAAGAAGCAAAGTGCCATAAAAATGCTATTGATTTAGACTCAAATTTAAAATCTAAATTTATTATAAGTAATTACAGAAAAATAAATTTAGTTTCTTTTACTATTGTAATAATATTGATACAAAAATAGTTTCCAATAAGCCCAGTGGTCTAACATAGCAAGAGACAGAAATAGACACCTAGAATTTGAATGCAAGGAGAAAAGACAAACTTTTTATTCGCCCACATCTTATTAAGAGTATTTTCATTTGATGATATGATGATAAAGAATAGAAATTCTAGAATTAAAAATGTATTATTTTAATGTTTGGTATAATTATAGATAATATTATGGTAATGGCTTTGATCATGCAGCTTTCATTCTTTATTGAAAAAGGCTACAAACAGATACACAGATATGAGCTGTAGTCATAGTGTGTAGGTCAGTCAAAAGAGTTCATTTCATTATAGGTTGAAATCAAACAACCTGAAAAAGAACATATATATATATATATGTATACACACACACACATATATGTATAACTGAATCACTTTTCTGTATACTTGAAGCATTGTGAATTAACTATAATTTAAAAAAGAATATCAAAGGGAAATGAAATGAGAAAGTTAAAAAATGAGTTCATTAAAGTATTTAATAAATCTTAAAAATACAGGATGTATATAAAGATAATATACATAAGGGAAATAAAAGTATACATAAAGGAAATATATTAAAAACATTGTATATCATATTTTGCCTTAAAATATAAGCATCCATTTACCAACTTCATATTGGCCAGAGATAAATTGGAATTTTGACCAGACTTTCTTGTATAAACCATCTTTAATGCATCATCTCCAATTTCCAATATCAGTGTCTTTGAAGTAAAAATAGAACTAAACACATTTGTAAGGCAATATGAGAGTCAAACCTTTCCAATTTTTACTGTTTCTTCAGCTTTTTATAATCATAACAAACTTTTTAGCTATTTACATATATCGAGTCTTTCCAAAGCATTCATTTTAGATTTCATTACAATGGCTTTTTCTTTAGATATTTCATCAGTTTACATTATATTTATTTAAACTTTTGTGATTGCAGGAAGTCATCAGTCCAATTGCTTGAAGTAAATATTCCATGGCAAAATAGAGCATATGCTATGAGTAATACACTTTTAGCATGCCAAGGGCATTAGGTAGCATATGTTGTGTGGAAAGCTTAATTCATCTAAATTGATTAAGAAGAGGTTTATGAAAAGTTCTACTACAGATAATTAATTGATGGATGACTATATAAATGTATACATTAATATTGGCAAGTACCTAATGTAAAGAACAGGTAGGAAAGAAAAATGTCACATCTTGAAAATTGTTAAGAATTTCTAAATTAGAAACAAGATTAGCATCCCATTTTTTCCATATTTTTTAAAGAGCAAAAAAATATATAGTTTCTACAATTGTTTATAGATCTTACAATTATATGGAAGAAAAATGTATAAAAAGAAGAACCAGTTTATTTCTTAAATTCATATGTAGTCTCTCACTTAATAGTGTTAATTTGCATTAATGCGAAACACATGCTACTGGCATTCTTTGCAGTAAAAGTGCTACTTAGAAATTGTGGTCTTCGTGTGGTTGTTCTTTCTTTCCACACAAGGTGCAAAGTTAAACAACCATTTGTGATTGGTTTAACTGTTTTGAGGTCAGTGGTAATGCTCACTTGTTTTACGTAGAGATCAATTTATCTGAAATGAAGAGAGTGTGTAGAACAATTTCACCTACTTGGTAAGAGACTACTACTAGGCAATTCCAGCCCTGGCAGTTGATAAGCAGGAAAAAGCCATATTGGGTATCGAGATTAGCTAATAAAATTTTTACTCAAGCTGCTACTTAGAATCAGGACAGAGTAGAGATTAAGAGTTTCTTAATTAATTCATTCATCCATGAATCAATAATCATTACAAACGTCTTCCAAGTTCAGACAAACACATACCTAAATATTTCCCTCTATTACTTACTTAAAGTAGTGAGAGAAATGAGGTTAATCACTTATATCATTAAAGTGTCTAATTTGAAACAGACAAATTTAAAGTCCCTGTTCTGGTCCAGAGGTGATGGGCTATGGAGTGAGGAAAATATATGCTAAATTGATGGTTAATATTTGTATCAACTTTATCAGTTTTAAGGGCTTCCCTGATGGCTCAGACGATAAAGCATCTGCCTGCAATGCAGGAGACCAGGGTTCAATTCCTGGGTCGGGAAGATCCCCTGGAGAAGGAAATGGCAATCCACTCCAGCACTCTTGCCTGGAAAATCCCATGGACAGAGGAGCCTGATAGGCTACAGTCCATGTGGTCGCAAAGAGTCAGACACAACTGAATGACTTCACTTTCACTTTATCAGTTTGACTTAATTCAAGTTAGATGAAACCAACATAAAATAAGTCAGAGTTTATTTCCAATCCATAAATTTTGGATAACTCTCAGTTTTTTATTCATATATTTACCTCTCCAATCTCTTTATGTAAATAAAGGTCCAAGATAGGATTCTACAGGCTGAAGCAAGGACAGTGCACCCGTCAACAGCACATGTTATTAAAATGAGAACAATAACAGGAAGTCCTAATGAGAACTGTGGTTGGTGTTCACCTTGGTGCTCTGACCAAAGTCTGCCAACACCCCACCTCCAATTATCACATATTTAAATGTGTGTGTCAATTTTCCCATTGACTAGTAAAATTGTATTAATAGCCACAAATCTGGGAAGAAACTCTCCCTTTCCCAAAGGATTAGTAGCTGTTTGTCATGAAAGAAAATAACCCTTAAAAAGTTAGACTTTGGATCAAGAACAAAGGCTTAGCCAACTCAAAGGCAAAGAAAACCTTTATAAACTTGCCTACTGTAATTTAGGGATGAGCCTAGATAGCATATTCAAAAGCAGAGACATTACTTTGCCTACAAAAGTTCGTCTAGTCAAGCCTATGGTTTTTCCTGTGGTCATGTATGGATGTGAGAGTTGGACTGTGAAGAAGGCTGAGCACTGAAGAATTGATGCTTTTGAACTGTGGTGTTGGAGAAGACTCTTGAGAGTCCCTTGGTCTGCAAGGAGATCCAACCAGTCCATTCTAAAGGAGATTTCTTTGGAAGGAATGATGCTGAAGCCGAAACTCCAGTACTTTGGCCACCTCATGCGAAGAGTTAACTCATTGGAAAAGACTCTGATGCTGGGAGGGGTTCGGGGCAGGAGGAAAAGGGGACAACAGAGGATGAGATGGCTGGATGGCATCACCGACTCGATGGACGTGAGTCTGGGTGAACTCCGGGAGTTGGTGATGGACAGGGAGGCCTGGCGTGCTGCGATTCATGGAGTTGCAAAGGGTCGGACAGGACTGAGAGACTGAACTGAACTGAACTATCTTTATCCACAGCTTCCAAGGTGGCACAATGGTAAAGAATCTGCATGCCAATGTAGGAGACACCAGAGACAACGGTTTTATCCCTGGGTTGGGAAAATCACTTGGAGTAGGAGATGACAACCCACTCCAGTATCCTTGCCTGGACAATTCCAAGGGCAGAGGAGCCGGGTGGACTGCAATCCATGGAGTCACAAAGAGTCAGACACTATTGAGTATGCAAACTCCAACTTTATTCACCATAAACTGTCAAACTGATAATCTTCTCATGATTATCAAAAGGGCTATGGCTCCTGGGCTTGCTTACACCTGCTTTCAATCTATCTCCTGACTGTGCTTGTTATACATCAATGTCTATAAAACATCTGGGTATACCTCACTATCTATTGTCTTCATGTATTCAGTTTTCCTGTGAAGTAGATGTAGCATAAAAAAAAAAAAAGCCCTGAATGATAAGACATTGAGAAATTTGAGGTGTAAAGAGAGCCAGTCTTTACATTTTACCTTGTAAATTACAATAGTAGATAACATTTACACTGTAATTCATCCTCAGCTGTTACCAAAGTATCAAAATATTCATCCTTAACTATATCAAAATATGAACTGAACTAGTATAAATTAGAATACTCAAAAAGCAGGGTGGAAATTTGAGGGTGTTTCCAGCATATAGCAGTTAATACCATGAAATAACAACAAGAAACATCAACAACCTCTTAAATGTGGATGATACCACTGTAATGGCAGAAAGAAAAGAGGAACTAAAAAGCCTTTTGATGAGGGTGAAGGAAGAGAGTGGAAGAGTCGGCTTTAAACTATATATTAAAAAAACAAAGATCATGTCATCTGGCCCCATTACTTCATGGAAAATAGAAGGGGAAAAGGTGGAAGTACTGACAGATTTCCTCTTCTTGGACTCTAAAATCAATGCGGATGGTGACTGCAGCCATGAAATCAGAAGACGATTGCTTCCTGGCAGGAAAGTTATGACAAACCTAGACACTGTGCTGAAACACAGAGACATTACTCTGATGACAAAGGTCTGTATAGTCGAGGCTATGGTCTTTCCATTGGTCATATAGGGTTGTGAGAGCTGGACTGTAAAGAAGGCAGAAAGCCAGAGAATTGATGCCTTCAAACTGTGGTGCTGGAGAAGACTCCTGGAAGTCCCTTGAATAGCAAGAAAATCAAACCAGTTAATCTTAAGGGAAATCAACACTGAATATTCACTGGAAGGACTCATGCTGAAACTTCAGTATTTGGGGTCATCTG
Source organism: Bubalus kerabau (assembly GCF_029407905.1). NCBI lineage: Eukaryota > Metazoa > Chordata > Mammalia > Artiodactyla > Bovidae > Bubalus > Bubalus kerabau. The sequence continues at coordinate 255,819,038 of NC_073624.1, forward strand.
ATGTGAAAACTAATCACTAGGAAAGTCCCTGATGCTGGGAAAGATTGAAGGAGAGGAGGGCATCAGAGGATAAGATGGCTGGATGGCATCACTGATGCAATGGGCATGGACTTTGGCAAACTTTAGGAGAGGGTGAGGGACAAGGAGGCCTGACGTGCTGCAGTCCATGGGGTCACAGAGTTGGACCCAACTGAGTGACTGAACAACAACAACAATGAAATAAAAATCCTAAATTAAATCTTACATGTATATGCATATTTATATATACAATGATAGCATAATTCTCCAAAGAAGTACAATTAACAAAGAAGTTTTAGAAGCATAATTATCAAGGAAGCAAAAATTATCAAGAAAAGACTTTCAAAAACTGCTTAAGTCTCCTTTCTGTAAAGGAGACTCCTTTCACTAAGATATACATACAACTTATTTCTTGGAATGGGTGCATAGGCCTTAACTTACTTTGTTTGAAAATAATACTTTCAACCAATTAAATCTCTTTTTTACCTACAAAAAGGAAACAAAATCAGGTACCAGTTTGGGAGATTATCTTGAGGTCCTCACATAACAATTACATAATTTAAACTTTTCTATACCTTTCAGTTCAGTTCAGTTCAGTTCAGTTGCTCAGTCAAGTCCAATTCTTTGCGACCCCATGGACTGCAGGACACCAGGCCTTCCTGTACATCACCAACTCCCAGAGCTTGCTCACACTCATGTCCATGAAGTCAGTGATGCCATCCAACCATCTCATCCTCTGGCATCCCCTTCTCCTCCCCTCTTCAATCTTTCCCAGCATCAGAGTCTTTTCCAAAGAGTCAGCTCTTCGCATTAGGTAGCCAAAGCATTGGAGTTTCAGCTTCAGCATCAGTCCTTTCAGTGAATATTCAGGACTGATTTCCTTTAGGATTGATTGACCAGTTTGATCTCCTTGCAGTCCCAGGGACTCTCAAGAGTCTTCTCCAACACCACAGCTCAAAAGCATCAATTCTTCAGCACTCAGCTTTCTTTATAGTCCAACTCTCACATCCATACGTGACTACTGTATACCATTACTTGTTTTTATCTACTTTTTATCTAATCTCTCAAAGTTGTCAAAGCAGAATTGAAGTTTCCCACCACAACTGTTCCCAATTTATTCTATATTTTTAGTTACATTATCTTTTTTGCTATAATAGTCATAGCCTGTAAAAGCACTCAGAACTCACTTGGTACTACTGCTTGTGAGTTTTGTAACTTGGATGCTCAGTTTTTTACTCAGTGAAAAGGATTTGATAATCAATATTTTCTGAAAGTGAAATGTAATAAAGAATTTTCTACAATGCCTGACATATGTTAAACATTTGAATTATAGCTATTACCATTGCACATTTTCATTAAACTCTTAGGTTTATGAATTTTAGAACTTTAATTTCATGTTTCATTTTATCAGTTTAAAATTAACCTCTGGTCACTGACTTCATTGTCTTGATTTTCACTTTGATTGAAATTAATATTTTTACTCTGGATCCTTTTGCTCTTTATTTTATTACTGATCTATCCAGGTCATTCTGATTGGATATTATTCTTAGTGCAGTGGAAAAGAGTTAAAAGTTTTTAGGTAAGGGAGTGACATGATCTGACTTATCTTTGTTAGAGAATTACTCTGGCTCCTAGTTAGCAAATGGATCATCAGTGATGAACAATAAAAAGCAGAGAACTGTTTCAAAAGGCAAAATATAAGAATATAGTGACTTGGACCAGGATGGTAGTAATGTTTTGGTTGGGCAAGGGGAAGAGGCCAGTAAAAGAAAAGATTCTAGCTTTCCTAAATTGAGTAATTATGAGGCTTGTGGAAACATTATTAAAATGAGAACAATTTGGGGAGGAATGGGTATAAAGGAGTACAGAATTTTGGGGGTGTGTCGTGTTAAGTTTGAGAGTTTATTTCCTAGTCAAATCATATCAGCAATAACAAATATGAATCCGAGATCTAAATTTGACAATCTAAATTAGTGAGATCACTAAGGAGATGTAGATCATGTGACTGTAGATAGAGAAAGGAGGTTATCCAGACTGCAGTGCACGTTTCAGTACTTGATAATTGTACAAAGGAGGAAATAGCAAAGAGGACTGAGAAAAAATATCCAGAACAGTAGAATATTCAGAAGTGCTGTGTTATGGAACTTAAAAGAAGGAAGATTTTCAATAACGAAGGTGCTGATAAGTAGACTTAAAAAAAAAACTATGAAATGACTACTAACTTTAGCCTGAAGAAATAGATATGGTCTCAATTATAGTAGAATAAGTAGAATAATAATGAATGAGGCCTATGCAGACAGAGTTAAGCAGAGAATGTAGGTTGATCAGAATGAACTAAAAGCTTTAGAAAAGAACAAGCAGACACTGGTTTCAAGGTGTTTCCCCTCTTAGTATCACTTACCCAAGCTAAGGTTATCTTTTCATTCTCTTTCCTCCACATTTATGATCATCATGTCCCTTCTTATATTTTACATTTTCAGCAAGTTCATCTTCTCTATTACTGATTAGATTTTGACATTGTTCTTGCTCTGTGTTTAAAGCAAGATACACTTTAATTCTATAATTGAAGATTAAATATCCTAACACTACCTTCTAAATCTCAATAAGATCACTTTTAATATCAGCTACTATGGGTTTCCCTAATGGCTCAGTGTTAAAGAATCCACTTGCAATGCACGAGACTTACAGGAAACATGGATTTGATCTCTGAGTAAGGAAGATCCCCTGGAGAAGGAAATAGCAGCCCACTCCAGTTTTCTTGCCTCTTGCCTAGAAAATCACATGGATGGAAGAGCCTTGCAGGTGTCCATGGGGTCACAAAAGAGTTGGACATGACTGAGTGACTAAACAACAAACTACAGCAACCAAAAAAAAAAAAAAAAAGTCTTTGAAACTTACTTATATTGTCATAGTGGCCTGGTCTCTCTCCTGTATCATAATGGGCATGTCTCTTTTCTAAATTATTTTTCCAGTTCTTATAATAAATCACTTTAGAGAATTATATGTACTTCCTCTGAGTCTTCACGATAATTTCCTCTTCCTTTCAACCATGGTAATTTCCCCAGAGGCCTCATAAGACATCTAGTGTAATCTGATGGTTGACAAAATACAGTAGGCAAGGCTAGCATTTTCCCTACTTGTCTATTTTAGGACTAGTTGAAACTTCATCTTAAATCCACAGCTAGTGGATCGATGTATATGAATTTTAATCTGGTTTCTAGTGTTTATTACATTTTTATGTATCAAGATTGTTGGTCTGAGATGAACTATCAGATAGGCCAGGCTTTTTCTTCTCTATGTGAAAAAAAGTTAATATGTCCCCCTTTTACTTCTGATTTTCTGAATCTTGTTCCATAGATTTCATATTAGTGATATTCCTCCCAGAGCCCAGCAGTATATGGACTGTGATTCACATAATCGAATCTTAAAGTATATTCTCATCTTGTTTTCTTTGTCTGTTTTTAGGTATCCCACTAGGAATCTGTGTCACTTTGAGTAAGGGTTTGTTTACCAAATGGTATTTTTTTCAGAATTTCCACAATTCATATTCAATCTGGTCTATAAAATACTTTTTTTTAATTTGGGGAAATTTAAAAGATTCATACAGATGAATACAGAGAAAAATAGTACTATCATAAAAATGAATTTAAAAGGTCTCTTTGAGCAACTGAATTCACTAAAAGTCTACATCCCAATAAGATAATTATGTATATCATTCAGTTCAGTTCAGTTCAGTCGCTCAGTCATGTCCAACTCTTTGCAACCCCATGAATTGCAGCACACCAGGCCTCCCTGTCCATCACCAACTCCTGGAGTTCACTCAGACTCACGTCCATCAAGTCAGTGATGCCATCCAGCCATCTCATCCTCTGTCGTCCCCTTCTCCTCTTGGCCCCAATCCCTCCCAGCATCAGAGTCTTTTCCAATGAGTCAACTCTTCGCATGAGGTGGCCAAAGTACCGGAGTTTCAGCTTTAGCATCAGTCCTTCCAAAGAAATCCCAGGGCTGATCTCCTTCAGAATGGACTGGTTGGATCTCCTTGCAGTCCAAGGGACTCTCAAGAGTCTTCTCCAGCACCACAGTTCAAAAGCATCGATTCTTCGGCACTCAGCCTTCTTCACAGTCCAACTCTCACACCTATACATGACCACAGGAAAAACCATAGCCTTGACTAGACGGACCTTTGTTGGCAAAGTGATGTCTCTGCTTTTGAATATGCTGTCTAGGTTGGTCATAACCTTCCTTCCAAGGAGTAAGCATCTTTTAATTTCATGGCTGGAGTCACCATCTGCAGTGATTTTGAAGCCCAAAAGAATAAAGTCTGACACTGTTTCCACTGTTTCCCCATCTATTTCCCATGAAGTGATGGGACCAGATGCCATGATCTTCGTTTTCTGAATGTTGAGCTTTAAGCCAACTTTTTCACTCTCCACTTTCACTTTCATCAAGAGGCTCTTTAGTTCCTCTTCACTTTCTGCCATAAGGGTGGTGTCATCTGCATATCTGAGGTTATTGATATTGAGACAAAAAATGAGTAGTCTATATTTATATCAAGAGATTGAGAGTATTGTGTAATCTGTAAAAAAAAAAGTAAGTCTTTTTTAAGCTTTCCAAACCAGCCTTCAATGTATTTCGGAGAAATTCTAATCCACTAGTAATTCTTATGCCTTTTCTATATATTATTAGTTTGATTTACCCTGATATAAGGATAATCCCAGAGCAACCTGATTTTGAAAGTTGATTGAGTTGTTGTTTATTCTGATTCACACTTAAGCAGATATTCACTTTGGCAGAAAGAGTCTGCTGTTAATGTGTATTATATGATTCTAAAGCACCAAATAATCATTGTTACTTTCAGTGGTGACCCATTCTTCTCATATGGGACTGTTAACAGTCTTCTGTAGGGAGACTCTTAGTGAAGAGAAATTTTATTTTCCATTGACTCTCACATAGTTCTGCTCAGAAAGAAAGAGTCATATCTGTGAATTTTAAAATGATACATACATCCCTAAATTATTAACATTTTTTTCCTAATCACTGAGGCAAAAGTTCAGCTTATGAAAACAATCCCAAAGGACATAACTTTGGATCCAGGGTGTCAAGAGTACTCCTCATCAGCTTGACAGTGTGAATGCATGATGATTTATGTCCCAGAGACAAACAGCAACAACAATGAAAACACAAAGAAGAAATTGGTATTTGGAATGGAAAATACAAAATGTTCCAAATGATTGCCCTAAATATTGAGGAAAACAAGGTTGACCATAATGACAACTTTACAGATGAAAATGTCCAGTGTATTCCTTTTTCAAAGCAAAATTACATGTTAATGTATCTGCTCAGTATCATTTTGTTACTGTGACATCCAGGGAATCTCTCCTTCTGGAGCCATAAACCATGTTCAAGGACAAAAATCAAAACTGTCACCCACTGCTTCTTAGTAGTGGTTGGAAATGAACCCCTGGGTCAGAATGGTCACTGTTACCATAAGTGGCTGCTTAGCCATTTAGAATTAGGGCTGTAGCCTGGCCTCATTTTTTCCTCTCCTGAGAAATATCAACCGTGTGTATATACTTGTAAAACATTTTTGGGATAGCACTCCAGGACTCATAAAAGGAGAAGACACCTCTTCCTTTTCCTGCAAATGTCCCAAATTTAATTCCTACTTCTTCAGAAATCAACATGAATATCTTTCCTCTCTAAACTTTTTTTCTGCATTAAGAGGAGGGCATCTCAGAATCTAGGTGAAGGTAGAACAAATTAGGATAATAATAGGGACTGAGCGACTTCACTTTCACTTTTCACTTTCATGCATTGGAAAAGGAAATGGCAACCCACTCCAGTGTTCTTGCCTGGAGAATCCCAAGGACAGGGGAGCCTGGTGGGCTGCCGTCTATGGGGTCGCACAGAGTTGGACACGACTGAAGCGACTTAGCAGCAGGAGTAGTTAGTTGAGCAAAACCTTGAGGGAATGGACATGTGAGTGGTAAATCTTCATCCTAATATCCTCAGTGTGGAGAGTGAAGCCACTTGGGAGGATAATATTGGTCAGAAAAGACAGACTGTGGACCTGGGGCTAAGACACTGAGGACACTGGCCAATTGTCCTGTATTTGCGTGCTTCTCGTCATTGCCCAATAGGGACAGTTATCGAATCACTCTGAAGTGCTCAGGACATTGGTATTCCTTAAAAACCCCTTGATGATGCTCTGTCCATTAGCTTCTTTATCTCATATGTCAACCTGGAACCTTCTGAGTGTTCATTAGTGTACACTCAAGAATTTTTATCCTATATCTGTTAACCATCTGACTATTCAAGATGAGCAAAAATATATGTATTTCTCAATTTGTACTAACAACTTTAGATATGATAGTATTGATGGGTGTAATTTTCATAACTCTCTGATGCAAGATTATCTTCCCCCGTTTAGAGGTAAGGCCAGTAAGTCTTAATACAGTTAAGTAATGTGCCTAGACTAGTAAGAAAGGAGCAAGGCTCTCAATCAAGTCTATTTTACACTAAAGCCTCTTTGACTGTTGTGCATACACCTCCACCTGCTTTATTTATTCAAGAGGGGATATCTCTTAGATGTTTGACAGCTTTGCCCAAAAGGAAGACTGTAATATTTTTCAGAGAAAACAAATTCAGAGAAACAAAGCAGCTAGAGATATGTATATGTGTGTGCTTGTATGTGTGTGTGTGTGTGTGTTTGAAATTGGAGAACCATCTCAACCAAAGTCAGTGTTCCCAAAGAGTGATAAATGTAACAAAAAGTTCGTCCTATTTGCAATATTTTCAGTTTTAATTTCAACCTCTAATTTCAATTTTCAGAGCTTTTCTAAAATGAATTACTCTTTATATCTTAAAATATATTTTGTGTCATGTACAATATGTGTGCTTTAGAGGTAGGTTTCTAAAAGGGGCTATGTACAAAATTCATAGGACAATGTGAGCTAAAAAGAAGCTGATATGTACAGTTTCTGATTTCAGTAAAATGAAAATTTCTGTTTATGAGAAAATAGCTATATTTAGACAAATATTTGCATTCAGTTCACTTCAGTTGCTCAGTCATGTCCGACTCTTTGCAACCTCATGAAGTGCAGCACGCCAGGCCTCCCTGTCCATCACCAATTCCCGGAGTTCACTCAGACTCACGTCCATCAAGTGGGTGATGCCATCCAGCCATCTCAGCCTCTGTCGTCCCCTTTTCCTCCTTCCCCCAATCCCTTCCAGTATCAGAGTCTTTTCCAATGAGTCAACTCTTCGCATGAGGTGGCCAAAGTACTGGAGTTTCAGCTTTAGCATCAGTCCTTCCAAAGAACACCCAGGACTGATCTCCTTTAGAATGGACTGGTTGGATCTCCTTGCAGTCCAAGGGACTCTCAAGAGTCTTCTCCAATTCCACAGTTCAAAAGCATCAATTCTTTGGTGCTCAGCTTTCTTCACAGTCCAACTCTCACATCCATACATGACCACTAGAAAAACCATAGCCTTGACTAGACGGACCTTTGTTGGCAAAGTAATGTCTCTGCTTTTCAATATGCTATCTAGGTTGACTATAACTTTCCTTCCAAGGAGTAAGCATCTTTTAATTTCATGGCTGCAATCACCATCTGCAGTGATTTTGGAGGCCCAAAAAATAAAGTCTGACACTGTTTCCACTGTTTCCCCATCTATTTGCCAGGAAGTGATGGGACCAGATGCCATGGTCTTAGTTTTATGAATGTTGAGCTTTAAGCCAACTTTTTCACTTTCCTCTTTCACTCTCATCAAGAGGCTCTTTAGTTCTTCTTGACTTTATGCCATAAGGGTGGTGTCATCTGCATATCTGAGGTTATTGATATTTCTCCCGGCAATCTTGATTCCAGCTTGTGCTTCTTCCAGTCCAGCGTTTCTCATGATGTACTCTGCATATAAGTTAAATAAACAAGGTGACAATATACAGCCTTGACAAACTCCTTTTCCTATTTGGAACCAGTCCGTTGTTCCATGTCCAGTTCTAACTGTTGCTTCCTGACCTGCATACAAATTTCTCAAGAGGCAGATCAGGTTGTCTGGTATTCCCATCTCTTTCAGAATTTTCCACAGTTTATTGTGATCCACACAGTCAAAGGCTTTGGCAAGGTCAATAAAGCAGAAATAGATGTTTTCCTGGAACTCTCTTGCTTTTTCCATGATCCAGCGGATGTTGGCAATTTGATCTCTGGTTTCTCTGCCTTTTCTAAAACCAGCTTGAACATCTGGAAGTTCACGGTTCACGTATTGCTGAAGCCTGGCTTGGAAAATTTTGAGCATTATTTTACTAGCATTTGAGATGAGTGCAATTGTGCAGTAGTTTGAGCATTCTTTGGCATTGCCTTTCTTGGGTATTGGAATGAAAACTGACCTTTTCCAGTCCTGTGGCCACTGCTGAGTTTTCCAGATTTGCTGGCATATTGAGTGCCCCACCTTCACAGCATCATCTTTCAGGATTTGAAATAGCTCAACTGGAATTCCAGCACCTCCACTAGCTTTGTTCGTAGTGATGCTTTCTAAGTCCCACTTGACTTCACATTCCAGGATGTCTTGCTCTAGGTGAGTGATCACACCATCGTGATTATCTGGGTCGTGAAGACCTTTTTTGTACAGTTCTTCTGTGTATTCTTGCCACCTCTCCTTAATATCTTCTGCTTCTGTTAGGTCCATACCATTTCTGCCCTTTATCGAGCCCATCTTTGCATGAAATGTTTCCTTGGTATCTCTAATTTTCTGGAAGAGATCTCTAGTCTTTCCCATTCTGTTGTTTTCCTCTATTTCTTTGCATTGATCGCTGAGGAAGGCTTTCCTATCTCTTCTCACTATTCTTTGGAACTGTGCATTCAGATGCTTACATCTTTCCTTTTCTCTTTGCTTTTCGATTCTCTTCTTTTCACAGCTATTTGTAAGGCCTCCCCAGACAGCCATTTTGCTTTTTTGCATTTCTTTTCCATGGGGATGGTCTTGATCCCTGTCTCCTGTACAATGTCACGAACCTCTGTCCGTAGTTCATCAGGCACTCTATCTATCAGATCTAGGCCCTTAAATCTATTTCTCACTTCCACTGTATAATCATAAGGGATTTGATTAAGGTCATACCTGGATGGTCTAGTGGTTTTCCCTACTTTCTTCAATTTAAGTCTGAATTTGGCAATAAGGAGTTCATGATCTGATATGCATTATTTTTATTCTAATATACTAGAATATACATATGAACATAAGAACTAAACAAAATTTATGGGTCAAAGAAACTTTTGAAAAAGGTTTCAATTATACTTTAAGACTGTGGACATGCGGGTGTTAGCAAATATCATCATTAAAATTGTTTAATAATAAAAATACAAAAAATAGCTATTTTGTCACTAATAATATCATTATTATGTGGCAATAATAGCATAGCTATAGTTGATAACATTTAGTGGGTAAGTTTTTCTTTAACTCACTCACTGCTCCATACTTTCTCCTTTCTCCTACCTGCAATATCTTATCTTTCTAATTTTTCTCTTCAGATACCCAATGTGCTTCAATTCAAACTGTTCTATTCAAAAGCCATTTCACACTTTTATATTTAAAATAGATAACCAACAAGGACCTACTGTATAGCACAGGGAACTCCACTCAATATTCTGTAATAACCTGAACAAGAAAAGAATTTGAAAAATAGTTGATACATGTATATGTTTACATGTATATGAATCACTTTGCTGTACACCTGAAACTAACACAAAATTGTTAATCAACTAACTCCAATATAAAATAATAATTTTAAAAATATATATCCAAGGAATCAGAGATATAGACTGAAGAGTAAATAACTAAATAGTCCAAAATTACCCTCATAGAAAATTTTACTTTGTAATAATTAAAGTATAATGGAAATCCAGATAACTTATTATCATTATTATTTTGTGTCCTATCACTTAATAGTTATTATATGCCCGTGCTTATGTGCTTGTGCTTAGTCGCTCATTCATGTCTGACTCTTTGTAACTCCATGGACAGTAAACCCACCAGCCTCCTCTGTCCATTCTCCATGCAAGAACACTGGAGTGAGTTGCCATGTCCTCCTCCAAGGGATCTTCCCAACCCAGATATCAAACCCAAGTTTCCCGCATTGCAGGGAGATTCTTTACTGTCTGAGCCACTGAGGAAGCCCAAGAATACTGGAGTGGGTAGCCTATCCCTTCTCCAGGGGATCTTCCAGACCCAGGAATTGAACCGGGGTCTCCTGCAGTGCAAGTGGATTCTTTACCACCTGAGCTCCCAGGAAAGCCCTATTGTATGCCTACTTAACGTTAAATATTACTGCAACTCTATGTGGTTGCAGTACCTACTGTTATAATTTTCAGTATAGTAGATGTACTGTATGATACATTACATGTATCATTACATGTACATTACATTACATCAAAAATGATGATATTTGCTAACACCTGCATGTCCACAGTCTTAAACAGTACATGTACTGTTATCATTTTCAGTACAGTAGATAATGGTACCTACTGTTATCATTTTCATTTTACCAATAAAGAAGCTAAAGATTTCTAGTGACTCATGCACATTCACACAGTTAATAAGTGGAGAAATACATATTTTAAAATTATTTCTCTGTATGTGTGTGTTTATGTGTAAAATATGTATATTTCTTATCAAAGTAGCCATTTAAAAAAAAAAACTGTATTTTGTCTACATGTAAGGCTAGCTCAATTCAAATACATGGAAACTTTCACTGAAGTTACAGTTGCATAACTTGCTTTTCTACTCTAATTTTGTGGTACATTTTCAGTATAGACTCTGGTCTTACTATCTTATTTGAAATTAAAGTAATTTTAATTTTATAAGCATGCTGTTCATTTTCCCAAGTAATATTATACTAAATATATCTGCATATATATTTAATATATAATTAATATAATATAAATATTATAATATAATTAATATAATCTAATATATCTGCATATTAGAGCTATATCTGCATTTTTAAAGTATTTAGTAACCAATACCAATAAATCAAGGAATCAAATATAGAACTTAGATGTTTTTGAGTTTATGATCATTAGTTTGGCTTATCTAGATAGCAGGTAAATACAGAATCATTACCTTACAGTTTCTTCATCGCAGTTCTATGTGAAATGAATAGACTGGACACTCTATTTCTTTAAAAATAATACCCTGTCAAAATCATAAAACTTTACCATAACAACTGACACTAATTGGAATCCTTGTTAGCACTCTCAAAAGAAAGGTCAAAACTGGAGGTTCATAGAAGCTGAATTACCCCATCTTCTAAGTGGTTCCTCTGGGTTGAAGAGCAGAGATGTGGAAACTTTAGAAAAAGTTTGGAATGAAACTAAGGAAAACAAAAGATGTTGATGTTGATCTGTGAGAAATGATTGACATCTTAGTAGAGTGTTATATAGGAAACTTATGAACAGATGTCTAAAATAACTGAAAGGATGAGATAATAGTAATTCAATTCCACAATGTCTTAATCAAAGCCTTTGAGGCTTGATGTTGATATGTATAGAATTTCAGAGCGGTATGTGTGAGGGAAAACAGTACATATACCTGATATTATATAATACCCCAGGATAGTAAGGGGCAACGTTACATTAATATTTTTACAACAAAATTGTATCACTGTGCATGACTAGTGTAATAAAGGCTATATATGATGTCAGTTTAGATCAAAGTTTACCACCAAAAAAGTAGGTTTATGATTTGCTACCAAATATGTTATTTTTAAAATTTCTGTTATAAAAGACTTTGGAACTTCTGAATTGCAGAAATGGTACTGTAGACTTGTATAAGAATTGGGATTATTTTATTAGGAGGAAAGGTGCTGAAAATTAATTAAAATGTGGACTTATTTTTTAATTTATGCTTTTGATAAATATTTATCAAGCACCTACTACATGCCAGTTACTATGACAGATGATACCCTGATGAACAAGACGAATGTGGTCCTATTCTTGAACAGTGTTTTGTGACCAGCTTTCTTCATCCCCCATGAAATCAGAAAGGAAGCAAACATTTTAACTCATAGAAAGTAAGTAAAAATGGAATAATACATCTCATTTCCAGGTTTATTTAGTACAGGAAAACCTAAGAAACTTATGGAATCCACTCTTTTCTTGAAGTCTTAAAAAGATAAGTCACCTGTCTTGGATGATTTGGAGACAGAATCAACAGTATGATTTTTTAAAGCCTCTTATTAACCAAGACTCAATAATTCAATGTTAAATTTCCAAACTCTGGTTCTTATAATTGAATAGTTTTCAGAGTACCAGGTCTGTATGTTCTTATGATTCTATAAATTATTTTGCACATACACACATCAGATCAGATCAGTCGCTCAGTCGTGTCTGACTCTTTGCAACCCCATGAATCGCAGCACGCCAGGCCTCCCTGTCCATCACCAACTCCTGGAGTTCACTCAGACTCACGTCCATCAAGTCAGTGATGCCATCCAGCCATCTCATCCTCTGTCGTCCCCTTCTCCTCCTGCCCCGAATCCCTCTCAGCATCAGAGTCTTTTCCAATGAGTCAACTCTTCATGTGAGGTGGCCAAAGTACTGGAGTTTCAGCTTTAGCATCATTCCTTCCAAAGAAATCCCAGGGCTGATCTCCTTCAGAATAGACTGGTTGGATCTCCTTGCAGTCTAAGGGACTCTCATGAGTCTTCTCCAATACCACAGTTCAAAAGCATTGATTCTTTGGCACTCAGCCTTCTTCACAGTCCAACTCTCACACCCATACATGACCACAGGAAAAACCATAGCCTTGACTAGATGGACTTTTGTTGGCAAAGTAATGTCTCTGCCTTTGAATATGCTATCTAAGTTGGTCATAACTTTCCTTCCAAGGAGTACGCGTCTTTTAATTTCATGGCTGCAGTCACCATCTGCAGTGATTTTGGAGCCCAGAAAATTAAAGTCTGACTGCCGGGGTCCAGCCCCCGCTGATCCAGGGTATTCGAAGCGGGGACAGCGTCGGCGACGTATTTAATTATTTATTCATCAAAGATATAAAGAGTAATAGAATAAGGATAGCTCAGTGAGGAAATTCAGTGGAGAAAAGCGGCTGAAATAAGGATAGCTCAGTAGGAAAATTCAGTGGAGAAAAGAGGCTGAGTAGCTTGGTTTACGCGGGAGACCAATAAAACTTCAAGACAAGAAGTTTGCACCACTTACGTAGGCCGCAGGCATCCTTCCGTTCTCCCGAAGGAGAGGAGACACTGAGGCCTCCCCGGTCGGATCTTAGAAGCCCAGGCATAATTAGCAAGCATGGCGGGTTCCGCGCTCCAGATGGAGACTCAGCCGGAAGTTGAAAGAGAGAGCGACATAGGGAGACCAAGTTTTGGTGAACAAGGCCCGCACTTTATTTTCCAAAGTAGTTTTTATACCTTAAGGTATGCATAGAGGATAATGGGGGAAGGGGTGGAGTCATGCAAGAACAGCAGTTCCTGGTTCTAATCTAAGCCAGGCTTTCAAACTTATCATATGCAAAAGTTCAGGTGATTGACATCATCTTCTGGCCCGGAGGCCTGTTAACATTTTAAGAAACTTATTTTTCTCTAAAGGTGATTATTCAAAAGTCAGGCACCAGCCTTCCAAAAAGCATTGGACAAAGCTGCATTTTACATTTCTATACACCCATTATATCAATCAATACACTGCCAAGGACACAGTAGGTAAGGAGTATGGAGACTTAGCAGCAAACATTGGCCCAACAAGTGAAAAACCCTTCACCAATACAATTTCTAATCAATCTTTTAACTACTCAAAGGAATCTGTGTTTAGGCAGTTTAGAACATCTCCTGCCTCTCACAGTTGGGAGGCTCTGAACAATCACATGTGGCCGGAAAAACCTATTCAGGCAGGCTAGAGGATTTCCAAAGGAGTTTGTAGGTTAAACAGTCACACCCAGGAATTATTAACTGGAGCTGTAAGCTAACTCTTTTTTCAGAGAGAGGTAGTGGGAGACAGCCCCCCGTAAAGTCAGAGGTGTAGGTGAAAGCACAAAGCAGAAAGTAGGCAGACTCTGGTTTTGGGGGTAGATGCTCGAGAATTTCCAGGGGGACTCCTGAGGCTCGATCCCGCCTTTGCGTATGCCGAGCCTCCTTCCTCATGACCTTTGTCATGGGCGGAGTGCCTCACGCTGGCTCCCGGCAGTGATAGAATTCCAGTTGAGCTATTCCAGATCCTGAAAGATGATGCTGTGGAAAGTGCTGCACTCAATATGCAATATGCACTCAATATGCAATATGCCGGCTCCCGGCATCTGACACTGTTTCCACTGTTTCTCCATCTATTTCCCATGAAGTGATGGGACCGGATGCCATGATCTTCATTTTCTGAATGTTGAGCTTTAAGCCAACTTTTTCACTCTCCACTTTCACTTTCATCAAGAGGCTTTTGAGTTCCTCCTCACTTTCTGCCATGAGGGTGGTGTCATCTGCATATCTGAGGTGATTGATATTTCTCCCGGCAATCTTGATTCCAGCTTGTGTTTCTTCCAGTCCAGCGTTTCTCATGATGTACTCTGCATATAAGTTAAATAAACAGGGATTGAAGAAAGTAGGGAAAACCACTAGACCATTCAGGTATGACCTAAATCAAATCTTATGATTATACAGTGGAAGTGAGAAATAGATTTAAGGGCCTAGATCTGATAGATAGAGTGCCTGATGAACTATGGACGGAGGTTCGTGACATTGTACAGGAGACAGGGATCAAGACCATCCCCATGGAAAAGAAATGCAAAAAAGCAAAATGGCTGTCTGGGGAGACCTTACAAATAGCTGTGAAAAGAAGAGAAGTGAAAAGCAAAGGAGAAAAGGAAAGATACAAACATCTGAATGCAGAGTTCCAAAGAATAGCAAGAGGAGTTAAGCTAGCCTTCTTCAGCGATCAATGCAAAGAAATAGAGGAAAACAACAGAATGGGAAAGACTAGAGATCTCTTCAAGAAAATCAGAGATACCAAAGGAACATTTCATGCAAAGATGGGCTCGATAAAGGACAGAAATGGTATGGACCTAACACACATACAGACACACAAATTAAATAGCCACAAGTTAGGAGACTTGATATATATAAATCAACAAAACTCCAATTAATTTTTGGTTATCTAAACTGACTAAACATAAACATGAGAAAGATATAAAGTAATAAATGAAAAAGTCAATATATTCATTCTGATTTCTCTCATTTTCAATTAAGAATTGAAATAAATCCCTGTTTTGTCATTCAAAACATAGCACCAAAGACTTTGTTATTGTTACTAGTATTTTGATATCCAGAGACCAATGACTCAGGAAGCCAGCAATATAAATACCTACATGACTCTTCAGTTATATGGAAAAGACATTTTCTATTCTGTATCCTTTAGAAATACCATTACCTTCTCGCTAAGATTTTTTAGGGAATCTATATGTGCCAAAATATTAGAATATGCAATAGTGATTTTTTTTTTCCTGAAGATTTTTTTTCTTTCTTAAACTTTAGTAATTGGCATTTTCTATAGCCATATATATATATAATTAAACTAAATAGGCCAATTGAGTAGCTATATTTCACACATATCAGATCAGATCAGATCAGCCACTCAGTCGTGTCCAACTCTTTGCAACCCCATGAATCGCAGCACGCCAGGCCTCCCTGTCCATCACCAACTCCCGGAGTTCACTCAGACCCACATCCATCGAGTCAGTGATGCCATCCAGCCATCTCATTCTCTGTCGTCCCCTTCTCCTCTTGCCCCCAATCCCTCCCAGCATCAGAGTCTTTTCCAATGAGTCAACTCTTCGCATGAGGTGGCCAAAGTACTGGAGTTTCAACTTTCGCATCATTCATTCCAAAGAAATCCCAGGGCTGATCTCCTTCAGAATGGACTGGTTGGATCTCCTTGCAGTCCAAGGGACTCTCAAGAGTCTTCTCCAATACCACAGTTCAAAAGCATCGATTCTTCGGCACTCAGCCTTCTTCACAGTCCAACTCTCACATCCATACATGACCACAGGAAAAACCATAGCCTTGACTAGACGGACCTTTGTTGGCAAAGTAATGTCTCTGCTTTTGAATATGCTATCTAGGTTGGTCATAACTTTCCTTCCAAGGAGTAAGCGTCTTTTAATTTCATGGCTGCAGTCACCATCTGTAGTGATTTTGGAGCCCAGAAAATTAAAGTCTGACACTGTTTCCACTATTTCCCCATCTATTTCCCATGAAGTGGTGGGACCGGATGCCATGATCTTCGTTTTCTGAATGTTGAGCTTTAAGCCAACTTTTTCACTCTCCACTTTCACTTTCATCAAGAGGCTTTTGAGTTCCTCTTCACTTTCTGCCATAAGGGTGGTGTCATCTGCATATCTGAGGTTATTGAGATTTCTCCCAACAATCTTGATTCCAGCTTGTGTTTCTTCCAGTCCAGCGTTTCTCATGATGTACTCTGCATATAAGTTAAATAAACAGGGTGACAATATACGGCCTTGACAAATTCCTTGTCCTATACACTTTTGCAAATATATGCCTACATTTGATGGACAAATAAACATTAGATTTTATTTACTGAGATTTAGTGACCAAAGCTGTAATACTACCATCATGCAGCCCCTTGCTGGGTGTACTGGAACACCATGAGGCATCTTCCAAGAGAGGTCCCTAAAGATGCTAGGATATGAGTTACTCTTGTAGAAAAATAATAATTGTTACCTCTAGAGCAAAATAAAACTTTTGGGGAGTGGGTCAGGTTGAAGGTCATCCATAAAAAAAGATTTTCCTATATAAATGGAAATTGAAACATTCCTTAGACTATATTGCACCAGCATTGGAGAAATCTGTGATTGTTTACATTTCCACTGAGGCATGTATTCTGGACCACCTGGGAAAATTAAACAACTATGAAATTCCTCTAAGTCATTAATCTAACCTTTTTCACAGGTAGGAGAGAGACACAATCAGCAGGACAAACATTTGATATGTTCTTTACTATCAAACACAAAGACAGGAAAGGAGAGGAAAGCAATACTCATTCAAGATTATTAAGCAAACACTTTGAACAGTGCACAATGAAAGTAGATGGGATTAAAGCAAATACTTGATATATCAAGCATAACTCCACCAGCTGCTTGTTTCTCAGAAAGAGCCACCTAGTAGGTGCATTCCTTTCACACTGAGTTGCCTCAGATTGCATATAATCTTGGCCTTGCTAGACATGTACTAGGTATTTTCCTGCTAGTCAGCATTGATAGTAAACATGGCAAGTAAAACTCAATCCTAGAGACTGAGTATTGAGCAGATGTTGATGATTAAAAAATCTGGGAATTCATAAGGAAATGTTAAAAGGGAACTTCCCCAGACAAATATCAAAGATTGCAAGACCAAGCTAATTAATCCTAAATTAACTAAAAATGATTTATCCAACTGGCTTGTATGGGTGGATATTGAAAGATTCAATTTTGTATTGGGAAAAGGTGTTTTGTTTTGTTTTGTTTTGTTTTGTGAGACTCTCAAAAATATCCATAACTAAGATCAGTTTTGGGTGATGGACTGTCTCTGTCTCTTATTCTGCACAAAGGTAGATATAGGTCACCTCTGCATGATTAGTCTTTGTCTTATTTTAAGTTATCCCTGTAGTTGTTGCTTCAAAGGCCCACAATTACAAAAACTTAGAGATGGATTCTGCATGATGAATGGATTTACCTTCTGTGAAAGCTAGTCTAGTCACATTAAGAGAGAGGGGAGTCATTAATAAAGCCTCCATCATAAAGTTGTTGTGACAAATAAGTGAACTAATACAAGTAGAAAGTTTACTACAGTGCCCAAGGAAAGCTCAATACATTTTAACTATCATGATTTTAAGAATTGTGAGGTATGCTGCTTTACACACACGTGCCACAATCCTCTTTGGAATCACTTTCCTAACTGATGCTTATGCATTGATAAGAGTACTATATTCCATTAAAAATATCCCTAGATTGAAGGTAGGTAAAAATTCTATTGTGGTTCCTGCTTTGCCGGGAACTTTTTATATGACCTGGTACAAGTCCCTTCAAAACTGCAGAATTGTTTCCTTGTCTGTGAGATGCACAATTGGGCTCAACAGCTCTAAGTTGCCTTCCTGGCCTCTGGAATCATTTAATTCTTATGATCCATATACCATATTGTTTATGTAATAGTAACCTAAACTATTCTGAATAAATATAGTTCATCCTTCTGGATTTCTAGATGAGGTTTTAACAAATATAATTTTCACGTTTACCACATCTATCTACACTTTTTTAAATGCTTAGCTATCATTTCTTTACACAAATGTCAAAGTAATTGCACCCACATCAATAGCACCCTCTAATAAGATTAAATGTGTACCCACTGCCTCACTTTGGATCTATGAATTGCATAGATAAGCAGTTCTAATTTTTATTATTCAGGCACCTCCCTTGAACTAGTATGTTGTTATATTGTGTATCTGGCCAGTATAGATTGAGAATATCTGGAATCTTTTTACTTCAATAAACCTTAAAGGATCTGAATATATAATGTAGGTTGCCTGAAAGCCATCCTTATTTTCTTCTTTACCAAAAGAATCCTGGTTTTATTTAGGTATTACTAACCACAACTGTGGTGTTGGAGAAGACTCTTGAGAGTCCCTTGGACTGCAAGGAGATCCAACCAGTCCATTCTAAAGGAGATCAGTCCTGGGATTTCTTTGGAAGGAATGATGCTAGAGCTGAAATTCCAGTACTTTGGCCACTTCATGCGAAGAGTTAACTCATTGGAAAAGACTCTGATGCTGGGAGGGATTGGGGGCAGGAGGAAAAGGGGATGACAGAGGCTGAGATGGCTGGATGGCATCATGGACTCAATGGACGTGAGTCTGAGTGAACTCCAGGAGTTGGTGATGGACAGAGAGGCCTGGCGTGCTGCGATTCATGGGGTCGCAAAGAGTCGGACACGACTGAGCGACTGAACTGAACTGAACCACAAGTTTCAGAAAAGACTTAAGATCCCAAAGACTGTATCTTGATTAATTTATACCATTCCCCTTTTGAGTGACTGGTTTAGAGAAAGGCATATGATCCAATTTGGGAAAATGAAACATAAGATAAAGTCTGCAAGGTGGCATCTGGGGAAGATTCTTTGCTCTTAAAACATAGAAGAGAGAAATGTAGTTTTACTCCCTCTGACCATTATTGTCCTGCAGTGTGGAACTGCAGAAGCTGTTTTGTGTCCAAGAGGTGAGGCAGCCTAAGAAAGCTGCAGAAAAAGAGGCCAAGTGGGAAAAAAAAAAAAAAAGAAGCTGCAGTGGAAAGATGCAAAAATCTAGGTACTTCAGGACTTTACTAAGTCACTAAATTAATCAACACTGAAATTTAACCAACTCTAGACTTCTTGTCATGTGAGATAATAAATGACCTAATTTCATCTGAAAGCATTCTGCCTAGTACATAATGTATCAAACAGAAAAACTAGCTACTATAACAAACATACAAGATCTCAGTGCCTAACCCAGTGGGAATTCATTCCTTGATCACTGTAGTCAGATTTGAGTCAGCAGAAGTCTCTGCTCCACGCCGCCGTCCACAACCCAGACTTCTTCCAGTGTGGTTTCACCTCCATCACATGCAGCCAAGTAATGAGGAAAGAGTGGTAAAGGGGAAAAAATTCCAATACCTGGACCTTTGTCATGTAACTCAGTCTAATCACTTGGGACATGCAGTCAAGTTATATGCCCAGGAGTAAAAAGAAATTGGTTTGGCAAATACAGTGTTATCTCCAATTTTCCTTTAATAGTTCTAATATGGTAGTTTTTAAACAACATGTCACTGTTGGCTTAATCACATGGGGTTAAGTTCAGTTCAGTTCAGTTACCCAGTCATGTCTGACTCTTTGGACCCCATAGACTGCAGCACTCCAGGCCTGCCTATCCATCACCAACTCCCAGAGTTTCCTCAAATTCATGTCCA
The DNA here is from genome assembly GCF_029407905.1 of Bubalus kerabau. Lineage (NCBI taxonomy): Eukaryota > Metazoa > Chordata > Mammalia > Artiodactyla > Bovidae > Bubalus > Bubalus kerabau. The sequence continues at coordinate 255,839,039 of NC_073624.1, forward strand.
TCACATCAGTGATGCCATCCAACCACCTCATCCTCTGTTGTACCCTTCTCATCCTGCCTTCAATCTTTCCCAGCATCAGGGTCTTTTCAAATGAGTCAGTTCTTCACATCAGGTGGCCAAAGTATTGGAGTTTCAACTTCACCATCAGTCCTTCCAATGAATATTCAGGACTGATTTCCTTTAGGATGGACTGGTTGGATCTCCTTGCTGTCCAAGGGACTCTCAAGAGTCTTCTCCAACACCACAGTTCAAAAGCATCAATTCTTCGGTGCTCAGCTTTCTTTATAGTCCAACTCTCACATCCATACATGACTACTGGAAAAACCATAGCTTTGACTAGATGGACCTTTATTGGCAAACTAATGTATCTACTTTTTAATATGCTATCTAGGTTGGTCATCTGGAGAAGGCAATGGCAACATACTCCAGTACTCTTGCCTGGAGAATCCCAGGGATGGGGGAGGCTGGTGGACTGCCGTCTCTGGGGTCACACAGAGTTGGACATGACTGAAGCAACTTAGCAGCAGCAGCTAGATTGGTCGTAACTTTTCTTCCAAGGAGTAAGCATCTTTTAATTTCATGACTGCAATCACCATCTGCAGTGATTTTGGAGCCCAGTAAATAAAGTCTGACACTGTTTCCACTGTTTCCCCATGTATTTCCCATGAAGTGATGGGACCAGATGCCATGATCTTAGTTTTCTGAATGTTGACCTTTAACCCAACTTTTTCACTCTCTTCTTTCACTTTCATCAAGAGGCTCTTTAGTTCTTCAGTTTCTGCCATAAGGGTGGTGTCATCTGCATAGCTGAGGTTATTGATATTTCTCCCAGCAATCTTGATTCCAGCTTGTGCTTCTTCCAGCCCAGCCTTTCTCATGATGTACTCTGCATAGAAATTAAATAAGCAGGGTGACAATATACAGCCTTGGCATACTTCTTTCCCTATTTGGAACCAGTCTGTTGTTCCATGTCCAGTTCTAACTGTTGCTTCCTGACCTGCATATAGGGTTCTCAGAGGCAGGTCAAGTGGTCTGGTATTCCCATCTCTTTAAAATTTTCCACAGTTTATTGTGATCCACACAGTCAAAGGCTTTGGCATAGTCAATAAAGCAGAAATAGATGTTTATCTGGAACTCTCTTGCTTTTTCCATGATCCAGTGGATGTTGGCAATTTGATCTCTGGTTCTTCTCCCTTTTCTAAAACCAGCTTGAACATCTGGATTTTCAGGGTTCATGTACTGTTGAAGACTGGCTTGGAGAATTTTGAGCATTATTTTGCTAGTGTGTGAGATTGCAATTGTGCAGTAGTTTGAGCATTCTTTGGCATTGCCTTTCTTTGGGATTGGAATGAAAACTGACCTTTTCCAGTCCTGTGGCCACTGTTGAGTTTTCCAAATTTGCTGGCATATTGAGTGCAACACTTTCACAGCATCCTCTTTTAGGATTTGAAATACCTCAACTTTGCTCGTAGCTAGCTAGCTTTGCTCATAGTGATGCTTCCTAAGGCCCACCTGACTACACAATCCAGGATAACTAGCTCTAGGTCAGTGATCACACCATCATGATTATCTGAGTCGTGAAGATCTTTTTTGTGCAGTTCTTCTATGTATTCTTGCAACCTCTTCTTAATATCTTCTGCTTCTGTTAAGTCCATACCATTTCTGTCCTCTCTTGTGCCCATCTTTGCATGAAAAGTTCCCTTGGTATCTCTAATTTTCTTGACGAGATCTCTAGTCTTTCCCATTCTATTGTTCACATCTATTTCTTTGCATTGATCACTGAGGAAGGCTTTCTTATCTTTCCTTGCTATTATCTCGAACTCTGCATTTTAATGGGTATATTTTTCCTTTTCTCTTTGGGGTAGTAAGTGCAAAAATCACCTGCTTTACCACCTGTACCATTGAAAAAATGCTTTATCTTAATAGTGTCATGTTTTGAAAATAAACTTTCTATTTATATATAAAGTTAATAAAGAATTCTTCTTTCCCCTCCAATAAAATCTAGTATATTCTCTCTATACACTAGATGATATAAAATGGATTGGGATTAATTATATGATGGGCTTTCCTGGTGACTCAGTAGCAAAGTATCCTCCTGACAATGCTGGAGATGTAAGTTGGATTCCTCAGTTGGAAAAATCCCTTGGAGAAGAAAGTGGCAACCCACTCCAGTGTTCTTGCCTGGGAAATCCCATGGACAGAGGAGCCTGGTAGGGTACAGTCCATGGGTTCACAGAGTTGAACATAACTTAGCACCTCAAAACAACAAAATTATATGATATCTTCCAAAAATCAAGCTTATTTTTGAATTAAAAGAAGTCTGTTCAATTATATTGATTATATAATAAAAAGAATAATAAAAAAAAAGGATGACTTCAGATCAGTGGTGTAGAATGCAAAACTGAATGTTACGGTTATTAAGTGAGTCTTAGTCAATAGAATCTACTTTCTCTGTGTGGTTTCTGAAAACCTAAGAAGTATCTCTAGTATCACTTGTGATTTGTTTCTCCTTTCATGTTTCTTTGTTATACTACCAGCATCAAAGATTAAAAGAAATTGTTGGATATATTGTCCATGGTCTCTCATATACATCTTTAGGTGTGCATGTGTGTGTGGGTTTGTATATTCTCAGTGGCCTCAGTTTACATATTCTATTTCAGAAATAAAGTTTTTCATGAAATAGAAAATTTCACAGATCAATTGCAAACACTATCCTATTGTTGTCTGTAGCCAATATCTAATATTTATAGGAAAAACAAAGACTCGGGAGAAAAAGATAACATTGAGCCACTTGTAGGAAATTTCTCTCATGTCTGGAGGGTGACAGAGAAAGTGAAGCAAGACCAATCCCATTAGCACTAGTTATGCTTCAATCACCTCAATTTCATTCATTTTGCTTTTATTTCAGATGTGCAGAAACCATTTGATAAATTCCCTTCTGGGAACAGGCCAGTCTTGGAAGGATGTACATTAAAAAGTTATGAAGAGTACATAATTTATTAAACTCAACTCATTATTGGAAATGGTTAGCATACAATTCATTTAATAGGAATCATTGGTGGAGAAAATGACTGTTGTTTTCATCTGATCATATGAGTTATGGCATAAATTTCCTTGTCTGTGGTGATTTACCTAATCTTGAACAACATGAATACTCACTCAAACTCTGCTTGCTACTGGAAAACAGACACATATGTTATGTTATTTATTAATGGCAATGATTTTACTTTTTTATTATGTTCAGTTAGAAATAGACTCTCCCAGTTTTCAGCAAGATGATTGAATAATTGAATACAGTATATATACCCCTCAATGCACAATGGAACAGGAAAAGGAAATGGTTTTACTGATAAATACCAAGACCTCAGGTCTGTGGTCTATTTTTACTGAGGGAAACAACCAGCCAATCAAAAAAGATTTCCTGTCTGCCTACTAAGCACAGAGAGTGAGCCTTAGCATTATGAAGTGCAGTGTATGCATGCTCAGTCATGTCTTGACTCTTTGCGACTCTGTGGACTGTAGCCCACCAGGCTCTTCTGTCCATGGAGTTCCCTAGGCAAGAATACTGGAGTGAGTTGCCATTTCCTCCTCCTGGGAATCCTCCAAATACAGGGATCAAACCTGCATCTCTGGCATCTCCTCCACTGGCAGGCAGATTTTTTTTACCACTGAGCCACCTGGGAAGCCCATAACATTGTGAAGAGAAAACATAAAACATCAAGGAACTAAGGAGGCAAGATATACACATTAAAATAGCTAGCTAGAGATACAAAGCACGTCAACAAATCCTAGATGATACAGACAAATATACTAGAAGAGATCAGGGGAAGTGAGAGCTCAGTGAGCTGGTATGTCCAGGAATAATCTTTACCTTTTAGCCTCTGGCACCCCACTCCAGTACTCTTGCCTGGAAAATCCCATGGACGGAGGAGCCTGGTGGGCTGCAGTCCATGCGGTCGCTAGGAGTCAGACACGACTGAGCGACTTCACCTTCACTTTTCACTTTCATGCATTGGAGAAGGAAATGGCAACCCACTCCAGTGTTCTTGCCTGGAGAATCCCAGGGACAGGGGAGCCTGGTGGGCTGCTGTCTCTGGGGTCGCACAAAGTCGGACACGACTGAAGCGACTTAGCAGCAACAGCAGCATGACTCTACAGACTCTTTCTTCATGTAATTTTGAACATTATTTGTGAGCCAAAATTTACAGAACTAAGTCTTTTATTGGCAGGATAATTTCAAGTAATATATTAAAATGTATTTAACCATTTACCTACTACCATGCTTTTACTTTACTTCAATCTTTTCCCACTACAAAGATACTGTAATAATCAATCTAGCAGGATTTTTTTATCTTACTTCTTCTATAGGATACATTCCCCAAAGTGGAAATGACAGGTCAAAAGTAATACTCTTTTATTCTTATTGTGTTGTGTAGCCTGGTGGGCTGCCATCTATGGGGTCGCACAGAGTCGGACACAACTGAAGTGACTTAGCAGCAGCAGCATCTTTCCAAGAAGTCACTCAAGCACATGTCTCTCACTGGAAGTTCAGGAAGGACCATTTTGCCCACATCACTACCAACTATCTTTTATTAGTTTTGCCAATCTGATGAGTGGGAAGTTATCTCACATCATGATTTTCTTTCTCATTTCCCCAATCTCTCAGTGAGTTTGGTACCCTTTCAAATACATTTTATAGCCATTTAGATTTGCTCTTTTATGAAATTCTTATTTCCATTCTTTGACTACTTTCCTACTGTGTTGTCTTTCTTCTAATAAATAAAAAGTCTAAAATTTTACTTACAGATTTTCAACATTTAGTCAAGTTATCTGTAAGCAGAGCAAAAATTATCTATTTGATACTGTTACTGAGCATCAACTGTCTACAGTGTCCAATACTAGAGACCCCATCTTGGGAGATACAACATGCTCATACTCAGTCGCTCAGTCGTGTTTAATTCTTTGTGACCCCATGGACTGTAGCCCACCAGGCTCCTCTATCTGTGAGATTTCCCAGGCAAGAATACTGTAGTGGGTTGCCATTTCCTATTCCAAAGGATCTTCCTAACCCAGGGATCAAACCTGTGTCTCCTGCATTGACAGGGAGATTCTTTACCACTGAGCCCCCTAGGAAGCCCCTATAACATGCTCAGATTTGGTAATAGAGTCTAGACAGGTGTTAAAGCATGTATACTGCCAAGTATTCCATAATAAATACTATGAAATAAAATTCATCACGAAATTCAATTAAAGCTGAATTTAAGGAGAATCCATTTCTGGTTCATATGGTCAAGAGAAATTTCTCAGGGAAAAGAATATTAGTCTAGTTTTAATAGATTTTGGATTCTGATATGACTGCTATAAGTTAGTTATAGGAAAGAACAACTTATATGGAAAGAATAACATAAATCTAAAAACAGATAAGTAATTGAAGTGCCAAAAGAGTTGACATAAGAACCATGAAATGTTTGTAATTTTGGGTAAAACTTCTTATAGTAACAATATAACGTATAATTTGCAGATTCTAAAAATAGAATTTAGGAGACTACAGATGTTTTCTAGTTGTAGTTTCCTTTAAAATACGTTAGGCTTCTCATTAAGAAATGCAGGGACATTTTTGTTTCTGTGCTTAGAATTTAAAATTTTAGCAGTTACTAAGCAATTAAGTATAATATTTTAAAATTCAGGAAACTCTGGAAGTTATACGAACACTTTGATTCATTCAGTAACACTAAAATTACTATTGTTTGATGTTCTGAAAATTAATACCACTTTCTAAAACTTTTAACTTTAAAGTAGCTAGAATCTCTGATTCAATCTGAATTGTGATTGCATTTAGCTTCTTAACATACCATTATCTACTCTGTTTATCATTTAAAGGTTATTAAAATTCACAAATAACCTATGTTTTTGAAGAGCCTTGCCAGCTACATGGAACAACATAAATAGTAGTAACATTGATGACTCATTTGGAGGCTGGACCTTTCTCTCAGCTGTGCAATTCTAAACATATAACTACTTCACAGTCTCCTAAAATAAGCATAAAGGTTCCCTAGGGTACCTAAACTATTCTTGCACCTCGAGTGTTACCCATTTAATGCTCTGCCTTTGCTGGGCAAGGTAGCCCCCACGGTGGCATTACTACCATCTGACACCCATGAATTTTTCATGTCATTGCTGCTGCGGCTGTCACAACTGAGTCCTACTGCTTCAGCCCTGAACATTCCATTTTACCACTCAAAGCTGCATCTTATCTCATGTCTGCTAAGGGCCCTGTCATTAGGATCTAGTATCAGAATCTTCACAGTCTTCCAGACAACACACTCTCCAGTAAGTTACTGCCACTGACACAACAGAAAGCTCAAATGCCAAATCTGTAACATGGCCCTGGTGAAAAAAAGGAAAATGATCTCTCTTTTCCTTCTTGGCGTTATGATCTGTTATGGGGGTTTCTGTCCTAGTGGATCTGTAAGTTTTTAATGAAAATCCTCTGTCCTCCAGGAACTCAAACAGAATGAGGACTAAAAGATGGGGGCAGATTGTAATAATGCTCTAACAGTAGACTCCTGCCACTGTTTGGCCACTCAAGGATGAGGAATTTTCAGGATAAACAGGATGGTCACCCAACTTTAGTTATCTTAAAGGACCACTTAAATGGTTCAGGCCTGGCAAAGTAAAGGGAACCTTAGCAAATTCCTGGGTCTAAGGAGGGCTGGGAGGTCAAGAGAGGTTTAAAGTAGAGTTCCACATCCAAGATGGTGAAGCTTTCAGTGCATCAGCCTTTAAACAATTAAAAATGCCTGCCAAGAAAACAAGTCAGCTGTTTTTTGGTCTCTACTGGGTCTTAGTTGCAGCATGTGGGATCTTTAGTTGTGGCATGTGGGATCTACTTCCCTGACCAGGAATTGGACCACCAGGGAAGTCCCCAAAACAAGTCAGTTTTGAGCGTCAATATGCCTATAAAGTTCCAATTTTTGTTGCTGTTCAGTCTCCCAGTTGTGTCTGACTCTTCGTGACCCCATGGATTGCAGCATGCCAGGCCTCCCTGTTCTTCATCATCTCCTGAAGCTTGCCCAAGTTCATGTCCATTCCATCAGTGATGCCATCCAGCCATCTCATCCTCTGACTCCTTCTTCTCTTTCTGCCCTCAATCTTTCCCACCACCAGGGACTTTTCCAATGAGTTAGCTCTTCGCATCAGGTGGCCAAATTATGGTAGCTTCAGCTTCAGCATCAGTCCCTCTAATGAGAATTCAGGGTTTACCTATCTTTAGATTGACTGGTTTGATCTCCTTGCTGTCCAAGGGACTCTCAGGAGTCTTCTCTAGCACTATAATCCAAAGGCATCAATTCTTTGGTGCTCCACTTTTTTACAGTGGAGCATCATCTCACAACCATATGCAACCAATGGGAAGACCATAGCCTTCACTATATGGACCTTTGTCAGCAGAGTAATGTCTCTGCTTTTCAACAGCGTCTAGTTTTGTCATAGCTTTCCTGCCAAAAAGCAGTTGCCTTCTGATTTCATGGCTGCAGTCATCATCTGCATCTTAGAGCCCAAGAAGAGGAAATCTGTCACTAATTCCACCTTTTCCCCTTCTATTTGCCATGAAGTAATGGGGTTGGATGCTATGATCTTAGTTTTTTTAATATTTAGTTTTAAGTCAGGTCTTTTACTCTCTCTCTCCTGCTTCTTCCTCATCAAGAGGCTCTTTAATTCCTCTTCACTTTCTGCCATTGGAGTGATATCATCTGTATGTCTGTGGCTGCTGATGTTTCTGCTGTCTATCTTAATTCCAGCTTGTAACTCATCTAACCCAGCATTTCTCATGGTGTGCTCAGTGTATAGGTTAAACAAACAGGGAGACAACAAGACAACCTTGTCATACTCCTTTCTCAATTTTGAACCAATCAGTTGTTCCATACAGGGTTATAACTATTGCTTCTTTATCCTCATACAGATTTCTCAAGAGGCAGGTAAGATGGTCTGATATTCCCATCTCTTTAATGGTTTTCCAGAGCTTGTTATGATCCACATAATCAAAAGCTTTAGTGTAGTCAATGAAACAGAGGTAGATGTTTTTCCGGAATTCCCTTGATTTCTCTATGAGCCAGTGAATGTTGGCAATTTGATCTCTGGTTCCTCTACCTTTCCTAAACCCAACTTAGACATCTGGAAGTTCTTGGTTCACATAACACTGAAGTCTAGCATACAAAATTTTAAGCATGAAATAATTATATCTTATTAGCATGGGAGATGAGTGTAATTGTCCAGTGGTTTGAATGTTCTTTATTACTACCCTTCTTGGAAGTTGGGATGAGGGTTGACCTTTTCCAGTCCTGTGGCCATTTCTGGGTCTTCCAGATTTGCTGATATATTGAGCAAATATATCAAATCAAATACAAAAGGTGTTGTATCAAATATACAACACCTTGATGGCATCAACCTTTAGGGTTTTGAATAGCTCTAGTGGAATTCTGTTGCATCCTACTAGCTTTATTAACAACAGTGCTTCCTAAAGCCCACTTGACTTCACACTCCAGACCACAATTTCATAGTAATCCAATTCATTAAGATCTTTTTTTTTGTTCAGCTCTTCCATGTATTCTTTCCATCTTTTCCTGATCTCTTCAGCGTCTACTAGGTCTCTACCATTTCTGTCCTTTATTGTGCCCATCTAAGGGTGAAATGTTACCTTGATATTTCCAATTTTTCTCAAGAAATCTCTAGTCTTTCCCCTTCTGTTGTTTTCCTCTAGTTTTATGCACTGTTCATTGCAAAAAGCTCTATTGTCTCTCCTTGCTATTCTTTGGAAATCTGCATTTAGTTGGATGTACCTTTCCCTTTCTCCCTTGCTTTTCACTTTTCTTCTTTCTTCAGCTATTTGTGAAGCCTCCTCTGACAACCCCTTGGCCTTTTTGCTTTTATTTTTGTGGGGGATGATTTTGTTTGCTGCCTCTTGTACAAAATGATGGACCTCCATCCATAGTTTTTCAGGCACACTGTTTACTAGATCTAATCCCTTGAATCTATTCACTATCACCACTGCATATTCATAAGGGGTTTGATTTAAGTTGTATCTGGCTGGCCTGCTGGTTTTCCCCACTTTCTTTAGTTTAAGCCTGAATTTTGCTGTGAGGTGCTGATGATCTGAGCTGCAGTCAGCTCCAGGTCTTCTTTTGCTGACTGTATACTGCTTCTTCATCTTCAACTACAAAGAATGTAATCAATTTGATTTTGGCATTGATCATTTGGTGATGTCTATGTGCAAAGACTTATCTTGTGTTGTTGAAAGAGAGTGTTTGCTATGACCAGTGAAGTCTCTTGACAGAATTCAGTTAGCCTTTCCCCCGTTTCATTTATTCTCCAAGGCCAAACTTGCCTGTTACTCCACGTATCTCTTGACTTCCTACTTTTGCATTCCAATCCCCAATGATGAAATTGGGGAAATCTTATTTTGGTGTTAGTTCTAGGAGGTCTTCCTAGAACTGATCAACTTCAGCTTTTTTGGCATCGGTGGTAGGGGCATAGACTTGAATTACTATGATGTTGAATGGCTTGCTTTGGGAACAAACCGAGATCATTCTGTCATTTTTGAGGTTGCACCCAAATACTGTATTTCAGACTCTTTTGCTGACTATAAGGGCTACTCCACTTCTTCTATGGGATTCTTGCCCATAGTAGTAGATATAAGGGTTATCTGAATTAAATTCACCCATTCCTGTCCATTTTAGTTCACTGATTCCTAAGATGTCAATGTTTATTCTTACCATCTCCCACCTGACCACATCCAATTTATCTTGATTTATGGACCTAACATTCTAGGTTCCTATGCAATATTGTTCTTTACAGCATTGGATTTTACTGTCATAACCAGTGAAAGTGAAAGTGGCTCAGGCCTGTCCAACTCTTTGCAGTCCCATGGACTATACAACCATGGAATTCTCCAGGCTAGAATACTGGAGTGGGTAGCCTTTCCCTTCTCCAGGGGATCTTAAATGAGCAGTGTTTCCTCTTTGCCCCAGCCACATCGTTCTTTCTTGGGCCATTAGTAGTTCTCCCCCACTTTTCCCTAGTAGCATATCGGACACCTTCCAACCTGGGAGACTCGTCTTTTAGTGTCATATCTTTTTGTCCTTTTATACAGTTCATGAAATTCTCATGGCAAGTATATTGGAGTGGGTCATTTTGTCACAACCTCTCTGCTATGACCCACCCGTCCTGGGTGGCCCTACACAGCACAGCTCATAGCTTCATTGAGTGGCCCCTTCACCATGACAAGGCAGTGATGTGAAGGGGAAAGTTCCAATACCAGGTCACATTAGAAGCAATCTGTTAGGACTTTTTCTGCATATTGGTTCTCCCCATTTATACTCCATAATTTCAAGCACCAAATTCTGAAAAGGATCAGAAACTGGGCCAGTGAGCCAGGAGGGAGGAGGAAGACTACAAAGCTCAGGAAACATGAAAGATGCTGATAAAGTTACTTTACCCACAACGGACATTGAGCCTGAAGCTATTCAAACTGTGGGGAAGGAGAGGCTTTAACTTTGAAGCATTTATAAACATTTTAGTTCTTAAAACAAGATTCTGTGATTTGCCAGAGAATTGTTTTAACTATACTAGAGTGACCAGAACAGTCATGAGACTTGTGCTAGTAGAAGAGAACCACTCTTATATAGCAAGTTAAAATGAGCCATGGATAGAAAAAAATAAAGCTTTTTTTCCCCCTAGAAACTAACCTTTCTTCTTCTTTCCTTTCAATGTAATGATTATTGAATTTCCACTTTATGCCAACCACTCTTCTTAGCTAAGATGAAGAAAAAAATGCATTGACAAACTTAATCATCAAAACAACTCTATGAAATGAACACTATTATTATAAACCCTATTTTATAGATAAGGGCATTTTGGAAAAAAGAATCAAGACTATTTGTCAAAGATCACTCAGCTAGTGAATGGTAGGGCTGGGATAGACTGTTGCCTGTAAGAATGAGTAAAAACAGAAGCACCAAAAGCCATGGAGAAAAACTCTGAATTTCAAAGAATACAGTCTTCACTACTGTAAAGATTCTGAATTGTTTTTCTTTAAAATAGAAAAAAAGACCAAAAAAAAGCTTAAAATATCTTTATGTTTACACAGAGGCACTGAACATATAAATCTAGAATAAATTACCAGTAAAATGGAAAGCTAAAATAAGTACAACTGAACATATTTTATTTTTTTCTAAATTACAGTATCTGAATTTTATATATAAGTGGAAAGCATATTAGATATTACAAAAACTCAAATTAATGATGCAGAAGAAAATATTAGAAATTATTCTAAAGCATAAAAAGAAGGAATAAACAAGCAAAAGAAAAAATAAACCATATGGAAAACAGATTGGCAATGCTCAATCAAAGTATATAAGAATATTTGGAGCAGAAACAATAATCAAAAAAATAATGGGAAACTCTCTTTATCTAATAAAATTCATTCTGAAATCTGAGTAAGTGTTATATTTCAGGAAATCAATAAAAAGAAAGTAACATCAAAATATACCTAGAAGAATTATTGCAGTTAAAAGGTAAAGACAGAATCCTACAGCCATCTAGGGGAAAAAAAATAGCAACATAAAAAGAATAAGATACAATTGGCCCAGATTTCTCTGCAACATTAAAGGCCAAAAGACTGCGTGTGGTGCACACCAAGTCACTTCAGTGGTGTCTGACTCTTTGGGACCCTATGGGCTGTAGCCCATCAGTCTCCTCTGTCCATGGAATTCTCCAGATAAGAATACTGAAGTAGGTTGCCATGCTCTGGGAGACAACAAAAGAATGAGAGTAAAACTTGAAACATCCAGAAAGATTCTATCTACAAATTACCTCACAAGTGTCGAAGATTTCACTCTACTTGAGTAAAACAGAAACTGAAAATTATTGATGATGTTTTCAGAATGCATATGTAAGAAATAACAAAGTAGAATTGCAATTAGTAGAAATGTACTTAACAAATGTTTCAACCCTATGTCTAAATATGAGTGAATAAAACATAATTATATGTTTTAAGTTCAAATAAACATAAATAAAATATGTTTCATTTAACAGATGAGCCAACTTTTTGGTTACTTGAGCAATTAGGGATTGTAACCATATCATATGGAGAAGGAAATGGCAACCCACTCCAGTGTTCTTGCCTGGAGAATCCCAGGGACGGGGGAGCCTGATGGGCTGCCATCTATGGGGTCGCACAGAGTCAGACACGACTGAAGCAACAGCAACAGCAGCAGCAACCATATCATATAATAATGATTCTGTATTTATTTTTTAATATTTTCATTGAAGTATAGTTGATGTATAATATTATGTTATAGATGTATGATATAGTGATTCACAAATTGAAAAGTTGCACCCCATTTATAACTATTATAAAATGCTATATTCCCCACATTGTACAATATATCCTTGTAGCTTATTTTATACCTGATAGTTTATACCTCTTGATCCCTGGCTCCTAGGTTGCCTCCCTTCCCTTTTCTCATCTTCCTGGTAACCAATAGTTTGTTCTCTATATCTGTGAATCTGGTTCTTTTTTTGTTATATTCACTAGTTTTTGGATTTTTTTAGGTTTCACATATAAGTGATATTATACAGTGTTTGCCATTGTCTGACTTACTGACTTTGCATGATGCCCTCCAAGTCCATCCATGTTGCTGATAAAGGTGAAGTTTTGGTTTTTTATGGCTGAAGAGTATTCCATCTTCTTTATCCATTCATCTGTTGATGGACAGATGCACTTAGGTTACTTCCATATCTTGGCAATTTTAAATAATCCTGCTATGAACATTGGTCGGTGGGGACAGCGAGAGTTGGAAGGGCTTCCTTGGTGGCTCAGTGATAAAGAATCTGTCTGTCAATGCAGGAGACGTGGGTTTGATCCCAGGGTCAGGAAGATCTCCTGGAGAAGGAAATGGCAACCCACTCCAGGATTCTTGTCTTGGAAATCCTATGAACATAAGAGCCTAGTGGGCTACAGTCCATGGGGTCACAAGAGTCAGATATGACTCATCAACCAAAGAACAACAAAAACATGAACACTGGAGTACATGTATCTTTTCAAATTAATGTTATTTGTTTGTTTGGATGCACCTGCAGGAGTGAAACTGCTGACTCATACGGTAGTTCTACTTCTTTTAGTTTTTTGAAAGACCACCATACTATTTTCCACAGTGACTGCACCAATTTACATTCCCACCAACTGTGTATGCGGATGCTGTTTTCTCCACATCCTTGCCAACATTTATTATTTGTGTTCTCTTTGATGATAGCTATTTTGACAAGTGCGAGGTAAGATCTCATTGTGGTTTTGATTAGCATTTCCTGATGAATACCAATGCTGATAACCATACACAGCTGACTATAAAATATTTTATTTGCAAAAATATTTATGTATTTGTTTTAATAACAGCTTATAGCCCCAATTTCCATTAAAATAAAGTTATGAGGATGATTGAGAAGGCTCCACAATCTTTATATTTAAGTATTGTACTTATAATTATTCTATGGGATAGAAGGACTAGAGGGGCCTTATCAAGGAAAAAGATATGATGTGACTGACACACACACGTTTTATTCGGCTGTACTTGGACAGAGCTACTTAACAGCAGCCTGAGATTATCAAGAGGTACATGATGATGAAGATAAGGTAACTCTTGGGAGGGAGGGGATAGCAGAGAGCAAACGTGTCATGGTGTGCTGCTCAGCAGCAGGGCGAGGAGTCTCTGAGAGTCAGAGGATTCCAATGGGCCAGGCAGCTTGTAGTGTTAGTGTTACTTGCTCAGTCGTGTCCGACTCTTTGCGACCCCATGGACTGTGGCCCGTCAGGCTCCTCTGTCCACGGGATTCTCCAGGCAAGAATACTGGAGTGGGTTGCCATTCCCTTCTCCAATAGCAGCTTGATGTCTATTTTATCAATGACCAGCAGAAGTGAGGTAAGTTTCCTCAGTGAAGTATGCAGAGCTGGCAGATTCTAATTAGCTAAAAATCTACTTTAGGGGCTACTTTAAAAATAACTGGATGCCTAAAATTCTAAGTTTGGCACTGACAGGCTTTTGAACCACAATGTCTCAACCTTAAGTGAGGAAATAAACAACCCAGAGCCACTACACAATGGCCAACTGTGGATCTTTTATATAACAACTATAGTGTAGTATATACTTCAGTTCAGTTCAGTTCAGTCGCTCAGTTATGTCTGACTCTTTGCGACCCCATGAATTGCAGGACACCAGGCCTCCCTGTCCATCACCAACTCCCAGAGTTCACTCAAACTCAAGCCCATCGAGTCAGTGATGCCATCCAGCCATCTCATCCTCTGTCGTCCTCTTCTCCTCCTGCCCCCAATCCCTCCCAGCATCAGAGTCTTTTCCAATGAGTCAGCTCTTCGCATGAGGTGGCCAAAGTACTGGAGTTTCAGCTTTAGCATCATTCCTTCCAAAGAAATCCCAGGACTGATCTCCTTTAGAATGGACTGGTAGGATCTCCTTGCAGTCCAAGGGACTCTAAGGCGTCTTCTCCAACACCACAGTTCAAAAGCATCAATTCTTCGGTGCTCACCTTTCTTCACAGTCCAACTCTCACATCCATACATGACCACAGGAAAAACCATAGCCTTGACTAGATGGACCTTTGTTGGCAAAGTAATGTCTCTGCTTTTGAATATGCTATCTAGGTTGGTCATAACTTTCCTTCCAAGGAGTAAGTGTCTTTTAATTTCATGGCTGCAATCACCATCCACAGTGATTTTGGAGCCCAAAAAAATAAAGTTGGACACTGTTTCCATTGTTTCCCCATCTATTTCCCATGAAGTGATGGGACCGGATGCCATGATCTTTGTTTTCTGAATGTTGAGCTTTAAGCCAACTTTTTCACTCTCTTCTTTCACTTTCATCAAGAGGCTTTTTAGTTCCTCTTGACTTTCTGCCATAAGAGTGGTATCATCTGCATATCTGAGCTTATTGATATTTCTCCTGGCAATTTTGATTCCAGCTTGGGCTTCTTCCAGCCCAGTGTTTCTCATGATGTACTCTGCATAGAAGTTAAATAAGCAGGGTGACAATATACAGCCTTGACATACTCCTTTTCCTATTTGGAACCAATCTATTGTTCCATGTTGAGTTCTAACTGTTGATTCCTGACCTGCATATAGGTTTCTCAAGAGGCAGGTCAGGTGGTCTGGTATTCCCATCTCTTTCAGAATTTTCCACAGTTTATTGTGATCCACACAGTCAAAGGCTTTGGCATAGTCAATAAAGCAGAAATAGATGTTTTTCTGGAACTCTTTTACTTTTTTTATGATCCAGCAGGTGTTGGCAATTTGGTCTCTGGTTCCTCTGCCTTTTCTAAAACCAGCTCAAATATCTCAAAGTTCACAGTTCACGTATTGCTGAAGCCTGGCTTAGAGAATTTTGAGCATTACTTTACTAGCATGTGAGATGAGTGCAATTGTGCAGTAGTTTGAGCACTCTTAAACATTGCCTTTCTTTGGTATTGGAATGAAAACTGACTTTTTCCAGTCCTGTGGCCACTGCTGAGTTTTCCAAATTTGCTGGCATACTGAGTGCAGCACTTTCACAGCATCATCTTGTATATAATTACTACATGTACATATAAATAAATATGCTGATACAATTTAAAACTAATATTTGTGATATTCAGCAATGAAATTGTCAAGCTTTCTAGGTGTCACTAGTGGTAAGAGCCTGCCTGCCCATGCAGGAAACTTAAGAAATGCGGGTTCGATCCCTGGGTTGGGAAGATCACCTGGAGAAGGAAATGGCAACCCAATCCCACGGACAGAGGAGTCTGGCAGGTTACAGTCCATAGGGTCACATAGAGTTGCACAAGACTGAAGAGACTTAGCAAGCTATTGCCATAAATGAGCGTGAACAAGAAAAGGTTGAATATTTATTTCCCCTTAGTGAAAACAATTCTAGTGAATGAAAACACTATATAGGAACTATCTCTACTTAAGCATCATTATTGACTATAAATGTATATTTTAATGTGTACAATTTCATATAAATTATTTTAGCTTTTTAAACTTACCAAAAGAATAGTCTTTTGTCATGTTTTTCAGAGGAAATTTTAATTATTTTCTCCTCTCTTATCCTTATTTTTATTCTTCTGCTTGTTGTTTCCTTAGAGTCACTCTAGCACTGTTGCCAGGAAAGGAAAGTCAATTGAAATACACATTAGTGGTGTTATATTAATAGACTCCACAGATAATAATGTGAACCATGGATATAACCACATAAAATACAGATGTCCTCAATATTGAGTGGTGGAGAGGAGGAGATATTATATAAAAGTTTTAATATTTTGTGAAAAGGAAATAAAACATCATTCCAATAAATTAACAAATAGGACCCATTAGACTTATAAAAATGCAAAGCACTATGCACTTTGAATGAAGTTGATAAAATCAGATGGGAAATATTTTATTAAGAAGCTGTTAAAAATGAAAACTTCTTAAGATAACTGTAGGTTGAAAATTGGCTCTGAAACTAAAGTAATGATGTTGTAATAATAATAATAATAGTAATAATAAAGACTGGGATGTGCTAGCAGAAGAAAAAGCATATCATTTGGAACCTGTTATGCCATAGGTGCCCAGAATGTCAAGATGAATAAAAATACGTTCTTTCCATAGCTGTGACAAATGGACAGCCATTATTCTCACCCTAAAGTAGCTCAGAAGCTTACTAGATAAGAAACAAAACAAAATCTGTGCAAAGAATAATTGTTCTTTCTCTTCATAATTCACATATTTTCTGTCTTCCTCACAAAACTAAGCACACTTTAAATACAGGAGCTATGTTTGCAAGTTCTCCACTGCATTTATAATTCCTGCCGAGTGATGTTTGCCATTGTAGGCGCTCAGCAAGTATGTGTTACATTGATTAATAAATACTAGAGGAAAAACACCATCCTGGATTTCTGTACTACCTCAAGCATAAAACGAAGGTTTAGCCAAGTGACTCTGCTACCTCCTTTTAGTTACTACTATATAGATTTTTTCCCATTCATCTGATTCTCAATCTTATCTTAGAATTTCCCAAAACTCAAATTCACTCTATTTCTCCTCATCTGCAGAGAACCTCTCTTATGTGTGAGTTGGAGAAATGCTATATAGTTTCCTCAGTTAACCAGAGTAAGCATCTTTAGATTATCAAAGCAAAGGAGAAACTTCAGAGCGTATATCTGAAGCTCAGCTAGAAATCAGTAGGTGGAAAAGCCAGAATGCTGGATCACCTTTACTCAACCTGACATCTCTACCAGCCCATTTCAAGAGCTCTTGTGTGGCTCAGAAAAGAAATCAAGGTCCACATTTCACAGGATCCCCTTCCCTATTTGGTTCTATCGAAGGTTAGAGTTTTCCAGTGAGAGGTACTATTATGAAATTTTGAGAGCCGGAGAATCTGGATTTGTTGAGACAAGTACAGTCAGTTGCATGAACACATCTGCATTTCATGGCAGCTTCCTGGCAAGTTCTGGCAAACCATCCACTTCACGAATGCAGACTGAGAGAATGAGTGAAAGCTTCCCAGAGTTTCTACAGCAGTAAAGCTGCTCCAGGCACACTGAGGACCATTCATTTTGATATGTTAGACTGAGTTCTTTGACAGAAACTTTCCTGACATTTGTTCCCTCAGCTCCTCTAACAATTGTTTTAACCTGTTCTTTCCTTTTGTAGTCCTTTCTGTTCAAATCATAGGGAATGAATAATTAAGTGAATAATCTCAGACAATTCTATTGTTTTGTCTACCTCCAGTTCTCAAGTGCAGATAAAAAGCAAGAGTGAAAGACCTCACATAATTACATTTATGTCGACCACATTTTGTTTAGTCACTAAATGGTGTCCAACTCTTTTGCAACCCCATAGACTGTAGACCCGCAGAAGGCAATGGCACCCCACTCCAGTAGTCTTGCCTGGAAAATCCCATGCATGGAAGAGCCAGGTAGGCTGCAGTCCATGGGGTCGCTAAGAGTCGGACACGACTGAGCAACTTCCCTTTCACTTTTCACTTTCATGCATTGGAGAAGGAAATGGCAACCCACTCCAGTATTCTTGCCTGGAGAATCCCAGGGATGGCGGAGTCTGGTGGGCTGCCATCTATGGGGTCTCATAGAGTTGGACACGACTGAAGCAACTTAGCAGCAGCAGCAGTAGCATCAGACTATAGACCACCAGGCTTCTCTGTCCATGAGATTTCCCAGGCAAGAATTCTGGAGAGGGTTGGATTTCTTTCTCGAGGGAATCTTTCTGGTCCATGGATCAAACTCTCATTCCCTGCATTGCAGATTGATTCTTTACCAGTAAGCTACCAGGGAAGCCCATGTCTACCACATTCAGTTCAGTACAGTTCAGTCACTCAGTTGTGTCCGACTCTTTGGGACCCCATGAACTGCAGCACACCAGGCCTCCCTGTCCATCACCAACTCCCGGAGTTCACTCAGACTGACATCCATCGAGTCAGTGATGCCATCCAGCCATCTCATCCTCTGTCATCCTCTTCTCCTCCTGCCCCTAATCCCTCCCAGCATCAGAGTCTTTTCCAATGAGTTAAATCTTCGCATCAGGTGGCCAAAGTATTGGAGTTTCAGCTTTAGCATCAGTCCTTCCAAAGAACTCCCAGGACTGATCTCCTTTAGAATGGACTGGTTGGATCTCCTTGCAGACCAAGGGACTTTCAAGAGGCTTCTCCAACACCACAGTTCAAAAGCATCAATTCTTTGGCACTCAGCTTTCTTCACAGTCCAACTCTCACATCCATACATGACCACAGGAAAAACCATAGCCTTGACTAGATGAACCTTTGTTGGCAAAGTAATGTCTCTGCTTTTGAATATGCTATCTAGGTTGGTCATAACTTTCCCTCCAAGGAGTCACCATCCACAGTGATTTTGGAGCCCCAAAAAAATAAAGTCGGACATTGTTTCCACTGTTTCTCCATCTATTTCCATTGAAGTAATGGGACCAGATGCCATGATCTTCATTTTCTGAATGTTGAGCTTTAAGCCAACTTTTTCACTCTCCACTTTCACTTTCATGAAGAGGCTTTTTAGTTCCTCTTCACTTTCTGCCATAAGGGTGGTGTCCTCTGCATATCTGAGCTTATTGATATTTCTCCTGGCAATCTTGATTCCAACTTGTGCTTCTTCCAGCCCAGCGTTTCTCATGATGTACTCTGCATAGAAGTTAAATAAGCAGGGTGACAATATACAGCCTTGACGTACTCCTTTTGCTATTTGGAACCAGTCTGTTGTTCCATATCCAGTTCTAACTGTTGCTTCCTGACCTGCATATAGGTTTCTCAAGAGGCAGGTCAGATGGTCTGGTATTCCCACCTCTTTCAGAATTTTCCACAGTTTATTGTGATCTACACAGTCCATTAGCTGATGTCAAAATTAGTTGTATGGGCAGTAAAAATAAACCTCTTCTTCAGGGGTTTCTTAGCCTTTTCTGAGAATGGGACCTGGTGTGAGTGGTGAGATTGACCCAAACAACTTCCTGAGCTTGTAGCCAAATGAGTTCACATTGTGGTGCTCCTTACCCAACTGGGAAATAAGAAAACTTGCTCCTTGCTCATTGTTTTTACACTTTCAAATACATATAATTGTGGTAAAGTAGATTATTCATCTCAGCTATTGGACTGCTGTGCTCAGCTAGAGATCCTCTCTTCCATTCCTATACTTGGTGTATGTCTATTATTTATTTTCTACACGCAAACCCCCTGCCTTGACAAACGGTTCTTAGTATTACTAAACACCAAGTGCTTAAGGTTTTTAGCTTTGTCTCTTCTCTGCCATTAACTTCTGATTAATGCAGGTAAACTGCTTATGTTGTTGTGTTAGTTACTCAGTTGTGTCCGATTTTGCAGAACCATGGACTGTAGCCTACCAAGCTTCTCCATCCATGGAATTCTCCAGGCAAGAATACTGGAATGGATAACCATTTACTTCTCCAGAGGATCTTCCCTCCCCGGAGATCAACCCCAGGTTTCCTACATTGCAGGCAGATTTTTTACCATCTGAGCCAATAGGGAAACTGGCTATAAATACATATATTCTGATAAATACAAGGGATGCCTTAATTTATCTTTTTCACAAGCCACATTTTAAACAATATCATAACAGTATCTCTGAATTAAAAATGCAGTCACCTCAAAATGCTGAGTGGAAATATATAAGTTGTGGGGTTTTGCCCTAGCCCTCTCTATAACAAGATCCTAATCATTAGATTACTCTGGACCATTGAATTACTCTTTTAACTGGCCTCTCCATATCCAAATTCTCCCTTTCTTCCATCCCAAATTTATTCCAGACTATCTGTCATGCATAATCTCTGAGATTGGGTGGGACCATGTAGATCAGTTATGAGATAATGAAGGCAGAAGAGAAATGCCCTTTCAGTCTTGGCCCTGCAAACCTTCTTATACCTTAAGTTAGATGCACAGGATTCATTGGAAGACACTGAGGCCCTAGCAGCTGGTGGAAAAAGCTTGAATCTGTGAATGACTGTATGAAGCAGAGCTTCTCACCTACCCATATTGAATTATGATATGAGCAGGGAGAAAAATTTTGTTTGTGAAGCCACTGAAAATTTGGAGGTAATTTGTTAAGAGTATGTAGCCTAATCTGATTAAACAGGTTAGCCTATTCTGTCTAATCTTCAACATGCCCCTACTCTTCATAGACTAGAACCTAAATATTTTAGAGTGATTTTCTAAGACATCATTTCAACAAAATGTTCTAGTGTAATCATCTCCTCCCTTTCACAGATGTTATGGGAAATATTGGAGTCATAATTAACTTAAACTATTTACATGATCTGAATATTCAGAGAATATATCCGTCTATTTTTCTCTATTTAGAATTTCTTTTCTCAAACATTTTCCACTTGAAATTCCACATATAGATCCATTAAGGTAACTAAAGTGTCAGGGCTCTGTATTTTTGTGAATGTGTGAGTGTGTATGACCACACATGAGTGTGGTCATCATGATAATTTTGTTCCTTTTTATGGCTGATTAATATTCCATTGTATATATGTACCACATCTTTATCCATTCCTCTGTTGACAGACATTTAGCTTGCTTCCATGTCTGGGCTATTGTAAATACTGCTGCAATGAACATTGGGGTGCATGTATCTTTTTGAATTATGGTTTTCTCCAGGTATATGCCTAGAAGTGGGATTGCTGGATCATATGGTAGCTCTATTTTTAGTTTTTTTAGGAACCTCCATACTGTCCTCCATAGTGCCTGTACCAATTTACATTCCCACCAACAGTGTAGGAGGGTTGTCAAACAATGAAGTAAGTCAGCAAGAGAAAAACAAATATCATATAATATTGCTTTCATGTGGAATCTAGAAAAATGGTAGAGATGAATTTATTTGCAAAACAAAAATAGAGATACAGTTATGCAGAACAAAGTTCTGGATACCAACCGGGGAAGAGAGAGTGGGATGAATTGGGATATTGGGATTAACATGCACACACTGCTATGTAAAAAGTAGATAACTAATGAGAACCTACTGTATAGCATAGGGAACTCTATTTAATGTTTTGTGGTGACCTAAATGGGAAGTACATCCAAAAAAATAGGGGATATATGTATATGTATAACTGATTCACTTTGCTGCATAGCAGATACTAACATAATGTTAGTATCATAAAGCAACTATACTCCAATGGAAAATTTTAAAAAGCAAAGTTGTCATGACAATAAAATGAAATCTACCAGGTAAAGATAAAGGTATTTTGTCACACAAAAGTAGGGATTCTCATCTGTGAACTGGGGTATTCAGTATTCTGGTATTTACATGATCTGTAGATTAGTTTCTTATAAAGAAAATATATTCTGGTGCCATAGGAAAAACCAAGCTTCACATTATATTCCATACTCAGTATAACTGTGCATTAGAGAGAATATTAAGCAAAAAGTTGAACATCAATTCTACTTTTTCAAATCTTCTGATTTCCCTTGCTGACACAGGTAGTGTATTTTGGAAATGGCATTGTTTTGCAGCTATGTAGGAAAGTTATGACCAACCTAGACAGCATATTCAAAAGTAGAGACAGTACTTTGCCAACAAAGGTCCGTCTGGTCAAGGCTATGGAGAAGGCAATGGCACCCCACTCTAGTATCTTGCCTGGAAAATCCCAGGGACAGAGCAGCCTGGTAGGCTGCAGACCATGGGGTTGCGAAGAGTCGGACACGACTGAGTGACTTCACTTTCCCTTTTCCCTTTCATGCATTGGAGAAGGAAATGGCAACCCACTCCAGTGTTCTTGCCTGGAGAATCCCAGGGATGGGGGAGCCTGGTGGGCCGCCGTCTATGGGGTTGCACAGAGTCAGACATGACTGAAGTGACTTAGCAGCAGCAGCAGTCAAGGCTATGGTTTTTCCTGTGGTCATGTATGGATATGAGAGTTGGACTGTGAAGAAGGCTGAGCGCCAAAGAATTGATGCTTTTGAACTATGGTGTTGGAGAAGACTCTTGAGAGTCCCTTGGACTGCAAGGAGATCCAACCAGTCCATTCTAAAGGAGATCAGCCCTGGGTGTTCTTTGGAAGGAATGATGCTAAAGCTGAAACTCTAGTACTTTGGCCACCTCATGCGACGAGTTGACTCATTGGAAAAGACTCTGATGCTGGGAGGTATTGGGGGCAAGAGGAGAAGGGGACGACAGAGGATGAGATGGCTGGATGGCATCACTGACTCGATGGATGTGAGTCTGAGTGAACTCCGGGGGATGGTGATGGACAGGGAGGCCTGGCGTGCTGCGATTCATGGGGTCGCAAAGAGTCAGACACCACTGCACGACTGAACTATAACTATTACCCAAACAGAGATAGGATTCAAAAAACAAAATGAAAGACGTCCACCTTAAACAGTAATGGTTCATTATTGTTTTTATAGACTCATACATAAAATCTGCATAAATGCTCTTATACTTCTTGAGCCAAAGTTAAATAACTAATAATTCCAAGATATTCTAAAATATGTGTATTTACAGATCAGTCAGCATTCTGAAGTGTGAAAGACATCTACTTTATGTTATATAAGAGTTGGTTTCATACATGAGAAAACATTTGGCCTTAAGGCTCAATTGACATTTATAAGAAACAAAGTTTACACATGGTACCATCTGTTTACTATCAAAAGAATAAAAGAAACATTATCTTATGAACAATCATTCCAAAAGCAATTGTTGTTTCATTCTCACTGAGTAGCTCAGCAGCAGAAAAATATCATTTTGTTCCAAAGTTCAGCTGATTTCCATTTAGAAAAAAAAATCTGGAAGCTTGATTGCCCTTCTTTCAGACTTGTAGCAATTTCTTAAAAATGGTTAAATTATATATAGCAACCAAGAGGATAGGTTTACTTCCTTTTTCCTGAAGGCTTGGAATCATTAGAGATGACCAAGAATGGTTTGAGGACAATATTTAGTCTTTATACCCCAGACACTGTCTGTCAAAGTTTTTATACATAATAGGTAGATAAATATTTTCTGAATTTAATGGAATAAACTGATGTGGGATCTAAACATACAAATTGAGAGGTTTTTTTTTAAAAAAGCATAAATATAATAAGATAAATATTTTCTGAATTTAATGGAAGAAACTGATGTGGGATCTAAACATACAAATTGAGAGGTTTTTTTTTAAAAAAGCATAAATATAATTAAATTAAATGAACTATTTGCTTCCTATCTTGTTTTGGCATAAACACAGCACAATAAAAACTAGCAAAGATGAAAATCTAGTGCCTATTATTTTGGAGAAGCGCAAAAGCAATATAAGCCCTGCTGTTTGTGAACATAAAAGAAAATTGCTTATCTGAGTCAGGAAGGAGTTGGACTAACTCTGAAAACATCATTCTTTTTATACCTGTGGTCTTTTGTTTTTTTCACTGAGTCCTAAATCTTTTTCTGACTTTTAACCTGAGATCATTGATGTGCAGACTTGACAATATAGTTAAGCAGGAACAAGGCTCAATAAATCTAATGACTTTTTACTTACAATTTGAATGTCAATGATGCACAATTTTCTAGAAACAATGATTATAATCAAGTTCATTCCCCAACTTTTTCAGCTGAAGTGATAGCATGACAAAACTGTCCTGATATAAAACTACGTGTTTCCCAAAGTATGCACTATAAAGGCATTAAAGATATTTTTAAAGTAACCATATATAAGTAAAAGAGGAAAAGACTGTTATCTAATTCTTCAGATGAAATTATCCATTATCCAACTTCCACTTTTTTGAACTTAAATACATGTTCATGAGTTATTTCCTCTGTTTTCAATTTGCTTACATCACCAAATTACTCTTTGCCTATATCTACATGATAGTAAGTATTTGGATAAATATGACTCTAAAATTTAATTTTATACTATCTTTAGATAGAAAGATATAATAATAAGGAAGTACTGGAATTGATTAAAATATATTGATAAATTTAACTAGTCATTATCTCTAATAATTAATTTTATATATTAAAAATGAAAAATTGTGGCACACAGCTAAAGCAGAGCAGAGACGATTTTATAGCACTAAATGTTTACATTAGGAAAAAAAAGGATATTTTCAAATCAACAATCTACCCCTTAGCTTTTGTGAAGTTAATATGATCTTGATACAAAAGCTTGACAAACAGAAGGAGGAGCCAAGATGGCGGAGGAGTAGGACGGGGAGAACACTTTCTCCCCCACAAATTCATCAAAAGAGCATTTAAACGTCGAGTAAATTCCACAAAACAACTTCTGAATGCCAGCAGAGGACATCAGGCACCCAGAAAAGCAACCCAACTCTTCGAAAGGAGGTAGGAAAAAATATAAAAGACAAAAAAAGAGACAAAAGAGGGAGGGACGGAGTTCTGTCCCGGGAAGGGAGTCTTAAAAAGAGAGAAGTTTCCAAACACCAGGAAACCTTCTCACTGCCGAATCTGTGCCGAGCTTTGGAAGCACAGAGGGCAACATAACAGGGAGAAAAAAAATAAATAAACAATTAAAAATCGCAGATTGTGAGCCCTACGATAACTCCCCCAGCGGAGAAGCAGTGCAGACGCCTGCACACGGCATTAGCAAGCGGGGGCTGGGCAGGGAAGCGCGGCGCGGGCTGTGTCCCTTAGCGTAAGAATCAGCCCGAATGTCCTGAGCGCTATCTGAGCGAAATAATTTGGGCTAGCAAACCAGACTGTGGGATATCTACCACGCGAAAAGCCAGCCCTAACCTAAGACACCGTCAGGCCCACGCACAGAACAAAGGACTGAACAGAGATAGCCGGCTGCAGACCTTCCCCCTCCGGTGACAGGCAGCCAGAGCCGGAAGGGGGCAATCGCAGCCCAAGAGAGACACTATCTATAAAACTGTAAGCAGGCTTCTTTGCTAACTAAAACTTCTTGGGGGTCTGGACGGTCAACATCTGCCTGAGAAGGTGTGCTGGTTTTACACCCAGATAACCGAGTGGCGGGGAGGCGATAAGTCGCAGCATTGGCGCCCGCCAAACACCTCACCTGAGCTGCTCGGATCTCGGAAGAGCACAAAACGCAGGCCCAACCGAGTCTGCGCCTCTGAGGACTACCCGAGTGCCTGAACCTGAGCGGCTTGGACCTGGGAGGTCAGCCCAGGGCCGGCCTCTGATTGTTCCCGGCGGAACAACCTAGAGCCCGAGCAGTGTGGGCAGGGAGGCTACACGCGCCATGAGCGGGGGCAGACCCAGTGTGGCTGAGGCACTGCGAGCGCACGTCAGTGTTATCTGTTTGCAGCATCCCTCCCTCCCTCCCCACAGCGCGGCTGAACAAGTGAGCCTAAATAAAATAAAAAAAATAGTGTCCTCCACCGCCCCCTTTGTGTCAGGGCGGGAACCAGACACTGAAGAGACCAGCTAACAGAAGAAGCTATAACAGAGGGAAATGCCTTGGAAGCTACAGGCCATAGATTAAAACCCTGTGGTTACTACGGACTACATAGGATCTTGAGAAATATAAGTCAGACCAAGGAACTAGCCAAAAATGAACTGAACCCACAATACTCACAACAAAACCAGAGAAAGACCTAGATATATTTTTACTATTTTTACGATCAATCTTTCTTTCTTTTTTTCTTTTTTTTTAATTAAAAAAAAATAATTTAAGTCCTCTATTGTCCTTTAATTTTCACTTTTATAACTATTACTTTGCAAAAAAAAAAAAAAGACCCTATTTTTTTTTCTTCTTCAGCAAACTTCATATATATATTTTATAATTTTTTGACCGTGTTTTGTTTTGTTTTGTTTTGCTTCTTTTTCTTCTTTTCTTTAACATCGTATTTTTGAAATTCCAAACTCTACTCTAGATTTTTAATTTTAGCCTTTTGGTATATGTTATCAATTTTGTACATATAGTTTTTTCTATAATTTCTGTGACTTTTTTTTCTTTCTTTTTTTTCCCTCTGTTTCTTTCTCTTCTTCTTTTATATAACATCGTACATCTGCAATTCCAAACTCTACTCAAGATTTTTAATTTATGCTTTTTGGTATTTGATATCAATTTTGTACCTGTATTTTCTTTATAATTTTTGTGACATTGTTTTTGTTGGTTTGTTTGTTTTCTCTCTTTATTTTTCTTCTTCTTTATTTTTTAACATTGTATTTTTGAAATTCCAAACTCTACTCTAGATTTTTAATTTGTGCTTTCTGGTATTAGTTATCAATTTGTACCTGTAGTTTCTTTATAATTTTCACGACCTTGTTTGTTTTTCTTTGTTCATTTTTTCTCTCTTTCTTTTCCTTCTTCTTTTAATTAACATCACATTTTTGAAATTCCAAACTCTACTCTAGATTTTTAATTTTTGCTTTTATGTATTTGTTACCAATTTTGTACCTTTAAGAACCCAATCTTCAGGACCCATTTTTCACTAGAGAATGAGATTACTGGCTTGACTGCTCTCTCTCCCTTTGGACTCTCCGTTTTCTCCACAAGGTCGTCTGTATCTCCTCCCTAACCCCTCTCTACTCTACCCAACTCTGTGAATTTCTGTGTGTTCCAGACGGTGGAGAACACTTAGGGAACTGATTACTGGCTGGATCTGTCTCCCTCCTTTTCATTTCCCCCTTTTATCCTTCTGGCCACCTCTGTCTCCTGCCTCCTTCTTCTCTTCTCTGTATAACTCCGTGAACATCTCTGAGCGGTCCAGTTGTGGAGTGCACATAAGGAACTGACTACTGGCTAGCCCACTCTCTCCACTATTGATTCCACCTCATCTCATTTGGGTCACCTCTAACTCCCTCCTCCCACTTCTCTTCTCCATGCAACGCTGTGAACCTCTCTGAGTGACCCTCACAGTAGAGAAACTTTTCATCTTTAATGTAGATGTTTTATCAATGGTGCTGTATAGAAGGAGAAGTTTTGAAACTACTGTAAAAATAAGACCGATAACTGGAAGTAGGAGGCTTAAGTCCAAACCCTGACTCCAGGGAACTCCTGACTCCAAGGAACATTAATTGACAGGAGCTCATCAAACGCCTCCATACCGACACTGAAACCAAGCACCACACAAGGGTCAACAAGTTCCAGGGCAAGACATACCAAGCAAATTCTCCAGCAACAAAGGAACACAGCCCTGAGCTTCAAGATACAGGCTGCCCAAAGTCACCCCAAAACCATAGACATCTCATAACTCATTACTGGACATTTCATTACACTCCAGAGAGAAGAAATACAGCACCATCCACCAGAACATCGACACAACCTTCCCTAACCAGGAAACCTTGACAAGCCACCAGTACAAACCCACACACAGTGAGGAAACACCACAATAAAGAGAACTCCACAAACTGCCAGAATACAGAAAGGACACCCCAAACTCAGTAATTTAAACAAGATGAAGAGACAGAGGAATAGCCAGCAGATAAAGGAACAGGATAAATGCCCACCAAACCAAACAAAAGAGGAAGAGATAGGGAATCTACCTGATAAAGAATTCCGAATAATGATAGTGAAATTGATCCAAAATCTTGAAATTAAAATGGAATCACAGATAAATAGCCTGGAGGCAAGGATTGAGAAGATGCAAGAAAGGTTTAACAAGGACTAAGAAGAAATAAAAAAGAGTCAATATATAATGAATAATGCAATAAGTGAAATTAAAAACACTCTGGAGGCAACAAATAGTAGAATAACAGAGGCAGAAGATAGGATTAGTGCATTAGAAGATAGAATGGTAGAAATAAATGAATCAGAGAGGATAAAAGAAAAACGAATTAAAAGAAATGAGGACAATCTCAGAGACCTCCAGGACAATATTAAACGCTACAACATTCGAATCATAGGGGTCCCAGAAGAAGAAGACAAAAAGAAAGACCATGAGAAAATACTTGAGGAGATAATAGTTGAAAACTTCCCTAAAATGGGGAAGGAAATAATTACCCAAGTCCAAGAAACCCAGAGAGTCCCAAACAGGATAAACCCAAGGTGAAACACCCCAAGACACATATTAATCAAATTAACAAAGATCAAACACAAAGAACAAATATTAAAAGCAGCAAGGGAAAAACAACAAATAACACACAAGGGAATACCCATAAGGATAACAGCTGATCTTTCAATAGAAACTCTTCAAGCCAGGAGGGAATGACAAGACATACTTAAAATGATGAAAGAAAATAACCTACAGCCCAGATTATTGTACCCAGCAAGGATCTCATTCAAGTATGAAGGAGAAATCAAAAGCTTTTCAGACAAGCAAAAGCTGAGAGAATTCTGCACCACCAAACCAGCTCTCCAACAAATACTAAAGGATATTCTCTAGACAGGAAACACAAAAACGGTGTATAAATTCGAACCCAAAACAATAAAGTAAATGGCAACGGGATCATACTTATCAGTAATTACCTTAAACGTAAATGGGTTGAATGCCCCAACCAAAAGACAAAGACTGGCTGAATGGATACAAAAACAAGACCCCTACATATGTTGTCTACAAGAGACCCACCTCAAAACAGGGGACACATACAGACTGAAAGTGAAGGGCTGGAAAAAGATTTTCCATGCAAGTAGGGACCAAAATAAAGCAGGAGTAACAATACTCATATCAGATAAAATAGACTTTAAAACAAAGACTGTGAAAAGAGACAAAGATGGTCACTACCTAATGATCAAAGGATCAATCCAAGAAGAAGATATAACAATTATAAATATATATGCACCCAACATGGGAGCACTGCAGTACGTAAGACAAATGCTAACAAGTATGAAAGGAGAAATTAACAATAACACAATAATAGTGGGAGACTTTAATACCCCACTCACACCTATGGATAGATCAACTAAACAGAAAATTAACAAGGAAACACAAACTTTAAACGATACAATAGACCAGTTAGACCTAATTGATATCTATAGGACATTTCATCCCAAAACAATGAATTTCACCTTTTTCTCAAGCGCACATGGAACCTTCTCCAGGATAGATCACATCCTGGGCCATAAAGCTAGCCTTGGTAAATTCAAAAAAATAGAAATCATTCCAAGCATCTTTTCTGACCACAATGCAGTAAGATTAGATCTCAATTACAGGAGAAAAACTATTAAAAATTCCAACATATGGAGGCTGAACAACACGCTGCTGAATAACCAACAAATCACAGAAGAAATTAAAAAAAAAAATCAAAATGTGCATAGAAACGAATGAAAATGAAAACACAACAACCCAAAACCTGTGGGACACGGTAAAAGCAGTCCTAAGGGGAAAGTTCATAGCAATACAGGCACACCTCAAGAAACAAGAAAAAAGTCAAATAAATAACCTAACTCTACACCTAAAGCAACTACAAAAGGAAGAAATGAAGAACCCCAGGATTAGTAGAAGGAAAGAAATCTTAAAACTTAGAGCAGAAATAAATGCAAAAGAAACAAAAGAGATCATAGCAAAAATCAACAAAACCAAAAGCTGGTTTTTTGAAAGGATAAATAAAATTGACAAACCATTAGCCAGACTCATCAAGAAACAAAGGGAGAAAAATCAAATCAATAAAATTAGAAATAAAAATGGAGAGATCACAACAGACAGCACAGAAATACAAAGGATCATAAGAGACTACTATCAACAATTATATGCCAATAAAATGGACAACGTGGAAGAAATGGACAAATTCTTAGAAAAGTACAACTTTCCAAAACTCGACCAGGAAGAAATAGACAATCTTAACAGACCCATCACAAGCACGGAAATTGAAACTGTAATCAAAAATCTTCCAGCAAACAAAAGCCCAGGTCCAGACGGCTTCACAGCGGAATTCTACCAAAAATTTAGAGAAGAGCTAACACCTATACTGCTCAAACTCTTCCAGAAAATTGCAGAGGATGGTAAACTTCCAAACTCATTCTATGAGGCCACCATCACCCTAATACCAAAACCTGACAAAGATCCCACAAAAAAAGAAAACTACAGGCCAATATCACTGATGAACATAGATGCAAAAATCCTTAACAAAATTCTAGCAATCAGAATCCAACAACACATTAAAAAGATCATACACCATGACCAAGTGGGCTTTATCCCAGGGATGCAAGGATTCTTCAATATCCGCAAATCAATCAATGTAATACACCACATTAACAAATTGAAAAATAAAAACCATATGATTATCTCAATAGATGCAGACAAAGCCTTTGACAAAATTCAACATCCATTTATGATCAAAACTCTCCAGAAAGTAGGAATAGAAGGAACATACCTCAACATAATAAAAGCTATATATGACAAACCCACAGCAAACATTATCCTCAATGGTGAAAAATTGAAAGCATTTCCTCTAAAGTCAGGAACAAGACAAGGGTGCCCACTTTCACCATTACTATTCAACATAGTTTTGGAAGTTTTGGCCACAGCAATCAGAGCAGAAAAAGAAATCAAAGGAATCCAAATTGGAAAAGAAGAAGTAAAACTCTCACTATTTGCAGATGACATGATCCTCTACATAGAAAACCCTAAAGACTCCACCAGAAAATTACTAGAACTAATCAATGACTATAGTAAAGTTCCAGGATATAAAATCAACACACAGAAATCCCTTGCATTCCTATACACTAATAATGAGAAAACAGAAAGAGAAATTAAGGAAACAATTCCATTCACCATTGCAATGGAAAGAATAAAATACTTAGGAATATATCTACCTAAAGAAACTAAAGACCTATATATAGAAAACTATAAAACACTGGTGAAAGAAATCAAAGAGGACACTAACAGATGGAGAAATATACCATGTTCATGGATTGGAAGAATCAATATAGTGAAAATGAGTATACTACCCAAAGCAATCTATAGATTCAATGCAATCCCTATCAAGCTACCAACAGCATTCTTCACAGAGCTAGAACAAATAATTTCACAATTTGTATGGAAATACAAAAAACCTTGAATAGCCAAAGCTATCTTGAGAAAGAAGGATGGAACTGGAGGAATCAACCTGCCTGACTTCAGGCTCTACTACAAAGCCACAGTTATCAAGACAGTATGGTACTGGCACAAAGACAGAAATATAGATCAATGGAACAAAATAGAAAGCCCAGAGATAAATCCACGCACATATAGACACCTTATCTTTGACAAAGGAGGCAAGAATATACAATGGATTAAAGACAATCTCTTTAACAAGTGGTGCTGGGAAATCTGGTCAACCACTTGTAAAAGAATGAAACTAGAACACTTTCTAACACCATATACAAAAATAAACTCAAAATGGATTAAAGATCTAAACATAAGACCAGAAACTATAAAACTCCTAGAGGAGAACACAGGCAAAACACTCTCTGACATACATCACAGCAGGATCCTCTATGACCCACCTCCCAGAATATTGGAAATAAAAGCAAAAATAAACAAATGGGACCTAATTAACCTTAAAAGCTTCTGCACATCAAAGGAAACTATTAGCAAGGTGAAAAGACAGCCTTCAGAATGGGAGAAGATAATAGCAAATGAAGCAACTGACAAACAACTAATCTCAAAAATATACAAGCAACTCCTACAGCTCAACTCCAGAAAAATAAATGACCCAATCAAAAAATGGGCCAAAGAACTAAATAGACATTTCTCCAAAGAAGACATACAGGTGGCTAACAAACACATGAAAAGATGCTCAACATCACTCATTATCAGAGAAATGCAAATCAAAACCACTATGAGGTACCATTTCACACCAGTCATAATGG
The DNA here is from genome assembly GCF_029407905.1 of Bubalus kerabau. Lineage (NCBI taxonomy): Eukaryota > Metazoa > Chordata > Mammalia > Artiodactyla > Bovidae > Bubalus > Bubalus kerabau. The sequence goes on from NC_073624.1 coordinate 255,871,287, forward strand.
CTGCAATCCAAAAGTCTACAAGTAATAAATGCTGGAGAGGGTGTGGAGAAAAGGGAACCCTCTTCCACTGTTGGTGGGAATGCAAACTAGTACAGCCACTATGGAGAACAGTGTGGAGATTCCTTAAAAAACTGGAAATAGAACTGCCTTATGATCCAGCAATCCCACTGCTGGGCATACACACTGAGGAAACCAGAAGGGAAAGAGACACGTGTACCCCAATGTTCATCGCAGCACTGTTTATAATAGCCAGGACATGGAAGCAACCTAGATGTCCATCAGCAGATGAATGGATAAGAAAGCAGTGGTACATATACACAATGGAGTATTACTCAGCCATTAAAAAGAATACATTTGAATCAGTTCTAATGAGGTGGATGAAACTGGAACCTATTATACAGAGTGAAGTAAGCCAGAAAGAAAAACACCAATACAGTATACTAACACATATATATGGAATTTAGAAAGATGGTAACAATAACCCTGTATACGAGACAGCAAAAGAGACACTGATGTATAGAACAGTCTTATGGACTCTGTGGGAGAGGGAGAGGGTGGGAAGATTTGGGAGAATGGCATTGAAACATGTAAAATATCATGTATGAAACGAGTTGCCAGTCCAGGTTTGATGCACGATACTGGATGCTTGGGGCTGGTGCACTGGGACGACCCAGAGGGATGGTGTGGGGAGGGAGGAGGGAGGAGGGTTCAGGATGGGGAACACATGTATACCTGTGGTGGATTCATTTTGATATTTGGCAAAACTAATACAATTATGTAAATTTTAAAAAATAAAATTAAAAAAAAAAAAAGAGACTGCTCAAAAAAAAAAAAAAAAAAGCTTTACAAACAGAATACTAAAAAAATAAAAAGAGAACTACAGTCCATTATCTCTCATTAATATAGGTATAGAAATCCTTAACAAAATATTAGCTAATAGAGTTCAACAATATATGCAAAGAATCATATAACATGACCAGATGGAATTTATTCCAAAGATGTAAGACTGGTTCAGTATTTGAAAATCAAACAATGTAATTCATTGAATTAGCAATCTGAAAAAGAAAATCCTGTGATGACATCAATTGCTGCAGAAAACTCATTTGACAAAATTAAAACACCCATGCATAATAAAAAAAAAAACCTCTCATAAAACAGGGAACTTAAACTTGATAAAGAATATCTACAAAAACCTACAGCCAAAAAAATATATAATGATGAAAGACTTAATACTTATTCCCAAAGATCAAGAAAAGACATGATATCCACTCTCACCATTGCTATTAAACATGATATTGAAGGTTTAAGCCAATGTCATAAAGCAAAAAAAGAATACAAGACATGCAGATGGGAATGGGAGACATAATGGTCTATGTAGAAAATTATGCTCAGTTGCAAATGCTAGTTCCCAAAAGCCACATGCTGTGTGATTTCATTTATATACTTCCTAAAAATAACAAAATTATAGGGTTGGATAACAGATTAACAGTTGCCAGGAGTTAGGGATTATGGATAAAAGGGATAGCATGATGGAGATGTCTGTGTTAACAGTTCTCTCTCTTGACTGTGGCAGTGGATACAAACTGGCATATCAAAGATAAATGACATAGAACCATACACACCTTGTACCAATGTCAATTTCCTGGTCTTGATATTGTTCTGTAGTTATATTCTGGGAAACTAGGTGAAGGATACATGGGACTTCTCTATATTATTTTTGCAGCTACCTGTGAAACTACAATCATTTCAAAATAAACTGAAAACAAAAGACACAGACTAGGAGAAGATGTTTTTATTAATATCAGCAACAAAGAATTGTTAGATAAAATTTATAAAGAATCTAAAAATTAACAAGAAAAAGCAAGCCGCCAATTAGAAAAATGCACAGAAACTGAAAGGAAATTTCTAGAGGAGGAAAAAAATGCTAGAAGACATTGTTAATCCATTACTCATTATGCTACACTCTCTGCTTCCTGTATATTTGGAACATTCCATTGATAAACCCATGAATTTCTTCCAAGATATAAATGAAAAACTGGAGACATAGCGTTGTCCATATAGTTATTACCTGTTTATAATTACATTCAATTTTATGAAATATTCATAATTAAGAGTAAAAACTACTTCAGAAATTCTTTGAAATATTAAATGTCAGTATATAACACTATTTCTAAATTCCTAGTATAGAAGTCAGATCTGTTGCTTCTAACTCATTTAAAATATTATGCAATGAACTAAGACAATCTTATTTAATTTGTTGAATAAGTTGTGTGTGAAGTATCAGTTCAGTACAGTTCAGTCACTCAGTCATGTCCAACTCCTTGTGACCCCATGAACTGCAGCACAACAGGCCTCGCTGTCCATCACCAACTCCCGGGTCCATCCAAACCTTTGTCCATCGAGTCAGTGATGCCATCCAGCCATCTCATCCTCTGTCATCCCCTTCTAATCCTGCCCTCAATCTTTCCCAGCATCATTTTCCAATGAGACAGTTCTTTGCATGAGGTGGCCAAAGTACTGGAGTTTCAGCATTAGCATCAGTCCTTCTAAAGAAATCCCAGGGCTGATCTCCTTTAGAATGGACTGGTTGAATCTCCTTGCAGTTCAAGGGATTCTCAAGAGTCTTCTCCAACACCACAGTTCAAAAGCATCAATTCTTCGGCGCTCAGCTTTCTTTATAGTCCAACTCTCACATCCATACATGACCACTGGAAAAACCATAGCCTTGACTAGATGAACCTTTGTTGGCAAAGTAATGTTTCTGCTTTTTAATACACTGTCTAGTTTGGTCATAACTTTCCTTCAAGGAGTAAGCATCTTTTAATTTCATGGCTGCAATCACCATCTGCAGCGATTTTGGAGCCTAGAAAAATAAAGTCAGCCACTGTTTCCACTGTTTCCCCATCTATTTGCCATGAAATGATGGGACCAGATGCCATGATCTTTGTTTTCTGAATGTTGAGCTTTAAGCCAACTTTTTCACTCTCCTCTTTCAACTTTCATCAAGAGCCTCTTTAGTTCTTCTCCACTTTCTGCCAGAAGGCTGGTGTCATCTGCATATCTGAGGTCAGTGATATTTCTCCCGGCAATTTTGATTCGAGCTTGTGCTTCTTCCAGTCCAGCGCTTCTCATGATGTACTCTGCATAGAAGTTAAATAAGCAGGGTGACAATATACAGCCTTGACATACTCCTTTTCCTATTTGGAACCAGTCTGTTGTTCCAGGTCCAGTTCTAACTGTTGCTTCCTGACCTGCATATAGGTTTCTCAAGAGGCAAGTCAGGTGGTCTGGTATGCCCGTCTCTTTCAGAATTTTCCACAGTTTATCATGATCCACACAGTCAAAGGCTTTGGCATAGTCAATAAAGCAGAAATAGATGTTTTTTTTTCTGGAATTCTCTTGCTTTTTCCATGATCCAGCAGATGTTGGCAATTTGATCTCTGGTTCCTCTGCTTTTTCTAAAACCAGCTTGAACATCTGGAAGTTCACGGTTCACGTATTGCTGAAGCCTGGCTTGGAGAATTTTAAGCATTACTTTACTAGCGTGTGAGATTGAGTGCAATTGCATGGTAGTTTGAGCATTCTTTGGCATTGCCTTTGTTGGGGACTGGAATGAAAACTGACCTTTTCCAATCCTGTGGCCACTAGTGTTTTCCAAATTTGCTGGCATATTGAGTGCAGCACTTTAACAGCGTCATCTTTCAGGATTTGAAATAGCTCAACTGGAATTCCATCACCTCCACTAGCTTTGTTCATACTGATGCTTCCTAAGGCCCACTTGACTTCACATTCCAGGATGTCTGGCTCTAGGGGTGTGAAGTATATGTTCAGAGAAATGAGGGCACAAGAATGCTTGGGATGGTGGTGGGAAATAAGGTTTACAGAGCTAAACAAAATTGCAATCTACACAGGATGTATAGCAACAGACTGACAGGGACTTTTTTTTAATTTCAAGTAGTCACTTCTGAGCAAAAATGCCATGGTTTCTTTTTCAATTCAACTAAATCACCACGTGTGTCTAGTTCTGACCTAAAGAGAAGTAAACCTTCTACTAAGGTATCAAAGTTACTTTCTATTACAACCAGCTATCTCTCAGAGCTCAAGAATAATGAGAAAATAAATCTCAGATCAAACCAAAAGGAAAGAAACATACCATTGTACAAACCTAATCAACTTGATTTTTAGCCTAGCTTCTTAACACACCTGAGATGAATGCATATTTTCTGTAACAGTATACATTTCCAGGAAGAAAGCATGCCCAGAAGATGAAGATTTAGGGTTTTCAGTGGGAAAATCATCCTCAGAATGTCAGCAAAATCATTCCTCAACAGTCTGGGCCCTAAACACCTTCCTGGGATTACAGGGGGAAGAGCTGGGGTCCAGTTCAGGATGGTTCTAGGGTCACTGAGTTAAAATTTCTTTGCTTGAAGTAACAAATTTTTCAGTGTGGTAGTTTTAGCTTGAGTATTATGCATTCTAGAGAAGGCAATGGCACCCCACTCCAGTACTTTTGCCTAGAAAATCCCATGGATGGAGGAGCCTAGTAGGCTGCAGTCCACGGGGTCGCTAGAGTTGGACATGTCTGAGGACTTCACTTTCACTTTTCACTTTCAACTTTCATGCATTGGAGAAGGAAATGGCAACCCACTCCAGTGTTCTTGCCTAGAGAATCCCAGGGATGGGGAAGCCCGGTGGGCTGCCATCTATGGGGTCGCACAGAGTCGGACACGACTGAAGCGACTTAGCAGCAGCAGCAGCAGCAGCAGAAGCTTAATATAGATTTATTTACAGTGTGTAATTAAATGATTTTCTGGAAACATTTTTGAAAAACAGATTTTCCAATATATGTTTATATATCCAGAAAAATTCTTTACCCAGATTATATCTACCACAAATGAAAAACGTGTCTTATTGTGCTTTGAATTTTTCTACAATGAATTCCAAAGGAAAGGTATTTTATAATCAATTACTTTGTAGTTTATTTATCATTTTCTCAAAATACTAAATTGGAAAATCTGGTTATCAAATATCCTTTGAAAATATAAATTAACTACAAAAGATTAATAGAAACTCTTTCCATTATTTCCACATATATATCTAGAACTTGAATCCATTCCTTGAATCGCTTTCCTTTTTGTTCATAAAAATGACTGATATATGTCAGTAAAAGATGATACTTAAGCAAAAGAGTATTTTCCGAGTAATTAAGTAGTTTGTTACACTTAAGGGTACTAAAATGGTTCTGGTTTATTTCTTTTGTTTTCGCACTTCTTTTCTCCACATGTAAAAAATACTTCAGTGAAATTATGTGGCCTAATATCCACATAAATTAGTACTATTAGATTATTAGGAAGATGCCATTCATCTAAGAACCTTTATGGCAAGTGAATGTTTTTCATTTTCTGATTCTAAATGCTAGCATACTTTCTATGGTATATATTCATTTTTCCCAATGCAAGTATGGTATACATCCTGTTATTTAGTTTTCTACTGTGGGTTTATATGTTTACTAAAACATTTTTTAAAATTCCATTTGTTTAGAGTATAAAGAAACACTATTATTTACTGCAACCTCAAACATTAAAGCATTTCAAAAGCAGCTAATGGGTAAGAATGAATGTGATATTCCCAGACAACAGCAAAGCACTAAATGAATTTCATAGCTGTAGCAAAACTTTTCTTTTAAGATAGAAGAAAGATATTTATGTCAAACTTCATCATCATAATCAAATACAGCATTATTATACTTAATATTGACTTTATACATCATGCAAGACTTTGCTATTGCTGAAATGTATTATTAAAAGTAGAGTGACAGGTGTGACAAAATCTACGGCTTGTGTGCCTTCAACTACATTAAGTCTCATCACTATCTGAAAGAAAAATGTATCACATGGGATAAAGAATAAAAAGAACAACTCCAAGAGTTATTATCTTGTCACTTCCTATATATCCAGACTTACTCTATAGCCATTCTTTTAAGTGAATAAAGAACTAAAATACATTATAGGCTATAGTATGTTTCTTCCTAAGGCCTCTCTTTCAGTTTACCCTTCTGACCTTAAGTGATCATATCTAAGTCCATTGCCTCAAATCAATTCTAAATTGATGATGCTCTAAAGTAGTTCTATCTCAGAATTCTCCTCTGAGGTGCATATCCCACTATGGGCAATCTCTACTCAGTATCTCTATTTGAATGTCTCAGAAGCTCCTCAGGAATATCAGCATGTTCAAAACTGAACTAAAGTCCATCAGTCCCCAAGAACTTCCAGTTTTACCTCATATCATTTTCATATTCATTTATATTTATCACCATTGTGAATACCTGAATCCAATCTACTATTTCTGTCATCAAACTTCTATCACCAACAACCTCCCCATAAGTCTCCTAAAATCCATTCTTGGCCCCCTCCTGGTCATTCTTAACTCAACAGCCAGAAACAGTATTTTTAAGACAAAGGGAGAAAAAAAAAAAAAAAAAGAACTTGAAACAAAGGGAATGGTGAAATAGATCTTGCACTACTTTCAAATAAGATGATAAGTGACAAGAGAAAAATGAACAGAGGAGTTGTCAAAATGTAGAACACCAGTAAAGTTGACAAGATTCAGTAGAGTGGTAGAGATGGAACTGGAATGGAATGAGATGGAGCAAATAAAAGTTAACAAAGTAGATATACTATCTAAAGACAATGAATTTGAAAAGCTTACAGACTGACACAGTGAAACAAAGTAGTAACAACACTGAAATATTGAATCAAGGGAGAATCTTTTAAGGCATAAAGTTATAGAAAATATTTGTATGCTGGTGGATCCATCATGCCCTAATAGGACAGAACAGGACAGATTTTTAAAAGACATGTTTCTGGGTTTTGAGAGGGAATTTTTTTTAGATAAAATTGTGGTTCACAGAACACTTTATCAACTAAAACTTTGGCGCTATAAACAAAACCGTGATAAGAAAAGGGCAATTTAGTATCTGGAATAATGGATTTCCACCCCCTTCCCTTTCGCCTCACTCCAGGGTGGATGAATGTAAGGCGCCAACTGTTTGAAATGGCTCTTCACAAGAACTCTAATGAAAGACATTAGAGAACAATTATTGTAGAACTCCACCAGGTTATGAACTACGGCCACTTGTGCCTTCCTCTATCATCTGAGTGCTAATAATACCCAATTGTACTGATCCTTACTAAATAATAAATAACAAATTAACATGAGGGATAATTAGCATCAGCCTAATGGAGTCCCTAGTAGCCAAATTTTCTCAGATTTCTGGGTGTAGGAGTTGTACTCCTAACATCTATACACTTTCTGTCATCAAGTTCTACCAGAATATGAAAGTAAAAGCAATGGAGCCCTAGAGCCACTCCCAAAGGGTAGACTAGTGATCTAGTGAGAGTGGCTCAGTCGTGTCTGACTCTTTGCGACCCCATGGACTATATAGTCCATGGAATTCTCCAGGTCAGAATACTGGCATGGGTAGCTGCTCCCTTCTCCAGGGGATCTACTCAACCCAGGGATCGAACCCAGGTCTCCCACATTGCAGAGTGATTCTTTACCAGCTGAGCCACCAGAGAACAGCTTAAAGGGTAGACAAAGGGATGAAATAATGAAATTATAATAATGAAACAGTAAAAGCAAAACTAAAGTTTCTGTCCTTGTAAACTTGCAACTTCCATATGTTTTTACTTTAAAACCCAGGCTTTCTAGTTAAACTGAGTTCAAAACCCATGCAGACCCCACCACTTACCTGTAGGGTAACAGTAAGCAACCAGTGTTCTGGAAATGTCAGATTTCTTTGCCTAAAAAATAGAATTTTTTTTTCAATTTCACATTGACATATCTATAAATACCATTTTTTCATTATGATTATTTTTAAAACAATAGCATAGAAATCTTTCAAGGAAACAGTCTCACATTTTGATGACCTTCTGAGATATTGTCCCTCCACACCACACATGAGTTCCTGTTAATAACACATGAAAAATTGTCTTCAAGAAAAATAAAAGGAAAAAGAAAGAGAAGAAAAGAGATGGGGAAAGAAGAAAGAAATGAGATTAGAATTTTTTAACCAGTTACTACTAATATACAGACCCTGCAGCAGTTACCACCGACTGACTTCTCACATGCCCAAAATGAGCCAGGAGAAGCCAGAGCTGATACTGTCACAAAGAGGTTCAATAATTGACCTACCAGACGACTAAGACCAGTTTTTAGCAAAATAACTACTTCAAAAAGGCCTGGTCGAAAACCTTTTTATTTCTATTGTCTAACCTATATGCATTTCAGGGTTCTTAAAAGTCATCTTTAAAAAAAAAGAAAGAAAAAAAGAATGCATATCATTTTTTTGTATTTAATGTGGCTGTAAAAGGCATTTAATACAGGTATTTGCCAAACCCTGTTCTAGATTGACTTGGGAAAAAAAGCTAGCATTCTGTGAATCAATTAACCTAATATTTCTGTTTCATGCTTATTATTGTATTCTCTGAATATAGAGTATAGCTATAGTAAGGAGAGGGCTTCCCCAGTGACTCAGCAGTAAAGATTGCCTGTAATGCAGGAGACGCAGGTTTGATACCTGCGTAGGGAAGATCCTCTGAAAGAGGACATGGCAACCCACTCCAGTATTCCTACCTGTAGAATCCCATGGACAGAGGGCTAAGAGTCATACACAACTGAACACACATGATAGAAGAAGTCTATCTATCTAAAGTTACTTTTTATTGCATAATATTATGAAAATAAGAAATTGGATGAACTGGTGAAATACTATGTATCCATTCATATACATATATGAATACATGTAAATCTTTGGCAAATGTAAAATGTAAAACATTTTTGCCTGTCAAACTTGCTATTTTAAGGGTCAGGTCAGTTCAGTTGAATTCAGTCACTCAGTTGTGTCCAACTCTTTGTGACCCTATGGTCTGCAGCATGCCAGGCTTCCCTGTCTATCACCAACTCCCAGAGCTTGCTCAAACTCATATCCATCAATAGGTGATGCCATCAAACCATCTCATCCTCTGTCATCTCCTTCTCCTCCTGCCTTCAGTCTTTCCCAGAATCAGGGTCCTTTCCAATGAGTCAGTTCTTCTCATCAGATGGCCAAAATAGTGGAGTTTCAGCTTCAGCATCAGTCCTTCCAATGAATATTCAAGACTCATTTCCTTTAGGATTGACTGGTTTGATCTCCTTGCAGTTCAAGGGACTCTCAAGAGTCTTCTCCAACACTACAGTTCAAAAGCATCAATTCTTCGGTGCTCAGCTTTCTTTATGATCCAACTCTCACATCCATCCATACATAACTACTGGAAAAACAATAGCTTTGACTAGACATACCTTCGTTGGCAAAGTAATGTCTCTGCCTTTTAATATGCTGTCTAGGTTGGTCATAGCTTTCTTCCAAGGAGCAAGTGTCTTTAAATTTCATGGCTGCAGTCAGTAATTTTGGAGCCCAAGAAAATAAAGTCTGTCACTGTTTCCATTGTCTCTCCATCTATTTGCCAAGAAGTGATGAGACCAGATGCCTTGATCTTTGTCTTTTAAATGTTGAGTTTTAAGCCAGCTGTTTTAACTCTCCTCTTTCACTTTCATGAAGAGGCTCTTCAGTTCCTCTTCGTTTTCTGCCACAAGCGTGGTATAATCTGCATATCTGAGGTTAATGATATTTCTCCCGGCAATCTTAATTCCAGCTTGTGCTTCATCTAGCCCAGCATTTTGCATGATGTACTCTGCATATAAATTAAATAAGAAGGGTGACAATATACAGACTTGACGTACTCTTTTCCCTATTTGGAGCCAGTCCGTTGTTCCATGTCCTGTTCCAAACGTTGCTTCTTGACCTGCATACAGATTTTTCAGGAGGCAGGTCAGGTGGTCTGGTAGTCCCCTCTCTTTAAGAATTTTAAAGGTAATTATATTAAAACCCTGGTGGCTCATATGGTAAAGAATCTACCTGCAATGTGGGAACCCTGGGTTTGATCCATGGGTCGGGAAGATCCCTTGGTAAAGGGAATGGCAATCCACTCCAGTACTTTTGTCTAGGAAATCCCATGGACAGAGAAGTCTGGCAGGCTACAGTCCATGGGTCACAAATAATTGGACACAACTGATTGACCAACACTTTTACTTTCATATTAAAACCAACCTATCAAAACTCAGTGTGGATTTTTATTGTCAGTCTTTGAAGGCTGGTGTCATCCTTCACATTGTACTGCACTGTCAGTAGAAAGTTGAATATTTTATCAGCTTTTTGAGAAAAGGCAGCATTCTAAACATAAATAATGGTTGACATACTTTTTTAAAAATAATGAACAGCTTATTTCCACTAAGACAAGAAAAATGCTATTGCAGACAATCAACACTTGTAACTCTAATTGCAGGCATTATAAAATGCCTGTTTAGGAAAATTACCTTTAGAATATTTAAGGTGTGCTTTGAGATATACAGATTACAGATTGACAAAATTTTCTCTAGGAAGCAATAAATTATAGATAAATACAGCTTGATCAACAGTTCAAAATAAGTTGCGCCATTAACTTTAAAGAAGGCAAGTATACTTTATTCCATTCCTTTACTTAATGTTTGTTTTAAAACAGTTCAGACATATGTTTGACAGAACTTAACTCAGTATCTCAATCCAGAAATAACTGTCAAATTTAATGAATGAATGACTCATTGAATGAATTAATTAAACAGGCAAGTATCTAGCAGAGAATATTTATAGAGTCAAAAATAGGTGCTTCATTAAAGGACTGATTTAGAACTATTTTTTGCATTTAAAATGTTAATCATGTTGTATCAAAATTCTTGTATCATCCCTTGCACCTCTGCCATTTACCTGGGCTTGGTGTTCTTTCTTAAGTGGTCGTAGCATGCTGTGATCTCTTTATCATTGAGATCCAACAAGTCCATTCTGAAGGAGATCAGCCCTGGGATTTTTTTGGAAGGAATGATGCTAAAGCTGAAACTCCAGTACTTTGGCCACCTGATGCGAAGAGTTAACTCATTGGAAAAGACTCTGATGCTGGGAGGGATTGGGGGCAGGAGGAGAAGGGGACGGCAGAGGATGAGAGGGCTGGATGACATGGACGCGAGTCTGAGTGAACTCCGGGAGTTGGTGATGGACGGGGAGGCCTGGCGTGCTGCGATTCATGGGGTCGCAAAGAATCGGACACGACTGAGTGACTGAACTGAACTGAACTGATAATTACTCTTTGTGTTCTCTACTAGCCTGTAACCTACCTTAGAGGTAAGGTCTGTTTTTCTAATAACCTAGCTCCATATCTAGTATTTATCATTGTGCCACATAATATGCATTAAAATTATTTGAATGAATTAATAAACACAGTCATCTGGAATGGAGTGAGTGACTTGGAATAGGGAGACTTGAGAGGGCCAGGGAAGGCTGACTCCAGGATATGATAGTACATCCTAAAGATAAGAAGACTTTCATAGAAGGAGAAAGGGATATAGCTTGGGCAAAAAGAATACTCAAAGATATGAAAATTACAACTTGAAAATTATTCAGTAAGTCAATAATTCAATATATCTCTTAGTTCAGTTCAGTCACTCAGTTATGTCTGACTCTTTGTGACCCCATGTTTCGCAGCATGCCAGCCCTCCCTGTCCACCACCAACTCTCGGAGTTCACTCAGACTCACGTCCATCGAGTCAGTTATGCCATCCAGCCATCTCATCCTCTGTCGTCCCCTTCTCCTCCTGCTCCCAATCCCTCCCAGCATCAGAGTCTTTTCCAATGAGTCAACTCTTCGCATGAGGTGGCGAAAGTACTGGAGTTTCAGCTTTAGCATCATTCCTTCCAAAGAAATTCCAGGGCTGATCTCCTTCAGAATGGACTGGTTGGATCTCCTTGCAGTCCAAGGGACTCTCAAGAGTCTTCTCCAACACCACAGTTCAAAAGCATCAATTCTTTGGCGCTCAGCCTTCTTCACAGTCCAACTCTCACATCCATACATGACCACAGGAAAAACCATAGCCTTGACTAGACGAACCTTTGTTGGCAAAGTAATGTCTCTGCTTTTGAATATGCTATCTAGGTTGGACATAACTTTCCTTCCAAGGAGTAAGCGTCTTTTCATTTAATGGCTGCAGTCACCATCTGCAGTGATTTTGGAGCCCAGAAAAATAAAGTCTGCCACTGTTTCCACTGTTTCCCCGTCTATTTCCCATGAAGTGATGGGACCAGATGCCATGATCTTTGTTTTCTGAATGTTGAGCTTTAAGCCAACTCCTTCACTGTCCTCTTTCACTTGCATCAAGAGGTTTTTTAGTTCTTCTTCACTTTCTGCCATAAGGGTGGTGTCATCTGCATATCTGAGGTGATTGATATTTCTCCTGGCAATCTTGATTCCAGCTTGTGCTTCTTCCAGTCCAGCGTTTCTCATGATGTACTCTGCATAGATGTTAAATAAGCAGGGGTGACAATATACAGCCTTGACATACTCCTTTTCCTATTTGGAACCAGTCTGTTGTTCCAGGTCCAGTTCTAACTGTTGCTTCCTGACCTACATACAGATTTCTCAAGAGGCAGATCAGGTGGTCTGGTATTCCCATCTCTTTCAGAATTTTCCACAGTTTATTGTGATCCACACAGTCAAAGGCTTTGGCATAGTCAATAAAGCAGAAAGAGATGTTTTTCTGGAACTCTCTTGCTTTTTCCATGATCCACTGGATATTGGTAATTTGATCTCTGGTTCCTCTGCCTTTTCTAAAACCAGCTTGAACATCAGGAAATTCACGGTTCACATATTGCTGAAGCCTTGCTTGGAGAATTTCGAGCATTACTTTACTAGCATATGAGATGACTGCAATTGTGTGGTAGTTTGAGAATTCTTTGGCATTGCCTTTCTTTGGGACTGGAATGAAAACTGACCTTTTCCAGTCCTGTGGCCACTGCTGAGTTTTCCAAATTTGCTGACATATTGAGTGCAGCATTTTAATACAGCATCATCTTTTAGCATTTTCTGGGAGAAATCATTATAAATTTTCTGTATTTGTTTTCTTCAGCATAGCCAAATTTTCCTTTCATTATTTATAATCTTAACTGGCTCATTAATAAAATCACATACCCTTAGACTACAGTATCTAACATTATGTACTGCATTCATAAATAGAAGCATTAGAAAAAAAAAAACAGAAACTAAAATCATAAAGTTTCTGCATGGATGTCTCAAATTTTTCTTTAAAGTTTATTTGTATAGTGATACGTTTGAAAGAGATAAAAATGATTTAATATTGCCAAGAAACAATAATATTTTATTAAAACTTAATCAAAATATATCATGTTTTCTTATATTTTAAAGTTGAACATATCTTTCTAGCCAACATAGAAAAACAAACTGTTGGATTGTTTAAAAATTATTATTGAAGATGCTAATTTCAAATACCTAAATAAAAAACAGTGTAATCTAAAATATGACATGTAAATTATACAGTTGCATTCATGCCAAGGAAAGAAACTGTCTAAAATCTACCATAACTTTATTACACTTACATTGTACAGAAACCATCTGAATATTTAAAATTTTGCCCACAACATTTTCTCCTGATTAAACAAAAACTGACACAAAGAGCTGTTCTCCTCCTCATGTTGTCTGAAATTAGCTATAGAAGTATTATTATTCCTTTTACTTGTGCTTCAGTTCTTGTTAATTTGGACAGTCTTCAAAGAATGTTAATGCTTCAGTATAATGTTAATGGTTTATGTATTTAAAACTTATTAAGTTTGGATCTCATAAAAGTCTTTTTATCTCAAAAAGAGAATGTGATTTCTGGAATCCTAGTAGGAACACGCAGAAAAGTCACAGAGTGATAGGAACAGAGTAGACTTCAGAAGCTGAAAGACAAACAGCAACATTTCTCTACCTACAAGTTAAATTTAGTGTAGGTAGAGTTTTCATCCAGAGAAGGCAATGGCACCCCACTCTAGTACTCTTGCCTGGAAAATCCCAATGGACGGAGAAGCCTGGTGGGCTGCAGTCCATGGGGTCCCTAAGAGTCAGACACGACTGAGCAACTTCACTCTCACTTTTCACTTTGATGCATTGGAGAAGGAAATGGCAACCCACTCCAGTGTTCTTGCCTGGAGAATCCCAGGGACGGGGGAGTCTGGTAGGTCTAAGGGGTCGCACAGAGTCGGACACGACTGAAGCGACTTACCAGCAGCAGCAGCAGAGTTTTCATCCACAACCAGGCGTGATCTTGAAATTAGAAGCTACAAAATCAGTGTAAAGCTTCTAACTTTCTTAGAGTAAAGCTGGAGGATTATTTTACTATCTTCCTTCTACTTGGACTAAGAGAAAACTAACCAGCTATTGTCTGCACTCAGATACCCACTTAATATATCATCACTGTAAGACTAGGTAACCATGTGCACCAGTGAGGAAAAGAAGACTCAGTCTTGTGTCTAAATCTTCCTGTTTCTAGTAATTAAAAACATGTTATGATTTTTTTCCCTCTATTAGTCTGAATGTTCTTTCCACCCTACTCCCATTAAGTGGTAAGTCCCTTGGAAAGAGAATAAGGAGTCAAAAACAATTCTCAGATTCTCGGTTGGGATGACCTGGAAATGGAAACTACACCCATAAAAAAGAAAACTGAGAAGAAGAGTAGATTTGAGGTAGAGGATGGAGGTAAGCTAACATAGGGCTTTCCATGTGGCTCAGTGGTAAAGAATCTGCCTGCCAGTGCAGGAGATAGAGAGATGCAGGTTTAATCCCTGGGTCAGGAATCCCCTGGAGGATAAAAATGGCAACTCACTCCAGTATCCTAGCCTGGGAAATCCCATGGACAGAAGAGCCTGGCAGGCTACAGTTCATGGGGCTGCAGAGTCAGACATGACTGAGTATGCATGCGTACATGAATGTAACACATTCACTTTCTATGGTGCCATTATGACTTCAAGGGAGGGCTTATCATTAAAACTCTTTAATGATGGCAGCATTGAAGGAAATCAGATTAAGCACAGGAGATGGCCAATCCAGCACCTAAGAGGGAAAAGTATGAGGACTTTTTATCCTATTATATTTATCAAATCACCTTGTCAGACTTCTTTGGTCTTTATGATTCAGACTTTTGAATCTATCATCTTATTTTCTGGATATATTTAAAGTTGGCATCATTAATCTTTAACACTTCTTTCTGTAATTTTTTGTGGAATTCCAATTTATTTAAAGCGGTAAAGTGATTTCAATTCTGTGCCTGTATATTTTCTACCAAATTTTCATAGTTTGTATAAAAGAAGGAGAGAAAGCAAAAAATCTTGTTGTAAACAACAGTATGCAATTTTTGCAAATGTTATCTTTTTTCATCTTGCTTGTTGTTCTAATCCCTTGCTGCTTCCATATGTGAATCCTCTCCTCCCTAGGTAATCATGCCTTTTAGAAAGGCCTAACATTGTGAATTTAAATAAAACTCTTACTTCTCTTAATATTTATCTAAGCCTTTGTCTCTAGTAGTATAAACAAAGGTTTCACTTTTCTTTTGAGAATGACAGGAAATGTACTGGAATTTTTTATTCCCCTGAAGTCAGATTTGTCTGCATCCCCAATACTTATGCAAGAGTGCTCTCAGAAGTAGATATAACGCATCAGTCATTTTACTTCAGGTAGTAAAAATCTGTGTCCTGGGAAAATCATTTTTAATTTATCACCTGTTTTATCAACAATAAATTGCCATTAGCCCTATCCTCTACCACCATTTCCTCCCCCTCAGGACAGGATTTCTACAACAGGAATGAAAAGTGAATGAAAAAACTAAAAACAATCTCAGCTTTTGAGTTTCTGAAGACTAGAAAATCCCAGTTAACCTAGTTTGAGCAATAGGGATTTTGGATGTCACAAGTTTGGAAAACTCTGCAGTGGCCACAGGACTGGAAAAGGTCAGCTTTCATTCCAATCCCAAGGAAAAGCAATGCCAAAGAATGCTCAAACTACCGCACAATTGTGCTCATTTCACGTGCTACTAAGGTAATGATCAAAATCCTTCTAGCAAGGCTTCAGTAATACGTGAACCAGGAACTTTCAGATGTACAAGTTGGGTTTAGAAAAGGCAGAAAAACCAGAGATCAAATTGCCAACAACCATTGGATCATAGAGAAAGCAAGAGAATTCCAGAAAAACATCTACTTCTGCTTCATCGACTAAGCTAAAGTCTTTGACTGTATGGATCACAACAAACTGTGGAAAATTCTTAAAGAGATGGGAATACCAGACCGCCTTACCTGCCTCCTGAGAAGCCTGTAGGTAGGTCATCAAGAAGCAACAGTTGGAACCAGACATGGAACAACCGACTGATTCCAAATTGGGAAAGGAGTATATCAAGGCTGTATACTGTCACCCTGCTTATTTAAGATACTTGCAGAGTACATCATGCAAAATGCCAGGCTGGATGAATCACAAGCTGGAATAAAGATTGCTGGAATAAATATAAACAACCTCAGATACACAGATGATACCACCCTTATGGCAGAAAGTGAAGAGGAACTAGAGTCTCTTGATGAGGGTGAAAGAGGAGAGTGAAAAAGCTAGCTTTAAACTCAACATTCAAAAACTAAGATCATGACATCCGGTCCCATCACTTCACAGCAAATAGAAGGGGAAAAAGTGGAAACCATGACAGATTTTATTTTCTTGGACTCCAAAATCACTGTGGACAGTGACTGCAGCTGTGAAATTAAAAGACACTTGTCCTTGAAAGAAAAACTATGACAAACCTAGAGAGTGTGTTAGACATCACTCTGGCAACAAAGGTCTGTATAGTCAAAGCTATGATGTTTAGAAATATCAATAACCTCAGATATGCAGATGACACCACCCTTATGGCAGAAAACGAGGAAGTGAAGAGCCTCTTGATGAAAGTGAAAGAGGAGAGTGAAAAAGTTGGCTAAAAACTTAGCATTCATAAAACTAAGATCATGGTATCTAGTCACAACACTTCATGGCACATAGATAGGGAAACAATGGAAACAGTGACAGACTTTATTTTCTTGGGCTCCAAAATCACTGCAGATGGTGACTGAAGCCATGAAATTAACAGTCACTCATTCCTTGGTAAAAAAGCTATAACCAACCTGTTAAGTTGCTTCAGTCGTGTCCAACTCTGTGCGACCCCATAGACAGCAGCCCACCAGGCTCCCCCGTCCCTGGGATTCTCCAGGCAAGAACACTGGAGTGGGTTGCCATTTCCTTCTCCAATGCATCAAAGTGAAAAGTGAAAGCGAAGTTGCTCAGTTGTGTCCGACTCTTAGCAACCCCATGGACTGCAGCCTACCAGGCTTCTCCATCCATGGGATTTTCTAGGCAAGAGCACTGGAGTAGGGTGCCATTGCCTTCTCCGATGACCAACCTAGACAGCATATTAAAAAGCAGAGGCAATACTTTGCCGACAAAGGTCTGTCTAGTCAAGGCTATGGTTTTTCCAGTAGTCATGTATGGATGTGAGAGTTGGACCATAAAGAAAGCTGAGCACTGAAGAATTGATGCTTTTGTACTGTGGTGCTGGAGAAGACTCTTGAGGGTCCTTTGGACTGCAAGGAGATCAAACCAATCAATCCTAAAGAAAATTAGTCCTGGATATTCACTGGAGGGACTGATTTTGAAGCTGAGGCTCAAATATTTTGGCCACCTGATGTGATTGGAAAAGACCCTGACCTGGGAAAAATCGAAGGCAGGAGGAGAAGGGGACAAAAGAGGATAAGATGGTTGGATGGCATCAATGACTCAATGGACATGAGTTTGAGCAAGCTCCGGGAGTTGGTGATGGACAGGGAAGCCTGGTGTGCTGCAGTCCATGGGGTCACAGAATCAGACACAACTGAGTGACTAAAATGAACTGAACTGATGGTGTTTCCAGTAGTCATGTATGGATGTGAGAGTTGGTCAATAAAGAAGACTGAGCACTAAAGAATTAATGCTTTTGAACTGTGGTGCTAGAGAAGACTCTTGAGAGTCCCTTGGACAGCAAAGAAATCAAACCAGTCAATCCTAAAGAAAATCAACCCTGAGTATTCATTGGAATGACTGATGCTGAAGCTGAAACTCCAATACTTTGGCCTCCTGATGCAAAGAACTGACTCACTGGAAAAGACCTTGATCCTGGGAAAGATTGAAGGCAAAAGGAAAAGAGGACAGCAGAGGATGAGATGGTTGGATAGTATCACCGACTCAATGGACATGAATTTGAACAAACTCCAGAAGATAGCAAAGGATACACCAGGGAAGACTGGCATCCTGTAGTCTGTGGGGTTTCAATGAGTCAAACAGGACTTAGTGACTGAACAACTAAAGGTAGAACTAAGAATAGGTTCACAGAGAACACAGATTCATACAACAGGAATAAAACAAAAGCAAGCATTAATACCACTTTCTATCTGGCCTGGATTCAGTGTGGAACTGAAGGGAGGATCAACAGAAGCTTATAAACGTTCAACAGTATAGATAGTTGAGGGCACACAATGATGGCAGAGAAGAGAGGGGTTTTCCTGGTAACCGACAGTTTCCTGGTAATTGATGAGCCTACCTGACATCAGTTCCCTCTTATAAATGGTAGCCTCCTTCTCCCCCTGGATACTGAGAGTAATGACATTGCTGTCCTGTCCTTCCTGCTATCTGCTGGCTGCCTCCTGCAGTGGGAGTGTCGCTCCAGGATCTTTTGTTGAGTACTCCTAAGATCCCCTATCCAATAAACTGCTGATGTCTCTGTCTATCTCTGGGCTCTGTTTTTTTTTGTTTTTTGTTTTTTTTTTTTTTTTTTTGGCTTTGAGGCTGGACAGTAACATGGCTTGCAGCCTTGAGCAGTACAGTTTAAGAGCCTTTTAACAACCCTATATAGTAAAGAGTCAGACACGACTGATCGAATGAACTGAACTGAACTGAACTGATATAAGTAACATTATTGTCCCCATTTGAAAGATGAGGAAGGAACTTGCAATTTGCCAAAACTAAACAGTCAGGGTAGATCTTTCATTTGAGCCCATGTCACTCTGATTCCAGGTACAGTATATTGCCCGAAGTGTGCAAATCTGGCATAATGTATAGAATAGGAAGTTACAAGATTATGAGCATCTGCAGCACTGTAGCAAAGCCCCAAGGTAATATATAACCACAGGATGTTGAATTCTTACAGGGGTACTCCATAAGATTCCAGCAAGAAATGAGAAGGTCTCTGCAGAGGAGATGCTGTATTCAACCAAACCATTTCCAATTTCCTCTCAGACACACAGAAGTCTGTATATCATTTAACTGGGTTTGGATAATGGTGGTAAGCATGTGATTGGTTTTGATAATAGAATATAGGCACAAGTAATGCATGCCACCTATTTACCTGGCCCTTGTGTGAGTCTCTACCCTCATAGCACAGCGGCAGTCAGGGTCAATCCAGAAGGCTAAGACCCAAGAAGATGATGACACTAGGATTACCAAATGGAAGACTGCAAGCCAAACATCTGATCCAGATTGTGACATAAGTAAGAAATTAATCTTCATTGTGTTAAGCCATTACAATTTGGGGCTCATTTGTTACATTCAGTTCAGTTCAGTCGCTCAGTTGTGTCCGACTCTTTGCAACCCCATGAATCACAGCACGCCAGGCCTCCCTGTCCATCACCAACTCCCGGAGTTCACTCAGACTCACGTCCATCGAGTCAGTGATGTCAACCAGCCATCTCATCCTCTGTTGTCCCCTTCTCCTCCTACCCCCAATCCCTCCCAGCATCAGAGTCTTTTCCAATGAGTCAACTCTTCACATGAGGTGGCCAAAGTACTGGAGTTTCAGCTTCAGCATCATTCCTAGCTAGCTCTAATTGTCTTATCTAGCCCAGGTTCTATAAAGCAAAGAGCAAAATTAATACAGTAACACTACAACAACTTTCTCTGTGAGGAGAATTCATGATTTATTAGCTTATTTACATGTGCTAATACTGTTCCAGAAAGCATTTGAGGTATAGAACAAAGACACGTACTATAGAGTATGATAAAATAAAATTGGATAGAAAAGTGAAGCAAAGCTAAATAAATTAAGAAGAGAAGATGGAGCTAAGAGTAAAGTACACAAAATACTTTCACAGTCTCCCCGGAAGGTAGGTCACACATTTGGCTCTAAGCTCTCTGCTAAGTCACTTCAGTCCTGTCCAACCCTGTGCGACCCCACAGACCGCAGCCCACCAGGCTCCACCGTCCCTGGGATTCTCCAGGCAAGAACACTGGAGTGAGCTGCCATTTCCTTCTCCAATGCATGAAAGTGGAAAGTGAAAGTGAAGTCGCTCAGTCGTGTCCGACTCTTAGCGACCCCATGGACTGCAGCCCACCAGGCTCCTCCATCCATGGGATTTTCCAGGCAAGAGTACTGGAGTAGGGTGCCATTGCCTTCTCCCTAAGATCTCTAGGAATCACTATATGGCAAAAAAGTTGCAACAAAGTTTGTTATTCACAGCATTCATAAGGAAAAAGCAAATCAGCTACTCAGAAGAAGCATGTTTATTTTAGTTCTAAGACCAGAGAGAAATTTCTCCTATGGGTCCTCATAAAAATGACACCATGAAATACATTGAAACATATCCTCAGGGGGAAAACAAAATCCTCACAGTAAACACAGCAACGAGTTTCATAAGTCTGTTGTTTAAAAAAAAATCCCTTAGTACAAACTGGTAAGAAGATGCTGAATCCAATTTAGGACAAAGATAGAGTTTTTAATGATGTTAGTGAGGGTATAGATTATCTGAGAAATGTGAAGAGAACTGGGAAACTAAACTTAATCCACTTTGTATAATTTTATCATTAGTTGAAATATTTAAAGGAATATTGTGTTCACTAATAATTTACTCAAAGTGCATAAATGTTATCTCAAGAAAATCCTATTTCTCTTAATTATAAGCCCAAACTGAAAAGCCAGATACAAAAGCTATTATAGCATAAATAAACACATCTTTCTGGACTGTATTAACAATGTCATTGCCAGTCCATTGTCTAGAGGAACAAAGTGTCTTTGATTGGAACCCTGAAATCTCACCTGAATCTAATAGACATATACCAGCACTTCATATGCATTGATTAGCAAAAAAAGAGGTTAGTTATAGATCAAGATTTCCAGACAGTCCTTACGTGCACAGTTCTTTACAAAACAAAACAACATAAGTATTGCAACAAAGTTGATTTATTTTCAAATGTCTCCTATGTTTTACTTCTAGCAAAAAAGGATTTTTTAGAATGATGCATTGAATTCGTTTTCAATATTCCCTTCCTCATTTAAATTATGTGTTTCCCTAAAATAAATGGGTGAAACTATTTAATTATTCAGTATTACAGTTATAGACACAAGCAGGAGATGCCATAGTGAATTTAAAGAAACCTGGCCAAAGCAATACAAGCTATCACTGTAAGTCAAGTCAAGGAGGAGATGGCCCGTAAACATAAATACAATCAGTGATTTTCACATTGAGAAATGTTAGTTTCTGTGTTCACCTTGTAAAAATGTATCTAACTATACTTAGCAATTCTCAATGACAATTAAACTACAAATCAGTCTTCAAAAAGTGAATTGTTCTTAAACTTTCATTGAGATTAAGCAATAAATTTGGAATGAAAAACATGATATGCTTTTAGGGAAAAATTAGTATTTAAAAGTAATAAAATGAGTAAAATATACAACTTTATCATAGCATTTTTTTTTTTTTTTGCAGAAATTTTTCTTACAGTTGGCCATCACTAAATCATTCAGAAGACAGGCAGAATATTCTCCAACTGTAACTGCCTCAGTGGAATCACATTTTATTCTTTCCTAAAACCAGGGTTTTTTTCTTTTCTTTCTACAAATGTAAAAATTTTTAAAGGCTAGCACAATATTCTGATTTTAATTCTACAGTAGCAGGAATTTCTAAAAACTTGAGAACAAAAAAACTTGTTAACTTGAGTTTTAAATGTAGAACAGAAACATAAACTTTTTCAGTAAACAATTTATTTTTGAATTCTAACCTAGTTCCTAAAAATCTAATGTAGTAGCTGTTGAGAGACATGACACATACTGTTCTTTAATTTCTAGATATATTGTTCTATATAGTGCAATTTCAGTCTCCAAAGATTCATGTGGGTCTAGAAAGTGCATTGCTCACTCTATGATATACACCCTATTCACTATTAAAATAATTGGATTTTGTTTTTAAAATACAACCTGGGAGTAAACCCTGTGTCCCTAAAGATCTTTTCTGTTTTGTTCAAATCCATGAAATGTCTCATTTCTCTTGAAATTCATTTTATAGCAAAAGAGTATCATAAGGAGTCAAAAGGTTCTCAAGGATAATATGCATTTTCCTTGCCAGTCACTATGACTGAATTTAGAATGTTAGGTTATGTGTATAAGAAATTATGCATGGTATCTGTTCCAGATCTCTACTCCTTTATAATAAACTATGCCAAAATTTAACATCTTAAAACAATTTATTATTTTCTTTTTTTATGTCTGGAGGCTGATAGGTTCAGCTGAGCAGTTGTTCTTCCAGTTATTTACTGTTGCATAACAAACTACTCCAAACTTACTGGCTTGAAAGAATGACCATCTAATTATGTCTCACAAATCTGTAGATCACCATTTTGGGCAAGGCTAAACTGGGCATCTCTTCTCTACACAGCACTGCCCAGGGTCCTTCAGTGTTATTAAGCTAGCAGCTGGACTGGACTGGACTGGAGAATCCAAGATACCTTTACTCACATCCTTGACATCTAAGCTGATGCCCCACTTTTTTTCCAGTGAATTCTTGAGTACTCTCCAGGGGGCCTCTCCAACAGAGTAATCAAACTTCTTAACATGAACTTCACAGTTGCTACCGGAAACCTTCCAAAGACAGGAAAGGAAGCTGCCAATTTCATGAGGACTAGGCAGGATACTAACACAGCATCACTTATACCAAATTTTCCTGGTCAAAAGAGTCACAGAGTCTATCCAGATTCAGGGAGAAAAGGAATATCCCCCTCCCCTCCCATGTCATGATAAAATGAGTTCACAGAGCCCATGAGGGGCAGATAATTTCAAAGCCATACACTAGAATTTCTTCTGTAGTTCCCTTTGGAATTAACTGACAGATATACAGAGGAGAATCAATTAGTATGAATTAGAAGTAACAATGAACCAAATATACAGGAGGTATTATGTACATTAGAATGAAAAAGAGAATTCAGAAAACCTTAACTATTAACTGTGAAAACATTTCCCAGTTACAGTTAAATCAGAATCCTTTAATACATAAAGACACTGATGGGGACTTTTAAAAAAACCGAATATCATATAGTCTCTGTCAATAAGGAGAAAACACCAGTTATGTTCTACATGTATCTCTACTCAGTTACAAGCTCCTTGTAGAAATAAAATTTCTTCACTTTATGTTTTTGTGTTTTGATAGAAGTGAAACATGGCTTTTCTCTTTTAAAAGCTAAAGGAAGATGAAAGCATGCACTTTATATCCATTTTTCAAAGACTTAAATCTTAATCAACTTTGTTTACTGATGCTGCATAAATGAGTCATCTGTGCACTCTGCCACAGATGAATAACATAAAACGTAGGCCACCAGGACTTCCCTGGTGGCTCAGACGGTGGCTCATTGTCTTGCTTACAAAGTGGGAGACCTGGGTTCAATCCCTGGGTCAGGAAGATACTCTGGAGAAGGAAATGGCACCCCACTCCAGTACTCTTGCCTGGAAAATCCCATGGACGGAGGAGCCTGGTAGGCTACAGTCCATGGGGTCCCAAAGAGTCGGACAGGACTCAGCGACTTCACTTTCTTTCGCCTTCTTTCTTTAGGTTAGCAGGGCCCTTCACAATTTAACCTAATGCTGCTTTCCTGGCCTCATTTATCACCAATTTCTTCCCAATACGCACTGATCAAAGACTAACAGCAGTGAGTTAGTGAAAGTTTCTCAGTGTGTGTCTGACTCTTTGTGACCCCATGGACTATACAGTCCATGGAATTCTCCAGGTAGGAATACTGAGAAGGCAATGGCACCCCTGGGCTGCCGTCTATGGGGTCACACAGAGTTGGACATGACTGAATCGACTTAGCAGCAGCAGCAGCAGCACCAGCAGGAATACTGAAGTGAGTTCAGTTCAGTTCAGTTCAGTTGCTCAGTCCCATTGTGTCAGACTGTTTGCAACCTCATGGACTGCAGCACGTCAGGCTTCCCTGTCCATCACCAACTCCCAGAGTTTGCTCAGACTCATGCCCATTGAGTCAGTGATGCCATCCAACCATCTCATTCTCTGTCATCCCCTTCTCCTCCCACCTTAAATCTTTCCCAGCATCAGAATCTTTTCCAATGAGTCAGTTCTTTCCATCTGGTGACCAAAGTATTGGACCTTCAGCTTCAGCATCAGTCCTTCCAGTGAATATTCAAGATTGATTTCTTTTAGGATTGACTGATTGGATCTCCTTGTAGTCCAAGGGACTCTCAAGAGTCTTCTCCAGCACCACAGTTCAAAAGGAATAATTCTTCGGCGCTCAGCTTTATGGTCCAACTCTCACATCCATACAAGCATACTGGAAAAATCATAGCTTTGGCTAGACAGACCTTTGTCAGCACTGAAGTGTATAGCCATTCCCTTCTATAAATGAATAAGTTGGGTTTATTATTGGTTGCAGTAAGGGAGATCAAATACCTAGAGGAACCCTCAGGATCTCAATAAAGTGTTAGAATTTACAGGATTTAGGCTTGTTTCCAGTGACTTTTACTACCTTAACTAAATCTTACCTAGGAGGAAGAAATATTAGTTTATGATTAACATTGTAATTGACAAAGAA
The DNA here is from genome assembly GCF_029407905.1 of Bubalus kerabau. Classification (NCBI taxonomy): domain Eukaryota; kingdom Metazoa; phylum Chordata; class Mammalia; order Artiodactyla; family Bovidae; genus Bubalus; species Bubalus kerabau. The sequence goes on from NC_073624.1 coordinate 255,896,090, forward strand.
GCAGAAATCATATTGATGAGATATAGTGATGCTTGGTCATCTTCGTGATTTGAACAATGTTCATGTTTTGTCTATGTTCATATATAATAAAGTGATCTTATGTTCTTGAGCCATCACTGAGGAGAGTCACTATGATGCACATGTCCTCTTAAATTGTTTAGTTTCAGCAGAAGAGCACCAGCTCCTAGTCCAGGCTGGCCGGGATCACAGGCTGTTTTCTCTTCTGCACTCCCAACATGCCACACTAATGCTGACCTTGAGTTTTCTCTGCCCTCTTTCCCTAGTTCTGTTGCATTTAGTTCTCTATACTTCCAAGGGGGGCTTCCCTTGTGGCTTAGACAGTAAAGAATCTGCTTGAAATGTGGGAGACCCAGGTTCGATCCCTGGGATGGGAAGATCCCCTGGAGAAGGGAATGGCAATCCACTCCAGTATTCTTGCCTGGAGAATTCCATGGACAGAGGAGTCTGGGGGGAAGTCCGACAGGACTGAGCAACTACGCTTACTTCCAATAACCCTTCCCTTGGCATATCAATTCAGTTTTCTCTCTGAAATCCTTTGCACTGCATATTATTTGATTATTTGTTGTTATGCTTTCTTCACACATCTCAGAGCGACGTAGTAGTGCAAATTAGAAACACTTAGCAGATAGTCACAAAAAAAAGAAAAGGGAGAGGTTTATTTTCCTTTTCCATAAACTAGAACATACGTAAACTGCTTCGTTAACTTCAGTAAAATCGTTTTAGAAACAAGCCTAAAGAACTCAGCTCTAAAAGAATCACTGAGAATCTGCTGCCAGACTACATTTCCCACAATCCTTCAGGGCCGACAATGCGCCGCGGTGATCTAAACTACAATTCCCACAATCCTCAGAGCGCCGTTTTCTCGCGTTTGCCGATAACTGTGCCTCGTTTCCCATCTTCCCTTTCGATCCTTGCAGTTAGAGGAGCAAGGTCGTGAGGCAAGGAGCGGTGGTTTTGCAGCCGCCATTTCTTCCGCGTTCTCTGGATCTTTTGTAGAGCGTCCAACAGCGCTATGTTGGGACAGAGCATCCGGAGGTTCACAACCTCAGTGGTTCGTCGGAGCCACTATGAGGAGGGTCCAGGGAAGGTTAGTATGGAAGGGGCCTGCTTCGTTGGGTAGGGGGCACTTGGCCGCGACTGACTGAACTTCGGGGCCTACTATGCGCCGTGAAGAGAGAAGTGAGAAGCCAGGGTTTTAAACTGGGACGTCGACTAGCATTCCGCTTCCCCCAGGGACCCGGGAGAAAGTTCAGGAGTGTGACTGCGCGCTCTAGTCATGAATAGGCTTCAGTAAATGAAGCCACAGGCCTTATCTCGCTCTAGCGCTCCCCCCATTTCCCCCGCGCACCCCACCCCGCCCTTCAAAATTCGGGGGACCTTAGAACCTCTGACTGCAGGTATTGTGGCTTAAAACCTAGCTAAAGGTCACCGGCTTCGAAGTGAAGGTCATTGAAAACTCGGGGTTGTGAGGGCCTATGATGTGGGGCTAGTCTTTCTAAACGAATTGACGAAATTAGAAGTATTAACCATCCTTGAGGTTGGTTTTAGCTTTAATTATGAATAGCTTCAAGCGGGTAATTGTAACAGCCTCCTGGGGTTACCCTGAGGCCTAGAAAGGGTGTAAAGGGATAGAGTCGAAGAGGAAAGCCAGGAATTTTTTTACCATCTAGTGTTTGCGGTGAAGGTCATATGATTTTAAAGATGTTAAAAAGTGCTATGATTAAGTTGCCCAGTATTCCATACATAGCAATGGTGGACCAGGATTTTTAAACCAAGCAGTCTTGTTCCAGAGCTCAGGTATTTGACCAGGCATATATAACCTGATTATATCAAAATTAGCATTTCCTCTGTACTTACTTTTAATCTGTAAAATCAGATGGTTTGAAGTTCAGTATTTGTTGTTTGTTCTCTTTTGTTCCCAACAGAATATACCATTTTCAGTGGAAAACAAGTGGAGATTACTAGCTATGATGACTTTGTTCTTTGGGTCTGGATTTGCTGCACCTTTCTTTATCGTCAGACACCAACTGCTTAAAAAGTAATCCATGAGACAGGTAACTTTAATGGACTTATAACCTTCGCAGAAGTTTCTCCTTTATTCCTTTCTTCCTTTACCACCCACCCCCTCAAAATCACAAATACTGAAGTTAAGTGGGCATGTGACATTGGTGGGAGACAGGTTAAACCTATAGACAAACATATCTTTGCCTGAAAGCCAGTGTTTATTGAGTGCTGCTGTTTATTAGGCACACCTAGTATTAATAGGCTCAGATTGCTTCCCAGGCAAAACTGTGAGGTATTAACCTGATTTGAGACCAAAAAAAAAAAATGTCAACTTGCATAGTATTCCATAGCTAGCAGTGGTGGACCAGGAATTCTATCCAGGCAGTCTTGTTCCAGAGCTGAGGTTCTTGACCAGGAAAAGTTCTAGAAAACTCATTAATGTTCATCTGTCTTGAGGGTGGTATATGTTAGTATATACATGAAGGAATCATGTGTGCTGCAAGATTAGTAGAGTCCCTGAGTAAGAAGGAAATGGCAAACCACTCCAGTATTCTTGCCTGGAAAATCCCATTGACAGAAGAGCCTGGTGGGCTATATTCCTCAGGATCTCAAGAGTCAGACCCAACTTAGCAACTAAAGCATGACTGAGTGAGAAAATTAATATTGTAATTAGAATTTTCCTCAAAAACAACACAATAGGAGGCTCTGTGGGTTGGTTGGAATAAATTCCAAAATATACTTTAGAAAAGAAGGACTTCACTTGTCTTAGTTTAGAAGGGAAATGATTTATCCAAGCCATTACTTGGTGCATATGATGAAGCAAATCAGTATGAGTAAAATCATGATACTGTAAACGCTTTCTGATGCAGCAGTCAAAAATTGAAGGACAGACAATACATTAATGAAACTGCATGATTTCTGTTAAATTTGAGTTTCAATGTCATTAATTTTTTGTGTTTTTATTCACAGATAGGAAGAGAAGCATATTAAGAGGTGCAGTCTCTTAAAAGGATCAATCCCTTGAACTCAGCATCCTAGATGTTTGTAAATAAACTTATAGCATAAATCCTTAATGCCTCTTCTCTGAAATATGGAACATGATAATTGAACATGTGCTTACATTTTGTTTGGGTAATATTGCATTATTAGTTTCTTAATATGTATTTGATTTAGCTTGTTTCTTGGTCTTAAAATCTGAATTTTTTTCTTTTTTGATTCATGGGTCAAGAATTTGTTGGCGGCAATTCATTATAAAAGAGAAGTGCAGACTTATCCTGTGATTTTTATTTTAAAGGGAGGGAAAAAAATGTCTTTTTAGTCTTTATTTATTTTTTTTTTACTTTGAAGGAGTAAATTCATTTTTCTCCATGAGTGATAATTAGTTAAACATTAGGAAAATCAGTAGTGTATGGAGATTTTAAGTTCAAGAGCTTCATTTTCTTCCTCTGTACCATAACACTGAAATTTTTGCCTTCATAGATGTGCTACTGACCAATATTAATCTTGTTTAGATTAAAGGAATATTTGAAATGTAATAGCATGTGAGATAATATAGGAAATACTCCCCTTTTCTGATGCTTTGACTAGGAGAAATGAGTTGTGAGATGGCTCTGATTAGTAATTGTATCAGTGATAAGTCATGGTATTCTGTGCTTGGGGAGATATTCTGTATAACATTAAGGATTTCTACCTTTGGGAACCACAGAAGCAAGAATAAGAGTTTAGGGTTCATAAAATGATTTTGAATTTTTTGTTTGAATCATTGCTGAATTACAAATTTAGCCGTCTGGTTTTCTTGGTGGAAAGGGTACTAGAGCCTCCTTCCTATTTTGAGATTCATTGAGCTATATTAAACATTTTACGTCCTGGCAAGTCCTAGGACCTGCTTCCCCCACCTTCCTTCCCGATTTACAATTTGTATCAAGAGCCAAAAGTAATGTATTTTATTTTACAGCAGGGTCAAGGTAGAAAATGTCATGTATTAGATTTGTCTTTTTGAATTAAGTATTTGAGTGGTATACATGAATAAGAGAAAAATCTCCTTTAACTCTCCTGAAATAGGAGTCCAGTTTACCCATTCCCTGTAAAAGGACTTCAGTGGGCTGGCTCTTAGTGATAGATACTAGACAACTTTTTAGTTTTTGTACTTACGTTCTCCAGAGAAACAACTAACAGCCTGTGTCTATGGAGAGATTTATTTTAAGAAATTGGTTCTTGGAATTGTGAGTTTGTCAGGTCAACAGTCTGATGGGATAAACTGAAAGTGGGAGACACAAGGAAGAGTTGATGTTCCAATTGCAAACCATCTGCTAGCAGAATTTCCTCAGAAGTCCATCTTTTTTTTATTAATTCCTTCAACTAATTGGATGTGGCCTGCTCATGTAGAGAGTAAGTTTTACTGAAACTAATGGTAATCTCAGGAATTCCCAGTCTAGTGATTATGACTTGGCATTTTTCACTGCCCTAGTCAAATCACTCCCTGGTCAGGGAACTAAGATTCTGCAAGCTGTGCAGTGTAGCTGAAGGGGAAAAAAAGGAAATCTTCATCCCCAAAAATACCTTCACAGAAATATCCAGAATAATGTTTAGACAGGTATCAAGACACCATTCCTCAGTTAACTGGATGTAAAATTAACCATTGCAATTTCACAGAAGTGTGTGATTTCATTCAGTTTAATTTTTTTAATGTTGGCTTGGATTTTTAAAACCACCACAGAATTTTTTTGCCCAATTTTGTGTATTTTCCTCCACTGATTTTTCAAAATTCAAGGTGATATTTAAAACCACAAGATTCCCATAAAAATCCAGATTCTCTTATAAAAATTTGAGCTAAATGGGCCCATACATACTTAGTTGAACTGCTAGGCCAAGTATACCTTATGCAGAGGCTTCCTTAACCAGAATACCTGGGTAGGGAGGGATTTTGGTTGGGGACTACAACCCATGAATCATTTTTGAAGGGAGCTAGTATTATTGGTTACATAGTAAAGTTTTGGCTATCCTGGTGAAAAATCAAAACCTATGTTTTGCTGTAGAAGCAGTACAAATGGACTAAGGATTAAAATATGATTCAAAGCCAGGCTTGACCATATTTCAGTTCAATTAGAAAGCATCTTCCTCGGCTCCCTTGTATATCAAAAGTAACTATTTTAGGGTAGTTGTAAAGATTAAAATAGTGCTTAACTCCTAAATGAGTAGGTGGAGGAAAGTCTAGTTACAGTTATAACCAGCTGTCCAGCAAATTTGTGTGTGTTCAGCTGTGTCCCACTCTTTGTGGGCCCCATAGTCTGTAGCTAGGCTTCTCTGCCCATGGAATTTTCCAGGCAAGAATACTGGAGTGGGCTGTCATTTCCTCCTCCACATCTTCCCAACCCAGGGATCAAACCCTCTCTTCTGAGTTGCCAGGTGCATTCTTTACCACTATTGCCACCTATGAAGTCCAACAATACTTTAATCCTAATGATGTCCCAGAATGCCTGGAGTCATGGTGGATACAAGTCTGATAATAAGGTGTCACCATCAGAAAAATTGGCTTCCTTGATAGCTCTGTTGGTTAAGAATCCACCTGCAATGCGGGAGACCCGGATTCAATTACTGGGTCAGGAAGATCTGCTGGAGAAGGGACAGGCTACCCACTCCAGTGTTTTTGGGCTTCCCTTGTGGCTCAGCTGGTAAAGAATCTGCCTGCAATGCAGGAGACCTGGGTTCGATCCCTGGTTTGGGAAGATCCCCTGGAGAAGGGAAGGGCTCCCCACTCCAGTATTCTGCCTTGGAGAAGTACATGGACCGTGTAGTCTATGGGGTCGCAAAGAGTCAGACACAACCGAGCAATTTTCACTTTCATCAGTAAAATTACAGCTCCTTAGCGTAGTGTTCAGTCATTTTTCTGGTTTCAGTCACGCTGGGTGATGATTCCCTTTTCTTCCAAACAATACACTTAGGTTTCCAATACCCTATAAACAGCTTTGTAATTGCCTTGGCAAATACTGTAATCACTGATTCTTGTCTCCTGGTTTCTTGGTGACTCAGATGATAAAGAATATGCTTGCAATGCAGGAGACCCAGGTTCAGTCCCTGGGTCAGGAAGATTCCCTGGAGAAGGGGAGTGGCAACCCACTCCAGTATTCTGGCCTGGAGAATCCCATGGACACAGGAACCTGGTGGGTTACAGTCCATAGGGTCACAAAGAGTTGAACACAACCGAGTGACTTAACACTTTCATTTTCACTTTTCTATCTTCCATCATTGTGTGCTCAGTCATGTCCAACTCTGCAACCCCATGAACTGTAGCCCACCAGGCTCCTCTGTCCATGGAATTTTCCAGGCTAGAATACTGAAGTGGATGCCATTTCCTACTCGAAGGGATCTTCCTGACCCAAAGATTGAACCCACACCTGCATTGGCAGGTGCCACCTAGGAAACCCTATCTCCCATACCAACTTGTAAATTTCGGAGACCACGGAAGCTTTTATTTATTCATTTGTCCTCCATATATAATTTTATGTGATCAGTAAACATTTATTGAGTAGATTATTGAATTGAAGCCAAATTTACCTTAAAACAAAACCCAGGCTTTCTAGTCTGTACACTGTGTTTTCTTCTGAAGAAAAATGACTTTTTCCCAAGTAACTTTATTGAGTTCTCCAATACAGTTGTTGCAGACTCAATGAGTTTAAGCGTTTCTGCTAAAATATAACTCAACTATGTCACTGACCACACTGTTTAGTCCATCTGATGTTCTTTGTAGGTACCCTTACTTGATTTACATTCTGGCAGTAGCTGTTAGTCCTGTTTGAGACCAACATTTTGAGAAGCATTGGCTTAAAGGATTAGGGCTGAATACTGCCCTTTGTTAAGTACATAGAATGAGCAAGAAACTTTCTCATTGCTTTCAGCGCCTGGAGTTTGAAGATTGTTACTGCAGCAAAGCTTGGCCTACCCTCTCTGAAATATTGGATACCTCATAAGATCTTGAAAAGGATTACTTCTCTATATCTCTGAATCTTTAATTGTAAAATTCTTTGTCAACTCAATCTTATAAGGACTCTTCCAACTGGAAATGAGTTGCATCTATAAATACAAAGATGGGTACCATATGAAAGCATGACTTGGTAGTAAGGAGAGATCTCTTCCCAGCCCTTGGCATGTGTGGACAAGGGTCAGAGTGGAGGTAAATAGCTTTCGGCTTTCAAAGTGCTTTTTAGAAAGATGGTGACAATAATCCTGTGTACAAGACAGCAAAAGAGACACTGATGTATAGAACAGTCTTATGGACTCTGTTGGAGAGGGAGAGGGTGGGAAGAGTTGGGAGAATGGCATTGAAACGTGTAATATCATGTATGAAACGGGTTGCCAGTCCAGGTTCGATGCACGATACTGGATACTTGGGGCTGGTGCACTGGGACGACCTAGAGGGATGGTGTGGGGAGGGAGGAGGGAGGAGGGTTCAGGATGGGGAGCATATGTATACCTGTGGCGGACTCGTTTTGATGTTTGGCAAAACTAATACAGTGTTTGAGGTTTAAAAATAAAATGAAAAAAAAAAAGTGCTTTTTAAAGCAGCAGTTTTGAGTAGCTATCTACAAGGCATTTTCACCATGTCTCTCATTTTGATGGATCCCACTTACCCAATGGGCACTTTTGTAAAAGTGAGTCCCTTCTTCCAGGTGGACACAGCTTCATGCCAGAACACACTTGCTCCAATCACCTTCATTGTATGTTGTCCACTGAAAAACAGTACAACTCTAGCATTTCTGAATAAAATCATCTCAAATTTGGATTTTTCAGCTAAAATTCACCATTCCCTGCCAATTTTCCCAGATCTGACAAAAAACATGTCACAGTAATTGATATTGAATAATTAATTAAGATTTTAATGGCTCCATATTGTGAATCAGCTGGTAAAGAATCTGCCAGCAGCGCAGAGGACCTGGGTTTGATCCCTGGGTTAGGAAGATCCCCTGGAGAAGGGAAAGGCTATCCACTCCAGTATTCTGGCCTGGAGAATTCCATGGACTGTCCATGGGGTCGCAAAGAGTCGGACACAACTGAGTCACTTTCACTTTCATGTCATTTAAAATAAACTTGGTGTTTTCTTTGTTGGATTCCAAAACTTGCTACAATGCCAGATAAATATTAGGATTTCAACAGCTGTATTTAGATAGATGGAGACAGGATGACTATCAGTTTGGTTTAATAGCATTTCCCCAGTATAAGAGGAGCCAGTCAAGGAAATTCTTGATGCCTAGTAATAGGAGATGATCAATTAAATATATATAGATAAGTTCATCAGGCTTACATCTTACCCTTCATTGGTTCATATTAATGCAGTCAACAAAATTCTTCATCATTATGTTCTGACAGCTTTGCTCAATGCAGTTATATGTATAAACTAGTATGAAATCATGCTCAGGCTCTCGTGCCAACTACCAAAATCAATCACTTTTTTCAGATAGAGTATGTATCAAACTGAGTCATATGAAACTATTTCACACTTTGAGCTAGAGATGGTAATTGTTGATGGTTCCATGATCATCATCTCCCTTCTTAGCTACTGGGCACTCATAAAAGTCCTTTCCTCCATATACTTACCTATCTGAGAAACCACTGATTTTCCCACCAGCAGAAATTTAAGTAGATTGTGTACACTTGGGCTTCCCTGGTGGCTCAGACGGTAAAATCGTCTGCCTGCAATGCGGGAGACCCAGGGTCGATCCCTGGGACAGGAAGATCCCCTGGAGAAGGAAATGGCAACCCACTCCAGTACTCTTGCCTGGAAAATTCCATGGATGGAGGAGCCTGGTGGGCTACAGTCCATGGGGTTGCAGAGTCGGACACAATTGAGTGATTTCACTTTCACTTTTTTTCTTTTCATACACTCTGTGTGGGCTTCCCTGGTGACACAGAGGTAAAGAAACCACCTGCCAATGCAGTTAACTCTCTGATCCCTGGATCAGGAAGATCCTCTGGAGGAGGAAATGGCAACCCACTCCAATATTCTTACCTGGAAAATCCCATGGGCAGAGGAGCCTGCGGGCTGCTGTCCGTGGGGCTACAAAATAGTTGGACATGACTTGGTGAGTAAATAGCAACATATACTGTGTATAGCAGAACTGAAACTGGTTCTGGTTTAACCTGGGCATCATCATTACCAATTAAAGAACAAGATAATTTGAAATTCTTAAATGCTGCCTTTTTCCTTAATAGAGCTTTGGGGGACAGTGCTCTCAATTACAGTACCAACAATACATTTTGAGGCACAAAATTGGATGAGTTTACAGAAAGACTGGCTCATAGTGTTTGCCAGTGTGGAAATTGATACAAATTATTGGGGGGGGGGGGAGGGCAGGAATGTTGCAATTTCAGAGGGGAAATTCTAGATGTCTCCCAAGTTATCATAGAATAAAGAGAACTGCTATACACAATGTGTTGCTCTCAAAATTCATATGTTGAAACCTGATCCCTAATGTGGCAATATTTATAGGTAGGACATTTGGAATATGATTACATCATGATACTGGAGTTCTCATGAAAGGAATTAGTGCCGTTAAAAAAGAGACCTCAAAATTAAATCCAAAATTAGAGTCATTCAACCAGAGGGGTTCCCAGGTGGACTAGTGGAGGTGGATCCACCTGCCAGTGCCAGGGCACAAGAGACACAGGTTCAACCCCTGGCTCTGAACGATCCCCTAGAATAGGAAATGGAAACTCACTGCAGTATTCTTGCCTGGAAAGTCCCATGGACAGAGGAGCATGGTGGGCTAGTGTCCACAGGGCCGAGAAGAGTTGGACACGACTGAGCAATGGAACATATACATACACACAGGAGACCAGAAGGAGGAGCTCTGCCAACCTATGGGAGCTGAGCCCAAAAGGAAGACAAGCCCTTTTCTTTCCTGGCAAGGACTCAATTATAGCCCTCCCAACTTCCTTTATTCTCTATAAAAGCATTCACTTTGCTTTGTGAAGACTTGCATGTGGCTTGCCATGGTTGCAGATCTCTAATTTCAATTCTCTGCTGTTCCTGGATAAACCTGTAATTGCTAGAGAGATATCAGGCAGTTTATTTGTTTCAGATTAACACACCTGAGTGTTCCCTAACCGCCTCAGCCATTTGAGGACACCGCAAGAAGACATATCTTTAAATCAGGAAGCAGGCCCTCACTAGACACCAAATCTGCCAGCACATTGATCTTGAACTTCTCAGCCTCCAAAACTGTAAGGAATAAATTTTTGTTGTTTATAAGCCACACAGTCTGATATTGTGGGGCTTTTTTGGTGGCTCAGCAGTAAAGAATCCACCTGCGATGCAGGAGATGTTAAGTTTGATCCCTGGGTTGGGAAGATCACCTAGAGGAGGAAATGGCAACCCACTCCAGTATTCTTGCCTGGAGAATCCCATGGATGGGGATCCTGGGGGGCTACAGTCCATGGGGTTATGAAGAGTCAGACATGACAGTGACTGAGCACGCATGCACATGCTACTATAGCACATGCTATTCTGTTACGGCAACTCAAACTAAGACATGTCCTAAAACTAAATTTCCCCACATGCCCTCCAAAGAACATTACTGATCAGTAGGAAATGCCACCATAGCCTATGCCTTTAATTAAGTGTGATATTGTGATTTATAATATATATATATATATATATATATATATATATGTCTTTGGTCATTCAAATGAGCACAATATATTTCTCATGTATATTTGGTCTTTATCCACAGTTCCTGGCTCATATTTCCCCAAACTTTTGCAATTTTCTGAGACATAAGAACAATGGGAACATTTTTTTGTTACAAAGCTTGGGCTCTTGTCCCCAGTTCCTGAAAAAACCTCTGAGACATAAAGGTGTCTTGTTATTCATTACAGCCCCTTTGCCCCACAAGTAGGTTTATGTTAACGAATGTGACTTTTTGGAAAGCTCCAATGGAATGTTACTAATTGCCAGGGGAAATGAACCTTGAGTAAAAGGTTGGAACTTTCAGTCCTCCCTAATTTCTGGAGAGGGGAAAAGGGGCTAGAAGCTGAATCAATCACCAATGGTTGATGAGTTAATGAATCATGACTGTGTAATGAGTACTCCATAAAAAACCCCAAAAGGGGCAAGGTTCAGAGAGCTTCTAGGTTGAGGAACTAGAATGCTTCCACTTGCCCCAGTGCTGGGCCCCAAGCTCCAGGAGGACAGAAGCTCCTTAGTTTTGGACTGTACCCTAGGTATCTCCTCATCTGGCTGTTGATTGGTGTCCTTTAATATCTTTTGTAATGAATCTGTAATCTCGTAAATAGATGGGTTCCCTGAATTTTGTGATCCGCTCTAGCAAACTAATCAAATACAAGCAGGAGTTTGTGGGAACCTCTGATTTACAACCAATTGATCAGAAGCACAGGCAAAGTGGAGGATGGTCTTATGGGACTGGAATTTCATGCTGTCTCTGGGTAATGTCAGAATTTAGTTGAATTCTCAGACACCCTGCTGGTGTTTGAGAAGTGCTTGTGTGGGAAGCCTGCATGGGTGCACAGTCAACTTCAGTCATGTCCGACCCTTTGCAACCCTATGGACTATAGCCCACCAGACTCCTCTGTCTATGGCATTCTCCAGGCAAGAATACTGGAGTGGGTTGCCATGCCCTCCTTCAGATCTTCCCAACCCAGGGATAGAACCCGGATCTCCTGCATCTCTGGCATTACAGGTGGATTGTTTACCGTTGAGCCACCAGGGAAGCCCTGTGGAAAGCCTACACACAGAGAAATTTGGTTCAGGAACCCAAAACACTAAGAGACAAATTTTAAGTTACATATAACTAGAAAAATAAGCACTCAGACCAGCAAAATTACATACAGAGCCTACACCCAAGGGGAGACTTATATAGAGATGTGGATAGGGTCAGAAGATATAGATGAAGGGTGAAAGTAGGGAGACTGGAGATGTTGGGGTATAGATAAAATAACTCTCCAAAACCAGTTGCACTCTGAGAAAATGCTGAGAATCAGCTTGAGATTTTGTGGACTGGAGCACTGGCTACAGCAAAAATGAAAGGATTTGAAAATGAGCAGAACACAAGGCAGGAGTTTCAGAATGGCACCACTTCTGAATAAATGAAAGTGTCAGGGAGATGCAGCCTTGGAGGCCTGCTGTTAAATGAAAAAAAGGAAGCAAAAGGGCAAAATTATTTCCTGTAAAAACAGAGTACAAAATCAGAAGCCTTCTCCCATCAAAACAAGTGCAAAATTTGTTTTTTAAAAAAAGTACTATTTCACCACATGAAAAAAGAGAATCCCTTTCACCAAAAACCCTAGTTAGCATCCTTAAGTTCTCACTCTGACTATATATAATTGTGTTACTACTACAGGTAAAAAAGGATTTCAAAGTGAATGGCCTATGACAGCATTCATACAAAGTTACCATGAAAATTAATCAGAAATTTAGATTCATAGCATTTCATTTCAGCTGATGAAAATTCTGCTGCCAATAAACACTATCCTGGTAGCAGAAGCAATCTTAATACAATCTAATCTGAATTAAATATTCTTAAACGTTTCCATGTGCTTCCCAGGTGGCTCAGTGATAAAGAATCCACCTGCCAAGCAGGAGACATGGGTTCGATCCCTGGATTGGGAAGATCCCCTGGAGAAGGAAATGTCAGCCCACTACAGTATTCTTGCCTGGGAAATCTCATGGACATAGGAGCCTGATGGGCTATAACCCATGGGGTTGCAAAAGAATCAAACGGGCTGGTGCACTGGGACAACCCAGAGGGATGGAACGGGGAGGGAGGAGGGAGGAGGGTTCAGGATGGGGAACACATGTATACCTGTGGCGGATTCATTTTGATATTTGGCAAAACTAATACAATAAAAAATAAATAAATAAAAGAATTGGAAAAAAAAAAGAATCAAACATGACTTAGCAACTAAACAAAAACAACAATAAATATTTGCAAATAGTAAAGGAAAAAAAAACACTTTGAATTTAAAAATTCAAAAACTTAGAAGTTCTGGTAGGGAGGTATGAAATAACTGACCAAACAGAAGAAAATAAATAAGAAAAAGAGAAAATGATCTTTGAAATTATAAGATATCTAAGGGAAGACAGATTTCCCTGAAATTTAGTAAAGGAACTGAATCAAAGGCATAAAACAGCTGAGAAATAAATACAAAATGACATAAAAAGGTAAAATCCACATAGAGTGAAATGGACAAAATCTTAATTATTTGGTGAGTTTTCAGTTCAGTCGCTCAGTCGTGTCCGACTCTTTGCAACCCCATGAATCACAGCACACCAGGCCTCCCAGTCCATCACCAACTCCCAGAGTTCACTCAAACTCATGTCCATCAGTCAGTGATGCCATACAACCATCTCATCCTCTGTCATCTCCTTCTCCTCCTGCCCCCAATCCCTCCCAGCATCAGGGTCTTTTCCAATGAGTCAACTCTTCACATGAGGTGGCCAAAGTATTGGATTTTCAGCTTCAGCATCAGTCCTTCCAATGAACACCCAGGACTGATCTCCTTTAGGATGGACTGGTTGGATCTCCTTGCAGTCCAAGGGACTCTCAAGAGTCTTCTCCAACACCACAGTTCAAAAGCATCAATTCTTCAGCGCTCAGCTTTCTTCACAGTCTAACTCTCACATCCATACATGACCACTAGAAATGCAAATCTTACCTGTAGAAAGTTCTCTCATACCCATTTCCAGGCAATACCTGTTCAACTCCAAAAGCAGCAGCTCTTTTTATTATTTACCAGATTAGTCTCTTCTACAACTTCACAGGGTATATAATTTCTACATATGATAGTTTCAGAGCACAAAGATGCTTTAGACCTATCCAATACTGTTATTTTAGGATGTGTATATATACCCTATTATATATAAAATGACTATACATTCTCTAACTCCATGGTTCATTGTTCTTCAATTGTATTATGTCATCTGTAACTTCTTAGGTCAGATTTTCTCCAGGAAATGCTTTGAAAATGTTGGAACTGATAGTATTACACAGAACTGATAGCATTTTATATATATATATACGTTTCATTTCAGTTCAGTCACTCAGTCATGTCCGACTCTTTGCGACCCCATGGACTGCAGCACACCAGGCCTCCCTGTCCATCACCAACTCCCAGAGCTTACTCAAACTCATGTCTATTGAGTTAGTGATGCCATCCAACCATCTCATCCTCTGTCATCCCCTCTCCTCCTGCCCTCAATCTTTCCCAGCATCAGGGTCTTTTCCCATGAGTCAGTTCTTCATATCAGGTGACCAAAGTATTGGAGTTTCAACTTTGGCATCAGTCTGTCCAATGAATATTCAGGACTGATCTCCTTTAGGATGGACTGGTTGGATCTCCTTGCAGTCCAAGGGACTCTCAAGAGTCTTCTCCAACACCACAGTTCAAAAGCAACAATTCTTCGGCACTCAGATTTCTTTATAGTCCATCTCTCACATTCATACATGACTACTGGAAAAACCATAGTTTTTATTAGATGGACCTTTGTTGACAAAGTAATGTCTCTGCTTTTTAATATGCTGTCTAGGTTGGTCATAGTTTTTCTTCCAAGGAACAAACATCTTTTAATTTCATGGCTGCAGTCTCCATCTGCAGTGATTTTGGAGCCCCCCAAAATAAAGTCTGACACTGTTTCTGCTGTTTCCTCATCTATTTGCCATGAAGTAATGGGACTGGATTCCATGATCTTAGTTTTCTAAATGTTGAGCTTTAAGCCAACTTTTTCACTCTGCTCTTTCATTTTCATCAAGAGGCTCTTTAGTTCTTCTTCACTTTCTGTCATAAGGGTGGTGTCATCTGCATATCTGAACTTATTGATATTTCTTCTAGCAGTCTTGATTCTAGTTTGTGCTTCATCCAGCCCAGCATTTCGCATAATGTACTCTGCATGTAAGTTAAATAAGCAGGGTGACAATATACAGCCTTGACGTACTCCTTTCCCAATTTGGAACCAGTCTGTTGTTCCATGTCCAGTTCCAACTGTTGCTTCCTGACCTGCTTACATTTCTCAGGAGGCAGGTCAGGTGGTCTGGTATTCCCATCTCTTTTAAGAATTTTCCAAAAAAAAAAAAAATAATAATAAATAAAAGAATTTTCCATAGTTTGTTGTGATCCACACAGTCAAAGGCTATGGGGTAGTTAATAAAGCAGAAGTAGATGTTTTTCTGCAACTCTCATGATCTTTTGATGATCCAACAGATGTTGCTAATTTGATCTCTGGTTCCTCTGCCCTTTCTAAATCCAGCTTGAACATCTGGAAGTTCACAGTTCATGTACTGTTGAAGCCTGGCTTGGAGAATTTTGAGCCTTACTTTGTTATAGTGTGAGATGAGTGCAATTGTGCGGTAGTTTGAGAATTCTTTGGCATTGCCTTTCTTTGGGATTGGAATGAAAACTGACCTTTTCCAGTCCTGTGGCCACTGCTGAGTTTTCCAAATTTGCTGATATATTGAGTGCAGCATTTTAATACAGCATCATCGTTTAGGATTTGAAATAGCTCAACTGGAATTCCATCACCTCCACTAACTTTGTTCATAGTGATGTTTCCCGAGGCCCACTTGACTTCGCATTTCAGAATGTCTGGCTCTAGGTGAGTGATCACACCATCGTGGTTATCTGGGTCATGAAGATCTTTTTTGTATAGTTCTTCTGTGTATTCTTGCCACCTCTTCTTAATATCTTCTGCCTCTGGTAGGTCCATACAATTTCTATCCTTTATTGAGCCCATCTTTGCATGAAATGTTCCCTTGGTATCTCTAATTTTCTTGAAGAGATCTCTAGTCTTCCCATTCTATTGTTTTCCTCTGTTTCTTTCTTTTTTTTTTTTTAAACTTTACATAATTGTATTAGTTTTGCCAAATATCAAAATGAATCCGCCACAGGTATACATGTGTTCCCCACCCTGAACCCTCCTCCCTCCTCCCTCCCCATACCATCCCTCTGGGTCGTCCCAGTGCACTAGCCCCAAGCATCCAGTATCGTGCATCGAACCTGGACTGGCAACTCGTTTCATACATGATATTTTACATGTTTCAATGACATTCTCCCAAATCTTCCCACCCTCTCCCTCTCCCACAGAGTCCATAGGACTGTTTTATACATCAGTATCTCTTTTGCTGTCTCGAACACAGGGTTATTGTTACCATCTTTCTAAATTCCATATATATGCGTTAGTATACTCTATTGGTGTTTTTCTTTCTGGCTTACTTCACTCTGTATAATAGGCTCCAGTTTCATCCACCTCATTAGAACTGATTCAAATGTATTCTTTTTAATGCTGAGTAATACTCCATTGTTTTTCCTCTGTTTCTTTGCATTGATCACTGAGGATGGCTTCTTATCTCTCCTTGCTATTCTTTGGAACTCTGCATTCAAATGGGTACATCTTTCCTTTTCTCCTTTGCCTGTTGTGTCTTGTCTTTCCTCAGGTATTTGTAAGGCCTCCTTAGACAACCATTTTGCCTTTTTGCATTTCTTTTTCTTGGGGATGGTCTTGATCACTGTCTCCTGTACAGTGTCATAAACTTTGGTCCAAAGTTCTTCAGGCATGCTATCTATAAGATCTAATCCCTTGAATATATACATATCAGTTGAGTTCAGTCACTCAGTCGTGTCCACCTTTTTGCAACCACATGAAGACCTGCATGCGATCCCACAGCACGTCAAGCCTCCCTGTCCATCACCAACTCCCAGAGTTTGCCCAAACTCATGTCCATTGAGTTAGTAATGCCATCCAACCATCTCATCCTCTGTTGTCCCCTTCTTCTCCCACCTTCAGTCTTTCCCAGCATCATGGTCTTTTCAAATAAGTCAGCTCTTCGCATCAGGTGGCCAAAGTATTGGAGTTGCAGCTTCAACATCAGTCCTACCAATGAACATCCAGGACTGATGTCCTTTAGGATGGAGTGGTTCAATCTCCTTTTAGTCTAAGGGACTCTCAAGAGTCTCCTCCAACACCACAGTTCAAAAGCATCAATTCTTCGGCACTCAGCTTTCTTCACAGTCCAACTCTTCAACAGTCCAACATCCATACATGACCACTGGAAAAACCTAGCCTTGATTAGACAGAACTTTGTTGGCAAAGTAATGTCTCTGCTTTTGAATATGCTATCTAGGTTGGTCATAACTTTCCTTTCAAGGAGTAAGTGTCTTTAAATTCATGGCTAGAATCACCATCTGCAGTGATTTTGAAACCCAGAAAAATAAAGTCAGCCACTGTTTCCCCATCTATTTGCCATGAAGTGAGGGGACCGGATGCCATGATCTTCATTTTCTGAATGTTGAGCTTTAAGCCAACTTTTCCACTCTCCTCCATCACTTTCCTCAAGAGGCTCCTTAGTTCTTTAGTTTCTGCCACAAGGGTGGTGTCATCTGCATATCTGCGGTTATTGATATTTCTCCCGGCAATCTTGATTCCAGCTTGTGCTTCCTCCAACCCAGCATTTCTCATGATGTACTCTGCATATAAGTTAAATAAGCAGGGTGACAATATACAGCCTTGACACACTCCTTTTCCTCTTTTGAACCAGTCTGTTGTTCCATGTCCAGGTCTAACTGTTGCTTTCTGACCTGCATACAGGTTTAAATCCTATTATATAGAACAATTGAAGCACTATGGACTATGGAGTTACATAATGTATGATCAAGCTATTCAAGATGGTTATTCTCTTATTCTCTGTACTTCCCCTGCTTGACCTGTGCCTGCTTCACCTATACCCTCCTCACAAGACACCTTCCCACATACTTGCCCCCTGTGGCCCCAGCTGCTATTGTTTTTATCAAAGGGGTGGTGAGGGGTGTGCTTCTCTGCTGATTTCCCTGGCAACTAATGACCCAAACTGTCACCTATAACTGGCAGCCTCCCATTTCCCCCAGGAGCAAACACTGCCTCCACGCCCTGCCTGCTGTTCACTGCACATGGTGGGGTGTAGCTTTATGACCTTGCTTCAGGCATGTAAGCTCCTCCATCCATTAAACCATTGATGTCTTCATCCTGGATTTTCCATCTTAAGGCTGAGCAAGTGCAAGCCTTGTAGGTTCGTGGTGTGCAGCCCAACAGAGAATATATGGAGTAAAAGAATCAGCAGCATCAGGTGAGGTGAATTAGAAAAGTTTTTCCTCAGAATTCACTCAGTAAGTAAGTAAGTGTTAGTCGCTCACCCGTGCCTGACTCTTTAAGACCCCATGGACTGCTGCCCACCAGGCTCCTCTGTCCATGAGATTTTCCAGGCAAGGATACTGGAGTGGGCTGCCATTTCCTTCTCCAGGGGATCTTCCCAACCCAAGGATTGAACCCTGGTCCCCTGCACTGCAGGCAGATTCTTTACCAACTGAGCTACAAGGGAAGCCCTCAGAATTCACTCAAGTTGCATGTAAAGACAAGAAAGAACTGACAATGATGAACAGTGACCCTAGTGACTAGCGTAGTCACTGGTAAACAGTAAGTACTCAATTAATATTTGTGGAAGTGAATTATATTGAAGAATATTCCAAATATAGGAATGAGTGTGAATGTAATTTAAGATTTCAGGAAGTGTTAAGAGGACTTTGGTTTAACTGAGTACTCTAAAATGAGACCAGATAAATATGTGTGGCAAAGAGCAAAGGCCTTGGTGGGGTGGGGATGGGAACTAGGAGCGAGGCTTAAGTGGCAACTTGAGGTCTAGGACTGATGGTGAGTATCAGCTCTTTACAAATCTGAGCTTGTGAGTTACAAGAGTAATATTAATTTGTCACTACCTGCCTGATGGCCTAGTAAGAAGAGAAACTGGGAAAGAATAACCAGGAAGAAGTAATCTGAGGGTTTAGTTAGGGTTAGAACATGAAAAGTGGAGGGGTAGAGTATTCAGTATAAGAGAGCTTCATAAGGAAATACAGGAAAATAATGCTTCCCATTGTTTCCAGTTGTCTTGTTTTGAACTTGTCATATCTACCTGCTTTATTAAATTCTTTAGCAATTCTATTTTACGTGTACCTGTACAGAATGCAAAAACTGAGTCTTTACATTGTGAATTGAGAAAGAAATGAGACTACAAAGTTCTCCAAGAGGCAAGCCAATGTGAAAAGTATTTTGGTTCCTCTATCTCTACAGTTAATTAATTCTGGTCTTAAAATCTTAAGGTCTCAACATTGTAAGACCTGTGGTAAAGTCTTTTGATGTCTTGAATACTTAGCACTTTCTCTGGCATTATAAAATAACTTTATAGTACAGTTAATTAAGTGACAGTAAGAGGCAGTACTCTACAGAGAGCTCATTTTAATATTTAATAAGATGAATGTTGAACTCTAAAGTTTAAGGCAGCTCTATTTGCATATGTACATAGGATGTCAGTACTCCATCAAAACAGAACTCTAGTACCCTGCCCAAGGCGTTGCTTGAAAGACACTCATTCATTCATTCCACTCAATATCTACCTAAGTCCTGTGTTTTAAGGTATAGTTAATGATCTTTAAGAAAAATACTAAGAGGAGCAAGATGATATTTCCCTTCTTTCAGGAAAGATAGATACTTAAGCACATGAGTACAAATTAGGATAGAATAAGTACTGGAAATAAGGCTCAAAAAGGACTGTGAAAGCTGAGGGAGCTGGGAACCTAGGAAATCTGAGGCAATTTTGTGGAGTTTGGTTGGGCCTTAAAGTATGGGCAGAATTTGAGGTAATAGAGATATGGAAAAGAGGATGGGTCATATAGGTATAGAGCATATATTTACATGTATTGATATAGATAAACACACATACATATATTTATATAGAGAGAGCTTTACATATACAAATTACACAGATATGTTTATTTATAGGAAATTCCTTAAACTCCTCTTTAATGCTCAAGGTAAACTTTTCGTTTATTTTACAGATGGTTTAAAGCAATACAGAAAGATTCAGTTCAGTTCAGTCACTCAGTCGTGTCCGACTCTTTGCAACCCCATGAATTGCAGCACACCAGGCCTCGCTGTCCATCACCAACTCCCTGAGTTCAACCAAACTCATGTCCATCGAGTTGGTGATGCCATCAGGCCATCTCATCCTCTATTGTCCCCTTCTCCTCCTGCCCCCATCCCTCCCAGCATCAGAGTCTTTTCCAATGAGTCAACTCTTCGCATGAGGTGGCCAAAGTATTGGAGTTTCAGCTTTAGCATCATTCCTTCCAAAGAACACCCAGGACTGATCTCCTTTAGAATGGACTGGTTGGATCTCCTTGCAGTCCAAGGGACTCTCAAGAGTCTTCTCCAACACCACAGTTCAAAAGCATCAATTCTTCGGCACTCAGCTTTCTTCACAGTCCAACTCTCACATCCATACATGACCACTGGAAAAACCATAGCCTTGACTAGACGGACCTTTGTTGGCAAAATAACGTCTCTGCTTTTGAATATGCTCTCTAGGTTGGTCATAACTTCCTTTCAAGGAGTAAGCGTCTTTAAATTCATGGCTGCAATCACCATCTGCAGTGATTTTGGAGCCCAAAAAAAACCCTAAGTCTGCCACTGTTTCCACTGTTTCCCCATCTATTTTCCATGAAGTGATGGAGCCAGATGCCATGATCTTCGTTTTCTGAATGTTGAGCTTTATGCCAGTTTTTTCACTTTCCTCTTTCACTTTCATCAAGAGGCTTTTTAGTTCCTATTCTCCTATTACTTAGGTATAAACATTAAATCTCAAAATTTGGAATACTAAGCCACTAAGCTCTGGTTGTTATGACAACGTATTTTGTATAGTTTGTAAGCAGTGATGATAGACTCCAAAAATATCACATTGTTAGAAGGAGTCTTAAGACAAAACTTTGGACTTCTGTGCCCTGGAATCAAACTGATCTTCAATTTGCAAATGTGAAAAACATCCAAAGTAACAAACAGAAAAACATGTTAAGAGAATTTTAAAAGGCTAAAATTCAACTTCTAAAATGTAGCCTATGAGAAATAAAACTGATCATTAATAAGGAATTGAAACGAGTCGCGGATTTAGAAATAATTTTTGGCCACATTTGTTTTTATTTAGTGTCTATAGTCATAGAAATATATATCTTTGAATTGCTCTCAGGATAATTTAAGCAGATACTTCAGTATTTTAACTTTTTAATCTGTGTGTATTTGTGTGTGTGTATACACACATATATGTCTCACAATTATTTCAAAAGTATGAATAAGAAAATTGATGGGTCTTTGAGTACATTAAGAATTTCCTAGGGAAGGGAGACCATGGTCTGAAACAATGAAAGATTGTAATCACACCTAGGATGTGGTAGAGACAAACTAGTTGGTCATTTCAGACTGTGTTTCATGAGAGGTATGTACCAAGAAGTATATAACAGGGTCTTTTTCTTTAGAAAAGCCCCTGATGCTGGAAAAGATTGAAGGCAGGAGGAGAACATGACAACAGAGGAAGAGCTGGTTGAATAGAGTCACTGACTTAATGGACAATAGCCTCTGCAAGCTCTGGCCAATGAGGAAGAACAGGGAAGTTTGGCATGCTTCAGTCCATGGGGCTGCAAAGAGTCAGACATGACTGAACTATTGAACAACAACAATAAATATACCAATATGATGACTGAATGGATCCAGAAACTAGACATCACATTTAATCATTCAATTGTGCCATTTTATTTGTGTAGTGGTAAAAAAAAAAATCACATTAAGACTGACTTACAAATGGGAATGACAATTTATTGGTGCAGACATAGTATTCTGCACATACCGTCTTAGGAGGAAAACTTACTGGAGAGATTAAGTTATTATAAAAGTGTGCTTTGCTTGTTAGAGAAAATAAAATTTTAAAACAAAATAATTTTAAGCATCAGATTATAAAGTACAGTGAAGTGAAAGTGTTAGTCACTCAGTCAAGTCCAACTCTGAGACCCCATGATGTCCTGTAGCCCACCAGGCTCCTCTGTCCATGGAATTCTCCAAGCAAGAATACTAGAGTGTCTAGCCATTCCCTTCTCTAGAGGATCTTCCCAACCCATGGAGCAAACCCAGGTCTCCTGCCTTGCAAGCAGATTCTTTACTGTCTAAGCCACCAGGGAAACCCATAAATTTCAATACACCTGGTTTTAATATTCAAGATCAACTAATGCTAACTGAGAAATAACTACTGAATTTTGGGTTCTTCACACATCTGTTGTATGTTGTACCATAGTACAAGGAAGAATTAATATTTCTTTTCTTTTTATAATATATTATGCAGTAAACTAAGCTGTTAATGTTAACTGAGAAGAAATATTTATGAAAGTGAAAGTGGAGAGTGAAAAAGTTGGCTTTAAGCTCAACATTCAGAAAACGAAGATCATGGCATCCAGTCCCACCACTTCATGGGAAATAGATGGGGAAACAGTGGAAACAGTGTCAGACTTTATTTTTCTGGGCTCCAAAATCACTACAGATGGTGACTGCAGCCATGAAATTAAAAGACGTTTATTCCTTGGAAGGAAAGTTATGACCAACCTAGATAGCATATTCAAAAGCAGAGACATTACTTTGCCAACAAAGGTCCGTCTAGTCAAGGCTATGGTTTTTCCTGTGGTCATGTATGGATGTGAGAGTTGGACTGTGAAGAAGGCTGAGCGTCGAAGAATTGATGCTTTTGAACTGTGGTGTTGGAGAAGACTCTTGTGAGTCCCTTGGACTGCAAGGAGATCCAACCAGTCCATTCTGAAGGAGATCAGCCCTGGGATTTCTTTGGAGGGAATGATGCTAAAGCTGAAACTCAAGTACTTTGGCCACCTCATGCGAAAAGTTGATTCATTGGAAAAGACCCTGATGCTGGGAGGGATAGGGGGCAGGAGGAGAAGGGGACGACAGAGGATGAGATGGCTGGATGGCATCACTGACTCGATGGACGTGAGTCTGAGTGAACTCCGGGAGTTGGTGATGGACAGGGAGGCCTGGCGTGCTGCGATTCATGGGGTCACAAAGAGTCAGACACGACTGAGTGACTGATCTGATCTGATCTGATATTTTGTTACCTTTTTATGCTATTACTGATTTTCCTTCACTCAATCTTAAAATTGGCCCTTGTTCCTGATTATGAGTTTGTGCTTACTTAGCCTTTGCCTCTTCAGGATGTTGTGTTAGCAGTAGATTGAGCAATGGATTTACTAAAATGCATGTAATAAAGCTATAAATGTTGATGGCACAGGGTTCTGTGTCTCAAAGAAAGCATGCATACTAATGAAACTAAAAATATAGCTCATTCTAATCTTTTGTATATATAGTGTTTTTCCAATAGCCATATATGGATGTGAGAGTTGGACTATAAAAAAAGCTGAGTGCCGAAGAATTGATGCTTTTGAACTGTGGTGTTGGAGAAGACTCCTGGGGTCCCTTGGACAGCAAGGAGATCCAACCAGTCCATCCTAAAGGAGATCAGTCCTGGGTGTTCATTGGAAGGACTGATGTTGAAGCTGAAACTCCAATACTTTGGCAGCCTGACGAGAAGAGCTGACTCATTTGAAATGACCCTGATGCTGGGAAAGATTGAAGGCAGGAGGAGAAGGGGATGACAGAGGATGAGATGGTTGGATGGCATCACCGACTGAATGGACATGAGTTTGGGTAGATTCCTGGAGTTGGTGATGGACAGGGAGGCCTGGTGTGCTGTGGTCCATGGAGTCGCAGAGTCGGACACAACTGAGCAACTGAACTGATGTTTATTTTATAATTGAGAATATGGGGAGGACTGATAACATTTTATAAACAGGAAAGTTTAGGAATATCTAGGCAAGAATTTAGTAGTATTATTAAACAACTGAACTTAATCTTCAAAATAACATTATGGCGTATATAGTCATTCATTCATTTAACATATACTTGTTGCATACCTACTAGATTCAATATATTGATCTAAGAGCTGGATATACATCAGTGAACAAAACAGGGTAAAATCCCTGCTTTTGTTAAGTTTGCATATCAAAGGGTAAAGAGAGATAACAAATATTGACCATAATGAGAAAATTACATAATATCTTAGAAGTTAAAAGGCCATAGGGAAAAAATAATAGAACTGGGGCAGAGTGATTGTGGGTAGGGTATGGAGAGGTAAGTTTTAAGTTTTTAAAAAGTGATCAGCGTAGGCCTTATTGAGAAGTTAACATTTAAGCAAAAGCTTGAGATATTTGGAATAATAGTGTTCTTAAGGAAAGAGTTTGTCTTTTGGGTTTAAGGAACAGCAAAGATGTCAGAGTAGCCAGAGCAAAGCAGTGAGAGAGTCTAGTTAGAGTGAGGTCTCAGGGGGCTAGGCAGGTAGAACCTTGTCAGCCTTTGTAAGAACCATGTCTTATACTCTGAATGAGAAGGGGAGTTGCTGGATCAGTTTAGATGAGAGAAGTGACAGCATCTGACCTGAATTTTCAAAGGTTCACTGTGGCTGCAGCATTGAGAACAGACAGTAGGGAGCAAGAGCAAAGGAGCAGCATCTGGCAGTGTTCAGATGAATAATGATGGGGACTTGGAGAGATATATTTTGAAGGTAGAGCTAACAGGATTTCTTGAAAAGGATTTCCTAGCAAATTACCTGTTAAAGGATGAGAGATAGAAGAAAGATACTTTTTAACATATTAAGAAACTGTGGCTCAGAGAGTACCCAAGTGTGTCCAAGGATATGTACCTATTAAATGATATATGGACATTTACATTCATGTCTCACCCTTGCCACAGCAGCTCTTAGTCACACAGGATAGGGAAGGAAAAAAGTGGAGGGATACTATACAATGACTCACTCCCTCCCCTCCAAAATAAGTACCTTTTGTAACTAATTTCTCTTTTTATGTCTCTACATCCTCTGAGTCTCACTTATTTCTCTGTTTTTGTCAGATAGTATTTGCTTGCCTCCTCCAGTTTTCAATATATCACTTAGCAGTTGAATCTTATCAAGGCTAAGATAAATACTCTTATTTTGAGCCAAACCTATCCTGATAACATAATTATGAGGAAAAAAATAAGCTATTGAAAAGGCTCTGTCAAAAGTCTTAGAAGGAAAATGCTTCTTATTTTCAATTTTTGATATGGAAATTAGTATGTGCTTTTCATCCATAAACATATTGTTTATATGTCATTTAAATTCACAATACCTACAAATACTTTAAGTAAGTAAGTGTTAGTCGCTCAGTTGTGCCCGACTCTTTGTGATCCCATGGACTGCAGCCCACCAGGCTCCTCTGTCCATAAGATTTTCCAAGCAAAGATACTGGAGTGGGTTGCCATTTCCTTCTCCAGGGGATCTTCCCAACCCAGGGATTGAACCTGGGTCTCCTGCACTGTAGGCAGATTCTATACCAACTGAGCTACAAGGGAAACCCAAATACTTTAACTATACACTATTAAGAGCTGGAAAATTATAACTAGGCATGCTTCAGATATTCATTTCTAGATGTCCAACTAAGTTACAGGTGAAAAAACAAACAGCATGTGAAATGCCATAATAATATGCATAACTGATATAAGAAATACAATCACTATTTATTTACCTAAAGTTTTGAGTATATGGGTTTTATGGGAGAAAAAAAAAACGTTACTTTTATTATTTTCATTGGCAAGTCTAATCTCAAGGCAGAATATTAGAGGTTTAAAGACAGACCCCTGTGGCTCTGTATTGATGAGCCAAATTCAAAATGAACAGACTAAAGTGACGGACAAGTTCATGTTGTTTCATGCTGTGTTCTGCTAGGCTTTCTGTTTACAAAACGAGGAATCTTTGGCACAGGGTACACCAAAGAGTCATGTTCATAAAATCCTGATTCCTCAAGAGAACCTTGTATCTCCCTTGAAACCTGAATTAGAATCTACATGAGTTAGAATTCACATTAGAAAGATATTTTCTACAGCTGGTATTTAGATCTCTGTTTAGTTTCACTTAATGATATAATAATTACCTTAGCTTGAGAGTTTTAGCCTTTAAAGGAAAAAAAAAAAACTGAACTTTCTCTTGGTCTTTAGATACCAATTCCAATTTAGAGTCAGTTTGAATGACAACTGCTGGAGGTTATCACTGGAGAAAAGTATAGTAAAAGTGACAGTGGAAGCCAAGCCTGGGGAGGCGGTTGTCCCCTGAAGGCACATTCTAGGTCAAGACCATGTAGCTAAGTTACTCTAAATTATCATACTAAGACTGTGTCAGACTCCCGAGGAGTCAGCAGCTGAAATTTTCAGAGGCTGAAAATTTCTCACCCTCTTCTAGAGACTGGCTTTTTCAGAATTTATCCAAGGAAGTTCCCTTCCTTCACTAGCAGCTTACTACTTCTTTGAAGATCCCTCACATTGAAACATGTCAGACACTTGTTAGAAATATTTGAATTGATATATAGACACCTTTGGATAACAAGTCCTCAGAAATCATTGTAATGGTTTTGGATGAACACAATACAAAACCCTCGGTCTGACATGCTTAGCCCTCAAAAATATATATATGCAGGCTACCTTTTCAGGCTCATCTTTTCTATTTTCTTATAACTATGCTTTTCTTTTGCCAGATTAGCCTGATCTTTTAACCCTTTTATTATTCAGATGAGGGTTGACCATCATAAAGGTAAGGAAGTAAAATTTCCCTGGATTTCTCAGTGCTCCTGCTGCCTTTTACATTCTAAGAGAAGGGAAAATAGATACAAAGTTAGAGAATGTCTGTTTTCATGCCTCTTAGCATATAAAAAGCAAATTCTGATACCACAAAAATTAGCTTTGTAGTCGCTTACTAGTTAATTTCTTTGATTTGAAAGGATGAAACTCTTATCTTTCAAGAAGACCAATTGTTAAAGCCTGGACCGTGTCCCTAGCCTAAGTCCCAAGGTACCTGGAAGACTAGAGGGCTCTCTCAGGAATTTACATGTCAAAGGGATAAAGATCCAGAAGTTGAAGACCTCTCTAGGTAGGTGGGTTTTAAAAGCTGAAATCTGGCTCAGCTATTTGGCTTCCAACATTCCACTCTAAGGTAAGGACTAAGGCAAATGGGGTCCAGTGTATTTATTACATACTGTGAGGAATTTACTGAGAAATCTGTCTCTGACCCAGAACACCTAATGTGTGCATTCCAGATAAAATGAATAAAAAGGGACATTGAAAATGTAACAGTAATGAAACAAAATAATCCCCAAATCAAATAGTTTAACAAAACAAAACAAAAAAATTTCTTCCTCATGATGATTATTCATTAGGTTGGGTGGGAGAGGTCTGCTTCTTGCTCAGTGACCCAGAATGACAAAGGTTCTGCCCTCTCACGGCACCATCACCACAGTAAAGTCCTAGGACCTGCTGTGGCAGGGGACGAGAACGCAGGAGACGTGGTGTGGAAGACGCAAGTGCCAGGCTTCTACCAAGAGTTATATCACTTTTCATCAGACATCATTGGCCAGAACAAGTTACATGGCCCTGCCCAGCTACAAGGAGGCTGGGAAATCTTGGGGAGGATGTGAAAATTAATATGTTGTAAATATCTAGACTGTATCTTGGCTCCATACTGAATGTTCCATGGGCTCTTGACAAAGAGGAAAACAGAGTATTAATCTAAGCAATGGCTAACCCAAGACCTTTAATTTTTCCCTTGATGAAACTCTCCACCTTCTCAACCCCTTAACATATGACAAACTTTCATTTCCTGTCAAGACCTAATCACTCATTTGGAATACTGACACTTGTTAAAGTGCTTGCTGAAGGACTACCATTGAATCCTAATCTGAGGTGGAACTAGTGGTAAAGGATTCGCCTGCTAATGCAGGAGACACAAGAGATGCAGATTCCATCCCTGAGTGAGGAAGATCCCCTGGAGGAGGGCATGGCACCCCATTCCAGTATTCTTGCCTAGAGAATCCCATGATCAGGGGAGCCTGTCGACTTACAGGCCATAGGGTCACAAAGAGTTGGACACGACTGAAGCAACATAGCACACATGCTAGCAAAGTGTGGGATCATAAATTTCAAGAATGGCTTAGTTTTTGTTCTGACCATATTTCTCTATCACATTGCTGCTCAATTTCTTTTTGTCAACTGATAGATACATAGCTTTGTTTTATGTGTGTTTCTGTTCAAAGATAATCTTATTAAATACATATTATTGGTTCGTTAACACTGAATGAGGAGCAACAACACTATAATTCTTGCTAAACAAATGGAGAAGGAAATGGCAACCCACTCCAGTATTCTTGCCTGGAAAATCCCATGGATGGAGGAACCTGGTAGGCTACAGTCCATGGGGTCGCAGAGTCAGACACGACTGAGCTTCACTTCACTTCAAACAAAGTTTATCTAAAACATGTATTTTCCTGTGAGGTACAGCACAGCTTTCCTGGCTTAGGAACACTAGAGAGTACTTCAGCATATCTTGAGGGCTATGTTAGGCAAAATCACCAACACAAAACGCAAAAATGCCGAAAACATGGCACTTAACAGCTCCCCCACCAAAAGGACACTTTTTTTACAGTGTGATATTTGAAACCAGGCGGTGTCATCTTGTCAGCTGGGAATGTGTATATCCTGTAATTCAAAAGTTTTGACACTTTGTGCATGTCTATAAATGATGTGAAAATGCCATGAGTATTGATTTTGAGGTTACAAATACATAAAATTTTAAGTACAGAAACCACAAATAGTGAGAATTGACTCTGTTTGCAAAGACACTGAAAATGAAATAGACACCACCATTGCTGGGTATAGGTAACCACGCTTTGCCCTTTCTCTGTAGTTAAAAGCAGAAACTGAACAACTTTGGTGAGATATTTTGTGAAATGATTCAAAACACAAAAGTTTGAGGCTAGATGATTTTTAAAATCCCTACAAACGCTGAGATTTTAAGACTTTGTTTTGTGCAGATTATATACCAGAATATCAAGCCTAAAAGATGCCTTTGACCTCAGATTTTTTAAAATAAAATATTTTTAATAATTAGCTGAGTTTTTAAGTTGTCATGTAATTATAACTTTTCTTCAGAAAATAAATGCCTTCTTCTGGCAATAGTTTAGATGTTGTCTTGATCTTCAAAGAGAATGTTCTAGAATAATGGGGAGGCTTACACACATACATACACACAACTCTATAGGTTATACAGTAAAGCACTTAAGATTATGTTCAAATTCACATAATCAAGTGAATATATTCTTTCTAATAATTTCCCTGGAAAAGCTGAACTACGTGTCTTTTATAGCCTCCTGCTATGGTCTAAAAACTTTCTTTCTCCTTAAAATTCTTTTCTTTGGATTATTTAAGGAGATTTTATAAATCCAAAGGAAAGTGAGTCTCTCTACTTTTTTTCTCAAACTTTCTTTTGGCCTCAAAATAATGACATTCAGTTTTCTTTTTATCAGATTCATATAACACTTAGTTCTTCATGAATTCCCTACTCTAAAACTTACATCTGCTACTCACATTGAAGACTTGTCTCACACACAAGCTATTAAAAACACAGTTATGAGTGTGCACATGTACAGTGTGTTCCGTGAGGGCAGGCCTTATGTCTTTGTGTCTGCCACTTCATTCTCACCACCTTATATACTGCTTGCATGTGTGCTAAGTTGCTTCAGTCACGTCTGATTCTTTGCGACCCTGTGGACTGTAGACCACCAGGCTCTCCTGTCCATGGGATTCTCCAGGCAAGAATACTGGAGTGGATTGCCATGCCCTCCTCCAGGGGATCTTCCCGACCCAGGGATTGAACCCATGTCTCTTATGTCTCCTGCATTGGCAGGCGGGTTCTTTTCCACTAGCACTACCTGGGAAGCCTGTCCGACTCTGTGCGACCCCATAGACGGCAGCCCACCAGGCTCCCCCGTTCCTGGGATTCTCCAGGCAAGAACACTGGAGTGGGTTGCCATTTCCTTCTCCAATGCATGAAAGTGGAAAGTGAAAGTGAAGTCGCTCAGTCCTGTCTGACTCTTAGCGACCCCATGGACTGCAGCCTACCAGGCTCCTCCGTCCATGGGATTTTCCAGGCAAGAGTACTGGAGTGGGGTGCCATTGCTTTCTCCGATATACGGTTTCAGATCAGATCAGATCAGTCGCTCAGTCGTGTCCGACTCTTTGCGACCCCATGAATCGCAGCACGCCAGGCCTCCCTGTCCATCACCAACTCCCGGAGTTCACTGAGACTCACGTCCATCGAGTCAGTGATGCCATCCAGCCATCTCATCCTTTGTCTTCCCCTTCTCCTCTTGCCCGCAATCCCTCCCAGCATCAGAATCTTTTCCAATGAGTCAACTCTTCGCATCAGGTGGCCAAAGTACTTGAGTTTCAGCTTCAACATCAGTCCCTCCAATGAATACCCAGGATTGATCTCCTTTAGGATGGACTGGTTGGATCTCCTTGCAGTCCAAGGGACTCACAAGAGTCTTCTCCAACACCACAGTTCAAAAGCATCAATTCTTCGATGCTCAGCCTTCTTCACAGTCCAACTCTCACATCCATACATGACCACAGGAAAAACCATATATGGCTTACTACTGATCAAAAAATATCTCTGGAACAAAACAATGAGAAAACACAAGAATTCAATGTGTAAATGAAATGGAAACAATTACATATGGAAAACTGTCACATGATGCCATTTTTTATCAAACAGAAGAAAATCCTCCATTGCTGGTGATATTTAGGACACATTACTATCCTGAATTTCATTGTTTAGGAAAAGATCTGAGTGTGGGTCTCAGCCAGACTTTTGCTAGTGTGGCAAATCATATTATCTGAAGATCTATACACCAATACATAATCCATGCCACAATTTTACCCTATGACATTGACCCTCCTCCACCAAATATTGCCATCTATGTCCCTTTCCCCTTGAACCTGAGAAGAAAATTTTAACTGACTTCATCAATAAATCGGGTGGAAGTCAAGATCGTAACAGGGGATACATTCTGTCTGACGCTCACTTTCTCAGGACATACACCTTGGGAGTTCTGGGACAATATATAAGAAGCCTGTCACCTGAAGTCACCATGCAGGAGAGGTCATGTGGACAGACTACAGAGAGATGGCAAAAGATGCCCAAGGCCCCAGTTGGTTTGGTGAGCAACTTTTTGACTCTTCCCAGGTCAAAAGCATGATGTGAGTAAATAAAGCTGAGACAGAACTGTACAGTTGAGCTTCTTGAAATCATGACCCATGAAAATCATGAGATGAATGATTATTGATATTTTAAACCACTAAATTTGGGGGTAATTCTGTACACACACATTGTGATCAAAACAGCTTGGAAGGCCAAAAGGAACAACTGCCAAAGCTCTAAGAGCGGGGGCACAATGTGAGATCCTGTAGATTTTACTGATCAAAAGTCCTAATGCCATATACCATTGTTGATTCTCTAAAAATCCAGAGTTTTACACCCAATTTTCAAGTGTTGTCTCTTAGAAACTAACTTAAAATTTCAGTACTTTATGTAAGTTATCTGTATTCTAGTTTCATGTGTGTGTGTGTGTGTGTTTGTAAACCTCAGATAGATTTCAAATATGTATCTAAGGGTATAAACTTAAGGGTACAGAAGTACATGAAAGCCACAAAACTTATAATGAAAAGTTCTATGTCTTGATTGAAATTAGAGTTGTCTCTTTAATTTTGCAAGCATTTCAAAGAAGTCCATTTTTGCTTCTTTGCGGTAGAATGGACTTTGATGGAAAAATTGGCTTCTTATTTAAAAAATAGTTCAAATTAATAGTTCTTTCTATTTTGCATCAAATGGATACATTTTTGTTCTACTCAAGGCTTCTCAGCCCACATACTCCATCAACATTCTTTTTTATTTTTTTAAAGCTGTTTCTGATGGGTTATTATCTAAGAGTGGGTTGGTAGAGATTCAATTTAATACAATTTCTTAACTCCAAAAATAACTTTTTTTCATACTAATTTTGCTGCTTTTGAATTTGTTATATCAAGATGTGCCTCTTAAATCCATTTTCACAAAGTAAATATATTTTTTACTAATAATTACCTCTAGCTAATTCTGTCATTAATTTATTTCTGATGGCTGAAGGAAAAACAAACAGACATGAAGACCAAGGGACAAAAAGATGGAGACTTTAATGCAACAATATTTGCCATCAAGCAGGGAATTCAGTTCAGCACTGAATCTAGGTTCCAAGTTTCAGAGGAAGAGATATGGCTAGATCTTTTAAAGCCAAACTATCTCTGTCTCATTTTAGGAAAATAGTGTTTCCAAAAGCTGCAGACTAGATAACCAATAAATGGATTTGTCAATGGTTTGATGGGAAGGTGGCTTCTATTAATACTTTCAGGCACAGTACCCACCTAAGGAGAATGGTGTCCAACTGCCCCTGCTCCATGTGTGATCATTTCAGGATTATGACTCTAGGCAGAGCTGCACCAGTGTCAGCAAATGAAGTGCCAGCTAATAGTTGATCAGCTGTGTTAGATGTTGGTTACTCAGGTGTAAAAGAGCAATTTGTGCTCCAATATATTTTCCTGTTAATGTTCACATGAGGGCCATCTTTGGACCTAATTTCAGTAACTATTGGTAAAACCTTTTGCCATTACCACATATCTCCCTCTGATGGCTGATCTGTCTATCCTAGAGAGTTAAATCCTGTTGGTGAGCCAATAATGAAGTATGTGAGTCATCATGTAGGTTCAATTCAGTTCAGTTGCTCAATTGTGTCCAACTCTTTGCGACCCCGTGAACCGCAGCATGCCAGGCCTCCCTGTCCATCACCAACTCCCAGAGTTCACCCAAACTCATGTCCATTGAGTCAGTGATGCCATCCAGCCATCTCATCCTCGGTCGTCCCCTTCTCCCGCCTTCAATATTTTCCCAGCATCAGGGTCTTTTTAAATGAGTCAGCTCTTCGCATCATGTAGGTAAAAAGTTGGAAATAGCTAAATCTGGATCGGATACTTTGGCAGTTAGAATAGAGCTTCATCAAAGGAAATTTTAATTTAAAAAAAAAATCAAGTAAGTGCCTTTGTGAAGAGGACAGAGGAAACATTTCTTCATTTAACTCCTTATCCTTTACCTAGAAACTACTTCACCTCCTCTTCATATTAGACTTTGGCTGACTTCCAGGCTTACTCTGATCAATCATTTCTTTTTTCAGGAAAAAAAAAAGTAGTTCTTAGTTTCCGAACTTCCAAAGCTTAGTTTCTGGATGTATAAGAATAATTTAAGAAATCCTTCAAAGAAATGTTTTTTCTGTTACCTGCTGGATGCCACTCACAGTTTTCACTTCTACAGTGCCATTTTGGGAGCACTTTCCTTGGTATGAATCCTCAAAACTTTTCTACACCTTTCAAGGCAAATAACATATTAATTAATGTTCAATGGTAATATTAATTAGGTTTCTCTTTAGGGAATTACAAGAAAAGCTTAGACATTTTTATAGGTATAGAAATGTAGAAAGGCCTGTAAGAATAAATACAGAAGAAAATTTTAAAAGTAGATCAGAAGCTGGGAGAAAATAAGTGTCATCAAAAAGAAAATTTAGAAAATGTATCAAAAAAGATCAAGAGGGAGAGTGTATAATTAGGGCCAGCAATACTCCCTTCCATTTCATCACTTTCCTTCCACTTAGATCTGAAGGGATTCTGTTTGCTGATTAGGATTAAAAGCAGAGTTATATTTGGAGATTCAAGAGGTGGCTAAGGAAAGGAAATAAATAATCAGTGGTATACAGAATTACATGGCAGGTTTCTAAATATTAGAATTTACTATTCAAAACTAAAAAAAAAAAAAAAAATTGGAAAAAGCAGAGTACAGTGTGTATAAATTAAAGCTAAGTATCTTTTTTATGAGAACTTCCTGATTCTATTCTTTGCCTTTTTAAACTTGGGATGTGCATTATTATTTATTGATTCATTTATTTATAAGGACTTTTGTCTACTAAGGAATTAACCTTTTGTCTTTCATACCATTTATGTAAAGCAGTCTAAAGTGTTTATCTTAGAATCCTAATGAGGAGGAAATAAACATGAAACACTAGATTCTATTATAAAAGAGAAAAAACCTACTGTTAACAAAAGAAGCTTATGTTTCCAGTTTCTACCACCTTCTGTTTTCCTCAGTTAGGAATAAACTTTAAACAAAGTTTTCCCCAGCAACTCTGTTATCTTTGGAATTAAAACAATTAATTAAATGGGTTTAAAATTAATTAAATGGATTTAAAACCTTGTTCTTAATTGGAAATCAATTGGTTTTGGATAGATCAGAAATAAATGGTAACAGTACATAATCAAAGTAAATTTAGATGGTAAAACTTGTTTCTTCCCTTTCAGTCTGATAAAGAACAACATTAGGTGAAGGTATGCCCAGAAAATATTGCACAGTTATAAAGCACAACAATGAAGCCTTAAATTAAGCTACAACTAAAACCATGTATTTTCAGAGGCACACTTCATAGCTTCTCTCCCCATCTGTATCACTTCATTAAATCAGCACAAAGAACTTTAAAATACCATGGCAAGTAATTTAATAAGAATTACTCAATGTACCTGATCCAATTTTTCTGCAGCTAGATAATAAAAAGGTGAATGTGAAAGCATTTAAGATTTTACTCAGTCTCATGATTTTAAGTACCATCTATAAACTGAGGTCTCCCAAATCTCCATTTCAACCTTGACATCTCCACTGAAATGCAGCCGCACATACAACTGAATTGTTGCAAATTGTTGCAAATGCATACAACTAAGCCTATATGTTATCTCTACAGATAAAACCATGTATTTGATCAGGTCAGTAACTAGGCATCTTTAACTCTCTCTCTCTTTTTTTTTTTTTTTTTCACATCCCACCTCCAATCAATTCACAAGTCTTGTTTTTGCTTCCTCCTGAATCTATACTGAAGTTGATTGTTTCTCAGCATGGTCTCACTGCTGAAGAACTTGTCTGTATCATTATCCTCACCTTTCTGTTTTCCTGCTTCCACTCTTGCTTCTCTGCAGCCTGTTCCCCATGTAGCAACCAGAAATGATTGTCTTCAAGCTTAAATCAGATCATATCACTTTCCAGTAATAAACTCTTCAGTGGCTTCCCTATATCAATAGTCTTAAACTCGAACCCAAACTCCATACCATCGACTCACCTTCCCAGTGTCACTTCCTGTCACTACTACAGCCCACATAGTGGCCTTTCTCCTGCTTTGAGGTGTTTGCATTTTATGTTCTTTCTGCCAAGCACACTTCCACGTTTCAGCTTAAATGTCACCGTCTCACTCCTAGTCACTCTTTAGGCTTTATTACCTATATTTGTCATTATCTCAAATTATATTACTAATTTACAGGTTCATTTTCTGTTTCTCCTTAAGAGAAAGAACGCAGAAAGGGCCCATAATGACGATGTGGTTCAACTTCCTTTTATAGTGTAAGGAGAAGCAGAGGTTCACAAAAGTTATATGTTTTGCTGATATATTTAGGGAGGAAGTCAGAAAGAAAAAGGAATTCTCCTAAGACAGCAGTAGAAGAGAATTCTTCCTGCTCTATTCTCCTAAGTAACACTCATCAATGTTTATTTACTCCAATTATCCCTCCTTTTCCAAGATATCCAGTGGGGGAGAGAGAGCTCCACCATTTCACCACAAACCTGTTTTAACCTACCACAGTTCTAACAAACTATGTCATTCTTATCCACTGGATAGAGTATTTACATATATAGATAGATAGATAATTTATATACCTGTCCATGTCTAGAATGCTTACAAAAAACTGAGATGCTTTATCCAATAACTTCTGTTTATTTGGTGGCACCAGACAACTATTTTTCTTTTTTAAATTTTCAGAGTTTCCTTCTACTCCAGCTCCACGTCATGGAGTAGAATATGGTGGGAAGCTCTCAATTAGAGTGTGCTATGGCTTTGAGATGCAATCTCAAAAACAAAAGAATGATCTATGTTCGTTTCCAAGGCAAACCATTCACTATCACAGTAATCCAAGTCTATGCCCCAACCAGTAAGATTGCCGGGAGAAATATCAATAACCTCAGATGTGCAGATGACACCACCCTTAGGGCAGAAAATGAAGAAGAACTAAAGAGCCTCTTGATGAAAGTGAAAGTGGAGAGTGAAAAAGTTGGCTTAAAGCTCAACATTCAGAAAACGAAGATCATGGCATCCAGTGCCATCACTTCATGGCAAATAGATGAGCAAACAGTGGAAACAGTGGCTGACTTTATTTTTCTGGGCTACAAAATCACTGCGGATGGTGATTGCAGCCATGAAATTAAAAGACGCTTGCTCCTTGGAAGGAAAGTTATGACCAACCTAGATAGCATATTCAAAAGCAGAGACATTACCTTGCCAACAAAGGTCCGTCTAGTCAAGGCTATGGTTTTTCCAGTAATCATGTATCAATGTGAGAGTTGGACCAAAAAGAAAGCTGAGCACTGAAGAATTGATGCTTTTGAACTGTGGTGTTGGAGAAGACTCTTGAGAGTCCCTTGGACTGCAAGGAGATCCAACCAGTCCATCCTAAAGGAGATCAATCCTGGGTATTCATTGGAGGGACTGATGTTGAAGCTGAAACTCCAATACTTTGGCCACCTCATGCAAAGAGTTGACTAATTTGAAAAGACCCTGATGCTGGGAGGGATTGGGGGCAGGAGGAGAAGTGGATGACAGAGGATGAGATGGTTGGATGGCATCACCGACACAATGGACATGGGTTTGGGTGGACTCCGTGAGTTGGTGATGGACAGGAAGGCCTGGCGTGCTGCAGTTCATGGGGTTGCGAAGAGTCGGACACAACTGAGCGACTGAACTGAACTGAACTGAATGGGGAGCTACTGTGTGATGTACTTAGAGTTGTGCATTAGGAAGGTTGCTCTATAGCAGAAGACAAAATTGGAGCAGAGACAGACAGCTCAGCTGAAAGACAATGAAAGAGACCATGGGAATGGGACAAGAGACTAGTTCAAGAGATTAGAGAAGTCAAACCAATACAATTCTATTTTAGACATGTTTGAGGTATTGTACAACCTAAAATGCAGATCTAGACACAGGAAAAATATCAGAACTCATGATATAGTGTGTGTGTGTGTGTGTGTGTGTGTGTATGATATATAAGTTTAAGTTGACATAAGAGTTGATGATCTCACTAAAGGAGTAACAATGAGCATTATCCCTTGCATGTAAGAGATGAAAAGAAGAAGGGGCATTTAAGAAGATGGGGGCTTTGTCAGAGTAGTTTCCTCTTTGTCAAAGGAAAATCAGCAGACCAGCATCATTAAATCAAGAGCACTTTTCTTTCTTTAAAACATTTACGTGGCATTAGAAGATTCTTTTTTAGATTGTACTTTAGATTTCCTAAATGGCTCAGATGGTAAAGAATCTGCCTGCAATGCAGGAGACCTGGGTTCAATCCCTGGGTCAGGAAGATACCCTGGAGAAGCCATTCCCTCCAGTATTCTTGCCTGAGAAATCCCACGGACAGAGGAGCCAAGCGGGCTACAGTCCATGGTGTCGCAAAGAATCAGACATGGCTAAGTGACTAACAATTTCACTTAGATTTTCTTTAATTTCAGAAAGGACTTTTTTAACATATTTATCCCTATCCTAGTAATAGCATAATTAATTAAAATAACAGGATAACAATTAAAGATCAGAAATCTTAAAACATTCCTTTTCTATAGAGAAAAAAATGAGTACATATTTTATCAGCAACCTAAGTAAACTAGTGAATTTTGCATCCATCCATTCAAGAAGTAGTTTCTAACCATAGAAGACACTTAATTTGGAATTGTTTCTGAGTAGAGAAATAGGACTGGAGACGATTAGTGGGAGAAATAAAAATTATGCCCCTCATTCTTTGGCAAACAGATGTTTGTAGTTTATTAGCAAGAAAAGTAAGTAAATAATTTAAAGTCATTATAATTTAGATATGATGGTGCACACACTTTCTTAATGTGGGTTCTTAAGCCACAGTGGTGACAAATAAGCAGACAGGACTTTCTTCTTTGTTCTCTTTTCCTTTGTTGTAATCACTGTTAACTACTCATTTCTTGAAACTATCTCACTCATTAATTCAATATTGTTTCAATAAATATTTACCAAGAGCCTATGATGTTCCAAGCATCTGTCTAGGTCTGGACAATCCAGCCCAGAGCAAAGCAAACAAAAATTTCTGACTTCTTGTGATATACTAATGGATATTTATACTAATGAAATTTAATTAAAATGTTAATATTTTTGATTAAATATCTATTGCACTATATCATTGTACAGTATTCACATATAATTTGTTTTTACACATTTATATACTTGTGTCCCAAATGGTTGTTCTTTTTGACAGTATGTTTATGTGCTCCAGGGAACTGAATCAACTGGTTGTTGTTGCTACTTTCCAGCAAAGGACAACGGAAAATCTGCTTGTCTCTTCCTTATTTCCTACTTCAAAATCATTGCCATGTTTTAAATACTAGTCTTTTGTTTTTTGAGAAGGTAAAAACATTATAAGAGTTGTTGATATATTGATCATATTAACAGAAATGTATAGAAGAAATCTAACAAATAGGTAAGGAATAATAGAACTAGAAAATCTTCATTTTGCAAGATTTAATATAAAAACTGATCTTGCTAGCAGTCATCAATGGTTCCTAAAACTATTAGGTAAATAGTTGATGGCCATTCTATAATGGATAAAGCTGAACCTCTTGATCAATCTTAATATCACTAAAAGTAGGAAAATCAGATATCATGTGTTTCCTAATGTAAAACAATAAGAAGCACATAGACCACTTATGTTTTACAAATTAAATAAAATGAAATTTGAATCCCTGAATCTAATCAAGATTATAGATACACCACTATACAGAGAAAATAAGTCTGAATAAATATGCTAAATTGATCCACAAAATTGTCAGTCAAATGTGTAATGGGTGAAATCCTATAAAACAAACAACCTGGTTTAAAAGAAATGACCTTGAGAGGAAGATAAAGAGAAATAGTGGAAAGAGGGGAAGTGTTTTGGATTTAAAAAGATTTAAGTCATAAAACGTTCAATTGTGATATGTGAGACTTGTTTGGATTCAAATTCAAGTAAATAAACTATAACGAGATAGTTTTAGACAACTGGCAAGGTTTAAACATGCATATATTGGCTGATATAAAATAATTACTGCTAATTTTGTTAGATATGAGAATATACTGTGATTATATTTTAAATTCTTCTCTGTTAGACATATTATGGAAGAAATTATATCATATCTAGAATTTTATTTAAAATACACTCACAGTAAAATAAAAGAACAATTATAAGGTGAGAAATAAGATGAAAGGTGTTCAAAAGTTCAGTATTTGTGATTCATGGGGCTTCATTCTTATACTTCACTTTTAAAACTTTTTTTTATAAAATATAATTTTAATTTTTAAAATTTTTTCTCATATTGATGTTATGAAGCCCACATTGGTGTGATACTTGTGTGCAGGGACATCATGTCAAATAGGACGTTAGAAAGCATTTGCTTTTCATTCTCATGACTGGCAGCTAAAGAGAAGGGAAACAAAAAGACTTCGGAATGCTGAAGGATATAATAAGCTGGATTCAAAAGAAATTGGAGAGATGGAATATCCTAATTCACATCCATATTAAGTGATATTCAAAGATTTCTGAAAAAACTCCCTAATCTCTCCTTGATTATCAGTTTTATACTTACTTAACTACTTTGCCTGGAACTGACAGTTTGGTGATGTCTGGTCACTAAATCATCTTCACAGTGCCAGAACACTATCAGTCAAATAAGGTGACCTTTCCCAGAACAAAATCTTCCTGCGTGTGTCTTAGCAAATGTTGACAAAAGTATACGAGAACAAGAGTGATAATAAGATTTATCATATTGAGGCACTGGGTAATAGGAATTCTTCTATAAATTAACAACCATAGTTGACATTATTTGTGCCTTTGTGAAAATGTCAACACAGCCTAACATCTGTCCTGTCAGACAAGAAAGACACAACTCATTTGATATAGTTAGAGCTCCCCTTATTCCTGAAAAGGTCACTTGCTCTTTAACCTGCTCTGCATAATTAGCAACCAGCAGATAACATCACTAGAAATCAAGGCCTCCTGTTCAGATTGTACTGACAAGGAAAACACTATTTGTCCTATCTCTAAATCAATTGTTTCATGGTGTGAAAGCCTCAAATGTTTAACACTACTACGCAATAACTAATATTATCACTACTCCTTACACACATACATAAATCAAGAACCTTTACAATCTAACACTTGAATGCTATTTTTCTCTTTCAGAAAGGGTTCACTTTCACTTGAAAATATTTCATAGTTCTAAATAATCCCCATGAATGTCTTTTTGTAAACACTGTTTTATCCCCTTCAGCAAAACAATACTATGTGAATCTGATGGCTCTGAAATTTTGATCTTGCAATAACAGATAAAACACTTTTTGTCTAATTTCTAACAAGTTGGACTATCTTTATATTATGCAAAGGTATACATATCCTTCTTAAAATAAAAAGGAAGAAAATTTTATTCTTACTTCTATCCAATCTGTGAACTTTAGTTTGTCCCCCTGCAAACAAAAATGTGATGGTAGCTCTGCAGACAAAAACAAAATTTGAAACCACGTCTTTAGCAAATCTTGATCATCTTCTATGTTCAAGCTTTAGGCTAAGCAATATCGAAGATCTCTCAGACTCAGATATCTCCCTTAGTTCATAATTTAGGCAAAGAGCCCAGACCAACATTTTAAGTGTTACAACTTTGATGAAAGGTAGAAAGTAATTTGTTTTTTTTTTTTTTACAAACCTGTAGAGTTAAAAAATAAGTTATCACACTGATCAATGAAACAGAATATTTGGTCCAGAAATAGAACCGCACATTATATGGTCAATTGACTTTCAATCACACTGTAAAGACATTTCAATGAAGAAAGGCTAGTCTGTCCAACCAAAGGAACCTCTACTTGACTACTGCACAAATTCAAAACGGATCATGGGCCAGACTGTAAAATAAAACTTCTAGCAGGAAAAAAAAAGGAGACAATATTTACAGCCTTGGATTCAGCAAAAATTTCTTAAAAGTTCAGCCATTAAAATATGAATAAATTGAACTCATGAAAATTTAACAACTTCTGCTCTTTGAAAGAAACTATTGAGAAAAGGAAAATACAAGTCACAGACTTGGAAAAATATTTGTGAAACCTATATGTAATAAAGGACATGTATCTAGGATATTTAAGGTACTCTCAAAACTCAATAAGGAAATAAACCACTTAATAAAAATAGATGTATACAGAAAGATTTGAATAAGCATAAGACCAAAGAAGATATATGGATGACAAATAGGCACATAAATATATTTAGCATCATTAGTCATTAAGGAAATGCAAATTAAAACCACAATGAGATACTAAGACATAGCATCAGAAAGATGTACAGCAACTGGATTTCTCAAATACTGCTAGTAAGAATGCAAAACAGTTTGAAAAAATACTCTGACAGTCTTTTGTAAAGTTAAAAGGTACAGTTACCATTACAACCCATAAATTCTAACCTTTGATATTTACTTCAGAGAAATAAAAAACTTACACAAAAATCTATATCCTGTATGCAAGTGTTTATAGTAGCTATATTCATCTAAAAAGTGGAAACTATTCAAATGCCTTTTGATTGGTGAATGTATTAAGGAAATACACATTCATACAATGAAATAATAAGCAAGCAAGAGGAATAAATAAGTGATTTACAATATAATATGAATGACTATCAAATGTTTTGTGCTAACTGTATGAAGCCAGGCTCAGGAGACTACATACTGTATGATTCGACTTGAATGACATTCAGAATATGCAGAACTATAGGGATGGGAAACTGATGAGCCAGAGTCTGAGGGTACAAAGGAGGCATTCCCCACAAAGGGGTCTAAGGGAAATCCTGAAGGATGAAACTTCTATGTCTTGATTGTAGTGGCTCTATGACTACATGCATTTGTCAAAAGTCATAGAACTAACACTGAAAAGGGGGGGCTGTGAGTTCAGAGGAAGGAAAACATCTCACTGATAAAGAGAAATTAGGCAATAAAAGTAATGTCACTTCATGGTTGGAAATATCCTAAGGAAGAAAACTGCAGACTATACACAGAAATCAACATGAAAAGCAGTTGTAAGGAACTAACTGGGGAATACTGCCTAGGGAAAAACTAGAAAGCTTTGAGTTATATGCCAAAAAAGTGAACCTGTCTATGAGACCATCATAAACATAGGAGAATTTTAGAATGGAAATAACATATATTTGTACTCAAGACAAGGGAATCATTTATAGTTTCTCAAAATGTCTTGTGCCTGAGAGATCGTATTTCTGATTCAGTAAATAGAATTAATGGCCCAGAAACATGCATTTTTAACAGAAGGCCCAACACCAAGCCCAGGTATTTCTGATGCAGTGTTTTCTTGAAACTTGGAAGAAAATTATTGGGATATTCTGTCAACCAGTAAAGTGGTTTTATCCATTGTTTGATAAAAGTGCTAAGAGCTGTCTACTCTACGTGTCTGTACAGGGGAGAGGTTCAGAATGCCATCTGCAGCTTCATCCCTTGAATGTTACCTGCTCTAGGAGCAAATGGAGCCACTGGGCACTTGTATATTGTGAATTACAAATATATAGATTACATCTATTTTTTGAGGCATCAGTTGTGAAAGTAAGAATGCTGAATCAGGAGTCACCAGACCTCTGTCAATATCTTAATATTTACTGTGTGGCTCTAAGGCAGCTACTAAACTTCTCAAGTTTTCAACAACGTGCATGTAAATTAAAATGCCTACTCTCTCGGCCTCAGGGGACTTAAAGGTTCATAAGAAATCTTGTTTGTGAAAGCTTCTTGAAATAATCTACCAAGTGCTATACAAATGTGAGACATTTTAATCCCTTTGGGTTAAATCATTAAATCTCCAGACAACTCTATTTAAATGCAAATATGTTGTATAAAAAGGTATGACATTAGCACATATATTAGAATTTCAGCTATGCATTAGGCTACATGGTATTTTCACAAACATCTGACACTGAAGAAATGGGTAGTAAGACCATTACATTTTGATG
The DNA here is from genome assembly GCF_029407905.1 of Bubalus kerabau. NCBI lineage: Eukaryota > Metazoa > Chordata > Mammalia > Artiodactyla > Bovidae > Bubalus > Bubalus kerabau. The sequence continues at coordinate 255,939,087 of NC_073624.1, forward strand.
GGAGTGGTGAAGAAACTGTAGATGGGGCAAAACTCTACCTCTACTCTCTTAGGGTCTCCAGCTGGACCCAAGAATGAAATTGATATAAGACAGGCTAACAGGAGGAAAACAGATTTCAGTTAACACAAGTTTTACATAATATGGAAGCCTACATAAGGAAATAAAGCTCTAAAGAAGGGGCAAAACCTAAAGGCTTTGATACTAGGTTGAACAAAGACAAGCAATTGAGGAAAAGTAGCTAAAATATTGGGAGAGGCTAAAGGAATTTAAGAATTATTTTAAAAATGTGTTTTTGTACAGAATTCTCTTCAGCCTCAAGTCATCTTCTCTGGTGATAAGAATGTTTCTTTCCTTCAGGTATAGGAAGGATGTTTTCGCACGGGAGTCTTATCTCTTGCTTTTAGAACAAAAAAGGAGATCAGAACATTCTTCTTATACCTGGTGTTTTTCAAATGCCTTTAGCTCAAAATAATTTTTATGCCAAAGTGGCATATTTGGGGATGGCATATACTGGTATCCTTTATAAGCACTGGATCTTCCATGGTGGCTCAGATGGTAAACAATCTGCCTGCAATGCAGGAAACCCAGGTTGGATCCCTGGGTGGGAAAAATCTCCCGGAGAAGGGAATGACTACCCACTCCAGTATTCTTGCCTATAGAATTCCATAGGCAGAGGAGCCTGCCGGGCTACAATCTATGGGATCACAAAGAGTAGGGCATGACTGAGTGACTAACACTTTCAGAAGAATAAAGAAAGGAAGAGGAAGAGAGTTGGGGAAAATTCACTGTGTGAATCTGAAGAATAGGCCTAGGAAACTTACATTGCTTGAGGTCCAAAAACAGACATGAAAGGATTCGAAAGCCAACAGGCTTATTTTAAGGTATTCCTCAGGCCTGGTACTGATCATCAAAAAGAAAATACATTTCAAAAAACATAACTTTTTATTTTTCCTAGAAGCAAACAAGGAAGGGAATAATATATATAGCTCAGCAATATGTTACATACGATCTCTTTGTTGATATATATATGTGTATATATAGGTACTGTGCTGTGCTAAGTTGCTTCAGTCGTGTCCAACTCCTTGCAACCCTATGGACTGTAGCCCACCAGGCTCCTCTGTCCATGGGATTCTCAGGCAAGAATACTGGAGTGGGTTGCCATTTCCTTCTCCGGGGGATCTTCTCAACCCAGGGATTGAACCCACGTCTCTTATGTCTCCTGCATTGGCAGACAGGTTCTTTACCGCTAGTATCACCTGGGAACTTATGTATATATAGGTACACGTGTTTGGCCCAAGGATGCTCTGTGGATGTACCAAACTGTGTGGAACACAAAGCAGTATCCCTACTGGGCTGTTGGAACCATTATACGTATGAATGCCCCACTACTCTACCCTGTCCAGGGTTTTAAATTTAGATGCCCAGTATATTGCGGGGAGAATTGGGACCTGATGTTTTTCAGTTTCCATTTTAGACCCTCTCAGTAAAGTGAACTGGGCTATGGTATTGACAGAAAGAACCTGTAGGCACCAGCTTTCACAGATACTCAAAGGCCTTAGGCCTCCAGAGAACAGGGAAAGGACAAAAGTCGAACCAGGCCCGGTAGCTTATTTGCACGTACTCAATGTCATCCTTTCCTTTCCTGTAACTCAAGTTGAAGGCTTTTATGTGACATTAATAATATCAGAGTTCTGATTATAAATAGGGAGGGCAATGGCACAATCTAAGAAAGAAGGCTATTCTGATGAAGATGCATTTGAATCACTTAGATGGCTTGGTAGTTGCTTGAGTTAAAGGCAGCCAAGTGTGTTGACCCTTGGGGTTTACGTGTGCATCTCAATTACAAAGACAGTTTCACCTTTGGAATTAGCCTTGAAAACTGCTGCAGGCTCTAAAATCTCCCAGGCAGAATAACTTGCCCAAACAGAGCCAGATTTGGCTGGGGTGCATTAGAACTTCCCCTGAGCATTCCACCTGCCATCTATAAAGGCTGATAAACAAACTGGAGCTATGAAAGGAATACAAGAAAATCATAGAAAAAAAAATCTTTCAAGAATAACTACCTATCTGGACTCTTATTCAATCACTGTTTTGCAAATGAAAAATGAGTTCCAAATGTAGAATTAATTTTGCACAAAACCTCTGTGTACTTGTCTTCATACTCATATCTGACATTTGGCAGTGAGACACAAGTTCAACTCCTTAGAATTCACTTTTTTCTTTTAAATATTAATTAACAAAAGATTTCTGAAAAGCAGAGCATTCCCATGACAGCAAATGCATAATGTACAAGAAGATACAGAGAGGCAAAATAGTCTTCTCTTTCATCTTTGCCCCAGCCACTTGTTCCTTTTCTAGAAGCTACCAACATCGTCAATTTCAGAAATAGTCTACATATACAAACATGTGTGTGTGTGTATTTCCTTTCCTCTTTTCTCTTTACCCAAATAGTTATATATTACAGCAAAGAAGTAAGATCCAAAGAGTACCTTTGTCTCTGTCTATATATATATATATATGTATATAGTTATATATAAATTTCCCTTATTGTTAATGGTGGCATCATGTTTCGTTGTGTGGATACAGCATAATTTATTTAACTGAATCCCGTCCTTCACCACTTAACTTATGATCCTCATATTATAACACTGAATATTAGTGACAGTATCATTTCACACAAGTGTGAGACTACACTAGATAAATGCCTAGAAATTCCGGGGAAAAAGAACATGTTTTCAATTTTGTTATATGTTACAGAATTTGTCTACCTAAAGATTTGTATCAACTCACAAACCAATAACGCCTAAGATTTTCTATTTCCTTATGTTACTGAAAATTTTGATCTTTGACGATTAGATAAATGAATGTTGGAATTTTATGTGGTTTTAATTTGCCTTCTTCCCAAAATAAGTGAGATCAAATGTCTTTTTATATACTTAAAACCTCTTTTATTTCTTTTCTGTGAACTGTTTCTGTCCTTCTGTTGTGTCTTTAGTCTGGTTGATTCATAGGAACTTCTTGCCTACTAACTGCTAAATGTGATATAAGTATTTTTTCCAAGATTTTGTCTTTTGTTCTTTTGTTTTTTAATTGTCATTGTTGCTGTCTTTTGATGTTGTCTTTTGCCAAATAGATTTCTTCTTAAATTTTATTTTATTGCCATATTAAATTTTTATGAGTTTTATTTTTTGTGTTATATTTGAAAATACTTCTCAATGCCAAATTTATTTTTTAAATTATCTCATATTCTCCATACTGCTTTTATTGTTTTATGTTCTTTACTTATAAGATTCTTCTGAAATTTATTTATTCATATAAGAAATTAGGGAGGTATCTACAAAAACTTTTCTTATAAAAGTTATATTGTGGTCCTAACACTATTTGTTGAATAATCTATTTTTCTACGGTATGAAAAGTCTCTTGTATCATGATCATATTCTCTTATATATTTGGCTTTATTGCTGGACCAAATATAATCTGTTCTATTAATTCATCTGGTTTTTTTTTTGTCTAGTAGCATTCTAACTCTTTTAACTTTATATATAAAATAAACATAATTATATAATAAGCATTTTAAACATATAATAAGCATAATGATTATATATATAATAAGCATTAGTATTTGAAACATCAAATTTTCCTCTTTTCTCACTCTTTCTGTTTCTATTCTCTCTTTCATGTGCACTCATTCCTTTTTCAAAGTATCATTTTTATTCTTGCATATTTTGATTCCCAAATGAATTTTAGAACCAGTTTCTCATATACCCAAACATTCTATTGGAATTTTATTGGTACAGTATTAAATTCTAGATAATAATTCATTTTCTCTGGATTTTTAACAACTCAAAGAATAGTCTGGAGTATTAAGATATGTACCTACCACAATGCACACATGAGAAAGATTCACACAGGCATATATGGAATTCTCCCTCCTCTCTTTCCTAATTTCCTGTTTGGAAACTGAGGTCTTGTGTCCTGGTTCTGGAGAAATGTAGAGAGAAATACATTTTCTCTGTGAGGTATAAAAAATCTGCCTGCAATGCAGGAGACCCCAGTTCAATCCCTGGGTTGGGAAGATTCCCTGGAGAAGGAAACGGCAACCCACTCCAGTATTCTTGCCTGGAGAATGCCATGGACAGAGGAGATTGGCAGGTTGCAGTCCATAGGGTTGCAAAGACTCAGGCAGGAGTGAGCAACTTTCAATTTCACTTTCATGAGCTGTGAAGACAAACACATGTCCTTTGAGAGGCTGCGTGGTACTGCCAATATAAGAACCACTGGGAGAACTTTCACTAATGAGCCATCTTTTGAAAAGACTCAGCATTATTCCTGCATATACAAGGCAGAACATTTGTATATATTGAGATGTGCCTATTCAGGTTCTTTGTCTATTAATCAGATTAATTATTTTCTTGCTACTGAATTATTTGAGTTTCTTGCATATTTTAGATATGCTGACAAAGGTCTGTATAGTCAAAACTATGGTTTTCCTAGTAGTCATGTACAGATGTGAGAGATGGGCCATAAAGAAGGCTGAGCACTGAAGAACTGGTGTTTTTGAACTGTGGTGCTGGAGAAGACTCTCGAGAGGCCCTTGGACAGCAAGGAGATCAAACAAGTCAATCCTAAAGGAAATCAACCTTGAATATTCACTGGAAGGACTGCTATTGAAGCTGAAGCTCCAATACTTTGGCCACAGGATATGAAGAGCCAGCTCATTGGAAAAGACCCTGATGCTGGGAAAGATTGAAGGCAGGAGGAGAAGGTGGCGATAGAGGATGAGGTGGTTAAATGTCATCACCAACTCAATGGACATGAGTTTGAACAAACTTCAAGACATAGTGAAGGACAGGAAGCCTGGTGTGCTGCAGTCCATGGGATCACAAAGAGTCAGACACGACTTAGCAACTAGCCAACAACAGATAAATGTTTGCGAGTATTTTCTTCCATCCCGTAGGCTATCTCCTAACTCTGTTAATTGCTTTGTTTGCTGTGCAGGATATTTTTACCTTGATATAATCCCATTTCTCCATTTTTTCTTTTATTTCCTGTGTTTTGGAGTATATATCCAAAAATTCATTACCCAGATGAATTTCAAGAAACTTTCACCTTGTGTTTCCTTATGGTAAAACTAGTTTTAAATTTTCAGGTCTTACATTTCAATCTTCATCCATTTTGATTTGATTATTGTATATGATATGAGATAGTTGGTCCAATTTTATTTTTCTGCATGTGGATATCCAATTTTCTCAACACCATTTGTTAAAGAGGGCTATCCTTTCCCCATTGTATGTTCTTGACATCTTTGTCAAAGATCAATTGACCATGAATGTTTGGATTTGTTTCTAGGTTCTCTATTGTGTTCCATGGATCTATGTGTCTATTTTTATTTTACTTTATTCCTGAAGCTATTGTAAATGGAATCATTTCCTTAATTTGTTTTTCAGATAGTTCATTTTTGGTGTAGAGAAATATTGTTGATTTCTGAATGTTGTATCCTGCAAATTTACCAACTTCATTTATTCATTCTAACATGTATTTTTGGTGGAGTCTTTAGGGTTTTTTATGTATAAGACCATGACATCTGCAAACAGATAATTTTACTTCATCTTTTCTGATTTAGATGCCTTTTATTTCTTTTTCCTCTTATAACTTTGGCTAGGAATTCCAGGGGTATTTTCAGTAGAAGTAGGAAGAGTCAGCATCCTTTCCTCATCTTGAGTAGCTTTCAGCTTTCTATCATTGAGTCATATTAGCTGTGAGCATGTCATATATGGTCTTTCTTATGTCCAGGTATGGTTTTTCTCTACCCACATTGTTGAAAGTGCTTATAATGAGAGGATGCTGAATTTTGTCAGATGCATTTTTTTGTACTTATTGAGATGACCATCTGATTTTTATCCCTCCTTCTGTTAATGTGGCATATCATACCGATTGATTTGTGAATGTTAAACCATCCTTTCATCCCAAAGATAAATACCACTTGATTATGGTATGTGATCCTCCCAGTGTATTGTTGAACTCAATTTGCTAATTTTTTGTTGGCGGTTTTGTATCTAATTTCATCAAGAATATTAGTCTGAAGTTTTCTTGTACGATCTTTTTCTCACTTTGATATCAGGTAATGCTGGCCTTTTGAAGTGTTTATTCCTCTTCAATTTTTTGAAAGAGTTTGAGAGGGATTGGTGTTAATTCTTCTTTAAATATTTGGTAGAATTCATCCGTGGAACCATCAGCTCCTGGGCTTTTCTTTGTTGGGAGTCTTTTGATTGATGATTTAATCTCCTTATTATGTTTCTTCATGATTCAGACATAACTGGCACATGAAAAAAGAAGGTCAATGCTATTAATCAACAGGGAAATGTAAATCAAAACAACAGTGGGATCTTACACCTGTTGGAAAAGTCATTATTAAAAAGATAAAAGATAATTATTGATAAGAATATGAACAAAATGAAGCATTTGTACACTGTTGGTGGGAATATAAAATGGTGAAACTGCTATGAAAAACTGTATGGAGAGTCCTCAAAAACAAAAAAAAGAGTTACCATATTACCCACCAATCCCACTATCCCACTTCTGGGTATATATACAAAGGAAATGATATCAGTGTCTCAAAGAGATAACCATACTCCCATGCTCATTGCTGCATTATTCACATTAGCCAAGATACAGAATCAACCTAAGTGTCCATTGGAGATAATGAAAATGTGATGTAGACATAGACATAGATATAGGTGAGCGTTTCAGCTTTAAGAAGGAAGGAGATCCTGTTATTTGCAACATCACAGATGGGCCTGCAGGAGCAGTACGCCAAATGAAATAAGCCAGACAGAGCAAGACAAATGCTATATGATCTCACTTCTATGTAGGATCTAGAAAAGTCAAATACCCGTTGCAGAGAATAAAATGGTAGTTGCTAAGAGCTAATAGGGATATGGTGAGGTGAGCGGCAGGGATGTGAAGATGCTGGTCAAAGGGCACAAGGTTTCATTTATGCAAGATGAATAAGTTATGGAGATCTAATATACAGCACTGTGATTATAGTTAATAACATTGTATTATATATTTAAAATTTTATAAGAGAGTAAGTGTTTAATGTTTCCAGTAAACAAAAAATTAGCTATGTGAGGTGATTAATTCGTCAACTAACTTTACAAATGAAAAAAATAAATATGCAATTTCTTTGGGAAACATTCTAGGAAAGTTTTAAATGATGCTTTAAAATTATTTTCTCCAAGGTTATGACTTATTCTATAATTTTCTGTATTTTCTTAAAGCTCTATGATGAACATATGTTAGCCTTATAATTACTACACTGCATAAAATATTACCTACATCAAAAAACCCTGTTGTTATTGATTTATTTGCACACACTTCCATCAATTAAAAAGCATTAATGGGAAAAAAAAAATCTCAGAAGGAAAAGAAAGAAAGCAGACAGGCCAGAGCAGGGATGAGGCTAAGGAAGGAGATGAAGAAGGTGGGAAAGGTTTAAGTGTGGGTCTGAAAGGGCAGGAGGACATTGGACCCGCATCTCAATCCTCAAAGGCTTCAAATGTATGTTTTTTATCTTATCTCCAAATGAAGTTTTCATACAGACATTACATATTTAAATTAAAATATTATTTTGATATATAAAAATATTTAAAATATGCCACAGTTTTTCATGCAATTTTGATATTTCTTGGCCTCCTCCTCCTCTTTCTTTCTCCTTTTCTCCCTTTCTCTTTTGTCTCAAAATATGGATGTGCACAGAGCCTGTTTTGAACCTTAACAGACTCCATCTATATTTGTACTATAACACACTACTGCACTTGAGTGATTTTTTTCACATTTTATATTTGGTGAAAGAAAAATAAAATCAGAATGCTGAAGAAACATCTCATTTTTCTTAAGGTCTTTTCCAAAAGCCCTGCAAAACAAACTATTACAGAATAGGACTAGAAGTGGAGAAAATTAAATAAATAGAAACTAACAACAAGAAACCACAAACAGTAATGGATGATGTGGAGTTTAAATTGAGTAGGAGAAAATGGCTGATTTTGTATGTTTTTGTTAAATCGAAAAAAAGGAAGGTTGAAATATAACAAGAACATTTTGATATGCCACTACACATCTCACCCATTTAAAATATAAATTTGTGCTTATTTAGTATGATATGTCTTTGCTTTTCATATGGTCAGATATTGAAAAGAAAAGCTGGGTCTGAAATTTCTAGAAGAAAATGATAGCAGCTGTAGTGGGAGAAAGGCCTAAATTTCTGAATAAAAAGAAAGTTCCCACTATACTATAGCATTTTACTAGGGCAACATAGCTTTCTTCAGGGTTTTTGAACTGATCTTTTCAAAACAGTTTCTTCAGTTTTAGTTTAGAATTAGCAAGTCTCCAACTATCCATATCTCTTTCTGTGTGATGAAATATGTCAGAAAGCCAAATTGTTTACTTTTAAATTTTAAAAAATGGCTATTAAAATTTTCTTCTGTCATTGATATACTCTAGAGAAAAAGCTCATTGGCTTAGAATCAAATTAATTTAATTTGTCTTCTCTTACTTAGATAATTCAGGGTATATAAGAGTAATAAGAAATTGCTTGTAGGGCTTAACAAAAGGAGAATGATACATGATTCTTAAAACTGATTATTTTTACCCCCTTTGAATGAGTGCATGCATGCTCAGTCATTTTTTTTTAATATAAATTTATTTATTTTAATTGGAGGCTAATTACTTTACAATATTGTATTGGTTTTGCCATACATCAGCATGAACCTGCCACGGGTATACACATGTTCCCCATCCTGAAACCCCCTCCCACCTCCCTCCCCGTACCATCCCTCTGGGTCATCCCAGTGCACCAGCCCCAAGCATCCTGTATCCTGCATCGAACCTGGACTGATGATTAGTTTCGTATATGATATTATACATGTTTCAATGCCATTCTCCCAAATCATCCCATCCTCTCCCTCTCCCACAGAGTCCAAAAGATTGTTCTATACATCTGTGTCTCTTTTGCTGTCTCGCATACAGGGTTATTGTTACCATCTTTCTAAATTCCATATATATGCGTTAGTATAGTGTATTGGTGTTTTTCTTTCTGGCTTACTTCACTCTGTATAATAGGCTCCAGTTTCATCCACCTCATTAGAACTGATTCAAATGTATTCTTTTTAATGGCCGAGTAATACTCCATTGTGTATATATACCACAGCTTTCTTATCCATTCATCTGCTGATGGACATCTAGGTTGCTTCCATGTCCTGGCTATTATAAACAGTGCTGCGATGAACATTGGGGTACACGTGTCTCTTTCAACTCTGGTTTCCTCGGTGTGTATGTCCAGCAGTGGGATTGCTGGGTCATAAGGCAGTTCTATTTCCAGTTTTTTAAGGAATCTCCACACTGTTCTCCATAGTGGCTGTACTAGTTTGCATTCCCACCAGCAGTGTAAGAGGGTTCCCTTTTCTCCACACCCTCTCCAGCATTTATTGCTTGCAGACTTTTGGATAGCAGCCATTCTGACTGCTCAATAATTTTTAACTCTGCAACCCCAAGGACTGTAGCCTGCAAGGCTCCTCTGTCCATGAGATTTTCCTGGTAAGAATACTGGAGTGAGTTGCCATTTCCACCTCCAGGGGATCTTTGTGACCTAGGATCAAGCCTGCTTTTCCTGTGTACCCTGAATTGGCAGGTGATTCTTTACTAATGAGCCAACTGGGAAGCCCATTTTCTTTGAATACATGGAAGCAAAGAGCTTATCAACAGCCCTTTTCAAAAACTGGAGTGAACTGCTTGCAAAACTAATACAGTTATGTAAAGTTTAAAAATAAAATAAAATTTAAAAATAAATAAATTTTTAAAAATTAAAAAAAAAAAGATTTTGCGTACTAACCCTTAGCTTTAGTTTGTTTTCTTCTCTGGTTTCTTCTTATTCCAGTTTCCTCACTTATTTTATTATATTGTGGCTATCTCCTTTAAGTGAATTCCTTAAAAGATTAATGTTGAAATGTATTGTGATGAGCATTTCTTAATTGTTTAAAAGCAAGGCTATATTATAGAATTAACATACAAACCATATATTAATATCTGACTGGAACCTTGAGAGGGTATATACAATCAAAAGTAAATTTTTTTATACAATAGTTATATACTGATCCAAAAGTTTCACCCATAAAGTAAGATGGAAGGTGGAAAGAAAAAGATACCTTCCCAGTAAGATCCCAAATCCTACTCCCAGGAAGTAATAACTGTTCACAGTTTTTACTTTATCCTTCTAGAATTCATCATGAGAAACACTGGGCTGGATGAAGCACAAGCTGGAATCAAGATTGCCGGGAGAAATATCAATAACCTCCGATATGCAGATGACACCACCCTTATGGCAGAAAGCAAAGAAGAACTAAAGATCCTCTTGATGAAAGTGAAAGAGGAGAGTGAAAAAGTAGGCTTAAAACTCAACATTCAGAAAACAAAGATCATGGCATCCGGTCCCATCACTTCATGGCAAATAGATAGGGAAACAATGGAAACAGTGACAGCCTATTTTTTTGGGCTACAATATCACTGCAGATGCTGACTGCAGCCATGAAATTAAAAGAAGCATGATCCTTGGAGGAAAGTTATAACCAAACTAGACAACATATTAAAAAGCAGAGACATTACTTTACCAAAAAAGGTCCGTCTAGTCAAGGCTATGGTTTTTCCTGTAGTCTTGTATGGATGTGAGAGTTGGACTATAAAGGAAACTGAGCACTAAAGAATTGATGCTTTTGAACTGTGGTGTTGGAGAACACTCTTGAGAGTCCCTTGGACTGCAAGAAGATCCAACCAGTCCATCCTAAAGGAGATCAGTCCTGAATATTTATTGGAAGGACTGATGTTGAAGCTGAAACTCCAGTACTTTGGCCACCTGATGCAAAGAGCTGACTCATTTGAAAAGACCCTGATGCTGGGAAAGATTGAAGGTGGGAGGAGAAGGGGACAACAGAGGATGAGATGGTTGGATGGCATCACCGATTCAATGGACATGAGTTTGAGTAAACTCTGGGAGTTGGTGGTGGACAGGGAGCCTAGCGTGCTGCAGTCCATGGGGTCGCAAAGAGTCAGACAAAAATGAGCAACTGAACTGAACTGAGAATTCATCTATGCATTTCAAAATAAATGTATGCATATAAACATTTTATAACATAAATTGGGTCATTCCATACCTACTGAACTGAAATTTGTTCATATCTGTACTCTGTACCCCTACATCACTTCTGAGACAGTTACTTAATCTCTTTTGATATATACTATAATGGATTTAATGGAGTAGGAAATGGCAACCCACTCCAGTACTCATGCCTGGAAAATCCCATGGATGGAAGAGCCTGGTAGGCTACAGTCCATGGGGTTGCGAAGAGTTGGACATGACTGAGCAACTTCACTTTCACTTTTCACTCTCATGCATTGGAGAAGGAGATGACAACCCACTCTAGTATTCTTGCCTGGAGAATCCCAGGGACAGAGGAGCCTGGTGGGCTGCTGTCTATGGCGTTGCACAGAGTTGGACACAACTGAAATGACTTAGCAGCAGCAGCAGCATTCATAGATTATGGGGTTTTATTTTTCAAAATATTGCAATAGTGAGTTTCTTTGTATATAATTTGCTCTTCTAATTCTACTTTGAAATTTATAGTGAGATTCTATGTTACATGAAATAAAATAAAAGGAGGCTTTAACCTGGAAAAAGCAAATGGTAAACTTATAAAAAGACAAAAAGCTCAGTTTTTTTTCTCTTTTAGTCTCTATACTTAAATATCAACAATTATTTCATACTAGTAAAGGTTAAATAAAGAAAATAACACTTTAAAAAGGAATGAAATAGAACTTTCTTCTCACTTTTATTGCTTCTGGTTCTATTTAGTGAGTCAGTGGCATTTTTAGCAAGTGTCAAAAAGTGGATATGAAGTACAGTGTTGAAAGCTTTGGTCAGAATTCAGGATTTTCAGAGTCTTGGTCCTTATTCCTCAGACTATTAAGACTGAAATTGCTTGTTACACTCTAGCTTGATAATAAATTGAGGTCAGTCTTGATTTCAAATTTCTCTATAGACTTAATAAGTATATAAATTTGAAAAACAGAATGTAATCCTTCCAATAATAATTTAGTTAAGCCTTCCTAAGTGATTGGCAGGAATGTCTATTACTAATAGTTCTCTCAAGTTAATCCCTAAGAACTCCAGGGGTACCTGCTCAACCCAAACAAGATGACTTTAAGCCTGAAGGTTTCTGTTGGTATAATGCTGGTGTCTTTCAACTGGAGTCCTTTGCAAGGGCTCACAATTGTCTGTGAGTCCTTTGCAAGGGCTCCCAGTTGTCTGACCGCCCAGTTTTTCCTAAAAGTGATCTACCTAGAATGAACTTCTCAGGTTCTGTTACTTACCAACTCCTTCCCTATCTCCCCTTTCTCATTCCCTGCCCCCAGCTTGTACTTTACTAAAGAAAGATTTTTACCTGTCATCCATGCTAAATGCTACTATAGTGCACTACCCCAAACTATTAAAAAAAAACCTGAAGTAGAAAAAAAAACTCCAAAGTGAAATACAAGATTTTGGTATTTTTGCTGGCCAAATGATTTCCAATTATTTGAATAAAACTGAAGGTGGCCTAATAGAATTTTCAACTTACAGTTATTAAAAATAATTCCTGATGAGAGTTCAGAATGTGATAAATACATACATACACAATGGTTTGGTTTTGATAACATGAAAACAAAAAAACAGAAAGAAAAGTGGATAGTAACACTCATCAAAGGGAACAATGTAACATTTCTGACTGTTAAAAGTTTGCATGTGTTATGAATCTTCATCGGTCAAATGAAGGAACAGAATTACTTGTAAGATCCCATGTTCTGTGTCCTAAAATCAGAGCTTATTTCCCCCAATCCATAGAGCAGAGACACTTTGACCACATCATCCTTCAAATAATCAGTTGAGTAACTGTTTTAAACATAGAAATAAGACCAATTAGACATGATTTGACAGTCTATAATAGAAACTGTCATTTACTGAAAGCCTACTGTCAGGTACTGTATTTGATTCTATTATGTTTATATTTAATCACTAAACTGCATATATTACTTTGAAATGTTTTTAAAGATGATTTGTTGTATCACTAACTTGTATTTTGCTCCCATGTATTTCTTCCCCTTAACAAGGATTCAGCCAGGCTTTTCTTGCCTTGCTTCAGGGGTATTAATATTGCAGGTTTAAAGCAGATGTTGCTAAATCACAACCTCCTCCCTCCACCTCTCGTTTCTGAAAGCAGAAATCCATTTAATGGATTAAGCCAGTTCCTTCTAGAGTAGGGTAGGAGAGAGACCCCATGTGGTGGGAGGTATGGAGTAAGTAGCATTGGATAGAACTATTGTTGCTGTTTAGTTGCTTAGTCATGTCCAGCTATTTTGAGACTCCATGGACTATAGCCCTCCACGCTCCCCTGTACATGGGATTTTCCGAGCAAGAATACTGGAGAGGGTTGCCCTGGAATCTTCCCGACCCAGGAATCAAACCTGCATCTCCTGCATTGGCAGGCAGATTCTTTACCCCTGAGCCACCAGGGAAGCCCAGACAGAACGATAGCATTAAAGTATCCCTTAAGACTATGGTAGAAGGTGTATAACCACAATGGTGGAAATTATGTTCCTGTGTAGTAACCTAAGGCGGGAACAGGACTTCCAAAGGGGTGGCTGCAAGGTGCAGTCAAAGTCCATTTTCTAATGGATCACAAAGGATTGGGTAATTTATTTCTTAGCTGTGACCATGATATAATGAAGAGCAGAGGATCTTTCTTTACTTTCAAGGCAGAATGAAAGCTCTTTGGATACTTGTGCAACGTTATTTTTTAAGGACCGATTTCATTTATTTTTTGCTAGCACCGCAAGGCATGCAGGATCTCTGGTTCCCTGACCAGAGATTGAACTCTTGCCCTCTGCAGTGGCAGCATGGAGTCCTAATCACTGGACTGCTGGGGAATTCCCAATACTTGTGCGACCTTAAGGAGACAAATGTTGTCATTCTCAAAACAATCCCACCAAAAACAGAATTAGTATTAAATTACTCACCAGCTTAGGCACTGGTGGCTCAGCATTAAATTTCAATTGACTCAGAAAAACAGTGTTATGACATCTCCTTGTTAAAACAACAACAAAAAGGTAGCTATATATATATTGTAATTGTATTATAACCCACATATTGTTGTTGTTTAGTCATTTTGTTGTGAGCGACTCTTTTGAGACTCCATAGACTGTAGCCCTCCAGGCTCTTCTGTCCATGTGATTTCCCAGGAAAAAATATTGGAATGGGTTGTCATTTCCTTCTCCAGGAGATCTCCCCATCCAGGGATTGAATCCACCTCTCCTGCATTGCAGGCAGGTCTTAAGCTGAGCCATGCTGCTGCTGCTGCTAAGTCGCTTCAGTCGTGTCCTACTCTGTGTGACCCCATAGACGGCAGCCCACCAGGCTCCCCTGTCCCTGAAATTCTCCAGGCAAGAACACTGGAGTGGGTTGCCATTTCCTTCTCCAGTGCATAAAAGTGAAAAGTGAAAGTGAAGTCACTCAGTCATGTCTGACTGTTAGCACTATGGGGGAAGCCCATAACCCACCTAACAGATAGCTATTAAAATTTCCATTTTACACAATAAGATGACTACGGTAGCCACTGGTACTTTGGATTAGATTTTTCTGGTCTTCCTCCTGGATACCAGGTAAGTTCACATTTCCTCTTCACTCTTTGAAGGTAGGTGTAGCCATGTGACTTGTTAGGGCAATGGCAGGAATGGGGAGGCGTGCATCCACCCCAGGTGGTAGCTGTTAAAAATGGATTTGCCAGTCCAACACAGGTTTCTCTCTTTCTCTCTGCCTCTAGGAGCAGTGTTTCAAATGGTGGCTTGAGTTCTGAAGTGAGAATGCCATGGAGCAGCGTCCACAGCCCACCACAAGGATGCGACCTGTGAGCAAAAAAGTAAGTGATTTTGCAAAAACCACTACAATATTGCAAAATAATTAGCCTCCAGTTTAAATAAATAAATGATTTTTTAAGTGATTATGATTTAATGCTGAGCTTCAGAAACAGTTCTCTGCATTCAAGGGAGCTCCTGACTCATAGACTGCTTAACCATTGTTCAAAATCTTGACTAGAAGCTTACATTGAGTTTTTAATTTTTTGAATCTGTTTCCTCTGCCCCTTACCCACACATCCACTGTAAGAAACAGGGATTGAATTTGCCCATTTCTAGACTTCTGGGGCCACCTTTTTCTCTGTGATTTCTTAGAGTTTAACAACAATACTTTCTTGATCACATCTGCAAGTTATTTAAATATCCTGGGATATAATTTATCTGGGCCTGAAGGCTTGAATTAATTTAAAGCTGTAAAGCACTCCCTTATTATCTCTGCACCTATCTTGCGCTTCAGTTCCCTCCTAATGATGTTTGTTCTAGATTTGCCAGCTTGAAAATTATTTTCTTTGATGGAAAAAAGAAGCAAAACAGAATACGAATAAATCTATTCTCTCTGCTTTGTTCCTTAACACTATATTTTTTGGTCATAAATTGCAAACTTTTCCCCAGGGGTGTGGATTGTTTTGAGCAAGTGAGTCTTTATGCAACATAGCCCAGAAAGACTACTTATCAGGGGTCCAAGCCAGTTAATAACCAGTGAAGCTAAAACTAAAAATTTATACATAAGTGTTCAAATTGCCGATGTGAGCTTGATGAAATTAATCAATATTTGGGAAAAGTCAGTGGCGAAGCTGCTGGGATTTTTGGTTCTATGGAACACTCCAGCTGAATGCAGTTTTTTAATCTGGGGCAGCCTAAGGTAGAGCTTCCATATATTAGCAAATATATAGTTACAAGTTTACTTAACATCTATGAAGCACCTCCTCTGTATTTGGCCCAGGGTCTATGTGGTTGCTATTACCCTAGCAGGACGCCAATGATCTAAGTTGTGTCCCTGTATTTGTACTAGAATTCAGGGAAGATTGTGGGCTCAGTTTGGGAAAGCTTTATTCCTTAGAACTGATTGATTATCTTGTCAGATTCTTGGACAAGGTTCTCCTTGTTGGATTTTGAATCTATTTGAATCCCTTTCCTTTTCTACTTAATCTATTCAAAAGTCCTTGCTATTTTGCCCTAGAACTTTCAAATGCTCTAGGCCTTTGTAGACTTCCTTCATATTCTCTCAGTCTTTGATATTATTGTCTTCTCAGTTTTAAATGTCTGAGCTTTGGGAACTCCCTGTTCAGTCATGAATGTTTTATCTTTGATTTTTGATTAATACATTTGGTCAGGGCTCACATTAAATTCATAGTAACTTAGAATCTCTGATTGTTTTCAGACCAAATGTACAATCCCACCTGTCTCATAACTTTGGGGATGTTCTTAGTGGTTGACTTTTCTGAGTCTGACTCCTGGGCTTTTATGAACACTAGGATGACATGGTTACTATCTCATAGCCCCTTCTTCCTAGAGATAAGAAGTATGTCCACAGTAACATTTCTTTTCTTTGCTTTCTTACCTTCAATGTTACCTGTTCTCAGTCTTCAGCATGTATCACAGTGTGGTCTGCAGACATCTGAATTGAAATCAGGTGCAGTGGGTGTTTAAAATGCTGACTTTGGAGTGTTCATTCCCAGGGACAGCCGCATCATAGCAGAGCACGCTAAAATGAAAGTGTGAAGCCCCTTGTTTAGAAGTCTTCAGAAATTTCAAGATGATAATAGCAGAACATTAAACCACGCATGGGCCCCTTGTTTGCCGGCCCATGAAGCCAGCCTCAGAGATTCTTATTTAGAGAATCTGGTTTGGGGCTAGAAAGCTGGATTTTAAGTAAGCACACTGGCTTTTTACATAAATGCTGACCTGTAGACTTCTGTTTGAAAGGTCTGTTCTTCAATATTCTAGGTTGCACACTTTCAGAAGGTAAACATGTTACTATTGCATGTTGCCTGTTTTCCAAGATATTTTAGGAAATTACTACTTACATATTATCTGAGATGTTTATAATACTCTTCCATTGGTGTATCATACCTACTCCTCACCATTTTAATCAAACAAATTCTTCCTTTCAGGTGGTTCAATCTTCATATTATTACCTATATACTTTTTTTTTTGCGTGATGCAGATATATTGATGTGGAAACCTGGTTATAGATATGAAAATCTGTATTCAAACTCTCAAAATAGCATAAACTTCTAGATTTTTCTTTTAAAAAAACAAAAGCAAAGCAAACAAACAGGGAAACTTGTTGTAGTAGAACAAATATTGAAATGCTAAACTGGGTTCTACTGGATATAGAAATCCTAGAATTTTTTTCTTCTCCATGAGCATAAAATATTCATATACTTTTAAAAAATAAAAATTTTAAGTTTAAAAAATATTCTAGATACATAAAGATACCTTGGCCCAAAATGCAATATATATGCTAATATCACCTATGAAATCATGTTTGCCAATTGATGTTAATGGTTTAAATTTTATTAATTCCTAGATACTCTGTGCTGTTATGTAAACATCTAAATTTACCCTTTTTTCATGAATGTCATTACTTGTAGGTACTTTTTCTCCTATTGTTTTATGATACAAAATCCTGTCATTATTTTCACTTTATCTATACATTTCAACATTTCCATTGATATTTCAATTCAATTCCACAGCTATATATATTCACTGAGCACATGCCATATACCATGCTAAACATAGAGGTTATAAGGACAAAAACTACAAGGATATAGTCTCTTTCTTTAATGAATCCAGAAGGACATTCAAATTTTCAGATGGACATTTACAAGAGTTTATGCTGAACCCCAAATTTATGTTGAAGTCACGAAGTTGTTAGAGTTCCATAAAAGGATGCCTACCAAACCTAGTTAAACTGGTGAAGATAGGAAAGGCTTTCTGAATTAGGTGTAAACTGAGATGAGACTAGAAGGATGAGGAATTAACAAGGAAAGAAGTAATAAAGGCTATTTTTAGCATAGGCAAGTACCCAGAGACAAAACAAAACCAGTCACACTGTGGGGAATCATAGAAGTTGTTTAGGTGGCTGAAGCCCTGTATACGTGTTTTTGTTTGCTTTAAATAGGCTGAGTGTAGAGGACTGAGGGGTAGATTGAAAGACGCTGAGAACTTGGGGCTAGGATAAAGAAAGTTCTATATATTTACTAGAGTAAAGAAAGTTCTAGTTAAGTGAATGAGTTTTAACTTTGTCCTCAAGAAATGGGAACGTTGGTAAAGAATTTTAACTGATAGGATCCGATTTTGTATATGGTCTACAAGCCTCATGAATTACCCTATCTTCTCACTTATAAAGAATATATTAGAAGTGAGAATATTTTAGAAGTGTAATTCACAAATGGTACAGCCCTGGGATTTCTTTGGAAGGAACGATGCTAAAGCTGAAACTCCAGTACTTTGGCCACCTCATGCGAAGAGTTGACTCATTGGAAAAGACTCTGATGCTGGGAGGGATTAGGGGCAGGAGGAGAAGGGGCCGACAGAGGATAAGATGGCTGGATGGCATCACTGACTCGATGGACATGAGTCTGAGTGAACTCCGGGAGTTGGTGATGGACAGGGAGGCCTGGCGTGCTGCGATTCATGGGGTCGCAAAGAGTCGGACACGACTGAGCAACTGATCTGATCTGATCTGAAACACTTTCCAGGTTTCTTTAGAAGATGCCATTCAGTGCATCAACAGTTTAGCTATAATTCGGAAAAATTGCTTGGGGGTGATCCCATCTGGTTTGCTCTCAAAACCCCCAGGTTTCTTACTTCCTTAGAGATCATACACCTTCCCATTTACCATATCACATTTTCATATGGTTGCTCAATTGTTCACTACTTACACATCTACTCTTACCTGGGGGAGAAAAAAATTAAGCCAAATCTTTCATAAGAGTAGGCTATTTTTAAGTAGCATGCATGTTTAGTCGTGTCTGACTCTGTGACCCCATGGACTGTAGCCTACCAAGCTCCTCTACTCGTGGGATTTTCCTGGCAAGAATACTAGAGTGGGTCATCATTTCCTCCTCCAATTTTTAAGTAGAAATAATCCAAATATAAGAGGCAGAGTTGGTTGCTGTTTGTTATGGAGTTTTGACATTTGATCCCTTTGCCTAAAAACAGAGAAAAGCTTCTCCTAAGTCCTCCTTATTTCATATAAGATTTAGAAAAATATATATTGGAAGGTCATCACTAACTCATATCTAGTTGCTTTATAGCATTACAAAAATCTATGTACAGCCAACAACAACTAAATTGGTGATATAACCTATTCAAAGTTAAAGAAGAGATATTTGAACTATGGGATTCTCACTGCCTATGAGGATGTTATTACCAATATTCAGTAATGTGTATTTTCAAGAATTTATAATTATGTTACATTTCTGTGAAATCTATGCTATTGTGAATCTAAAAGATTGTAGAGACAATGTTACTTTCTGGATGTTAATGTTTGCAACCATTGGGTTCATGTCAGAAGTTATTTTTAAGAGTTTCCATTTTTTTTTTGCACTTCTAATATTTTGAGTTAATTACTAGTACTTCCTGGACCTGCTTTATAAATCTAACTTTGTATTTTAAATTTTACTTTTCACATAAAATAATAGGCTAACTCTTTCCCAGAGGCATGAAGTTTTTCTAACATAAAAATGAGTTCATCAATAAAACATTCTTTAAATTGTTTCCTTCATCACTTCCACATTTATGGTGATATTGTGGGAGGAACAGTTATTACCTTGTTCATTTTGATTTATTTGGCCCCACACCTCCTAACCTTGCTAATGAAAAATAAACTGTTCCACATGGATCATTTATGATGTGATTTAATAGGATGCTTTTTGTATTGCCAGTCTGCAGCCTAATATACTAACTTAAAGCCACCTAATAGGAAAGAATTTGTTGTTTTTTTTCTATTTTTTCCTGTCTGTCAAATAGGTAACTTTAAGCAAAGATGTATTTATCACCATTATTAGGACCTAGATTCAAAGGATAAATGATGGCTATTGTCAAAATAAGAACTTTTGCTAAGCCCTGTTCTCCTACTCCCTAATTTCCTGTGAGTCCTGCTACTTAAATAGAATCTTACTCTTGTTCACTGTGTCAAACTGTCACAGGACAGTTTCAGGGCAGACTGTTTATTCACCAACAAGTCAGATAACTACCTTTATTTCAGCAGAAATGTTTGAATGTGGCTACTTTTCCAATAAAGGAACTGATGTCTAAGAGCACAGCTAAAACTGTGGATTTTCCAGTCACCATAGAATTTGGACATAGACAACTTCAGTTGCTTCACTGGCAGAGAAGGAGATAGAATCACATAAAATACAAATTCAAACCTAATCTCCTCCAAGAAAAGTAAAATGTCATGCTAACAGATTGAGAGGCTCATTTTGTACTATGGTTTATTATCAGTATGGTTGAGGCCAGAAAATGTTTTATCTTAATATAAGGTTTGACTTTATGTTCAATGGAAAAGGATATATCATTGTGTAAGTAGCACAACTTCATAGTCCTTAGAAAGCTAGTTTTCATGTAAGTACTTCAGTCTTCATCCTTAGCCAAGAGTTGATTTTAGTCCTATAATGGACAGCTCATTGACATTCTTTTGTTCATATGTACACCACTAAGTCTGGGTGGAAAGACTCTGTGAGTAGAAACCAGGACGTGAAGCCACACTTGCCTTGGGAATGGATTGTTTCTGGTCCAGCTTGGGACTGAGGACTGCATGTGAAAAGGAGATCTCAGGGTCTTCTGTCTTTCAGAGGATTGATGAGAAGGGTAGTCTATAAACTCACCCGGAACTTTGAGTCCATGTGAAAGTCTAGACAGGTTTCATTCATGTTGGTTTTAGATTTCTGCATCAAATCTGACACAATTCAAAATGTCAAATTTTACGTATATATGTGTGAAAATGAAGTGTTCGTCACTTAGTCGTGTCCAGCTCTTTGTGACCCTATGGACTGTAGCCCACCAGGCTCCTCTGTCTAGAGAATTCTCTAGGCAAGAAAACTGGAGTGGGTTGCCAATTACTTCTCCAGGAGATCTTCCCGACCCAGGGATTGAACCTGGGTCTGCCGCATTGCAGGCAGAGTCTTTACTGTCTGAGCCATGTGTACAATATATATAACTTGGAGAATGACATTAATGTAGTATGTATCTTTATACCAATTCACAGGAACTAACTATAGCTATTTTGACTTATAGTGCTTAATTTTGTGGTTGTTTTCTTTATGTACACAGACAAGGTCTTAAATAACCAAGACATTATATGTTTAGACTAAGGACTACTATGTTTCTTTCAACGTTTTCCTACTGCCCACATTTGTAGAAAACATTTTTCAGCATTAATAAATCAAAACTTAGTTTCAAACAGTCAGCTTACTGTGGTCTGATTCCAGTAAATACAAATTCTGTTTTTCCTTTCTTCCAAAGACCTACCAGTCTCTCCTAGGTTTTCATAGTTTATTTAAAAAGTTGTTTCACATAGAGATGCAAGACAAACAAATACAAAGAATTCTGTGAAAAGAAAAAGATGTGCTCTCATTATTCATGAACTTTATAATTTTGTTGAGGGAGTGGTTGCATGAAAATACCCACCTGAAAGATGTACTACAATCATAATAATCTGCAATAATTCAACATTCTTCTGTAGCCATAACAAAGTACTCTTTTCCTGTGTTATTGGATTGCTATGTGTTTGCAGATACTGTAAATCCAAAGGCTCATCAGTTCAGTTCAGTCGCTCAGTCGTGTCCGACTCTTTGCAACCCCATGAATTGCAGCACGCCAGGCCTCCCTGTCCATAGATGGTCATTATAACCTGATATCCTGTTGTAGAAGAGCTTCTTAAATTTCATCAGTCACATTAAAAAAGACATGAACATCTAAACCAAGAGAGTTCCTTCTTACTGTTTTAGAAATCAGTAACAACCTAATAGCAGTAATACCTCTTTTGAGAATCAGATGGAAACAGTATATTTTCTGAAAAGGAATAGTTATAGGGAATTTATTACTTATGATACTGAATGGGGGGAAAATGAAAATCTGATTATTATAATTACTGTAGCAACATTAGAGATAGCTGGACAACCAGAGCAGTAGAAAGTGCAGCCTTGACAGCAGATACTGTATGCAGAAAGAAAGCTACTTTTGAACAGGAGTCTCAGAATTAGAGTTGTAAAACCCAAAGGAAGCAGTAAACTGAACTATCCATTCATCCATAGCATGGAAGTCCTCTAACGGATGTATGAGAACAGTAGCATCATTTTTGAAGTAGGATAATTATGCTATGAAGATAGTATGTATAATCTGACATCTCATTTATTTTGTAGTGGTGATATTATATGTATATTATTGCACTTGTATAGAACTGATTATGTAAGCTTTTATACATACATAACAAAGATATTATTGAGTGTATCCCGAAAAAAATCCCAAGATGAAACTCTCAAAAATTAACCTTCCTAAACTCAATCTTTCAAATACTACTTCATCCATACTATACTACTTACTCCAATCCTCCAGAGGGTTTTTAGACTGTAGCAGACACTGAATAACTAAATAGTAGAAGTGGGAGACTAGGGAATTTTGCTGCAGTTCAAGTTATCTGGGGAAATAGAGGAGAAGTTGAACAATCAATACTTTCTGGAACAGGCCAACTAGGGTTGGATGACTACTCATATAAAATGAGCAGCTATGTATTTCCATGACATTTTGCTTTTTTTGTATTTGTTTCTGGCAGGGCAACCAAAAATCCCAGCTGTGTACATGGCTAATCATTTCATTTTATTGGATACTATGTTACATGAATGAAGTTATATGCATATACACCTTCACTTATGTTCATTTATTTAGTTTTTTCCAAATAATAAACTATCTTTGATATACTTGTCATCAAATAGCATTTTGACATACACTGATGATACTTCTGTAGCAAAGTTTATGATTTTATTGCAAGAATTTTCCTAAGTGTTAGAAGTAACCTGAAATAAAAACTCTTGAAAGGAATGGTACCACAGAGCCTAATTTATCTATCCTACCAATTACCATATTAACCTAATTATAAGGAAAAATCATTTTTGGTGTATGAATACAACCAAAGTCCACCATGTGAGGGAATTTCCATGGACTGCATTTAGCAGAGAAGCAAATGGTTTTCTGAACTTGAGTCAGGTAGAGGGTACTTAAGTTTGGATAAAAACAACTTATTATAATTTATAAATACAACTCAACTGCAATCCACGGTTTTAAACTTTTTCCCTTTAGTAGTTGTGTGGTGTGTATGTGTGTGTGTGTATGTGTTTATGTGTAATGGTACTGCTGCTGCTAAGTCACTTCAGTCGTGTCCGACTCTGTGCGACCCCATAGACGGCAGCCCACTAGGCTCCTCTGTTCCTGGGATCCTCCAGGCAAGAATACTGGAGTGGGTTGCCATTTCCTTCTCCAATGCATCAAAGTGAAAAGTTAAAGTTAAATCACTCAGTCGTGCCGGACTCTTAGCGACCCCGTGGACTGCAGCCTACCAGGCTCCTCCGTCCATGGGATTTTCCAGGCAAGAGTACTGGAATGGGTTGCCATTGCCTTCTCCATAGCAGCTGGCAAATAAAAATGATTTCTTAAATAATGTTACAATGTTCCTATTTCCAAAGTACTGCCCTACTGAATTTTCTTGGTAAATATTGCCCCCTTCAGTTCATTCTGAGGGTGTGCATGGTAATAAATGAGAACATGGTCTTCGCCTGGACTGTGTTGAACTTTGCACCAGAAAGATTTCCCAGATGCTCTAGGCTGCTATGACCTCATTAGACAATCTAGTTCTTTCCTAGACATTATTTCCATGTGAGAAAAGACATTGCTGTGTTTCAGGAAACCAGGAACAGAAACCAGTATCTACATCAAGGAAACCATTGATAATTACATTAACATTAGTGACAATGAGTGATTTTGAAATGTGTGCTCATTTTTCCTAAAACTATTTTTAAGAAATCATATGGGTCCATTTGTGTTAATTATAATACATATATATGAATAAAAGTGACTATATAAATGAGAAATCTATTAAAAGGTATACATTTTCCTCCCTAAGGCTGTGTAAGTTAGAAGCTGAAACTGTGAGAATCCTATTTCTTTAAGGGCAGAGAGAGAAATGAAAGCTGGAGAGCATTAAATTCATTCAGCCAACCCTTCCTTATTGGTTTAATATCTTTAGTAACATTCAATTATTTCCAAGCACTCTGTATATTAAGATACACAGGATATTTCAGAAAAGACTCCTTATTTGTAAGAGGGCTTAGGAGAACTTCTGAGAAATTTTTGAAAAAAAAACAAACAACTGCTTTTACAAAGAAGATATAATTTGACTATTTTTTTAACTATTAATCATTTTTCACAACCACAAAAATAAAATTGTAGATATTTTGAAGTACTCATTATAGTCTAGGAAACTATTCAGTGATTTCACAAAGCATTTCAGACTTACACCAACCTTGAAAATATTTTCCAGAAGGCAAAAGTCTCACACACACTGTCACTAGGCAACACTGAATTGCTTAAGTATTAATTCTGTCATTTATTCTGCTGGTTTCTTTTACAGTATTCATTTTTCAACAGACTAATAAAACTTAAACATAACTCTACATTTAATTCTAGAATCTCCAAGCATTGGAAATTCAATGAAATTAAGCTAACACTATAGACAGAGAATCTTTATATGACAGAACATAAATATAGTTTTAATTTTTCAAGAAAGATGTAGATAGAAGATGTCAAATTACTTTGGCCTCCAATGCCGATTTTGACAACTTGATTACCTTTGATTATGGAACTATAGATTAATGTTTTATTCACTACTGCTGAATTTCTGTTATGTACTACTGGTAGTATTTGTGATGTTTTTAATAATAAAAAATCTACAAAAATATTTGCATTATTTGTATCTGCACTTTCATCTGGGGTATCACATAAAAGAAATATGGCTTAAATTTAATATCAATGGCAATTAATTACTTTAAAACTCTAATGCAGCAGGTTTCACACTTTATTTGGAATTTTTCTTTTATTCCTTCATGTTGATGTATGTATGTGAGAACACATGGTTTTTCGTTGTTGTTTTTTTTTTTTTTCTTTTTCCTATCAAAAGCAAAATATCCTCAATCTAAATGTTTGGAGACTCTAGGGAAATAGTAGCAGGAAAAGAAAGAGAATCTGATTGTCTTTTGCTATTCCAAATGATGTTCTATGAATGGCTTTTTGTTTCATGATACCTTATAAAAACTATACCATCTTATCTTTCTTGAACAATTATTCACAATCACCTAAGATACTCTTGTCTCTAAATTTATGCTTTATTCAGACGCTTTCAAGCAAATGCTGAATTGTGACTGTCGTCTGTAAGTCCCCACATGATATTGGCACACCTCACTATCCATTTTAGTCCTCAAATGCCTTTTCCTGCTTCAGGAAAATTGAACTCCATACATGGCAAACTCCACATTCTGCACATTCTGGTTTAATGCCTTCTCAGGCCATTCATTTAAGTTGAATCCTCCAACTTATTCTCTATCACTGTGCTGTTTCTTCCCTTCAAAGCACATATCATTTTATAAAATATGTTCACTTGTTTATATGTGTACATGTTAAATGTCTGCTACTAGTGTGTCTCTAGAGAAGTTGAATGAATGCATATGTACCTAATCAAATTTTAAAGAGCATTGATTGATGTGCAGAGTCTGACATAGATCCCAGTGTAAACATGGAATGTCGGTAATTTATTCATTGCTTTTGTTATCTAATAAATATTTATTGGCTATTATGTGCGACAAATCATCCTAGATTCAGAGACTACATCAATTAAAAACAAACCTGTTCTCATTGAGTTTATATTCTGGGCATGATGGTGGTGGGGTGAGTGTTGGAGGAGGGTAAATAGGCAAGTTATGAGGTAAATTAAACAGTCAAAATTGGTACAGAAATGAAAGAGGAAAGAAAGATGAGGAGCATGGGGCAAGAGGGAACACTTAAAATGACCAGGGAACTCCTCAACTTGGACAGAAATCATTCCAAACAAGTAAAAGAAAGCAAAATAATCATTAAGAAGTGCAAACACCACAAGGTTGGGAGTGTGCCAAGGAAGAACTGGAGGAGTAGAAGAAGCCAGGGAGGTCCAAGGTCTTTCAGGCCCTTTAAAGGACTTCAACTTTTACTCTGCATGAAAATAAAGCTAAGCAGGATACTCTAGCTGTCCTGTTAGGAGTAGTCAGGAGGGGATCAAGAGTGGAATCTGGGAGACCACTCACAGGACTAATCCACATGGGACATGTTGGTGACTGGAACTAGAGTGGTCGCTGTGGAAGAGGCAAAAAGTGGTCAGATCCTGGGTTTCCTATAAATGTTGAATGTTTACTACCAAAGTTTTTCCTGGTAAATGATGCAGCAGAGAAGGTAGCACTAGCAATAAATAATCATAGCATGAAGGACTTTTTACTTACAGATTTCCTTTAAGGGAGCTTCCTGTATTTGAAAAAATATCCTTAAGAGGCTTAATTACAGGAGAAAGGCCAGCAATGAGGGTTGAATTTAGAAGAAAAAAAAAAAAAAAACATGTTGTACCTGAGAAAATGGAAGAATGTGTCATTTATTCTGAAGAAGCAAACTACTGAGAGAAAATGAGAGGACAGGGTTTTGGAAACTATGAGGTAATGGACGACACTGTCCTCCATGATGTGGCCATTTCCTCATTGGTTAGATTTTTCAGCAAAGCTACTAAAATCATGAAATGTTTAATGTGAGTAAGCATATACGGAGATTGTCCTTATTGTAATAAATGAGTTGATGACACAGAGAAACAGGAAGTTAGTTAGGCAAACTCAACAAAAGGAAGAGCTTTTCTTGGGTGGTAAAGGCAATTTGTTTAGATCTTGG
Source organism: Bubalus kerabau (assembly GCF_029407905.1). NCBI lineage: Eukaryota > Metazoa > Chordata > Mammalia > Artiodactyla > Bovidae > Bubalus > Bubalus kerabau. Next base: position 255,966,045 of record NC_073624.1, read on the forward strand.
TGAGTTAGGCTGCAATTGGCTGCTGCAATGTCCTAATAAGTTTTAAATCTAAAACGTCTGATTTGGGGATCTGACTAGGGTATAGGAACCATCCAGCTGAGATGAAAAAGGAAGGTGTCAAGTTATGGGTGAGGTCAAGTTCGCCTATTGTCATTTAAAACAAAATCACACAAAATAAAACATTCTGAGTTGATTAGGCCACCAGAACTAGAACACTTGACAGCAAATGCAATGTTCATATTGATAATAATTACCATATTTCAAAAAAGACAAAGGTGCCAAGTAACTATTTGATAGAATAATGGTGTCAAAAAGCTACACTAATTTCTATTACCTAATTTCTAATAGCTACTTTCTAAAATTGTGTGAAGATTAAGGGAAACATTCTTTGGAATATTTCTCCCTAAGACTCAGTTTCCAAAGATAATTAACGATTATCTTAAGATATCTTTAAAATCTTTTAAAATGAACAGTATCAGAGTGTATTTATCACCACTTTTAATGATCATAATAATAGCTAGCAATGTAGAGACTATGAAACTTTAATCCATTATGCTGAATTAAAGGAGCTAGTCACAAAAGACTACATACATATTGTAGGATCCCATTTATATGAAATTTTCAGGATAGGCAAGTTAGTATAGTCAGAAAGTAGACTGGTAATTGTTTAGGGCTCATTGGGACAGGTAGAAAAACTGGGAATTGATTGTAAATAGGTACACAGATTCTTTCATGGAGTACAAAAATGCTTAAAAATTACACAGTAGTCATAGTAGTGAATGCTTAAAAATTACATGGTAGTCATAGTAGTGATGGTTGCATAAGCCTATGACCTTACTAAAAAAAAAAAAACACACATTGAATCATACGCTTAAGTAGTAAATTGTATGGCACATGAATTATATCTCAATAAAGTTGTTTAAGAAATGAGATTTAGGTGAAGACAGTCCATCTTAAAAATGGGAAGACATTTAATTTTATAGCAAATCCAACAAGATATATTGCTCAACCTGAAATCCAGAGTTGTTTAAAGATGTAATGGGTTTCACAGGACATAATGAGCTTCCTGTCTCAAGAAGCATTCAACCATAGGCAAACGGCCTGGCAGGGTGTCAACTGGGGATTTGAGCATAGGATGAGTGTTTAGTTTAGATGACCTTCGGGGATACATTCAATTTCAAGATTCTTATTCAGCAATTCTGTGATCAGTGTTGCAAGAAGGCCAGGAAAAATTAATGGAATCTAACTTGCGTCAGTAAAAACAGAGTATTAGATCAAAGGAGGTAAAGGTCCCATTGTAATATTTCTGTTCGGATGTCACCGAGCTGCAAGAGCAGGGTAGATCAGGAGTTTAGGTTTTGTAGATCTCAAAGCATATATGATTTGGGGGGCCTGTTTAAAAATTAAAAATATAAAACTAAATATAAAAATTAATGGTTAATTAGAATGAAAAAGATCACAGATGCCACAAATATCACAAAATTCATAATATTTTCATTAGTTGACATACTTCTAAAAATGTGACTGCAAAGCCTTAGATTACATCTTTATAAAACTGAAGTTTTTTGAGTTATTTTTGTAGAGGGAAAAGATAATTCAATCTTCTTAGTATGGTTGGATGAAATGTGTTTTTAGTATATCACTTAGAAATATTCTTTCAGCTTCAAAATTCATTGTCAACTTCAGGAAAACTGTTCTTTAGTTTCTTTCATGTATAAGCTGTTAAGATTTCCTATGCACTAATTTTAATACCCTTTAAACTTTAGTGATACTTACTATCTAGGTTGTCTTCAGTTCACTCAAGTTAGGATGTCAGGAATTGGCACAGCAGATAAAGAAAGATTCCTGCAAGCCTTTTTTACTCTGGGGCTGCTAATGAAAGCTTAATGGTCACAGCGATAACTACAAACACACATGTGAACCCCACTAAACCACTGAAAGATACCCCCAATTAGCCAAATCCAGAAATGCCTATGGCCAATCCAAAGCTACCTGACATTTCCACCGCAAGTCTGAAAAGTCAGAGCAATCATAACCCACTGAGGTTTAAATATCTTACTTTTGCAAGTTTTGCTGTGTAAACACACGGCTCAGTGCCCTCCAGAGGCTGTGGAAGAGGCCCAGGCAAGTGGAGCCCTGAAGCTCTTCACTTCATGGAAAATCCACTTCTGTCAGAGGGTGTTTTTTTAAAGACAAACTGGCTATGAGGATGCTAAAACCATGCAGCATGAGAAATGGTTGCGGGAACTAGGGATTTTTAGCCTGGAGCATGAAAGACCTAGAGGGACATGATTACTGCCCTCAAATATTTGAAGGACTGTCATGTAGACGTCTGTCCAGGCAGTTACTCTGAGTAGCTCTGGAGGACAAAACTAAGAACAATGAAAAGAAGTTACAAGCGAGGAGGTTTCAACCAACTACAAGAAAGAACTTTCTAAACGATTAAAGTTTGTCAAAATGGAGTGAATTGCCTTATGTTGTAATGAGCTCCCTGTTACTTGAAATGTTCCACAGAGGTCAAATGATTACCTGTCAAGAAGAGTGCTATAGAAAAGATTTCTACAATGAATAGAAGTTCAGACCAAGTTACAATTAATTTAACTCTTTAATGTAGCCAAGAGGTCAGTTTATCAGGAAAAAAAATAAGCCTTCACTGAATAAGCCTTCACTGTGTCTATTGGAGAGGGCAGTGGCAACCCACTCCAGTACTCTTGCCTGGAGGATCCCATGGATGGAGGAGCCTGGTGGGCTGCAGCCCATGGGGTCACTGGGAGTCGGACACAACTGAGCGACTTCACTTTCACTTTCCACTTTCATGCATTGGAGAAGGAAATGGCAACCCACTCCAGTGTTCTTGCCTGGAGAATCCCAGGGATAGCGAGGCCTAGTGGGCTGCCGTCTATGGGGTCACACAGAGTCGGACACGACTGAAGCGACTTAGCAGCAGCAGCAGCAGTGTCTATGGTCAGAGTAGTTTATTAAGCTCATTATAGAGTTTTCAATGTATATCAAATCATACCTTTGAATTCAAAAGCTAAATGCCATAGAACTATTTCCAAAATCCCAATCTGTATTTGACATCAGCATACAACCCCATTAATACCATTTATTAGTTCATAAATAATTACTGATTACCTTGCACGTGGCAAATACTATGTTACAGTACTGGGCACTAGTGAAAAATGAATAAAACAGGTCATGGTCTCTTCAGGTGGCTTATAGTCAAGTTACATTTCTATGTAGGAAAAATTTATGCAGTCAGAAAAGCATATAGTTTATAGAATTTTATTAAGCAATATTGTCCAAAGCATGAGCTCTCAGGCCAGACAGCCAGAGTTCAAATCCTAGCTTGCAACTTGCATGAGCCATTTACTAGGCTCTGAGTAGCTATTTTCTTGTCTATAAAATGAGGATAATACATACTTCACAGGATTTCCATGAATATAGATGATGTCTGTAAAAATGCCTGGCAGAATATCTGGCACATATAAATGCTCTGTAAATATTAGCTTTTATTATCGTAAATATTGTGGCATGCACAACAAGTCTTCTCAGTGTGGTATAGTATAAGAGACTTTAAAAGCAATAAGCTGTAACGTGTGTGTGTTAGTTGCTCAGTTGTGTCCCACTCTTGCGACCCCATGGACTTCAGCCCACAAGGCTCCTCTGTCCATGGAATTCTCCAGGAGAGAATACAGGAGTTGATAGCCATTCCCTTCCCCTGGTGGATTCTTTACCATCTGGAAGGGTCCAGAAGAGAAACTTATACGTTCCTCAAGCTGTTGTATTTTTCTCTTGAAAAGTCAGCATAGCTGAAATAATTTATCTGAATAAAAACATGTAGTTAAAAATTCTTAACAATAAACTACATAAAACCTTTATCAATCATAAATGGAAAATACATTTTGACAGAGAGAATTCTTTGTAATGACCCAGTGTAACAATTAGCTCAGTGGTTACAGAATACAGTACTGCTGAGATGAGGCAAAACTGCTCAGTGAAGACCATGAGGTATTCCTAAAGAAATTGAAACACTTCTTCTTGGTGAGCATCACTGAAGGCACTAAGTTTTCAGAAACTTTTTCTTTCATTGACAGCTGTCATTTTAAGAAATCTTAAAAAAAAAAAGATTTGCTCTTGTATTTTCAGCAGCCATATGGTTACCATCTTACATAGGCTGAAATATGCTTCAGTCAAACAGCTAAAACCATAGGCTTCTGAATGTGGAGACCACCATGACTGTGTGTAATTGGATTGTAATTGCATTTATTGTACCAAAAATGTCAACTATTTTCATTGATTAAATTCATTTCAAATGTTCCCACAAGCAAGGGAGACTGAGAGATTACTACACAAGGAATTTATCATAAAAAATGAGAAACCACATTCTTCATCAGGTTAGGATTTTGCATCTCTGCATTCAAACACAGGCAAGCTTTAAGGGAAGGCACGGTACTTATTGTTTCCCATTTCTGGCCATTTGAGCCTGCCTTAAAGCTTATATATTCAAAGTGTCATTGCAACTTCAAGTCATTCCCACACTCTTATTCTGTAACTGCTCAGCCTGATCACTTAACACTTTCAGTTCAGTTCAGTCACTCAGTTGTGTCAGACTCTTTGCGACCCCATGAATTGAAGCATGCCAGGTCTCCCTGTCCATCACCAACTCCCGGAGTTCACTCAAACTCACGTTCATCGAGTTGGTGATGCCATCCAGCCATCTCATCCTCTCTCATCCCCTTCTCCTCCTGCCCCCACTCCCTCCCAGCATCAGAGTCTTTTCCAATGAGTCAACTCTTCGCATGAGGTGGCCAAAGTACTGGAGTTTCAGCTTTAGCATCATTCCTTCCAAAGAACACCCAGGACTGATCTCCTTTAGAATGGACTGGTTGGATCTCCTTGCAGTCCAAGGGACTCTCAAGAGTCTTCTCCAACACCACAGTTCAAAAGCATCAATTCTTCAGTGCTCAGCTTTCTTCACAGTCCAACTCTCACATCCATACATGACCACTGGAAAAACCATAGCCTTGACTAGATGGACCTTTGTTGGCAAAGTAATGTCTCTGCTTTTGAATATGCTATCTAGGTTGGTCATAACTTTTCTTCCAAGGAGTAAGCATCTTTTAATTTCATGGCTGCAGTCACCATCTGCAGTGATTTTGGAGCACACACACAAAAAATAAAGTCTGACACTGTTTCCCCATCTATTTCCCATGAAGTGATGGGACTGGGTGCCATGATCTTAGTTTTCTGAATGTTGAGCTTTAAGCCAACTTTTTCGCTCTCCTCTTTCACTTTCATCAAGAGGCTTTTTAGTTCCTCTTCACTTTCTGCCATAAGGGTGGTGTCATCTGCATAGCTGAGGTTATTGATATTTCTCCCAGTGATCTTGATTCCAGCTTGTGCTTCTTCCAGCCCAGCGTTTCTCATGATGTATTCTGCATATAAGTTAAATAAGCAGGGTGACAATATACAGCCTTGACATACTCCTTTTCCTATTTGGGAACCAGTCTGGTGTTCCACATCCTGTTCTAACTGTTGCTTCCTGACCTGCATATAGGTTTCTCAAGAGGCAGGTCAGGTGGTCTGGTATTCCTATCTCTTTCAGAATTTTCCACAGTTTATTGTGATCCACACAGTCAAAGGCTTGGGCATAGTCAATAAAGCAAAAATAGATGTTTTTCTAGAACTCTCTTGCTTTTTCCATGATCCAGTGGATGTTGGCAATTTGATCTCTGGTTCCTCTGCCTTTTCTAAAACCAGCTTGAACATCTGGAAGTTCACGGTTCACGTATTGCTGAAGCCTGGCTTGGAGAATTTTGAGCATTACTTTACTAGCATGTGAGATGAGTGCAATTGTGCAGTAGTTTGAGCATTCTTTGGCATTGCCTTTCTTTGGGATTGGAATGAAAACGGACCTTTTCCAGTCCTGTGGCCAGTGCTGAGTTTTCCAAATTTGCTGGCATATTGAGTGCAGCACTTTCAAAGCATCATCTTTTAGGATTTGAAATAGCTCAACGGGAAATCCATCACCTCCACTAGCTTTGTTCGTACTGATGCTTCCTAAGGCCCACTTGACTTCACATTCCAGGATGTCTGGCTCTAGGTGAGTGATCACACCATCGTGATTATCTTGGTCGTGAAGATCTTTTTTGTATAGTTCTTCTGTGTATTCTTGCCTTAACACTTTGGCTAGACTTAAATCCTTCAGCAACCTGTATTTTGGTCTCAATCATTACAGCTTTCCCTAAATTGATTCTGTTTTTAGTCAAACTTTTTCCAATTGCAATTAATAGAAACCCAACTCAAACTTAGTATTAATACAACTGAATTTATTAGCTTATATGACAGGAGTGCTAGTTTCAGTTATAGCGTAGTCTAGGGGCTCAGACTATGTTTTCAGGTCTCTCTTCATCAACTACCTCTTCTTTCCTGTGGGTTGGTGTTTAATTCCAGTTCTCTTACTTATAGAAGTTCCTGCTTCTGTTTCCTCAGTGTTGAGATTTGGAAGTGAGCTTCTTTGGCGATTAAGGATGAGGTAGGGTTATCTTGAGGTGGAATGAGTTTGCAAGAAGAATACTTCTTAAAAGAAAAACAGGGAAGTCATATTAAAAGAATATTTACATCAAAAAATAGGTCAGTGATCTCAAATTAAAATGTGCTTCAGAATCGCCTAGAGGGCTTGTAAAAATGATTCCTGGGTCAGATCCCCAGAGTTTCTGCCCTTAGTGGATTTAGAATAGGGCATTTATAACAAGTTCCTGATGATGGTCTAAGGACCACACTTGAAGAGATACAACTATAGGAAAAAGATCTGGTTGTATAAAATATCAGATGTTCACTATTTTTTTCAGATGTGCCTATGCTTTGTGGCTTGATCTGCTGCCTCAGATGAGAGCTTGCATTTTTGCCCTTAATCCTATAGAACAATGGCCACTTTGTGGTGCCCTAGGCAAACTCTTGAGATTGTTACTACCTATGGAATCATTTACCAAAATTAGAACTATTCACTCAATATTTAATTCAACAAATCTGTACTGAGCCACTCTGACTCACAATACTATTTTTTTTTTTTTTTTTTTGAGGCTTAAAGCAACAACTTATTTAGTTGTACTTTACGATTTTGTGGGTCATGAATTCTGGCAGGGCTAGTCTGCGTGATTCCTCTGCTCAACATAATCATCCAGGGTAACCCACTGGTTTTTACTTGGTGGCTGGTCTCACTTGGAAAAGCAAAGACAGCTTTACCCTCATGCCTGGCAAATGAGAGAGGATGACTCTAAAGAGGCTCTTCTTGTACTCCATGTAATCGTAGGGCCTTTCCACATGGTCCAGGGCTCCCAGAAACCAAGGCTAGACCTGGAACTGGCATAGCATCACTTCATTGTTCAAAGCCAGCATTGGCCAATTTCAAGGCAAGGAGACACAAACCCCACCTATTGATGGGAGAAATGTCAAAGAATTTGTGGCCATCTTTTCTCTACTACAATGCAAATACCAGAGTTCTACTCCCAGAAATTCTGACTTAGTAGGTGTATGGTGAGGTTCAAGATTCTGCATTTTAGAAAACCATCAGGTTTTATGCAATAAAAAGCAACTACAACTTTATATAAATGATACTAAATAATATGACAAGTTTTGTAGGTGAGTTTTTTTTTTGGTTTGTTTTTATTAAAGAGCTTAGACTAATACATATAGGAAAAGTCAACAGTGATTTTTTGGTGATTTTTGTCCAGCTTACCTGTTAAATATCTGCAACATTATATAAAATATGTCAGTATATGTGTCATATTTAGATAAAGATAAATAAGAAATGGTATTGGAATTCTAATTCGGAATCTTACTTTCCGAATTCTAATTCTAATTCGGAAGCTTACATTCTTGAAGTACCTACCACAAATGCTTTTGCTCTCATAATTATAATTAACAAGGCTTTCACAATTAGCATACTGTCAGATATAGGTTTGTATTGAACAACATAGTGCCTTTTAAATAGCATGAAATATTAAAGTGGGATTTTTTGTTGAGATTAAAGGCATTTGAGGCATATGGCTAAGAACATCTCTAACACATGCATAGATAAGATATAAGAATTCAAGGAAATTGAACTTTCTTATCTTATTTGAAAGCATAAGTTAAATCTCTAAATTGTCCTTTATTCCAAGATGAACATTGGAGGACTCTGTTTGCCTGAGGCTGACTTTTTAAGGCTAAGAGAATTCTATGCCTAGTCTTGAAGTTTTCTTCAAGTCAAATTTTTTATGCAAGGTGATGATTGAAACTTCTAAAAATCAAGATGAATTCCTAGAGAGTCAAAACAGGTTATATTTGAGCTCATTTGCTAATAAAAAATAGTTAAGGAGTATATGGACATATAGCGTTTTTCTATTTGAGAGCCAGCAGAGGGAATAGTTAACCCTCATTCAAAATTTCTTTGAGCAAAGCCACTACACAGAACTTAAGAATGAATGTGTTATGATCAAACTGGCTCAGCTCTCAACCCTCTGTCTATCACCTCAGCTCAGCCAGCCTCCCACGTGCCTTTGCTATGGGTATCACAGGAGACCTGTGAGTAATAATAGTCTTGGTAAAAACCCTGAAGCACCTTTCCTCTGCCAGATCCCCTGTTTCTCTCTGGAACCCTGATACTTAGACCCCATATTCTATACCCTTTGTTCCCAGCAGAAGTCTTTTTCTCAGGCTGTCCTTGGTACCTTCCAAGCTTAACCAGGCTCTATGTTTCTTTCTATTGTACACAAATTCTGCCTTTACGGATGCATATGGAACGTTTTGAATGAGTCACTTTCTTGGTCCTGATATGGTTACTGGATTGTTTCAACAAATCGGTGAACTTCTGAACATCATACAGAAGGTATATTGACAAAGCTATATCTTACTGACTCTGTGGGCTGCTAGGCATATCTTTCATTTTTTTTTAATATTATTCTGAAACCCTTTCACAAAGTTCAAACACCAGACAGCTGTTCAGTACCAGGCATTTGGCAAATCTATGGCCTTAAAACAGGCTGGTGGCTCTGTAGTCCCCACTCCCTCCCAAGCTTCTCTACCCGTTCTAGAGAAGTAGACAAAATAGCACTTATGTTGACTTTCTTCAGATCATATATATGCACCATACATATGCAATGGCCAGAATTGTACTTGTCTCAGATAATGAGTACACACCTGAAATGGTTACCATATTAATAATATGTCCAGATTCCACCCTCTGTTTTTCTTTAAGGAAGTGGGAAATTAAGAATAGGTGTGAGATCAAGAGTGCTAAAGGACACACACAATCCTCAGGTGCTTTGTCTTCATTAAATATATTGTTAAAGTGCTTCTATAAAAGCATGAAGTTATAAAGATAATTGTGTGTCTTGGAGTCCTGTTGGGAGCTGAGGACGAGTGATTTTAGTGAAGAATAGACAATATATTTGAAAATCATCTACAGATGATTCCATGGCGAAAGTAGCATGACAACTGCTGAAAATTTCCATGCACATATAGATGCCATTCTGCTACTTCTGCTTTTCACACATGGGGCATCAAACCAAACCAAACCCTGGGGACATGCAGACACAGAGTGAAAAGGACTTCGGGGACTGCTGGCACCTCGGTGCAATTTATTAGAGCATAAAACCTTCCTGGAGAGTCAATGCTACCTTATGGACTAAACCAATGCTTCTAAATGAAAAATTAAGAAAGGTTATTATGAATAGACAAGTGGAATCATGAGGAAAGAAGAATTAATTTTTAAAAGACCAAATTCATTACGGGTTTGTAGCTTGCTGTATTTTTCCATGGTCCTCAGTCTTAACCAGTTCAGTGTAAAATAAATTTTACAAGCTTTGGTTGGGGAATTAACATGACCAGAAAGAAATTGGCTTTAGTGCATTCCTAAGCCTTCCAATTTCAACTTAAATCAAGGCATCTTGTCCAGTCATGTTTCAATCACTTTTTAAGATGAATTATGCATGTGCAATAGACTTGAACAGTCTTCTGTCCCTAAATTATGTTTGCGAACTCTGTTGCAATCTTATTTAATTGCATTAAATGCTTTCAATTATTTCTTTTTTCCCCCTTTTTCCAGGGAGAGTTCTTGACTCTATTCTAACTCTTTGATTCTTTCTAACTTTCTATAACCATTCACAGCTTACTAGAGTAGACAAGCATGAAATTAATGCTGTGTAGTAGTAATTCACTAATGCCAAGAAAGTTTGTTGCTTGATTATTAGGTAACACTGCTAGCATTTCAGGTCCTGATTTTTCTTCAGTGGAATGTGGCCAGAAGTTTATAACTCTTGAACCAAATAATTTTAGTTTTATGAACAAACAAAGGACTTGTTTGGCTTTTTTTCTAATATTGGTGGGGAGGATTACATGATAATTGCTTAAGCAAAAAGAGCTCCCTTTATTTTTTAACTTCAATTATAGCTTTAGGAAATATGTTTTTTAATTATTTTGTTGTTGTTGGTTTCTTTACTAAATGTCTCTCTGACTGAAGCCCAACTGTAGGTTCAAATGACTTAGTCCTTGTGTATATCATCAATAAAGCAATCACTTGGGGTATTTAGCCACAGCTTTTTTCTTTTTTTGGCAATGTCTTCAAACACTTTCTTCCCAGTGATTCCAGTCATGCAAGTGACTGTTGATAAGGTAAAACTATCAGGACAAACATTTCTGAACCTACTGTGGAAAAACCACACAGACTGTCTTTGTAAGCGGCTCTGATAATTTCCTTTCTGGTGCCTGAAATTTCCTAAATAAATGTCACTTTGTAATGAGACCTTCTTTGGTCTCCAGAATGTTCCTTTAAAAATCATAATCTGGAATCCTTGCATATGTAGTCCTTGAATTGCTGATGCAACTTGATTGTTATATAGAAATTTTAATTTTGGTGTAAATGCTATGTTTGAAATATCAAAGTCTAATAGGCTTTGTTGTCTGTTAAAAGAATTGAGTTGCATGTATCTAGGTGGCCTGACCCCTGAATGACAGGCCACTCACTAGAAGAATTACTATTATACCTGGCAGGACCCCATAAACAAGCAGGCCGGATACCCATAGGGCATTGAAAATATTTCAATCTCCTAGTTTCAAACTTTCTAGAGTCATAGAATCTATAACTCCCAGTTGATCAGGGAGCTTCTCTTTTCTTCCCATTGTGTCTTGGGAAGACACAGGTCAGCGTTTGGTTTTTTAGTTTCTCTGTTAGTGTATAAAGGTCCATGTGCTTAGAGGAAAAACAATGCAACTCCATCTACTTCTGTCTTTAACTTTAAAAATTAACTTTCAGCCACACTTGTATACAGACACACAGCCTATTACCCTACTACAGTAATTTTGTTAAATTTTGGTCTTTCTGGAAAGACAATCCTGGAATTCACAATCCTGGAAAACTATTATTTTCTTCTATATCATAGTATCACAGAACTTGGTTCATAGTCACTCATGTGTTAATTTCGTTTAATTTTGTTGTGAGACTGAGAAATGAGACTTTACTTTGTGAGGCAAAATAAACACACACGGACAGAGAAACTTTGTAACTGTATAGAAATTACAGGATAAGGGAGTGGATCAAAGTCCAAGATGATGCTACAGAAGTGGAATCATCATGGGAAAAACAGAATAGTTGGAAATCAGAGTATGTTTTAGAAGTATGTTTAATTTGATAGAAAAAAATCACATATTTAAAATTGTAAATAACTTTAAAAATGAAGGCGTTTAACATCCCTTTGTAGACAAAGAGTTTGAAATCCATAGATTTTAAGTGGCATTTTAAAAACTAAGTAGTTAATAATGAATCCAGAACAGTAGCATAGAATTCCTGACTCTGGATCTAGTTTTGTGTTATAGCTTTATGTGTCTTCTGTTGAGTTTCATATGACAAAGAAGCCTTTAGAGATATTCAAGAGGCTACTTGAAATATGGAACTGGAGTTAATATGCTGCCTAAAATACACAAAATAGAGAAAATAAAGCAAATCAGTAAACCATGAGGAACACTAATGAAATGGTGAAAATATAAGACAAAAAACCAGGGAAGAATAAAAATTCAAAGTAGCAATGCTATTAAAAGAAATTATAGAAAGAAGTAATCAAGAACTTGACCTCTAGAAACAGAAAGAATAATGTTAAGTTATGTACCACTTAGCTGTTGAATAATGTTAGCTCTTAAACTGAAATACAATATCCTGGTCTATTAAATAGCATAGAAACAGTATCTACCTCAAATAGTATTATGAACATACATGGTTAAAAATGTACAATTAGTACATTGTCCCATAAAAAAATTTTATACATTGTGATTATGACTATTATTGGCTAATCTGGAAGCCAAGAGGATAGTAGTTTTTAATGAGTATAGTGATATTAAATGCTAACACGAAGGTTTGAGAAATAATCCCACCAAATTTTTAAATATAGTAAATTTGGGCCATTTTTAACCAGTAATAATCAGTTTAAATAAAAATTCAGTTGTATTTTTACTTTAGAAAAGAGAAAGAAAATTGTATCTTTAACCTTGGGTATATTTTGAAAAGATTACTAATGTGTTGTGTAAAATAGATCAGGCATCTATATTTCACTTCTAAGTGGCATGTATTTACCTAAAAATCTTAGTGGATGTGTTTTTGCAACTCATGAAACTAGTACTGCTTACATGTTTAGATATTTTAATAGCATTTTGAAGTACTGAAAATTTTTAATGTAGCCAACACTGATATCCAAAGTCATCAGAAGTTTTGAAGGTTTTCACCTCATAATTTATTTATAGCATTTAAATAAATTTATTTATTTTAATATAATTTATTTATAGCATATTCGCATTTCACTCACAATAGTTCACTGGGAAAATTAGGCAACTGAGAATCAGCTTAAAAATATCCACACCTCTTATTTCCTTCCAAATACATTTTATTTGATTAGCAATTATGGACCACTGTATATGATTACTAATTCAAGGGAGTTGAGCAAGAGTTAATGGAGGCAGAAAGCTAATAACTCTGTCTTAGGCATAAAATAAAGTGACCTAATATTATCTTCTGTTATTTATTTTGACTCACATGAGCCACTCAGGTCTCTCCTAAGAGGATTTTGAAATTCTCAAGATATGAGGATAGAACAGAAAGTTTGCTTTTGCTTTTGTGACCTCATGGGGGCCTAATTCCAAAGAGTCTTCAAAAAGCATTTAATTCAAGATATTCCTTATTCCTTACATGCATCTCTTAGAAGATAGAGTTATGCCAGTTCTAGAAAGACCAGAGGTACTGACTATAACCTTTATGCTGTGTTTAAACCTGTTTGTGCTACTTAAATGTTATATCCAATACCCTTTTCTATCTTTTCTCCCTCCTGTTTATGGGATCACTGCATCTCTTCACGGAGAAGGCGATGGCACCCCACTCTAATACTCTTGCCTGGAAAATCCCATGGGCGGAGGAGCCTGGTGGGCTGCAGGCCATGGGGTCACAAAGAGTTCGACACTACTGAGCGACCTCACTTTCACTTTTCACTTTCATGCATTGGAGAAGGAAATGGCAACCCACTCCAGTGTTCTTGCCTGGAGAATCCCAGGGACAGGGGAGCCTGGTGGGCTGCCATCTATGGGGCCACACAGACTCGGACAGGACTGAAGCAACTTAGCAGCAGCAGCAGCAGCATCTCTTCAAGCACTCACCCTCAAGCTCTGTCCATTGCAAAACCAACCTTCTGGATTATGACTGCCAGCAAGGAACAATGGAAGAAAAGGATAGTTAGGGATTTGGGGATCAGCATGTACGCACTGCTGTATTTAAAATAGATAATCAACAAGGTCCTGCTATATAGCACAGGAAACTCTATTCAGTGTTGTGTTGTAGCCGAAATAGAAGGGAATTCGGGAAAGACAGGATACCTGTATATGTATTACTGAGGTGTTCTGCTGTCCACCTAAAACTGTTGAATCATTTAGTCACTCAGTCGTGTCCAACTCTTTTGCGGCCCTGTGGCCTATAGCCCACCACGCTCCTCTGACCATGAGATTTCTCAGGCAAGAATTCTGGAGTGGGTTGCCATTTCCTTCTCCAGGAGATCTTCCTGACCCAGGTATCAAACTCACATCTTCTTCATCAGTTCAGTTCAGTTGCTCAGTCATGTCGGACTTTTTGTGACCCCATGGACTGCAGCACACCAGGCCTCCCTGTCCATCACCAAATCCCGAAATTCACCCAAATTCATTGAGTCGGTGATGCCATCCAACCATCTCATCCCCTGTCGTCCTCTTCTTCTCCCACTTTCAATCTTTCCCAGCATCAGGGTCTTTTCCAATGAGTCAGCTCTTTGCATCAGGTGGCCAAAGTACCGGAGTTTCACCTTCAACATCAGTCCTTCCAATGAACACCCAGGGCTGATCTCCTTTAGGATGAACCGCTTGGATCTCCTTGCAGTCCAAGGGACTCTCAAGAGTCTTCTCCAACACCACAGTTCAAAAGCTTTGATTCTTCGGCACTCAGCTTTCTTTATGGTCCAATTCTCACATCCATACATGACTATAGGCAGGCAGATTCTTTACCACTGAGCCACAAGAGAAGCCCTCTTGAAACTACTACAACATTGTAATCAGCTATATTCCAATATAAAATAAAAAGTTAAAAAAAAAACCTACTTTCTGCAGTGGATGTGCTATAGCCATTTTCACCATAGTATGAGTACGTCACCATTTTCCTCTTCCAGAGCTGTCTGCTTTATATATCTTATCTGATGACAGAATTTTTTTAAAAAAACTGTATATAGTGCTGCTGCTGCTGCTAAGTCGCTACAGTCGTGTCCGACTCTGTGCGACCCCATGGACTGCAGCCCACCAGGCTTTTCTGCCCATGGGATTTTCCAGGCAAGAGTACTGGAGTGGGGTGCCATTACCTTCTCCAATGCGTGAAAGTGAAAAGTGAAAGTGAAGTCGCTCAGTCGTGTAGGACTCTTTGCAACCCCATGGACTGCAGCCTACCAGGCTCCTCCGTCCATGGGATTTTCCAGGCAAGAGTACTGGAGTGGGATGCCATTGCCTTCTCCGGTATATGCTGCTAGATCCATCTTAATATTAAAGAGACAAATTCCTGGGTCCTTAGAATTATATCATGCTATAGACTGTTGGTGTCGCTCCCAAATTTGTTAAATCCTAATTCTCAATGTGGTGGTATTTGAAGGTAGGGCTTCTGGGAACTGATTAGATCATGTGGACAAAGCCCTCATTAATACAATTTGTGCCTTATAAAATCAGTGCCCGGGGGCTTATGTTTCTTTATAGTCACCCAGTCTAGGGTAATTTGGTTAAAGCAGCCCGGATAGACTAAGACATATCATGAGTAGACATGGACACAACTGTAGTTTATCCTGGTGTTATGCATTTGGTTCTTCTGCCTACTAATGTGCAAGGAACATGTGCAAGGAACATCACAAGCATGGAGGACAGACTTCGGGAGACCTTTTTCTTCAGATTTATAATACAACACTTTAATATTAAAAAAAAAAAAAGTCACACCAATTTAAGCATCAAAAGTAAGAAAGACATTTTTAGTTATTGAAAAGTAACCCTGAGGGAAATTGGAACTTACTGGCTCTGTCTTTGGATGGTCAATACATATATATAAAGATTCCAAACTTGTATGAAAAAAGAACATTAGTCACTTTATTAGATGTCACTAGCCCATGTTTTTCTTACTCCTCAACCTCATTAAAGTGCCTTCTGAGGTGTCCTTGCCCCACACAAGCACATTGTGCATTCAGATATTTGTTCATGCTCTGTGCCTTTTCTCTCATCTACCACTGAAAGGAAAATCAAATTTGCTCTCTATCCAATGTTTAAGTATTAAATCAGATATTCTTGGTTACAAAGTTCAGAAGGATGTTCTGTAAAGAAAAGTATCGGGTTATGTATCTATGTTAGAAAAGTCTGTGTTATAGGATTGCTTTTAAGGAAAAATGGGATTATTATGAGGTCTTCAATATATTTTAGTAACTGAGGCTTTTCTTGGATATAATGTGATTTAGCACTGCCTTCTATTGAAAGTCATACATTATCAAAGAAGTTACACAGTGAGATCCCACTGAAATGAATGTGGTCTAATTTTAAAAAGACCCTCTATAATACAAATTATAGACCAAAGATTTAGCCATTAAAAGAATTGGAGAAAGAATGGATATATGTATAACTGAATCACTTAGCTACATACCTGAAACTAACATAATACTGTAAATCAGCTGTACTCCAATATGAATTTAAAATTTTAATTTAGACTATTACAGAAAAAATTAATGCAAATGCAAAAGGACATAAATGGGAAAAAACTGAAAAAATAATCAATAAAAGACTGTAAGTAACATGTTGCAAATAAAGAAATACAGATTGTTAAAAATTCATTTAATCTTGGGTACTTCTAAACATTTAGCACCTTTATGCTGCTGCTGCTGCTGCTAAGTCATACATTGATGTTAATTTGGAAATAAACTGGATTAAAATAAAACCTTTTTTAGTTCTATAATGCAGAAAATTGTTACATTAATAAATTTTTACTTCAAAGGTCTGTTCTAGTGTTATAGCATTTTGAAATTCAATAAAAATGTTCTCAGAAAGGATTTTATGAAGACAGTATATAGACTCATCTATCAACCGCTTCATGTAGACATATAAGTAATAAAGGTATAAGGATTAGAATCTGTTTTTAATAACAGTCATATATTTAACTAAAAGGGAAGATCCAAAGAGTGGACATGTTCATTTAGAGCTTTGGAAAAGTACTATAAAAAATGATTCTCGGACTTTAATTATGCCAAGTAAGAGAGAAAATTTACTCCTCCTTCATATATGCCACTTAGAATTTAATTTTAGGTGTTCTGCTTGGTGGGTATTTGAAAATAAAGTTTGACAAAACTTATGGCTTCAAATTTAATCCAATCCTACTGTGACCTATGTCTTGAAAATAAGAGTGAAAGATGTAAATTGACTTCCTCTTTAAGTTAAGGAATGAGTGGCACATTTCCTAGTAATAATAAATAGGAAAAATTTAGCCCACCCAGAGAGTAGATTGGCTATGTTATCAATAATGAGTTCTCATTGATATAATACTTAATGTTTTGCAAACTCTATGAATGCGTGACTTTCACTTTAAAATAATTTTAGAAAAATTTTTGCAAAGCAATTCAATATCTTGATATAAACAACTTTTTATTAAGAATAGTAACAAAAATCTTAAGTGTCTATAAGATACTCTAGTCAAGTTTTAGGCTGACCAATAGTGCCTTGTAGTATCAACCAATGTCTAAAATGTTCAGAACACAAGGAAGTATTTTCTCAAGATGGCATGTTGTTCTACTACCAATTTAGAGAAGGTGGTTATTAGAAGTCCTCTTGGAGAAGAGCTGGAAGAGCAAGGTGGGTTACCAAAGGTGGTAGCCACACCCTTCATGCATTCTTTCGAATCTCCTTTGAATGAGACACATAAGGGTAATGGAGAAAATTAATCAAGAATTTTGAAATAAAACTTGTAAATTTGAAAGTTCATTGATACATCAACTTTTCAGAATCCTTTAGCCTCAAGTCAAAGACACTTTGATTCTCTCCTTCCCATGCTGTATTCTCACTGTGATGTTCTCTGCAATTTTGAGAGCAAGTCAGATATTTGGTGCCGAGCTTGAATCAGACTGCAGTTGAGGTGATACTGTGTCATTGTTATGGTTCAAAGTCAGTGATGTAAACATATGAGAATATTGGAAATCAGAAGGAAGTTATAACATTACCATCTTCATTTTAATCCAGGCTTTTCTGAAGACTTTTGGTGGAATATATACTTAGTCACTTAGTCATGTCCAACTCTTTGCAACCCCAAGGACTGTAGCCCACCAGGCATCTCTGTCCATGGGGATTCTCTAGGCAAGAATACTGGAGTGGTTTGCCCTTTCTTTCTCCAGTGGATCTTCCTGACCCAGGGATCAAACCCAGGTCTCCTGCATTGCAGGCAGATTCTTTACCAACTAAACAATGAGAGAAGCCCTCTGGTGAAATAACAACATGTAAAGGGGATTTTGGCAGTTTCTTTCTTTTTGTGGAACAGAGCAGAGGGTAAAACAACTCATCTGATTCAAAGAGAAAATAAAAAATAGCAGTTGAGACAGTTCCAACTTGCTCTGATGACCCTCACTCACAAGTGTCAGGTAGGTTCCTGGTTACAACTTGCCACAGGACACTGGAGTCTGTTTATTTGAACATATCATATCAAAATGACATATCAGGATTGCCTCAATATTGTTTGTTATTTTAGGAAGTAGAAAGGTAAAGCCAGCCTCAAAGAGACTAATATCCCTATTCATCTAAACATTGTCATTTTATCTAATATCTCTTTAAAACTGAGCAGCCAATTTTTTGACAAAAAAATTAGATTTTTGTGGGGAAAAAAGAGAAATATCCACAGCTAACAGAATGTAAGCTGAGAGAACCAACATAGAATTTCAAGTGTTGTCTTGCTATTCTGCCTCAATGCTTCTTGACAAGGATAACTTATTGTCAAAGACATCTCCACTGAAGTCTCACAACATAAACTGAATAACCACAAGAATGTTAACTTGATCCCTAACTGTAAAAGTGTTATTGTTGATTTAACATATTTTAGACAAAGTTATTAGATTTTATCTACTCTCCAGGTATTAACAGATATTGTAACCCAAAGAAACTGGGGTTTACAGACATATGTGAGATGGTTTTAGCAGCCATTTGAGTTTTTCTGCCAAAGCTGGGTAAATACAATGTCTTCTCTTAAGTAATATCTTGAAGAGAAGTTTTCTTCCAGAATGCAAGCATAATGTCAGCTTCACCGGCAGTGCCAAGAGTCTGTTGTGTTCCCGGTATCGTTAGAGTCACTGAGGGAGAGACAAAAGATTTGAACATGATTGTAGCCACTGCTCATTAAGGACCTACACACTTTGCCAGCACCAGGCATTCTGCATGGTGGCCCCGCTAACAGCCTTTGTAAAGTTAAGGCGTTACAGGGACTAGAGAGTTTATGTTGGTAAAGGGTTAAGAGAAGGCTCAGGTTCTAAAACCCAAAGGGATCTATACCTCTTACACTTGTCATCTTTATGGGTAAAGTGGAGAATGTTAGAATGGAAAGAAGAGATAGAATGTGCCAGTTCTCCTTCACCCTAGAGTGTCCACATAGTGCAGGGAGAACAGACAGATCCAAGATACAGTGGCTGGGGTGAAATATCCAAAAAGTTGTGGGTTGGAAGCTTCCAGTAGTCAGATTGTGTTTAACTGAGGTGAACTTAAAATATAAAGAGAATCTTGCCAATAGATCAGAAATATCTTTCTCTACGAGTTTGTGCTCATTATAGAAATCTGAGCTAGACTTAAAGTAGTGACTCATTGCAGCTCTTCAATTAGGCTCTGTTCTAAAGCAGGATATTCAGCTGCAGACTCTCTGCTAGCTCTGCAAAGTTCCAGGCTTATATTAACAAGTTGCTCTTTGGAGTATCTTCTGAAGTGATATATTCACTAAATATATACAGGAACACAGTGAAAAAATCAACAAGGCTTCTCTCTATAGTATATATTACACTTTTTAAAAGAGGCTTTCTTCTTTCTTGACATCAAGTTTCTAAACCTAAGAAATACTAATGCATGACTTAGATATAATCAATAAATTTTCAATTTCTGCTAAAAATAGCTGGAGTTAATACTATAAAAATTCAGCAAACTGCCCTCATAGTGAAAATAAATCCCAGAATTTCCTATAGGCTTCGCCCCTTGCAAACACAAGGTCCTATAACTTGGCTGAGAAAGGCTCATTGAAAAATCACATCCTGACCCTAACACATTTACAGTGCAGATGACTTTGGCTGTAGAATGATTTTTTTCTGGTGGTGAGGAGGAGGATAGGTGTCATCTTTCACTCCATGGTGTCTCAAAGATATCTCAGTCTTGAATGACTCAACCGGTATTTATTGAAAACAAATGATCTAGCATTTTATTCGCTTCTCACTTACTATCTAATTGGCAAGATAAAACACATGAAACAATTTAGAAAAGTAAATAGCACAGCTTCCAAGGACTTTCCCAGAAGGATAAAGAAAAGGCAAGTCAGCATAATCTAGAAGAGTTGGCAAAGATTTAAGAAGGATTGGAGCTAGAGTTGGTCTCAAAGATTAAGTGGAACTTGAGTAAACTAGAAAGTGGAAACAGAAGGAAAAGAATTTTAAAGAAGGAGAGTAATGGGATTTTTGAGTATGCAAATAATCATGCTATTAGAAGTGGAGGAATGTGAAGAAACTGGCCTGAGTGGGGAGTCCAAGTAGTTGGGTAAAAAAGTGAAACCAAGTTAGAGGTCTTGAAACTTGGAGTAGTTACAGAATTTAGACTTGATACCACAAGAAGTAGAAAGTGTTGTAGATCCTTGAGCTATTTATTGCCATTCAGTCACTAATTCACGTTTCTTTGCAACCCCACGAATGACAGCATGCCAGGCTTCCCTGTCCTTCACTATCTCCTGGAGTTTACTCAAATTAATGTCCATTGAGCTGGTGATGCCATCCACCATCTCATTCTCTGTCACCCCCTTCTTCTGCCCTCAATATTTCCCAGTGACAGGGTCTTTTCCAATGAGTTGGCTCTTTGCATCAAGTGGTCAAACTATTAGAACTTCAGCATCAGTCCTTCCAATGAATTTCAGGATTGATTTCCTTTAAGATTCACTGGTTTGATCTCCCTGCTGTCCAAGGGACTCTCAAGAGTCTTCTCTAGCACCATAATTGAAAAGCCTCAATTCTTCAGCGCTCAGCTTTCTTTATGGGCCAACTCTCACATCCATAAATGACTACTGGAAAAACCATAGCTTTGACTCTATTGACCTTTGTTGGCAAAGTGATGTCTCTGCTTTTCAATATACTGTCTAGGTTTGTCATAGCTTTTCTTTCAGGAAACGCCTTTTAATTTCGTGGCTGCAGTCACCATCCACAGTGATTTTGGAGCCCAAGAAAGTAAAATCTGTTATTCTTTCCACTCTTCCCCCATCTAGTCCTCAGAATTTAGAATTGATATCATTAGATCCTTGAGCTATAGAATAACGCTGTCTACTTATTTGCCTTCATGTGCTTTCGTCCTCTACTTGAGCCCCAGGTAACGGATGCGAGGGATGGACGTTCAGTCTTGAGTCACAGAAAGTTGGCTTGACCTCGTAGACAGAAGAAGCAGAAAGTTCTGAGGTGAACTACAACAAAAAGGGGAGGGAGCCCAATACAAGAGGTGGGGTTTTAGACACTGATTCCTATTCCAACTTTAACATTTTCAAGTTGTGTACTGGGGAAAGGGAGGCTAAACTTTTCTATGTCTCAGTTCTCTTATTTTGAAAATGGAAATAAAATCTTTTAGATTTTAATGAGAATATTAAAAATTATGAATGATACCTATTATAGTACCTGGAATCAAGCAGACACAAACATCTTTCTTAACCTTGCTGGAGATCTTTCAAAATCTATTAGAATGACAGTACTCTTGGGTAGACTAAGGCTGTGGTAGTATTTAGAGTGTGTGTGTGTGTGTGTGTGTGTGTGTGTGTGTGTGTGTTAGTCCCTCAGTTGTGTCTGACTTTTTGCAACCCCTTGGACTGTAGTCAGCCAGGCTTCTCTGTCCATGGGATTCTCCAGGCAAGAATGCTAGAGTGGGTTGCCATCCCCTTCTCCAAGTATTTTGAGTAACACATCAGAAAGAACAAAACTAAGTAACATAAATAATTCCATAAGAAAAACTAGAAGGGAAAGATGGAGGAGGGTCAGAGGAAATTGATTTGTAAGTTGGCCGAGGATGGACACTGAAAAGAGTTAGAATTGGGAAGTGAGGTATTGCCAGCTTCTTCTCTTTATCTCAAGGTCTTAGTTCGTTAAAGTCAAGAATCCATCTTTGAAGTTGACTTCTCTGCCGGAAGTTGTCATATTGACAGTGATAGCCCCGAACAGTTTAATTTTCTCATCCAGTTTGAATACAGTCTCTCACTCGGTCTTACCCATGCACTGAAAAAGATTAGAATCTGTTCCTCAGCCTCCCATAAAGAATTTTGTCAAAAATATTTCCTCGGGTCTGAGAAGACTCTGCAGGTAGTCGATAAACAGAATCAGCTCCTGCCTGATTTTCCACACTGAAGTCTTTCCCACAGGAATAAATTAAAATCTCAGTACTGCCTTTTTTTTTTTTTTTTGGTTGCTTTTTTCTTTTGTGAATGTGGTATCTAGACCAAGTCATGTCTTATTTGAAAAGATATTTTTGAAATGAATAGTGAAGCTTGTTTAGATTCCAGCACCTCTTCCTTTGTTTCAAATGTTGGATGGGTTGTGTTCAGGTGTTAGAGGGCAGGAGGAAGCTTTGTATGCTCACAATGACCTAGTATTGATTAACTTGAATTTTCTCAGGTATTTATTTACGCATTTCCTTGCTTCAGAATTTCAACTGGGATGCAGCAGATGAAACTGACAAATTGTTGTAAAGTATTATGCCTCTGGTCTGAATATAATCACAACTAAATGTCTTTAAATATGACACGTTTTTTGTGAGCTGCAAAGCTGTTTACCCTGCAAAATTAACTGGTATATTACTTTAAGGCCCATCTTTGTTAGGAAATGGATTGACTTGGGGGCAATATCAAATTAGATTGAGGAACAGTAAAGATTGGATTACTGAAGCTTCATTCTCAAAGTTCCTATTAGTACAAACTATTTAACAAATTACAGTATATGTGTTTGTAATTCATGAGTTCTGTGAAAGTATACACACTTTGACTTGTCTTCCTTTTGTAAAAGTAGCTTAATTCTCATTTCTCTGATAGAAGTGGCTCCCCTCCTAATATGTATTTTCTGTCCCATTCTGTTTTTTCACATTACAAATACCAGATAAACTCAGTTCTGACAATATAACATTATAGAATCATATATTTAATGCCAAACAACTCAGTTTCCACATTGAGAAGGTAAGACTGAGTCAGTTTAAATACTGACAATGTCAAACTAGTTAGTGGCAAAATTGATAATGGATCCCAGTCCTTTTGAATCCCAAGGGTCTTGACGAGTTTCCCATCTCATTGTATTATTTTCGCTAGGCCAGGCAACTGAAAAAATACAGACAGTGCTAGTTTACAGAGGAATTATTTTTAACACATGGCATTAGAGAATATTGTAGTATATGAGGATCCCTCTACCCCCAAAGAGGAGCCTGTGTGGTCACAGGGGGTCACAAAGAGTTGCACATGACATCGTGACTGAACATCAACACAACTACTCCCAAATATCTGCTGTATAGTGTATATTTTTGCCTGAAAATATTTTTAAAACATGGTGCAGCTATATAAAAGCTGCTTTTAAAATATCAGCATTCTTTAAAAATAAGTAAACCTCTAGCACTTTAGCAAGAATTAGTTCATTGGGTTACTGACCTGAGAAATACTGTAAGGATGTGGTATTTTGTCTTAAAGGGAAGACAGATCAATTCAGAGCAAAGGGCCATATGTCCAATAGAAAAGTGTGTGTGTGTGTGTAGTAACTGTTATAGTGCAATTGTAGAAGAATGGCTTTAGACAATTTACTTGTTATATGAAACACTCTGAATTCTAACAATTTCCGGTTTAAAAATATACATCAAAGCTTGAATTCAGAGATATATACAAAAACTCACAAATTTAAATATGAACACAAATATAAGAGGGCACAAGACTTCTGGGAATATCCCCACATCAATGCCAGTGACTGTATCTCCAATCAGATAACATGGGGCTGGCACCACAAGATGCAGGTGATTTATAGAATAAATCAGAACCTAAAAAAAAAAAGAAAATTACTCAAGAACTTTGAGGAACTCCACATGCCTATAAAAATTTGGATGTGGCAGCAGATGGCATCTCTTTTGCATGAGAGGCATGACAGCCTGAACTAGGAAATACTGAGAATTTAGCTTGGGCTTCAAGCCCACAACATTATTCACCCACGTTCGCTCTGTGAGACTCAAGTGTTACACTATAGAAAACTAGTGTTCCTTTCCCTGAGATGAGACATTTTCTTTCCAGAGATCTGAATGATTCTGACTTAATACTGGGGGGATGGCATGGAAGGAATAAAATAGAATAATGCAAATGAAATATATCAAGAAAGTGGAAGAACATGGTGAGAGGAATTAATAAAGATGTGGAAAGAAAATGCATGGTGAGACTCTATTTAAAAGTATTCAAGCATTTTGGAAAGGTTAAGGTCTGAGCACATTTCTATAGCCAGAATAACCTACGGATGAAGCAATATAATGCATATTCGCTGCGGTCAATCTAGTTTTTTAATTCTTTCCTCAAACCTCCACCTTGCCTACCACCCACACAAAAAGTTTTTTATAAAAAGACTAATAATGACTTAATATATTTTCCATGAAAGGAAAAGATTATCTATCTAGCAAGAGCAAACCACTTTAATGTAGTATATTGCTAAAGTAGAATAAACTTCCATTTTCTCATCCTACTCACATTCTTTGCAAGACTGACATTTAAAACTTTCATCCTTATGCACCATTAATTTCAAATATACTTTCTTAGACATTTCAAGTTCTCGAATATTTGAAACTATAGACAACACTTTTACTAAAGTCTGTCTTATTTACCTCATTTATTTTGTATGACTAAGTTGGTATTTGCCTTAGAGACCTAAATCTCAGAGAGAAAACAGTATTTTATTACTTACAGGTACATAAATCCTTTCTTAATGATTCAACCGTTGTTAGCCACTATTGGGTCAGAATAATTGAAATTCTCTGTGCTTAGTGCTTTTAGCACTTCCAAGTAACTTTATCAGCTGCCTACTCATCCTAAATAAAGTCTATATTTTTGGTAAAGCTATTGCTAGAGCTTGAGTAGTGACTTAAACTTTAGCTAGTCAGTGAAAGTTTATTTTCTAGTAATTCTAGTTTCAAAAACAATTGGATTGTGACATTGTAATGACCTCCATGGAGAAGGAAATGGCAACCCACTCCAGTATTCTTGCCTAGAGAATGCCATGGACACAGGAGCCTGGTGGGCTGCTGTCTATGGGGTCGCACAGAGTCGGACAAGACTGATGCGACTTAGCAGCAGCAATGACCTACACGTGTGATGTGGCAAAGTGTGTACACGCTGCCTGCCTTCTTGATGTAACCCAGAAGCTCCCACACTTGTATAAGCCCCAAGTTCTGCTGTGATCACTGCAAAGGGATGGTGTTCAGTGGCTTTCAATTTGGACTCTTCAGCTCCTGGTGCTGTGTGCGAAGTTCCTTCAGTTGTGTCCTATTCTTTGCAACCCCATGGACTGTAGCTTGCAGGCTCCTCTCTCCTGCAGGCTCTTCTTGCCTGGGATTTGCCAGGCAGGAATACTGGAGTGGGTTGCCATTTCCTTCTTCAGGGGATCTTCCTAACCCAGAGATCGAACTTGGGTCTCTTGCCTTGAAGGAGGGATTTTTACCACTGCGCCACTAGGGAGACCTTGGGCAAAAGTGCTTGAACTCTCATGTCAGAGCTAATCCACTGGGAAACAGGTTTAATGATAACTATATCATAGTGTTGATGTGATGTTAGAACGTAAATCTTAGGAAAACGCCTAGCACATAGTTCGCATTCAATAAAAACAGAGCAACTATTTTTTTAAGGCCAGTAAATCAAATCTCTGGGTTTCATATGAATACTTGGGAATAACCTCTAGAATAGTAGTGCCCTGTGTGGTGATGATTAAGGGCTTAGGGAAGGACTTTCTACAAGTTGCTTAAACTTGTTCTTGTTTAGAGATTCTTTGGGAGAAGAACATTTTAGATATAGCTAGCCAAATGCTCAAGTACAAAACAAATTTCATTTTCTTTCTTTCATTTGTTTCTTTCTTCCTTACTCATCCCTACCCACCCCACTCTCACTTTAGGGCTACAGAAAATATTTGTCCAACATCCTTTATCTAGAAGCTATATACAACTTATACTATTGAATCACATCAGCTTTTTCATATATAGAAGTTACTCTAATTTGGTAATATTTTTTTTATATCTGATTTTTTAATTTAAAATGAATTGTTCAGCTATCTCATTTTTCCCCCAAATCCTCCACATTCTTCCTAGTTTATGGAAGTAAAACATGGAAATAATATTTAAATAAGATTCTAACCAATGCTAACTATAATAGGAGATGTCCTGTGGTTCCTTTATCTTGTGTTGTATTCCAATACTGTGTTTGTTCAATGTTTACAGATCAGACAATCCCCAGTTAGCATTTGTGATAGGTGTTTTTCCCTAAATATACAAGTGGTTTTAGTGTCTATAAGATTTAATAAAACAACCAACTACTCAACACGACTATGTGATGTCCTAAGTAAGTTTGCAGGGATTAACCTGAAGCCCTGTACCATGTATACCCCCGTAGGAGTCCATAGTAACAAAGTAGGCCTGTTATGAAGGACACACATGAATGGTTTTACCATGTTGTAATCCTTTAAACTAATTAACTGTAAGACAGCTTGGTATTGACCAAATTAGATTTAGGAAGAACTATAATATATACTAAATAAATATTTGTGCAATAAATAAGTGATTAAGTAAAAAAAAAAATGCTTTGAATAAATCATTCCTTGTTTTTCATAAATTTATAAGTGAGGAATATATTGCTCTGAGAAACTAAAAACAACTACTTTATTAACTAAGAAAGCTGATCAGGATTTCTTTGAGAAAGAAAAAAGTATGCAGTATCTTTTTACATACCATTGCTCAGAGGGCTTCCCTAGTGGCTCAGATGATAAAGAATCCACCTACAATGTGGGAGATTTGGGTTTGATCCTTGGGTTGGGATGATCCCCTGGAGGAGGGCATGGCAACCTGCTCCAGTGTTCTTGTCTGGAGAATCCCCATGGACAGAGGAGCCTGGTTCATTACAGTCTATGGGGTCGCAGAGTTGCACATGGCTGAGTGACTAAGCAGAGCTCATTGCTCAGAGTTTGACATGTCTTAATTTTTTTTTTTTATCCCATGGCTCTGTCTGCCATCACTTGACACATGTAGATCTGAGGTTTATAAAATAGCGGGGCTTGTAGCAGAACTAGGTAGTAACCAGAACATTAAAATTTTATTCCTCTTGCTATATCCCAATCTTAACATCATATTAATATAAATCTTTGTGTTAGTGATTCATTAAAGTAGAGTTCTGACCTCTACAAGATCCTGTGTGTGTGCTCAGTCACTCAGTCATGTGTGACTCTTTGCAGCCCTATGGGCTGTATCCCACCAGGTGCCTCTGTCCATGGGAGTTTCCAGGAAAGAATACTGGAGTAGGCTGCCATTTCTCCTCCAGGGGATCTTCCTGACCCAGGGAGCCTCTACAGAGCTGTTGGGTTTCATCATACACATTTGTGTTTATAGATTTTTCTCATGTGTCAAAAGTAATTTTGTGCCTCCTTAGCCTGCATATTCCTTGTTAGAGTTTAAACTCATCACAAGTACAGTTTGCTTTTTTTCCTGTAAACTAGGTCACAAACTTCCAGTGGCATCACTAGGTACCAAATTAAGTGACTTTATATATTGATTTGCTTTCTTTTTCTTCATAGCATTAAGGGTTTTTAGAATTATTATTTTTATCTATTTGTTTACTTATGTGTTCTCTTTATAGTTCTCTAGAAAAAAACAAGTGACACAAGAGCAGGGACTCGAATTCTCCACTGGTAACCATGCATTTACAAAGTTATCAGCAAATAGTTGGAGCTTAATAATTATTTAAAGGATGGATCAATGAAGACATCCAAACTAGAAAATTCATGTTCCAAATAATACACTTTGATTTGGCTGTTTTGTCCTTGCTGTTGCAAGAATTCTACTGTTGAAGCCTCATTAATTGGCAGCTGAGGAAAAACACAGCCGAGATCGTCCTATTTTTGAGAAAACACTTAAAGTAGAGTCTGACTTACTAGGAACCAAATAAATATGTGTTATATTCAATGTCCAAATGCTTTGCTAAAAACAAATATTTTCATATATATTTTCCAAAATTTTTGGAATAGTTTCCAAATATTTATCAGCTATATTGTGGGCCAAAGAAGATTGTTTTACTACGTCAACAGTTCTTGAGGATAATGAAGGTTAGTGACTAGTTTTATTAATCCATTTATTCTTACTCAATGAAGTAAAATGTCCAGTTTTTTGCATGCATTTTGATTACTTGATTGCAAAGCTAAACAAATTAAAAGAAGGCAAGAGATCTTGGTTTTAGTTTTTTTCCATCAAAGAATCTCCTCTTGATCAACGAATAGTAACTTAAAATTTAACTATTTAATTATTAGTCTTAAGAGTTTAACTGACGACCTGCTTAAATTTAATGCTCATTTAGCCAAAGAAATCTATAAGTCCATTCATAAAACATTTTATTTTATTATTTTTTTTAATTTTATTTTATTTTTAAACTTTACATAATTGTATTAGTTTTGCCAAATATCAAAATGAATCCGCCACAGGTATACATGTGTTCCCCATCCTGAACCCTCCTCCCTCCTCCCTCCCCATTCCATCCCTTTTAACCAGGTAATTTATTCAAACAAGGATAGTTTGGCAAAAATACTTATCACCTAAATATTTGCCCTAATATACTCTTTATCTGAGGTCAGTTCCAAGACCAGGATTTGGAGGAGTCTATAACAGTTTATAGCTATCAAATGAAAGAGTCAATTAAATCAGAATCTAATATTCCTAACATAATTCTTTAAATGAGTGTCAAGAAATCACTGCCTTACATAGCACAGTCATGGGTCTTGGGAAGATGTCTCAAGATAAAAATGCACTAAAAACAAAATCTTTGGATGCTTAAATACATCAGCTGCTTTTAGTGAAAAAATATGTTTGGATCAATATCCCTGGTTGTCAGCATATAAAAATTGTTGAAAAATCTATTGAACTGGTTAAAAGTACATACAAATCAAAGGCTTTTTAAGGTTGTTGAGGACAGTATTTTAAATGTGTAGTAGATTTTGTGTACCTGAAGCTGTTCTCACCCACATATTTTCCTTGTCACCATTAACCATCTTTCTGAACAGTGGAAATCATGTTAATTCCCACAGATTTCCCAGATTCCCAATATATATACTGTATGTAAAGTCTTAATGTAATCCATAATACATTTCTGTTTCACATATTGTACTTCATTTTATTCCCTTAAAATTGAATGAATTATATAAAAATAATTAATAAATTAATAAAAAATATAAACTCATATTCCAGCTTACAAATGTGGACTTTCAACCTATTTATGTTTATTTATTATGGACTATTTCAGATCAAAGACTGAGACATGTACATGTTGCCACTGTCAATGCCTATGATAAAGCTTGCACAGAATAGGTGTTCGCTGGCGCTTGGGAGATTTAGATAGTGCAGCAGCAGCAGAAGACACACGTATACTTGAACATGTTTTCTTGTTCCTAGAGTACTTTTGCCCACATTTCAACCATGAATTTGTGTTTAGCTTGTTTTTTAAAGTGATCAATTTCTATCTGTAAGAATTGAACCAAGTATCCATAAACTTCAGTTCAGTTCAGTTCAGTTCAGTTGCTCAGTCGTGTCCGACTCTTTGTGACCCCATGAATCGCAGCACGCCAGGCCTCCCTGTCCATCACCAACTCCCGGAGTTCACCCAGACTCACGTCCATCGAGTCAGTGATGCCATCCACCCATCTCATCCTCTGTCGTCCCCTTCTCCTCCTGTTCCCAATCCCTCCCAGCATCAGAGTCTTTTCAAATGAGTCAACTCTTCGCATGAGGTGGCCAAAGTACTGGAGTTTCAGCTTTAGCATCATTCCTTCCAAAGAAATCCCAGGGCTGATCTCTTTCAGAATGAACTGGTTAAATCTCCTTGCAGTCCAAGGGACTCTCAAGAGTCGTCTCCAACACCACAGTTCAAAAGCATCAATTCTTCAACACTCAGCCTTCTTCACAGTCCAATTCTCACATCCATACATGACCACAGGAAAAACCATAGCCTTGACTAGACGGACCTTTGTTGGCAAAGTGATGTCTCTGCTTTTGAATATGCTATCTAGGTTGGACATAACTTTCCTTCCAAGGAGTAAGCGTCTTTTAATTTCATGGCTGCAATCACCATCTGCAGTGATTTTGGAGCCCAAAAAAGTAAAGTCTGACACTGTTTCCCCATCTATTTGCCATGAAGTGATGGGACCAGATGCCATGATCTTCGTTTTCTGAGTGTTGAGCTTTAAGCCAACTTTTTCACTCTCCAATTTCACTTTCATCAAGAGGCTTTTTAGTTCCTCTTCACTTTCTGCCATAAGGGTGGTGTCATCTGCATAGCTGAGGTTATTGAAATTTCTCCCAGCAATCTTGATTCCAGCTTGTGTTTCTTCCAGTCCAGCGTTTCTCATGATGTACTCTGCATAGAAGTTAAATAAGCAGGGGGACAATATACAGCCTTGACATACTCCTTTTCCTATTTGGAACCAGTCTGTTGTTCCATGTCCAGTTCTAACTGTTGCTTCCTGACCTGCATACAGATTTCTCAAGAGCCAGGTCAGGTGGTCTGGTATTCCCATCTCTTTCAGAATTTTCCACAGTTTATTGTGATCCACACAGTCAAAGGCTTTGACATAGTCAATAAAGCAGAAATAGATGTTTTTCTGGAACTCTCTTGCTTTTTCCATGATCCAGCGGATGTTTGCAATTTGATCTCTTGTTCCTCTGCCTTTTCTAAAACCAGCTTGAACATCTGAAAGTTCACGGTTCACATATTGCTGAAGCCTGGCTTGGAGAATTTTGAGCATTACTTTACTAGCGTGTGAAATGAGTGCAATTGTGCGGTAGTTTGAGCATTCTTTGGCATTGGCTTTCTTGGGGACTGGAATGAAAACTGCCCTTTTCCAGTCCTGTGGCCACTGCTGAGTATTCCAAATTTGCTGGCATATTGAGTGCAGCATTTTCACAGCATCATTTTCCAGGATTTGAAATAGCTCCACTGGAATTCCATCACCTCCACTAGCTTTATTCGTAGTGATGCTTTCTAAGGCCCACTTGACTTCACATTCCAGGATGTCTGGCTCTAGGTCAGTGATTACACCATCGTGATTATCTGGGTCATGAAGATCTTTTTTACACAGTTCTTTTGTGTATTCTTGCCACCTCTTCTTAATATCTTCTCCTTCTGTTAGGTCCATACCATTTCTGTCCTTTATCGAGCCCATCTTCCTATGAAATATTCCCTTGGTATCTCTAATTTTCTTGAGAGATCTCTAGTCTTTCCCATTCTGTTATTTTCCTCTATTTCTTTGCATTGATCACTGAGGAAGCTTTCTTATCTCTTCTTGGTATTCTTTGGAACTCTGCATCCATAAACTTAGATTTTAAAAATGACTAATTTAACAGCAATTTTAAGTGCATTATGTTCCTATTAACTAAAATTGCATCTCTATATACTTAAAGGTAAGGAAGCATACCTATGTGAGACATACTTATTCAGTGTATTCAGTTCAGTTCAGTCACTCAGTCGTGTCCGACTCTCTGCGACCCCATGAATCGCAACACGCCAGGCCTCCCTGTCCATCACCAACTCCCGGAGTATAGGCAATGATTAATAGTCAAGTTGGTGAGGAGGAGGCTCTCAAAAGATTAAATTCCATGCAGACCATGGGTATCCATTGATGGAAAATGTCTCGATTTTTGCCAATATTAAAGAGGTTGTTTAGAACCAACTGGAGATTTAATCAGTGGGTTTTGACATGAGTGGTGGGGAAAGGGAAAAATACTTTATCCAAACACATTTATATCAGATTAAATAACTCATATGGCTAAACCAACTCATTTGAGAAGAGTGAACAAACTGAGCAAATTCTTGTTCATATTTCCATCATGACAAAATGACCTGTTGTATTTAAGAGTTTTTGTTTGAATAAAAGAATGATTTTACATGTGAATTTGTAGACAAAGGGTATTTATTCATTTAGGGCTTCCCTTGTAGCTCAGTTGATAAAGAATCTGCCTGCAATGCAGGAGACTTGGGTTCGATTCCTGGCTCGGGTAGTTCCCCTGGAGAAGGAAATGGCAACCCACTCCAGTATTCTTTTGCCTAGTGAATCCCATGGACAGAGGAGCCTGGCAGACTACAGTCCATGGGGTCGAAAGAGTGGGACATGACTTAGCAACTAAACCACCACCACCATTTTTGGCTGCACTGGGTCTTCATCGCTTTGCGTGGGCTTTCTCTAGTCGTGGAAAGCGGAGGCTACTCTTCATTGTAGTGTGTGGGCTCCTCATTGTGGTGGTTTCTCTGGTTGTGGAGTACAGGCTCTAGGTGCATGGGCCTCAGTGTGGTGGCACGCAGAGAGGAGTTGCAGCTGGCGGACCCTAGAGTGCAGCTCAGTAGTTGTGGCACATGGGCTCAGTTGTTCCATGGCATGTGGAATCTCCCCAGAGGACCAGAGATCAAACCCTTGTCCCCTGCATTGGCAGGCACATTCTTATCTATTGCACCACCAGGCAAATCCAGGATGTTTCCTTTCTTCAAACACAGTATATTTAAGTGAAACTTAAGCAATCTTAAGGAAATGTAAATACATTTTTATTGTACACAGAAGCATCTAGCTTTATTTAAGACATGTACCTTTTAAAAATATAAGGCCTGATATATACACATAAAGTCTGATATATAGAAGCTAAAACCTTAAGTAGTGGTTTGTTTTGTTTTTAAAGATTTTTGATAGTACAGCATCTTACCCACTGTTTAGTGTAGAACTAGCCACCTCTTCAGAAAGAACTTTCAGCAGACATACAGGTCTACATGTGTTTTGAGGGGAGCTGTTTCTGATTCTGTAAACATGAAATGATTTCCTAAGCTAATTCTTAAGGCTCATACGCTATAATGTTTTTCTTGAGAGGACATATTCAAACTGTAATATTTGAAAATATAGAATGCACCATTCAGTTCAAACACAATTTTCTGAGTCTTTGGGAGACCACTCAGCTTCACATCAAAACTCAAACAAACCTCCACAAATCTCCATGTGTAATTTGATACCTCTGATTCGCAGGAGGCCAGGGTAATGGTGGAGTACAGCTAATGGAAGTTAAAATACTAGTGCCTAGGTATAGTATTTGCATAATGAGTTTGGAACCAACAGTGTATTTCCAACACGTGGTAGGGTAACAGAGTGAATGAAATGAAATGTTAAGGTAAAAGCAATAGATCATCTTGCAGTGTGCCGAAAACATTAAGCAGTTTGAAAGGTTAATGAACAAAACAGAGGTTCTCTATGAGGACCTCCAGAAAACATTAGTGAAACAGCAAAATGAAACTGCCTAAAGCATGAGAAAAGATCTATAGAACTCGTTCTCTCTCTTTTTCCCCCAGTGTTCAGTGGATGAAACAATAGCAACTTCTACATAAGGCATGTGTTAAGAATTAATAACTTATTGGATTAATTGTAGTCAGTCTTGTCTCAAGCCAGCCATTCCTTCTAACTTGTCATTAATCCTCAAGAAATGCCCTGTACTGCAATCATATCTTCCAAAATCATGCTAGTTAAATTAACAATATAATAAACAAACAAATAAATCTTCCTAGGACTTAAAAGTTATTATTATTGGACAAATTAGATACAGGACCCCCCCACAAAAAAAAAAAAAAAAAAAAAAACTATTTATAAGAATAGTGTAATTGTAGCTTGGAAATAAAATGATCAGTCTCTCCAAAAGAGGTCAGCAACCTTCTATTTCTCTCCTAAAATATAATTTACTCCCTTGCTATTACATCTTTACAGGAAGTAAAATGTATATCTAATGTGCATTTGATATGGACCCAGGACTAGTGCTTCTCAAAATCTTTAATGTGCATATGAATCACCCTGGGATCTTGTTAAATGTAGATTCTGATTCAGTAGGTCTGGGGTGACCAGATACTCTACAAGTCTAATAAGCTCCCGGTTGATGCTGATGCTGCTGATATGGGGAACATTTTGGCAGTAAGTCCTGAGAAGGCTTCCACAGGACCTGGTGGAAATACTTGTGTACTTGTGCATCAAGAAAAGGCAGGGATGGGGGCTGGGAGTGGTGGGCAGAAGGAGGTTTGAGCTGGGTGCCAGGCTGGCTGCTCAGAAAAGCTGGGAGAAGGAAAGATAATCTGATAATCCACTTGCAACATTGTGAATGGAGTGAGTAGTGATGATCCCTCTCACCTACAACATTCCAGGCACTGCAATACCTGCTGGGTTACACGCTAACTAAACCCCACACTGGTGAAGCCTCAAGTCTATCATAAAGACCCTGTTTTTTCTCCCTGCATCTGAAGGATGGGATAAATATAACAATATAGAAATCATAAGTTTTTAAATAATTAGATGACAGACTAGTCATCTATTATCTCTCTATTAGGTCTATACATTTGGGAAACTCAGCCTCTCTGGGTCTAGTTTTCTTACGAATTTTTAAGTGAAGGAGATATCTTCAGGCTCCCTCTTAGCTTTGTTACCTAAACTTGGGTCTGCTTTCCTCCTGCACGGTAAAGCCAATTTACTGACACTGGGTTGTGATGAAGGAAAGTACAGTGTTTATATCAGGGCCCAGAAAGGAGTATAGGTGGTTCATGCTCAAAAGGTCCAAACTTCTTGGTGGTTTGCAGGGAAGCATTTTTAAAGACAATATTTGGGAGTGAAGGCTACAGGATTCATGGCTTTGTTTTGATTGGTTGGTGGTGAGGTAACAGGATGGTGTTCCAAGAATCTGGATTACCAACCTTCTGGTTCCTACCACTCTAGGATCTGCTCAGCATGTAGCTGCCACTCTCCACCTGCTGGCTGCAGCTGTGTGTGTGTGGGTAGGGACAGGGGTGCAGCTAGGGGCAGAAGGGATGTTTTAGTTCCTGAAGAATAACCCAAAGATACTCATAAGATTGCTATGTATATCCCTTGAGGATGGACTAGGACCCTATTTTATAGCAAATTATTGTCATTACTATTTTAACTGTTTTTATCTTTGTTTCTACATTTCCTCACTTCTCTAATTAGGCTTGTGCCTGCTCTTTGGAACTCAGGGAAAGCTTAGGAGACTAAAGCCTTTTTCTGTAAATAAGAAATGGGGAGCTTATAAGATGACATAAGTCATGTGACTTTAAAGTAATGGATTTTTTCCTAATAACACCAAGTTTTGTTTTTTGTGTTTTTGTTTTTTTTAATACATTTTGTGCTTGGAATTAGCCCTATGAGAAATCAGTTACTCCAAATATTTTAAGAACTGCATTTTTGAAGTTTCTTGCAGTGTTAGTTTTGGTGTTATCTAAAAATGTCAAAGACATTATATTCTAGTTCCACTTAACTGAACTGTAAAGTTGTCTGAATTATCCTTTCAAATGTTAAAATAAAATCTAATCAAGGATGTTTGAGAGGATGTAAAATCCTAGAGAGTGGGTTTTATATTTACTTTATTTTTGTATTTTTAAAGCAAGATTTCCCAAATTTCTTTGTTTATAAGAATCTCCTGCAGTGGGTGCTAAAAGTACTTAGTTCGAGAGTGTACTCTAGCCTTACTTAATAAAATTCTGTAAGAGAAGCTATATTTTCCCTGTAAAGTTGATTCTATTGTTGCAAAAATTTAGGTAAATTATTTTACAGTTCACACAATGTTTAGTACAGAGTAGTTGGTCAACTGTCAACATGTCAACAAATGACGGAAGAATGAATAACCAAAGTCTGTCCTGTAAGTGGTGAATTGCCATTTTTGCAACGATAAGCAATGCATTAATTAACTTCAGAATCTAAGACTTAAATTGTCTGTGCCACCATCTCAAATCTTACTTTATCCAGATTAAAAGTCATAAATGAACCCCTCTCCACCTTCAGCCTTTAGATTCCATGAGGGTCAAAATCATGTGTTTTCGCTCTTATATCCTCAGAACCCAAAGTAGCAATTGATACCCATGTATCTGATATCTAAATATTTGGTGACTCACATAACTTAGCTGAGAATCTGGCTAGTTTAACTGTAAATAAGAGTGTGACAATCACCCGAAATATCTCCACTTAAGGTTTTTCTTCAACTCAGCCTAGCTGGGTTTATCTTCCAGGCCCCAGAAATTAGCTGTACTTTTATTTTGAAGAACAACCCTGATCCCAGAGCCATGAAATTCTTTGACCAAATAGCTAAGGAATTATCAATCACTTGGACATTAAAAAAAATAGTATTTAGTGGCCAAATCAGGAAACAAATGTGACCAGCATCATTCCACCAGGAAAAGCATTAATGTTCATGAGAAGTTAGGAGAAAAATGTTTTTTTCTAGAAAAGATTATGTTTAAATTCATAAACCCCAGGAATAGAATGACCTGGGTTCAGTTCCAATTCTGTTCACCTACTAAATTCATGACCTTTGGAAATCAACTAAACCTCGTCTATAATATGATACCTACCATACCTTTAAAAAGAGAATGAGTTGACATTTGTATATCAGAAAGAGTATTTTTATATATTAGCTGATTATTTTCTTTTTCAGAAAGAACTTAGACGAAGTCATTCAGTCATTTCTGACTCTTTGTAACCCCATGAACTGTAGCCTACCAGGCTCCTCCGTCCATGGAATTTTCCAAGCAAGGGTACTGTCGTGGGTTGCCATTTCCTTCTCCAGGGGATCTTCCCAATACAGGGATTGAACCCGGGTCTTCCACATTGCAGGCAGACACTTTACTATCTGAGTCACCAGGGAAGCATATTATCTGATTGTTTTCTTTTTCAGAAAGAACTTTAGCACAACATCAAAACCAAAAAGTTATTTCTTGTTATTTGAAAACACCAGAGATTTTGAAAACTAGCTGCTGAGTCTGATTTTTCTGTTGCAGGGGCTAAAGCATACCCTGGGATAGGAAAAAAAAGATGGGCAATGTGAAAGGGGAACACTTACGTGGATGAGAAAAAAATTCTGAGAATTTCTTAAGAAGGAGGCCATGCTTCCCTCCTCAGTACAATTTCCGCAGATACATTTGG
The DNA here is from genome assembly GCF_029407905.1 of Bubalus kerabau. NCBI lineage: Eukaryota > Metazoa > Chordata > Mammalia > Artiodactyla > Bovidae > Bubalus > Bubalus kerabau. The sequence goes on from NC_073624.1 coordinate 256,003,052, forward strand.
TGATCTCAGATTAAAAGGGACATCAACATGGTGTGAGAGGAACAGAGGAGGGGTGGTTGATGCTATTTCTAGACAAAGGACTCTGAGGTTGGCAAACATCCAGTTCTGTCTGCCTTGGGGAGCTGCTGACTGGTTTTCAGTGTGATCAGCATGGAGCAGAGGGGACATTGGCAGTGCAGAATCTGAAGGGTTGTTTCAGTCCATGGAGAGAATGTAATAGCAAGTACCAGAGAATCAAGTAAGACAGAGAAAGGTTGATTAGGAAGGATGAAGTTCATCACAGTCAAATGAGACAAAAAATAGCTCAGGAGAGGTCAGCCTAGATGAGAAATGGCTGAGGACAAAATACTTTCTTTTACCAAAAACTAGATACTACATGAATATCTCCAAACTGCCCTACCCACCCCAGTGGCAGTAGAAGTTTGAAGATAAGAATGAAAAAAATTCTGAATAGACTTAGTTCATTCCAAAATTAGGATTCCATCTTTGCACCAGTGGTGTGGGTTTTGAAATAGAAGTTCAGTCATGGAAAAAATAAAGTTACATCTTTGGTTCACTAAATTTATAGTCAGTGAAGCTTGTACTTTAGCTACTCACAAAGAACTAAGCCCCATGACTGGCACAGAGAATAAGATCTATAAAAACAAAGTTGGGGTTACTATCAAGAAGGAGAACTCATAGAGGTGGACGAAATTTAAAGTTTAAGAAATAAAACTAGGAACGTTTATGCTTGGTAGAGAACAGGGTCTCAGTCAATACTGAAGAAACTTTGTAAGTAAAAGGTAGAAGCAAGTTGGCTAGATTGTAATCTTAGTGGGCAAGGGCCAGCCTTACTCCTTCTTTTGTTCCTTGTAACACCTAGGAGAGTGTTGGACTCATTGTTTTTGCTTCATACATGATTATTAAAATATTAGAAACTGGGGAGGGTAAGTACACAGTTGGTGACATTGAAGTAGGAGAATCAAACATTTCAGGGCTATTTCTTCAAAGAGAGATTCATAGGTATTCATGAAGACTTAAGTAGGTCCACTGCCAAGGCTTTATAAATGATGATGTGAAGAGTCAGGGAATGAAGCATGCCTGTCTTTAGCAGATTACAGTTGTGGTAGATTGAGAGGGATGGAGAAATCACTAGAAATGGTAGAGAAAAACCCTAAAATTTTGTATGTTTGGAGCAATAATTTTCTAGAGCATGTAGGATATTTCTTTATAAAATCTCATGGGAGTTTTTTCAGCCACACCAGAGCAAGAAGACCACCTTTTCAATCCTTTCTGAACTTACATAACATGAGTGCTAGTTGCCAGGCAGGGAAAAAGGATTTCCATCACCCCAGTATGTCCTGTTACACTGGAATTATTTTGTTGTATTTGTCTTTAAAACTAACTTATTCCTTTGGAGTTCTAAAATTTTTGAATAGGTAATAATTCCAGGTTCAGAAATTTCAAACTATAAAAATAAATATGGTGAAATGGCTTCCTATCCTACATCCTGCATCCATCCATTTTCAAGAAAACTTGCCCCAAAGCAAAGTAATGGTTATTAGTTTCTTCATGTTCTGTATGCATAAATAACAAATATAAATACATTATCTCGAAACCCTTTTTACACAAAAGATAGCTTTCTACACACACTGATCTGTACCTTTGTTTCATTTAACCATATATATTTTTTATTTCTAATTATCAGTTTACAGAGAATTTCTCTTTTTAAAAGTTGTATCATGCTTCATTTTATACACCTATCATAATGTATTTAGTCCACTCCACTAATGTTGGAGTGACTTATATTACTCCCTATCATTGAAATTATTAAGCCATGTGGAAGTGAATAAATTTGCAGTCATGTCATTTCTCACATGTGCTAGTATTTCTATAGCATACATTTTTAGACTTTTTTGAGCAGGGATTACAGGGTCAAGGATTATACATTTACACTTTTGATGATATTGTCAAATTGCCCTCCACAGGCTTTGTTTCTTTGGAGTCATTTTGAACCTCATCATGTAGAGCAGACTGCTTTTGAGAAAATCCTCAAGATCCCTAAATTGACAAGAGCAGAAAATCAATAAGGGAGTTCTTTGTTAAAAGAAAGAATTTTTTAAAGAATTTTTAATGTTAAACAAAATAAAAAGACACTGCTCACTTTTATCATTAAACATTAATAACTGAACCCAAATTACTCAAAAAGGTAACCACAAGTCAGTTGTGATATGATATTTTGTAACCCCAAAGGGATGCTGAATGTCAAGGTAATCTTAGACACTGATATAATGCTTGAGTTATTTGCCTAGTTATTTTAGGTTTACTATGGACTTGAGAGTTACCCACCTTTATAAAACTCAGAGGTACTATGCTTATTACATTTTCCACCTTTGTTCAATCAAAATGTCGTTAAAGGAAGAGGTTAACACCAATGTTAATAACTAAAAATCCTAATTCACACTTGCATTTAAAAATGCAGTGCAAAGTTAAACCCCAAAGATCATCCAGTGCAGATGCTTGGAGATATTTCAATAAGCTATAATTTTAGTTGAAAGATTTTTTTAGAACTTAATACAAAAATATTCCTGTTTCTACACACATACACGCCACATAAACATACATACATCAAATAATTATCTGTAAACCTTAACATCTCCACACAAGGAATCCTCAGAGTCTCAGCTCTAAGAGGTAGATGCTGATGTCTTTTCACATTTGAAGAAATGTTTTTTCAAACAAAACACGGGGTGCAGAGGGTCATGGCACAGCTGTGGAGTCCTAAGGCAAGAAGAGAAAAATAGGCTGAAAATGAGTGTCCTACCATGGAGAAATGAGGATAGGCCCCTTACTGTGCATCCACACACCAACTCTACAGCAAAGAAAGGATGAATAAATAAATTGATGAATGCCATGATTTGTAATTTAAATAGACACAGTGAAATCTATTTTGTGATAGCAGCATTTCAATAATTTTCCCCTTTTAAACTTGTAATTTTTCCCTTGAATATGCAAGTGTTCTCTAAGATAATTCAAAGATGTATTCTTTTGATTTTGATCCGTGATAAAAGACAATAAAATGGATGTGGAAGGCTTAGGCAAAATTCATGTCATGGGCCTGAAAGCACATCATTGAGTTATAGAACTTTATATACATATATTTCAATTTCCCCACACTTTTCTTATATAAATAAAATAAAGGTCAGTAGAAAATAGCTGGCTTTGGCAATTGTACATTTCATTTGCTGAACTGGAATAGAAATTATAGCACCCTGGTCTTTCCATTAAAAGCTTATTCAAGAGTCTCACAGTTCTGCTTTTGGTGCAGTGGTAGAAGATATTTAAGTAATTCAATTTTAATTTTAAAGCAGTATTAGGTCAGCATAAAACGGAGGCTGTATTTATGCCACAATGATTGGGTCAAGAGCAGTAGAATTCAGTATCTCATCAGAACACACAGTCATTTAATTTCAGAGCTTTGGATAAATATCCTTAGTGAATGCCAACTAGTTTATTTGGCTGAGTGTTTTTCTTCCAACTGTGTTAACTATTACAGTATTTGTGAGTCACTGGGGCCAGAGTTACTTGTAATCATACCTCCATTTCCTAAGCCGTCAGTTATAATATCTCAGTGATAATGCTGAGAGGTTGTCCACAGGAACAAAGAGCAGAGTCTAGAGAATCTGTGTCATTCTCTTTGTTGACCCAGTCCATTCTCTCCTGGCTTGAATGCATTAGCTCAGCCTCCTTTTTTCTCCATATTTTGTTTGTTTCCTTTGAGCACAGAAAAGTTCTGATAAAGTCCCAAAGGGGAAAAACACTGCTCAATAATTTCCTCAAAGTTGTGATTATATCAGGCTATATACTATATACCATGGATATGAATATGAACAAGACTTGTCTTCAAAGAACTTACAGGTTTGTAGGCCAGGAAATTACTTTAGTTAAATAAAGAATGTGGGTCAACTGTCAGAGCCTTTGTGGGAAAAGATGAGAATGCATAAGATGAATTCACAAGATTTGCCCTAAGAGCATAAAGGTCAAGAAAGGCCCTCCCCGTACTCTCTCAAGTCCAGAGAAAGAGTTCAGATTAATGACTTGTTAGCTAAAGGAAATTCTAAATATTACCACTTGACAATGTAGAACAACATTCCTTGGGAGGAATTCTGAAGACGGTCACTCTCTGACTGCTTCGTTGGTCTTTTCTAGGCTTTGGGGTGTAGGATCTGCATTAGTTTCTGAGGCCTGTCATTACAAAGTACCATAAGCTGAGCAGTTTAAAACAGGAATAAACTGTCTCACAATTCTGAAGGCTAGAAGTCTGAAATCAAGGGCCATGCTCCCTCTGAACGTGGTATGGAAGGAACTGTTCTTTTATAGCTTGTAGTAGCCTCAGAAGTCCCTTGGCTTATGGATATGTCACTCTAATTGTTCCTCTCCATATGGTATTGCCCCTGTCCCTGCTCACAGCATGTTCCCTTTGCATGCCTGTCCCTGGGTTCACATTTCCCCTTCTTACAAGGACACTAATTACTCTGATTTAGGAAAGATAGTGAGGGACAGGGACACCTAGCATGCTGCAGTCCATGGGATTGCAGAGAGCGACTTAGTGACTGAACAACAACAAAGGAAAGACCACATCCTGAGAGTTAAGGCTCCACAATATCTTTTATTATTATTATTTGTGTGTGTGTGTGGTGTGGCGATGGAGACACAAGTCAACACAAGTCAACACAAGTAATTAAGTTAAAATGAAATCATTACAGTGCATCCTAATCCACGTGACTAGTGTCCTTTATACAATTCAACCCATAATGGGGTCTGCAATGAATACTGTTGCTACTCTGCCCAGGTTCTCTTTAGCCAAAGTGGCACCAACTCCTCACTTGCTGTGAATGTTGCCTCATGATGGCTCAAACAGCCCTTTTCCTGATAATTGCTTTTGGACACATGGGAACCACCTTGACTTGTAGGCTACAGCCATGCCCACACCTTTAGCAGGTCTTCTGCCTCAAGTTGGAATAATTTTGTGGTTCATTTTTTGAGCTTTCATTTGGGCTCAGGCTGAACCAAGTCTCCAGCTGAGCTCACATCTTGATTTAGCTTTGTTCTCCAGCCCCATCCTGCTCCCTTCCTTCTGTTCTACTGAAAACACTCTCCTAATAAATCACATGAATAAGAGTGCTGTGGTAGGCAGAACTTCCAGAATAGGTGAATAGGTTGCACAGCAAAGGGGAAAAGTTTCAGACAGAATTAAGATTGCTAAACTGATGGTCTTAATAGAGGGAAATCACCCAGGTAAACCCAGTGTAATAATAGTAACCTCCATTTTGTAACCTCTAAAAGTGGAATATAGAAGAAGAGGTCAGAGTCAACGGGAGATGTGGCTACAGGGAAATGTTCAGAAAGATGCAACATTGCTGGATTCCAAGATGAAGTGGGCTATATGTGAAATCTAAAATATGGCACAAAGGAACCCATCTATGAAAAAGAAGCAGACTCACAGACAAGACATAAGGGACAGACTTGTGGTTGCCAAGGGAGGGAGGCAGAAGAAGGTTGGATTGGAAGTTTAGGATTAGCAGATGCCAACTATTAGAATGGATAAACAACAAGGTCCTACTGTGTAGCACAGGGAACTGTACTCAATATCCTATGATAAGCCATAATAGAAAACAATATTTAAAAAATATATATATATATATACTAATATGCATAACTGAGTCACTTTGCTGTATAGCAGAAATTAACATAGTACTGTAAATCAACTATACTCCAATAAAAAAAATGTTTTAATGAAGTAGGCCATGAGCCTAGGATTACAGGCCATTTCTAAATGCTGGGAAAGGAAAGGAAATCTTTACTCCTAGAGCCCTAAAAAAGAAATTCCACCTCATCTAACATCTTGATTTTAGCTTAGGGAGGCCATGTCAGACTTCTGACCTACTGAACTGTGAGATAATAAATTGGTGCCATTTTAAAAGCCACCAGGTTTGTGGTAATTTGTTACAGAAACAAAAGGTAACTACTGCAAATCCCTATTTTGGGTTTTGTTTTCAGGAAAAGTGTTAGTTACTCAGTCATGTCTGACTTTTTGGGACCCTATGGACCATAGCCACCAGGCTCATCTGTTCACGGAATTCTCCAGGCCAGAATACTGGAGTGGGTTGCTCTTCCCTCCTCCATGGGGATCTTCCCAACCCAGGAATTGAACTTGGGTCTCCTGCATTGCAGGCAGATTCTTTACCATCAAACCTGAACATAGTTAGGGTTCTTCTTCCCAAGTAACATAGAAGTGACATTTTTAATTGTCTTGGTTCCCCTAAATTAAAAATAATGAAATAAATGTAACTAAATAAATACACAAACAGCTTCTTGGTCATATAATAGCACAATGATTAAGGGTCTGAATTATGTATGCCAATAGTCTGTATTCCATGCGTAGCACCATCGCTTCCTAAAATAACAAATATTTTTGGGGAGATTGGGGAGTGATTCCCTTATTTCCCTCTTTAAGAGGGTGGTAGTAGCAACTAACTTAAATGACTTGTTGAGAGTTAATACACAAAGTAATTAGAATGAATGTTGAATAAATTTTAGTCATCTTTATTTCCTTTGCCCAGGAAGCTCTGCATTTTGATTCTCTCTGAAGATAAAGGAGTGGTCATGAAATGAGACTACATTAATGATGTGCAAATATATTCCAGTTTAAAATTTGTATTTTATTATTTACTGTAGAAAATTTATTTTATTAAGAAAAAAGATATTGTATGATTAGGGGAATGTCTGCCTTATTTCCAGTTTATCACCAAAGCCTTAGCTAAATGCACAAAAGCAGAAGACATTCAGAATTAAGATTATTTATTTCAATCATGTTTAAATTTATTTTACAGAGAATACTCTGCATAAAGCAGCGCTTCTCAGATGTGCTCTTAAAGTCTAAAAGAGAACGACTTGGAGCTGTTGTTTAAAATGCAGATTTTAAAGGCCTAAATAGTAGAATCCCTAGTGACTGCCCCAACTAACTCCTGAATTTTGAGGACAATCCTCAAGTTGCTGAGTGATTTTGTGTAACACACCTTAATTATGCACACCTCGGTTTATCCATCATTAACATACTATAGTAACCTATTTAAGAATGACTCTGCATGTTCTTTTTAGTTCATAAAATAATGAACAGTATCACTGAAATACACTTAGAATCAGTTAGCCTGAACAGTACATTTGGATTTAAGTAATTAAAAATATCAACAAATTTCTATTTTCTTAAGTTAAATCTTGTCCATTCATCATTATTTGAATAGCACATGAAAGTACAAGTGCAGTCATTTGTATTGCTTGAAAAGGATAAAGAGCATAAATACCTAATTTTGAAACTTCTTCAAATATATTGAAGTAATTTGCTTCAAAAAGCAATACCAAGGCAACCAGCCACCTAAAGATGAACACCTATTAAAGAACTGGTGAAAGTTCTTGGCAGGAAAGGGCTGGGTAGAGGGAAATGGGGATGCAAAGAGTTTACTGGGTTTATATTCTATTGGCCTATAAATCTTTATTGACAATGTGGACTTGGGAAGGTAATTGACTGCCATAATATTTACTGGTACTTTCTATTAAGGAATATGTTTTTCCATTTTGCCATACAGTGTGCTCACAATTGTAGCAAATAGCAAAGAAGTGTGAGGTATGGTTTCTGCTCTCAGACACCTTAACGTATAATAGCAGAAATGAGGCAAATACACAAAGCAGCTGAAGTATACATGCATGTGTGTTCATGGGTATAAATATATATATATATATATTAGAAATATTTCTATAAAATAATACTTAAGGAATGGGTAATGATTAGATGATAAATTATACCATTTGAATGCAAATTTGCAATAAAATTTCAGATAGGGAAAGATTAGTAGGAACTGAAATAATTAGAAACTTATTCAGGACTTAATGACCTGTGCTGCCCCTATCCAATATTTTCAACATTTTAAGTCTGTGAATCTTTGGTTTGATAATAGATGCCTTGATGTTTATCAGAAGCTGGGTCTCTTTTTTAATTTAATGCCCCATTTATTTATTATTCACAATGACAAAGCCAAAAAAGCATCAACAATTGGGCAACTTTTAGAATATTTTTTCCTTTAAAATATATCAGTGTAATAGCTCTGCCAGATAAATAAGGATACTGCATAGTATTGGACTAACACAAGAAGGAGCTTTGGAAACATTCATTTACTTAGGTTTGTTCCTTAGCAGTATCATTTGAAGTGCAAGAATAAAATAACTTGCTGCTGCTTCTGAGCTGCTGCTGCTGCTAAGTCGCTTCAGTCGTGTCCGGCTCTGTTGGACCCCATAGAGGGCAGCCCACCAGGCTCCCCCATCCCTGGGATTCTCCAGGCAAGAACACTGGAGTGGGTTGCCATTTCCTTCTCCCTAGTACAGAACAATTTGTGACTCAGCCCTTGCCTGAGGTAGTGCAGCCATTTAGAGTATTTATTAATTAGGATTTAGATTTTAAAGTATATTCAACAATCTATCTTTCAAAGACTTTATATCCTTGGAAGTATGTCTGAGATGAATCATCTTATTGGTCCTGAAAGAAGTCTACTCTAATTATATCATTTGTAAAAGGCAATGCAGCACTTTGAAAAATGTTATTTAAGTCTCAAAATAGGATGTTGCTTTTTTAAAAAAATACAAGCCAACATTTCCAAATTACTCTTGTCTGTTTCAAAACTCATTCAATACGATTTGTGAAACTTTGATTTTGTATACAGGTTAGTGGACTTAGAAAATTCAAAGATCTAAGCAGTTTAATATTATGGAGGGCATAAATATAGAGTTAATTTTTATTGCACTTTAAAATTGATTAGTGATAGAATAGGCAAAATATGCATGTATAATTTTTAAATCTATTTAATATCTATATAAATATCTAATTTAAATACCTAATATTTCTATTTAGGGAAAGCCTGGTGGCTCAGTAGTAAGGAATACACCTGTCAATGCAGGAGACATGGGTTCCATCCCTGGGTTGGGAAGATCTCCCAGAGAAGGGAATAGCTACCTATTCCAGTATTCTTGCCTGGAGAATTCCATGGACAGAGGAGCCTGGCAGGCTACAGTCCATGGGTTGCAAAGAGGCTGACATGACTTAGTGACCAAACAACAAAATCTATTTAAGTGTTTTACTTCTCTCCCAACCATCTAATTCTAGGAGATAGCTCCCATCACCAGCTCTAGTGTATCTTGCAGACATGGTGGAATTCTCACAAAACATTGACATCAAATACAAAACAAATTTGAACTTTATAATGGATGAATACAAAAAAAAAGGCAGAGAAACATGGGAATGAGAAATTTTACAAGTTGGAAATCTTTAGGTCCTACCGATGGTGCTAATTATAGAAGATTGGTTGTCAAACCTGGGATGGCAAGAAGAGTTAGACCAATGCTAGTTTGAGTTCAGTTCAGTTCAGTCACTCAGTCATGTCCGACTCTTTGTGACCCCATGAGTTGCAGCACGCCAGGCCTCCCTGTCCATCACCAACCCCCGGAGTTTACCCAAACTCATGTTCATGGAGTCGGTGATGCCATCCAGCCATCTCATCCTCTGTTGTCCCCTTTTTGTTAGGGGTGAATAAAGAGAATGACTTGAGGTGAAGAATTCATATACTTTGGCCATTCTCTGACACCTGCAGCAAATTGTACCCAAATAATGGACATAATTCTTATTTCTTACTGTTCTTATCACTGTTATGTTTGCTAAGCCTGAAAACTATATTTTATAGGATTGTATCAGCAGAGTATTTCTCCACTAATGTTCCACAAGGGAGTGGTATTGAAACTTGAGTATGCATCAGAATCATCCTGACAGCCTATTAAAATGCTTTTTTCAAGTTCTATCCACAAGGGATTTTGACCCAGAATATTTCAGATAAGACTTGGTATCTTCCTTTTTTCCTTCAGCATAGCTCAAGTGATCCTGCTGTAGTGATTTCACATCACTGGAGAAGGTTCAAGGTCAAGGATGAGAAACATTTAGAATTCTTTGAGTTGTCCAGGCCCAATGTCAGGTAAACATCAAATGCATGCAGGTACTGGCGTTTACCTTCAGGCCCCTCCCTGGTTTTTCAGTTTTTTTTCAGTTATGTTTGAAATAACTGGAGAGCAGCTACAAGGCCAAATTTTCACATAACTTTTATTCAGACTCTAAAACTGCAACCATAAATTGAATGTGCATTTTTCCTCGCTGAATCCTTAATTTTTCCTCACACAATATGAGGTCTGGTTTACATGAATAAATGAGAAAATTTATGTGAGCAATTTTAGAAGCTGGTGGGTGAAAATTAACCTCCTGTACCTTATGCTTTAACACTGGAGACTTGACTCATTCCCTTTAATCAGTAGTCCTTTATATTCCTTTTATTACAAATGGGACTGTGATCTGCTTTTGCAATAGGACTTTTCTTTAATATCACAATATAATTTTCTTAAAAATGTAATATTCATTGGAACTTAATCTGAGAAAATTATATCAGCTGGAATTGGCCTTGGCACCCACATTTCAAAATTTTATGTTTAAATTAATTGTGCATGTATAATATCATGCTGGGATTCATTTTCCCCAGAATATAGCCTATCTTTTGGTAGGTTACCAAGAGATTAAGCATTTTGGCAATATTTATTAACATTTTAAAGTCACCAGGACCAAGAGTAACAATTCTTCATGTACATTTCAGGCCATTCTGTAGTCTTTTCTCTTGCTTTCAGCTCAGTGCTACTGACCTAAAATTCCATTTGTTCCTTCTTCTTTGATCCCTCTGTCTGGTTCGTTGGCATTGGCAGGGCTTTCTGCCCAGGAAGTCCAAGACTTCTATTTGATCAAAAACTATATTCATTTGCCAACTAGTCCACCTACCCAAATTGCCATTGCAACCAAAAAGATTGTAGCTGCCTATAATATAGAATCATGTACTGCACAGGTGTCATCATTTACAAAATGGTGCTTTGTTGAATCTGAATGGTTCAGCAGCTACAAACAGAATAGCTCCTCCCTGAGAGATTTCAGGGTGTCAAGTTGCAAAACATCCATGACTTGGCATGGTAAGGAGCCAAGTGGAATAGAAAGGCTAACTCACCTTGGAGGCACATGAGGTGGTGTACACACACACACACACACACACACACACACACACACACTCACACACATCCCTCCTTCTCCTCTTCCTTGATCACTAAGCAAGCAGTTATGAAAGGAACATAACTAATGATTTTGTCAAGGACCTGAACTGCTTGCCTTCAGGCCTGGGTTGCTGATCTGGTTCAAGTACAGCAAGAAAGAAAAAGAGGTGTTTATCCAAAAGGGGTAGTGTCTAAAAATGGAGATGGCAGATAACTGGTAGGATAGGAGAGATTTTGCTGAGCTCCCTTATCAAATACCTCTTGCCAGAAATATTACCACTGGTTAGTCCCTCCTTCAGATTTAGAGATTGAAGACTTTAAACAACTACAAATATGGTAGCTCCCTGAAAAGGAGGTAACATAAATGTGATTACATATTAGTATACTTTCTATGAATGAATTTATAAGATTACTAGAAATTAGATTCCAGGAAAGGTAATGAGGCAAAGTGGTAATTTGTAGAGGTCCTCTGCAGAGTAGCTACAGGTGGAGTACCCAATTTAAACACTGAACCAAGAACAACACATAGATATGAGATCAACCGTGATTGAAAGAGACCAAAAAGAAGTTCAAGGAGTATTGGAATGAACCTCCAAGTAGGTTATATTAGTTTCCTAGAAACCAAATGATTTTCCCTCTCTTGTTACCCATGAAGGTAAATTTATAGTGGCTTTCCAAATGAAATGGGGGAAATCTAGGCAGATAGTCAAAAACCAGAACATTTGCCTTTGTATGCTACTTTAATAATACATTTAAATGTCCATTCTGTATACTCATGAGATGCGTTAGCCTGATATTCTCTAGCATAGTTCATCAATGAAGAGAAATAAGATGCTACAAGTATTAAAAACTTTAGGTTAGTCATATATTTTCTTATGATAAGAACAAAATAAAAGTTTAATATTCAATAGGGATATTTACTGACCATGCCCTTGTGACTGCTGTCAATTGTGTACACAGAGGCTATATGAAGCCAGTGAGTTTCACTCCTAGAGGAAGGCTTTAAGAAGATGAGTCTAAACTCCAAAAGGGGAATTTAATCCATGGCCAGTTAAGGTTTAAGAAGGTGAAGAAATAGAATCGCTCTCTTGGTAGGAGAAGCTGCAAAGAACTGTGACAATCTTCACCACAAATAGTATGTTCAGGGGTAATGTAAGAAGATATGCCCTTCACCAACTTTGCAGAGATAAAAATACAGCTTTTTAGAGCACTTAGTATTATAGAGCTGTCTAAAATTTCTGGAGACATCTACCACGTTGAGTTGAAATACTTGAACCCTACCCTCTAAACAACTTTAAACAAACTATGAAAGAAGCTAATTCTTTCAGGGACACATTAAGGGACACACACAGCACAGTTTTGAGGTGCCGAGTAAATGTTACTGAACTGACCTGGAAAAATTGTAAAAAGCTGAAGAAAAAGATGCTTTGAGGAATCCATCAATATCAAACATAAATCGTCTCAGGTTCTGAAATATTCAGTGATGCATCCCTGATTTTTTCCTTTAGGCTATGAAAGTTCTTGTCTGATATAAAGGCATAAAATTGTACTGAGTCTTTGGCAGGCTTGTAATTACATCCTGATGCCATCTTGGAACCTCAAGATCTAGAATATTTATTGGTGCTTTACAGAAAGATTAAAAAATATTAATAAACTTACATCATACTGATATTAAGTAAATTATTATTTGTCGAACATTGTTTAAAATCATTGAAATGTATATTATAGAAAATTTGTAATTAAATGTATTTTAATTTTTTTAATTTATCCCACAACTAGTTCCAAACTAGGTTTAAAAACAATTAGAACCAATATAAGTTAAACACAATTTAAAATAAATTTCATGTTGATGTATGGCAAACCAATACAATATTGTAAAGTAATTAGCCTCCAATTAAAATAAATAAGTTTATATTAAAAATAAAATAAAATAAATTTAAAAGAAAAGGAAAAAAGAAGGCATCATAATTAATATTAATATACATCTTGAATACCCATATAGTTACCAAATATTTGGCAATAGAACTCCTGGTAATTAATGCAAAGAAGTAAACAATCAAATTTAGCATTGTACGGTGGACTGTGGAAGTTAACTGTTTTTTCCTGCCTCTCATGTTTTCATATCCTCCATGATAAAAAGAGAACTACTTTCACACTCCTGATGGGAATAATCAACCTTGGTAAAACTGGATCTAAATATTGAGTCAGTAATTTCTAACTCAATTGACTTGGTTTATGAATTTAGAAGAATTACTATCTTGAGATTGTAAATTCTTTACATCAGCCACTGAAAATAGATATTTTGTAAGTTAAAAACCTTAGCAAATAAATAATATGGTACTTAGAAGAATACCAATAAACACAACTTCGGTTTCAGATGAAATAACCTTTTGAGCAAGAAAAAAAAAAAAATATATATATATATATATTTGCAACCTTATTGTCTAGGAAAGTATTCATCACCTAGAAGTGTGGGTCAGTATTTAGCTACAGTCCATAGCCTTACTTTAACACTTTTTATGCGGGAAATGGCCTTGGTATAATGAATACCAAGTCAGTGAAAGAATAGTCAACTAGTCAAGAAAATCTACATTTGGCAATCAACATCCGTGGGTCATGATTAACAACAACAAGCGAACAGTCAAGATTTGGAGTCGAAGCAGGCCTTAACTTTAAAAGTTTTATTATTTTCTATTTTAATATGAGTGACATAAACTGATTTTGTTTGTTTAAAATTTATTTTCCCCTAAAAGCAACAACTGCAAAAAAGTAAGGAAACATTTATGGCTTCTTTATGTCTTTTCTCTTTACCTGCTGGGAGCGAGCTCCGCCTGTGGCAAAGGTCATGAGGAAGGAGGCTTGGCATATGCAAAGGCGGGATCAAGCCTCAGGAGTCCCCCTGGAAATTCTCGAGCATCTGCCCCCAAAACCAGAGTCTGCCTACTTTCTGCTTTGTTTTTTCACCTACACCTCTGACTTTACAGGGGGCTGTCCCCCACTATCTCTCTCTGAAAAAAGAGTTAGCTTACAGCTCCAGTTAATAATTCCTGGGTGTGACAGTGTTTCAACCTACAAACTCCTTTGGAAATCCTCTAGCCTGCCTGAATAGGTTTTTCCTGCCACATGTGATTGTTCAGAGCCTCCCAACTGTGAGAAGCAGGAGATGTTCTAAACTGTCTAAACACAGATTCCTTTGAGTAGTTAAAAGATTGATTAGAAATTGTATTGGTGAAGGGTTTTTCACTTATTGGGCCAATGTTTGCTGCTAAGTCTCCATATCCCTTACCTACTGTGTCCTTGGCAGTGTATTGATTGATATAATGGGTGTATAGAAATGTAAGTAGTAGCCTCAATGTTAGTAACCTTGGACCCTTGAGTTAATTCTTTTTCTTGTTGTAGCCCACCACACCTTTGCCCTATAGGAATGCAACTTTAACGCTTTTGGAGGGTGGCGCCTGACTAATCACCTTTAGAGAAAAATAAGTTTTCTGAAGAAAGGGTCTTAAAATGTTAACAGGCCTCCGGGCCAGAAGATGATGCAAATCACCTAAACTTTTGCATATGATAAGTTTGCAGGAAGAAAGCCTGGCTTACTGCATGACTCTACCCCTTCCCCCATTATCTTCTATGCATAACTTAAGGTATAAAAACTACTTTGGAAAATAAAGTGCAGGCCTTGTTCACCAAAACTTGGTCTCCCCATGTCATTCTTTCTTTCACCTTCTGGCTGAATTTTTCCTCTGAGGCGGGGAAGCTTGTCAAGCCTACTAATTTTGCCTGGGCTTCTAAGATCTGACCAGGGAGGCCTTAGTGTCTCCTCTCCTTTGGGAGAACAGGAGGACACCTGCGGCCTTCGTAGGTGACGTAAATTCCCTGCTTTGGAATTTTATTCAGCCTCTTTTCTTCACTGAATTTTCCTACTGAGCTATCCTTATTTCAGCCGCTTTTCTCCACTGAATTCCTCACTGAGCTATCCTCATTCTATTACTCTTTATATCTTTGATGAATATTTAAATAAATAGGTTGCCGACGCCGTCTCTCCTTTGAATACCCTGGATCAGCCAGGGCTGGAGCCCGGCAACCTTTTTTTTTTTTTTTTTAATGATAAACAGAGATTTCATTGGTACCAAAACCAAGTAAATTCTCTTGGTGCCATAATCCAAATGTTTTAGCATTACTTGCTGACAGACTCACCCAAGCATGATGGAATCTCTATGCCCTTTGACCTGATACAGACTTGTGTACAGCATGAGTCCCACCCTTCTCATGTGGAGCAGACAGCCTTGTCTCAGTTACCAGCCAAGCATTAAAAGTAGCACATAGATTAGAGAGCATGACAGAGAAAAGAGACAGAGCTCCACAGTACATTATTATTGTAAAGAGGGAGAATGTAATCAAGAGTACATTATTAAGAGATCACTGGTTTGGGGAATGAAACTTGTTAGAATGCATTCCAGAACTATATATAGTGAGTCTGTAAAGTTGGAATGTCACCCTACTGCTCAGTCATGGCTTTTCCAATACTTCATCTCTAAAGAGTGAAGAAATCAAAGTATATCAGCACCAGTTTCCATTGTTCCTTGAAACAAAAACCCCCTCAGTTATTGTTGATGTTAATATCAAAGGCAGAAAATCTTGCAAGCAAACATGATATTATATAAATGCCACATATGTTGAGTATTACCATGTGTGTGTGTGTGTGTGTGTGTGTTAGTCACTCAGTCATGCTGGACTCTTTGTGACCCCATGGACTGCTCTGTCCGTAGGATTTTCAAGGCAAGAATACTGGAGAGGGTTGCTATTTCCTTCTCCAGGGGATCTTCCCAGATCAGGGATCAAACCTGGGTCTCCTGCATTGCAAGCAGATTCTTTACCAATTGAGCCACCAGGGAAGCCACACAATTATGTGAATTTCAAGTTGGCACTATTCTTAGTCATTGTTTCCTCTAGTCCATAGTTATCAGCAAGAATGTGGTGGCAATAATGAAATTAGGACCAGAATCATAACTGGGAAACTATGACCCTTTAAAAAAATTTTTTTTTGGATTTTGCACTTATGTGTGTGTTAGTCACTCAGTGTGGTCCGACTCTTTGTAACCCTATGGACTGTAGCCCTTCAGGCTCCCCTGTCTATGGAATTGTCCAGGCAAGAATACTGGAGTGGGTAACCATTCCCTTCTCCAGGACATCTTCCCAGCCCAAG
Organism: Bubalus kerabau; assembly: GCF_029407905.1. Lineage (NCBI taxonomy): Eukaryota > Metazoa > Chordata > Mammalia > Artiodactyla > Bovidae > Bubalus > Bubalus kerabau. Next base: position 256,019,415 of record NC_073624.1, read on the forward strand.
GATTGAACCCAGGTCTCCCACATTGCAGGCAGATTCTTTACCATCTGAGCCACCAGGGATGCTCCTTTGCAGGTATACTGTAGGGCAAAAGCAATTATAATTCAGTGTGGAACTATAATTGGATTCCAAACAATAGTTTATGTTAGACGATACCCTTTAAAGCAGTTAGAAGAAGGTCATTTGGCACACTCTAGTAAATAAGCTGATTTATTTTAACAATCATTGAATTGCTCAATAACAACAAAAAATGGCAGCTTGTTCAAGTTCTGACTTCTCAACCAAGCCAAACAATTTACCTACTACCCACTCCCACTGAGAATTATGTGAAATATTTAATTGAACTTTGATTTCAAACATCCATCCCTTAAAGGTGAATAACCTGCCCTTTCAGTAGACACAGATGGCATGGTTCCTGCAAGGTCATGGTTACAGAATGATTCAAGGTTAACCAGATCAGTGTGGGCAGTCAAAACAAAATTACAGGCAGGACACACAGATTACAGGGCAGAACAGAGGGGAAGGGACTCTGAGAAACAATTATATGCACTGCAAAGAGGGAGGACATGATTACAGGTTAGGAATAACCTAGAGGTAAAAGCATAAAGTGGAAAGGAAATTAGCACGACAGGGACAGATGGCCTAAATTTCCTTTTCAAGGAGAAATGAGCCAAAGTAATAATAACAATAAAAAGTTCTAAAAGTAAAAGTAAGTGGAACCTGATACTGAAAAATGTCTCCATATTAAGAGTTAATTAACACTTAAAATCCCCATATCTGAAACCAGTCATCTTTCATCTAAATTCTCCTCTCCAGTACCCACCCCCGCCCCTCATTTTAAACTCTAGGACATCCCACTCTCCTGATTATCTTGAATTCAGATATTGACCATGTTCTTCGTCTCTTTGCTACCCTTTTCACTATAGTCATCACATTCACACAGTGAGTCCAGCCGCACTCAGTCCTCATTGTTTCCTAAGTTCTCCCTTCCTCTCCTGACTTCACAGACACTACTTCATTCGGGCCCTCACTTCCTCCAACCTGCCCTCTGAAACCACTCTCTCCAGTTCTGAACTCTTCCCTCCCCCATAGGTCCTATATGCTATTGCTGAATATTTATTCCTTATGTACAACTACAGTTTTTTTGTCATTTTCCTAAACAGAAACACTCAAGGATGCCCTACTCTACAAAGCAACACAAGAATACTTAGTCCTTGAATTCAGGTTTCCTCTGCCTTGACCTGATCCATCCTCTGGTTTTATCCTGCATCTCATCATACACTCAACGCACAGCTCTTTCAAAGCGTATTCCCAGCTTTCCTTTTTTTAGTCATTTGTGTTATTAGTTCTTCCACATGTGTACCTACATTTCAAAGTTTATCTGCTACCCATTCATGAAGTTTCCATGACCCTAGGAGAAAGCAAACTTTTTTTCAGAAACGCTTGGTCACTTTGTTTCTAATTACTCTGATTCCATTTTAATTCATCAAAAAAAAAAAAAAAAAAAAAAAACAACCCAACTTATGTGCTTGTCACAACTCCCCCTGTTGGAAGGAGGGCAAGAAAACAGCCTATTCATCTATTGTGTAAGCTACTAAATGCTACATATGCAAAGTGATAATAAATGTGAATGGATTTAAAGTTACCATTTGAAAGATGTTGCCATTCTTACTGAGGAAAATAAGAAAGCAAATCAAATGTTATTTCATTCTAAATAAGGTGGGCAGTATTCACCTTATCTTCTGAGAACAACCGCATCCCAACCATCATCATGCTGGGCTCAGCTATTTTATGAAAATACCAAACTTCATAGCCAGATCACATATGTGTACATGAAAAGATACACCAGTATGTTAATAATGGTTATCTCTGAAATATAGTAATTGAAGTCATTTTTAATATTTTTGTGTATCTCTAATTTTATACAGAATATTTATAGCATTCATACCCAGAAGACATTATTAATAATCCATTGTTCAAATACTTTTACTTTGATATGCCAAACATTGTAAAGAGATAAACTTTGATTTAGATAAGGCTGAATCCTTACAGTACAAAAATTATCCTCTATAGGTTGAGTGTGATAAGGTTTATATTTTGGAACCATAACTCTGAAGGTCTTTTTAAAAATATAGTGGAGGCAAAAACTTAATGCAAAGAGAAAAACAAAGAGACTTGTAACTGTTATTGCTAATAGTAGGATCAGGGTTTGAACTAAGATCATAGCAGCGGAAAGAGAGGAAAGCTCAAATCTTAACTAATAAGCCTTGCTCGACAATTCAATAAGGGGACTGAGAGAGTGGAAGGATCTTCCAGTTGTCAGACACTGTTCATACCCTGATTGATAAGGGTTTTGCTTTTAATGCTTAGGGGTAGTGATTAAACGATGCAGAAATTAGTTGACAGAATGGGTTACAAAGATGGTTCTAACAGAAATAAGTTTTAAAGAGGTATAAGGAAGTCAACAGAGAAAAGAAACCTGATACGTGAGCTCTTATCTTCAAGGAGTTGTGGTCAGCTTGAGTCACAGTCAGAAGAGATAACAGGGTTTCCTGTTGAGATTCGTTTTTTAAAGGAAGAAAGATTCTGCCGAGCTGGCTCTACAGGAAAGATGGTGACAACTTTCTCTGAAAAGAACAAGTAGCTGATTCTTAAAGAAACATGACTCTCTAAAGGAAGGGGTAGGGAGCAGGGTGCGTTGTACTTTCAGGCTGAATCTTTGTGGCTTTTGATAGTGGTGGGGAAATTAACTGATTTAATTTACCAGTGATAGATTTCAATTAATAACAGCCCAGTTTGAACTGTATATTTTTAAGTCTTTTTTCATGACATACATTTCCTGTTATTTAATGTAACCACTGTATCTACCACCATTTTAATATAGAAATTGGTTAAAAACTAATGCTAATTTACTCTGTCAACTTTATTTATTGGGAGACATTAACTCATCAAGTTTCATAACCACAGTTGAGCTGCGTGCCAATCACATAAAATTCATTTGAAGTACTTAAGAGGAAGCAGTCTTTATAGAGTGAGTCTCACAAATTTAACCCTATTTTGGAACTGAAACATCTAAATCCCCTTACACTTATGAAAGTGAAAGTGAAAGTCGCTCATTCATGTCCAACTCTTTGCAACCCCATGGACTATACAGTCCACGGAATTCTCCAGACCAGAATACTGGAGTGGATAGCCTTTCCCTTCTCCAGGGGATCTTTCCAACCCAGGGATCAATCCCAGGTCTACCTCATTGCAGGCAGGTTCTTTACCTGCTGAGCCACAAGGGAAGCCCCCTTATAGTTATATCTTTTATTAAAATATCAGATCAGATCAGTCGATCAGTCGTGTCCGACTCTTTGTGACCCCATGAATCGCAGCACGCCAGGCCTCCCTGTCCATCACCAACTCCCAGAGTTCACTCAGACTCATGTCCATTGAGTCAGTGATGCCATCCAGCCATCTCACCCTCTGTCGTCCCCTTCTCCTCCTGCCCCCAATCCCTCCAAGCACCAGAGTTTTTCCAGTGAGTCAACTCTTTGCATGAGGTGGCCAAAGTCCTGGAGTTTCAGCTTTAGCAGCATTCCTTCCAAAGAAATGCCAGGGCTGATCTCTTTCAGAATGGACTGGTTGGATCTCCTTGCAGTCCAAGGGACTCTCAAGAGTCTTCTCCAACACCACACTTCAAAGGCATCAATTCTTTGGCGCTCAGCCTTCTTCACAGTCCAACTCTCATGACCACAGGAAAAACCATAGCCTTGACTAGATGAACCTTTGTTGGCAAAGTAATGTCTCTGCTTTTGAATATGCTATCTAGGTTGGTCATAACTTTTCTTCCAAGGAGTAAGTGTCTTTTAATTTCATGGCTGCAGTCACCATCTGCAGTGATTTTGGAGCCCAGAAAAATAAAGTCTGACACTGTTTCCACTGTTTCCCCATCTATTTCCCATGAAGTGATGGGACTGGATGCCATGATCTTCGTTTTCTGAATGTTGAGCCTTAAGCCAACTTTTTCACTCTCCACTTTCACTTTCATCAAGAGGCTTTGTAGTTCCTCTTCACTTTCTGCCATAAGGGTGGTGTCATCAGCATGTCTGAGGTTATTGATATTTCTCCCAACAATCTTGATTCCAGCTTGTGTTTCTTCCAGTCCAGCTTTCTCATGATGTACTCTGCATGTAAGTTAAATAAACAGAGTGACAATATACAGCCTTGACGTACTCCTTTTCCTATTTGGAACCAGTCTGTTGTTCCATGTCCAGTTCTAACTGTTGCTTCCTGACCTGCATACAAATTTCTCAAGAGGCAGATCAGCTGGTCTGGTATCCCCATCTCTTTCAGAATTTTCCACAGTTGTTTGTGATCCACACAGTTAAAGGCTTTGGCATAGTCAATAAAGCAGAAAGAGATGTTTTTCTGGAACTCTCTTGCTTTTTCCATGATCCAGCGGATGTTGACGATTTGATCTCTGGTTCCTCTGCCTTTTCTAAAACCAGCTTGAACATCAGGAAGTTCACGGTTCACATATTGCTGAAGCCTGGCTTGGAGAATTTTGAGCATTACTTTACTAGCGTGTGAGATGGGTGCAATTGTGTGGTAGTTTGAGCATTCTTTGGCATTGCCTTTTTGGGGATTGCAATGAAAACTGACCTTTTCCAGTCCTGTGGCCACTGCTGAGTTTTCATCTTCAGCTAAAGGCAAAAGAGAAGATGATGTTAGGATGTTGAAGGTATTGGCTTGGAAATTCCAAGGGGAGGAAGGCAGTATACATGAATATGGAAAAGCAAAGGTTTAGTAAACAAATGTTTGCTGAGGCACTGAGAGACAATCAATTCAGTTCAGTTCAGTCGTTCAGTAGTGTCCAACTCTTTGTGACCCCATGGACTGCAGCACTCCAGGCTTCCCTGTCCATCAACAACTCCTGGAGTTTACTCAAACTTTTGAGAGACAATAAGACATTGGAATTTTAACAGATTATGCTAGGTTCCTCCCTGTCTATCACACTTACTTCATATTATGGTTATCTGTGGTGATAGCTCCCTTCCTGAAACAGGTCCTATATCTATTTAGGCAGCTAAGGAGGAGGTAAAAAGAAAGGTTTCCTGAGTCTTCTGTTTCTTAAAAAATAATCTGACATCACACCTGTCAGAATGGCTGTTATCAAAAAGTCTACAGATAACAAATGTTGTCAAGGATGTAAAGAAAACAGAACTGTTAGTAAGAACGTAAATTGGTGTGGCCACTGTGGAAAATGGTATGGAGTGTTTTGAAACTAAAAATAAAACTATTATGTGATCCATCCATTCCTCTCCTTGGAAATTCAACTCAACTCTGAAGAAAAGGATAGTTTATGTTATCCTAAAGCCTGTGTCAAGAACATCCTCTAGGTATGGGGAAGGTCAAGGAAATAAACTTTCAGGTGCTTGTTAGTAACTAGAGAATGGGGGTTATTCCTTTTTCTTTCTGGATAGCCCACTGACCAGTTGAAAGTGAGTATAGTCATAGTCTTTGCTACATGAAGATCTAAGTAATACTTTGTTAATGTCAAAACTGTACAGATATAGGGAGAAGGTGATGGCACCCTACTCCAGTACTCTTGCCTGGAAAATCCCATGGATGGAGGAGCCTGGTAGGCTGCAATCCATGGGGTCGCGAAGAGTCGGACATGACTGAAGTGACTTAGCAGCAGCAGTACAGATATAGGGGGCTGAAAAAGCAATTGTCCCTGAGTCTAAGATTAAGAAAATGTCTAAGCTTGGAAATAGGCAAAATGTATCACTAAGTTGCCTTTCAGTGGCATGATACCTATCCTCTGGTGGACCCTCCAGTGATTATCTGATTCTCTAGGAAAATATAATTTTGATTAATTTTCTAATGACTAGTCTATTGTATGTTCTGTAGGTCCAGATATTAAATAAATTATAGAAGTTAAGTTGAAAGTGATTCTTCTCCTTGACAATGCAAATGATTCCTATTTATAATTATGCAAATGAATTTTATCCAGTAGAGATAGAATTGAATTCCTTCTGGTTGAAATAATAACAGAAACATTATAATTTGTTGCTTAGTAGGCTATTAGACAGTTTTCTTTCTATTACCAAATTCATCTCACCATTCCTGACTTTATAAAATCTTTGTATGTGTATATGCTGCTGCTACTGCTAAGTTGCTTCAGTCGTGTCCGACTCTGTGTGACCCCATAGACGGCAGCCCACCAGGCTCCGCCGTTCCTGGGATTCTCCAGGCAAGAACACTGGAGTGGGTTGCCATTTCCTTCTCCAATGCATGAAAGTGAAAAGTGAAAGTGAAGTCGCTCAGTGGTGTCCGACTCTTAGTGACCCTATGGACTGCAGCCTACCAGGCTCCTCCGTCCATGGGATTCTCCAGGCAGGAGTACTGGAGTGGGGTACCATTGCCTTCTCCATGTGTATATATATAGATATATAAATAAAATCATCTACAAATTTTCTCCTGAACCCTCTTATTGCTTTCCTCATTTATATATTAAACTCTTCAATTCATGTTCATTTTATACTTGAAGGCAACTCATTTTATCTTTTCAAAAATTATTCTTTACTGCTACCTAATCTATATTTTTGCACCCTAAAAAAACGGAGCCTTATGGCCGGGATCTTTGGCACTGATGAGACAGTCCATTTTTTTCTTCTCAAAGTCTGTTTCTTAAATTAAAATTTCACTTTTTTCAATATCCCCAATTTTCCCATATTTTATTTCTCCAAAATCCTATACCTCTAGAAAAATCACAACTCACTTGCTTCAGAAGATGTCCTGTATCAATGCCCCTTTTTCGTCTTCTAAATATGGTGTTGCACCAATACAGTATACTAACGCATATATATGGAATTTAGAAAGATGATAACAATAATCCTGTGTACGAGACAGCAAAAGAGACACTGATATATAGAACAGTCTTATGGACTCTGTGAGAGAGGGAGAGGGTGGGAATATTTGGGAGAATGGCATGGAAACATGTAAAATATCATGTATGAAACGAGTTGCCAGTCCAGGTTCGATGCACGATACTGGATGCTTGGGGCTGGTGCACTGGGACGACCCAGAGGGATGGAATGGGAAGGGAGGAGGGAGGAGGGTTCAGGATGGGGAACACATGTATACCTGTGGTGGATTCATTTTGATATTTGGCAAAACTAATACAGTTATGTAAACTTTAAAAATAAAATTAAATTAAAAAAAAAAAAGAAAAATAAATAAATAAATAAATATGGTGTTGCAAAGAGCTGGACATTACTTAGAGGCAACAACAGTAACAAACTGTATAACCTAGTCTTTGCTACTGGCTAAAGGGAAGAGTGATTCTTAGCCTGGTGGGTGAAGAAAAATAGCATTATATAAATTTCTGAAACTTAGCTGTTACTTAGGCTTTCCATAGACAGAGAAAAACAAAAGCCAACCAAAAAAGATAGAACTGTATGAATTTTAAAACCCTCTGAAAAAACTTAACCAGTGCTATCTAAGATTTATATTCCTCCCTTCAACATACCTTTGATTTGATTATGCTGAACACACATCCCCTTTAACACCATTCCCCACCACCAGCGCCCGGCCCCGCACACATACATGCACATGTACTGAGTCACATTTCGAAGTCTTTGCCCACTAGTCCAACAACAAAGCTGCTCCTGCCCGTTGCTTCTAATCCTGGGTTTTCATTTGTTTTTCCTGGTTGTAGGAGATGGTGAGAAACAGGATTATTAGGAAGTGATGGAGTAGAACTATCTAGAAAGGTGTTAGTACCTCAAAGAACTGAATCCAGTTAAGTGTGACCGTATTTATTCTACCATAGTCTCTTCTTCAGGGTTACTTGGCACATGGTATGTCCTCAACTTTTATCTATTCCATGAGAGAATGAAAAAACTTCTTTTTTAAAAAAATGGCATCACTAGGCTTCAAGACACAAAGGTACTTGCTATGCACTTATTTGGTACCCTATGGCTTAGAGAAGACTTGTGAATAAAAGCATTTCAATGAACTCACATCCCAAGTGACAATTAAAAGTGTCTCTAATTGAGGAAATCCTGTAATTTATTAATGCCGTGTAGTCCTGTTTCATTCTTTTACCTTAGTCTATCCTAATTTTTCTCAATCGAAGAAAGTTTCTGAGATTTAACAACTAAAATCTCTTTCCTGAGTCATACTGCCAGCTCTCATTGTGTGTTCAGCTAATATTGTATCTGCCTGCCTGAGTTTCTTTTCACATCTTTGTTCTGCCAAAACCTCTTCTGGTAAAAAGTTCACAGAGGGGAAATGAGTGGGTAAAACAGGAAACAGCACATACACACACGTGTTGAAATGAAAAATAAACCAGACTACAATCTGTATTGAACGGCGATAGATTCAGACAATACTTTGCAGAGCTTCTCTCCCGAAGAGATTTATCAGTGACTCACCTTGAATGGAAAATTGTTATATCCTGTCTGAACAAGGGTCTGCTGTTTTCCTCACAGCTTTCCTCTGCCACTGATGTCAAGCTTCGTGTATTCAGGCAGAGGTCAAAATCGTTACTGTCATTAAACTAAGGAGAGTCTAGAGATTAACTATATGAAGGATTCTGCGATCTGTGCATCACATTCAGAGATGTGAATTTGGGGGCTTTAATTTGGTTCTGGTACTTTGTTTCAAAGGAAATACACCAGTTTTGTAGTTAGAACTCCAACTTCCTTGAGAGAATTTCAGTTCAGTTCAGTTCAGTCGCTCAGTCATGTCCAACTCTTTGCCATCCCATGGCCTGCAGCAAGCCAGGCCTCCCTGTCCATCACCAACTTGCGGAGTTTACTCAAACTCATGTCCATTGAGTCGGTGATGCCATCCAGCCATCTCATCCTCTGTCGTCTCCTTCTCCTCCTGCCTTCAATCTTTCCCAGCATCAGGGTCTTTTCAAAAGAGTCAGTTCTACGCATCAGGTGGGCAAAGTATTGGAGTTTCAACTTCAATATCAGTCCTTCCAATGAATATTCAGGACTGATCTCCTTTAGGATTGACTGGCTGGGTCTCCTTGCAGTCCAAGGGACTCTTAAGAGTCTTTTCCAACACCACAATTCAAAAGCCTCAATTCTTCAGTGCTCAGCTTTCTTTACGGTCCAACTCTCACATCCATATATGACTATGGATGAATTTCATTTATTCACAAACTACCTTGAAGATAAAAATAGACATAATATTTTCCAGCATACAATAGCTCTAACAAACCTTGGCTGAGAATGACTGCCTGAATCCAATCATTCCTGCCCCTTCCATACATACCCTGAGGCATTCTGGATCAGTTTATCATTATCCCCTCTAAAAGTCTACAATACTGCAGGCTTTGAAGCCTTTTGTGACCCTGAAGAAGAGAAATATCCAGACTACTGGATTGGAAAGCAGGACCACACAGTTGCCCTCTGGCTTCCTTATGGTGTTTTAAGGGAAAAGTTCTTTCATTTTCTAGGAAATGTTTCAGATTAATAAAAATATGATCACAATCATTTTTTCCCATTTTTAATTTTATTGCAAACTTCTAAGTGTTTTCTCATAATTTTGTCATTTGAAGTGACAAACCACTTCTGAAGTAGTAGGATAAATATTGGTATTCTCATTTTACAAGGGAGGGAACACAGAAGTGACTTACCCAAGACCATGCAAATCCCCACAGAGCCAGGGGTGGAGCCGAGATCTCTGGATTCTTAGTCTACTGCTTTTCTACTGTATTTTCCCATCTTAACTGCAGCTTGATTTCTCCCATTGGGTAATTATAGAAGTCCAATACACATGGGAAATTGATGGGGAAACAGTGGAAACAGTGTCAGACTTTATTTTTGGGGGCTCCAAAATCACTTCAGATGGTGACTGCAGCCATGAAATTAAAAGAAGCTTACTCCTTGGAAGAAAAGTTATGACCAACCTAGACAGCATATTCAAAAGCAGAGACATTACTTTGCCAACAAAGGTCCATCTAGTCAAGGCTATAGTTTTTCCAGTGGTCATGTATGGATGTGAGAGTTGGACTGTGAAGAAAGCTGAGCGCCGAAGAATTGACGCTTTTAAACTGTGGTGTTGTATAAGAGTCTTGAGAGTACCTTGGACTGCAAGGAGATCCAACCAGTCCATCCTAAAGGAGATGAGAACTGGGTGTTTATTGGAAGGACTGATGTTGAAGCTGAAACTCCAGTACTTTGGCCACCTCGTGTGAAGAGTTGACTCGTTGGAAAAGATCCTGATGCTCGGAGGGATCGGGGGCAGGAGGAGAAGGGGACGACAGAGGATGAGATGGCTGGATGGCATCACTGACTCAATGGACATGAGTTTGGGTGAACTCCGGGAGTTGGTGGTGGACAGGGAGGCCTGGCGTGCTGCGATTCATGGGGTCGCAAAGAATCGGACACCACTGAGTGACTGAACTGAACTGTTTCACACAAAAAGAAGACTTTCCTAAATTGTTTCCTAGAAAATAGAGAGTTGTTTACTGCCTATAACATTAGGAAGCAATAGCATTAGGAAGATCAGGAAAATACCGAGTCAAGCTGAGAGTCATAAAGAAAAAGAAAGGTAAAAGGAAATGAACAGTTATTAAATTCCTACTTGATGCCAGGTATTGAGTACAGAACTGTCCTTACACTTTGATCTCATTTCATCCCCACACCAGCCCTAAACAGTAGATGAAATGTTCGCCCATACAGTTAAGAAACTGCAGTTCTAAGAAATGAAGTGTCTTGCCTAGAGTTACACAGCTTTGTAGAACTGAGTTTTGAAGTCAATTTATCTCCAAAGTCAGTGTTTGCTTTCCTAAACATAAGCTGCACCACCTAGAAGAAATCCTGTAGATGCTGACTCAACAATTTCAGTGGACCTAAGAATGGCCAACAGACAGATGGAGTGAATACTTAACTTCCAAGGCCAAGTGTTCAGGGAAAATTTCTGCAGTCATAGTTGTTCAGTCACAAGCACAGAAGACTAGTAATATACACAGCACCATCTCTGAGCATTATATAGATACCAAATTTATTTTCTCTGAAAGTACAGAGTAAATTGTAAAGTGCCACACAAGATGAGAGCTTCCTTGATGGTTCAGGCATAAGGCCTCTGTCTGGAATGCAGGACCTGGATTCGATACCTGGGTCAGGAAGATCCCCTAGAGAAGGAAATGGCAACCGACTCCCATATTCTCCTCCAGACAGAGGAGCCTGGCGGGCTATAGTCCACAGGGTCACAAAGACTTGGAAACGACTGAGCAACTAACACACACACACACACACAATGAAAGGTGAGCTCCCTCCTAAAAATAGTGTATCTTGATTGTGCTTTAGGTGCAAGTTTCTCCAGATAGAGAACCATTTTTTTTCTTCCAAAATGTTTCCAAAGAAAGAGATAAAAGGCCAGAAGGAAACAACAGCAAAACACGTTGATGTTAACATCAGTGCTCTTAAACCACTATGTGGCCATCATAGCAATAATGCCTTGTCTCCCCTTTTTTGGTGCAGTAATGCTTTTTGTTTATTTGTTTAGAGTCCTTTTAATGGAATTTTGCTTACTTCTTTTTATGGAGATAATTGAAGCTCAGTGAAGTGGAGCCCATGTCCAGGGTTCCACAGATGTAAGTAACAGAAACTTCCCTGGTTGCGACTTGTTCCTGGTCCATGCCCAAGGTTTATTTGACCATACAAAAGCTGTGTATTCCTTTCCGATTAACAAAGAAAATTATTGTGTGTGAGAATTCCTGTTAGGTAAGAAATTCAGTGTATACCTTGATCCGTTATGGAAGAGAAATTATTGAATAATGAACTGTATTATGTTAGAATTTTAGTGAATTTTTAAAACAGTTTATAACATCTGATCAACCTCCCCAAAGATACTAAATTAAATAATTGCAATTGCTGGTGCCTGTTTTGCTTCTGAGGAAACCAAACAGCCAGTGTTATTTGATCAACTCCTCTCTGAGTATGTTAACAAGATGTTAGCTACAATAAACATGTATCCCCTACCCCAATTTTAAAATAAACACAGTTATTCAGATGAGGGATCTGAGACACAGTTTTTAAGACTATACATAGTTAATGACAGAATAGTAGGAATACATTTTGGCCAGTAACTTTCTAACTCATTCTTTCTGGAAGCCAAGATGACTATTGTCTGTGAAGTGACAGAACACCATCTGAGACCATGGCTCTTGAGTGAATGAGGAGATATGAGTTGCATAACATCTTTCATCTCAAGTCAAGTTTTGTCAGTAGAAAACATTCACACTCTGGCAGCAGGAATCCCCCTGATATTCCTATTGGCACTTTCTATGTAGAAGTAGGCCTGCTGTGACCTAGAAAAACATCGAATTCATTTGCATAAGCAGTGCCCCGTCCTCATGAAGGTATATTTAGAAGTCCACGTTTGCAAGAATGGGATCAAGATGCTTTTGTAAAAACCCACATGGCCTTTCCTTTAAGCCTCAGCAAGCTGTACTATTCAGAAGGGACTACAGTTTCTAGCCAATTCAGGATTGATGTAGTATTTTACAAAGAGGGGGATTAACTTAATGAACATTTCTCCAAGAAAGTTTCCATTCAGGAAGTGTAAATGCATTAATACATATTTGGAAGCATTTATGAATTCCAGGGCTATACATGACCATTAAAAGAATTTAGCATTAAATTTTGAATTGATTGTAGGAAGCATATGCACCTTCTGATCCTAGCATGGCACCAATGAGTCATATCCCTTGAATACATCACTTAAATTTTATTGGCATCAATTTCCTCATTTGTAGAATAAAAGGTTGAATTCAGAGGGTACTTAATGGCCCCAAAGTAGAATTTGGCCAACACAGATATTTTCTTTGTCCAGCTCAGTATTTTAAAGAAATGTGAATAAGAATGGTATTTTTAATACTCCTTTGAGTTTGTAATACTGCACAAGTATTTCCCAGCATGGAGAAGAAAAGCTTTTTCAGCCTTGTCTGAATTACACACCGCATTTCATTTTTCAACCTTTGTTTTCTTTGCTCCTTGCTCCTAAACTGTCAGGATAAATTTGATGACTGGATAAAAGAATTCTCCCACTTGAGTTCTATTCTCCAGGAGCCCTGTAGATACACAGACTGCAGGTGGTGAAGCAGGATTGTAGAGCTGGGAGCTGTTACACACCTGGCACCAGCTTCCTGCCTCTTGGAGTCTGCACTCCTGGCTGGAAAAATAGGACTTAACTGTCTCAGCACTGAAGGAGTCAATGAAAGTCACCACAACCTAAAGTCCTCCCTACAGCTTTGTAAATTCCATCTTTAGGTCATGGCTAGGGAAAGATCTGGACATCATCAGTTATGCAGTGAATGTAACTCTTTAACATATAACAATTCATTTCTTATTTCTCAAGATTTTTCAGCCCAAAGGAACTAACACTTTCCTTTCATGGACAGTAAGATGACTGCCCACAAATTTAACAAGGAACAAAGGACGAGAACACTTAAGGGCTGCCAATTCCTTCAGGTCTCAGTCTTGGGGAAGTGTTCGAAACCGCTGCCCTATTTGTGCAGAATCCTGTGAGATACACAAGTTGTAAGGTTACCTACAAGCAGGTTAGATGAGAAACAAGGAGAATTCAAAGGCAGGAGTAAGGGAAATGTGCTTGTCAAATAGAAGGGGAATGATGATGTGTGTGTGTATACTAAGTAGCTTCAGTCACGTCCAACTTTGCAATCCTATAGACTGTAGCCCGCCAGGCTCCCCTGTCCATGGGATTCTCCAGGCAAGAATACTAGAGTGGATTGCCATGCTCTCCTCTAGGGGATCTTCCCAACCCAGGGATCTAACGGAGGTCTCTTATATCTCCTGCTTTGGCAGGTCGGTTCTTTACCACTAGTGCCTCCTGGCAAGTCTGAATGATGATGTGATGATGCCATAGAGAGTAGAGAATATACACTGAATATTTTCATTTATTGTCTGCTCACTTACTGTATAGTATGAATCTAAAATCATTATATTTTTGAGAGCAGCAAAGCAGTGCAGACAGCATGTTGCTGTTGTTCAGTTGCTCAGTTGTGTCCAACTCTGAGACACCGAGGACTGCAGCATGCCAGGTTTTAACGTCCATCACTAACTCATGGAGCTTGCTCAAACTCAGGTCCATCAGTTCAAAAGCATCGATTCTTTGGTGCTCAGCCTTCTTCATGGTACAACTTGACTATATGAATCTTTGTTGGCAAAGTAATGTCTCTGCTTTTTAATATGCTGTCTAGGGCTGCTGTCTATGGGGTCACACAGAGTCAGACATTACTGAAGCGACTTAGCAGCAGCAGCAGCAGATTTGTCACAGTTTTTCTTCCAAGGAATAAGATTTAATTCAATTTAATTAATTTCCTGGCTGCAGTCATCATTTGCAGTGATTTTGGAGCCCAAAACAACATGTAATGAATGTATATGGCTGAGTACTAACAAAACTTTATGAAATGTAACATGACCTTCACTAGGAAATTAGATACCTATATGATAAAATACATGTATCAGATAAATATATATGTATTCAGAGTTCCAAAGAATAACAAGGAGAGATAAGAAAGTCTTCCTCAGTGATAAATGCAAAGAAATAGAGGAAAACAATAGAATGGGAAACCCTAGAGACCTCTTCAAGAAAATCAGAGATACCAAGGGAACATTTCATGTAAAGATGGACACAATAAAGGACAGAAGTAGTATCAGAAGATATTAAGATGGGAAATATTCTGAAAGAGACGGGAATACCAGACAACCTGACCTGCCTCTTGAGAAACCTATACGCAGGTCAGGAAGCAACAGTTAGAACTGGACATGGAACAACAGACTGGTTCCAAATAGGAAAAGGAGTACATCAAGGCTGTATATTGTCACCCTGCTTATTTAACTTCTATGCAGAGTACATCATGAGAAACTCTGGGCTAGAAGAAGCACAAGCTGGAATCAAGATTGCCGGGAGAAATATCAATAACCTCAGCTATGCAGATGACACCACCCTTATGGCAGAAAGCGAAGAGGAACTAAAAAGCCTCTTGATGAAAGTGAAACAGGC
This sequence comes from Bubalus kerabau, assembly GCF_029407905.1. Lineage (NCBI taxonomy): Eukaryota > Metazoa > Chordata > Mammalia > Artiodactyla > Bovidae > Bubalus > Bubalus kerabau. The sequence continues at coordinate 256,034,451 of NC_073624.1, forward strand.
GAGTGAAAAAGTTGGCTTAAAGCTCAACATTCAGAAAATGAAGATCATGGCATCTGGTCCCATCACTTCATGGCAAATAGATGGGGAAACAGTGGAAACAGTGTCAGACTTTATTTTTTGGGGCTCCAAAATCACTGCAGATGGTGACTGCAGCCATGAAATTAAAAGACGCTTACTCCTTGGAAGAAAAGTTATGACCAACCTAGACAGCATATTGAAAAGCAGAGACATTACTTTGCCAACAAAGGTCCATCTAGTCAAGACTATGATTTTTCCTGTGGTCATGTATGGATGTGAGAGTTGGACTGTGAAGAAAGCTGAGCGCCAAAGAATTGATGCTTTTGAACTGTGGTATTGGAGAAGACTCTTGAGAGTCCCTTGGACTGCAAGGAGATCCAACCAGTTTGTTCTGAAGGAGATCAGCCCTGGGCTTTCTTTGGAAGGAATGATGCTAAGGCTGAAACTCCAGTACTTTGGCCATCTCATGAGAAGAGTTGACTCATTGGAAAAGACTCTGATGCTGGGAGGGATTGGGGGCAGGAGGAGAAGGGGACGAGAGAGGATGAGATGGCTGGATGGCATCACTGACTCGGTGGACGTGAGTCTGAGTGAACTCCGGGAGTTGGTGATGGACAGGGAGGCCTGGCGTGCTGCAATTCATGGGGTTGCAAGGAGTCGGACACAACTGAGCTGAACTGAACTGAACTGAAGAATATACAAAAGAAATATACAAAAATGTCTCAATGACCCAGATAACCATGATATAGTGATCATTCACCTAGAGTCAGACATCCTGGAGTGTGAAGTCAAGTGGGCCTTAGGAACTATCTCTATAAACAAAGCTAGAGGAGGTGATAGAATTCCAGCTAAGCCATTTCATATCCTAAAAGATGATGCTGTGAAAGTGCTGCACTCATTATGCCAGCAAATTTGGAAAACTCAGCAGTGGCCACAGAACTAGAAAACGTCAATTTTCATCCCAATCCCAAAGAATGTTCAAACTACTGCACAATTGCACTCATCTCACACACTAACAAAGTAATGATCAAAATTCTCCAAGTTGAAACTTCAACAGTATGTGAACTGAGAACTTCCAGATGTTCAAGATGGATTTAGAAAAGGCCAAGGAACCAGAGACCAAATTGCCAACATCTGTTGAATCCTAGAAAAATCAAGAGAATTCCAGAAAAACATCTACTTCTGCTTCACTGACTACACTAAAACCTTTGACTGTATGGATCACAACAAACTGTGGAAAATTCTTCAAGAGATGGGAATACCAGTCCATCTTACCTACCTCCTGAGAAACATGTATGTAGGTCAAGAAGCAACAGTTAGAACCAGACATGGAACAATGGACTGGTTCCAAATTGGGAAAGGCTGTATATTGTCACCCTGCTCATTTAACTTCTATGTAGAGTACGTCATGCAAAACACTGGCCTGCTGAAGCACAAGCTGGAATCAAGATTGTTAGGAGAAATATCAATAACCTAAGATATGCAGATGACACCACCCTTATGACAGAGAGTGAAGAAGAACTAAAGAGCCTCTTGATGAAAGTAAAGAGGAGAGTGAAAAAACTCAACATTCAAAAAACAAAAATCATGGCATCCTGTCAGTTCATGACAAATAGATGAGGAAGCAATGGAAGCAGTGACAGGCTTTATTTCCTTGAGCTCCAAAATCACTGCAGATGGTGACTGTAGCCATGAAATTAAAAGATGCTTGCTCCTTGGAAGAAAAGCTATGACAAATCTAGAAAGCATATTAAAAAGCAGAGACTTTACTTTTCTGATAAAGGTCTATATAGTCATAACAGTGGTTTTTCCAGTAGTCATGTATGGATATAAGAGTTGGATCATAAAGAAGGCTGAGTGCCAAAGAATTGATGCTTTAGAGCTGTGGTGTTGGAGATGACTCTTGAGAGTCCCTTAAACAGCAACATGATCAAACCAGTCAATCCTAAAGAAAATCAGTCCTGAATATTCACTGGAATGACTGATGTTGAAGTTGAAGCTCCCATACTTTGGCCACTTGATGCAAAGAGCCAACTCATTAGAAAATACCCTGATGCTTGGAAGGTTTGAAGGCAGGAAGAGAAGGGGTTGACAGAGGATGAGATGGTTGGATGTCATCTCTGACTCAATGGACATGAGTTTGAGCAATCTCTGGGAGTTGGTGATTGACAGGGAAGCCTGGAGTGCTGCAGTCCATGGGGTTGCAAAGAGTTAGACATGACTAAATATCTGAACTGAACTGAACTGATGATAAATCATATGAAATGTTTATTTTCACAATTCAAAAACAGTCAATTATCAACTATCTTATACTGTTTGACCTGTTAAATTATATTATATATGTACATTGGAAATGCTATTCAGGCATATTAGAATTCAGTTCAGTTCAGTCGCTCAGTCGTGTCCGACTCTTTGTGACCCCATGAATCGCAGCACACCAGGCCTCCCTGTCCATCACCAACTCCTGGAGTTCACTCAGACTCACGTCCATCGAGTCAGTGATGCCATCCAGCCATCTCATCCTCTGTAGTCCCCTTCTCCTCCTGCCCCTAATCCCTCCCAGCATCAGAGTCTTTTCCAATGAGTCAACTCTTCGCATGAGGTGGCCAAAGTACTGGAGTTTCAGCTTCAGCATCATTCCCCCCAAAGAAATCCCAGGACTGATCTCCTTCAGAATGGACTGGTTGGATCTCCTTGCAGTCCAAGGGACTCTCAAGAGTCTTCTCCAACACCACAGTTCAAAAGCATCAATTCTTTGGCGCTCAGCTTTCTTCACAGTCCAACTCTCACATCCATACATGACCACAGGAAAAATCATAGTCTTGACTAAACGGACCTTTGTTGGCAAAGTAATGTCTCTGCTTTTCAATATGCTGTCTAGGTTGGTCATAACTTTTCTTCCAAGGAGTAAGCGTCTTTTAATTTCATGGCTGCAGTCACCATCTGCAGTGATTCTGGAGCCCAGAAAAATAAAGTCTGGCACTGTTTCCACTGTTTCCCCATCCATTTCCCATGAAGTGATGGGACCAGATGCCATGATCTTCGTTTCCTGAATGTTGAGCTTTAAGCCAACTTTTTTACTCGCCTCTTTCACTTTCATCAAGAGACTTTTGAGTTCCTCTTCACTTTCTGCCATAAGTGTGGTGTCATCTGCATAGCTGAGGTTATTGATATTTCTCCCGGCAATCTTGATATCTGCTTGTGCTTCTTCCAGCCCAGCGTTTCTCATGATGTACTCTGCATAGAAGTTAAATAAGCAGGGTGACAATATACAGCCTTGATGTACTCCTTTTCCTATTTGGAACCAGTCTGTTGTTCCATGTCCAGTTCTAACTGTTGCTTCCTGACCTGCGTATAGGTTTCTCAAGAGGCAGGTCAGGTCGTCTGGTATTCCCATCTCTTTCAGAATTTTCCACAGTTTATTGTGATCCACACAGTCAAAGGCTTTAGCATAGTCAATAAAGCAGAAATAGATGTAGACTTATATATAAATAATAGATAATATAAGTTATATATATAGAACTTATATATAAGAAATAGAAATAGACTTATGTATAAGTCTCCTAATTCTTATATGCCTGAATATAAGGCATATAGGCAGACATATAAGGCAATAGGCAGACTTATATATAAGTCTCCTAATTCTTATATATATAGGAGATATATATAATATCTGTGCTCAGTCCTTCAGTCATGTCCCACTCTTTGTGACCCCATGGACTGTAGCCCTCCAAGCTCCTCTGTCCATGAAATTCCCAGGCAAGAACACCAGAGTGGGTTGCCATTTCCTTCTCCAATATAGTACGTAGTATATATTTACTGATAAAGATGTAAAAGTCTGTGTACAACATGCCACCATTCACGCAAAACACAAGAAATAAACTATTTATGGTTTGTTTTTGCTTTATTACTTAAAACATCCCTGAAAAGATAAAGAAGAAAGTGTTAACAGTGATTACCTGCTTGGACAAGGAGTGGGAAGATGAGTGAATTTAAGCAGATAGGCTTTAAGGGTGGGAGATATTTCACTATATCCTCATTTAAAACTTTTTGTTTATGATTGTTTATTGATCTCTCCTCCTCTTAACAGTACTCACCTTTATAATATTACTAAATGGCTATTGTGTTGAGGATCAATTGAACTATTTTAGTCTAGGTCCTGACTGCTTTGCATATATCAATTCCTTTGAATCATCCTAATAGTATGGTAGCTATTATCATCACCTTTATTGTAGTAAGAATATTTAGCATGAAAACTACTCTTTTAACAAATTTTGAAATACACAACATATTGTTAAGTTTATGCGCAACGTTGCAAGCAGACCTCTAGAACTTATTCATTCTCCGTAAGTGAAATTGTTTGCCCATTGAATAGTAACTCCCCATTTCCTGCTCCACTCGTCCCAGGGCAATCACCATTGGACTCTCTGCTTCTATGAGTTTAGATATTTTATCTACCCCAGATAAGTGAACTGATACAGTATTTATTCTTCTGCAACTTATTTCACCTAGCATAATACTGTGTTCGTTCACATTGTCATAAATGGTAGGATTTCTTTCCTTTCAAAGACTGAATATTTTATTCTATGTACAATTGTCCCTCAGTATCTGAGGAGGGTTGGTTTCAGGAGCCCCTTCATTTACCAAACTCTGATGACACTCAAAACCCATAGTCAGCTCTCTGTAACCATAGATTCCACTTCCATGGATTCAACCAACCACAGTTGGAAATTTCAATCCCTGGTTGAATCTGAAGCTGCAAAAACCCTCCAATATAGACAGCCAACTGTGTGTATATTGAAAAATTTCCTCAGTTCAAATTCATGTTTTTCAAGGGTCTACTGTATATACCATATCTTATTTTCTTTATACATTCATCCTTTAATGGGCAGTTATTTCCACGCTTTGGCTATCAGGAATACTGCTGTAATGAACAAAGGAGTACAAATATCTCTATAATCTTACTTTCAGTTATTTTGGATAAATATCCAGACATGGAATTACTGGATCATCGGAAAGTTCTAATTTTAATTTTTTGAGGCACATTCATACTATCTTCCATAAGAGTTTCACAATTTTACATTCCCATCAAGGATGTACAGAGTTTCCAATTATCTTTGCCTTTTTTAAGACAAAGAGCTAAGAATCAGATCAGTTAAATAAATCGCTCAAAGTTAAAAGCCTGTTTCCTCTTGTCCTGACTCTTACTCTCCCTACATATCTGAGCTCAGGCCTCATATCTTTCGTGAAGCAGCAGTAGCATATACACATTACAGATTTATTAATCTGAATTAAAATCACTTATGCATTAGACTGGGGCTTCCCCAGTGACTCAGACTTCCCTGGTGGCTCAGACGGTAAAGCGTTTGCCCTCAGTGCCGGAGACCTGGGTTCGATTCCTGGGTCGGGAAGATCCCCTGGAGAAGGAAATGGCAATCCACTCCAGCACTCTTGCCTGGAAAATCCCATGGACGGAGGAGTCTGATAGGCTACAGTCTATGGGGTCGCAAAGAGTCGGACACGACTGAGCGACTTCACTTTCCTTTCCTTTTCCCCAGTGACTCAGATGGGAAAGAATTCACTTGCAATGCAGGCGATGTGGGTTCGATCCCTGGGTTGGGAAGATCTACTGGAGGAGGAAATGGCTATCCACTCCAGTATTTTTGCCTAGAAAATCCCATGAACAGGGGAACCTGGTGGGCTAGAGTTCATCAGATCAAAAAAGAGTTGGACACAACTGAGCGTCTAAACAACAACAGTGCATTAGATTAAGTATATGAAATTGTCAATATTCAACCATTTTTGAACTACAAATACAGCTGTTTGAAGTGATTCTATCTACAGTCTGTTTTTCATGCTAGAAAAACTCCTTGAAGGCAAGGATAATATCTTAAATATTAATAAATTCCAAGGGCTTAGCACAGTGCCTAGGATGTAGCAGGCATGTAACATAATTACATATTAATTACATATTAATTACATTTAAAGTAAATAAAATTAATAAATGAACAAATAAATGAGCTAACAGCATTTTATAGTTTTATAAAAAATTAAAGCCTGATTTTTACTTAAAAACATCCGATTAACTCAACCTCTGTATATCTAAGACTGTAACATAATTTATAATAGAAACTATGAAGATGTTTCAAAACAATACTTTTGTCTTATGCAACTTCCTTTTACAGTTGCAAAGTGAAGCCTAAATGCATATGAAATCAATAGGAGAATTTGTTGTTGTGTATCTGTTTTGTTTTTTTTGTTTGGTTATATATTGTCCAGATGCATATGACTTGCTTTAACATGAACAAATAGAAAGATGATTTTCCAAATTTACTCTTTTTAAGGTATGCCTTCAATTTCACTTTTTAAAGATTTTTATAACTGAGACTGATTTAATAAGCTTAACAAGACCTTATCAGTATGAGGCAATTTGTATATGAAACTGGAGAATTTTATTCCATTTATGATTACCACACACACACAAAAATTGAGAAGATTGTATACTGATTAAACTGTTCTTATCAGTGAATATATCATCTGCTTATACTCTCTCTAGTGCAGTTTAAAAGTGTAAATTGCATCACATTCCATGCTTCCCTAAACTATCACTAAAAAGAACGTGAAAGTATTAGTCACTCAGTCTTGTCCGACTCTTTGCAACCCCATGGACTACAGCTTGCCAGTCTCTTCTGTACATGGAATTCTTCAGGCAAGAATACTGGAGTGGGAGGCCATTCCCTTATCCACGGGATCTTCCCCACCCAGGGATTGAACCCAGGTATCCCAGGCAGATCCTTTACTGTCTGAACCACCTAGTGCCATCTAATAAAACTTTCTGAAATAATGCAAATATTCTATATCCACACTGTCCATTACAACAATAATTAAGCCATATGTCCAACTCTTTGTGACCCCAAGGACTGTAGCCTACCAGGTTCCTCTGTCCGTGGAATTTTCCAGGCAAGAGTACTGAGTGGGGTGCCATTTCCTTCTCCAGGGGATATTCCCGACCCTGGGATCGAACCCAGGTCTCCCGCATTGCAGGCAGATGCTTTACCATCTGAGCCATCAGGGAAGCCCCAAATGTGGCTACTGAGTATTTAAAATATGGCTGATATGACAGAGGGAGAGGCTGAATTTTTAATTTCATCTTAATTAGTTGAAACTCAAATAACCATATATATCTAGTGGCTACTATATTGACTAGCTCAAGAAACTTCCTTTAAAACAAACAAAACAAACAAAAATTGTCTCTGTGGTTTTTGGCCAATTTTCGCTTCTTTACTTCTTGTTGCTTCTTACATCTGACACTTCTGTTCTTTTGCTTTTTAACTTCTTGCTGAACGAATGCTTTGCTAGTTCTTTCAGTGAGGTGTGTAGGTGGTAAACTGTCTTTGTCTTCTTATGTCAGAAAATACTCTGATTTGCTCACACTCTTGAACAGTTCCTGGGCTGATATAAAATTCTATGCTGACAATTATTTTTCTCCAGCATTTTGAAGCTATTGTTTTATTATGTCCCAGCAGCTTTTGTTGCTGATAGACAGCTGCAGTCTATTTGACCTTTTTAAAAAAACTCTTTTTTGCCCCCAGTTTTATTGAGATATATTTGACATACAGCACTGTGAAAGTTTAAGGGGTACATCATAAGGATTTGACTTACATACAACATAAAAGGGTTATCACAGTAGGTTTAGTGAACATCCATCTTCTCATATAGATATTTTCTAATTTAAAAATTAGAAAAATGTTTCCTTGTGATGAGAACTCTTAAGATTTCTATACATTTTAAAACATCTACCATAAGTCTAGTTATGATATGTCACCATGCAAAGACATTATATAGCTATTAAATATATTCCCCAAACTGTACGTTTCATACCATGACTCATTTATTTTACAACAGGAAGTTTGTATCTTTTAATTGCCCTCATCTCTTTCTTTCCTCTACCACTCCCTTCCCCTGTGGCAACCACCTGTTTTTTCGGTGTATCTATAACTCTGTTTCTGTTTTTCTGTTTGTTCATGTGTTTTCTTTTTAGATTCCACTTATAAGAGAAATCATACAGTATTTGTGTTTCTCTGTCTGACTTATTTCACTTACTGTAGTACCTTTTAGGTGCATCCATGTTGTCACAGATTGCAAAAGATTTCATTCTTCTTTATGGCTGAGTAATATACTATTATGTATATACATGTGTGTATATATATATGTGTGTGTGTGTGTAAGTGTGTGTGTTTATGTGTATATGTGTGTGGTGTGTGTATATATATATAATATCTCCTTTATCCATTCACCAATTGATGGTCACTTATGTTGCTTTCATATCTTGACTATTGTAAATAACACTGCAATAAACATAGGGTTGCATATATCATTTTTAATCAGCATTTTTTTTTTCAGATAAAAAATCAGAAGTAGAATTTCTGGGTCATATGGTAGTCCTGCCTTTATTTTTTGACCTTAAAAAAATTCTGCATACTGCTTGCCACAATGGCTGCACCAGTTTATATTCTCACCAACAGTACAGGAGGGTTCCTTTACCCTCTGTCCTCACCAACACTTGTTATTTGCTGTCCTTTTGAAAACAGCCAGTCTGACAAGTGTGATATATTTGCATTTCCCTGATGATTAGTGCTGGACAGCATCTTTTTATGTGTTTGTTGCCCATCTATATGTCTAGTTTGGAAAAAATGTCTATCCAGATCCTCTGCCTACTTTTTGAGGTGTTTTTATACATTGAATTGTAGAGTTCTTTGTATATTTTGGATATTAACTCTTTACCAGATATATTTGCAAGTATCTTATCCCATTCAATAGGCAGCCTTTTCATTTTGTTGATATTACCTTTGCTGTGCAAAATCTTTTTAGTTTGATGGGAGGTGTTTCTTTGTTATTGATTAAATTTCATTACCCATGATTTAATTTTTCCCAATTCAGTCTAGGAGAATTGTACATTTTTAGAAATTTGTCCATTTCTTTTAGGTTGTCCATTTCTTTTAGGTTGTCCATTTTATTGGCATATAATTTTCATAATTATAGGCCAGATTCTTTGCATTTCTGTGTTGACAATTGTGACTTCTCCTTTTTCATCTTATTTATTGCACCTACTCTCCTTTTCTCTTGATTAGTCCGGCCAGAGGTTTATCAATTTTGTTTGTCTTTTCAAGGAACCACCTCTTATGTTCATTGATCTTTCCTGTCGTGTTTTTAGTATCCATTCATTTCTTTCTGCTCTAGTTTTTATGATTTCTTCTACTAAATTTGGGCATTATTTCTTCTTTTTCTAGACTTTAAGTATAATATTAGATTGCTTTTGTCAAATTTTTCTTGTTTCTGCCTTAGGTTGGTATTGGTAAAAACTTGCCTTTAGAACTGCTTTTACCACATTACATAGGTGTTGAATCTGTGTTTTTATTTGCCTGCAGGTATTTTTATTTCTTATTTCATTTCTTCAGTGATTTATTGGTTGTTTAGTAGCATGTTGTTTAGCCTCCACATGTTTCATTTTACGCAGTTTTTTTCTTATATTTGGTTTCTAGTTTCAAATAATTGTCAGAAAAGATGCTTAATATGATTTCAGCTTTCTTAAATGTTCTCAGGCTTGTTTTATGGCAGCACATAATCTATTCTGAAGAATGTCTAATGTGCACTGGGAAGAAGTTGTATTCTGCTGCTTTGGGGTAGAATGTTCTATATAAACCAATTAAGTCTATTTGTTTTTCTAATGTGCCATTTAAGGCCAGTGTTTTCTTACAAATCTTTTGCCTGAATAATCTGTCCATCAATGTGAACTGAAGTGTTAGTTGCTCAGTCACATCCAACTGTTTGCTTGCAACCCCATGAACAGTAGTAAGGGAATGGGAGGTAAAGTAATGGGAAGCCACACGTCCAGTGATGTAGTAAGATGCAAAAGTCCCCTCCTATTACTGTGCTGTTGTCAGTTTCTCCCTTATGTCTGTTAATATTTGCTTTATGTATTTAGGTGCCCCTATATAGGATGCATATATATATATATTTATTTTATTTTATTTTTAAACTTTACAATATTGTATTAGTTTTCCCAAATATCGAAATGAATCCACCACAGGTATACATGTGTTCCCCATCCTGAACCCTCCTCCCTCCTCCCTCCCCATTCCATCCCTCTGGGTCATCCCAGTGCACCAGCCCCAAGCATCCAGTATCGTGCATCGAACCTGTACTGGCAACTCGTTTCATACATGATATTATACATGTTTCCATGCCATTCTCCCAAATCTTCCCACCCTCTCCCTCTCCCACAGAGTCCATAAGACTGTTCTATACATCAGTGTCTCTTTTGCTGTCTCGTACACAGGGTTATTGTTACCCTCTTTCTAAATTCCATATATATGTGTTAGTATACTGTATTGGTGTTTTTCTTTCTGGCTTACTTCACTCTGTATAATAGGCTCCAGTTTCATCCACCTCATTAGAACTGATTCAAATGTGTTCTTTTTAATGGCTGAGTAATACTCCATTGTGTATATGTACCACCGCTTTCTTATCCATTCATCTGCTGATGGACATCTAGGTTGCTTCCATGTCCTGGCTATTATAAACAGTGCTGCAATGAACATTGGGGTACACGTGACTCTTTCCCTTCTGGTTACCTTGGTGTGTATGCCCAGCAGTGGGATTGCTGGATCATAAGGCAGTTCTATTTCCAGTTTCTTAAGGAATCTCCACACTGTTCTCCATAGTGGCTGTACTAGTTTGCATTCCCACCAACAGTGTAAGAGGGTTCCCTTTTCTCCACACCCTCTCCAGCATTTATTGCTTGTAGACTTTTGGATCTCAGCCATTCTGACTGGCGTGAAATGGTACCTCATAGTGGTTTTGATTTGCATTTCTCTGATAATGAGTGATGTTGAGCATCTTTTCATGTGTTTGTTAGCCATCTGTATGTCTTCTTTGGAGAAATGTCTATTTAGTTCTTTGGCCCATTTTTTGATTGGGTCATTTATTTTTCTGGAGTTGAGCTGTAGGAGTTGCTTGTATATTTTCGAGATTAGTTGTTTGTCAGTTGCTTCATTTGCTATTATTTTCTCCCATTCTGAAGGCTGTCTTTTCACCTTGCTAATAGTTTCCTTTGATGTGCAGAAGCTTTTAAGGTTAATTAGGTCCCATTTGTTTATTTTTGCTTTTATTTCCAATATTCTGGGAGGTGGGTTATAGAGGATGTATGTCGGAGAGTATTTTGCCTATGTTCTCCTCTAGGATTTTATAGTTTCTGGTCTTACATTTAGATCTTTAATCCATTTTGAGTTTATTTTTGTGTATGGTGTTAGAAAGTGTTCTAGATTCATTCTTTTACAAGTGGTTGACCAGTTTTCCCAGCACCACTTGTTAAAGACATTGTCTTTAATCCATTGTATATTCTTGCCTCCTTTGTCAAAGATAAGGTGTCCAGATGTGCGTGGATTTATCTCTGGGCTTTCTATTTTGTTCCATTGATCTATATTTCTGTCTTTGTGCCAGTACCATACTGTCTTGATAACTGTGGCTTTGTAATAGAGCCTGAAGTCAGGTAGGTTGATTCCTCCAGTTCCATTCTTCTTTCTCAAGATAGCTTTGGCTATTCGAGGTTTTTTGGATTTCCATACAAATTGTGAAATTATTTGTTCTAGCTCTGTGAAGAATACCATTGGTAGCTTGATAGGGATTGCATTGAATCCAAAAATTGCTTTGGGTAGTATACTCATTTTCACTATATTGATTCTTCCAATCCATGAACATGGTATATTTCTCCATCTATTAGTGTCCTCTTTGATTTCTTTCACCAGTGTTTCATAGTTTTCTATATATAGGTCTTTAGTTTCTTTAGGTAGATATATTCCTAAGTATTTTATTCTTTCCATTGCAATGGTGAATGGACTTGTTTCCTTAATTTCTCTTTCTGTTTTCTCATTATTAGTGTATAGGAATGCAAGGGATTTCTGTGTGTTGATTTTATATCCTGCAACTTTACTATAATCATTGATTAGTTCTAGTAATTTTCTGGTGGAGTCCTTAGGGTTTTCTATGTAGAGGATCATGTCATCTGCAAATAGTGAGAGTTTTACTTCTTCTTTTCCAATTTGGATTCTTTTTATTTCTTTTTCTGCTCTGATTGCTGTGGCCAGAACTTCCAAAACTATGTTGAATAGTAATGGTGAAAGTGGGCACCCTTGTCTTGTTCCTGACTTTAGAGGAAATGCTTTCAATTTTTCACCATTGAGGATAATGTTTGCTGTGGGTTTGTCATATATAGCTTTTATTATGTTGAGGTATGTTCCTTCTATTCCTGCTTTCTGGAGAGTTTTTATCATAAATGGATGTTGAATTTTGTCAAAGGCTTTGTCTGCATCTATTGAGATAATCATATGGTTTTTATTTTTCAATTTGTTAATGTGGTGTATTACATTGATTGATTTGCGGATATTGAAGAATCCTTGCATCCCTGGGATAAAGCCCACTTGGTCATGGTGTATGATCTTTTTAATGTGTTGTTGGATTCTGATTGCTAGAATTTTGTTAAGGATTTTTGCATCTATGTTCATCAGTGATATTGGCCTGTAGTTTTCTTTTTTTGTGGGATCTTTGTCAGGTTTTGGTATTAGAGTGATGGTGGCCTCATAGAATGAGTTTGGAAGTTTACCTTCCTCTGCAATTTTCTGGAAGACTTTGAGCAGGATAGGTGTTAGCTCTTCTCTAAATTATTGGTAGAATTCAGCTGTGAAGCCGTCTGGACCTGGGCTTTTGTTTGCTGGAAGATTTTTGATTACAGTTTCAATTTCCGTGCTTGTGATGGGTCTGTTAAGATTTTCTATTTCTTCCTGGTCGAGTTTTGGAAAGTTGTACTTTTCTAAGAATTTGTCCATTTCTTCCTCGTTGTCCATCTTATTGGCATATAATTGTTGATAGTAGTCTCTTATGATCCTTTGTATTTCTGTGTTGTCTGTTGTGATCTCTCCATTTTCATTTCTAATTTTATTGATTTGAGTTTTCTCCCTTTGTTTCTTGATGAGTCTGGCTAATGGTTTGTCAATTTTATTTATCCTTTCAAAGAACCAGCTTTTGGTTTTGTTGATTTTTGCTATGGTCTCTTTTGTTTCTTTTGCATTTATTTCTGCTCTAATTTTTAAGATTTCTTTCCTTCTACTAACCCTGGGGTTCTTCATTTCTTCCTTTTCTAGTTGCTTTAGGTGTAGAGTTAGGTTATTTATTTGACTTTTTTCTTGTTTCTTGAGGTGTGCCTGTATTGCTATGAACTTTCCCCTTAGGACTGCTTTTACCGTGTCCCACAGGTTTTGGGTTGTTGTGTTTTCATTTTCATTCGTTTCTATGCACATTTTGATTTCTTTTTTTATTTCTTCTGTGATTTGTTGGTTATTCAGCAGCATGTTGTTCAGCCTCCATATGTTGGATTTTTTAATAGTTTTTCTCCTGTAATTGAGATCTAATCTTACTGCATTGTGGTCAGAAAAGATGCTTGGAATGATTTCTATTTTTTTGAATTTACCAAGGCTAGCTTTATGGCCCAGGATGTGATCTATCCTGGAGAAGGTTCCATGTGCGCTTGAGAAGAAGGTGAAATTCATTGTTTTGGGATGAAATGTCCTATAGATATCAATTAGGTCTAACTGGTCTATTGTATCGTTTAAAGTTTGTGTTTCCTTGTTAATTTTCTGTTTAGTTGATCTATCCATAGGTGTGAGTGGGGTATTAAAGTCTCCCACTATTATTGTGTTATTGTTAATTTCTTCTTTCATACTTGTTAGCATTTGTCTTACATACTGCGGTGCTCCCGTGTTGGGTGCATATATATTTATAATTGTTATATCTTCTTCTTGGATTGATCCTTTGATCATTATGTAGTGACCATCTTTGTCTCTTTTCACAGTCTTTGTTTTAAAGTCTATTTTATCTGATATGAGTATTGCTACTCCTGCTTTCTTTTGGTCCCTATTTGCATGGAAAATCTTTTTCCAGCCCTTCACTTTCAGTCTGTATGTGTCCCCTGTTTTGAGGTGGGTCTCTTGTAGACAACATATGTAGGGGTCTTGTTTTTGTATCCATTCAGCCAGTCTTTGTCTTTTGGTTGGGGCAGTCAACCCATTTACGTTTAAGGTAATTACTGATAAGTATGACCCCGTTGCCATTTACTTTATTGTTTTGGGTTCAAATTTATACACAATTTTTGTGTTTCCTGTCTAGAGAATATCCTTTAGTATTTGTTGGAGAGCTGGTTTGGTGGTGCAGAATTCTCTCAGCTTTTGCTTGTCTGAAAAGCTTTTGATTTCTCCTTCATACTTGAATGAGATCCTTGCTGGGTACAATAATCTGGGCTGTAGGTTATTTTCTTTCATCATTTTAAGTATGTCTTGCCATTCCCTCCTGGCTTGAAGAGTTTCTATTGAAAGATCAGCTGTTATCCTTATGGGTATTCCCTTGTGTGTTATTTGTTGTTTTTCCCTTGCTGCTTTTAATATTTGTTCTTTGTGTTTGATCTTTGTTAATTTAATTAATATGTGTCTTGGGGTGTTTCGCCTTGGGTTTATCCTGTTTGGGACTCTCTGGGTTTCTTGGACTTGGGTGATTATTTCCTTCCCCATTTTAGGGAAGTTTTCAACTATTATCTCCTCAAGTATTTTCTCATGGTCTTTCTTTTTGTCTTCTTCTTCTGGGACCCCTATGATTCGAATGAATGTTGTAGCGTTTAATATTGTCCTGGAGGTCTCTGAGATTGTCCTCATTTCTTTTAATTCGTTTTTCTTTTATCCTCTCTGATTCATTTATTTCTACCATTCTATCTTCTAATGCACTAATCCTATCTTCTGCCTCTGTTATTCTACTATTTGTTGCCTCCAGAGTGTTTTTAATTTCACTTATTGCATTATTCATTATATATTGACTCTTTTTTATTTCTTCTAAGTCCTTGTTAAACCTTTCTTGCATCTTCTCAATCCTTGCCTCCAGGCTATTTATCTGTGATTCCATTTTAATTTCAAGATTTTGGATCAATTTCACTATCATTATTCGGAATTCTTTATCAGGTAGATTCCCTATCTCTTCCTCTTTTGTTTGGTTTGGTGGGCATTTATCCTGTTCCTTTATCTGCTGGCTATTCCTCTGTCTCTTCATCTTGTTTAAATTGCTGAGTTTGGGGTGTCCTTCCTGTATTCTGGCAGTTTGTGGAGTTCTCTTTATTGTGGCGTTTCCTCACTGTGTGTGGGTTTGTACAGGTGGCTTGTCAAGGTTTCCTGGTTAGGGAAGCTTGTGTCGATGTTCTGGTGGATGGAGCTGTATTTCTTCTCTCTGGAGTGTAATGAAATGTCCAGTAATGAGTTATGAGATGTCTATGGTTTTGGGGTGACTTTGGGCAGCCTCTATATTGAAGCTCAGGGCTGTGTTCCTTTGTTGCTGGAGAATTTGCTTGTTATGTCTTTCCCTGGAACTTGTTGGCCCTTGTGTGGTGCTTGGTTTCAGTGTCGCTATGGAGGCGTTTGATGAGCTCCTGTCAATTAATGTTCCTTGGAGTCAGGAGTTCCCTGGAGTCAGGATTTGGACTTAAGCCTCCTACTTCCAGTTATCAGTCTTATTTTTACAGTAGTTTCAAAACTTCTCCTTCTATACAGCACCACTGATAAAACATCTACGTTAAAGATGAAAAGTTTCTCTACTGTGAGGGTCACTCAGAGAGGTTCACAGCATTACATGGAGAAGAGAAGAGGGAGGAGGGAGTTAGAGGTGACCCAAATGAGATGAGGTGGAATCAATAGTGGAGAGAGTGGGCTAGCCAGTAGTCACTTCCTTATGTGCACTCCACAACTGGACCGCTCAGAGATGTTCACGGAGTTATACAGAGAAGAGAAGAAGGAGGCAGGAGACAGAGGTGGCCAGAAGGATAAAAGGGGGAAATGAAAAGGAGGGAGACAGATCCAGCCAGTAATCAGTTCCTTAAGTGTTCTCCACCGTCTGGAACACACAGAAATTCACAGAGTTGTGTAGAGTAGAGAGGGGTTAGGGAGGAGATACAGGTGACCTGGTGGAGAAAATGGAGAGTCCAAAGGGAGAGAGAGCAGTCAAGCCAGTAATCTCGTACCCTAGTGAAAAATGGGTCCTGAAGATTGGGTTCTTAAAGGTACAAAATTGGTAACAAATACATAAAAGCAAAAATTAGAAACCTAGAGTAGAGTTTGGAATTTCAAAAATGCGATGTTAATGAAAAGAAGAAGGAAAAGAAAGAGAGAAAAAACGAACAAAGAAAAACAAACAAGGTCATGAAAATTATAAAGAAACTACAGGTACAAAACTGATAACTAATACCAAAAAGCAAAAATTAAAAATCTAGAGTAGAGTTTGGAATTTCAAAAATACAACGTTAAAAAAAAAAAAAGAAGAAGAAAAATAAAGAGAGAAAACAAACAAACCAACAAAAACAATGTCGCAAAAATTATAAAGAAAATACAGGTACAAAATTGATATCAAATACCAAAAAGCATAAATTAAAAATCTTGAGTAGAGTTTGGAATTGCAGATATATGATGTTATATGAAAGAAGAAGAGAAAGAAACAGAGGAAAAAAAAAGTCACAGAAATTATGAAAAAAACTATAGGTACAAAATTGATAACATATACCAAAAGGCTAAAATTAAAAATCTAGAGTAGAGTTTGGAATTTCAAAAATACAATGTTAAAGAAAAGAAGAAAAAGAAAAAAGAAAGAAAAAAAAAACACAGTCAAAAAATTATAAAATATATATATGAAGTTTGCTGAAGAAGAAAAAAAAAAAATAGGGTCTTTTTTTTTTTTTTTGCAAAGTAATAGTTATAAAAGTGAAAGTTAAAGGACAATAGAGGACTTAAAAAAATTTTTTTTTAATTAAAAAAAAAGAAAGATTGATCGTAAAAATAGTAAAAATATATCTAGGTCTTTCTCTGGTTTTGTTGTGAGTATTGTGGGTTCAGTTCATTTTTGGCAGTTCCTTAGTCCGACTTATATTTCTCAAGATCTATAGGCCCCTTCCTATGTAATCCGTAGTAACCACAGGGTTTTAATCTATGGCCTGTAGCTTCCAAGGCGTTTCCCTCTGTTATAGCTTCTTCTGTTTGCTGGTCTCAAACTTTTGATCTCTCTATAAATCTGAATGAAAGTTTGCCAGGTAGAGTATAGTTGGTTATAGGTTTTTCCCTTTCATTACCTTAAATATATCATAACACTCCTTCCAGCCAGTAGAGTGTCTGCTGAAAAGTCAGAGTTTTTGCTAAAAGGCAGCTGGATAGCTCTATTGGAGTTGCTTTGTACATAACTCGCTGCTTCCCCCTTACTTTTAGTATTCTCTCTTTATCTTTAATATTTGCCATTTTAATATAGTACATCTTTGTGTTGATCCTGTTTGGGACTCTATGCTTCCTGCACCCAAATGTTTATTTCCTTTTCTAAGTTAGGGATATTCTTAAATATTACATCCTCAAATATGTTCTTTGACATGTTCTTTCTTTTCCTTCTGAGACCCTTGTAATGTGAATGTTAGTAAGTTTGGTGTTGCCTCAGGGGGCTTTTAAACTGTACTCATTTCTTTTCATTTTTTTCTGTTTAGCTTCAGTGATTTCCACTGCTGTTTCTTCTAGTTCACTGATTTGTTCCTCTGTATCATCTAAATACTGTTTATTCCATTCCTTCAAGTGTTTTTTCTTTTTAATTTCATTTATTCTATTTTTCATGTCTGTGTATTTTTTTCTTTGTTTAAAACATCTAACTTCTCACTCTGTTCATTCAATCTTCTCTTAAGTATTTGAACATCTTCACAATAATTACCTTGAACTCTTTATTGGGTAGATTGACTGTCCCCCTTTCACTTAGTTCTTCCTCTGGAGTTTTATCTTGTTCCTTCATGTGGAGCATATTACATTGTTACATCATTTTGCCTTATTTGCTGTTTTTGCATCTGTGTATTCAGTAGATTGATTACTGGCCTGCTGGTTGGTGGGGCTGTAGCCCCACACTGCTAGCTGCTTGGCCTGAAGTGCTGACAGGTTGGTTGGTGGTGCCAGGTTCTGGGACTAATGAGGTAGAGGGAAGATTCCAAAATGGTGTTTGCCAGCATCGTTGTCATCATGATAGAACAAGTTTCTGAAAATGATTGCCACAAGTGTTTATGTCCCCCAGGTGAGCTCCAGTTGCCTCCTGTCTCTCTGAGAGGCTCTCCAAGGTTAACAGGTGGGGCTGCTTTCAAATTACTATTTCTACCTGGGTCCCAGAGTATATGAGATAGTGTGTGCAGTCTCTAAGAGTAGAGTCTCTGTTTCTCTATTTCTGCTTGGCTCTCCTGAAAGTAAGCCCCAGTTGCCTTCAAAGTCAAATCTTCTTGGGAATCATCTTCCTGATGCAGGACCTCCAGACTGGTGAGCCCAACATGTGGCTCAG
This sequence comes from Bubalus kerabau, assembly GCF_029407905.1. NCBI lineage: Eukaryota > Metazoa > Chordata > Mammalia > Artiodactyla > Bovidae > Bubalus > Bubalus kerabau. The sequence continues at coordinate 256,052,901 of NC_073624.1, forward strand.
ACCCTTTGCTTCCTGGGGAGAACCTCTGCAGTTGTGAGCATTGCCCTGTTAATGGGTCACCCTAGGGATATGGGTCTTGACTGTATCACATCTCTGCCCCTTCTACACTTATTGTGGTTTCATCTTTATATCTTTAATTTTAGAATATCTTTCTCATCAATACTCCATAAATTGTAACTTTGTATGCTCTTGAAGGAGGTGAACTTAGGTTCTTCCTACTCTGCCATCTTGGCTACTCCCCCTCTCACTCTTTCTAGCTGTGTTTTCTTTATTCTTGATATTCTACAGCTTAACAAGTCTGTGTCTTGGTGTGAATTTAACCTTATTTTGCTTGGTATTTGAAGTATTTTCAACTTAAGGACTCATATATTCAGTTCTAAAAAACATTCACCTATTATATTTGCAAATAAAGATGCTCCATCACTTTGTTTTCTCCTCTGGAAATTATGCAAGTGTCTCTTCTATGCCTCTTCCTCTCTTCTTTATCTGACCGGCAAACTAGTGAATTAAATGAGAAATCTGATGGAATCCTCATGCTATTCACTAGTTTGCTCTTAGATTGTGCCAGCTGAATATCGTCCTATCCTCATTCCTCTTTCTATTTAAAAATAATAATTTTGCATTTTCCCTAATGGATGTTATGCCTTTATTCACCCCTTTGTCTCTCAGTGTTGTTATTGTTCAGTCACTCAGTCATGTCCAGCTCTTTGCGACCCTGTTGACTGCAGCACACTGCAGCTTCCCCATCCTTCATCTTTTCCCAGAGCTTGTTCAAACTCATGTCCATGGAGTCAGTGATGCCATCTAACCATCTCATCCTCTGTCTTTTCTGATTCCTATGCTATTTTAACATCACCAGAATAAAATCTTCATTTTAATTGTTGATTGAGAAACTGCTTTACTTTGAAATTTTGGATTGCAATCCATTTCAATGGGAATTTCTCTCTTTCTCATCCTACTTAACCCTGTGATTGACTCCATCAAGACCCGCAAGGACTCTATCTTTACTCAGGCTTACACTGATTATTAGGATTTCTCTCCAAATGATATATTAGATACCACAACTCTTGTTCCCTCACTCGAAAGTATAGTTTACTTCTACAGGTTATGTCTGTATCCTCCTAAAATGGAATTTTAATTGAGCTATAAATTGTCTGCAACAGATTTTTTTCATACTCCTTTTATGAGCAGGAGCAACTCATCCCATCAGAGACACAGGTTCAATGTCTCTTCATGTGGAACGCTTTTACTCTCTTACTCTACAGGGACCAAACCCTCAGTAACCTCTACCTGCTTCTGCACCTGAAATCCATCAAGATCTTAACTTCCGACCTGGTCATGGCTGTGTATTTCTGTCCAGTTTCTAGACCATAGAGATGTTATTCTCGTTTTATGTTTTCTTTTTCTATTATCAAGTTTTTTTTATAAGAGAAGGTGTCTCAAGGTTTTGATATGCCACAGAGCAGGGGAGGGGGTAGGTATTTATGTATCAAGATTGGACAGAGTAATATATAAGGTCATCACACCATGGGGAAAAAAGAGGGGTGGGGAATGAACTGAAGGGATGCTTCCAAGTACAGACTTACTGTCTTAAAAGAAATCTACCCTAGCTTTTCTGCATGTGCTGATCCCTTGAAGGTGTGCACATTATCTTGCTATCATCATATCTTCAACAATTAAAATAGTGTCCAATACATTTTACTGAATAAATGCACAAATGTTCCAAGTCTTTGGATTTAATCAGTTTCAGTTAATGCAGCTATGTACCTAAAGATATGTTGAAACCATGTTGAGTAAAAGCCAGGAGAGAGTTAAGTCAGTCCTACAATAAATTTCCAATTACACTTATTCTCAAATAAATGTTCATAGATGCAGATAAGCCTGTATACGTCTTCTGAGAATCAAAACATAGATCCTTTACACTGCAAGCAATTTTTTTTCCTCTGGGTCATCCCTGCTTGCAACTGGTTTAAACATTTGAAATGAATCAGTCAATTACATTTTCATTATTTTTATATAGTAGTTTTACCTGAAAGTGTAGTGGTGGCCATATTCAGAGTAGCTAAATGGGAGTTCACCATGTTTATATCTTACTGTATTCTAGTTACAAATAAAATCTCCTCAGGCCCTGGCTCAAAGTCTATCTCATCTTATTTTATACAAGTGAAAGTGAAACAACTATTGTCAAATTTGTCTCTCTGGTTTCCCAGAAGATTGTAAAGGAGGGAGTGAGGAGGATATATACAAGCAGATAGGTACGTTGAGGTCAACAGGAAATAATTGCTGATAATCCAATGAAAGTTGCTCAGTCATGTCCAACTCTTTGCAACTCCATGGACTATTCAGCCCATGGAATTCTCCAGGCCAGAATACTGGAGTGAGTGGCTTTTCCTCTCTTCAGGGGATCTCCCCAACCCAGGGATCAAACTCAAGTTTCCCGTGTTGCAGGTGGGTTCTTTACCAGCTGAGCCACATGGGAAGCCCAAGAATACTGGAGTAGGTAGCCTATCCCTTCTCCAGCAGATCTTCCAGACCCAGGAATCCAACTGGAGGCTCCTGCATCACAGGTGGATTCTTTACCAGCTGAGCTATCTGCTGCTACTGAGTCGCTTCAGTCGTGTCCTACTCTGTGCGACCCCATAGACGGCAGGCCCCCAGGCTCCACCATCCCTGGGATTCTCCAGGCAAGAATACTGGAATTGGTTGCCATTTCCTTCTCCAATGCATTAAAGTGAAAAGTGAAAGTGAAGTCGCTCAGTCATGTCCGACTCTTAGCGACCCCACGGACTGCACCCTACCAGGCTCCTGCGTCCATGGGATTCTCCAGGCAAGAGTACTGGAGTGGGTTGCCATTGCCCTTCTCCTAGCTGAGCTATCAGGGTAGCCCCAATCAAGTAGGGTGAAGAAAGTTATACAAAGCTATTTTGATGCACCTGTTTTGTCTTGTCCACTTAGAGGACTACTATATTATGACCAGGCCCAATTATTGACTCATCATTTATATTGACTCTCAAAATATTAAATTATGTTCACTGTATTTCAGTTAAGTGGGTATGGGAAAAACAGGGAACATTGTGGAAGCATTCACTTGGAAAATTATTTTTGAGTTTTTCCAGAATCAGGTGTACAGTTTTGAGGAGCATATGATGGGGAAAGAGAGATTGAGAACTTCAGTAGTGTAGGCATTTCTATTCACTTTTGGACTCAGTGACCTCATGCCCTGGAATGACTATAAACTGGCAAATGTGAATAAATTCTTCCCACCCAGAATCCCATATCCTACAGATCTCTCATCACAGAATGCTCATCATAGAAGCACTATCCAGGCTGAGTGGGATTCTAGTTTTCAAAGATAGGCTTTTGGAGGAAGGGTTGTACAAGAAAGTCAAGCAACTTACTCCATCTGGTTCCAACCTGAAATAGTGATTTGTTACAAGACTAGTTCTAGGGAATAGTGGGGTCATCTCTGAGGACTTATGGAGCTATGGTTATGTTGATCTCTAATGTGATATCTTCCCATCTATTCAAGGTCATGTTACTTTGATTTTTGCCATTTGTGCCAATATTTTGAACTCTACTTAAGGCAACTCTCCATCATTAAAGACAGTAAGCACTGTAAGAGACAGGACACTTCCTGACATGATTCTTGAACCCTTGTGCCTAGCACAAAGTAGGCATTTTGTTTGTTTGTTTTTGTTTGTTTTTAGTTGCTAAATTGTGCCCAACACTATTGTGACACCATGGGCTGTAGCCCACTGGGCTCCTCTGTCCATGGGATTCTCCAAGCAAGAATGTTAGAGTAGGTTGCCATTTCCTTCTCCAAGTAGACACTTATTCATTTTAAAAATAAATACACTTAAAGAATTGATTAATTATTTGAGGGAAAAAACGAAAGATTCTGCTCTTAGTTTTCCAAGAATAAACTGGCTATTTCAGATTAAAATACATTTTTGAAAGTAGGACTCTCAATCATCTACCTTTTTCACTTTTATTTCCTCAGAGCCTTGTACGTTGTGGGAGTGTCATAAATATTCTTGTATCAAAGAATAAACTAGTAAACCAATCAAAATTACATGTAGCCACTTATACTTTTTCAGTTGTGTTTTTAATTTAACCAGCAGTTCAGCAAATCTGACTAGGGATAAGAAATGTGGCAAGTAAAACAATTGGCTTTGTTTAAGAATGTGAAGAGGACTGAAGGACTTGATTTACATAATCTACAGTGACGTTAATGGACTAAATCAGGTTCACCACTTCTGTGCCTTTTAAGCCTTTCAGGACCTGTAGAGAAATTAAAAGGACTTTTACCCTATGTTTCGATAGAAAATGTCCCATTGAATCAGATAAGTGTGGTGATTACTATTATGTGCATGAATATGTAGATATACACATGTGTATGTGTGTATGTATGGTTAGTAGCATTATGGTCCAGGACATGCTCCACATGTTTTCAGAGAATCTCTTCCCTGAGCCAACTGTATTTTATTGTCTTGTGGATTTCAGCATCACTCATAAAGGTAAAGTAGAACCCCTGGGAACTTTGAGTGTGTATGCAACTAAACAAAGTTAATTACCATAAAACACATTTTTGTTAGGTTCAGAGAATCAGAGACACTCTGAATTTGAATTAGTCAATAACTGGCAAGGAACAAGAAAGGCTTCCCTCCCTTGAAAATAAATTGCCTCTCACAATTCATCAAGGATCTTTCTTAGGAAATCCAAATACTGAGTGGGAGAGTTACTTTCACTCTTAAATTAAATCAGTTAAAGATTGCAATGTCGGTGAGAAAAAAAAAGTGGGCATGAACTGGAACATTAGAAGCACAGAATGAGCACAAGTCCATTATCTTCTATGATTAAGTCTTTCCCTTTTTCCTTCTCTCACATACTTTTTTTTAATCTTTAGTATGATTTATAGAAATTTCCTCCTTCCCTAAGACTGCTGAAATTAATCCCTAATAATTTTAAGGATGACATTCTATGATCTCCATTCTATGTCTAAGATCTGTGCTCTACTTCTGTTCATTTGTCAACATGGCTAGGTTGTAAATTCTTTGACAGGAGCTGCATTTTTACAATATTCTGTATTTTCTTTGACATTAAGAGGTACCATTCACATTATTAGAATGGACAAGATAGACCATACCATTGATTTGTCATGCCATTGCTTTCTTATGTTATCAAAGTGAAAGTGAAGTCTCTCAGTCATGACCGACTCTTTGAGACCCCATGGACTGTAGCCTACCACGCTCCTCCATCCATAGGATTTTCCAGGCAAGATTACTTGAGTGGGTTGCCATTTACTTCTCCAGAGGATCTTCCTGACCCAGGGATCGAACCCAGGTCTCCTGCTTTGTAGGCAGATGCTTTACCATCTGAACCACCAGGGAAGTCCTATATTATCAAATATTGATTTTATTCTAAAACATTGTACCTGAACTACTGAAATACTGTATATTCATAAATTGCCTCTGAAAGCTATTCATAGGAAAGCACTCCCTCTTTTTCAATGTTAAAAGACGTGATGTTTAATGTGAAGTCTTTAAATCTTGTGATATTTGTTTACTACACACATCACACAAATGCAAATAAAAATTGAATGCTCGGCATGGCAATATCAAATATAGAATAAACAAAACTGTTCACTGTGTTTGGTGCCCTTCAAACCAGCACATGAATGGAACATAATATAGGGAAAAGGGGAACTGGGCAAGCAGGAAAGAAAAAACAGGGCAAAGAAAGACTTGGTGTTCCTGGAAGCATATTGGAGATAAAAGGAAAATATAAATCAAACTGAGAAAATGTCCTTTGAGTGGCTTCCTGATGGAATGACACAATCCCACGTCAAGAACCATATGGGAGAGTTCAAACGGTTTTAGACCTGAGCCCAGAGGGCAGTGAGGAGGCTGGCTGGGAGAATAATTTGTTTTGTGTCTTGGGAGGAAGGCCAGAATGACTGATGCTTTGACAGTTCCTGCTGGCTGATCAGCAACTCCCTCCAATTTTTCTTAACCTCTTATGAGAGATAAGACCAGAAGGGCAGAGACTGTGTAGGAGGTGATGACAGGGAACAGCACTCGGTAAGAAGAGAGCCTGACATTACAAGCACATTCTAGTCAGACACAGAAGCTTGAGCTGATTAGGCTGTTTAGGTTTGACGTGGCAGCCTTGACTGAGCTCCGCTTCTTCAAACAAGGGAAACTTGTTATTTCCATCAATGTAAGGAAAATGCTAGAGTGTTTTCTTTTTTTGACAAAAATTTGTGGCACCACTTTCTTCCTTTTACTGAAGTGAAAAAAAAAAAAAAGATCAGACTTGACATTAGGCAGAATCAACTTTAGCTAGAGCCCAGAAGATATAGAAGATACTTTTCTTTTTGTTTAAAGAAAGCAGATGGCTGCAAGAAAATATTTTCATTTTGATTTAGAGGAAATCACATAACAAAAGTTTAAATTTTGTGTGATACATGACCTACATGTTAGAAAATTTATCACCATACTTTGAAAAGCTTTGCTGATGCACAAATATAAATCTATCCATACATAATAAACACACCAAAAAATCCTTTACTGTATACTTAGTTTTCAAATTTTATCATGCCTGAAAATTACCTAATATATTGTCTACCAAGTCTCTCCTCTGTGGTATTTTCCAAATGGTGATGTTTTATTTCCATCATTCCAACCCCAATTTTTTTAATTGGAATTCTTGTGTAACAGCTTTCCTGTCTCCATTCATTTATTTATTCATTTCACTTATTCATTCATTCATTTCTTCAACATATCATAATCTGTTACTATTATTAATGTTTTTTACTCTAATTTATTCCAGCTTTGGTCTTAGTGGCCTCCTTTTACTTGACTTCTGTGTCTTCTCAACCCACTCATGTTAACTTCTTTTTTTGTTTGTTTGTTTATATTTTATTGAAGGATAATTGCTTTACAGAATTTTGCTGTTTTCTGTCAAACCTCAACATGAATCAACCATACGTATACTATATATCTCCTCCTTCCTAAATTTCCCTCCCATCTCCCACCCCATCCCACCCCTCTAAATTGATACAGGGCCCCTGCTTGAGTTTCCTGAGCCATACAGCAAATTCCCATTGGCTATCTATTTTACATGTGGTAATGTAAGTTTCCATGTTACTCTTTCCATACATTTCACCCTCTCCTCCCCTCTCCCCATGTCCAGAAGTCTATTCTCAATGTCTGTTTCTCCGTTGTTGCCCTGTAAATAAAGTCTTCAGTATCATTTTTCTAGATTCCATATTATATGCATTAGAATATAATGTTTATATTTCTCTTTCTGACTCACTTCACTCTGTATAACAGCACCTCATTAGAACTGACTCAAATGTGTTACTTTTATGGCTGAGTAATATTCCATTCTGCATATGTACCACAACTTCTTTATCCATTCATCTGTCGGTGGACATCGAGGTTGCTTCCATGTTCTAGCTACTGTAAATAGTGCTACAATGAACAATGGGATCCATGCGTCTCTTTCAATTTTGGTTTCCTCAGGGTATATGCCTAGGAGTGAGATTTCTGGGTCATATGGTAGTTTTATCCCTAGTTTTTTAAGAAATCTCTATACCATCTTCCATAGTGGCTGTATCAATTTACATTCCCACCAACAGTGCAAGAGTGTTCCCTTTTCTCCACACCCTCTCTAAAACTTGCTGTTTGTAGACTTTTTGATGATGGCCATTCTGACTGGTGGGAGGTGATATCTCATTGTAGTTTTGATTTGCATCTCTCTAATAATAAGTGAGCATCTTTTCATGTGTTTGTTAGCCATCTGTACTTCTTTGGAGAAATGTCTGTTTAGGTCTTTTTGCCACTTTTTGATTGGGTTGTTTGCTTTTCTGGTATTGAGTTATATGAGCTGCTTGTATATTTTGGAAAGTAATCCTTTGTCAGTTATTTCATTTGCCTTTATTTTCTCCTATTCTGAGGGTTGTCTTTTCACCTTGCTTTTAGTTTCCTTTGCTGTGCAAAATCTTGCTTTCATTTTTGTCATTGAGTGTTCTGCCTATATAGTTTCTGGTCTTACGTTTAGGTCTTTAATCCATTTTGAGTTTATCTTTGTGTATGGTGTTAGAAAGTGTCCTAATTTCATTCTTTCATGTGTAGCTGTCCAGTTTTCCCAGCACCATTTATTGAAGAGGCTCAACCCATTCATGTTAACTTCTTAATGCTCCCTTACTTTCTGGTTTCACAAGATACTCCAGGTTGATCTTGTATTTTCCCTGCCCCTGTAGTAAAACTAGCCATTTCTCCCAGGGATCCTGATCTGTTTTATCAGAGAATTTTGTTTGAGACCAAGATGTAGAGGATAGATAATTCTATCTTCTAACACTATCTTCAGTAGTGTTATTGCTTCTGAGCCCCTTTAGCAGGTACAGCTAGGAAAAATATGTATTCACATATACATATATCTTTATCTGTTTTTATATCTATCTGTACAAACATTGAAAACCATGAGTTACAATTCTGCTACACCATCACAGTGTCTAGCCTTCCCCACTTCCCTATTTATAACTTCTTTCTTCAAAAGGTGAAAAATCTGGCCTCATTATCTGGAATACATTTGCTTATGTTCTCAATGCTAGAATATTTGCAAAGTAGTTTCAAATTTGCTAACTCAGTTTTGTGAAAAATAAATTCACTAACTAGAGAAAGTATTTACATAAAATTCTTCGTATTTTTAGCTTTCCTATGTCTACTCAAGATACTAGTTTCCAAAGTTAGATGAATTCTACTTTCATTAATTCCTCACATACTTCAGTGTGGTTATTTTACTCATTTGTAATAGTTAGATTCATTTGTTACTTTTGGATTCCACCCTCATTGTGATTACCTTTCGTTTATTTTTGAGCATGTGAAACATTAACCTGATTCTAAAAGTCAAAACTACTCAAAAGGTGGACTTAAAGAAGCACTGACCTTTCTCATCCCCTCTACCATATACCCCTCCCTCATTCTTTTTATCACATTTCCTGCCTATAGCCTCTCATGTCAGTTCAGTCGCTCAGTAGTGTCCAACTCTTTGCGACCCCATGGATTGCAGCCAGACCTCCCTATACATCCCCAACTCCCAGAGTTTACTCAAACTCATGTCCATTGAGTCGGTAATGCCATCCAACCACCTCATCCTCTGTCATCCCCTTCTCCTGCCTTCACTCTTTCCCAGCATCAGGGTCTTTTCCAACGAGTCAGTTCCTCACATGAGGTGGCCAAAGTGTTGGAGTTTAAGCTTTAGCATCAGTCCTTCCAATGAACACTCAGGACTGATTTCCTTTAGGATGGACTGGTTGGATCTCCTTGCTGTCCAAGGGACTCTCAGAGCCTTCTTCAACACCACAGTTCAAATGCATCAATTCTTCGGTGCTCAGCTTTCTTTATAGTCCAACTCTCACATCCACACATGACTACTGGAAAAACCATAGCCTTGACTAGACAGACCTTTGTTGGCAAAGTAATGACTCTGCTTTTTAATATACTGTCTAGGTTGGTCATAACTTTTCTTCCAAGGAGCAAGCATCTTTTAATTTCATGGCTGCACTCACCATCTTCAGTGATTTTGGAGCCCCCCAAAATAAAGTCTGTCACTGTTTCCACTGTTTCCCCATCTATTTGCCATGAAGTGATGGGACCAGATGCCATAATCTTAGTTTTCTGAATGTTGAGTTTCAAGCCAACTTTTTCACTCTCCTCTTTCACTTTCATTAAGAGGCTCTTTAGTTCTTCTTTGCTTTCTGCCATATAGCCTCTAGAAAACCACTTTTATTGCTATTGTTCAGTCACTAAGTCCTGTCCAACTCTTTGTAACCCCATGGACTGCAGCATGCCAGGCTCCTCTGTCCTGGATATAGCAAACTATCTCCAGAGTTTGCTCAAATTCATGTCCATTGAGTCGGTGATATTATCTAACCATCTCTTCCTCTGCCACTTGCTTCTCTGTTTGCTTTCAATATTTTCCAGCCTCATAGTCTTTTTCAATGAGTTGGCCCTTGTTCTTACTAGTTTCTGATTTGTTCTTCCCATGTTTCTTTTTGCACAAATAAACATATACCTGTATATTTTGTATAGTCCTTTCCACATTTTTTAATTGAAGAAAAGGCTACATACTAAAAGCACTCGTTCACAAATTATTTTTTATTAAATAGTATATACTAACAATCACCCCTTGTAAATTCAGAGATATTCCTCATTTCTTCTTTCAATTGCATTGTACTCCATTCTCTGAATGTATCATAATTTATCCAACTACTCTCCATTGTCTGGGCATTCAGATTGTTTACTGTATTTTGCAATTACAAACAAGGCAGTAATGAATAACATTGTACATATGTATTTCCATGTTGTTTGAAATGTATCTTAGATTAAATTCTTAGAAGTAGGACCATTGGACCAAAATATAAGGTAATGAGCTGTTTTGTTATTGCCAAATTTCTCTCCAGAAGTCTTACACCAATTTGCATTCTCTCCAGTAATTTTAGAGTACCAATTCCCCAAAGCCTTGCTAATAACCTAAGCTGTTAGATTTTTCAATTTTTTCTAATCTTATAGGTGGTAAGTGGTACCTCAGTGGTGTGTTAATTTTTATTATTTTATGTATGAATGTGAGTATTTTTTCACATGTTTAAGGGTCATTTATAAAATATATATATTTGTGAATTGTCTGTTTTTACTATATCTCTATTAGGTTTTTAGTCCTTTTTTGCTCAGTTTTAAGGATTTTTAAAAATGTATTGGGAATATTAACCTTTGGCCTGTGGTACATGTTGCAAATATTTTTTCCCAAGTTATCAGTTCTCTTTTGATTGTATGTGTTGTGTTTGTTTGTTGTGGTTTTTTTTTTTTTTTTTTTTTGGTCATGAAGTAATTTTAATTTTCATTTGGTCAAATGTATTAGTCTTTTATTGTTTCTGACTTTTATTCATAGTTATAAAGTCCTTACACTAGGGTTAAAGAGGAATTCACTTCTTTTCCTTCTAATACCTATATGGTTTATTTTTTTACATTCAAATCTCTAATTCATTTGGAATTTAATCCTATGAAAGATGAGATATGGGTCTGATTGTTTTTACTCAAATGGCTACCCAGTGGTAACAATATTGATTATTAATATATCCATTTTTGTTCCTGTGATTTGAGATTCTTTATCTATTTGGGTACATTTTTTGGGCTTTCTATTCTTTTCCACAGATAGGTCTCTCTATTCACATCATGGAACATACTGTTTTAATTATAGAGGCTTTATAGTATGTGTTAATGTCTGATAAGGCTAGTCCTTCTCTCAGTTTTTATCTATTTTTAGTTTCTCTTAGATGTTCTTGTGCGTTTGTTCTTCTTAATGGGCTTCAGTGTGAACTTTTCTAACTCTGTAATAAAGCCTGTTGGTATTTTTATTGAGATTTTGTGTAATTTATAAGTTAACTTAGGGATAACTGTCTGCTTTAGGATATTGAGTCATCATATCCAAGGACAGGGGTGTCTTTCCATTTGTTCAAGTCTACTCTAGAGTCTTTCAGAAGAATTTCAAGGTTTTACTAATATATGTTTTTCTACATTTCTTGCTTATCCCTAGGTATTTAATCTTTTTTATTACTATTATAAATAGGGTTTTGGGTTTTCCCTCTCATAATGTTCTCTATAACTGGGTATTGGTTCAAACATTTTTATCCTTGCTTTCCAAGTATTATTTCACTTAATTCTCACAACAAACATATGAGGTTCTTTTCAGTAACATGCCTCTGATAGATGGCAAGGCAAGGGTTCTAAGGCAGACCATCTGATTTCAGTGTGCTACACTGCCTAGTGCCCACTAATAATTCCCTTGAGTCTTATCTAAAATCATGGACACCAGTCTAACATGTTTTCATAATTCAGAAAGAATCCTAAAAGCAAAGAGTCAAACTGGCAATTTTTGAACAGGGAATTCTGACCATGTCTAACAGCTTGTCTCCAAAGGACAGGGGATAATATAAGAGGGAGTAGCATGAGGTGTCTTTTCTCCACAACGGTCTCTCAGGGCCTGAATTCTTCTCAGATTCTATCTCCAGCCCTAAATAAAGGAAACTGGAAAAGGCCACAACTCTCTGGGCATGGATAACACAGCACACATTCTGGTTGAATAAATTCTCCCAGGTATTTCCAACATTAGCGGAATAAATGCTAGGAAAGAAGAGGGAGCCCCTGATAACAAAATGAGGAGTGAGAGGCTCAGAGCAGCTCTTAGGAGAAGAGGCATCACTGGAAGGATATCATGTCTCAAGGCCCCAGAGATGGTAAGCAATAGCCCTAACCTTGAGAGGTACAGCAAAATCTCAGGAATTAAGGCAATTGCTACAAAAATGATGGACATGAGCACAGTAACCATGACAGTCAAGAAATGACAGTCATCTTTGTAATGGAGGAAAAGTCTAAGAGAAGCAGAGCACACTCACCTCCTCCCACCTCTAGTGAAAACCTGGAGAAACTCAGTAGCGACTGCAGGCATGACAGTTCCTATCTGAGGCGGCAAGGAGGGTCCTCTACTGAGCAAACTTACAGGATCTACACTAGCCGGGGCTTTTGTAGACAACACTGTTTTGTCACTTTGGAGAATCCCATGGACAGATGAGCCTGGCGGGCTACAGTCTATGGGGTCACAGAATTGAACACGACTGAAGCAACTTAGCAAGCACACACCTTTGTACTTCCTTGGGCTGCTAACCTAGAAAAATCTGTTAAAGAGATTTTTGGTGGAATAGATTTCTCTAAAAATGAATTTTCTCAGCATAAGAATGATTAATGAGTGAAGGCCTATTATTTCCAGGTAATCAATATCAAAATGCACTCTCTGGAGTCATTTATTTTTCCTCATTATGCATCACAGTTCAGTCCCCTAATGCTGTAAGGTTAATATACTTAGGATAATATTTATGCTGCTCATCCCAAGGTCCCACGTTAAGCATAAAGGCTGCTTATAATGCTTGCATCTATTTTTTGACTTCAAAAGAAACCATTTCTCTTGATAGAAGTTGATTTTCAAAAGACAATTTCCTACTGAAAGACATCATCAGTGGAGTTTCTGGTGATGAATTAAGGGCCTTTTGATATGACAGATTCCCTGCTCAGAAGACCATAAGAAATAGCCACAATTATGGTGCTGCAGACTGTCACCCTTCCAGTCACCCAAACACCACTGCAATGTTCAGATGACAAAGAAAATTATAGTAATATTCATTATAAATAGCAACATAAAGTGAATTCAATTTTTCTAGGAAAGGAAGTGACTATTGGTGGCATCTGTCCTATTTACTCAATAGCCAGCATTAGTCACTTAGGGGTTTGGTTTCCACTACTAAAAAGAGTTGTTAATAACAGGACAGAGAAGAAACAAAAGTTATGTGGAAGAAGAGATAAGAAGTCAGAGTTCCTCATATGGCACTTTATTGTAGAGAAGGGAGTTTTTACTTATATTTATTCAGTTGGTGAGAGGTAAGAGAGTTAACAGGGAACAAATTGTATATTTTCATTTCGTGTTTGTTTTTCAGTAGTTTGAGGCTTCTGGGACTTCAGATTTCCATAGCAGTAACTCAGCTCAATATTATAGCATGTATCACCTTGGAAAAGCAATTGCAGAATGCTTGTTTGTATTCTCTTTGTGCTCTGAGTGGGCTGGAATCATTCTCTTCAAACATCATTTACAACTCAATGTAATGAGCACACGTAGTCAGCAAGGCTTTTAAAAGTTAATGAGAAATAGAAAACTTTGAGGGGGTTATTTCTCACTGTGCTCAGTGTCGACAACTAGGTCTCTCATTTAAAAAGAGCATTTCTGGCCTTGCCATAGATTGCATCTGCGGGACAATGGACTGGGAGCATAGACATCTATCTTGCTTTGAACCTAATTAAGAAAGAGAAAGCAAAGGGGGGAAGAAAAGGAAGAGAGAGAAGCAGCATGGAAAGAGGAAGACAAAGAATAGCACAGTTTTATTTGAGCATCTGCGAGACAGGGAAAATGGTCTTATCCCAGGTGTAAAAATACTGAGGAAATAGCCCCGGCATTCCCAGGAAAGTTGGAGGAGAAGTCAAAAGGAAAAAATCACAGAGGAGAAAAGTGAAAGGTCTCTTTTCCCTGGATCATGATTATTTTTTTAACTTCAGAAGAGGCAAGGGAGATGGGAGGCCTTTTTGAGATAATTAAATGAGAGACCAGAATTAAATTTACTATAGCAGAGCATGTTCAAGGAGAGGTAGAGGCCCTCCATCTACTAATTTTTATTAAAGGCAGAAAAGTAGTACCAACTCTTGAAAAGAACAATGAATTCAAACCCTAAAACTCCTCTTGGCTCCACTGTCCGTGGTTTACATGGCCTTGACAATTTAATGAAGCTCTCTGAATATCTCAGAATCTCTAGCTTTGGGCTAGAGGTCATTTCTACTTCTGCACATTTAAATTTTAAATTTATTTCCATTAGAGATACTGAAATTTGGAGTTCTTTTTTAAGTAATGTGAAAAGAGCAGAGAGAAATTTGTGACTATTAAGCACTTTTTTTTTAATTATGCTTAGAAAACTCCTTAAGTTTTCTACAATCACCTTTGTATTTTCCATTTTCTTTGTCCTGAAATGTATTAATTCTAATAGTGTAACAATATCATTCTCCCTTATCTCAATTTCTATCCATTATTTCAGATATCTATATTATTTGGGGAAGGACAGGGATTTGGAGAATTAGACTAAATACTGTACCAAGGCAACTAACAGCATTCTATCTGTCATAATCAACAAATTAATCACTTTGCGATTTCAACACATTTGTAAGACATTGTTTACTACTCTATAAAGTGTCTGTGCTTCTAGTATAATTTCAATATTTATTCACTAATATAGTCATAAAATCCCATGATTTATATACTCAAAGACTTTTTCCATTCCGTCTCTCAACCATCAGAGAGTATAGGATATTTTATAGCTACCTTTTGAGTTTAATTCTGGAGCCTAGGCATGTATCAAACAAACAAGAGCCTAGGCATGTGTAACAAAATAGAACTTGGATATAAATGTTAAAAAAAAAAAACACACACTAAAAACGGCTGCATATTTTGGAAAGGTTTTTCCAAAAATAAAACAAAGTGTGCACATCCGGAGGGTTCTACCTTGAACCCTCAAACTAATCTCTTGGTTATCCTAAGACAATGGAGATCCCAAGTAGCTTCTGGGTTGAGTAACTCGTTTGCAGTTTCTACCATATTTGAAAAGACCCTGATGCTGGGAAAGATTGAGGGCAGGAGGAGAAGGGGACGACAGAGGATAAGATAGTTGGATGGCATCACCGACTCAATGGACATGAGTTTGGGTAGACTCCGGGAGTTGGTGATGGACAGGGAGGCCTGGTGTGCTGCAGTCCATGGGGTCGCAGAGTCAAACACGACTGAGCGACTGAACTGAGCTGTGGTGACTAGCAATGTTCTTTCAGCTTCACTTCCTCCTTGACTCTAAACTTCAAGCCCCACAAAATGCCAGTAATACCTTAAAGTAAAAGTTAAATGTTGAATGGTTGAAATTGTCAAAGCTTTTCATTCCATACAGAGCAGTAGAGCTGAGGAGAGCTATCTCACAGATTACCAAATTTTTGCATTTATTACAAACCTGCATGGGAAAAGGGAATTTTATTTACTAAGTTCACTAAAATTCCAATGACTTTAACTTGGTGTAGTCTAAATTTTCTTTGTACCTACATTCAACAGCATTAAAGATATTACTATATAAACAATACATGAGAAAGAAACTTGGGTTAGATCTGATTTCTGAAATCAAATAGCTTGTTTTTAGTACCTAGTAGAATCTCTCTCTCCAATTACCACTCCTCCATCCCCTTCCTGTCCCAATGTTCTGCCACTTATCTTTCCAACAGAGCTACATATTATCCTGGCTATGCTAGTTAACAGCTGTGACAATGAGCAAAGAGCAAATTCTCTGAGATTGTTCCCTCTTCTGGAAGGGGTGATTATAATCTGACTTGAGGGAAACTTCGTACACTTCATAATAATTAGCAAGATACTTTATTTTGCTACTCTATATTGATGTTCTTTTCATTAGACTCAGATGCCACTTACTATAGTATTAGGCATTCCCTCTATTCTTCTTACATTGTATTTGATGCATCACTTCTTTGTATCAATTTTCACAGTGCATTTTAATTGTTTGTTTACATTTTTGTGTTCTCAGTGGTCTGCAAGACCAAGAAGAGCAAATATTGGGTCTTATGTCTCTATTTCCCACGTAATATAGGCTCAGTGAAGTGAAGTCGCTCAGCCGTGTCCGACTCTTTGCGACCCCATAGACTGTAGCCCACCAGGCTCCTCTGTCCATGGGATTTTCCAGGCAATAGTACTGCAATGGGTTGCCATTTCCTTCTCCAAATATAGGCTCAGTAGCCTGACTGACACATAATATAGCGCTAGTCTGACACATAATATAGGTTCAATAAATGATTGATGAATGACTAAATAAATGGGAAAAGATGATGAATAAATCAAGTATAATTTAAGTAATTATGTGAACAGGGCATGAAAAATGCTGTAAGCTAGTTTCATATGAAAGGGCTGATTTTCAAATGGAGCATGTGTGCTCAGTCACCTCAGTCACATCCAACTCTTTCTGACACTATGACTGCAGCCCGTCAGGCTCCTCTATCCATGGGATTCTCCAGGCAAGGATACTGGAGTGGGTTTCTGACCCAGGGATCAAATCTGCATCTCCTGCATTGGAGGCGCATTCTTAACCACTGAGCCACTAAGGAAGTCCTTCAAATGGAGGGATCATGGAATTTATTGTGGAGATAGGAGGTGGGACATGGTCTGAAATTTCCTGGATGAGCTTTCATAAATTATTTTTAAAAAGGACCAAAGAAACATGAAAGTCAGAGAAAAAGGTATATGTAAAGTCCAAAGTAAGTAAGGTATGAACCTAATCAGGGTCTAAAGAAAAACCCATAATGACCAGACCTTAGATATTATATTGGGAAAAGGTGAGAGATGAAGAAGAGGTAAGTTAGAAACAAACTGTAATTGGCTTTAGATTTTTAAACAAGGAACTTGTACTTTATTTGGTAACAAATGGGAGATCACTGAAAGATTTCAGTGGAGGAGCTGTAATATTGGGATTATTCTGGTCACAATGTGTCAAATGGATTGGAGTGCGCAGAATATTAGATTGGTAATACAAATTATGAGGAGGTAAATATTTGAATTATAAAGGTTGAAACCAAAAGAAAATGTGGGTCCAACATACACAATGAAAGTAGGAATGAAATCCTCCTTAATTCCCCATGAAAAGCATACCTTAAAAAAATCTCTCTTTAATCAGATTTGTCAAAAAAGTTACCACTGACTGCTTCCTTCTAAGTTCTTAGCCAAAAACACTGGCTATTCTACATAGTGAATATTAGCAATCAGACCTCTCCAAAATAGAGGTATAAAGTTTTAAGTTACTCTAAGATCTTGGACATCTACTTCTTCCCTTTATTCTTTTCACCATCATTTTATTCCAGGCTTTTTCATCTCTTCATTAAAATCACACCTTGCCTTCCTCTCTAGATTCCTGAGCTCGAAACTGTGACTGCCCTGCCGTGTTCAACCAGCAAACAGATCTTCTAGTGAATCACCTGCTGAGTGTTACTATTTATTCCTCCTAAAGCCTCAAAGATCAAGTGTGAGCAGTTTATTTTTCTAAAACATTTACCAAATTACTCTTGAGGCCGCCTTCTTAGTTGCCCATATTCCTGGATTTCCCCCTTAAACTAGAGAAAAATGAAATAGTATTGATACCTTTCATTTATGCTACATGTTTTCCTAAGAACCTAAGACTTTCTTAAGTCTATGAAGACTTTTCCCAGCTACATCCTGCTTAGAAGAGAGAAAAAAATATCATCTTAACTTTGCATTTGAGAAAACAGGCAGAAAGAAAAAAAGAAGTCCCAAGGAGTCATGGCAAATCTGCTAATAGACTGAGAAAAAAGAACCCAGTTTCTCGACTCCTAGATTATGGCCTCCAGCTTCAGTAAAAACAGACAAGGTAGATCATTACTGGGTGGTCTTAGAGGATGAAGAAGTCTCATTGCTCTGACTGGAAAGTGATATCCTTGTAAGAGAAGGATCATGATCATAAACATAAAGCACATATGAAAAATGAGCCTCTCATTTGGCAGTTCTCTAAAGATCAGTTCAGTTCAGTCACTCAGTCATGTCTGACTCTTTGCAACCCTATGGACTGCAGCACGCCAGGCTTCCCTGTCCATCACCAACTCCTGGAGCTTGCTCAAACTCGTGTCCATCGAGTCAGTGATGCCATCCAACCATCTCATCCTCTGTCATCCCCGTCTCCTCCTGCCTTCAATCTTTCCAAGCATCAGGGTCTTTTCCAATGACTCAGTTCTTCGCATCAGGTGCCAAAGTATTGGAGTTTCAGCTTCAGCATCATTCCTTCCAATGAATATTCAGGACACATTTCTTTTAAGATGGACTGGTTTGATCTCCTTGCTGTCCAAGGGACTCTAAAGAGTCTTCTCAAACACCACAGTTCAAAAGATACTGCCATCTTTCCTCAAAGGCTGGATTCCTATACCAAATTTTTCCTTCAATTTATAAAGTAACAAACTTTACAGAATTGTGCCAGTTCTGATGGATAATAATACTCTGCAATGATGTGCATTTCTAAGATGGTGCACACCTCAAGCTAACTGCACTCTTTGACATTAAGATTTGTACATTCCCACTTTTGACAGGGGAAATAGTGAATTTCAAAAATAATTAAGCATGGACAATTAAACATCCAAAATTGTGTACTTTCCCTCAATTTTCTGTTCAAGTTTAACAAAGCAAGATATGTATTTACATAATCTCAGTGATTACAAGGAGATTGTAATCATTCTAGCTCATACTTTTCATTATGCCCATGAGATATTTAATGCCCAGATGTGCAGGAAAAAACAGCATGTATACTGTGCTCTTGCACTCTACCTGTGCCACAGCTTGCCTTTCAAGTTAAGGGATCTTAAGCTTGAGACTTACATAAAGGATTCATTGAGAAGCAATGGACTGACCAATTGGAATGTTAACTATACAGTTCATTATATAGTTAACTTGAACAAGTTATATCTGTAAACTATAAATAAAAAATAGTAGAGTTCTGGTTCTAACTTATTCACTAATAGCTAACAAAATTTTGTTGAATGTGACTGAGAATTGACTCTATTCTGGCTCAGTTATCTCTCCTTTGCTTATACAGCTTCTATTCATCTTCTGTGAATTCTTTTCTCTTTTAATCCCACACTGGTTGGTGTGAAATGACTCTTCCTAATGTGAAGGTCTTTATAATTGTCATTATTTTTCTCTATCAGTCTACCAGGACTCAAAGTTCCCACTTAAACTGTACTTAACACAGTCACAGCTATTTCTGCTCTTGGTCTTATATGATGATTTTCTTCCTTCCAGATATTGTGGTAATACTTCCATGCTATGTGTGATTGTCAGCAATTTATATTGGTCTACAGAAATTATTCTGTTAGACTAATTGCAGACTTTGGCCTTGTCTTATTTACATTGAAAAAGTGAGACAAGTTTTATCTGGCTCTAGCTTTTGTCAAGAAGAGTGAATTCTCCCACCCAGCAAAAGGCCACTTCCCACACCTCCCATGTAACACTATCAGACAGAACCTCTGGCTATAGAAACCTAAACCCACAAATACACAGGCTACATCCACACGTTCTTAGCTTGGGTTTTGGTCAACCTCAAATACCTCTTATTTTATAGGAAAGTATCCTTCCTTTCTGGGTGCCTGGAGTCCTCCACCAG
Source organism: Bubalus kerabau (assembly GCF_029407905.1). Lineage (NCBI taxonomy): Eukaryota > Metazoa > Chordata > Mammalia > Artiodactyla > Bovidae > Bubalus > Bubalus kerabau. Next base: position 256,072,756 of record NC_073624.1, read on the forward strand.
TGTTTAGAATTTGTTTGTTTTTTTTTTTTGGAAAGGAGTACATCAAGGCTGTATATTGTCACCCTGCTTATTTAACTTATATGCAGAGTACATCATGAGAAATGTCAGGCTGGATGAAGTACAAGGTAGAATCAAGATTGCTGGGAGAAATATCAATAACCTCAGATACACAGATGATACCACCCTTATGCCAAGCGAAGAACAACTAAAGAGCCTCTTGATGAAAGTGAAAGAGAAGAGTGAAAAAGTTGGCTTAAAACTCAACATTAAGAAACCTAAGATCATGGCATCCAGTCCCATCACTTCATGGCAAATAGATAGGGAAACAATGGACACAATGAGAGACTTTATTTTTTTGTGCTCCAAAATCACAGCAGAAGGTAACTGCAGCCATGAAATTAAAAGATGCTTAGTCCTTTGGAAGGAAAGTTATGACCAACCTAGACAGCATATTAAAAAACAGAGACATTACTTTGTCAACAAAGGTCCATCTAGTCAAAGCTATGGTTTTTCCAGTGGTCATGTATGGATGTGAGAGCTGGACTATAAAGAAAGCTGAGCGCCAAAGAATTGATGCTTTTGAACTGTGGTGTAGGAGAAGACTCTTGAGAGTCCCTTGGGCTGCAAGGAGATCCAACCAGTCCATCCTAAAAGGAAATCAGTCCTGAATATTCATTGGAAGGACTGATGCTGAAGCTGAAACTCCAATACTTTGGCCACCTGATGTGAAGAACTGACTCATTGGCAAAGACTTTGATGCTGGGAAAAATTAAAGGCAGGAGGAGAAGGGGACAACGGAGGATGAGATGGTTGGATGGCATCACTAACTCATGTACATGAGTTTGAATAAAGTCTGGGAGTTGGTGATGGACAGAATGGCGTGCTGCAGTCCATGGGGTTGCAAAGAGTAGGACACGATTGAGTGACTGAACTGAAATGATATCAACTGAAAAAAATGCTCAGCCTAAAAGTTTAGAGTTATGTTTTATTCCGTGATCTTTCTGAGCATCATAGCCTGGGAATCAGCCTTTCATAAAATTCTGAGGAATTGTTCCAAAAAGTAAAGAAGGAGCCAGGATATATAAGAGTTTTACTAAAAATAAAATGAAATTTAAAAACCTCATGTAGTCGAACATCTAAAGATTACTGCTAATCACAAAAAACATGTAGGCATAGCAAGGTAATAATTTTAGAGCTTATCTATGTATGGGAAGATGCATAGAGTCTGGGCTGAATGAAATTATTTCTTTGATATGCATCTTAACTATCTAGAGCCAGTATCTCTTTTTTTCTCCATCCTGAATTCTCCTCAGGATGCACCATTGGGTGCTGCAGTGGCTGATGGATCAATGGCAGGGAACATTCTTTTGTCTGCAGATATAGATTAAAACCAGCCAAAGAAACAGACACATCAGATGAAATCTGAGAGGGTTCCACACATGTCCTCAGGAAGCAATGATCTCTTAGCACCTCAATGTATGACAATATTCACTACTGCCAACCAGGAAAACTTACCTGAATTCCATGTCCAGAGTTTTATTGGGTTTCATTCTGTAGGCAGAATTGAACCACTGGCCACATGGTTGAACTCAATCTGCTGCTCTTTTTCCTCCCACAGAAGTAGAGTTAATGACACATGTTCAAAGCCCCAATAATCTAATTATACTCTTTGTCTTTCTGACATTGTCAGCCCCTCATCTTACTGAGTCATCCATCACTAGCATTAACTATTTTAGTGTAAACTACGAAGGGGCCCACCATGAGTCACCTCATTAGTGTAAGCTATCAGGCACTGTTTTAGGAGCCTGCTATGAATAAAAAGACATCCCAGTGACTCAGGAAATGTCAACAATTTAGAGCCTACCTTCTAAAAACAAGGGACAAAGGCCAGCCAAATTCTTTATTACACATGACTATGACTATTTTAACATAGATAATATTTCCATAGTTTAAATCATAGTTCAAATGCTTTGGGAGGGGAAAGAACTCCAGCACAATAGTTGAATGGGTCTCTTGGATCCCTTATAAAAGCTTATACTAACTATCAAGCCACATATCCAACATCTTTCAATAATGTGGTATAACTGCTTGATTATCTCCCCAAATTGTATATATAATTAAACAAAAATAATGTCTTTTTCATTTTCTGTAAAATAAATATACAAATGTGAAATGCTACTTTGTTTTAAAATTTAGATGGTTGAGGAAGAGACATGAATGAGTAACTTAATGAAGAACCACCTGGAAAAATCTAGAAGCCAGCAACAACACCTGAGATAATGAAAACCTGTACGTAGGAGATTTTCTGCTGCATGATGAAAAGCATCTCTTACTGAAAATCCTGTTATACTATGAAGAAAAAAAATTGAGTCAGCATGGATAATAGCAAATCTTTCAACCTTTATTTTTATAATTTTATTTATTTATTTTTGGCTGTGCCGGGCCTTCATTGCTGCACAGGCTTTTCTCTAGTTGCTATTTGCCATTCACAGGCTTCTCATTGAGGTAACTTTTCCTGTTGCAGAGCACGAGCTCTAGGGCTCTCAGGCTTCAGCAGTTGCAGTGTGCAAGCTCAATAGTTGTGATGCACAGGCTTAGTTGCTCCACAGCATGTGCAATCTTTCTGGATCAGGGGTCAAACCCATGTCTCCTGCACTGGCAGGTGGATTCTTTACCGCTGAGCCACCAGGGAAGCCCTATTTTAACCTTTTAATCTTCTTGCTTTTCTTACCTAGAAGCAACTCTATAAGTGGTATTTTTTGTCTCCAAAAGTAAACAGACCTTAAGCCTAAATGCTAAACTTTCAAATCTGAGGGTTAATGTGAATTCAGAAAAGGTGTACTCATTTTGTTATGAAGTCACACTGTCACCTAGTGGTTTCTCATACACAGAATTTGAGAAAATAAGCTAATGGCTTATTTGGGTAATTTATTCTCTGATATCGGAGAAGGCAATGGCACCCCACTCCATTACTCTTGCCTGGAAAATCCCATGGATGGAGGAGCCTGGTGGGCTGCAGTCCATGGGGTGGCTAGGAGTCGGACATGACTGAGCAACTTCACTTTCACTTTTCACTTTCATGCATTGGAGAAGGAAATGGCAACCCACTCCAGTGTTCTTGCCTGGAGAATCCCAGGGACAGGGGAGCCTGGTGGGCTGCTGTCTCTGGGGTCGCACAGAGTCGGACATGACTGAAGCGACTTAGCAGCAGCAGCAGCATTCTCTGATATATACAAAATAAGTACAAGACTACTTTGTCTTTATAATATCTGAAAGATGTTTTATATCTTTAACTTATTTCTATGGGTTTGTTGTTATTCAGTCGCTCAGCTGTGTCCGACTCTTTGCGACCCCATGGACTGCAACACACCAGGCTTCCCTGTCCTTCACCATCTCCTGGAACTTGCTCAAATTCATGTCCATTAAGTCGGCGATGCCATCCAACCATCTCGTTCTCTGTCATCCCCTTCTCCTGCCTTCAATCTTTCCCAGCATCAGGGTCTTTTCTAAATGAGTTGGCTCTTTGCATCAGGTGGTGGAAGTATTGGAGCTTTAGCTTCAGCCTCACTCCTTCCAATGAATATTCACAGTTAATTTCCTTTAGGATTGACTGGCTTGATCTCCTCGCAGTCCAAGGGACTCTCAAGAGCCTTCTCCAATATCACAATTCAAAAGCATCAATCCTTCAGTGCTCAGCTTTCTTTATGGTCCAACTCTCACATCCATATATGACTACAGAAAAAACCATAGCTTGGTCTAGACAGACCTTTGTCAGCAAAGTAATGTCTCTTCTTTTTAATACGCTGTCTGGGTTTATTGTAGCCTTTCTCCCAAGGAACAAGCATCTTTTAATTTCGTGGCTGCAGTCACCATCTGCAATGATTTTGGAGTCCAAAAAAACAAAGCCTGTCACGTTTCCGTTGTTTCCCCATCTATTTGCCATGAAGTGATGGGACCAGATGCCGTGATCTTCGTCTTTTCATTCTTGAGTTTTAAGCCAGATTTTCACTTTCTTCTATGGGTTTGGGTACTATTATAAATGACTCATAAATCATTTTTATTGGAGCACATGGTTTCTTCTCACAGACACATGCAGAGTATGGAAAGAATAAAGAGAATACTGTAACTTACAGTGAAATATTTGGTGAATTTACTTGATTTTCGTAAATTCTAACAGAGTAGTTGTATAAACAAGTTTGGATTATATAGTTGGAAAATTTCCCATTTGTTTTAACAAAACAGTCTGTAACAAACAAACTTGGAGTTCTCCTTCCTCACTCCTTCTTTGCTTTTAGTTGACTTTTCTTTGCTGCTTTCATCAGAAGTAACAATGACATCTAAGTGCTTGACACATAGTGGATTCTTCATAGATGACTAAAATAAAAGTGGTCCTTAGCTAAATGTCATAGTCTAGGCTCAGATAATAAAAATTAAAATTAATATTTTTCTACAAATGAATCAAGAATCTTGTCTCACTCTTGATAGTTCTTTCAAACCCACAAGAAAAGCTTACTTCTTTTGAGTTTCATATGGAAGAAGAAATATTACATTCCATCTTTAGTATCAATTAAAAGCCTTTATTTCTTTTCCTTTTGCATTTAGTGAATGTCTTTAGTGTCTAAGGCTTGGCATTTTAAAGTATCTTGGAGAACATTTGGGCTTCCTGGGAGAATCAGGGCACATATTATTATGGTGAACTCTAAATCAACCTGAAAAATTCAGTAGCAGGATGTACACCTATTGTTGTTTAGTCGCTAAGTCGTGTCTGACTCTGTAACCGCATGGACTGTAGCCTGACAGGCTCCTGTGTTTTGAGGATTTTTAGGCAGGAATACAAGAATGGGTTTCCATTCCCTTCTTCAAGGGAAATTTCCAACCCAGTGATTGAACCCACCTCTCCTGCTTGGCAGGTGGATTCTTTACCATGGAGCCATCAGGGAGGCCCTATAACTTGCTATATTCATGGGAATCAGTTTATCTGCAGGGTGATTTCCTAAAGATTTGATGTATTTATATGCATCTGTCTGAAAATTAGAAGAAATTCTTTTCATGCAACTAAACAACTGAGAAAAATGTTAAGGGCTGACAGAACACACAACAGGGCTCACAAACTATTTTCCAGGAATGTTTATGTTCTTCTATTTAATAGAATCCTAGAAAAACTGCAGCTGTGGGGAATGTGATAAATAGAGCATGGTATAGGTTAGGAACCCTTGATTTCAGAGTTCCATGGTGTCTGCTGCAAACACTCAAAGCTTATTAGAATCTAGCCAATTCCAACTTGAGATAGATGTAGGGGAAGAGATAATTGTTATAGAATTCAGAAATTTTCTCTGGGGCAAGTAGTTATTCACTTTGGATGCAGATTAACCAATGCATGTTATTCAGGAATTTAAAAAGTAATATTATTTATGGGAAAACTATATTTTTGGATGGAAAATTAAAGGAATCCCTTTTGCCCAGAGTATGTTTACTACTACATGCATATACAATATTCATAGATGAACCTACAAAAGTACCAGAAATTCTCACTGATTTCATATTTCAGGAGGATAAAGCTCTCCTATGGATCTCAGATGTATAAGTATAAAAACACCAGTCTCATACACAAGGATAGCAGTCATTCAGTAAGCTAACTTCTGGAAGAAAATATTAATATCTTCTCAGAGTTATTATAAATTTTTGTCCACATATTGTCCAGAGTAATGTTGACTTTTTTCAGTTCTAATCAAATAAAATATCCAGTAAGTTATGATAGTTAGAGCAGATTATACACTTCATTTTAGAAGCGTGAAGCATGATTATTTTACAGGGATCAAATCAGGCAAACGGGAAGATACTCTCCACCCCCGGCATGTGATCTGAATGGACGTATTCAGAGTATGCTTACATAAGGTCATTGCAAGTTAGACGATGGCGATGCTGCCATACCCTGTATAGTACTGTGAACCATGGGCAGCAGTGAAGATGTAAGAATTAGCCAAAATTTTGCTGCATGATTGCAGACATTCTCTCCATAAGACCCATAAAAACAGAGACTTCTAACAATGAGTATTTGTTGTTGAATGAGTGCTGGGAGACTCAATGTAGTAAATATAGAATAGTTATGGAATTTTAGAGTATATCTACCTATTTTCAGAAGAGTGGTAAAATATTTTATCCTTTATTTCATTTACATAGTAAATATATATGTACATGTGTGAATATACACACATACTCCTCTCTATGTGTTAGATGCTATTCTAAATGTTTTTCAAATATTAATGCACTTATGGCAAGTATGAGTACTTAAATAATATTGCACAAATAATTACTATCAAAGGTTTGCAGACCAAAAGAATTTTAGTGCTCTGAATTGAATATTTCTGAAGGCAAGATTAGGTTACTGTGACCCTGATAATGACTAATATTTTTGAAACCTAAATAGAAGTCAACTTAATATGCTTTTTGTCAAGTAAATACTTAATGTAACAGTTGGGATGCAGTCAAAAACCCCTCATTATTTTAACAAAGATTTTCATAGAAATAATTTTGAACTAAGTATTGAAGACCGAAAGGCAAGAAAACGTAGTGTGTTGTGAACATAAACTTTAGAAGATGCAGCTAGCCCTCCTGATCCTCCCTTAATGCTCTGGGAACAAGGAGAAGTAGGAATTAATAAAACTTTAAAAAGTTTGATGGGTGACTCAGGGCACCCCAAGGTGTTGCTCTATGACAACCTGGAGGGAAGGGGTGGGGAGGTAGGGGGGTTTAGAAGGGAGGGGACACGTGTATACCTATGGCCGATTCATACTGATGTATGGCAGAAACCATTACAATATTGTAAAGTAATTATCCTCCAATTAAAATAAATACATTAACAAGAAAGTGGTTATCAGGTTAAGGGGAAAAAAATGTTTGGGAGAAGAATGCTGCAGAACTCAGAACTTTGAGAGCTGCCAGCTAGCGCTGATGACTCTAAGGAGGGCAAGCAAGAGGCTGGCTTTTTAAAGTGGTAGAAAACAGAAACTGGAATTGCTGCTGCCGGGGTGAAGTGCGACTGGAGTGACACTCAGGGAACCAGGAAGAAAAGAGCGAGCCAGCGGAGAGCTGCCTGGAGCAGCCCCCTCTCTCATCCGCTCTCCCAGACTCCCTCTAGCGTCCCTCACACAAACAGAAGAGCAGTTTCCTGACTCCCAGTCCTCGTTTTCCAAAACTACAAAAACAGAACTACAAAACAAGAACCGTGGGTTGAAACTGAGAGATACTAGTGTTGGGTAGTTAGAATAGGAAACAGGAGACCAGAATAGCAGGTGGCTAAAAGACAAGGAAGGGAAAAGCCCGCGAAAATAGAACAAAGGAAGGTCCAGGACCTGAGTGAGGACCTCAGGTGGAACAAACAGCACTCCCGCCCAGTTTACATAGGGCAGGCTCAGAGGGAGGAAAAAACACACAAAAAGAGGAGCCAAGGGCCCGGGGTCTCTGTCTCTTCTCTCTCTCTTGCGCACGCGCACGTTCTCTCCCTCTCCTTCTCTCCCTCTCCTTCTCTCCCTCTCCCTCTCTCCCTCTCCCTCTCTCCCTCTCTCTCTTATCTTTGAGTCCTTTGGGTCACCATGCCCCCACGCCTAGAGGATGTGTTTTCCTTTATTTTCTAAATAAAACTAAGGGAGCTATAACACTGTCCAAGAGCTGTGACTCGCCAAGGGCTTTAGTGTCCCTCGCTTCAAATTTTTGCTGAGACCAGACAGAACCGAGATTACACTCCCCTGACACTACCTTCATAACCAACCCAGGGTGTTTTTTAACATGAGAAAGGATTCACTCCTCCTTAACCTGTTTCTCTTATATTAAAACCTGAACCCTTGTGCTGATTCATTTCTCTGAGAGACAAAGGACCTTCTTAGTATCATCACCTTAATCCCTAGAAATATTCATTAAGGTAGACATCTTACTTGGTGCTCTTTGTATCACTTGCACAGCACGTAATGTTCTTAACAAATGTTAGTTGAATGAATAAATGTGTAAAAGTATATTCACAGCATAACTCTGACTCCTGAATTCTCTTTAAACAATGAATTTTTCATCTCTTTTGATCATTGAACTAGGTTATAAATATTTATACCATAAAAACTGAAGCACCACAGAAATATGAACTCAAAATGTCAGAAGTTCTTGTGTTTCATTAAAACAGTTAATAAATATTTTGCTTATTACTCTCTTAAACTCCAGACAGATACAAGGAAAGAAATTAAAACTCTCCTCGTTGATTTCTTCTTGAATTGAATTTACCCTATTGAAACTCCAGTGATGCTTCAAGCTACTCTTTGGCTTTTCTATTTTGCACAAAAGATATAGGTGTACTATTCAGCCTTCATATGAAAGGAATGAGAGGTTATCTTCTCTTTTCTTATTTTTGCCTTCACTTTCCTCAATCAGTCTGCTCTCCCCTGGGTGCTGTAGCGCTCTCCAGGTGCAAGGAACTCAACCAATGTGCTGTGAACGAGTTATTTTAGAGAGAGTTCTATAAAGTATCTATGGACAGATAAGATCTAACATCTACAAAATTTCATTCACTTTGCCTAGCTACATGCTTAGCTTTCTATCTGGTTTATAACGTTCATTGTGTCATCACTGAATATTCTTTTCCAAAAGCATATGACACACACTTGAGTATGAAATAAAAGAGAACTGACTTATTGAAACAGTGGCCTTTAAATTTTTCTTTTCCTCTCAAATAAAATATTTGAAAGGGGGAATGTAAAAATCCGTTGTTTTCATGGCAATTATTCAAATTCTCCAAGTCTTTCTCATGTTTGAGGATATTATTTTGCAGACATGTCAGGAATTAGAATCTTTTTGCAGAAATTCTTGTTAAATATTAGAAAAACAATCTAGCTCTAAAGAACAATGTGTATAAACACATCTTAATGCATTGCATAGTCCATGTAATATTTAAACCCAGCCATCCATTTTATTTTACAAACCATATGTTTTATTGTTTTTCTTGACATTAATTGTGTTATTAGGGGATTATGGACAAGTGTATTTGTCATTTGTTTATGACCTTTTTGAGGGTTCACCAGAAGTATGCTCATACAGTTAAAGATCAATTCCTGCTCACCAGACTGTTTACAATAGAAGAAGAAATGGAAGGTCAGAGTCTTAGTAGTATAATCCCATTGGCATTCCCTTGATTTTCCATATAAGCTAAATTAACTTTATGTTGCCCTTAGAATTTAAACAAAACAAAACAAAACAAAAAATCACTTTTAAAATCTAGAGCTGATTCTAAATCAATCCTTCCCTGTGACCTTGGGGATGTTTGGTAGGACTCCTGACCTTTACCCACTAGATCCCAGTTGCACCTCCCAAGTTGTAACACTGAAAGTGTACCCTGAGGCTCTTACCCCCAGTTAAGAGCTGCTAACATTAGCTCTCGACTATTGCTCTTCCATTCTATTTTTCTTGTCCCCACTTTTGCAGCCCATTATGGCATATAGGGATCAGATGATCTTCTTTCTAAATTATTTATTCAGTTGCTTACCCTGGAAGATTGACCTAGAGTTAATCACAAGGCAGACCTAATTTAGAGACAGCTAGATAGCTCTTGCTGGAAGTGATGGTTGCCTGGTTATTTGAATTCTACTAGCCTTTTGTATGAGGGTAATATTAAGGAAGGACCATGTTCTAAACATCCAGTACTTAAAGCTGTTTGTTCTCAGAGTGGTAACAGAGTGCAATTCTTCTTGGTAAGGTTAAATGTTGTGAATTTTCACTTGGTTTCCCAGGTGGCTCAGACAGTAAAGAATCTGCCTGCAATGCAGGAGACCTGGATTCAATCTCTGGGTGGGGAAGATCTCCTGGAGAAGGGAATGGTAACCTACTCCAGTATTTTTGCCTGGAGAATTCCATGGGCCAAGGAACCTGATGGGCTACAGTCTATGGGGTTTCAAAGAGTCAGACATGACTGAGCAGATAACACTTTCACTTTCTTAATAAATATATAAATATAAGCTTTAAATATATTTTATAAAATTTATATAATGTATATTTAAATAAATATAAATATAGTTTTTTATTTTTATAAAACTAATACTTTTAAAAATTATTAACTGTGTCCTTTATCCCATTTACTGTGTAGTAATTATCTACTACTAAATAATATAATTTAATAATGTAATGTTAGTCACTCAATCATGTCTGACTCTTTGTAACCCCATGGACTATAGTCCACCGGGCTCCTTGGTCCATGGAATTCTCCAGGCAAGAATATTGGAGTGGGTTGCCATTCCCTTCTCCAGATGATCTTCCTGACCCAGGGATCAAAGCCGGGTCTCCTGCATTGCAGGCAGATTCTTTACCATCTGAGCCACCTGGGAAGCCAATTTAACAATTTAATTTATATTTAATTATATAGTATGATTGTTTAATACTATAATAATGTAACATGAAGAAATCAGGTGTTAAGATCACTTTCATTAATTTTGAGTCAATATTATTAAATATTAGATAGTATATATGAACCCCTTCTTTATACATGTGATATGTGGAATTATATCTTTAGTCATGTGGATGTAAGTTCTTAGAAACTCATTACAAATGTTATCACTGCATAAGATATCAAAACAGTGTTATCAGCTTTGAATGGAAAAGATAAATGATTTCAGGAGTGACAGTAAAACCAGGAGAACCCTGATGTACTTTCAGGACTCTACTCAGGATAACTGCCCTCCTTTGAGCTAAAGTCTTAGGAGGAAGTATTAGTAGTATCATTAACACATGAACCCAGTCATTTATTAACAGCATTTCTTATATTCTAGATCATCTAAATGATGCCTAAGAAATCAGAAAATATTCAGTTAAAAAGAGAGGAACTCTTATTATGACCAACAAAAAATTTAATCTAGGAGAAATTGGAAAATATTAGTTCTACAAAATAATTAATACCATTATATTAGGAAAATACACAATCTTGAGTAAGCAGAAGCTCATTCAGCCCTATATTTAATAGATAGCAAGTGATAGACACAACTGTGACTCAAGCTTGAAAATGGGAACTTTAGATCTTGGATTTTTTTCAGTGTCCAGAGCAAAACGGACTTGAGGTATACAAGCAATTTATTTGTTGTGGTTAATGAAGACTTGGGGTTTCTAATGGAAAGAAATAAAAACGAATGTATGAAAGCGCCAACTCAAATGAAGTGAAAAGTGAAAGTGTTAGTTGCTCAGTCGTGTTCATCTCTGCGACCTCATGGACTGTATGTAGCCTACCATGTTCTTCTGTCCATGGGATTCTCCAGGCAAGAATACTGGAGTGGGTAGCCATTTCCTTCTTCAGGGGATCTTCCTGACCCAGGAATTGAACCTGGGTCTCCTGCATTGCAGGCAGACTCTGCTGTCTGCACCACCAGAGAGGCCCATAAATATGTGTAAATTATTTTTTTTCCTGCTTTTTTAATCAAATCTTTTTAAACCAAGGGCCCAAACTTTCAATGAGTAACATAAATCAGGGAAAAGCAGAAGGCAGGATGCGGATAGAATTCATCAAGGCATAAGGTAGCACATAATACATTGTCAGAGTATTTTAAAAATGTACAGTAATAGGAACTATAGGTTTACGATTCTAGAATTAAAGCCATAATTCTTGGTAGAAAATCTCAGCTTTTAACTATTTTATAGCTGATAATTCTGCATGACACATCTCCTTTCTCAGTTGCCTGTGTGTATTTTAAAATAGCTTATCTTTGAAGGAAATGAAATTCTGACATTTTTGCTTTTTCTAATAATAAAGCTTTCTTTGTGTGTTTTTGTTTTGGGATGAGGAGTGATTTATTTTGTCCTGGTTTTCTATATCAATCATTTATCAGACTAGATTACAAATTCTGTTTCAGGGACAAAGTGAATGAACTTTATGAATTCCTTTTTATCTCCCCTACATTCAAAAGAGAAGTAGTTATTATACATTTAGTGAGTAAAGGGAGCTTTAATTTAAATAATTTATATCAGGAAAAAATGTTTAAACCATAATTTTAGATGGAAAATAAACTTTCCTCAAAAATGACCAATTTCCCCACCAGACTGATAAAATAAGAAGATACAATAAATTCCCCAAATAACACAGGCAAATCTTTTGGTTTCCTGAAAAGAGTAGAATTAGGCAACTAATTGGAAGACTATCAGAAGTTATCCATTTATCTGAAGCACATTGAACTCTCTCCTGGGCCACTGGATTTTATTTTGTGACGAGTTTTAGGCTAAAAATTGGGAAAAGAAGTTCAAAATCACTTTTATTAGGGAGGCCTCATCACTGCTGAGCTGTTACCAAATGGTTTATACATGGAGCACTCAAAAGAGATTTATTTTTCATTTGGAGCTTAGGGAAATATACAATAGAGCAACAAATGACAAATGCCATAATTGCTTAGGGGTATTATCATTTCTAGTGTGACAGATCAAATCTGGAAGTTTAAAATAAACTAGGCAAGCTTTCACTCTGCTAAATAGCATGAACCAAGTAATTGCTTACTCTTTTCAGAGTTCAATGGAAAGTCATCTGTTAGAACAAAGGGATTTCAGTTTTGTCACTGAACAATAAATGTGCTCAATGAAGCTTGACTGGCTTTTTGTTATTCTTCTCTCTGCTACCCAGCATAAAACGAAGATCAGCTTCAAGGCACAAGTGGTTTTCTGGCTCTGAGCTGGCACTGTTGTAGAGAGAGAACTTTTCCGTCAACATAAATCGAAATTCTTCTCTTCACTTGTGAATAATGACCTGAAGGTCAAAAGGTATGGCTTTTTGGCATTTCTTTACCATTTTCAAGTATTGAACTTTAAAAACAACACTGGCCCCTGCATGCCACACATGATGTTGTGTCATTTGTCTCACAGGAGGTCTTGTAGAACACATCATGTTGATGAATCACGTCATGATTATGAATGTTAACAACCATATTTTCTATAGGTATGCTTGGAGAAAGAGCCATAGAAAGTGGAACAAACGTTTATTTGAATTTCTACCAGGCATTAGAAACATTTTTGAATATCCCTGAAATACCATTGCATAGCACTATCCTACTTCCTTGAATTTTTGAAGGGGGTGAGAGTTTTATTTGAAGTCACAGGTCATTGAACAGTTCAGGGAACATTACTACCATATCTGTGGTGGCTATGGTAATGCCTCAGTGCACGCCCAGTGAAAAGTGATAATCTAAGAAAGAAACTTCCACAGTACCGAGAGCATAGCTACTGTCAGATGTTCTAGTGTAGTGAACAAGTGCTGATAGCCTAAATCAACTCCTAGCTCTGCCCCTTACTAGCTAGGTGATTTTAAGCAACATACCCATTTTGTGATGCTTCCTCAACTGAAAAGAAAAAAATTAAAACAACATATACCTTCCACGGGGTGCAGTTATGAAGATTAAATGATTAAATGGCCATCGTAAGCACTTTAGGAAAGAAAGAAAATTAAGTATTATAATAGAGTTTGATGATATGCTAATTTCTTGAATAATACTGTAAACTCTTTTTAGAATAAATAAGATAAAAATAATGGGATACATGATGACTGGATTTATAAAAGTAAAATTTACTTTTAAGAATATACATAAAATTCTTTTTTCTAGAGTTGGTACATAAGTGATTGGCTGTTTTCTTGGAATTTTCCAGGCTTTCATCATGCTATTTCTTCTCTTTCAAAGCATATGAATAAATCATTCTTTGAATTTTCACAGCACCTTTTTTTTTAAAGTGCCCCCCAAATTTTTTGTTTTCTGTTTTTTAAATTTTATTGGAGGATGGTTGATTTACAATGTTGTGTTAATTTCAGGTGTTACAGCAAAGTGATTCAACTATACATATGTTCATTCTTTTTCATATTCTTTTCTGATATTGGTTATTATGGAATATTGAGTAGAGTTCCCTGTGCTACACAGCAGGTTATTAGTTACCTCTCTTATATATAACAGTGTGTATATATTAATCTCAAACTCCTGATCTATCCCGCTCAACATTTCCCCTCTGTTAACCATAAGTTTTGGAGAAGGCAATGGCACCCCACTCCAGTACTCTTGCCTGGAAAATCCCATGGATGGAGGAGCCTGGTAGGCTGCAGTCCATGGGGTCGCTAAGAGTCGGACACGACTGAGCAACTTCCCTTTCACTTTTCACTTTCACTCATTGGAGAAGGAAATGGCAACCCACTCCAGCGTTCTTGCCTGGGGAATCCCAGGGACGGGGGAGCCTGGTGGGCTGCCGTCTCTGGGGTCGCATAGAGTCGGACACGACTGAAGCGACTTAGCAGCAACCATAAGTTTCTTTTCAGTATCTTTAAGTCTGTGTCTGTCTTGTAAGTTCATTTGTATCATTTTTAAAATTTGAGTCCACGTATGAGTGATATCATATGATAGTCTTCTTTGTCTGACTTCGCTTAGTATGATAATCTCTAGGTCCATCTATGTTACTGCAAATGTCATTATTTCATTCTTTTTGTGGCTGAGTAATATCCCATTGTATATTGTACCACAATATACAGTGTGGTATATTGTATATTATATGTATATGTATAAAGAAGATTGTACTACATCTTCTTTATCCCTTCACCTGTTGATAGATACTTAGGTTGTTTCCATGGCTATTGTAAATAGTGCTGTAATGAACATTGGGGGAACATTATCTTTTCTAATTATGATTTTCTCTGGATATATGCCCAGAGGTGGGCTTACTGGATCATATGGTAGTTCTATTTTTAGTTTTTAAGGACTCATTATGTATAGCCATACATATCTCAACCCAAAAGGTTAAATGTTTCTTCTAAACATCTTTGTTATCTATATTAATGCCATTTGGAAATTTCCATTTCTGAGTGACTCATTCATCAAACAGTACATAGAAGTATGAGGGAACTTCAAGTTACTGCTTTCCACTATCAAATAATGCTGGCAATGACAATTACAATAGTTAGAGAATCTATTAGCTGAAAAGATTACCTAGGATTTCACTAGAAACCCATGACTGGTGGTTAGTCCCACCAGGAAGCTTCTTTGTGACATAATCCTCAAGTGGAACATTATAACTATGAAATTAAATTTTCTGATTATCAGAGGATTATGACACAAGACATATGAGTGATTGACCTTTAAAAAAATCAAAATAAAAGCATATTTTTCAAAAAACCACTGAAAAATTCATAGGTTTTTAATCTGATATTAAAAGGATAACTTGGCGTCTTTCAGTGGCACAGAGTCACAAATGTATTTAATTATTATCAAGGAACTTAGCAAGGAGTGCAAGGTCTTTGGTTCTTGAAAGAAGACTTCAAACTGAATGAGAGTAGGGGTTTTCTGATTCTTTTATTGGAGTCACAGCTTTGCTATCACAGTGCATGTAATGCAACTTCCTTGGAAATTGAGACTGAAGGTGAAGTGTGAGGGCTCTGTCATGAATCATCTCTGATTGGGAGATACCTAATGGAAATCTCTGTATCTCTTCCTCCTGCTCTCCATGAGTACTGCCAGTTTCTTGGTCTGGGTACTCATCACCCTAATTTGGACTTAGTTTCAATAGTCTTCTCAGCCATCTTCCTGCCTCCATTGATGCCCACACTCAGTCTGTCTTCCAGTCGTCATAATTATTATTCTAAACTACTTGTCCACAAAGGATTTTTAATATCTATGCTTTAGAAAGGGCTGTGACTGATTGATTAAAAACAACTCTAGAGAGTAATAGGCAAAGAATATTAATAGGCAATTGACAGTAAAGCAATTCAAATGCCCAGTGCATGGTAAAATGATTCCTTATCCTAGGAGGAGTCAGAAAAAAGCAAACTCAAGTAATGATAGGACACTATTCGCACTTAATAGCCTGGCAAAAACTGGAAAAGAATGATGCTACTTATAGGTGGCAAGTATGTGGGGAAAAGGTACTTTCATGCATTTCTGGTATAAAATGAATTATGACAGACATGTCTAGAAAGAAATCTGGCAATACCCATTAAAATTAAAAGTAAACTATACTTCAACTCATCAATCCCTCTTTTGAAGATTTAATCTCTGAAATGTGCTGTGCTCAGGTGCTTAGTCATATCCAACTCTTTGCAACCCCCTGGACTATAGCCCGCAAGGCTCCTCTGTCCATGGGATTCTCCAGGCAAGAATACTGGAGTGGGTTGCCATTTCCTTCTCCAGGGATCTTCCTGACCCAGGTATCATACCCATGTCTCTTGCACTGGCCAGTGGATTCTTTACCACTGGGCTACCAGACTGGGAAGCCCCAGTCTATGAAATAACACCAGTCAACAAGAATAAGGATATACTTATAAGGAAGTTTATTGCCATGTAGTTGACAGTATCAAAAACTGAAGACACATTGAATGCCCATCAATAGGGAAATGGTTGAATAAATTGCAGTACATTCATTCTACAAGGACAGTATTCAGCCATTAAAAAGACTAGTAAGATCTATACCAGTTGAGGGATTTTTAGAATATATTGTTGAGTAGGAAAATCTATATGAAGAACATAGTATATGATATGAGTTCATTTTTCTCAAATAATGGCAAAAGTCTTATGTATATATGATTATCAGCATGTGTCAATATGTTAACATCAGTAGGATGCTGAGAAGAAATGATAGAGAAGGGGAAAGAAGTAAAAAAGTTAAAATAGGAGAAAAAGAGAATAAAATGTTTACATAATAAACATGGAGTATCTTATATGATTCAGTTTATGTAATATGTATGTGTGTATGTTACACACCTGTCAATAGGGCAAATGTAAAGAGATGCATGGAAATGTCAACAAAATGTTAATGATGGTACATAAGGTGATACAAATTTTAAAACGTTTTCCTTATACTTTCTTGTATCTTCTTTCTTTATAATTTTTCTGTGTTTTAAATTTTTACAGTGAATGTGTACTGTATTTAATTTTAAAAAAAAGGATAAACTGTTTTATTTGTGGGGAAAAGTCACACTTTTTATTACTTCTCTGTTTAACCCCAAATATTTCTCAATGACCTTACAGGATGAAGTCCATATAAATGTAGCATAAGGTCTTTTGTGATCTGACTCCTGACTATCTGTTCAATTTTATTTCCAGTAGCTTTCCCTCTCAGCCATTCTGAATTACAGCAATCTTCTGAATACCCCATGGTGTTTCAATCACTCTGTCTTTGAACTCATTCTCCCTTTCTCTAAAATGTGTTTTATACATGCGTTACTTGCCTAAAATGCCTTCCCATTTATGCTGCAAATTTCAGTTTGGGTATCCCCCCATCTAAGATGTCTTCACCAGCATCCCCCAGGATAAATTTCCTACTAATGATTCAGCAAACATTAACTGAGCATCTGTATGCCTAGCATTATGTTCCTATTTAGCAATGATAAATAATAACAATCCTTATTCTCAAAGAATATTCAGTGTAGGAAACATAGTCTAGCAAGGCAACAGTTACAGCTTAGTTAGGTAAATATAATGATGGAAATATGGGCTGAGGGAGAGGAGCATAGAGGGACCTAAATCAGTGAGGGAAGTCAAAGAGAACTTCACAGCATGAGCAAAATTCGAGTTAGAATTTTTGAAGAATTTTGCTAAGTGGATGTTAATTCTTCCAAAAATAAGTTTGGTCATTCCTAGCAGAGGAAATGTCCTATAAGAAAGCACGTGTACCAGCAGCATGGTGGCACAGGTGGTAAAGAATCTGCCTGCAATGTAGGAGACCCAAGTTCGATCCCTGGGTTGGCAAGATCCCCCGGAGAAGGGAATGACAACCCACTATAGTATTCTTGCCTAGAGAATTCCATGGACCGAGGAACCTGGTGGGTTACAGTCCTTGGAGTCCTAAGGAGTTGGACACGACTGAACAACACATGCATACATATTCTATATCTTGGATAATATCCATCAACAGACTGACCTGTGTTTGTTTTTCCTCCACTGGATATGAACACCTTGACAACAGGGATGTGTCTTTATCATCACTGATCTCTCTTGTGGCAGCTGGCACAATGCCTGACACAGAGTGGGTGTTCTGTAGCCGGGGATTGCCCTGGACTCCGCTGAATCCTGTCGCTTTAGTTCTCCTCATAAATATCCTCATTTAACCTAGTCATGTATAGCATAGTGAATTTTCTAACTACTTTTATTCATTTTAATTTACACCAAGGTCTTGAATCCTTTGTGGAATTTTGTTGATTGGAAACAAAGCATGTTCCTTTCAGTACTTCATCTATATTCCATTTAGCATGCAATTTTAATTTTATTACCTTCTTAACATCTTTTATCTTTTATTCAAAAGGGAACAGCAAACGTGCCTACATCCACCAGCGGATCCCAGCAACAACTGAAATGTTTTTCTGAAACAAGAGAAATGAGAAGCTTTGATCCCTTTCTCCCACTTAGGGAAGAAGGAATTCCTCTCAGTTCCCCAAGAGAGGATTCCTATTATTAGGGTGTTTTTTTTTTTAACTTTTTTTCTTTTTCAAATTAATTTTATGGTTAGCAAAGAAATACATGTGTATTGCTTTAAAGTTATTCAAATGCTACCAGAAGACTTAAAATGAAAATCAGTGGTTGCTCCTTGCCCTACTCCACACATCACCCCACCCCTCAATCTCCAGGGATAACTACTCTTTTGTCTATTTTCTGGTATTTACATTCGGCTTTCTAAATAGTGTGCTTATATCTCTAGTTCTTTTATTTATTTTAGACAGCTATTTGTTTTCAGTATGCTATCTATATAGTACTTTAAAATATTTCAGCATAGAAAGAGACGTGTATGTGTGTGTGTGTGTGTGTGTGTGTGTCTGTGTGTTATTTTGGCTTAATTATACCCTGTGTGTGGTCACTAACTCTAATCATACCTTAGACACAGCTAGAATTCTAATCAGGAAACCTACCCTCCAGAGGCCATCACTACAAATGCTTCTGTCTTGTTTTTTTCCCCCTATCCCACAGTTTTTTATAATTAGCATAATGAATGTTAAAAAAAATGATTTTCCATAAGCAAATTAGTGGCTTGTAAATGGAAATTTGAAAGATAGCTCATCACAAAATTACCAGTATTCAAGATACATGGACTGGCTTAAATATTTCAGGGGCGTCCTTACCCATACATGGAAATAATCTAAAGAAACCTGGAGTTTATAGCTTTAGGGTTGATCCTAGACTTAATTTCTAGAGGGTTCTCTGAATGAACTAGTTTGAGAAGATTCTGGTTGTCAGTTGCTAATCTTATGATTAAGGGTATCTTGTCTTGAAACATTTTCTTATTTGCCTTGGATACAGTCTTCATGCTGGATGTGGTCAGAACACTAAAAAGGATGAGAACAAAGACTTTCTAAATGGTATAACTGTTTATGTACCTGCTTGCTGATGAATGTTTATGTAATAGGTGAAAATGTATATGATATTATTTGTTCTGAGACTGATTTTTTATTAGAGGCTAGTTTGAAGATGTTGAATAGTAGCTAAACTTTACCCACTTTGGTCTTCTTTGGAAGCTTCTGTGTCCATTAAAAATGCAGAACTCTATTTGCCTGAGTCAGTTTGCACAAATACTTATATAGTCAATTATTTAGCCCCCTTACACAATTTTCCCATTACTCAATCTTTCCTATAAAAGTTTATCATAATTTTTGGTTAATTTTAGTTTTTCATTAATATAATTACAAATATTATTAATTTCTGAGGCAATTAGTATATTATGATTATTTTTCATTCATTAGTCACTTTTTCATTTTTCTTGCATCAATGCCCCATTTTTTAAACTTATTTTGTTTTCTCCCTTTACTTCTTATGTCTTAGTTTCCTTTAGCTGTCCCTTGATAAAATTACCCACCCTGTTAAACCTCTCACATAACCTGTCAATTTTTTCCTCTAGATATCACCTTTCTACTCTAGGTTTGACTGGTTGCTTGTTGTATACCTGCTACTTTCCTGATACTTCCTTTTACTGCTAACTGTACCTTTCTCCTCTATGTGACCCCTATTTCCTGGACCATTTTTTCCTACATTTTGGGTTATGTTCTCAGTATACTAAAGACTACCGTTGGTTAAGTTCCTGAGAAACAGTGTACGTGAGGCACAAATTTTGACTCCTTGAATATCTGAAACAGTGTAATGGCTGGGTCATATGGTAGGTGTTTGTTTAACTTTTCAAGTAACCATTAAACTTTTTTCTAAAATAGTTGTATTATTTTTCTATTCCCATCAGCAGTATATGAGTTTCAGTTCCTCCATCCTTACCAGTCCTTGGTATGGTCAGTCTTCTTAATTTTAGCAATTTCTCACAGGTTGTAGTGGTATCTCCCTGAAGTTTTAATTTGGATTTCTCTGATGATCAGTGATGCTGGGCATCACTTCACATGTTTATTTTTCATTCATGTATCTTCTTTGGGTATATATCTGTGCAAATCTCTTGCCATGTTTTCTTTAAATTATTTTCTTGTTAATAAATTTTTAGATTTCTTTGTAGACTATGGATACAAGTCCTTTAACATATATGTGATTTGTAAATAGTCTCTTGCAGTCTGTGGTTTATATTTTCATCCTTTTAATAGTGTCTTTAAAAGAGAAGATGTTCTTAATATTGTCAAATTCCAACTATCATTTTTTTTCCTTTTTTGAACCATGCTTTTGGAGCTTTTCCTGACCTAAACTTTGTTTTATATTAGAAGTCTTATAGTTTTAGGTTCTCCATATAAATTTATGTTCTATTACAAATTAATAATTTTATGCTGAAAAATCCAGTTTCAATTTTTTTTTCTTTTTGTATATGAATATCCAGATTTTCCAACATGTCAACAACATTGCAAAGACTACATTTTCTTTAATAAGAATGCTTTGCATCTTTGTTGAAAATCATTTGACCATATAGTTGTGGATCTATTTCTGAACTCTTTATTCAATTGATATGTTGGTCTATCATCATGCCAATACCACAATAACTTGAATAACTGTCTCTTTATAATAATTGTTACATAAAATAGATTGTCTTCCAAATTTGTTATTCTTTTCAAGACTGCTATTTTAGGTCTTTTGCATTTTCATATGAATTTATAATCAGTTTGTAAATTTCTCCAAAAAAAGATCTCCTGAGATTTTGAAAGGGATTAAATTAAATCTTTGCATGAAATGTTACATTGGTGTCTCTAATTTTCTTGAAGATCTCTGGTCTTTCCCATTCTATTGTTTGCTTCTGATCACTGAAGAAGACTTTCTTATCTCTCATTGCTATTCTTTAGAATTCTGCATTCAGATGGGTATATTTCCTTTTCTCCTCTGCCTTTAGCTTCTCTTCTTTTCTCAGCTATTTGTAAGTCCTCCTCAGACAACCATTTTGCATTTTTGCATTTCTTTTCTTGGGGATGGTTTTGATCACCACCTCCTGTACAATGTCACGAACCTCTATCCATATGTCTTCAGGCACTCTGTGTATGAGATCTAATCCCTTGAATCTATTTGTCACTTCCAGTGTATAATTGGAAAGATTCTGATTTAGATCACATCTGAGGGTCTAGTGGATTTCCCTACTTTCTTCAATTTAAGTCTGAATTTTGCAATAAGGAGTTCATGATCCAAGCCACAGTCAGCTCCCCATCTTGTTTTTGCTGAGTACTTATATGCAGAGTACATCATGCAAAATATCATGCTGCATGAAGCACAAGCTGGAATCAAGATTGCCAGGAGAAATATCAATAACCACAGATAGACAGATGACATCACCCTTATGGCAGAAAACAAAGAGGAACTAAAGAGTCTCTTGATGAAAGTGAAAAAGGAGAGTGAAAAAGCTGGCTTAAAACTCAACATTCAGAAAACTAAGATCATGGCATTCAGTCCCATCACTTCATGGCAAATATATGGGGAAAAATGGAAACAATGATAGATTATATTTTCTTTGGCTCCAAATCATTTCATGACTTCAGCCATGAAATTAAAAGATACTTGTTCCTTGGAAGAAAAGCTATGACAAACATAAACAGCATATTTAAAAGCAGAGACATTACTTTGCTGACAAATGTCTGACTAGTCAAAGCTATGGTTTTTCCAGTAGTCATGTATGGATGTGAGAGCTGGACCATAAAGAAAGCTGAGGGCTGAAGAACTGATGCTTTTGAACTGTGGTATTGGAGAAGAAAGACTCTTGAGAGTCCTTTGGACAGCAAGGAGATCAAACCAGTCAATCCTAAAGGAAATCAGTCCTGAATATTCATTGGAAGGAATGATTTTGAAATTGAAGCTCCAATACTTTGGCCACCTGATGTGAAGACCTGATTCACTGGAAAAGATCCTGATGCTGGGAAAGATTTAAGGCAGGAGGAGAAGGGGACAACAGAGGACAAGATGGTTGGATGGCATCACCGACTCGATGGACATGAGTTTGAACAAGCTCTGGGAATTGGTTGGACATGGAAGCTTGGTGTGCTGAAGTCCATGGGTCTCAAAGAGTTGGCTATGACTGAGCGACTGAACTGAACTGAAATTAAATCTATAAATAAAATTGGGGAGAATTGTAATTTGGGGTTCTTCTTTCAGTTCAGTTCAGTCACTCAGTTGTGTGCGGCTCTTTGTGACACCATGAACCTCAGCACGCCAGGCCTCCCTGTCCATCACCAATTCCCAGAGTCCATCCAAACCCATGTCCATTGAGTCAGTGATGCTAACCAACCATCTCATCCTCTGTCGTCCCTTTCTCTTCCTGCCCTCAATCTTTCCCAGCATCAGGGTCTTTTCCAATGAGTCAGCTCTTCTCATCAGGTGGCCAAAGTATTGGAGTTTCAGCTTCAACATCAGTCCTTCCAGTGAACACCCAGGACTGATCTCCTTTAGGATGGACTGGTTGGATTTCCTCACAGTCCAAGGGGCTCTCAAGTCTTCTCCAATACCACAGTTCAAAAGCATCAATTCTTTGGTGCTCAGCTTTCTTTATAGGCCAACTCTCACATCCATACATGACCACTGGAAAAACCATAGTCTTGACTAGATGGAGCTTTGTTGGCAAAGTAATGACTCTGCTTTTTAATATGCTGTCTAGGTTGGTCATAACTTTCCTTCCAAGGAGTAAGCATCTTTTAATTTCATGGCTGCAATCACCATCTTCAGTGATTTTGGAGCCCAGAAAAATAAAGTCAGCCACTGTTTCCACTGTTTCCCCATCTATTTGCCATGAAGGGTTCCTCTTTATCTCCATTTACTTAAGTTTTTAAAAAAATTTTTCAGCAGAGTTTTGTACATTTTAATACAGGAGTGACATATTTTATTGAATTTATTGCCTCTGTGGTGTTGGAGAAGACTCTTGAGAGTCCCTTGGACTGCAAGGAGATCCAACCAGTCCATTCTGAAGATCAGCCCTGGGATTTCTTTGGAAGGAATGATGCTAAAGCTGAAACTCCAGTACTTTGGCCACCTCATGCGAAGAGTTGACTCACTGGAAAAGACTCTGATCCTGGGAGGGATTGGGGACAGGAGGAGAAGGGGACGACAAAGGATGAGATGGCTGGATGGCATCACTAACTCAATGGACGTGAGTCTGAGTGAACTCCGGGAGTTGGTGATGGACAGGGAGACCTGGCGTGCTGCGATTCATGGGGTTGCAAAGAGTCGGACACGACTGAGCAACTGATCTGATCTGATGTATTTAATATTTTTATACTATTAACAATAGCATTCTATTGATAATTTAAATTTATAACTGCTCATAGTTAGACATAATATGGATATAATGTTATTATTGATAATTATATTATTAAAGTATTTGTTTTAACCTGCCCATATTCCCAAGGAAATTTAAGGTAGCATTCTTCCTATATTGGCTTAACTGTATACTGAATCTGATCAAAGTGATTCACTTTCCTCAGAGATATATTTCATTCATTGACTCAATACTCAGACTCTGTGTTTCAAAAGAATACTCTGGAAAGCATTGTCCAATTTGCATTAAAATGTCATTTTATTGAAAGAACCATTAAATTCAACTACTTCAGAGTTAGCTTTAGCAAGTTATTCATTCTGACTGGTTCATCAAGTTGCAGTGTTACTCAAAACCTAACATTCTGCAGAAGTCATATCAAGATTATCTTTTAGTACAGACAACTGGTTGGTAACACCTGCCTTTAAAATTTGTCAAAGCAAAATCATCTACTCAAACTTTATGGAGCATAGCTTTGAAGCTGTTATTGTGCCTAGCCATTTGAACGAATTGAAAGGGCTGTTTAGGAAAAAATTGGCTTTACTTTCTTGCCCACCTGCATCTCACTTGCAGTGGGGGTTGGCCTGTCTTCAAGGTTAGAATGCAAATCAGTCTTTTCACCTTTTAGAACAAATGGCTGACTTAATTTTTTTCATATATAAAACATCAATATTTTTCTGATTGTTGCTATAGAAAATATTCATTCTTTATGAAGCTCAGCTTTTGAATTGACTGTTACCTGGCTACTGTCAAAATACCACTGTTATAAATACTATATAAAAAAACTAGTTTGATATTTTAGATAATAATATCCTTTCTTTAATTCATCTCATCAGTAATATAGCTCCATATATGAATGTCTTCACTGAGTTACTATTTAAAGTTAAGCTTCAATTTCTACTAAATTTTATCTCAAGAAATAGACATATGAAGACTTTTCTACACCTACAGAATTGGACTTGAGTTTAATATCCCTTATAATACTCAGTAAGGATTTCTAGTGGAAAATTTTTCTTGGAACTTAATTCCAGGATTTAAGTGTTTGCCCCATAGACAATATTATATTCTTTTTGTTGTTGTTAGTGTTTTTTTTTAATATAAGAGTAATTATATATTGTACTCCCTGTTAACCATGGCTACAAAGCTCTGAACCAATTTTCATACTCAAAATACCCCTTCATTATTCTGTCATAATTATCACTTACTTTTTTCTAATTTGGTAGAATATATCACCAATCTTTACTGTAATTGTCCTACTGTATATTTTAAAAATTTTTTTCCAACTTTATTGAGATATAATTGACATAGAACATTGTATAAGTTTAAGGTGTATGGCATGTTATTTTGATACAATTATACATTGCAAAATGATTGCTGCTAGGGGCGGCGATGAGAGGAGTTACCCCACACCCGAGGCCAGGGCTGACGGGCCGGAGGAGCTACCCCACACCCCTAAGCCCAAGGCCAAGGGCGACGGCAGGGAAGAGCAACCGCACGACCGAGGCCAGGGGCGGTAGCCGGGAGGACCAACCCCACGTCCAAGGAGCCATGGCTGCACGGGCACAGGAGGGCCTAGAGGAGCTATCCCACATTGAAGGTTAGGAAGGGCGGTGGTAGGAGATACCCCTCATCCAAGATAAGGAGCAATGGCTGTGCTTTGCTGGAGCAGCCCTGAAGAGATACCCCACGCCCAAGGTAAGAGAAACCCAAGTAAGACGGTAGGTGTTGCAAGAGGGCATCAAAGGGCAAACACACTGAAACCATACTCACATAAAACTAGTCAATCTAATCACACTAGGACCACAGCCTTGTCTAACTCAATGAAACTAAGCCATGCCTGTGGGGCAACCCAAGACGGGCGGGTCATGGTGGAGAGATCTGACAGAATGTGGTCCACTGGAGAAGGGAATGGCAAACCACTTCAGTATTCTTGCCTTGAGAACACCATGAACAGTATGAAAAGGCAAAATGATAGGATACTGAAAGAGGAACTCCCCAGGTCAGTAGGTGCCCAATATGCTACTGGAGATCAGTGGAGAAATAACTCCAGAAAGAATGAAGGGATGGAGCCAAAGCAAAAACAATACCCAGCTGTGGAAGTGACTGGTGATAGAAGCAAGGTCCGATGCTGTAAAGAGCAATATTGCATAGGAACCTAGAATGTCAGGTCCATGAATCAAGGCAAATTGGAAGTGGTCAAACAAGAGATGGCAAGAGTGAATGTCAACATTCTAGGAATCAGTGAACTGAAATGCACTGGAATGGGTGAATTTAACTCAGATGACCATTATATCTACTCCTGCGGGCAGGAATCCCTTAGAAGAAATGGAGTGGCCATCATGGCCAACAAGAGAGTCCGAAATGCAGTACTTGGATGCAATCTCAAAAACGACAGAATGATCTCTGTTCGTTTCCAAGGCAAACCATTCAATACCACAGTAATCCAAGTCTATGCCCCAACCAGTAATGCTGAAGAAGCTGAAGTTGAATGGTTCTATGAAGACCTACAAGACCTTTTAGAACTAACAACAAAAAAGATGTCCTTTTCATTATGGGGGACTGGAATGCAAAAGTAGGAAGTCAAGAAACACCTGGAGTAACAGGCAAATTTGGCCTTGGAATACGGAATGAAGCAGGGCAAAGACTAGAGTTTTGCCAAGAAATGCACTTGTCATAACAAACACCCTCTTCCAACAACACAAGAGAAGACTCTATACATGGACATCACTGGATGGTCAACACCGAAATCAGATTGATTATATTCTTTGCAGCCAAAGATGGAGAAGCTCTACACAGTCAGCAGAAACAAGACCAGGATCTGACTGTGGCTCAGACCATGAACTCCTTATTGCCAAATTCAGACTGAAACTGAAGAAAGTAGGGAAAACCACTAGACCATTCAGGTATGACCTAAATCAAATCCCTTATGATTATACAGTGGAAGTGAGAAATAGATTTAAGGGCCTAGATCTGATAGATGGAGTGCCTGATGAACTATGGAATGAGGTTCGTGACATTGTACAGGAGACTGGGATCAAGACCATTCTCATAGAAAATAAATGCAAAAAAGCAAAATGGCTGTCTGGGAGGCCTTACAAATAGCTGTGAAAAGAAGAGAAGTGAAAAGCAAAGGAGAAAAGGAAAGATATAAACATCTGAATGCAGAGTTCCAAAGAATAGCAAGAAGAGATAAGCTAGCCTTCTTCAGTGATCAATGCAAAGAAATAGAGGAAAACAACAGAATGGGAAAGACTAGAGATCTCTTCAAGAAAATCAGAGATACCAAAGGAACATTTCATGCAAAGATGGGCTCGATAAAGGACAGAAATGGTATGGACCTAACAGAAGCAGAAGATGTTAAGAAGAGATGGCAAGAATACACAGAAGAACTGTACAAAAAAGATCTTCATGATCCAGATAATCACAATGGTATGATCACTGACCTAGAGCCAGACATCCTGGAATGTGAAGTCAAGTGGGCCTTGGAAAGCATCACTACGAACAAAGCTAGTGGAGGTGATGGAATTCCAGTTGAGTTATTTCAAATCTTGAAAGATGAGACTGTGAAAGTGCTGCACTCAATATGCCAGCAAATTTGGAAAACTCAGCAGTGGCCACAGGACTGGAAAAGGTCAGTTTTCATTCCAATCCCAAAGAAAGGCAATGCTAAAGAATGCTCAAACTACCGCACAATTGCACTCATCTCACACGCTAGTAAAGTAATGCTCAAAATTCTCCAAGCCAGGCTTCAGCAATATGTGAACGGTGAAATTCCAGATGTTCAAGCTGGTTTTAGAAAAGGCAGAGGAACCAGAGATCAAATTGCCAAATCCGGTGGATCATGGAAAAAGCAAGAGAGTTCCAGAAAAAACATCTATTTCTGCTTTCTTGACTATGCCAAAGCCTTTGACTGTGTTGATCACAATAAACTGTGGAAAATTCTGAAAGAGATGGGAACACCAGACCACCTGATCTGCCTCTTGAGAAATTTGTATGCAGGTCAGGAAGCAACAGTTAGAACTGGACATGGAACAACAGACTGGTTCCAAATAGGAAAAGGAGTACGTCAAGGCTGTATATTGTCACCCTGCTTATTAACTTATATGCAGAGTACATCATGAGAAACGCTGGAGTGGAAGAAACACAAACTGGAATCAGGACTGCCGGGAGAAATATCAATAACCTCAGCTATGCAGATGACACTACACTTATGGCAGAAAGTGAAGAGGAACTACAAAGCCTCTTGATGAAAGTGAAACAGGCGAGTGAAAAAGTTGGCTTAAACCTCAACATTCAGAAAACGAAGATCATAGCATCCGGTCCCACCACTTCATGGGAAATAGATGGGGAAACAGTGGAAACAGTGTCAGACTTTATTTTTTTGGGCTCCAAAATCACTGCAGATGGTGACTGCAGCCATGAAATTAAAAGACACTTACTCCTTGGAAGGAAAGTTATGACTGACCTAGATAGCATATTCAAAAGCAGAGACATTACTTTGCCAACAAAGGTCCGTCTAGTCAAGGCTATGGTTTTTCCTGTGGTCATGTATGGATGTGAGAGTTGGACTGTGAAGAAGGCTGAGCGCCAAAGAATTGATGCTTTTGAAGTGTGGTGTTGGAGAAGACTCTTGAGAGTCCCCTGGACTGCAAGGAGATCCAACCAGTCCATTCTGAAGGAGATCAGCCCTGGGATTTCTTTGAAGGAAAGATGCTAAAGCTGAAACTCCAGTACTTTGGCCACCTCATGCGAAGAGTTGACTCATTGGAAGACTCTGATGCTGGGAGGGATTGGGGGCAGGAGGAAAAGGGGACAACAGAGGATGAGATGGCTGGATGGCATCACTGACTCGATGAACGTGAGTCTGAGTGAACTCCGGGAGTTGGCGATGGATAGGGAGGCCTGGCGTGCTGCAGTTCATGGGGTAGCAAAGAGTTGGACACCACTGAGCGACTGATCTGATCTGATCTGATGGTGTTAACTAACACCTCCACCCTATCTTATAATTATTTCATTTTTCTTGCAAGAATATTTATGACCTACTCTGTGAACAACTTTCAAATATATGGTAGTATTATTAGTTATAATCACTAGCCTGTATATTAGATCCCTTAAACTTGTTAATCTTATAACTATTAATAGAAGTCTAAAACTTTTAACCGACATTTCTCTATCATCCTCATCCCTGTGTCCCGGGTAACCACAATACTATTCTCTCTTTCTCTGAATTCCAATTTCTTTTAGATCCATATATAAGTGATGTCATATAGTATTTTTCTTTCTTTCTCTGACTTATGCCCTCAAGTTCCATCCATATTGTTACAAATGGCAGAATTTCCTTTCTCAAGGCTGAATAATATTCCATTGTGTATGTATACAAATCTTCTTTTTCCAGTAATCCATTGATGGACACTCATGTTATTTTTATATCTTGGCTGTTATTATGTATTATGATATAATACTTTGGTGATCTTGGGGGCAGATACCTTGTCAATGTCATGTTTTTATTTCCCTTGTATATACACCGAAAAGAAGGTTTGCTGGATCAAATGGTATTTCTATTTTCAATTTTTTGAGTTTACCTAACTGTTTCCCATAGTGACTATGCCAATTTACATTCCTACCAACAATGCACAAGAGTTTCCTTTTCCTTCATACCCTCACCAGCACTTGTTATCTCTTGTCTTTTTGATGACACAAGCCTCAGCTCTTTCTAATCTTAAATATACTATAAAACATTTTCATGCACAAATTTAGCAGATAATTCAATGCCCCTTTTTCCTCATAATGGCATTCTAATTGTTGTTCCTGTTGTTTTTTATTTGTTTTAATCCATGTTACAATTAATGTAGACCACTCTGCTAATTTCCAAATACCAGTGGCATCTAAAAGTCTTTAAGGCCTAGATTCCTTATGGGCTAAATTTCACTCATTTTCAATTACTAAGACTTTTTTTATAAATATAAATATATGGTAAAAATGATTATGTATATTTTGTTCTTAGTATCCTTAAATTCTTTTAAGAAATAGAGTATAAACAGGAAACCATACAAAAATCAATTTCCATTGAGTTACATTGCATTAGTATTTCTACAATATTTTTATTTGTAAACCAAAGTTATTTCTTCAAATCCTGAGTTACAGAAGCAACTCAAGTCATTTTAAACTGGTAGGGAAAAGAGATGAGAGTGACCAGATTTTCTATTTGCATTTCCCAAGAAAGAAGAAGTTTCAATTCTATAACCACATGCTGTGCAACTGAACACTGACACTACGGTCAGGCATGACATTTTCTAATTCCTTCAGAGCTTCAAGAAATGTAGCATGATTCCATTAATATAAAAGGTGATGAATGACTTTTCCTTTAACAAATTAATATGCTCCTACCACATGCCCGGCACTGTTCTAGGCTCTGGAGTTATATCTGTAAATAAGACAGATGAAGATCCCGGTTCTCACAGAGCTTAAATTTTGGTAGGGGGAAACGGATGGTTGAATGAATGCATGCATGACTTAATTAAAGAGAAAATAAAAAGAAATTTTAAATAAATTTAATAAATAAAAAGCATTTCACTTTTTAATATAATATAAATAAAAAGTACATATAAAAAATGACTAGGAAATTAGGATAGGAGAACTGGCAGGAGAATGATGGGGTAGAAGACAGGAGTCTTAAAATATTTAAATATGATGGCATGGAACTTCTGGCAGTCCAGTGATTAAGACTCTGAGCTTCTACTGCAGGAAGTGTGGGTTTGATCCCTGGTTAGGGAACTAAAATCCTGCATGCCACATGGCATGGCCAAAAATTTTTTTTTTAATTAAAAATAAAATAGGATGGCCTAGGTAGGCCTCATTAGGAAGATGATATTGATATTTATAACTTCTCCTTAAAGAAATTTGTTTAATAATTTCATGTTATTTCTGGGC
The DNA here is from genome assembly GCF_029407905.1 of Bubalus kerabau. NCBI lineage: Eukaryota > Metazoa > Chordata > Mammalia > Artiodactyla > Bovidae > Bubalus > Bubalus kerabau. The sequence goes on from NC_073624.1 coordinate 256,103,350, forward strand.
CTGTTAATGTTGAATGACTCTCTTTCTCCTGAAGTCATATGTTTCCATTTCTTTGTAACCGTGGTAATTTTTTTTTTAGATTGCAGATGTGAATTTTACATTTTTGAGTGCTAAATTTTGTTCTAGTCCTTTAAAGAGTATTGGAATTTGTTCTGGAACATATTTAAGTTACTTGGAATCATTCTGATCCTTTTCAGGCTTTTTTTAAGTTCTAAGAGAAGGTTCAGAGTGGACTTCCCAGGTGGCTCCCTGGTAAAGAATCCACCTGCCACACACTGCAGGAAACATGGGTTCTGTCCCTGGGTTGGGAAGATCCTCTGGAAGAGGGCGTGGCAACTCACTCCAGTTCTTGCCTGGAGAATCCTATGAACAGAGGAGCCTGGCAGGCTACAGTCCATACAGTTGCAAAGTTGTGCTGTGCTTAGTCTCTCAATCGTGTCTGACTCTTTGTGACCCCATAGATTGTAGCCTGCCAGGCTCCTCTGTCCATGGGAATTCTCTAGGCAAGAATATTGGAATAGATTGTCATGCCTTCCTCCAGGGGATCTTCCCAATCCAGGGATGGAACCTGGGTCTTGCACATTGTAGGTGGATTCTTTACTGTCTGAGCCACCAGGGAAGCCCAAGAATACTGGAATAGGTAGCTTGTCCCTTCTCCAGGGGATCTTCCTGACTCAGGAATCGAACCAGGGTCTCCTGCATTGCGGGCAGATTCTTTGCCAGCTGAGCTACCAGGGAAACCCAGGGTTGCAAAGACACAACTGAGCGACTGAACATGCACATAGGCAAAGGTTCAGAGCAGCCTTTATTCTAGGGATACATTAGCACCACTACTAAGGTGAGACCCTTCGGAAGACTCTGCTCAACGCCCCTTGTATTTGGACAAGGGGTGTGTGACTTTGGGAATGTTTGTCCTATGCTTTCCTCTGTCTGTAGGAGTTCCACCTTGCTTCTGTGCATGCTCTTACTCAGCCCAAGACTGGACAAGGCCCTCTCTCCAGGTCTCTGAGACTTCTTCTCTGTTCAGCTCTTTCCTCTCCAGAATTCAGCCCCACTGCTCTCACCTCTCTCTGTTCAGTGCAGTAAGATCTCCAGCCTGGCTGGGTTTCTTTCCTCCCTTAACTGTGCCCTGGAAACTGCTGTCAGGCAGGGTGTGAGTTGGGCAGTAATAAGGTCTCAGCTTTCCTTTATTTCAGAAATCTTTGAGAAATCACATTCCAGGGCTGTCTATAGTTCAATGTTTGAAAGCAATTACTTCATTTTTCCCCCCTGCATTTCTAACTGTTTGGAGCAGAAGGACAATTCCTTTAGAAGCTAATTCTTCATGAGTGGAAGCAGAAGTCCTTTAGATTTTTTCAGGTAGTACTTTGACATTATCACTCACAGATTTTTAAAAATACTTCTTAAGCTACTGAAGATTAAAACCATTTTTTATCAACATTTTGGGGCCTTTTGTTTATTTATGAATTCTTACCAAGAATAGCATACAAAGCATCATGAAATACTAGAATGGGAAGGGATCTTATTTTTATTTGGACTGAAAATTGTCTGGATAAAAATATGAATGTAATGCAATTATGTGTGTGTGTTTTTTTTAGCATGCAGTACATTTCTTCATTTACGTTCAGAGAACATCAAAATAAGCACAAAGGGGAAACATTATGTCCTAAGTAAAAGAAAGGGGGAAAACATAGCTTTGCTGTAACTGTACAAAAGTGCCATATAAAAGAAATAATATTTTGAATAGCTGATTTTTGTCTTGATAAATTCAAGGACACTCAAATCCTGCCCCAGGCGGATCAATCTTCCCTTACCTGTAGCTAAGGTAATCAGGCATTAGTACCCAGCAGTATATGTCTTAACTTGGTAATTATGTTCACATTTCAGAAACTGATTTTTTTTTTCTCATGTGGATGTATATCTTAGATATCAGGACATAGAATTGTTTTCTTAAAACTTACATCGAAGAAGCCTTTTCAGGTTTTAGTGACTTTGTTTATGGAGCACTACAGGAGACAAGTAATTCCCTGCAACCCATTCTGACCTTTAGAATCACATGGAGGATACAACACTATATGAGGCGAAACACCAATTTCATCACAATGCTACTCTTCTAGAGCTGAGAGAAATTGGTTCTTCAGCTTATTTTTCCAGGCATAGCCTTTGAATGGCATCAGTCAATGCAGGTAGTGATCTTAAAACTCATTTTAAATGGGCAGTGTTTCATGACAAATTAATATTGGTATATTACTCTTTTCAATGAGGAATAAAATATCATTGGTATGTTGCCTTTGTTATGATTATTTATCAAGATAATTCAGTTGTCATTACACATTACATGGTTCCTCTTTATAATGATTCTAAAAATCATGGTGATTATGAGTTCTTTGGTGTTAATTTCTAATTTTTGTTAGGAAATAAAAAAGCCTAAAGGGTCCATATTTGAATGAAGAAGTGCATCGTATTCAAAACTGCATTATGTTCAAAAAGATGTACTAAGCCATACATAAAACTAGAGAAGTTTAAAATAATTATAAATATTATTTTACTGGCTTCTTGGGTCTACTGTAGCAAAATACCACAATCTGGTAAGCTTAAAATATTGATTGTCTCAGTTCTGAAGCCTAGAAGTCTGAAATCAAGGTGTCGGCTCCCTCTGAATCCTATAGGAGAATCCTAATTCACCTCTTCCCAGCTCCTGGAGCTTTGCCTGAATCTCTGACTTGCCTTGGCTTGTAGATGCATCACTCTGATCCTTGGTCTTCAGATGGCATTCTCCCTGTGTCTTCACATCGTCTTCCCTCTGTGCATGTCTGTCTCTGTGTCCACGACTCCCTTTGCCTCTTTTTATCAGGACACCAAAGATATTGGATGAGTGCCTATACCAACAATCTCATTTTAATTTGGTTACTTCTGTGAAGACCCTGTTTCCAAATAAGATCATGTTCAGAGGTATGTGGGGTTAAGACTCCAACATACCTTTTTCAGGGATACAGTCTAACCCATAATAACTATGAAGTCATTTAAATGTACATGCACACACACATGTAACACCTTTATTGAGTTTTTTAAAACAAGAAGGAAAACAATGAATATGACTGATAAAAATAGGAAGAGCAGTAACATGATTCCTGAGTAATGTTCCTCACTGAACATGTGGTATCTTCCTTAGTTCTAGGATGAAATCCCTGTAGTTTCCCCTTTATCTTACTCAAGAAAACCGAGGCATAGGGAAGCTGAATAACTTGCTCAAAGTCACAGCTGTGAAAGGATAAAACTGGCAGTCAAATTAAGATATTTGAAATGAGTCACCAGTCCAGGTTCGATGCACGATACTGGATGCTTGGGGCTGGTGCACTGGGACAACCCAGAGGGATGGTATGGGCAGGGAGGAGGGAGGAGGTTCAGGATGGGGAACACATGTATACCTGTGGAGGATTCATTTTGATATATGGCAAAACCAATACAATATTGTAAAGTTAAAAAATAAAATAAAAAAAATTTTTAAAAAAACAAAGGACATGGAAGTAATGAATATGAAGTAAAAGACAAATATGTGGATATGTCTAAATGATACTGGTTTCATAAACTTATTCTAAAAATAATGATCTCTTGAGATAAAAAAAAAAAAAAAGATCTGTATGAATCAAAGGCCAAAATCTTTGACCACAGCATTCTTAAACTTCTGCCATGAACCCTTTGGCATTCTGAAGAGCCTTTGGAACACTTTACAGGAAAAAAAAAATGCTTTTATATCTAAAATAAAATGCATAAAATACCAAAAAATTCTGTTGAAACAGAAATATTTTTAAAACAAAATGATAATATATTCAGCTGAACCATATAAAACTGTCAGGTGTTTTGGGTAAGAAAAACGTGCAAATATTTACAATTTTATATAGTTCATCCTAATAGTAATATATGTGCTTCTTTATTAATGATTAAGATCAAGTGCTGCATTTAATAACTGCCATAGTTTCACAATAATAAATATAACAGTATTTTAATATATTTGCCATAACCATAACATAAGAAAATATTTGTGATTTCTGTTGTTGGCAAGACCTCAGATACTGATAGTTTTTTTTCCTATTTTGGTGATTGAAAGCAGTGATAAATTTTAGTTGGAAATTAGTGAAATAAAATCTGTGTACTTTTCTCATTAAAGTCCACAACCCTTTTGTGGGCACAGAGAGAGGTTTCCTGGAACCCTGTCGAGGAACTCTTATACTAAACCCTGGTGCCACTTACAGGATCCTTAAGTGATTTTCTCACTATATAAAAGTTCTTGAAAATTAATTTGTTTGGCCTTAAATTTATATTTAATATTTTAATACAAAATAAAAATTCTCTATCTTTACATCACCCCGATCAGCCATTTTGTCTCATCATTTTGTATATGCCCTATATTGAGAGTGCTTTATGGAGACAAACTCACGTTTAACTGAGTATACCCATTTAACTCTTACTAATAAGGTTTATGGAGAAGGCAATGGCACCCCACTCCAGTACTCTTGCCTGGAAAATCCCATGGACAGAGGAGCCTTGTAGGCTGCAGTCCATGGGGTCGCTAAGAGTCCGGCAGGATTAAGCGACTTCACTTTCACTTTTCAGTTTCATGCATTGGAGAAGAAAATGGCAACCCACTCCAGTGTTCTTGCCTGGAGAATCCCAGGGACAGAGGAGCCTAGTGGGCTGCCGTCTATGGGGTCACACAGAGTTGGACACGACTGAAGTGACTTAGCAGCAGCAACAAGGCTTAACATAAATTTAAAAAACTACATAAGATAATTTTTAAATCCCCCAAATCTTTTATATGACGTATCCTAGTGTGTTTCTTCAAGCTCTTTACGTATAATCCATGTATACATGTAAAACTCATTGTTCGACATAGTATTCTTTAATTTGCTAATCAGATGGTAGAAGGGTGATAGAGGCGGCAGAGGAAAAGGAGCTATTAACAGAGTAAAGGTAACGTGACAATCAGGCATCAGATACATGATTGCTCATAGGAAAGGAGAAAATTTTGCTAGGGGTCCCCCTCAGCTCACCTCTCCATGGCATTCCACAGTGTCCCTTTGGCCTTCTTCAAGGTCTTGACCCTCAGAGAAACCAGCCTGCACAGTTACTTCCAAGTTTGACCAAAGAGAAGTATCTCTTTAAGACACAATTTCATTTCCTCTTATTAAATATGTTAGTATAAAGCACAAAATTAACCTAATAACATTGATACATTTGCAAGAACAGTCAACTGTAAAAGACAGTGATAAAACAAGCAGTTTGTAAATTTTCTTTTTACAACACTCTTGTTAAACTATTTTAAGTGTTCTTCCTCCAGGAGAAGCTTAGAAAGGATACACTTTAAGTGATTATTCCTGAATAGGTTATTATTTTAAATGGACTCCTTTAAGAGTCATATATGTGGCATTTGGTTAATCCATTACATTTGCAATTACAAACCAGGGCTTTTTACGGCAGGCAAATTATTTTATATGTTCCACAGCTGTACTTAGGACAGAAGACTCAGGCCATGACATTCCTTTTGAAGACATAAAGAGAAGCACTATGCAATGCCCAGGGGTGATTAAGCTTTTTAAATCACTCCTGACAGAGACAGTCTCTTCTATTTCTTTGAAAAACTGTACTTTGTGTTCTACACAAACTCACAGAACTAATATTCTTTTTGCTTCTGCTCTTAGCCCGTTTTAATGATCACTGCAGATCAGTTGAGCAATCAACATATGAACAGGTATGACACAGGTGACTTAAACAGCTTTGATAATTGTACTCTCGGCTGGGTTCACATTATACTTCTGATGCTCAGAATCAACCCACTAAAATGACAATCGACAAATCTCAAATACATTGTGTTTTAAAGCATAATGCTTAAGACTGGCTTGATTCTAATCAGTGTTCTGTCACTTGTTAGCTGTATGACCTTGACTAAGTTAAGTAATTCCCCTAAACTTTCATTTTCTCATGAGTATAATAACTATATCCTTATAGGACTAATAGGAGAAATGAATACAATGCTCTATGTAAAATGCTTAGCACTAAGCCCGTGGGAAATACTCAGTAAATGACTACTAAGTCTATCCATCCCCCACCTCAAAGCATTGGAGTAAGGCTGTTCAAGACTGTTCAATAAGGGTGCTCAAGACCAGAGCTAGAATGAAAGAATTCCTGTAAAATGCCAAGAATAGAAATAGCTAGAGTTTGGATTCCATGATAAGATCTTTAGAGAGTCTAAGCCAGAAAAATAAAATAACAGGGGAGATGGCAAGTTCAAAGGAGAAACATAAGACTAAAAACTAGGGGCAGTTATGAGTTTAAACCGTCTTGTTATAAAACTAGTGGGATTACAGTGTATCTGGAGAGAGTTGAGCAGAGACAAATGCTTGGTGATGGATAAGAAGATGCTGTAATTTGTTTCCATGGGGCATCAGAAATGGTACATAGTCAGTCTGACTTGATCAAACATATAAGATTTAAAGCGGACGAAGTGGCAGAGTGTACCATTATTAATTAATCTAGTCACATGTACATGCCTATGGAATGACATGTATTTATTCTAATTCTAGAAACAAATAGGCCCCAAACATGGTTTTTGCCTTCAAGGATCATAGAATAGGGAAGACATAAGAAAGAACAATTCCCAATTTTCTTGCTTAAGTGATAGAATGTGTGCTTAGTTATTTGTGGCTGACTCTTTGTGACCCCATGGGCTGTCGCCTGCTAGGCTCATCTGTCCATGGGATTTTCCAGGCAAGAAAATGTGTGGGTAACCATTCCCTTCTCCAGAAGATCTTCCCAACCCAGGGATGGAACCCAGGTCTCCTGAATTGCAGGTGGATTCTTACCACCTGAGCCACCAAGGAAGCTCTGGGTGACAGAATAAGTGATGATAAATAATACTCACACAGATAAATAACACAGGCAGATACACAGGTTTAAGGGGAGATAATTGAATTCTGTCTGCATATGTAGAGTACGAGCTGCTTGTTCATCACTCAAGACTTGTAAATAGATGACTAAATACTCACCTGGAGCTTAGACTGGAGAACTGGTTGTCCACCAGTGTAGGTATGAACGTTAGAGCCATGGGTGGTGCCTTAGTCTACTCAGACTGTGATTACAAAATCATAGACAAAATGGACTAAAAACAATAAAAATTTATTTTCTCACAGTTCTAGAGCCTGAGAAGTTCAAAATTAAGGTGCTAGTAACTTCAGTTTCTGTGAAGGGCTCTCTTCCTAGCTTTCGACTATGTCCTCACATGGCTTTTCCTGGGTGTATGCAGGCCTTTTCTGGATGGAGAGTGATGTCTCTGGTGTCTGTTCCACAGGGACACCGATCTCATCAGATCAGGTCCCACCCTCCTGACCTCATTTAACCTTAATCAGAGTCCTCATCTCCAAATAAAGCCAAATAAATCATAATAAAGGACAGAAATGGTATGGACCTAACAGAAGGAGAAGATATTAAGAAGAGGTGGCAAGAATACAGAGAAGAATTATACAAAAAAGATCTTCATGACCCATATAACAATGATGGTGTGATCATTCACCTAGAGCCAGACATCCTGGAATGCAAATTCAAGTGGGCCTTAGGAAGTATCACTACAAACAAAGCAGGTGGAGGTGACGGAATTCCAGTTGAGCTATTTTAAAAGATGATGCTGTAAAAGTGCTGCACTCAGTATGCCAGAAAATCTGGAAACAGACCTGGAAAAGGTCAGTTTTCATTCCATTCCCAAAAAAAGATAATGCCAAAGAATGTCCAAACCACTGCACAATTGCACTCATCTCATATGCTAGCAAAGTAATGCTCAAAATTCTCCAAGCCAGGCTTCATTAATACATGCACCATGAAATTCCAGATGTTCAAACTGGATTAGAAAAGGCAGAGGAACCAGAGATCAAATTGCCAACATCCATTGGATCATCGAAAAAGCAAGAGAGTTCCAGACAAACATCTACTTTTGCTGTATTGACTATGCCAAAGCCTTTAACTGTGTGGATCATAACAAACTGTGGAAAATTCTGAAAGAGATGGGAATACCAGACCACCTGACTTGCCCCCTGAGAAATCTGTATGCAGGTCAAGAAACAACAGTTAGAAACAACAGTTAGAAATCGGGACAGGAGTACATCAAGCTATATTGTCACCCTGCTTATTTAATTTATATGCAGAGTACATCATGAGAAGCACTGGGATGGAGGAAGTACAAGCTGGAATCAAGATTGCCGGGAGAAATATAAATCACCTCAGATATGCAGATGACACCACCCTTATGGCAGAAAGTGAAGAGGAACTAAAAAGCCTCTTGATGAAAGTGAAAGAGGAGAGTGAAAAAGCTGACTTAAAACTCAACATTCAGAAAACAAAGATCATGGCATCCGATCCCATCACTTCATGGCAAATAGATGGTGAAACAAAGGAGACAGTGACAGACTTTATTTTGGGGGGCTTCAAAATCACTGCAGTTGTTGACTGCAGCCAGGTAATTAAAAGACGCTTGCTCCTTGGAAGAAAAGCTATGACCAACCTATACAGCATATTAAAAAGCAGAGATCTTACCAACAAAGGTCTGTCTAGTCAAAGCTATGGTTTTTCCAGTAGTCATGTATGGATGTGAGAGTTGGACTATAAAGAAAGCTGAGCACTAAAGAACTGATGCTTTTGAGCTGTGGTGTTGGAGAAGACTCTTGAGAGTCCCTTGGACTGCAAGGAAATCCAACCAGCCCACCCTAAAGGAAATCGGTCCTGGGTGTTCACTGGAAGGACTGATGCTGCAGCTGAAACTCCAATACTTTGGCCACCTGATGCGAAGAACTGACTTATTTGAAAAGACCCTGATGCTGGGTACGACTGAAGGCAGGAAGAGAAGGGGACGACAGAGGATGAGATATTTGGATGATATCACTGACACAATGAACATGAATTTGAGTGAGCTCCAGCAGTTGGTGATGGATAGGAAAGCCTGGCATGCTGCAGTCCATGGGGTCACAAAGAGTCCAACACAACTGAGCAACTGAACTGAGGTGTTAGGGCTTAAACATATGATTTTGGAGATGAGGGGACAGAAACATTTAGTCCATAACAGGATAAGATTGCCAAGAACAGTATACAGAATGAGAACTACAGCTGTCTAAGGACAAAAGTTTAGAAACTGCATTAAAGAGTGGGTGGCAGAAGGAAAACTAGGAGAGGAACTGAGAAAGGATGGTCACAGTTTTTCACATGGTCTCTTTCAGAACTGTGAAAGAGAGAAAGGAGAAACCTCAAAGGAAGTACACAACTGGTGTAAGTGAGAGGAGAGAATTTCAAGCAGTGAACAATCAACAATACCAATGTGACAGAAAAATCAAAAAGGAACAAAGAACTAAAGACTTGGATGTCCTACAATTCATTTGATACTGACTTTAAAATTTTTAGGGAAAACAAAAACTGTTTATAAAACACATTTAAATTTTTTACTGCAAGTACCTTTGAGGAGTCCCATTCCTAAAAGAAGGTGGGAATGGATATGTTACTCTAACATGGTTTATTGAATAGAAGCATATCGGTGAGAAATTTGGCATTGTTTTGGTTACTGAAATACTAATATCTGGGAATCTTTTAAAAGATTAACAGAAACATGTATCTAATTTTTTCATTTTTTAGGCTTATTTCTAAAGACAGATACATTTATGATCTCATTTCATTCTCAAAATATCCTACAATGAACAGACCACATTTATAATTTTTTTTTAAAGGACTGAAGTAGATGAAGTGATTTTCCCAACATCATACAATGTTTCAAGAAAAAAAACAAAGGCAAAGTTTCACTCGTTTAATTCTATACAACTTGTACTGAATGTCTCTTGTGTACCAATAATCAGGTACTGGAGAGTTAGATGAATAAAATGAAGCTGCTCCGCTCTCCACCCACCATTACCCCGTGCCCTTCCTTTGCTTGGCTTCCGTCTCTCTGGAATGTTCAGTCTCTTCTCGTCTTAGTTTCAGCAGTGCTGGGAAAGCGGTGACACCCACAGGAGCACCAACAATAACTGTTTCCCTGAAACAGCAACACGCAGGGCCTGTGTTGTGTTGGGGAAGGTTATAACTCTCAGTGGCAGAGTCTTTGTACCTGTTCCTATGACCAGGGGACACTTTTAAGATTCTCCTTCATTTCACTCCTGAGGCTCTTGACCCATGACTCAGTCCCTCCCCCTTAGCTGAGCTGCTTCTGAAATTACAGCATTCATGATATATTGATAACAGTTAGGATCTGGTAGCCATGGTTCCTGATTCATTGTTTGTTCAGCACCTCTTGTGGAGGGCAGAAGGATGAACAAGGTGGTCTTTGGGTATCATCTATAGTGGTAGTCCTCAAACCGGGTTGCTGGATGAGCAGCATCAGCTACTGAATTAATTCTCTGAGAGTGCAACCCATGGATCTGTGTTTTAATAAGCCCTCAAGAGACACTGATGCATACTAAACTTTAAGAATCACTAGTACACAGCTAGAATTCTTTTCCTATACTATTTAGAGAGAAGTAGTGTTATGAATGTTCCCAGCAAAAATAGAATCTATCCATCAATGTAATGATAAACTCAAGCACATTTTTATTCACATTATTACCACTCTATCTTTATTTGCTATCACCTTTCATCCACAGCTGCCTTTAAAATCTCTAATTTAACATCAAAGCACGCTCTCAGGGCTGGTTAGTGTCATGTGTGTAAATACATACTTCATGTTAATGACAATGAAAGCTGAACTATGTGCCATTTTGTTCCTTTTAATTCACCCTCAACTTATTGCTGTTTCCAGAAATATTAGGTATATTTATTGCTTTTTCATGGTTAGAGTTTGAAAGAAAATTGCCCAAAATATTTATATTTATGATCTAGGTAACACAGTAGTAAAGATTATTTGGAGTTCAAAATGGCAGTTTTGTTTATATTTTAAGAATTTTACATTATACATTTTAAGGAGAAATTCATGTTACTGTGTGTGCTTAGTCACTCAGTCATGTCTGACCCCATGGACTGTAACCCGCCAGGCTCCTCTGCCCATGAGGATTCTCCAGGCAAGAATATTGGAGTGGGTTGCCATGCCCTCCTTCCGGGGATCTTCTAAACCCAAGGATCAAACCCAGGTCTCCTGCATTGAAGGCAAATTCTTTACTGTCTGAGCTACCAGGGAAGCCCATGTTATTAAATGCCTCTTACTATATTTTGTTTCCTTCTGAGAGCAGAAATTATTGGTAAATGTATAGAAAGCCTCGATTTGTGATTTTTGGTTGATTTTAAATAGTTATTTGCCAAGAATTTTATTTTTCCAAAATGTAGCAAGTATATCACAGAAAACATTGTTGACTACAGTCCTAAAACATTTATTAATGAAACAGAGAAGAAAAAACTGGTAGGATTTTAAACTTACATCTTCAGCAAGTATTAAAAATGTTGTCTCTGTGGTCCAATCCTGCTTGTCAGAAAATGTGGCATGGCAAATAAATACTATTTTCTCCAACTCATCATTCTTTACCCCTGTACAAGGATACATGTGTATTCACAGGTTGAGTTCTAATTTTGGAGTTTCTTCATGTTTGTAAAGACACATATGATGGTTTTCTGGATTAGGTTTGCAAAGACATTTGTAACCTGTGTTTCATGGTGTAGTCACTTTAATTGCAAAAGTTGCTTAATTTTTTCTGGGGAGAGCTGACTTCACTGACTGCAATCCATACTAAGTTGCATTTCCAGGACTCCATTAAGGTATTTTTAAATCCTTTGGTAGAAAACTTAGCTTACTTAAAATTTTGGATGATATATGTGAAGGAAATTTTCGAGTTGTCTGTCTGTCAATAGAGGGACTTTGTGGAATTTTTAGGAATCTGTACAAGCTGGAGGACAGAGGAATTACAGTAAAGGAAGAACCTGCTGGATATCACTGATATGGAATAGAGGAGACTGCGTGATTGCCTAGAACCCATTTCCTTATCCAGCAGCCAGCCTTCGTGAGGAGGGGCAGTCAGTGGAAGAAAGGAGGTAGAGGACAAGGGGTTTAAAGAAGAAACAGCAGATATTTGGGGGTATATCCTTCTTTGATCCTTCTGTAGCTTTCCTTCGTTGACTATTTCCCAGTTCTAGCACTCTGGTCAAGCCCGTTATCTGATGGATCTTTACACACAACACCATTCTGAAACATATCTGAACAAAATGTTAGAGCACCTGGTGCACCTATGTATAATGCTGATTGGAATAAAATGATCTGACTTGATATTTTCACATGTACAAATCATAAGAGAAAAGATCCAGGTAAAGAATTTTGTATGTAAAGCAATGAAAACCAACCAACTAACTGTTAAATAAATAAATCCTATAATTTCCAGAAATGTTTGGAACTCTAAATACCACCCTATAGGCATATAGAAAGCTTAGATATATAGATAGATATATATCTATACAGATACAGAATTCACATCTTTATCCATTCATCTACCAATGGACACTAAAGTTGCTTTATATCTTGGCTATTGTAAAAATGAATGCTGAAGTAACACAGGGATGCATGTATCTTTATGAATTAATGTTTTTGTTTTCTTCAGGGAAATACCCAGAAGTGCAATTGCTGGGTCATATGACATTTCTGTTTTTAATTTTTTGAAGAACTTCCAGTACTGTTTTCCATAGTGACTGTACCAATTTACAGTCCCACAAATGGTGCACAGGGTTCTCTTTTCTTCACATCCTCTCCTATACTTATTATTTGCTGTCTTTTTGATGATAGACATTCTGACAGGTATAAGGTGTTATCTCATTTCGGTTTTAACATGCATCTTGCTGATAATGATGCTGACTATGATGCCCTCATCACATACATTGTTTGCAAATATATTCTCCCATTTAATAATCTGTCTTTTCATTTTGTTTATAGTTTATCTTGCTGTGCAAAAGCTTTTAGTTTGATATAGTTTCATTTGTTTATAATTGTTTTTGTTCCAGAAAGATATTTAAAATATATTGCCAAGACTAATGTCAATGAGCATATTGCCTGTGTTTTCTTCCAGTTTTTTCTATGGGCTTGGGTGTTACATTTAAGTCTTTAAATCAATTTTGTGTTTATTTTATCATGTAAGAAAGTAGTCCAGTTTGATTCTTTTACATGTAGCTGCCCAATTTTCCCAATACCATTTATCAAAGAAACTTGTATATTCTTGCCTTCTTTGTCATGTTAGTTGATCATGTAAGCAGGGATTTATTTCTGTGCCCTTTATATTGTACCAGTTGATTTATGTGTCTGTTTTTGAGATAGCACCATGTTAGTTTCCTTACTGTAGCTTTTTATCAGGGACTATTATACTTCCAGATTTTCTTTCTCAAAGTTGTTGCAGTTATTCAGGGTCTTTGTGATTCCATGCAAATTTTGGATTTTTTTTGTTGTTATTGTTCTAGTTCCATGAAAAGTACCACTGGAATTTTGATAGGAATTGTATTGAATCTGTAGAATGCCTTGGTAGTGTGGTCATTTTAACAATACTAATTCTTCAGTCCATAGACATGTTTGCATTTACATTTGTTTGTGTGGTCTTCAATTTCTTTCCTCCTTATCCCATAGTTTTCAATGTACAAGTCTCTCATCTCTTTGGTAAGATTTATTCCTTGGTATTTTATTCTTTTGATGCAATTTTAAATGGGTTTCTTAACTTCACTTTTTAATAGTTCGTTATAAGTGTATAGAAACACAAAGATTTCTGTGTGTTTATTTTGTATCCTGCAATTTTACTGAATCCCTTTATTCTAATAGTTTTTTGATAACATCTTTAGAATTTTCTACATATTGCATCATGTCATCTGAAAACAATGACAGTCTTACATCTTCCTGTCCAATTTGGACGCTTTTTATTTCTTTTTCTTGTCTGATTGCTGTCCGTAGGACTCTCAATACTATATTGAATAAAAGTGATGAGAGTTGATATCCTTGCCTTGTTCCTGATCTTAGAGGGAATGCTTTCAGCTTTTCAGCATTGAGTATAATCTTGGCTGTGTGTTTGTCATCAGTTCATTTAGTTCAGTCACTCAGTTGTGTCCAACTCTTTGCGACCCCATGAATCAGAGCACGCCAGGCCTCCTTGTCCATCACCAACTCCCAGAATTCACCCAAACTCATCTGCATCAAGTCGGTGATGCCATCCAGCCATCTCATCCTCTGTCGTCCCCTTCTCCTCCTGCCCCCAATCCCTCCCAGCATCAGAGTCTTTTCCAATGAGTCAACTCTTCGCATGAGGTGGCCAAAGTACTGGAGTTTCAGCTTTAGCATCAGTCCTTCCAGTGAACACCCAGGACTGATCTCCTTTAGGATGGACTGGTTGGACCTCCTTGCAATCCAAGTGTGTTTCCTCTATACCTTCTTTGTTGAGAGATTTTATCACAAATGGATGTTGAATTTTATCAACAGCTTTTCCTGTGTCTATTGAGATTGGTCATATGATTTTTATCCTTCAATTTGTTCATACAGTGTTTTCACATTGATTGATTTGCAGATATTAAACCCCCTTTTTGTTCTTGAGATAAATCTCAGTTGGTTGTGGTATATGATTCTTTTAATGCGTTGTTGAACACAGTTTGCTTATATTTTTGTTGACGATTGTTGCATCTATGTTCATCAGTGATTTTGGATTGTATTTTTCTTTTTTGTGATACTTTTGTCTGTTTCTGATATCAGGGTAATTCTGGCCTAATAGAATTAGTTCAGAAGTGTTCCTTTTTCTTCAATTTTTTGAACAGTTTGAGAAAGATATGTGTTCAGTTCAGTTCAGTTGCTCAGTAGTGTCCAACTCTTTGCGACCCCATGAATCACAGCACACCAGGCCTCCCTGTCCATCACCAACTCCCAGAGTTCACCCAAACTCATGTCCATCAAGTCGGTGATGCCATCCAGCCATCTCATCCTCTGTCGTCCACTTCTCCTCCTGTCCCCAATCCCTCCCAGCATCAGAGTCTTTTCCAATGAGTCAACTCTTCGCATGAGGTGGCCAAAGTACTTGAGTTTCAGCTTTAGCATCATTCCTTCCAAAGAAATCCCAGGGCTGATCTCCTTCAGAATGGACTGGTTGGATCTCCTTGCAGTCCAAGGGACTCTCAAGAGTCTTCTCCAACACCACAGTTCAAAAGCATTAATTCTTTGGTGCTCAGCCTTCTTCACAGTCCAACTCTCACATCCATACATGACCACAGGAAAAACCATAGCCTTGACTATTTGGACCTTTGTTGGCAAAGTGATGTCTCTGCTTTTGAATATGCTATCTAGGTTGGTCATAACTTTCCTTCCAAACTTGCCTTTAAACATTTGGTAAACAAAGCTGAGCAATGAAGAATTGATGCTTTTGAACTGTGGTGTTGGAGAAGACTCTTGAGAGTCCCTTAGACTGCAAGGAGATCAAACCAGTCAATCCTAAAGGAAATCAGTCCTGACTATTCATTGGAAAGACTAATTTTGAAGCTGAAGCTCCAATACTTTGGCCACCTGATGCGAAGAACTGACTCATTGGAAAAGACCCTCATGCTGGGAAATATTGAAGGCAGGAGGAGAAGGGGACATCAGAGAATGAGATGGTTGGATTTCATCATTGACTCGATGTACATGAGTTTGAGCAAGCTCTAGGAGTTGGTGACAGACAGGGAAGCCTGGCATGCTGCAGTCTATGGGGTTGCAGAATCGGACACGACTGAGCAACTGAACTGAACTGAAAATTCAAACAGATGTAAAGCTGTCTGGTCCTGAACTTATGTTTAGTGGGAGATTTTTATTACTGATTCAGTTTTGCTACAGGTAATTAGTTTTTTTTAATTTTCTATTTCTTCCTGGTTTAGTTGTAGATTATATATTTCAAGGAATTTATCCTTTTCTTCTAGGTTATCCATTTTATTGGCACATAGTTTTCATAGTAATCTTTTACAATCCTTTGTGTTTCTGTGGTGTTGGTTGTAACTTCTTTTTCATTTCTGATTTTCTTTATTTAGACTCTCTCTCTTCTTTCTTTGTGAGTCTGGCTAATGATCAATCATTCATATTCATCGTTTCAAAGAACTCACAGTTTTCAAAGATCTCATTGTTTTATTGATATTTTCTGGTCTCTATTTCATTTATTTCTGCTCTTATCTTTTTTATTTATTTCCTTCTACTAACTTTGGGTTGTTTTTATTCCTCCTTGTCTAGTTCCTTTAGGTATAACATTAGATTATTTATTTAATTTTTTCTTATTTTATAGAGTAGCCTTACATCACTATAAACTCCCCACTTAGAATTTCTTTTTCTGCATCCAGTAGATTTTGGATCATTGTGTTTCCATTTTTGTTTGTGTTCATGTATGTCTTGATTTCTTCTTTGATTTCCTTTGTGGCCATTTGTTGTGTAGTAGCATATTGTTTACACTCCCCATGTTTGTGTTTTTGGTAGTTTTTTCATTGTAGTCCATTTCTAGTCTAATACCATCTTAGAAAAGATGCTTGAAATGATTTAAGTCTTCTTAACTTTATTGAGACTTGTTTTGTGACATAGCATGTGATCTATCCTGGAAAATTTTCTTTGTGAACTTGTGTATTCTGCTGTTTTTGAATGAAATGTTCTGTTTATGTGTATTAACATTATCTAAATCATGATTTAATTTTGAAACCTATAAATTATTCCTTCTCTGATTAAATGTATTTTTACTGTTGTTTGAATTAGTCCACAGCATCTATACTGCAATGAGCAGCCAGAGCTTCCCAGATTACAGGAATTTCTTCAGTCTTAGCTGGGCTCATGCTAACTTCCAGATACAAATACCCTTCATTGTGTTTTATAAACTTTTGGAGGTTTCCATTTTGAAATTTTTGTATATTAATTACAGGAGAGGCTAATACTGGAAGACAAGATTAGAACCAGTGCTTTTATTTCAAATATAATATGCTCAAGTGAAAAAAAAATCCAGGAAGAACCAGCTTTTCATTAGCATTTATTCATTCCTTTGTGAACTCTACTCTCTTCCTCTTCTACTTCCTTCTCCTCTTCTTGTACAAATGAAGCAAAGCAGTATTTTGGATACTTGTATTGCCCAGGTTAAAATAATCAGGATGCCATTTTTATTTAAAAAAAAAAAAGCTTGCCAATGTTACTCTTAAATGTGAAGTGAATGAGGAAATCTCTTGGCTCTTTTGAATCCAATATATGCTAGACAACTAAACTCTAACATATTAACCATGTAGCAAACTACTATTAGTATTTCATATTAATCCATTTTTATTCTCTTCTCTTCAATATATATCGTTTAAAAAAGCCAAGAGAGGAAATGTGGAAGGAAAGCAAAAAGCACATTTAGCACAAAACTGTCATAACTCTGTAGAAATGGTGAACAGAAGTCATAAAAATTTGTGATGGTGAAAATTGGCTGTTAAACCTTAAGCCTTTGGGCTAAAACTAATTGGAACCCAAAATACATATAAATGATCCCAAGACTGTTCATGACATAGACAGATAAACAAAGCTTTCCTGATGCTGGAATTTTCTCATCTGTTTTAAGTCAGTTTTACTGATGACTTTAATGTTACTAATTATTTTCTAAATTTTTATTTAAAACTTTTAAAAGATTTTCTCATTTTACAGCATATACTTTTGCAAACTTGCTCCATAAAAACTTCCCCAGCAAAGAACTATATACAGACTTTAACTTTTATGTAAGACATATGTTTCTCCTTCTGTCTCTTCTCTTTTCTTTTCCAAATGTGTAAATCATAGAATTAGAAGTAACTTCAAGTGGTTCATGTCTAGACTGTAGGTGGAAGGGCTTGCTGAGATACAACAGGAAGCCATAACCAAGAAGGGTAAGACTAAAAATAAATGTCAGACACCATGCAAGGAACGTGAATGAAAGGACAGAGTTTTACAGGCAGGTGTAGAATCAGGAAATATCAAAGATGAAGCAACTAACTTCCAGCCCACAAATACCCTTCATTGTGTTTTATAAACTTGTGGAGGTTTCCATTTTGAAATGTTTGTATATTAATTACAGGAGAGGCTAAGATTGGAAGACAAGATTATATCCAGTGCTTTTATTTCAAATATAATATGCTCAAGTGAAGAAACTAGACTATTTGTTAGGATTTTCTTCTGCTTTTATTATTCTATGACCATTGCTTAATTCAGGTGTCTTCCATAAGTGACTCTATGCCACTTGCAGTTAGGGACTTTGACTACTTAGATTTGTATTCCTAGGATACACTTTATGTTGCTGGACAAAGTAGGAACTCTATAGGATTGAGTGAATGAATGATTAAATATCATAGAAGTCAATTGCAGGTATGGCCTGCCAAACCATAAAGATAACCCTGTATACTAAACAAGAACACATTCTTTTTACTATAAATGGTGTCCTAAATGGTATATTTCACAATGTCTAAGTCTGAACTCCCAGAGCTTGCTCAAACTCATGTCCATCAAGTCGGTGGTTGAATGGCATCACCTACTCATTCGACATAAGTTTGAGCAACTTCTGGGAGTTGGTGCTGGACAGGGAAGACTGGCATGCTGCAGTCCATGGGGTCGCAAAGAGTCGGACATGACTGAGTGACTGAACTGAACTGAAGTCTTAACAATGAGGAGTTTCTACTTCTTTCACTTCACCACCTATCACAGCTCAGAAATGCCAAGATAAAAATGGAGATTACCTTTCCCCAATGTTTCATCCATGGTAGAATAAGGATGATTCTCCATAGCTACATGAATCACAATAAGGTAGTCATAAAAATTTCCATAAAATTCTAAGCTTCTTAAAAGCAGGAACTGTATTTTATAATGAACTTTGCACAGAAACACTTGTCAATGCTGCTACTATTGAGTCTTCAAAAGCTTTCTAATTTATGTGAAGCAAAGTTGCCAATCTGGACAGAATTTCTTCACCAGGAGACAAAGCTAAAATTCTGGTGCTCCAGAGAAATCCAAACTGTTTGAGTGTTTGCTGTCCTAGCCTTAGCATTTGTTATAGTTATAAAACCATGTTTTACTGAAATGCTTTATTATTCTCATCATAGCATAGCTCCACCTGGGGCTTCCCAGGTGACTCAGTGATACAGAATCTGCCTGCCATGCAGGAGATGCGGTTTCAATCCCTGGGTCAGAAAGATCCCTTGGAGAAGGAAATGGCAACCCACTCAAGTATTCTTGCCTACGAAATGCCATGGACAGAGGAGCCTGGCAGGCTACAGTCCATGGGGTTGCAAAGAGTCACGACATGACTGAGTGACACACACATACACACACACACACACACACACACACACACACACACACACAATCTGGATACTGATATAATTGGCATTTAACTAGCCAAATATTAAAACTATTAAAAAGATACCTGGTTTAAGTACTGGCCCAAATACATATTAAATAGTTCTTAGAGAACAAATTTCATCATGTTTTCAAACAGAAATTTCTTAAAAGCAAGTTTAGTAATTTTTGTGTTGGTAGAAACATCCTTGCCTTTATTTAAATTATTTTTTCCCAAAAGTTTTAAATTGAAATAATAGTGATGAGTAATTACACAAGAAAAATTTAATAGAGACTCTTAGGTGACACCAATAATTTACTATCAATTTTATTAGGACTTTAATTATATATGAAATTTTCCATATTTTTTAACAAATGTATATTAAATTATATACTGATAAAATGACATGATGTAGAGATTTAAAAAAAAAAACTTTAGAAAAAATTGAAGGGAGATGAGTTAAAGCAGATAAGGCAAAATCATAAAAGCCATTGAATTTGCTTGATGATTTTATGAAAAATCTGGCTTATTTTTTCTCTGCATTTGTATGTTTAATATTTTTAGTAATTTTTTTTACTTAGGAAATCAAAGTCATATATCATTCATAAAAATCTAATGATTCACACAAAGTTTGGTATATGACAAAAAGAGGTTTCATCTAAGTGTATGGACACAATAAACTAATAAAAGGTAAACTAATGATTCAAGTTACAATAAACATTTCACAATACTGATTCAGTAAATTTAACTGATGTTTTAAAATACTTTCCAATATTAGGTTATTAAACATACATAATTTTTCATGTTTTCTCATTTACTTTTTGAAATAATTCTTTTTCACAGTTCAAGTAATTGAACTTTCAAATTGAGATATTAAAGCTTATAGCTAATCTTGGGCTAGTACTTTACATAAGTATGAAAGTTCATGAAATATATGGGAGTAAGGAAAAATTATAATCAGAAGATAGGTATAGGTCTTCACAGTGTGATTTCATGCTGAGATGTTCTGCATTCCTAAGCCATGAAATTAAAAGATGCTTATTCCTTGGAAGGAAAGTTATGACCAACCTAGATAGCATATTCAAAAGCAGAGATATTACTTTGCCAACAAAGGTCTGTCTAGTCAAGGCTATGGTTTTTCCAATGGTCATGTATGGATGTGAGAGTTGGACTGTGAAGAAAGCTGAGTGCCGAAGAATTGATGCTTTTGAACTGTGATGTTGGAGAAGACTCTTGCAAGTCCTTTGGACTGCAAGGAGATCCATCCAGTCCATCCTAAAGGAAATCAGTCCTGGGTGTTCATTGGAAGGACTGATTTTGAAGCTGAAACTCCAGTACTTTGGCCACCTCACGCGAAGAGTTGACTCATTGGAAAAGACCCTGATGCTGGGAGGGATTGGGGGCAGGAGGAGAAGGGGACGACAGAGGATGAGATGGCTGGATGGCATCACCGACTTGATGGACATGAGTTTGGGTGAACTCTGGGAGTTGGTGATGGACAGGAAGGCCTGGCGTGCTGCAATTCATGGGGTCTCAAAAAGTCGGACACGACTGAGCAACTGAACTAAACAGAACTGAACACATGAAATATGTCCAAATAAGACATAAATGCAAATTATTTTAAAAAATCAAATATGACCCTTGTCTTTGTCTTCCTGTACTAACAGGTACAATTTTCAACTCATGATATGAAAGTTTTCTAACAAATCTTTTTTTGTAAGAAGCCAGATAAAGTGTACAAATAAATAATAAAATGAACATTCCAGCTCACTAAATTTGATATGTAGTGATTGAGTATTCTAGGACCATTGTCCAATTTCTAGAGCAGGACCTCTGTCCTGCTCAGTGGATTAGATGATTGTACAGTTACAGTCTATTGGCTTTGATCCTGGGATGCAAATATTCTCCTCCACTTTGCACAGTCCCTCTCTGTCTTGGAGACTGTTCCTTTGTTAGCAGCAAACACTCTCTCACTGCAGGCTTGTCACAATGATTTAGAAAAGGCATATTTTACCAAAATAAGAAGCCCAGTGGTATTGCTGGAACTGATCAAAAGTCATGAGCAAGCTGACAGATTGCTTTTATGCAAGACTGGCCTTTGGGTCTTTTGAAGGGAGAGAGTTCCACATACAAATTATGAAAGCCAATGCTTAGTCACAAAACTGTGATCCTTAATAGAAAAAATGTTTCTCTAAGTTGAAAGGCATATAATTATGAATGAATGAATGACCCAGATCCTTATAAATTTTTCCCATAGAATATTATATTATTTTCCTTGGTCATTCATTCACTCATTTACTCTCATATTCTCCGATGGGCATTGAGCTATGTACTGAATAATAAGAATAACTATTATAATTATTATTTTATCACTATGTAACTTAATATACATTTGTTTAAAAATATGGAAATTTTCATATATAATTAAATAATACAGAAAACATGAGAGATAATGCCTCTGTCTACATAGAATTTGCATTATAGTAGTGGTTTATGACAAGTAATGATGCATCAAGTAAAAGATGCAAAGAGCTATAGTTCACTATCACAGCCCACTGTCCTTCTATTCATTTATCCACTGGGCTCTGTTTAGAGGTAGAACAAAATGTATGACAATATGATTATTTCCAGGTGATCGGGGGCAACTTCTATCTTTGCACTCCCGGGGAGGAGAGTTGTTTAGTATAAAAAGCATCAAGAAGATTCAACCTTGTGATCAGGAGCAAAAGAGACGACCTAATCATTCCCAGGAAAATCTTCCAGTGCTGATATGGAAGAAAGGGAAGGGAGTGCATGCGTGCTCAGTCCTGTCCAACTCTTTGCAACTCCATGGACTATAACTCGCCAGGTTCCTCTGCCCATGGAATTCTCCAGGCAAGAAAAATTGGAGAGAGTAGCCATTCCCTTCTCCAGAGGATCTTCCCAACCCAAGGATTGAACCCACATTTCCTGTGTCTCCTGCGTTGTGTGTTGATTCTTTACTACTGCAGTATAGAAGCGTGAAAAAAGTCATGAACAGAGAAAGAAGGTGGTCAGTTTGGCCCTTTATCATCACTAAAGGGAGATATAGTTAAGATATATATCTGAGTAAGAATTACATAGTGATTTATATTCTTTCTGAAGCCCTTATCCCCAGATTACTCCTGGGCACCTTCTCATCCCCATCCCACCCCAGGAGTGTTATCCTCTACTTTCTTATTCTACTTTAACTTCTGCCAACTTGTCCTTCTGGGAATCAGAGTGTCATAGAATGAGATATTGTTACCATATATCAATCATTATTTCTCCTGTATTCTGCCTATCTGTTTTATTCTACACTGAAGACTATCATCTCTAAAACAAAGAAGGAATCTGTTGAGTATAATGGTAACTTTGTGCCCCTCTTGTGATTCATTCATCCTCTTTGTTTCTTGTAAAAATTCCTGTCTTATCTTTCCATAACAGCAAAAAGACACTGTCAGTCGATCAGAAGATCTGATCAATGCATAATAGTTTACAGGCAAAGAGGAGATATTTGGGGGTGGGAATGAGGGGAGGAAATGGAATGAAACAGAGAACTTAGATAACATAGATCCTAGAAATTTTCAAGTTTTTAATTTTTTGCCAAATTCAAATCTGTCATCTCTGAGACAATTAGAAATATTTACAATGATATAATAAAACATATAATATCTATAATATTTTATATAATAAAGTTGTTTACTTTGAGGAAAATGAGGAAGAAGGTACGTAAATACACATTATTAGAGGTCTGTATTTATTATTCTGATTCTGTTGCTTTTCTGTGTGATCTTGAGACAATCACTTAACATTTTTGGTCAATGGTGACATCATAAAGAGTAATAATAATTCTAGAGACTACTGCAAAAATTAATAATACATATGAAAACACTTTGGGAAAATGTAATAAAAAATTAGAGGACCTAAGTAAAAGGACCTAGATAGCACACTGAAAAGCGAGACATCACTTTGCCAACAAAGGTCCAAATAGTCAAGGCTATGGTTTTTCCAGTAGTCATGTATGGATGCGAGAGTTGGACTGTGAAGAAAGCTGAGCGCCAAAGAATTGATGCTTTTGAACTGTGGTGTTGGATAAGACTCTTGAGAGTCCCTGGGACTGCAAGGAGATCAGCTCTGGGTATTCTTTGGAAGGAATGATGCTACAGCTGAAACTCAAGTACTTTGGCCACCTCATTGGAAAAGACTCTGATGCTGGGAGGGATTGGGGGCAGGAGGAAAAGGGGACGACAGAGGATGAGATGGCTGGATGGCATCACTGACTCGAAGAACATGAGTCTGAGTGAACTCTGGGAGTTGGTGATGGACAGGGAGGCCTGGAGTGCTGAGATTCATGGGGTCGCAAAGAGTCGGACACAACTGAGCGACTGAACTGAACTGAAGTAAAAGGAGAATATTGGAGAGTTAAATGATAGAATTTGATGTGTTTACTATGTCTATTATTCAATATTTAATCATTTTTCAGATAGCTTAGTCTTTTTTCCCAAATAAAGTATAATGACCTGGAGGTGAGCATCCTAGTGGTATCACTTTAGGAATGATGGTGGAGGTGTTTTATAGCCTGGAACTTTCTTTTGGACAAACCACCTCTAGCTCCCATAGGTGCTGGCAAGTGACATTATCAGGCAGGGCTGTGCAAAAGCCTCCTGTGATTCTTACCCTTAATGCTGATCCCACAGCTCTCCCACAGTGAGGTTAACATTTTGGAACCCTATGTGCTGTGCTGCAAGCAAAGGGAAACTTTCTGGGGAATAAGAGGCAACTTTAAAATATATTTTTAAAAGTTTAATTTCTGGATGAAAGAAGAAAACCAAAGTGGTGCAGGAAATGTGTATTATTCTTGCCTGAACTCATTTTTGTCATTGTTGATATAAATTTTAGGTGTACAGTATCATAATTCATTCTTATACAACACAAAGTGATTGGCACACAAGTCTACTTACCATTTGTTGATACAGTTGACACTTTTCACCCATTTTGCCCATTCCCCCCCAGCCACCTTTCCCTCTGATAATCTCTATTCAGACCTGTGCTTCTATGAGTTTGTTTTTATTTTATTTTGTCTTTTTTTTTTTTTTAGATTTCATGTGTGAGTGAAATCACATGATGTTTATCTTTGTCCATCTAGCAGATTTCACTTAGCATAATGCCTTCAAGATCCATCCATGTTGTCAAAATTGGCAGAATTTCATTATTTTTATGACTGACTAATATTCTAGTGCGTGTATATACTACATCTTCTTTATACGTTCATCCCCAGATGGACACTTAGGTTGTTTCCATATCTTGACTATTATAAAACATGCTGCAATATATGATTGCATGGGGCACATGTATCTTTTCAAATTAGTGTTTCATGTTCTTTGGATCAATACTCAGAATAGCTGGGTCATACAGTAGTTCTAAGCTTTTTTGAGGAACCTTCATACTGCTTTCCATAGTGGCTGTACCAATTTCCACAATAGTGTTCTCTTTTTCCCATGTCCTTACCAACATGTGTTATTTGTTGTCTTTTCAATAATAACCATTCTAACATATGTGAGGTTATATTTCACTGTGGTTTTGATTTGCATTTCCCTAATGATATGTGGCAGGTCATGGTGGAGACATCTGACAGAATGTGGTCCACTGGAGAAGGGAATGGCAAACCACTTCAGTATTCTTGCCTTGAGAACCCCATGAACAGTATGAAA
The DNA here is from genome assembly GCF_029407905.1 of Bubalus kerabau. Classification (NCBI taxonomy): domain Eukaryota; kingdom Metazoa; phylum Chordata; class Mammalia; order Artiodactyla; family Bovidae; genus Bubalus; species Bubalus kerabau. The sequence continues at coordinate 256,128,356 of NC_073624.1, forward strand.
AGGCAAAATGATAGGATACTGAAAGAGAAACTCCCCAGGTCAGTAGGTGCCCAATATGCTACTGGAGATCAGTGGAGAAATAACTCCAGACAGAATGAAGAGATGGAGCCAAAGCAAAAAGAATACCCAGCTGTGGATGTGACTGGTGATAGAAGCAAGGTCCGATGCTGTAAAGAGCAATATTGCATAGCAACCTGGAATGTCAGGTCCATGAATCAAGGCAAATTGGAAGTGGTCAAACAAGAGATGACAAGAGTGAATGTCAACATTCTAGGAATCAGCGAACTGAAATGGACTGGAATGGGGGAATTTAACTCAGATGACCATTATATCTACTCCTGCGGGCAGGAATCCCTCAGAAGAAATGGAGTGGCCATCATGGTCAACAAAAGAGTCCGAAATGCAGTACTTGGATGCAATCTCAAAAATGACAGAATGATCTCTGTTTGTTTCCAAGGCAAACCATTCAATATCACAGTAATCCAAGTCTATGCCCCAACCAGTAACGCTGAAGAAGCTGAAGTTGAACAGTTCTATGAAGACCTACAAGACGTTTTAGAACAAACACCCAAAAGAGATGTCCTTTTCATTATAGGGGACTGGAATGCAAAAGTAGGAAGTCAAGAAACACCTGGAGTAACAGGCAAATTTGGCCTTGGAATATGGAATGAAGTAGGGCAAAGACTAACAGAGTTTTGCCAAGGAAGTGCACTGGTCATAACAAACACCCTCTTCCAACAACCCAAGAGAAGACTCTATACATGGACATCACCAGATGGTCAACACCGAAATCAGATTGATTATATTCCTTGCAGCCAAAGATGGAGAAGCTCTATACAGTCAGCAAAAACAAGACCAGGAGCCGACTGTGGCTCAGACCATGAACTCTTTATTGCCAAATTCAGACTGAAACTGAAGAAAGTAGGGAAAACCACTAGACCATTCAGGTATGACCTAAATCAAATCCCTTATGATTGTACAGTGGAAGTGAGAAATAGATTTAAGGGCCTAGATCTGGTAGATAGAGTGCCTGATGAACTATGGATGGAGGTTCATGACATTGTACAGGAGACAGGGATCAAGACCATCCCCATGGAAAAGAAATGCAAAAAAGCAAAATGGCTACCTGGGGAGGCCTTACAAATAGCTGTGAAAAGAAGAGAAGCGAAAAGCAAAGGAGAAAAGGAAAGATATAAACATCTGAATGCAGAGTTCCAAAGAATAGCAAGAAGAGATAAGAAAGCCTTCTTCAGCGATCAATGCAAAGAAATAGAGGAAAACAACACAATGGGAAAAACTAGAGATCTCTTCAAGAAAATCAGAGATACCAAAGGAACATTTCATGCAAAGATGGGCTCGATAAAGGACAGAAACGGTAGGGACCTAACAGAGGCAGAAGATATTAAGAAGAGATGGCAAGAATACACAGAAGAACTGTACAAAAAAGATCTTCACGACCCAGATAATCATGATGGTGTGATCACTGACCTAGAGCCAGACAACCTGGAATGTGAAGTCAAGTGGGCCTTAGAAAACATCACTACGAACAAAGCCAGTGGAGGTGATAGAATTCCAGTTGAGCTATTCCAAATCCTGAAAGATGATGCTGTGAAAGTGGGGCACTCAATATGCCAGCAAATTTGGAAAACTCAGCAGTGGCCACAGGACTAGAAAAGGTCAGTTTTCATTCCAATCCCAAAGAAAGGCAATGCCAAAGAATGCTCAAACTACTGCACAATTGCACTCATCTCACATGCTAGTAAAGTAATGCTCAAAATTCTCCAAGCCAGGCTTCAGCAATATGTGAACGGTGAACTTCCAGATGTTCAAGCTGGTTTTAGAAAAGGCAGAGGAACCAGAGATCAAATTGCCAACATCCGCTGGATCATGGAAAAAGCAAGAGAGTTCCAGGAAAACATCTATTTCTGCTTTATTGACCTTGCCAAAGCCTTTGACTGTGTTGATCACAATAAACTGTGGAAAATTCTGAAAGAGATGGGAATACCAGACAACCTGATCTGCCTCTTGAGAAATTTGTATGCAGGTCAGGAAGCAACAGTTAGAACTGGACATGGAACAACGGACTGGTTCCAAATAGGAAAAGGAGTTTGTCAAGGCTGTATATTGTCACCCTGTTTATTTAACTTCTATGCAGAGTACATCATGAGAAACGCTGGACTGGAAGAAACACAAGCTGGAATCAAGATTGCTGGGAGAAATATCAATAACCTCAGATATGCAGATGACACCACCCTTATGGCAGAAAGTGAAGAGGAACTACAAAGCCTCTTGATGAAAGTGAAAGAGGAGAGTGAAAAAGTTGGCTTAAAGCTCAACATTCAGAAAATGAAGATCATGGCATCCGGTCCCATCACTTCATAGGAAATAGATGGAGAAACAGTGGAAACAGTATCAGACTTTATTTTTTTGGGCTCCAAAATCACTGCAGATGGTGACTGCAGCCATGAAATTAAAAGACGCTTACTCCTTGGAAGGAAAGTTATGACCAACCTAGATAGCGTATTCAAAAGCAGAGACATTACTTTGCCAACAAAGGTCCGTCTCGTCAAGGCTATGGTTTTTCCTGTGGTCATATATGGATGTGAGAGTTGGACTGTGAAGAAAGCTGAGCGCCGAAGAATTGATGCTTTTGAACTGTGGTGACTCTTGAGAGTCCCTTGGACTGCAAGGAGATCCAACCAGTCCATTCTGAAGGAGATCAGCCCTGGGATTTCTTTGGAAGGAATGATGCTAAAGCTGAAACTCCAGTACTTTGGCCACCTCATGCAAAGAGTTGACTCATTGGAAAAGACTCTGATGCTGGGAGGGAATGGAGACAGGAGGAGAAGGGGACAACAGAGGATGAGATGGCTGGATGGCATCACTGACTCAATGGACGTGAGTCTGGGTGAACTCAGGGAGTTGGTGATGGACAGGGAGGCCTGGCGTGGTGCAATTCATGGGGTTGCAAAGAGTCAAGCACGACTGAGCAACTGATCTGATCTGAATGATATGTGATGCTGAACATTTTTTCATGTTTCTATTGGGGATATATATGTCTTCATTGGAAAAATTTTTATTCAGATCTTCCGTTCATTTTTATTATGCTTTTGCTTTTGCTATTTTTAAGTTGTATGAGGTCTTTATATATTTTGTATATTAATCCTTTTAGGATATGTGATTTGCAAATATTTTCTCCCATTCACGTTTATTATAGTTTCCTTTGCTGTGCAGCAGCTTTTCAATTCAAGGCAATCCTATGTTTATTTTTGCTTTTGGTTCCCTTATGCTTGGAGTCAGAGCCACAAAAACATTGCTAAAACTGGTATTGATGTGGTTGCATGTGTACTAAGTTGCTTCAGTCATATCTGACTGTTTGTGGTCCATGGACTATAGCCCACCAGTCTCCTCTGTCCATGCGAGTCTCCAGGCAAGAATACTGGAGTGGGTGCCACGCCCTCCCCTCCAGGGGGTCTTCCTGACCCAGTGATCATATTCACATCTCTTACATCTTATGCATTGGCAGGCAGGTTCTTTACCACCAGGACCACCTGGGAAGTCCATCAGTGTATTACTACCTATGTTTCTTCTAGAATTTTATGGTTTCAAGTCTGACAATCAAGTACTAAGTCAATTTTGAGTTAATTTTTGGATATGTGTAAGACAATGGTTTGGTTTCATTTTTTTGAATGTGATAGTTCAGTTATCCAAATATCATTTATTGATGAGATTATTTTTCTCTAATATGTCTTCTTTCCTCCTTTGTTGTAAATTAATTGTACATATAAGTGTTTTAACTTCTGGACTTTTGATTCTGTTCCATTAATCTGTATGTCTTTTTTGTGCCAGTATCAAACTGTTTTGATTACTGTTGCTTTGTGGTATAGTTTGAAATCAGGGAACATGATACCTCCAGCTTTGTTCTTCTTTCTCAAGATTGTCTTAGCTATTCAGAATCTTTTGTGGTTCTTTATAAATTTTAAAAGTATTTGTTCTAGCTCTGCTAACTATGTCATTGGCATTGTGATAGGGATTTCATTGAATCTATAGGTTGCTCTGGGCAATACATTTTAACCATATTGATTCTTCCAATCTGTGAATATGGTCTATTCATGTGTGTCTTCTTCAATTTCTTCATCAATGTCTTATAGGGTTCAGCATCTTTCACCTCCTTGGTTAAATTTATTCCTAAATATTTTATTATTTTTTCTTTTTTTTTTTTTTTTTTTTTTTTTTTTTTAAATTTTATTTTATTTTTAAACTTTACATAACTGTATTAGATTTGCCAAATATCAAAATGAATCCGCCACAGGTATACATGTGTTCCCCATCCTGAACCCTCCTCCCTCCTCCCTCCCCATTCCATCCCTCTGGGTCGTCCCAGTGCACCAGCCCCAAGCATCCAGTATCGTGCATCGAACCTGGACTGGCAACTCATTTCATACATGATATTTACATGTTCATTTCTAAATGGCATTGTTTTCCTAATTTCTCATTATGATAGCTTGTTATTAGTGCATAGAAATGTCACAGATTTCTGTTTATTGACTTTGTATTCTGCAACTTTACTGAATTTGTTTATTCTAACAATTTTTTGGTAGTCTTTAGAGTTATCTCTATATTGCATCACATTGATCTCTGTTTTTATTCATTCAGAGATGATGGTGAGACAATCAAGCTATATCTTCATACCCTACCCACATTTACATAAAAATAAATTTTGTCAATTTCATTATGTTTGAAAGCCCTGTAGGCCAAGAACAGCACATTCCCACAGACTACCGCCTTGTTAGAGATATATGGATGGACCTAAAAAGAGGACCAGAGCTTTCAGATTCTATTTGAGCTGGCCAGGTACTTAAAGTCCAGCCATTGCAGTAAGGTTCATGTTTTCAGCAAATTTTACAGCTGATTTCTCAAACTGCAAAGCAACATCTGCTACTCCAGTCCCAAATATATGCCAATTACTGTTACAGAGATTTCTGCCTAGAACAGATGCAGTTCTTATGTTTAAATGCATCTGTACATTTATTGCATGGAGCCCATTTTCTACAGAGGTCTCTCAGCCAGCTCTGGAGGGTAAAGGAAGCTTAATGCAACACTGTGCTGTAATGATGCCATTTGTTAGATTGTTAAACTTTGTGAAAGAGTACAATTAAGTCAGTTTCCTATAAATTTAAGCTTTTTCCCCCACTACAATCAATCTTAGAGGTAGTCATAAATCAATTATTTTATACTTCAGACAGTTTTTCTTTCATCTTCTTTCCAGTTTAGAACCAATAGCAATTGTTCCGCAAAAGAAGAGTCATAAAGAAGTTGCCAGAAATTTAAACAAAGATAACTCACAGTCTGCTAAGAAGTTTAGGGCTGCATCTTATAAATAATGAGAAAATATTATGAAAGCAGGGAGTTGTTTATAGTCATTCTTAAAACAGACTCTACACTAACATTCACAGAGTGAAGTATATAAGAGAACTGTGGGTGACTTGATTTTATTTCTTTGGGAGGACTTGTTGTGTCATGTCATTTGGATCTTATTTGGGGCTTCATGCTGCTGTGCTTTTCATCATTCATTTAACAAAAATTCATTATGCATCTACTCTGTGCCAAGCATTATAGAAATAAAAATGAAAAAAGGAAGTCGCTATTTTCAAGGAGTTTATCATTCTATTTACACCAATAAATTACAAAACAAAAAATAGAAAAAAATAGAAAAGTATGCAGGGTCCTGTGATAACAGAGAGCATATCATTGATAAATGACAATTGCTGAAAGTGCGCTCTTACATTGGTACAGTTAAAATGAAAACCCAACAACCCCTAACAGCTTTCATAAGTGCCTCAATTGTGTACAGATCATGCCCCATGCTGTGACAATCAGGCATAATGCACTATAAATGTGAAAGGAATAAGCCTGGAAATTTACCCCAGACTGATCTGTGACTTGTGAGGAAGTTGGCTACCTGAAAACTGCTTGGGCTCAAAGAAGAAGCTGTCTAAAGCAGGCTCATAGAAAAACCCACCTGAAATATTTTCAAAATTGACCAGATAACATTTCTAAGGAGAGTGGAGGCATCTCATTGACAAATAGGTTGACACACAGAACCAAGCCCGCAGCCCTCAGGAAGATAAGGGGCTTTGGTTCAGGAGTGGAGGATGAGAATGCTGATAAGTGCGAGGTCCAGGGTGTTGGTCATTGGTTGGGTGTAGAGGGGAGAGGGCTTGGAAGCGCTGAGTCCAGTTGTCCTCTGGGTAGTACTGCTTCTGGACAGCCATGCTGTGCACTAGGCTCCCAGGCTCAAGGGAAAATCATCAAAAGGGAAGGAGTTAGCTATGTGCTATAGCGATTACCAGTTCAATTTTCTGCCTGAGTCAGATTCTCCCCTTGTCAGTCCTAAAGGGTGTGTATTTGGGACTAAGCCAGCAGTGGAGAATGAGGCAGACTGTGTTATTTATAGAGAATAGTTACTGGTTTATTTTCCAAACAACTGTGGAAAACAACATTAAAACAACATTTGTAAACCAGCTTGCAAATAGGAAACTACATGTACAACAAGACATTTTTGCTATTTGGTTTTAATCTTTTCTGCCTAAATGTTTCAGGAGATATGTCTAGCTAAAATTGTATCTATTTTACATATGCCCACCTTATTCCTTTTAGGGATATACATCAGTGTGTGACATAGGGACAAATATTTTTTTCAGATCAAAACAATATTTTTTAACCCAATAAAATTGTAAAAACAACAAGAATACAGCAGGTCGGGGCTGGGGGGCGGGGAGCGGGGAGTAGATTAAGTGTAAATGATAACAACCCAACTTCCCAACTGAAAACCCAAATGTCTGGAAAGGCTTCAAAGTGCCCCCTGCAGCATTTGTCTGAAGCCTGGCAGCTCCGAAGAGGAGCTCTGTAATGGGGACAAAGACTGCCAGATGCGTGGTGTGCCAGTGCCAGCCGAAGTGAGCTGGCAGAAAGAGCCGCCAGCAACTGACAGTGCCAAGATAAAGAGGCCAGGGAGACGGGAGGCCGCGGATGGTTTCCAAGGGAGCCGGACTGTTTTCAATTACTCGCTCTAGTGTTATCCTCAGCCTTACTCTTTGTGATTGTATGTGGGTCACTTCTGTCCTACATCCATCATTTCCTATGTCAAGGTTAGAAAGCCAGAGAACGTGAAGTGATTTGTTTCTAAACAGGGGTGGGGACAGGCATGACGCAAGAGTGAGACATCCATATCAGGCTGGGCTGGAAAGCCCAACATCTCCAAATGATGCATCCCGATGGACACAAGGTTTTTGCTGCACTGAATTCTATCAACTGGTAATGAAGTGTGTGGAAGAAGCAGCTGAAGAATCCGTAGCCAACCCTTCCATTTATTTCAGTTAATTTCTTTATTCCTCATTCTCTACGTTCTGTTTCCAAATCCTCTTGCACTATTTCCTGGGACAGGACAATCTCCATATACAACTGAACCGAACAGCAAATCTCAGGAGCAGTGATGGTAGTCATAATATCTACTATTTATTAAGTAGTTGCTACATTCCAGGTTCTGTACTCCGCATTCAGTCATTATAACCACCATGCAAAGTAGATATCATCATTCCTGTTTTATACATTAACATCTGTAAGAGATTAGAGCTTAAAAAAGATAACAGACAAATCAGCAGGCAAGAATACTCCAGAGATAAGTGCTTTAACGGGACGGCACATCAAGCTATGGAGAGTACCTACAGGGTCATCTAGCTTAAATTTGGTGGGAGGGGGGAATAATGGAGTGGCTAGGGGAATGTTGTTGGAAGAAGTTACATTTACACTGAATAATGAAATAATGAAGAATGCAGAATTTGGAGATTCCTCAAAAAAATTAAAGAAAGATACACCTACTATATGATCCAGCAATCCCACTTTGGAGTATATGTCCAAAGGTAATAAAATTAGTATCCCAAAGAAATATCTACACTCATGTTCATTGCAATGTTATTCATGATTGCCAAGATATAGAATCAACCAAAGTGTCTATTTATGGATGAACTTAGAAATTTTGAGATAAATACGTAGACAGGGTGGGGAGAGGAAAGAGGGAAAGGGGGGGGGGCGGGAGAGAGAACTATTATTCACCCTTAAAAAAGAAGGAAATCCTGTCATTTGTGACATGGATGAACCGGAAGAACATCAGTCAGGTAAATAAGGCAAGCACAGAAAAATAAATACTTATACATGGAATCCGAAACAGTCAAACTTATAGAAGCAGAGTTGAATGGTGGTTACCAGGGCTGGAGGATGGAGCTTATGTTGTTCAAAGGGTATACAGTTTCAATTATGCAAAATGAATATTTCAAGAGATTTAATGTGCCACATGGTAACTCTAGTTTTTTTGTTTTTTTTTTTTGGTAACTATAGTTCAGTTCAGTTCAGTCACTCAGTCGTGTCCAACCTTTGCAACCCCATGAATCGCAGCACACCAGGCCTCCATGTCCATCACCAACTCCCAGAGTTCACCCAGACTCACATCCATTGAGTCAGTGATGCCATCCAGCCATCTCATCCTCTGTCGTCCCCTTTTCCTCCTGCCCCCAATCCCTCCCAGCATCAGAGCCTTTTCCAATGAGTCAACTCTTTGCATGAGGTGGCCAAAGTACTGGAGTTTCAGCTTTAGCATCATTCCTTCCAAAGAAATCCCAGGGCTGATCTCCTTCAGAATGGACTGGTTGGATCTCCTTGCAGTCCATGGGATTCTCAAGAGTCTTCTCCAACACCACAGTTCAAAAGCATCAATTCTTTGGTGCTCAGCCTTCTTCACAGTCCAACTCTCACATCCATACATGACCACACGAAAAACCATAGCCTTGACGAGACGGACCTTTTTGGCAAAGTAATGTCTCTGCTTTTGAATATGCTATCTAGGTTGGTCATAACTTTCCTTCCAAGGAATAAGCGTCTTTTAATTTCATGGCTGCAGTCACCACCTGCAGTGATTTTGGAGCCCCGAAAAATAAAGTCTGGCACTGTTTCCATTGTTTCCCCATCTATTTCCCATGAAGTGGTGGGACCGATTGCCATGATCTTCGTTTTTTGAATGTTGAGCTTTAAGCCAACTTTTTCACTCTCCACTTTCACTTTCATCAAGAGGCTTTTTAGTTCCTCTTCATTTTCTGCCTTAGTTGAGAATAATTATTATATACATGAAATTTGCTAAAAGAGTATATCTTAAATGTTTTCAACACATACACACAAATGGTAATGTAAGGTGACAAGTATGCTTGTTAACTTGATTGTGGTAAGCATTTTATAAGTGTGTTAGTCACTCAGTCATGTCCAACTCTTTGAGATCCCATGGACTGTAACCTGCCAGGCTCCTCTGTCCAGGGAATTCTCCAGACAAGAATTCTTGAGTGGATAGCCATTCTATTCTCCAGGGGATATTCCTGACCCAGGGATCAAACCCAGGTCTCCTGAATTGCAGGCAGATACTTTAGCAGCTGAGTCACCAGGGAAACCCAGTATTTTATAATGTACATCCAAACATCACATTGTGTACCTTAAATATTACCTTTTTATTTTTCCATTATACCACAATAAAGATAGAAAAGCTAGGGTAGCAAAGGTCCTTATTACTAAGGGAATGATGGAAGAGCCTCCTGCCCTCCTCATGAAAGTTACTGTCCACATAGATGTCCCGAAGACCAGCTGTAGCACACAGGTTTACGTAAACTGTGTGTATAAAGCCCATCAAATCTGGAACTGCAAACTCTAAAAATTCTTTATCTTTTCAAACTTCCAGACAGAGGAAAGGACACTAAACCGTTTGGTTCCCTGGCTCTGGGAGAAGGTGTGAGCCCTTCATCTGCTTGTCCACTTGCATGTCACATCCAGCTCCCAGACCTGTGTAGAATCACAAACTTTTCTCCTTGCTTTGTCTCTCTTGAGGGTAAAGGGGATACTAATGAGCCAGCTCCTACACTCGATCATCTAAGCCAAGAGTTGAGCTTGTCAGTGGAAGGTATGAGAAAAAAACAATCCTAGAAAAAAGGAAGACTGTAGCTAGTTTCTGTTACCATATCTTCTTCCTTCCTAGCAGATCACTCACCTGGTTCTAGATTACCTAGAACTTCTCTGGGTTATGCAGTCTCCTGTCACTAAATTTCTCTCCTGACTTACAGCCATGGTCAGCACAACTTGAACCTATGGCTCTTATCTGGGGAAGAAAACAAAGGAAACTTTGTGTAGATGTTTGATCATTCAAAGCCTTAAGGAACCTGAACAGAGTTGGAATACTATTATTAATAAAATTCTTCAACAAATTCCATATTCTGATAGCACCTTAGTGCATCTTCAGCATTGTCTCTTCATTCCCACTGCCTCAGATTCGAATCTAGCTTCAGAATCTCTTGTCTGCAGTAACTTCTTAACTGGTCTCCGTGCTTCCATGATCCTACACTAAACTTGTTTACCATTTGCAGCCCTCCTTTTCTGTTAAAGTTTCTGCCATAGAACTTGCTTCCTCTAGGAATCAAGTCAAGTTCCTTCACTTGTCATGTAACCCTCCTCAATATCTAGAAACACATTGTTTCACCACTAGCTTCTCAACACTCAACCTTCCACATAGGCAAGTGGCATCATTTCTGTCCTTTCATTTCCTCCAACTAAATATTCTCCCTGAACACAAACCCAAATACTGCAATTACTTCAAGTCCAAATTGAGCCCTTCATCCATGTTAAAATCACATAAGTAAACTTCCTTAATTAACTACTAGTTTTCCTTTTTGTAATATCTACAATATGTATATTCAGTAAATTGTGAATGTAAGAATTTGAAGACATCCCAAAATCTTTTGGCCCAACTGCCACATCAGATAAATAAACTGAGCCTTTCTGAATTAAATTGACTTTTCCATCTACTCTGTGCAGTTTTACTTCTTATCTGACTCTCTGATGATTGCTAAGCTTGCCTTGCCCCCTGCATTAGACTGAAAACTCTTCAACCTTGCCTGCCACTTCTTGGGAACTTCTTTGATGCCCAGTACACTACTGAACTGAATGCAAACTGAATTCAGTTGCATTTTTAAAATTCACTTGGGCTCATTCTTTCAAGAAACTTCCTGCTATTTTATTTGAGGATTTAAATACCCAATTTCTAATTTATTTTATTTCCAAATTTGGATGTTCATGTATCTTATTTTTACCAAGTGGGCACAACAGGTCAAAACAGATTGAGAATATACTCAACACAAAAGGCAGGCTTCCCATCACTGCTAAAAATTTGCTGAAATATTCCCAGTTCAGAAAGGGCAAAAGGCACAAGTTACCACTCAGTTCACTGCCTCTAAACATAAATCAGATCCCTGTGAATCTTTAGAATTTGATGTTCTGCCACTGTGAAGCTTCCCAGCATGGCAGCATCATACTTCCCTTCCCATGAGAGTTTACATGTAACAGAAGAAGCTGTCAAGAATTCCTTATTTCCTAGAAGGTTGAAAAGGGAATGAGATCCTCTGAGGATCACTGATAAAAGTGAATTTTAAAAATAAGTAAGCAAAATAATGTGAGATGTTTTATAGACGCTCTCCTACATGTAATAGGGCAACCATATGCCATGTTATTCTTCAAGTCTTAATGACTCATTAAAACCATTATACCACTTTTTCATCAGTTTCAGGACAAAACTATTTGAAGCTATATTCCATCTATATTACCTGGGATAATGAAAATAATCATCTCCTAGTCCCAGATTTTGTACTATAGAGAAAATTATTTATCACTGATTTATTCATGTCACATCTTAAACTGTTTTTTAATCAAAATTTAATTATATAAGAGATACTTTAAACAAAGTCATTTCTCTCTTTTGGTACATAGTCGTAGCCAACCACAACAGTAAATGTCACTTCCTAGACCAACAGCTCACACATGTTCAATACAAATGTTATAAATACGTACATAAAGTTTTAGAGTGTTTAATAAAAGCTTAATAGTTTGCAGACATGCTTGTTTCCAATTTTTTGGTGCAATTCATTTCCAGAGTTATCTGGACACATGTGGAAATGCTGCCCTTTAAACACTGCCAAATTTTTACATCCCCTGCACATAACTTGTCTGAGCTGTTTAGGAAGGGAAAAGTCCCATAAATTAAGATGACATGAAGGGGAAAAAATCAGCTTCATGCAACAAGAAAACAATTTGTCCTTTCCACTGAAAGATCCTAAGCAAATAGCCAAAGATAAAGATCTAGAGAATGAAAATATTGTTTAAAAGTTTCCCTCTTTGAAATAATGTTTAAACAAATTTCAACATCAGTAAAACTTGGCTGATGTGAAGATTGTGCAAAGATGTGGTTCTTTATACTGTGGTTGAGATTTTGTTATTGTTCAGTCTTTCAGTCATGCCCACATTTTTGCAACCCCATGGACTGCAGCATGCCAGGCTTCCCTGTCCTTTACCATCTCTTGGAGCTTCTCAAACTCATGTCCATTGAGTCGGTATGCCATCCAACCATCTCATCCTCTGTAGTCCCCATCTCCTCCTGCCTTCAATCTTTCCCAGCATCAAAGTATTTTCCAACGAGTTGGCTCTTTGCATCAGATGGCCAAAGTATTGGAATTTCAGCTTCAGCAACAGATCCTCCAATGAATATTCAAGACTGATTTATTTTAGGATTGACTGCTTTGATCTCTTTGCAGTCCAAGGGACTCTCAAGAGTTCTCCAACATCACAGTTCAAAAGCATCAGTTCTTTGGCACTCTGCCTTCTTTATCATCCAACTCTCACATCCATACATGACCACTGGAAAAATCATAGCTTTTACCATATGGACCTTTGTTGACAAAGTAATGTCTCTGTTTTTTAACATGGTGTCTAGGTTGGTCATAGCTTTTCTTCCAAGGAGCAAGCGTCTTTTAATTTCATGGCTGCAGTCATCATCCACAGTGATTTTTGGAGCCCAAGAAAATAAAGTCTGTTGCTGTTTCCATTGTTAAGATTTATAGATCTTAAAACCTTAAAGTTATTGAATACTCAATTAGAATAAACTGGCAGTTTGCAGGTCACAGTAAAAAGTGGGTAAACCTTCACTTATCTGGTCTTCTCTCCACAATGGAGCACATGGTTTAGACCCAAATGAGCAGCCTCGCTACTCAAATCGGGTTAAAATCTTCTGAGCAGATCAAACCAGGGAAATGACCCCCTCTTCAATTTGGCTTAGAATTGGGGGCACTAAGGTTCAGCAACATATAAGTCCTGATCAATGAGAGAAAATGGCATCACACCTCTACAACAATGTGCTTCCAGAGTAAAATGTGTAGACTAACCTAAGAGGAAAACATGGTGGTAGATGCTGTCTCATAGGATAGGGTAACGAGGAGCCAGAAGAACATGTTTATTTCAGCTGATCTTGTTGTCTTAAAATTTTACTTAGGATTTGAAAAATACTCAAATGTTCAAGGAAACAAATGGGTAGGTGAAAGGGTCATTTTAAAACTGTAAATGTTATCACCATCCATGGACCAAATAGTTTTCTGGGAGGAGGGGGCTGAATAGGCTTTTGTGTCTCTCATATGTATTACTTCATTGAAGATACTGTTATTTTGATTAAGTGTGGAAAAATAAATGATAAAAGGCAGAAGCAAATTAGCTATATGCACATAGCTGTGTCAGTTAGGGCTGTGATAACAAAATACCACAGACTGAGTGACTTAAACTGCAGAAAATGGCTTTCTCGGTTCTGGAGGCTAGAAGTCTAGATCAAGGTGTCCTCAAGTTTGGTTTCTTCCAAGGCTTCACTTCTTGGCTGGCAGATGGCTACTTTCTCGGTCTTTTGTCTTTCCTCTGTCGGTAGGTTGTCTGTGACCAAATCTCCTCTTCTTATAAACACCCTAATCATATTGGATTAGGGCTCACCCAATCCAATCACTGCATTTTACCTTAACTATTTCTATAAAGATTCCTACTCTAAATAGTCACATTCTTGGATATTGGGGTTAGGACTTCAACACATAAATGTGGGAATGGGGGAGGGGGCACAATTCAGCCCATAACAATAGCTATGTATGAAAATTGAAGTAGAGACTTGAGGTAGCTCAAATGGATAATTTGAGTCATATTCATTTTTACTTGCTGCTTCATAATAATTGAGGCAAATATTTTGGTTAAGAGTTTAAGTTATCCTGTAGTAACTTAAACTAGTACATTCTTTTTTTTTTTTTACTAGTACATTCTTTCTAGGCTTCTCTGTGGCTATTACGTTCATTTTTGTGCTGTACAAGAAATGTACACTTCTTGATACTAAAACTATGTAAATGGCCTTAGATAACTAGAATCTTGATTTTTAAATCTGAAGAGTGCAACCCATGAGTAAGACATGAGACCACTTAGTGGGTGGCAACTATTGCTTCAGTTAGAGACTAAAATTAATACAGTATATAAAATAGTAAAATAACCAGATGCAGAAGTACTGTCGGGGAATATAGTAGAGTAATAATTTCTGAAAATTATTTGCTCCATAATAGCAGTTTTTAAAATGGCAAAATTGTCACAGTCAACTTTTTCATAACTCTGGAAACTAAACAAAGGCTTTTGGCAAGCCGAGGATCTGGCTGAATATCTGTAAAAACAATTAAGTTTGTGGCTTTTTAGCTTACCCCATTCTTAGCCCTCTGCCCCCCTTCTGTAGTAGACTCACAAGCCAACAGCCAGAATCATAGTGAATCCAGTACACTGGCCACTACTGGAAGGGGCCCAAGTGAACTCGCTCAGTCATGTCTGACTCTTCACAACCCCCTGGACTGTAGCCTACCAGGCTTCTCCGTCCATGGGATTTTCCAGGCAAGAATACTGGAGTGGGTTGCCATTTCCTTCTCCAGGAGATCTTCCCGACCCAGGGATTGAACCTGGGTCTCCCGCATTATAAGCAGACGCTTTACCGTCTGAGCCACCAGGGAAGACTTCCCTGGTGACTTCCCTGGAAGGGGCCCAAGGAGGATGGAATTCTTCCAAACCGCTTCCCAGAGTATTGTCATTGTTTGACTCTTCTGATGGTTCCCTGGAAGAATCAACTCACAAAACTGGCTTTTTGTTACCTGGTTGAATCTTGCCTAGTGAAAATAGGTGACTATTAAAAACAATCAGAAGTGATTGTTGAACAGCAATCCCTGGATCAGGAGGATCCCCTGGAGAAGGAAATGGCAACCCATTCCAGTACTTTTGCCTGGAAAATCCCGTGGATGGAGGAGCCTGGTAGGCTGTGGTCCATGGGGTCACAAAGAGTTGGACATGACTAAGCGACTTCACTTTCACTTTTTTTTTTTAAGAATGCCTGATGCTCTAGATTACAATTGGGTAAAACAATAGGCTAACCAAAAGGCTTATAAGGAGAAGTAAAGAGGTGATGTCCTTTGGAAGCTTTGGAAAGTTCTGATACATGTCTAGGAATCTAGAAGGCCACATGTCAGCAGAGGACTGTGCATTGGTCCAAGGCTGGGCACATGCTCAGGAAAAAACGTGAGGAAGGTCCTCAGCTCATGCCTCCGCTGACCTGGGGTCTTGGCATAAACAGAAAGTTGTAGTCATAACACACACAGGCCTTCTACAGAAAACACTGAGTGTACACTTTAAAACAGTGGATTTCATGGTATATGAATTAGATCTCAAGTTTTAAAAATATGTGGGTTATTTATCTGAAATTTGAAAAAGAACAAGAGTAGGCAGTATGGACAAAATGTTGACTGAAAGATGCCAAATGCTCTATTCACAGGAAATTCAAAAATAGGCAACATTATTTTGGGTTGTTAAGGCTCTAAATAGCTGTTATCTCTTTGGGGATTTAATAGTAAGTCCAATAAAGACTTTGCTTTTTTGTTGGTATCTTCTATTATAGTATACGTACATTTGACATTGACTTGGGATTTATGCATGTATTATTTTTCTTTTCTATTTGTAAAATCCTAGATCCTGGTAATTATTATTTTATTTTGAAAAATGCATGGCATAGTAGTTTGCACTTAGTGCATAAAAGGAAGGAACAAATTAAGAAATGAATTAATATAGTGGCCTTTGAAATATATTTCTTAGAAATTCAAACCAGATATATAATAAAATGAATAAAAATCTAATATTTAGATACAAATAAAGCTCATCAAACAATATGGAAGTAAAACAAAGGAATATGTGTGTGTTTGTGTACATGCATGTATGTATTTATATATGCAAGTTACTGAATCTATTGATCATGTATTTGGAAATTTAAAGCTATCATCCATTAGCAGGTCATTGTGATTATTGATTCAGAGCTCAAATATCCTCTTTTCCATTCTGTACCTCAAATACAGGCTGTCAAACCAAGTTACTATTTCACTAATGTCAGGCAGAGCTAGAGAAAATCAATAAGAAAATAAATATTTCACCCCAGAACCAGAGCAAAGGATTTTGACTGTTCGGTAGAATGAAGCAAGCCTTTATCATCTCTTGGCTTAGAGATACTCAGGAAATTTTGGAAATAGAGCTGAACCATGCACGTAAATCAAGCAATTTTCTTTTACTTGTGTATTCTCAAAACACGGTAAAATCAAAATCTGTCCCTCTCTAATAGAATCCTATAAGCGAAGTTTTTGATGGAGAATCACAGAATCCAGATAGGAATAAAATATGTATTTGTTCAGAGCTGTGCCTGTCACAGACATCTCACAGGCTGGCAGGTTAAACTCTGTCAGCTCTGCTGTTGGTTACTGCTTCTCTTCGCTGATTGACCATAATTGATTGACCAGTGGGTGGTGAACAGCAGGTGGGTGAGACCACACAGCCTTAACAGCAGTAAGGAAGCACTTCAGACATTTTTCAAGGCCTCAAGTTGTCTGGTGTTTATTTTCTTTCAAAGTCTCACATGTAACTGCTCAATCTTAACGGTAAGAAGAGCAACTCCTTTTGAAAAGAAGAATTTTTACCAAATCTGTACCTAGTTAAAATCCCCTGTATTACTAAATCCTTATGTATTATAATCTTCTCCGTGCCTTAATGTAAGCATCTTAAGGTGTGTGAATCTACTACTTAGCTCTTCTTTTCCACTAATTCTGAGATTCTGGGTAAATAATAATAGAACAGCATTCCCCAACTTCACTATGTCACTTTCACAATCATAAATTCTATGCTTTAGAAAAGGTGAGATTTGACTTTCATAAATGATTCTTTCACAATTGTCCTTGACCACACTACTGTGGCTCAAAACCTTATATTCTTCAGACTCACATTCTGTCTTCATTGTCAGTCAAGTTGGTCTACAGCACCTATACAAATGCAGCTGGCTCTACCCTGTTAAAATCAAATTTGCCTTTACCTTGAGTTTTAGCCATCATCTCATTTGCAAATCGATGAAACAAACTTCAAGTTTTGGTTCAACCAAAGGTCTTTGTCAAATAGCAAGGTTGACATTGCTGACACCATCTATTCCAACTCTGAAGATTCCTCAGCTCCACAACTACCGCCACTTTGCCTTTCAGCCTGAGCTGCGGGGCTTATGGCCCTGTTGTTATGGTCACATTCCCAAGGTAACTTTTGGGTTGCTTGTTTCAACCTTACCTCTCACCACCTGCCTTATTAACAAGCATGACAAGGAGGGACCTTGACTGCACTCTAACCCAGTCCTTACCTATGGCTTTTGCAAGAGCACTTGCAACAACTTCCCAGGAGGCCCTTCTTTCCCCTGAACCCAACCTTCAGGGTTTTGTCCTTTCTCTACCAAAAAGCCATATGCCTTTCAATATCCTATCTTTGTCATCAAAACTATTGAGCCTAAGATTTTATTTTACCCTCCTTACAAGCTAATAGGTTAGTTTGTTACTATTTCAAGGACACTGCAACAAGACACAAGACTCCTGGGTCAGAGACAAAAGACTTTATTACTCAGAGCATAGCAAGTGGCATGAACATCAGCATGATTGCTTTGGTTCCTCCTAATGCCAAGTTCCCAGAGGAAGATGCAGAGGGCCCAGATGAATGCTACTCATACAGGCTGGGTTTGCATTACAGCTGAGGAATATTTGAAGGAAACTGATTTTAGAGCAAGTAGTAAGAAGCCTGCTTTTTGTCCTGAAGGGAAACTCTACTTCTGTCCTTCCTCGAGGTTATTCATTATACTCTGCTATGAAATGTAAAGAATGGTCAAGGTCTTAACAATCTGGATACACTCAGTAAGAGCTAGTGTTGTTTTTGTTCAGTCGTTCAATCATGTCTGACTCTTTGCGACCCCGTGGACTACAGCACGCCAGGCTTCCCTGTCCTTCACCATTTCCCAGAGCTTGCTCAAACTCATGTCCATTGTAGAGCCACTCAAAGCCCATGACAGTTGCTTCTGCCAACATTAACATATTGGACCACTTATTCCATACTGGATACTCTGCTAAATACTTTTTCTGTGTTGTCTCATTTAATCCACATGACAACTTGGTGAGTCAAATATTAGTAACACTCCCATTTAATGGATGAGAAAATTTACATTCACAGGCTCTAATAGGCCAAAATTGCCTACCTGTAAGGGGAAAATCAAACATTCTAACCCAGTTCTCAAACCAAGACTCACTCTCTTTTCCACTGTGTTACAATGTCTCTCATGTATTGGACTCAGGATATTGCAATGTTCCTCAGAGCATTTTAACAGATATAGACTTATCAGGACTGTACACATACATAAAGACATTTTAATAATAACTAACAAGCTTAAATACAAATATTGCAAGGGCAGAACACATTTCTCATGAAATTACCTTAAGTAATGTTGGTAGTGGTTGCCTTCTCTGTGTGGATGCTGCTAAATTGTCCCTGTTGCATCTGAAAAGAGAACTATTTACCTTGGTTTCCACCAACTGTCTAGTCTATACCTGTTGTTCCAATGTATTTATTACTAGTGGTCCCAAGGAATACGAAAACAGCTATCCTCCATGGTTTTTATTGTGATGGTGTTTTTCTTCAGAAATTATTGAAAAGATAAGAGAATGGGGCTAATTGAATATTTTATGTATCAAAGGACCATTTTCAAACTTTGTATATCAAATCAACAGGGAGGTCTAACATTTGGGCTTGTTAATGTACACACAAGCCTGTGGGAGGAGAGATGTGGTTTGATAACTTAAAACTCATTTATACTTTTAGCAGATTAGTCCACCTGCTACACAGCAATATCCTGAGGGAATAGATTGAATAGTGTTGATGGCAGAAGGAGTAAAGACCAAAACATGGAAGATGTTTGGCTAGGATTTCAGATCTATGAGTTAAACGCCTCAGGACGGAGCCTTTAATAATAGAGGTTCCAGCATGAGGCTTTAAGTTCCTGGGGAAGACTGAGAAGGAAGAGTATGAGAAAATAAAATGAGATGAGGACTCAGGAAGAGAGATAAGGAATACAGTTTGCTTACTTTTCACGCTCAGGGTATTATGAGTTAATCCTTGAAAGAACGGCTGGCTCCCATTCATTTTCCTACCAACATAACATGCATAACATAACAGTCATTCAGAATGCCAGCCCCTGTGAGTCTCATTAGGCTTACTCTGAGGAGCTACCCTCTCTAGAGATGAAATGTGTTCTACTTCAGCTCTGTACTTAAAGTATCATAATATACAAGTAGGTAAATATACTGATCAATAACAGTAGGTCAGAAGTTCCAGAGTATTTGGGTTTCTTCCATTTAGCTCCTGGGCAAGTCACCTGACCCTTTACCTGAGTTTCCCATGGTGAAAGCAAGTCAAATCAGTTCTCTCCTACTGTTTCAGGTGAGTATACATTGGGTACGTTTTTAAGAACCATGTAGGAGTTCAATGTTATAACACTGAACATATGGAATCTTCCTAGGTAAACTTCAAAATATTCCTTTATTTTGGTTTAAAAATGTGAAATTCCTCTTCAATTACTCTTGCTCTGTGCCATCTCCCTACAATGTTATCATTGTAAATGTTCTGAAATTAACAGACATACTTCTTGCTGAAGCACAGATAGCTGATAAAACAGGGTTATGGACCCTAAAAAGAACAAAGCCCTATGCACAAAAGACTTTTCCTTCCAAAGGCTACAAAATTCAGCTTGAAGGATCGGCAAACACCCCGTACTTCATTCAGCATACCTGTATATTATCTGAATCCATTCTGGCAAGCCAACTAAACGGTGAGACCTGCTCTCTGGAGATTAATTCTGTTTCCTTTTATATTCCGTATTGAAGTGTCTCTTTATAAGGTACTTTCAGAACTTCAATGTCCAATTTACACACGATATTAAAAACAGTGGACTCACAGGTCTGAGTTGATCTTTTTCCTCATTCTCGTGCTTATTTTCAGAAAACACAAAGAATGACCAACTACTGCAAATAACCATATAATTTCCAGTTAGAGATTCTGTAGCATTTTTGTGAAAGACTTTTGCTTTCCTTGCCGTTAAGCTACTTCTGTAAGGATTTTCTAAAGAAAGTAGACTTCTCAGAGGAAATGATAGATAATTAATCTCCCAGGACAAAAAGAATGGAGAACAATTGAGTGCCTCTTCCCAATTTTAGTCATTCAGACTTTAATTTTGAAATCCAACACTATTGAAGCTGAAAATATAAGACCTTTTAAGAGAGAAACAAATAATACACTTTGTGGTATATTTTGTTCCAGTTCACAATCATTGTGGATAATTTAAATCCTTTTTATAGATTTCATAGTACCTACCATAAGGTAAGATATATGATATATATTTAATACTTAGGAAAACTTAGATTCAGACTTCAGTTCACCCTGAATTTTTTCTTAAAAAATAAAACTTTATGTAAATTCTAATAAGACTCAAAAATTTTTTCAAGGCCCCACAAGATCAAATTAGTTTTAAGTGAGACTCGTCTTCCCACAGAAAATTCATACAAAATTGAATTGAAGTTTTTAAACAGAGCTCATGCTCTGTGCTTTGAAACTTAGTTAATGTTGTTGATAATCAAAATATAAGTTTAGTCCCTTTTATACTTTTCTGATTATCAAACTTACCAGTATTAGTCTCTGACACGGTACTGTGAAAATTACTGCATCAGTCTATTCCACACTTTAAACCAATTGACCCAGTGTTTAAATTAATTCAAAAATTTGCTACATGCATTGTTATAAAAACAACCGGATGCACTACTTAAATTGTGACTAAAATATGATTTCAGGTAGAAATGAGAATTGGTCCTGGGAGAAATTAAATTTTAAAATGGTGACAGAGGCATGTTGCACGAAGATAAGAGGAACGTGGAACAAAAATGATAATGACTTCTCAGAGAATCTGTGACCTGAACATCAAAAGTTTGAGGCTTTAGGGATGAAAGGAGAATAACACTTGACCTCTATTCTCGAGAAGTTTGTAGTTCTGTAGGCACAGGTGGGCTTTTACTAATGTCAGGCATGATGTTGATTGCTTTCATGTATGCCATCTGTCACAGATATTGCCATTTGGTTCACTCAACCACATTGCAATCCCCTTTGAG
This sequence comes from Bubalus kerabau, assembly GCF_029407905.1. Taxonomy (NCBI): domain Eukaryota; kingdom Metazoa; phylum Chordata; class Mammalia; order Artiodactyla; family Bovidae; genus Bubalus; species Bubalus kerabau. The sequence goes on from NC_073624.1 coordinate 256,149,820, forward strand.
AATGTATTTCTGTACAACAAAATCTGGAAAACTAAAATCTATATTTATCCATTCCTTTACAGTTAGGAATATGTAGGTATATAGTTGGGAGGGTTTTTTGGCTTCATTATTTATCCTGACCATGTAGCATATAAAATTATTTCTTTTGACTTGCCAGAGACTTTATTCTAGCTAATACTCTGTATAAATCTCTTCCTGGTTAAATTAGTGTATTACTCTGGGTTCTGCAGAGAAACAGATCCAAAAGGATACACACACACACACACACACACACACATTTATACAGATGTATTTATATCTATCAAGAAATAGAAAACAAAAGAAGTTTATTTTAAGGAATTGGCTCAAGGAATTGTGGAAGCTGAAGAAAGCCAAGATTTATAGAGTCAGCCAGCAAAATAGAGACCCAGGGAAGAGTTGTGGTTCTAGTCCAAAGGCCTCTGCTGGCTGTATCCTCCCTTCTTCTAGGGAGGTTATTCTTTTTCTACTAAGCTCTTCACGTTTTTGAATGAGATTCACCTACAATATGGGGAGTAATTTGCCTTATTCAAAGTCTACTGATTTAAATGTTAATCTCAACTAAAAAATATCTTCACAGAATCATCTAGAATAATGTTTGACCGAATATCTAGGTACCACATCCTGGCCAAGTTGATATATAGAGTTAATCATCACAACTAGTTAGCGTGGATTTTGTTGCCCATAATAGAAAGAAGACTATAATATCACACATCTTTTTACATAATCCTCACAATAAACTTGTATGTTAAGGATTGCAATCCTTGTTTTATATATGAGGAAATCAGCTTAGGATCAGCAACGTTTTGCACTGCACAGTGAAGTTAGAAGTAGCCAAAGCTGATTGGAAGCCAGAGCTTGAGATTTCAAATTGTGCTCTTTCAGTTACACCAGGACTGCCAACACATTCATTTGGGAAGATGAAATGAACCACACAGAAGAATTAACAGCTAATGCAAGAGCAAGTGCTAACCCTAAATGTAAAAAGAATGCATATATCTGTGTCTTTAACTTGGGTCTAGAGCAGAGTTTTATGGTAAGAGTGGAATTTAGGATGAATATTTCATTGCACATATGCCAAAGAAAGAAGGAAAATTCCAGACAAAGGAAACCAAACAAGCAAATACAAGGTATGGATATAAGCATGAATATATGAAGACTGGTTAGGTGTCTGAGCTGACTGGCAAAGTGGAAAGGGAAAAACTTGATGCCTAGATGGGAACAGATTCTAGGAACTTTAAAATCAATAGCGTAAGTAATCATTACAGGTTGTTGGACTGAGAAGCATCTTGATGAATGTGGTGGACAGCAGTTACTTCTATCCTAGTAACTCAGTCTTCATTTCTAGTCCTGGCACACGGACCTCATATTTTCACCTTATCCCAAAACATGTTTTATTAACACCTCAAATCCCTCATTCCAAATGTCAACCATTTTTCTCCAAGACAAGCTCTCTTTTTTAACAATGGTATTGCTATTTCTTCCAGTCTCCTGAATTACCCATTTAATGTTTCCCTTTTTATCTCCTTGATCTACCATTCAACGGGGCATTATTTCTTCATTTTAATTTTCACTTGAGAACCTGATAAGATTTAGAACACTGACATGTGCCCAGACTACAATAATAGCTTCCTAACTGACATCTCTGTTTCTAGCATAAAAGAGGGTTGTGGAAAAAAATATGCTTATGTTCTCAACACAGCCTGTGACTGGCTCTTCAAATTCTAAGGGTTATTTACAACTTAGGTAGTAAAAGGACCACCTCTGCTGTAAAGATTTGGCATAATTCTTAGAGAAAAGTGAGTGTATTAGATATATTTCCCAACCCCTGCCCCCAGGCAGAATTAATTATTCCCATAGGACTCTAAACTTGCCCAAAGATAGGATATATCACATTGTTTTATAGTCAGTTATTTATATGCCTGTCTACCCCTAAAGTGTAAGTTTTTAATCCAACACACACCACTTTTTCACCATTAAGTATGACCCTCTAAACTGTCATCTCTTCACTTCTCTGTGGACCAAATTTAGAACTCATTATCTATCATTATAATTATTCTGTTACAGCAATAATTTCTTTCATGCCTCTCTCCCTCCATTTTTCTTTGCTAAGCCTCACTCTGGTTAAACTTACCTGTCTTTCCTTCCCATGCCTGTACCCATAGCAGTTGAACTTTGCTGAAGAATAATTTAAAATCAGGAGGACTAACTGATCTCGCTACAAATGCATGGACACAAATATAATCCAGTCACTCAACACAACACAGCCGTATTTCTGTATTTTCTTCTTATGTTGTTCTGCCATTCTCCAAACTTACTATCTCACACCTCAAACTCACTCCCAAAAGTGCCACTTTCTTTCCCCTCCCTAACATCCAGATGATGGTCTTACCTTGTGCTTAAAATTTTAAAGACCCAGTAGTCTCTCCTCTTCTCTCCACAAATCTACCAATGAAATTACAATTGCATAGATACTTTCTTCTTATAACTGTATAAACCATCCCTGCTGGAATCCATTTATTTTCTGGATTCCAGACACCCTCTTCTTCACAAGATCTTTGTTCATGAACTTATTATTTCCCTAGACCATTAATTTTCTCTTTTCTCCTTTCTTCCAACTCCCTCCTTCTTTTTCAGTCCACTTATATCTATCATTTCTTATTTTAAAATAATATTTTCATTGACTCTCCTTCAATTGACACCCCACATTTATGCTCTTCATATTAAAAGTTCTGTCTCCTCTCACCTTACAATCTCCAACTCACTCCAATAAGGATTCTCCTCATACCATTCCACAGAAATTGCTCTCGATAAGGTAAACAATGACCACCATATTGTCAATCCCAACCCAATGGACACTCCTATGTTCTTATTTTACTTGACTTCTCAAGAACATTTAATATAACTGATTGTGTCCTTAGATGCTATTTCCTCCTAGCTTCACTGAGGGATTATTTTCCTATTCATTGGTCACTCCCCCAGTCTCTTGCTTCCTCCTCCTGCTTAAATCACTGAAATTTTGGTGTGTTCTGGCACTCACTGCTGGGTAATTTTGTCTTCCCTATCTACACACTCTCTAGATGGGTTATTTTTATCCAGTACCATGATTTTAAAGTCTCATCTGGTTAACAATTTGTTTCATATCTATTAATAAATCTAGTCTTCAAACTCATTTTTCTAACTGCCTTTTTAATATCTCTATTTGGATGTTAATATGCATCTTAAAGTTGACATTATCATGATAGAACTTATCCCTACCCCATTCACCCCTAAAAACATGCTTCCTTTTCCAGTTCCCCCGTGTTAATACTCACTTACCATCTAAATATCTGTCCAAGCCAGAACTTCTGAGAAGCCATTTTTGATTCATCTTTATTTCTACACCCCCATTTAAATCATTAGTAAGATTTACAGACCTTCCTGAAAACATACTTCATATCTGTCCCCTCCCTGTGTCTTCTCTTGGCCCTCCATACTCCATTTCTACAGAATACTCAATAAAATCTTTAAAAACTACAAACCAGCTACTATTCAGTGTTTTACCCTTCAGCTTCCCTCAAACAGAACAAAATGCAAAATTTCCCCCTTTCAGTTCAGTTCAGTTCAGTTGCTCAGTCACAAAATTTCCCCCTTTCAGTTCAGTTCAGTTCAGTTGCTCAGTCGTGTCCAACTCTTTGTGACCCCATGAATCACAGCACGCCAGGCCTCCCTGTCCATCACCAACTCCCGGAGTTCACTCAGACTCACGTCCATCAAGTCAGTGATGCCATCCAGCCATCTCATCCTCCATCGTCCCCTTCTCCTCCTGCCCCCTATCCCTCCCAGCATCAGAGTCTTTTCCAATGAGTCAACTCTTCGCATGAGGTGTCCAAAGTACTGGAGTTTCAGCTTTAGCATCATTCCTTCCAAAGAAATCCCAGGGCTGATCTCCTTCAGAATGGACTGGTTGGATCTCCTTGCAGTCCAGGGGACTCTCAAGAGCCTTCTCCAACACCACACTTCAAAAGCATCAATTCTTCGGCGCTCAGCCTTCTTCACAGTCCAACTCTCACATCCATACATGACTACAGGAAAAACCATAGCCTTGACGAGATGGACCTTTGTTGGCAAAGTAATGTCTCTGCTTTTGAATATGCTATCTAGGTTGGTCATAACTTTCCTTCCAAGGAGTAAGTGTCTTTTAATTTCATGGCTGCAGTCACCATCTGCAGTGATTTTGGAGCCCAAGTCTTACCTCTTCCATTTGTCCCATAACATTTTCCCTAAACCATCATATTTCCTTCACACTTGGCTTCCTTCTGCTCAAACACAACAAATGTGTTTCTCTGCTGGAATTATTACACTGTTGCTCCCTCTGCTCTGAGTACTTCTTCCCAGTCTTCACATAACCAGTTCTTAATGGGTATTCAGATCTTGTTTCAAAAGTCACCTCCTTGGAGAGACTCTCTCTGCCCATCGGTCTAAAGTAACCAGTAAATTGCTTCCTATGCAATTACCCTCTTATGATTATTTGAATAGTTATTAACATCTGATTCTTCTTATTTAATAATTTATCTATGCATTTATTTATTCATTCATTCATCTCTTTATTGTCCCTGTACTAGAAAGTAACCTTCATGGAAGTTTTTTTCATACCTGATCTGTTCCCTGCTATATCCCTGTTGCCCAGTAAAATGACTGACATATTATAAGAATTCAATAATTAAGGTGAATGAATGGATAATGAGATCTATGATAGTTGCTAGTGATTATGATAGATGTGAACTTTGGGGATCTTTTTTAGTTGGATATGGCCATATAACTAGTTTTGCCAAACAGTTGTGAGCAATAATAGCAGTGTCACTTCTGGGTCAGAACATCTCATGTCAGTGCAAAAGCCATGTGAATATTTGGGAAATCTATCAGCCTGTCTGGAGTGAGTACAATGATGATATAGGAGCAGAACATCCTGCCAACTCACAATAGTCAGATACGGTGAGCAAGAAATAACCTTTTGTTCTCTAAGTCATTGAGATCTTGAGATTTTATGTTACATTACGTAATCTAGGCTGTCGCAATAAATAAGAGTTATGTTTGTATCTTCATCAGTTAGCTCAGTGTAAGTATGCTATATGTAACAGAGGGATGGGACGCTGAACCTTCACATAATTGAAAATTTGTCTATAATTTTATATTCTGCTTTCCGTATCTATGGTTTCACATCCTCAGATTCAACCAGCTATGGATTGTGTAGTACTATAGTGCCATTTGGTGAACACAGTCTGTGTATAAATGAATCTGCACAGATCAAACCCGTGTTGTGTGTGTGTGGTTTGTATGTATGTGTGTATATATATACACATATATATGTATGTATGTATATATACATATATATGTATGTATATATATATTTTTTTTTTTCCTGTTTCTTTATCTGTAAATTTGGAGAAGTAACCCTTATTTTTCATGGTATTTGTCAGGAGCAATGTAAACCAAAGGTAACATTTATTAAGCATTTACATGTGCCACACAGAATGCTGGCTAATATCTTGGTTTTTAAGTATCTTCTTTATTTCTCACAACAGCCTTCTGAAGCCTGTTCTATTACTGTCTATTTTACAGGTTAAGAAACGGAGGTACAGAGAGATTAGTTAACTTGCCCAAGATCACACAGCTAGTAAGTGGTGGAGTTGAGAGTTGGAATCTAAACCTGAGCAATGTATCTCAAATTCTGTGATTTTACAAAGGATACAAGCATACAAAGCAGTTGCCCTATTTCCTGGCACACATTAGTTTTTCAAATGGTAACTATAATAGGCATTGAATATCTAAAGAACTGTGCAATCCAAAGTGTTTACTTTATTATCTTAAAGGTTTTGTCTCTTTCTCATCAGTAAAAATTGCCTAAAATGTTGTGTTTGGAGATGAAGGGAATGAAATTTAGTATTTACCTGGTTACTTTGATCAAGGTAGACCACCACATTCGACAATTTTGGCTCTAGTTGATTTATTTTAGGAGATCTAGTATCTTTAACTACAGGTCTTTTCTTTTTTCAATCAATCAGTATACATGTGGTGTATAAGTATCTACTAACTTCCCAAAAGTATGTTGAGCATTGTGGAATCAAGTTGGAATTAAAATTGAGAGCATGTAAAATGACTGAAGGACAGTATGGATCCATATTTTTAAATGCCATTTGATACAGATAGCAAATCTCATGAAACTTTAGAGGAGAAAGATCATTGAATTGTGTCATTAGAAGCTTGTTATAGATGTCTGCAACTTTATACAGGTGTGTCACCATTAAATTAATGTGGAAATCAAAAACCTTTTAAAAGAATTCTACCTGATCATTAAAAGGAATCTAAATAAATCCTTCATGATGTGAATTAAAATCCAATTTCTAGACAAACAGAGATTTGAAAAATATCTATTGTTAGGAAAAAGGTATAACTATATATACTACAGTTTTTATTTGCTTGAGGTGTAAGTATAAGAATTTCATTCAACATAAATTCTAAATTTTGAAACATAAGTAATCCTGATCACAGATTCCCTAATATAGTCAGATAAATGTCTGGAAAAGATGAAATAAATTGAGGAAATTCAAGGGAAAGGAACTGTGTGATGACATAATGTTGAGTAGTTAGCAACATAAATATATTGAAATTGAATCGGACAAAGATCACTCCTGCTGTTGAACCATATGGAAGACACTTAAGGAAGGAATTGCTACGGGTGGTGTTTATCTTAACTACATAAACCCAACTGTGCTATACATGTTAACATTGACTATTGAAAACGTGGTTGCCAAACTTCAAACAAAAGTAGGGCAATTGCTTGCAAGAATTTTATTACACATTTTTATGGAAGATTGTCATATATATAAACTTCTGAGAACCTAACTGAAAATATGAGTGAATTTGAAGTCAGTCTCCCATTTTTTAAAGAGTGAATTGTATTGGAACAGGCAACATGAGATTAGGCTTGTGACATAAGGTTACTGATGTGGGTGAAGATGAGCAAAAATTATAAAGCAAAGAAAGGAGGAAGGAGAAATGAAGGAAAAAAGAAAGATAACTGCGAATAAATATGGCATTTGATAAGTAGTTTGTTATTAATCATTCTTATATGTCTTAATTTTATTACTCAGGAGTGTTCAAATCACTGTACCAGTTTCTCAAACTTGAAAAAAGCTGTATACACTTTTTTATAGGGTTTGGGGAGTTAATTCTCAGCACCTCAGAGAATAGGTCTTCTTCCCCCACCTTTTCTTCCCATAATACTTTGTAATAACTCATTCTCCAGTTCAAGAGTGCTCTGAAAATACTTTTATGCATATGAAAACCTGGTGTGAAAGTTTAGAAACCAGAAGATATTTCAATAGTCAAAACATTCTAAAGTGTGAAATCTCCTTTGGAATTTCTTTAAATGGTGACAAAGAGGAATTTAACTTAAAATGTTAAGTACACATTGAAGGCTAAAGTAGCAATGTAACTAGTAACTAGTGTAATATTTAATTATTAACATAATATTGAATAAGATCTATCTGTCAAGACAGGGGACCTTGACTATAGGGACAAAGGTACTAGATATCCCATAAACATATGGAGGTGATGGGGCCCTAGATAGATGCCTTTTTTAATTCAGATTCTAGCCATCATTACTTATGAAATAAGTAAAATAAATAAATAAATAAAATGTTTGAACAAACAACTACTCTATTGCTCGACTTATGAGCCCAGGAAGTTTCACTGATTATCCCTGCCACACATGGAAGTTTCCATTCTTTATCAATCTAAACAAAGCTAAGAACCAGGAGAGAAAATTATGCTTATCTTGGGAAAATAGAAAAAGAAATAACAGAATACCTTTACAAAAATCAAAACTTTGTTCTTCACTTGCCCCTACATGGGTATAATTGACTTTTAGGGAGAAAGTTAATAGATCTTAATAACAATTTTAAATTCAACTACAAGACCAAAACTTAGAAGAAATGCTTTAGGCTGCCTTAGGCTACTTAAGAAAGTTACTACTGAATTTCTCTGGAGAACCAATGACTTATTTCTGATATTTGAGGAAAAGCAATATACTAGTTACATAATCATATGAGTAAGACTGATTTCCTGTGATGACACAGTAGTTAAATAAATTGTTTGACATCTCTCAAATAAAGTTCTATGTGAGGCTTAGGTCCCAAACTCTGGGCCTCAGTAGCATCCCTATTTGAATGAACTGTCTCTCCTCAAGCAGGCAGCTTTCCCTCAATTAAAGTGCTCTGGAAGAAGAAAATACAAAGTCTAGGCCAAATCTTTCATTTCCCATGGGAAATTTCCTTGGTGAGAGCAGAACTGGTTGATGATTAAGTTCATGTCTAAATATCACTTGTGCCTGGAAGCATCGTAGAAAATTCCATTACAGCAAGCCCAAATATCAATGTGGCCACCACAGAAAGCTGCCAGTTAAAAGTCGGGTAATGTCTACCACTTAACAACTTTTCTCCCCAGAGGGAAAAAAGTGCTTTATATATGCTCTACTCTGTGGTTCCTGATAGAAAGGATTAGTGTCACAGAGGTTTCAGAGTTTCTATTGATTTCTTGAATGGAAATAACAGATGTTGTTAATGAACCTCCATGTGGCTATACACGCAGAGTAACCCCACAGTGGCTCCCTTAGGGTGTAAGCTTTTCTAGTCTCGAGTTAACTTAAATGTGCCTATCACCAGCAACAGGGTGCCACAGTTTAAAATTTACCTCTGGGGGAAATTTTTATCTAACTGTTAGGAAAAATATTCACTTCCAAACCTGGTTAACTCCCTCAAAACAAAAAATAAGGAGTGTTAATGAAGATTTTTTTTTGTATCTATACAATAGAATATATATATGAACATAATAACATCCAAGGAGAAGAAAAATAAGCATGTTTGTTATTGATCTATCTCTGTCTCTAGAAGAAAACTATCACCGAATAAAAATCGTGTTAGCACCATTTGCTCTAAAACTCTAATGATATCATTGCCTCTGTGTGTAAAAAGATAAACATATCACTGTTAGTAAATATAAATCACTACTTCTTTGATTCAAGCTACTTCAAAGTACTCAAAGTGCCAAGGTTGATTATTTTTTAGAACAAAGATAGACTAAAAGCTTTTGTATGATTTAAAATCTGGAAAAAAAAAAAGGCAAAGTTGGACATCCAGTTCCAGGAAGCATAGAGGTCTAAATAGCATCAACCCAAAGAGGACCACACCAAGACACATTGTAATTAAAATGACAAAAATTAAGGGAAAAAAAAGAATATTAAAAACAGCAAGGGAAAAACAACATTACTAATAAAGGGAACACCCATATGGTGATCAGCTGACTTTTCAGCAGACACTCTGAAGGCCAGAAGGAAGTGAACTATATATTTGAAGTGAAGAAAGGAAAGGAAAACACCTACAACAAATACTCTACCTAGCAAGGCTTTCATTCAGATTTGATGAAGAGATAAAAGGCATACGACAAGCAAAAACTAAAACAGTTCAGCACCATGAAGCCAGTTTTACAAGAAATAAAGGAATTTCTCCAAGCAAAAATGATAACACTATAATTAGAAACATGAAAACTGCAATAGTTAAAATGTCATCAGTAAAGACAAATATACAGTGAAAGTAGAGAATCGACCATTATATAAAGCTAGTAAGAAGGTTATAAGACAAAAGTTGTAAAATCTTCTATATCCATAATAAATAGTTAAAGGTTAAATAAGAAAAAAATATGTAAAATATGATGTCAAAAACAGTTAAGATGATGGAGGAGTAAAAATGCAGGATTGTGAAAATATATCCAAACTTAAGAGAAAGCAACTTAAAATGATCATTTATGTTAAATTATATATATGTCTCACAGTAACCACAAACAAAAAAACTAGAATAGATACACATAAAAATACTGCCTAGGGACAAATAAAAATGTAAACACAGTGATCCAAACTCTGTGAGATGCTCCAAAAGCAGTTCTAAGAGGGAAGTTTATAGCAATACAAGTCTTCCTCAGGATGCAAAAGAAAATTCTCTAACAATCTCACTTATACCTAAAGAAACTATAAATAGAAAAACAAGAAAAATGCTAAGTTAGAAAAAGGAAAGAAAGCATAAATACAGAGCAGAAAAAAATGAGATAGAGGCCAAAAACCAGAAAATTTCAATGAAACTAAGAGCTAGTTCTTTGAAAAGATAAACAAAACTGATAACCCTTTAGCCAGACTCATCAAGAAAAAAGAGGGCCCATATCAATGAAATCAGAAGTGAAAAAGGAGAGGTTACAACTGACATCACAGAAATACAAAGGATCATAAAAGATTACTACACACAATTATATGACAAAAAAGTGGACAACCTAGAAAAAAATGGACAAATTCCTAGAGATATACAATCTCCCAAGACTGAACTAAGAAGAAATGGAAAATATGAATAGACCAGTTACCCATAATGAAATTGAATCAGTAATTACAAAACCTCCCAACAAACAAAAGTCCAGGACCAAATGCCTTTACGGGTAAATTCTGCCAAACATTTAGAGAAGAGAAATCATGAATCCTTAAACTATTCCCAAAAAAAATTGCAGAGGAAGGAGCACTTAATCATTGATGAACATGAGAACATCTTCAACAAAATACTAGCAAACAGAATTCAGTAATATTTTAAGGGAACCATAGACCGTAATCAAGTGGCGTTTATCCTAGGAACACAAGGATGCTTCGTTCGGTAGCTGCAAATCAATCAGTGTGACCTACCACATTAGCAAATTAAAGAACGAAAATACTAAAGAGTCACAATAGATGCAGAAAAAAATACATCTGAGGGGTTAACATCCAAAATATACAAAGAACTCATAAAATTCAACAGCAAAAATATCAAATAACTCGATTTAAAAATAAACAGAAGATCCAAATAGACTATGCAATCTAAGTATTATCAGGCCTTATCTTTATATAACCTTTTGTTTTTTATATATTCTTACATCTCCATAATATTGCCAGTAACATGATGGGTACTCGGTAAATATACATTGAATGAATGATGGTGTTTGGTTTGTGTTGCATATATAAGAACTCAACTGATATTTTCATAAGCAAAGAAATTCTTTTTCTAAATTTAAATTTTATGTATTTATTTATATTGAAAAATAGTTGATTGATAATATGTTAGTTTCAGGTGTACAAAAAAAGTGATTCCGTTATTCATATACATTTTTATAAATCTATGTTCTTTTTTCTATTCTTTTCCATTATACCTTATTACAAAATACTGAATATAGTTCCCTGTGATAAACAGTAAATCCTTGTTGTTTATCTATTTTATGTACAGTAGTGTATATCTGTTAATCCCATACTCCCAGTTTATCCCTTCCCACCCATTTCCCCTTTGGTAGCTACAAGGTTGCTTTCTAAGTCTGTGAGTCCGTTTCTGTTTGTAAATAATTTCATTTTTATTGCTTTTTATATTTGACATATCAGTTAATATCATGTAATATTTGTCTTTCTCTGACTTCACTTAGTATTATAATCTCTAGATCCATCTATGTGGCTGCAAATTTCTCTCTTGGAAGTTTTCTTTAACAGGATCAAAGTTAATTCCTTAATGTATTCTATTTCTCTGTGGCCATGAAGATGGAAGAAAGAAAAGCCAAATATTTCCCCCAAATATTTCTCAGCAGGTTTTTTTTTTTCCATTCATCATTCAATCTTAGAGCTTTTATCTTAGCTCATTTTTTTCCTATAAAGACAAACTGTCAAGTATATGAGTGTTTGAGGACACTGTCACTCACCCGGATTGCTTTATGGCAAATTAAAAGCAAACATAACAACTTCCATATTTCATTTCCCAAAGTAACAGTTCAGAGTTCCATGTTTTCTATGGTGTTTACAGTGAATATATATACATATTTTTGTTTTAAAACAATAAGTCTGGAAAAGATGTTTTCTTAAGATCATTATGCTTACTATAATTTTAATATTTTAACTAAAAGTTACACTAAAAATTGAATAGCAATTTGCTTTTAAGTGTTAGGGTTTCTGCTAATATGCAAACAGATTTTCCACATCAAGGTTAACTTTAGGTCACATATGTTTGAAAAGCAAACATTACAGTTTCAGCTCTTTATGATTCAGTTCAGCATTACTAGCAAGAAACCCAACCCACCACTGAGTATTAGCTTACTGCCTCAGCACTCACAGTCCAGTGAGGCTTTGCTAAAATGTTCTGCATCTCTACTTTTTTTTTTACCTCTCAGCCACTCTTGCTTTTCTTTACTTTGGGAAATTGTTTTAGAAGATTCAGTACGATATGTTCTCTAAGCTTCTTGAAACACATGAATGTAAAAAAAAAAAGAAAACCATTGTACTTTATTTTAAAAATCTGACATTTCTGTTTTACATTTATCATGATTAATAATGGTAGTTCACTTTTCAAAATTAAAAAAAAAAAAACCTTACCAAATTCATAAAGACAGCAAGGAAACTGTTTATTCATTCCAAAATGTTTTGATAAATTTACTAAAGGATTACAATGTGCTGAGTGCTTTGGGGAGTACAGATGGGAATTTAATGTTGTTTTCCATATTGTGTCTTTATTACTTTATTATATAAATAAAAGATATATAAATAGTTAACTTTAATGTAAAGTTAAAAGTAATCTGATTTCTTCTGCATCTTTCCAGATGCAGTTGAATGTAAATGAAGAAAATCACAGAATCAAATGGAGAGGTTTCTGTTTCAAATCTCAATAGGGCATAGAATGTTGCCCCTTGAAATTATCTGCTTCTGTGATAAGCTCACTTTCCCAATTTCAGAGACAATTCTTATGTAAATTCTCTCTCCTCCAGTCTTGAGGTCTACTTTCTGCACTTCTCACACTGAAACTAGCACTTCATTGACAAGGAAGCTATTGGATTCTAGATATCTCACATTCCTTCTGCCAAGTCTATGCTGTAAAAGCATATGCATCTTTTCTTCATAGTAAAATGGAAGACTGTCTTTAATGGCACCCCACTCCAGTACTGTTGCCTGGAAAATCCATGGATGGAGGAGCCTGGTGAGCTGTAGTCCATGGGGTCCCTAGGAGTCGGACATGACTGAGCGACTTCACTTTCACTTTTTACTTTCATGCATTGGAGAAGGAAATGGCAAGCCACTCCAGTATTCTTGCCTGGAGAATCCCAGGGACAGGGAAGGCTGGTGGGCTGCCGTCTATGGGGTCGCACAGAGTCGGACACGACTGAAGCGACTTAGCAGCAGCAGCAAGGCTTACTTACCTCCTTACTTATCCTCTGGGTAAATTCTTTTTGAATGCCATGCTGCCTTGACTCCTCCTTTCCCTTTGCATCATTGATCTTCCCCTTGACTGAATCATTTCTATTAACATATGTTGCTCATCCATATTATAAAAGAGAAATCTCCCTCAGTACAACAGTGTCCACCAACATCTTCCAATTTTTCAGATTTTCTGTATAGTTAAACTTAATTTTTTCTTCATTTTCTGATCTTCAATTCATATTTCTGTTTGAATCTTGCTTCCACTCCCAACATTCCCTGTTCAATACCAGATGATTTCTATGTTGCCAAAATTAGTGAATATTTTTCCATGTTTTCTTAGCCTCTCAGCACATTAGGCAGTAGTTAGCAATCACTCCTTCCTCTGCAAAACCAAACTTCTTTCTTCTTACTTTTCAGGACTTTTCAGAGTCCTCTCTACATATCTCCTTATGTGATTGTCTCTGTTCTCATGGATTTTTAAATTATTTACATATGATCGATTCCTTTATTTATAATTCAAGCTTTGACTCTCTCCTCTGAGATCCCAGCTCATACCCAGTTGCCTTTCTGTTCCATTGATCTGAATCTCTAATAGACATTTCAAACTTAATAGGGCCTTAAATGAGTTCTTGATTTTTAGCATAAAATATTGTCTTTCCTAGCCTTTCTCTTTTGGCTCAAGCCAAAAATTAAGAAAGAAAGAGAGAAAGAATTTTGTTTGATTCCTCCTATTTATTCATGTCTACCTCCAATTCATGAGTAAGGCCGATTGATTCTACTTATTTTGGAATCAATTGGCCTTACTCATGAATCGCAATGGGCCTGGGCTTCCCTGATAGCTCAACTGGTAAATAATCTGCCTGCAATGCAGGAGAGCCTGGTTCGATTCCTGGGTTAGGAAGATCCCCTGGAGAAGGGGGAGGGTACCCACTCTGGTATTCTGACCTAGAGAATTTCAGGGACTGTATAGTCCATGGGGTTACAAAGAGTCGACACAACTGAGCAACTTTCACTTTCTTTCCAAACTACGTACGTACAATATGCCTATTTCTCTCCTTTTCCATTATTTTACTCTGAGCCAAGTTATTATCTCTTTCTTAGACCATTGATAGAGCCTCACAACTGTTCTACCTCTGCTCTAAAACTCCCCTGCAGAACAGGAAGAATAATGTTCTTCTGAACTTACTTACATAGTTCCTCTTCCCCAACACAGAACAGTGACAAAAAAGAAGAGACATTAGAAGGGGATTTCAAAGATCCTTAAAATTTTTGTTCTGGAAAGTTAGGAAAAATATTTTCCTAAACAGCAGTCTAGCACTAACAAAGACATAGAAGTGAATAAGCTTAAGGTAACTACAGATGAGTGCGTGGTTCTATTTGGTTTATCAGAGAGTACATTGGAATAAGTAGTAGAGATAATAAGGTCTAGGGCTTCCCAGATGGTGCTAGTGGTAAAGAATCCACCTGCCAATGCAGGAGCTGTAACAGACATGGGTTCAGTCCCTGGGTTGGGAAGATCCCTTAGAGGAAGGCATGGCAACCCACTCCAATATTTTTGCCTGGAGAATTCCATGGACGGAAGAGCCTGGTGGGCTATGGTCCATAGGGTCACAAAGAGTCAGATATAACTGAAGCAACTTAGCATATGTGCACAATAAGGTCAAGGTTGGAGCCAAATGGAGATCCCTCTGATTTTCTAGGTATTTGAAATTTGACTGGTAATTTCATTTTATGCTCAATATTGAAAAATAAATGAAGCCAGTTTCCCCTGATTGACAGGCAAACAAACATAACAATGTATAAAATGTATAGAGAGTAGGTATTTAAAGTGATAAGCCAGACAAATGAACTCATCATGCCTCAAGTGTCTTTATCTCATAAACCATTACACTGGCTTTTGCTTTTGAAATTAGTAGATAGTAAAAATAAAAGTAGACATCTGTTTTTCCCATCTTTTTTTTTTTTTTTTTTTTGTATAGGAAGAAGACCTTATTTCTAACTGGCATAATTGAAAAATCCACTATGACTGCTTCCCATGCATTTTTTTCTTTTATGAGATACTTTTCCATTTCATTTTGATATTTGGCAAAACTAATACAATTATGTAAAGTTTAAAAATAAAATAAAATTAAAAAAAAAAGAAATTCTGTGGTAGATGCTATATCCTGCATTTTATCCACTTTCAATAAGTAAATATATAAATAAGCTCTCATCCTTTCAATGATGTAAAACTCAACATCTTGTTTTAGAGCTCAGAATGCCTGGTCAGTTTTCAAAAGTGATTATGTATTATGCTGTGCTCTTGCCCAATCCACAATGTCTAGAAGGACAAAGGAAAGTCTAGAAGTGAGAAAAATACAAATATCTCCCGAATTAGACTCAAAAACTTTATTGTCAGCATTGCTCCCAGGGCTTATACTCAACATATATCACTATGGACTGCCATCACCCCTACTTTCCAGATTTTAAAGATTTTGGAAAAGGGAAAGTCATTTAACCTTAAGCTAAATATTGGGACTAATTAATTAAGGCAGACATTCTGAATTGAACACCAGGGCATCTGTGATTGTTGTGTAATGATGTGTGATGTAAATACATTGTAAATGAATAACTGAGTTAGGCATCAAGTCAATTCACAGCTTTCAGTGTTTAGTGCTTTGGGCAGTAAAGCAATTAACACCTTAGAGGTCTGTGGCCAAGAGGTGCCCTTTGGGAGACAGGCAATCAATTGGCCTGTGCATCTGCTCAGCAATTCTAAGATTCCAATTAAACATTTCAAAGAAAGTCAATTTAATTTCAAACAACTGTATTGGCAAGACTAGGTGTACAGAAGCTGCCAAAGTCAATATATTATATGCCATGGGCTGTTTTCACAATTGGAAGAATAGATATAAAAACACTGTTCTCTATAACCTCAAGTTCGGTGGAAATATGTACCCTTTCTTGCACAAAATACATTCTTTGAAGTTTAATAGGTTCCAAGTTCTTTTCCAAGATGTGATTTTATTTACATCCTTCTATCTAAGCTTCATACTTCCATTTTAAAGATAGATATATATCATAAATATTTTAACTAGATATAGTTGGAATTTCAGTTTTATGAGTCCATGTTTCTACAGAAATAATGGAGGAAAAAAATGGATAGCAGGTATATCAAGTAAATTATTTTTTAAAAGAATAAAAAGTAATGAATATCTAGGATTTCCCTTATGCTTAAAGCCCATTACCACCATTTTTAACCAGGTATTACATACCAAGTATTAATTTTTTAAATTGTACCATCATTTTTATAGTTAGAGCGTAATGCTTCTTTGTAAAAATATATCCAGGATTACTTTTGAGAGCATAACCTCTCAGCAAAGATTAGAAAGAGCCCTTGCTATAATCAACCACTTAAGGATACCAGTAGCAAATACTATCCTGAAGAAATGCCTGAAAATATTTTTATGTATTTATTCCTACTCCTTCTGATTTCACAAATACTATGAATAGGATTAAATATTCAATACAGTATAAAAATGTCAACTAAAATTAAACTTGATTAAAAGACACAGAGATACAGATGTGTCCAGCCACTTGAAAACAATTCAATAAAAAGAAAAAAAAACTGTTATTTTTCTCTTAACTAAATTTCTACATGATTATATTTCTTATAATCAGAGAATGTTATCAAGTTGGTGCAAAAGTAATTGTGGTTTTGCATTGTTGAACTTTGCCAATTGATAAATCACATTTATTTAAGAATAAATTAAGAATAAATGTGGTTATGTTATACATCATTTTAATGCACGTTTCTCTCTCTCTCTTTTTTTTTTTTGATAATGACATTACTTGCTGTGTATTTTATATTTTAGACTATGGAAATAATGTTGGAAAAAAATCAAATTTGAGCAATTTTCTTATTTGAGTTCAAAATGAGTCATAAAGCAGTGGAGAAAACTCAAAGGATCAACAATGCAGTTGGCCCAGGAACTGCTAATGAATCTACAGGGCCAGTGGTGGTTCAAGAAATTTTGCAAAGGAAACAAGAGCCTTGAAGACGAGGGCCATCAAAAGTTGACAAAGACCAACTGAGAGCATCATCAAAGCTGGTCCTCTTACAACAATATAAGAAGTTGCCAAAGAACTAAATGTCAAACATTCTATGGTTGTTTGGCATTTGAATCAAATGTTCAGTCACTGAGTTCTGTCCAACTCTGTGACCCCATGAACTGAAGCATGCCAGGCTTCTCTGTCCTTTACTATCTTGCAGAATTTGCTCAAACTCATGTCCATTGTTTTGGTAATGCCATCCAACCATCTCATCCTCTGTCGCCTTCTCCTCCTCCTGTCCTCAGTCTTTCCCAGCAGCAGGGGCTCTTCCAATGTATTGGCTCTTTGCATCAGGTGGCAAAACTATTGGAGCTTCAGCTTCATCATCAGCCCTTCCAACGAATATTCAGGGTTGATTTCCTTTAGGATCGACTGGTTTGATCTCTTTGCAGTCCAAGGAACTCTCAAAAGTCTTATCCAGCACCATAATTCAAAAGTATCAGTTCTTCAGCTCTAAGCCTTCTTTATGATCCAACTTTCACATCCATATGTGAATATTGGAAAAAACATAAATTTGACTATACAGACATTTGTTGACAAAGTGATGTCTTTGCTTTTTAATATACTGTTTAGGTTTGTCATAGCTTTTCTTCAGAGGAATAAACATCTTTTAATTTCTTAGCTGCAGTCATAATCCACAGTGATTTTGTAGCCCAAGAAAATAAAATCTGTCACTGTTTCTACTTTTCCCCACCTATTTGCCATGAAGTGGTGAAACCAGATGCCATGATCTTAGTTTTTTGAATGTTGAATTTTAAACCAGCTTTTAAACTCTCCTCTTTCACCTTCATCAAGAGGCTGTTTGGTTTCTCTTCATTTTCTGCCATTAGAGTGGTGTCATCTGCATATCTGAGGTTTTAGATATTTCTCCTGGAAAACTTGATTCAAGCTTGTGAGTCATCCAGTCCAGTATTTCACATGATGTACTCTGCATATAAGTTAAATAAGCAGGGTGACAATATACAGCCTTTTCATACTCCTTTCCCAATTTTCAACTAGTCCATTGTTTCATGCCCAGTTCTAACTTTGCTTCTTGGCATGCATTTAAGTTTCTCAGGAGACAGGTAAGGTGGTGTGGTATTCCCATCTTTTTAAGAATTTTCCAGTTTGTTGTGATCCACACAGTCAAAGGCTTTAGCATAGTCAAAGAAGCAGATGTTTTTCTTGAATTCCCTTCTTTTTATATGATCCAACAAATGTTAGCAATTTGGTCTCTGGTACCTCTGCCTTTTCTAAATCCAGTTTGTACATCTGGAAGTTCTTGGTTCATGTACTGTTGAAGCCTAACTTGAAGGATTTTGAGCATCACTTTGCTAGCATGTGAAATGGGTGCAATTGTGTGGTAGTCTGAACATTTTTGGCATTGCCGTCCTTTGGGACTGGAATCAAAACTGACTTTTTCCAGTCCTATAGTACTTTTGAGTTTTCCAAATTTACTGGCACATTGAGTGCAGCCCTTGAAGAAAATGGAAAGGTGAAGAAGCTCAATAAGTGGGTGCTTCACAAGCTGACTGAAAAATCAAAAAAAAAAGAATTGTTTTGAAGTGTTGTCTTCTCTTATTTTATGCAATAACAATGAACCATTTCTCGAATGGATTGTGACATGGGATTAAAAGTGGATTTTATATGATAACTGGCAATGACCAGCTCAGTAGTTGGACCAAGAAAAATCTCCAAAGCACTTCCCAAAGCCAAGCTTGCACCAAAAAAAGGTCATGATCATTTGGCAGCCTGCTGCATGTCTTATCCACTACTGCTTTCTGAATTCCAGGTAAATCATTACATCTGAGAAGTATTTTCAGCAAATTAATGAGATGCACTAAAAACTGCAATGCCTGCAGCCAGCATTGGCCAACAGAAAGGGCCAAATTCTTCTTCACGACAACACCTACCCTGCACAACCACTGCTTGAAAAGTTGAACAAACTGGGCTATGAAGTTTTGCCTTATCCGCCATAGTCATCTGACCTATTCCAACTGACTACCACTTATTCAAGCATTGCATCAACTTTTTGTAGGGAAAATGCTTCCACAACCAACAGGAGGTAGAAAATCCTTTCCAAGAGTTTATCAAATCCCAAGACACAGATTTTGATGCTATAGGAATAAACAAACTTATTTCTCATTGGCAAAAAAGTGTTGATTGTAATGGTTCCTGTTTTGATTAGTAAAGACGTGCTTGAACCTAGCTATAATGATTTAAAATTCATGGTCTGAAATCACAATTACATTTGTACCAGCCTACAATGTTCTAGCATTAGTATATCCCTCAAAAGCTTTCCACTCTATATTTTCATGGGGAGAGGGGAGACTAAGAAAACTAGTTTATCCAGAATTATACAACTGAAGTAAATCATGATTATGCTGAAATGTTCTTGAAACTTTATAAGATTGAAAGAGATACCAGTGGAGTAAAAAGTGCCTGGATTCAAGATCTAAACTTTATTCCTCAGCAGGTCATCTCTGTGCTGATCAATTTATCAAATTTCATGAGTCAAGCTTCTTCATATCTAAAAGGCAGGTGTTAATGTTCACATCTGTAGTGTTGTCATGAACGTAACACTCATTCATTTTTTTCATACAGGTATTTTTAGTCAACTATATATGCAAGCATTTTATTAAATGTTGGAATTTGAACTGAGGCATAGTTTTAGTCATTAGGAAGCTCATAGTCCAATTGAGGGAGAGAGATTTAAAAATCTGATGGTCATCTACCATCCACTTTATAATAATTAAACCCCTGATTTTCTGCTGGGGATTTGGTCTTTCAGATCACAAACTATATTTCTAAGCATCCCTTGCAGCTGGGTGTGGACATAGGACTAAATTCTGACTGATAGAATATAAGCAGAAAAGATATGAACAAATTTCTAGTTATCTATTTATAGAGAAAAGATACCCATCCCTTTCCCCATTCCTTATCAAATCTCTTGGAACATAATTTTGGTATGTAGCCATCTTAGACCCTGTGGATGAGGGACAACCTTAGGGATTGTAAAGCAAAAAGGTTTGAGGAGCATAGATTTCATGATAACTTCAAGGAGCAAATCAACACTTGATGGTTTATCATTCAGCAGGTATCTGGGAGAGAAATACACTTCTGTCTTGTTTAATCTACTGTCCTCTAGAGTCTCTGTTAGATACCACTGTCATTTAGGAGTATAGGTTATATCTAAAAGGCAATGGGAGTCAGGGATGGGTTTTTTAAGAAAATAACTTGGTCATATTTCCATTTTGGAATGTTGACTCTGGTTCAGCCTACAGAACTGATGGTGAGGATCACAAGATGGGAAGGAGAGAGAAGATTTAGGGGATTACTTCATTGATTGGAGGGAGAGGTTACAGTAGAAGTACTGGCTGTGGAAAGGAGCAGAAAAACTCTTAAGATAATAGATCTCTAGATATATAAGTCTAATTATGTCTAGAGGAAAATTAGAGTGACAAGTCAGGGAAGCATGCAGAGTTTTTGTTTATACAGGTGGGTAGTTGTTGTTGTTGCTCAGTCACTCAGTTGTATCCAACTCTTTGGGATTCCATGGACTGCAGCATGCCAGGCTTCCCTGTCCTACATAATCTCCCACAGTTTGCTCAAACTCATGTCCCTTGAGTCAGTGATGCCATCCAACAATTTCATCCTCTGTTATCCCCCTCTCCTCTTGCCTTCAATCTTTCTCAGCATCAGGGTCTTTTCTAATGAGTCAGCTCTTCAAATTAGGTGGCCAAAGTATTGGAGTTTCAGCTTCAGCACCAGTCCTTCCAATGAATATTCAGGACTGATTTCCTTGGGTAGTAGTCATATTTATTCAGTGATATATAGAACACAGAATAAAATGAATTAATTAACATATTTGGTACCTGATAGGTGATCAACAAATGTAGCTATAATCTGTCAATGTACTGCTTCTTGCTATACTTTATGGATTTTATAAACAAAATGTTGTCTCTCTAGATATCTACTCCTAGATATTTAAAATATCCAATGAAGTCATATAAGACCACAACTACAATTCTATCGGTGGTATAACATTGTTGGGATATCATTGCTGCAGTATACCATTGTAAAAACCAAAGTCTCATAAGTAAATAAGAACATCTAGAAACTAGAACCTATTTTAGCCCAAATTTTTAATAACTGTGAAGGTCCAGAGATTTTCCTTACTTGTAAATTAACAAGTTAACCTGCCTGAGTTTCATGAAAGCTGGCAGAAAGCATGAGACACCTGAGTAAAGAGCAAAGGGTTTGTAACTCTTGACAATAGCAGTAGTCAGAATAGCACCTTTTCCTTACATTAGTTTTCTGAGTCCCAATTCTGACAGGATTCTGTGAAAAGGGCCAAGTCAGGTGCTCCTGGCACGTGTGTGTGTGTGTGTGTGTGTGTGTGTGTGTTAGTCACTGAGTTGTGTCCAACTCTGTGATCCCATGGACTGTGGCCCACTAGGCTCCTCCATCCATGGAATTTGCCAGCAAGAACACTGGAGAGGGTAACCATTCCCTTCTCCAAGGGATCTTTCCAACCCAGGGATCAAACCTGGTCTCCTCCATTGCAGGTGGATTCTTTACTGTCTGAGCCATCAGGGAAGTTCACCTGTACATGTCGCAGCTTGTATTATAGGGCAGAAACTTTAAGGCTAGGCAACTTGAACCTTTCATAACAGACTATGGGGAAATATGGGCTTCCCTGGTGGCTCAGCTGGTAAAGAATCTGCCTGCAATTCAGGAGACTCAGGTTCTATCCCTGGGTTGGGAAGATCCCCTGGATATGGGAAAGACTAACCACTCCAGTATTCTGGCCTGGAGAATTACATGGACTATATAGTCCATGGTGTCACAAAGAGTCGGACATGGCTAAGTAACTTTCACTTTCACATAAGGAAATACACATTTTGCTCTAGAGGAAGACATTGGATCTGTGTTCCATGGTCATATATTTTCATTAGAAACATCTTTGAAAAGATAGATAACAATAAAAACAGTGTTTCATTTGTGAGATTTACATAAATACAAGAGATCCATGGAACGCTGTCTCCTGATATTGACCAAATGCTGAAACTTAATTTTGGCTCCTACTTAATAGGATTGCAAAATCTTACATAGTAATATATGTGTCTTTCCTTAAGTACTTTGGCCTAGATAAGACTCTTAAAACACTTACTGTTTATATTGGACAGTTCAGCACCTAATTCATTAAATTTGACTAGCATTTATAAAAATTTTACTTTGGGCAAGACCTCATTCTCAGTACTTATGTGAATACAAAGATGGATAAAATATGGTTCATGCCTTATAGCTACTCATAATCTAACAGAGGACACCAGCATCTAAGGCCTAATATAAAGACAGACTATATATAATGAAAGCAGAGAAAATTATGGGATAATAGGAGAGAAAATTATTGAGCTCAACTTTTAGAAAGAATTTGAGATGGAAAAGGAATGGATAGATCTTAATGGAGTAGATGAATGAGTTGGTGTGAGGCAGTAGAGATTTAAATATGTGTTTAAAGTTGATCACTGTGGCAACAACATAAAAAAAAATGGAGAGAAGACTAGAGACAGTGAGATGTCTATAACTATTGTCATAGGGAAAGCCTTAATGACAATTTGAAACAAGTAATAGTATCAGTAGAAGAAAGGGAATTGACTGAAAAGGTAGGAGAAAGAATTGTGCCTCATTATGTTGTTGAGAATGAGAGAAAGATGACAATTAAAAGTAATCCAGGTCAGATCAATAAAATTACCAAATTCTGGTTTGATAGCTACTTGTGTAAGTACATGACCTAACTTGAGGACTCCGTGTCTTTCTTCCTCTCTGGGCCCAGTGTTTGTCTGTGATGCAAGTTAGTCTACTATACTCAGACCTAGAACTTTGACTCAAACTATTAGAAACAGAATTTCTCTTTGATCTAGTCATGGAGATATTATGATATAACCCTTGTGGTACCACAAAGAGATCACAGGAAAGAAATTCATCTGAAAAAAAGGAAGCAAGATGAAGAAGTAGAGAGAGATGATATTATCATTTGAAACCTTCAAACCACCCATGCTGTGAATGAGAAACACTGCTGAATTTTTCAGTCTTGAGAGCTAATTCCACTTGTTTGAGTTGTGTTTCTTCTGTCTGCAACTAAAAACACTTTCCCTGAATCAAAACTGTTTCCCCTGAAATGTATGGAATTTTAGCCTATCCAACAGGGATGCTCTAGAAATCCTTGTTTCCATAAGTACAAAGTTGGACTGTATGATATCTAAATCCCTTCCAATTCCCAGTGTGTGCAGTAAAGTGAACTTTAAAGGAGCATCCAGGAGAGAGGGATGCATTGGCATTAGTACTGCATCTGTAGAACACAGCCTCGTAAACGCCATTGCAATCCCTATACTCTATTTAAATACAGCAAAATCTATTCCATAGAATGTATATAAGTACTTCTCTGTACTCTTTTAGTTATATAACAGAATAAAAGAATAAGGTTGAAGAAAAAAAGGCTAAACTCGTGTTGAAACATCATCAGCATAATGCAGTGAGAAATGCAGTCAGCCCCTTTTATGCACACATCAATCACGGCAGAACCAGAAATGGATATACAGCCTCATTCAGAAGTGTCTCACAGAATCATTTTAGAACACTGAGCCATAAAGCTCTTAGCTTAATGAGTTGGTAACATTTTGCAGATTTGCTTAAAACACGTTGCCTTCCAGACTGTGTTAACAGACTCTAATGCTTCTTGCCAACACACTCATCCTAAACAATTACATTAAGATCCATAAGGCCGTGTTTACAGTTCTGAGGAGTCAATGTATTGTTAATGGGCCATAAACTATCCTCTGACTCAATGGTTTGGCTTTTTGAAATTTGTGTAATAGTCAACGGAAAATTTCCAACATCTACTTGGCATAGAAGTGGAATTAGCTTCAGGGCTATAAAACTGAATGCTGAGAAGCCTCCCCTCCACACATTTCTGATCTGATGTGCTTTTTATATAGAATAAAACAATTTGCACAAAAATTTGAAGGGAGATTATTGCCATTGTTTAGAATAGTTTTTTGTTATTAGAAAAAAGTAAATAATCATGAGGAACCATAAAAAAGTCTTAGATGCACAATATCCTCAATTTTCTCTCAAGTAGTTTTTCAAACCTCTTGTCAAATAGCTGCATCAGTGAATTACAAATTGTCTGTGAACAGACATTCATTGCAGCTTCATGGTTGTCACGCCTGTTATCATCTGTTTCTAGTTGCCAAAAACCCAGTTGTTTCAAACCACTGTTTTTATTTTCCTATAAAACTCTGTGACTGCCTCTCATACCTGTTTTCCATCTTCTTATCTTCCTTGTCTCTTTTTATTCTGTTTCTCTACTATTTTTGCTTTATTCCCTCCTCACTCCAGGCACCCTTCTTGTTTTAGGCTAAGGACTCAGTTCCTTCTTTCCAGATGGTTTCACTTTCTCTTGCTGATAATTTAGATTTGTCTCAATGCATTTTTTTGAATTACCCAAATCATGCTTGGCAAGCCTTTCTCCCTGTTGCATTTTATTCCCATCCTTGTAAACTTCCGATGATTTGATCATTTGACATGTGTATACATTAATCTGCCACTGTGGGCAAAGAATTATTCTGGGTACTGTGAAAACACCAAGATATCTGGATTCCAATATCAAGGAGTTTGTCATCACTAAGAGAAGCTATATCACATAAATATCCTTGACATAAATAAATACTTTTCCCTTCTTAGGTCTCTTAACTGATAAATGGCAAATACAGAGGAAAGTTTTTGTATCTCTCACTTTAGGAACCCATCAAAAATAAACAAGAAGGAAGGGAAAATAGGCTTTGACTTTTTTAATTTTCCTGTTGTAAAAATCATGATGGAGATGATGTGGCACTGAAGGCTGTTAGACTAAATTCAGTTCAGTTCAGTCGCTCAGTCATGTCAGACTCTTTATGACCCCATGGACTGTAGCATGCCAGGCCTCCCTGTCCATCACCAACTCCCGGAGTTTACTCAAACTCACGTCCATTGAGTCAGTGATGCCATCCAACCATTTCATCCTTTCTCATCCCCTTTTCCTCCCACTGTCAATGTTTCCCAGCATCAGGGTCTTTTCAAATGACTCAGTTCTTCGCATCAGGCAGCCAAAATACTGGAGTTCCAGCTTCAACATCAGTCCTTCCAATGAATATTCAGGACTGATTTCCTTTAGGATGGACTGGTTAGATCTCTTTGCAGTCCAAGGGATTCTCAAGAGTCTTCTCCAACACCACAGTTCAAAAGCATCAATTCTTCGGTGCTCAGCTTTCTTTATAGTCCAACTTTCACATCCATACATGACTATTGGAAAAACCACAGCCTCGACTAGATGGACCTTTGTTGGCAAAGTAATGTCTCTGCTTTTTAATATGCTGTCTAGGTTGGTCATAACTCTTCTTCCAAGGAGCAGGCATCATTCATGGCTGCAATCACCATCTGCAGTGATTTTGGAGCCCAAAAAAATTAAGTCTGTCAATGTTTCCACTGTTTCCCCATCTATTTGCCATGAAGTGATGGGACCAGATGCCATGATCTTCGTTTTCTGAATGTTGAGCTTTAAGCCAACTTTTTCACTCTCCACTTTCACTTTTATCAAGAGGCTTTTGAGTTCCTCTTCACTTTCTGAAATAAGGGTGGTGTCATCTGCATATCTGAGGTTGTTGATATTTCTCTTAGCAATCTTGATTTCAGCTTTCTCAGTTAAACTGAGAAAGCAGCCCAAATACCAGCCTTCCCAGTCCTCGTCTCTGGCATGCTGCTTGACCTGAGATTGGTATTGAAGGCAAGCCACCAGGGAACCCCAGTAATAGTAACAGCTAATATGTAATCTCTGCTTACTACATTTTAGGCATTATTCTAAGTATGCTGCAAGTGTTATCTCATCTGGGCAAAAACTTTTAAAGGCAAGAAAATTGTTATTCCGTATTTAATGGATGATGCCAACTAGGCACAAAGGTTTAAGTTTTCCAAAGTGATGCAGTCTAAAAGCAATGGGTTCAGACTTCAAACCCAGCCCATCTGGTTCTAGAACCCACACTCTCACCCACAAAGTCAAATGACAGGACGTGGAGAATTGCCTACATCCTCCAGCCTCTCCTTTATCTCGCATCACCTCTCCTAAACTGCCACAATGTCACCTTCTCAACAGGCCTACACTGATTAACCCACTTAAAATTGCAGCACTCCTGATCACCAAATTATGTTATTCCTTTCTCTGATCCCTTAGGACCCAGACTAAATCATTTACACTCTGGGCATCCCAGGCCACAGCCTCCTCATTGGAAGCTTCCTCTAGACTGATCCTGAGTGAGCCACAGTGTCTCCAGAAGAGTCCCATGTCTCCATGACACCCGGCTTGTATATTCTTGTGATACTTTTAGAAGATAAGCATATGTTGTCTGAGTCGGTAGGAACCATGTGAACTGACTACTGGTACTTTTTAGATTGTACTATTGAAATTAGTTTAATATTCACATGCAAATGGAAAATTGTAGGTTTTATAAAATAATGGATAACCCACAATAAAAACTCAGGTGTCCTATTTTCATAATCAGGTTTATAGTTGAACTCAATTCTGGGTTGATCTTTATGACTTTCTAACAAAAGCATTTTTACTTGAGTCCTGATGTGGAAACACCATTTGCCTCAAAGCAAGAAAACCTGATCTATTGGATAGCAAAATGCTAGTATTTGTACTGTGTATATAATTGTTATAGTAGAAAGAATGCCATTTTCCTCTTCAGGGGATATTCCCAACCCAATGATTGAACCCAGGTCTCCCACATTGCAGGCAGATTCTTTACCAGCTGAGCCACAAAGGAAGCCCAGGAATACTGGAGTGTGTAGCCTATCCCTTCTCCAGCAGCTCTTCCTGAATCGAATTGGTGTCTCTTGCATTGCAGACAGATTCTTTACCAGCTGAGCCACAAAGGAAGCCCAAGAATTCTGCACTGGGAGTCAAATTCTAGGATTCTATAAATAGCTTTAGTGCCATAGAATTGTGAGGCAATGGATAACTCATTTTCTTTTCTATAAATTTGTGTAAGTCAACTAGAAAATATTTAAACTTCTTACCAATTCTCAATTTTATGATTTTCTGAAATGCTCAAAGAAACTAAAATTCAGTGGTCCTGGTCATTATATGGGATTTGAATACTCATGCAAACTTTGGTGAATTATAAGAAGTTTGACTGTAAATTCTTCTTTGCCTGGGACAGTCCCAGTTTGTAATATTCTTGCATAATTATTAGCTGCACCTCCTTTCTTAGCTTCTTTTTAAAATATTTTTCATGAGCTTTCACCTTGTGTTAATTTACATCTTTAAGATTTGAAAGTTTTTTTTTTTACTGTCATTCTTTTTTGCCCTTGTCGTTTTATTGAGATATAACTGACATAGAGCCTTGTACAAAGTATAGAGCATACTGATGTAACATACATATATTGTGAAATGATTACCACAACACCTATCACCTCATATAGTTACAAAGATAAGCTTTTTCTTGTGATGGCAACTTTTAGGATCAGTTCTTTTAGCAGTTTTCATATACACAATATAGCAGTATTAAATATAGTAATTACATTGTACTCACATCCCCAGTACTTATTCATGTTATAACAGGAAGCTTGTACTTTTTGACCACCTTCATCCAGTTCTTCCACCCTTACCCCATACCTCTGGAAATCACAAATATGATCTCTATTTTTGTAAGTTAGGGGTTTTTAAGATTCTACATCTAAGTGAAATCATATAGTATTTGCCTTGCTGTATCTGAATTATTTTACTTAGAATAATGTTCTAAAGATCCATCCTTGTTGTCACAAATGGCGGGATTTCCTTTTCATGGTTGAATAGTCTTCCACAGTGTGTGTGTGTGTGTGTGTGTGTTTTCATATACCTGGGTTGCTTCCATGTCTTAGCTGTTGTAAATAATGATGCAATGAACATAGGGGTGACGATATTTCTTCAAAATAGTGATCTCATCATCTGAGTATATGCTCAGAAGTAGAATTGCTGGATCATATGGTAGTTCTATTTTAAATTTTTTGAGGAACCTCCATAAAGCTATACCAATTTACTTTCCCTCCAACAGTGCACAAGGATTTTCTCTGCTCTGCTTTCCTGTTAGCATTTGCTATCTCTTATCTTTTTGATGATAGCTATTCTGTTAGGCATGTGGTGATATATCATTGTGATTTTGATTTGTGTTTTCCTAATTATTAGTAATGTTGAACACCTTTTCATATATCTCTTCTCTTGGTCATTTGAATATATCTATGAAAATGATATTCATTTCATTGGTATGAATGAAAAGTGTCTACTGGAAAAATGTCTATTGGACATTTTTGGAAATGTCTATTTCCAAAATTGGAAAAATGTCTATTCAGGTCCTTTGCCCATTTTTCAATCAAGTTATTTGGGTTTTTGCTATTAATTATATAAATTATTTATATATTTTTAGTATTAACCTCTTATATGATATATGAACTGCATTATTTTTCTCATTATGTAGGCTGCATTTCATTTTGTTGATTATTCCTTCAAATGAATATTCATTTTTAAATATATTAATATTAATAATATGATTCCTTTTTTGTTTCTATGTTTCAATATTATACTTGTATACTTGTATTTTAATAGAGGTTTTGTTTTTTTATCTCTCTGCTCCTAATGGTATCATACAAGTTCCTATTAATGTTTTTCACTTAATGATACATCAAGGACATTCTATAAAATATACAAATATGTTTCTAATTTATTTGCATGTATGTGTGTTTAGATTCTTATCTAATGAGCTCTTACTGTTCTAGGGTTGATCCCAGGTATCAGATCAATGGGTCAAAGTATATGTGGATCTTTAATTTTAAGGTATATGTTGTTATTTTATTTTCCCAAAAGCCATAAAAACTTGTGTTTTCATAAGCACTGTATGAGAGTTACACTCCTTTTTGAAATTTATTTTCTTTGCTAATTATGGTAATCAGTATCAAACACAAACAATTGAAAAAGCAGCAGGCAGAATCCTCAGATTCAGGTGAGCCTGATGCTTTTCTTGTAATGAAAGTGATCATGGTAAAACCTGCCTATACATTCCCTTTGCTAGACATTTATGAGCTTGAGGGGGCTAAGATGTTCCTTGTCTTCATGTGCTCTCTCTACCATGAACCTTAGGAATATAAACTTTGCATTTCTGTCCTCACTCATATCTGTCTAGGAATATGATTTTAACTCAATAACCAGAAGGATTGGGCACAAAAGACAGAAAATGAAAGAACACATGAACAAAACCTATAAAAGTGAAGATTTATGTGACTTAGCCCTAAAATAGTATCCAATTTACACAAATCCTCTCCCTCCCAGCAATAAATAAAAAGCAGTCCCATTTTTTATTCATGGCTCTCAGATTATATTAAAGAGAGGATAATTCATGATCAATCCTGACATTCCATACCTCTCTCCTTTGTCTGCTTTTCTGCTCTGGAGAACCCACACTCTTCAGATTTCATCATTCACCAAATTTCCCCCTTATCTTCAGTCTTCTTCAATTCCTGCTCCCTCTGCCTCTATCTCTTTCTCTGTTGTTTATTTTGTAGATTATGTTAACTTCTTTTCCAAGCCTTTCCCCTTCTGCCTATCTGTAATCATTGCATATTATTTAATGTTTTGTATCTTTCAGTCTCTAGTCTATGCAGTTTACTATATTAACTCCTTTAATTCTCAAAATAACCCTGTAGGATTAATTCCTTTATAATCCCTGGTTTATAGGCATCCAGAGGTTAAGTAAATTGTCCAAGTTCCCACAGCTGGTAAGCAACAGAGCCAGACTCTAAACCAGGGAGTCTGGCTCCAGAGCCTGTGTAATTAACCAGTCTGTTCTACTGTCCCCATAGTGCAGTCCTTTGCTCCGAAGATGCATCTTGAAGTGCAGGTTTCTCTTTGATGATTCAGATAAAGGAGGATATTAATAAATGTTATCCTGTCCCAGTCACATAAATAATTTAAATGGCTATGGGTGAGACTAATTTGGTTTCCAGTGGTGGATGGATATAGATATTTTATATTTCTTTTAGTTTGACTGGCTATGTTCCTAGTCTTAGTATTCAAAATTCATTAAGCTCAATATTCACATTGAAAGAAACTAAAATTTCAAAGGGCAAATTCTGTGGTCCCTAATATTCAAAGAAACTGCAAATTTATGGAGAGATAAAGATTAACCATTTTGGAATAATTAAAGAACTATAGATATGTTCTATAAGCTCTTTCTAACTCTCCAATCACTTCTCAGAAGAATTCACAAGGTTTCTTCTCTTCCAGTTGCATTATAGCCTACAATTTGGTGATCTTATGTATTCTCATATATCCAATATAGTCTCAGTGTAAATTACTGGGAAATTCTATTATCTTTTCACTTATTTTAAAGCTATAAGCAGAAAAATTTTACTTGCCACTTAAGGTCTCCCTAGAACTGGACATGGAACAACAGACTGGTTCCAAATAGGAAAAGGAGTTCGTCAAGGCTGTATATTGTCACCCTGCTTATTTAACTTATATGCAGAGTACATCATGAAAAATGCTGGACTGGAAGAAACACAAACTGGAATCAAGATTGCTGGGAGAAATATCAATAACCTCAGACATGCTGATGACACCACCCTTATGGCAGAAAGTGAAGAGGAACTCAAAAGCCTCTTGATAAAAGTGAAAGTGGAGAGTGAAAAAGTTGGCTTAAAGCTCAACATTCAGAAAACGAAGATCATGGCATCTGGTCCCACCACTTCATGGGAAATAGATGGGGAAACAGTGGAAACAGTGTCAGACTTTATTTTTCTGGGCTCCAAAATCACTGCAGATGGTGACTGCAGCCATGAAATTAAAAGACGCTTACTCCTTGGAAGGAAAGTTATGACCAACCTAGATAGCATATTCAAAAGCAGAGACATTACTTTGCCAACAAAGGTCCATCTAGTCAAGGCTATGGTTTTTCCTGTGGTCATGTATGGATGTGAGAATTGGACTGTGAAGAAGGCTGAGCGCCGAAGAATTGATGCTTGTGAACTGTGGTGTTGGAGAAGACTCTTGAGAGTCCCTTGGACTGCAAGGAGATCCAACCAGTCCATTCTGAAGGAGATCAGTCCTGGGTGTTCATTGGAAGGACTGATGCTAAAGCTGCAACTCCAGTACTTTGGCCACCTTATGCGAAGAGTTGACTCATTGGAAAAGACTCTGAAACATGTAAAATATCATGTATGAAACGAGTTGCCAGTCCAGGTTCGATGCACGATACTGGATGCTTGGGGCTAGTGCACTGGGACAACCCAGAGGGATGGTATGGGGAGGGAGGAAGGAGGAGGTTTCAGGATGGGGAACACATGTATACCTGTGGCGGATTCATTTTGATATTTGGCAAAACTAATACAATTTTGTAAAGTTTAAAAATAAAATAAAATTTAAAAAAAAAAAGACTCTGATGCTGGGAGGGATTGGGGGCAGGAGGAGAAGGGGACGACAGAGGATGAGATGGCTGGATGGCATCACTGACTCGATGGACATGAGTCTGAGTGAACTCCGGGAATTGGTGATGGACAGGGAGACCTGGCGTGCTGCGATTCATGGGGTCACAAAGAATCAGACACGACTGAGTGACTGATTTGATCTGATCTGAGTGTCTATGAGCCTATCTAGAAAACATATCACAAAAGAGCAATACATACATATTGTTTAAGAATATAACTCAAAGGAAAGAGATGAGAATTCTAATTGCTGATCATTAGTTTTGTGTCTTTGCTCATTTTTTTCTCAGGCAAACCAAATTAGAATTTGAGTTTTTCATTGAAATAATAGTTATTTAACTTGAAAGCTGCTATATAGGTAAGAAATGGATGAATATAAGTGCTAGATAGATGTTAAGCATTAGTATACCATAAATTAAATGGAAAAGATACATTAAGAAAACTTTGGACAATCAGCAACCTCAAAAATACTATCACTGTATTATGAAATAAGGATAAGAATTTTCTGAAGTATCATTCCTAAGTCTGTTGAAGGTGTTATGAAACTAAAGAAGAGAATCGTTTGCAGAGTTATATCAAGAAAAGAATGGGAATAGTACAGTAGGAACAAATAAATGAGAATCAAGAACAGACAAGTGATATAAAATAACTTACTGTATGCACCAGCCATCCAAGAGCCACATGCAGGAATTGACAGTTTTTGTGTTCCTGGGGTAATTTGAAGGGAAAAGGTACCTTTGGAAACAATGCAAACAAAATGTCAAACATCCTGAAAATGAATTCTGTGTGGGTTGCTTCTTTGATCATGAATGATCAAGCACAGTCAAGGATGGAACTTAAAACTTACAGAGTTTTATAAGATTCTAGGAAGAGTTTTTACCCCCTTTAATAAATCCTTCAGTTTGAGAAAAGGGAGAGATAATTGGGAATAAGATATAACTCTTCATTTATTAAAAGACTAATTTTTATAATTACATATAATTATCAAAATTATAAAATATTACCTGCTATATAGGTTTCTTATTAGGATTGATTGGTACATCCATATATGCTGCTGCTGCTGCTGCTGCTAAGTCGCTTCAGTCGTGTCCGACTCTGTGTGACCCCAGAGATGGAAGCCCACCAGGCACCCCTGTCCTTGGGATTCTCCAGGCAAGAACACTGGAGCGGGTTGCCATTTCCTTCTCCAATGCATGAAAGTGAAAACTTAAAGGGAAGTCGCTCAGTCATGTCTGACTCTTAGCGACATCCATATATAATCATTAATAAATGTTAATTTTTTAAACACTATTATTAAATAATTGCTGATCCTTAGTTTTCCCTTTGAATATATTTCCCACCTCTCTCATATATTATATAACATATTTTAAATTTCTATTTTTATTTTATTTTTGCTTTTGTTATTGTTCGTTTCATTTCTTTTGGTAAGAATTCCCTGAATTTTCTCTAAGTGGGCTAATCCACTTTTGTATCAGGTCCAGGGTTGAAGGATGACTGTCAAATTCCATGCCTCTGGATAGTGCTTGTTTGAAGAAAGACAATGTGATTAAAAACAAAATTAATCAGAACAATGAGAATTTATCTTAAGCTCTTGCTGGAGTGACTGGAAAAGGGGATTTGTTGAATTTGAATCTGGGAGTAAGGAGGACCAAAACTTCTACAATCACCATACTACCATCCAGGGACCATATATTTGTGATGAAAGTCAATACAGAAGAAGCAAAGCCAAAAATAGAGAACTGAGGTGATGTGGGTAACTGAGGCCTCTGAATCAAGCTGCATTATTAAATTGTTCATGCATATTAACTAACAACTTTCTTTTGTTTAGGCCAATTTTGACTACACTCTCATACTTCTGAGAATCTCACTTTCCCTGTCTCTGTCTCAAATTCAGATGAAGAAACTATACCACACCCTCCCCTTCTCTTATCCCTTATAACCTGAGTCCTTCAGTGAGAGGATTTCCAATGTCTAAAACAAACAAAAAAAATACATAAAAATATCTTCTCTGACATTTTCCAACTTAAAAATTCTAGAAATTCTGAAATTTCCACATATTCAATGTATTGAGAGGTCCATATATCAAAATTAAGTAAATACAACACTGGAACAGAAAATACTGGGTTTTTGAAGCTATCCATTGTGTTGTCTTCAGCAGAAAGGGAAAAAAAATCTTCTTTGCTTCAGAAGAAATTTGCAAACAATTATGATTTATATGAGTAAATAAGTTATTGAGTTATTTTTGGAAGTTCATTCTCTATATTGAAAAGGAGAGCAAAAATCAGCAATAGTAAGTTCCAAGATACTTTGGCATTAACTTCTGATGTACCTAGTATAGGGCATGGACATGACCCCCTCTTCACACAGTGGAAAATCCTCATACTGATATCTCTGCCTCAAAAATGAAGGAATGGATAAATGACTCCTCTGAGGGTAAGAAGCCAAAACTAGTTAGTATAGAATAAAGAGTCAAATGCTAGTTCTTTTAATCCCACATATTGTGATCTCTAATTGAACACAAACTTTTTCCCACAGTTAGTTAATTTCAGTTCAGTTCAGTTGCTCAGTCATGTCCAACTCTTTGCAACCCTATGGACTGCAGCACACCAGGCTTGCCTGTCCATTACCAACTCCTGGAGCTTGCTCAGACTTATGTCCACCGAGTCGGTGATGCCATCCAACCATCTCATCCTATGTTGTCCCCTTCACCTCCTGCCTTCAATATTTCCCAACATTAGTTTATCTAAATATCTGTAAAATAAAAAATACTATATTTACTATGACTTCCCTTGTGGCTTAGAAGGTAAAGCATCTGCCTGCAATGTGGGAAACCTAGGTTTGATCCCTGGGATGTGAAGATCCCCTGGAGAAGGAAATGGCAACCCATTCCAATACTGTTGCCTAGAAAATCCCATGGATGGAGGAGTCTGGTAGGCTACAGTCCATGAGGTCGCAAAGAGTTGGACACAACTGAATGACTTCACTTTCTTTCTTTTCTATGTTTACTATATTTATTTAAAAATGCATGACTAAGCAGACCTACATATACAGTTTTAAACCCATGTTGTTTGAGGGCTATTGGATACTTGTATATAGCTGTAAAAATTGAGACTATTATTAGGAACCAGTCAAATTCATGTGTTAGTACTGCTGCATTTTCAGTTTGTTTCTCTTGGAATTCTAAGACCAAATGCTAGGAGTGGATCATAGCTGGGTTTGTTGGGAAAGCAGAACTAATAGGCTTGGACTGAGACAGGTGGAGAATGGGGTGAGTTAAGGACAGAGAAAGAAGAATCTGATGGGTGACAGCTGATG
This sequence comes from Bubalus kerabau, assembly GCF_029407905.1. Classification (NCBI taxonomy): domain Eukaryota; kingdom Metazoa; phylum Chordata; class Mammalia; order Artiodactyla; family Bovidae; genus Bubalus; species Bubalus kerabau. The sequence continues at coordinate 256,185,053 of NC_073624.1, forward strand.
TAGGAAGTGTTTAAAATCTCAAGGGCAAGATTCAAAGCAGGAGAGACATAAAATCTGAAGACTGTGGTTTCTGGTCCAGTGGCACAGACTGCTTCCTGCAGCATCTCTTCAGTACTCTGGATAGCTCCCAAAATACATAAGTACTTGAACTACATCCAGGGTTTTATCCCTGAAGGCTTTCTACCCACAACCCAAGCAGCTGACCAGCTCTTTCTCCTCAAGCAAAATATTCTGATCATGATGTTTTTAGTGTTGCTAAACTCATTTTCTATGATCTGGAGTTAAACCTCCAAGATTTCCAATCTTCATATCAAATCAAAAAATCATGAATTTGTGTCCTAGTCCTCTTTTTCTGTAGCATCTACAAGCATTATTCTAGAGCTGTTATTTCACATACCTGAAAAGATAAGGGTGTACAAGAATATTTGTTGGAAGATTGTTAAAATACCAAAATTCCAGAAATAACTTGAATAATCATCTTTATGGGAATAAATAAATTGCATATCTATATGAAATATATAGAGTAATGAAATACAATACAACACATATACATTGGCACACAATTGATGTAGCTTAATTTTCATAACATACTATTCAAGTTGTTTTTAAAGATGGAAGTAGGAGATAAGTAAGAGTAAGAGATGTAAGAGATAATAAATATGTTGTGGAACAGTATGAACACTCTATTTCCACCTATGGAAAAAAATAGATTAAATATGCACGAGTGTATGAAAAAATTGCTAGAAGAATATACAATAAAACTGATAATAGACTCTAGGCAACAGGTTTATGGAACAGTTTGAATTTTTTACCTTGTGCACATATTACGTTTTTCAATAAAAATGCAGTTATAAGTATATTCTAAAAGTAAATTTAAAGGAATAAATATAGTCCTAGCTATCATGCTTCTTTGTTTAGATTTGAGCTACCTCCATTAATAGGTCTAGCAAATTCCCACAAGCCTAAGCCATTGAACATAGTTTCCTGTGGTATGCCACTATGCTAGTTTTTTGTTTTTGTTTTCTAATTTCTTCCTATAAAACTTAAAAAAACTAAACTTGAATCACAGGCAACAAAACAAATACTCAATTATTGGAGAGTCCAACTTTATATTCAAAATCTTGTTTGTGATTCTTAAACATGAACTAAAGAACACTAGAACAGATCATTCTGTGCTTATTATAGTTAAGAACTTTCTTACAGAGAAATCGGCTGCCAACAATTTCTCAGAATTTCATCCCATTGCAGAGCACATGATTGCAGAATGAACCAACGTCTCAGAAATCTAAAAAATTCTGAAAAAGAACATCTCATATGTGGCCTAGGGAAAAGGGTAGGAAACGGGACTTCGATTATGTACAAAGAAAAATTACTTAATCTTTAAGCATCATATATAACAAAGAGGAGAAATTTTTACTTAAGAGGTCTTTTAGCTACAGTAAGATACATATAAGAAGTGTTCTTCAGATTTAGGTTTGAACATAAGTTGTGAATGGCAAAACATTTATTTACATAAAATTTAAATATAAAAGGCAGGAATTCACTGGTCTACTGTGAAAAGCAGACAGTGATCTCTATTTCTTGTCACATATTTGTGAAAAAATGGTGGTTTGCTCAATAGAGAGATAAAAAGATGAATTTCCTGTTACTGAACTTAGGGGACAGACATTCTGCTAGAAGAATCTCATCAAGAAATATAAGACAGACTAAGATAAGGGCTACATTAAAATATTCAATCCTGCCTTGAAAAGACATGACAATATGCTGATAATGTTTATCTCTGGTAGGATCATGTTTTATCTACACTTCAGTGTATCATATTAATATGTATACTTCTTTATATTTTCCAGGATTCCTACCATAATCATGCATTACTTTAGGGGGAAAAAAATGTCTATTGTTAGAGGCTATGACAGTCCAAAGTGATGATTCAGTTATGAATAAAACAGGACTCATGAATATAATATGCACTACAAATTACAGTAAATGTACCTGGCATTACCTTGTCCCTTTGGTTTTAAACAAGAGCACACATTTAAATTAAATTGTATAATAGGTATCACTACTTAGCTTACAGGGTACAGGACAGCCATGCTTTTCTGTAAAGCTTTGCCCCTCAATGATCACTTACTCTCTCCTCTGGGACCCCAATTCTTGCTAGCTTTACCAACCATTTGGTATTTTATTTTGTTATTTTTCTATTTCAAAGTCCTGTCTGACTCTTTGTGACCTTGTGAATTTTATACTGGCATATATTATTCATGTGTGTACATGTGTGTGGTCTTTCCAACTATTACATGGTATCCTCCTTGAGGATAATAGTGAAATCTTATAGCTCTATGCAGCCTCTAAATGCCAGCTCAATATTTTGATTATTGTAAAATGTTAAGTAAATATTTGTTGATTTGTAACATAACCTTAATCGATGAAATGGAGGTTGTGTAATTAAATATATCATCATATTAACTGACCTAAAGACATCAGGCGTAAACAAAATCTTCATTGGATGCTTTATTGAGTAAAATAGACATTTCATCTCACTCCTCCCCCTGAAAATTTTGATAGAGACCTGTGTGATCTGGAGGACACACTAGGGCTTATTCCTAAGCCCTAAAATGCCAGGTATTTAAATTCAACATTGTGACAGGTACAACCACTTAGCCCCAAGATTAAATGAAATCCTTTTCTCAACCTTCCCGAGTGGAAGATACAAACAGCTGGTGTGTCAGAATCACCTGATTTTTCTATAATTTATTTCATAGCTTTGTTAGTCACCTCTGTTGGCTCATGGTGGTACTTTGAGGAAATAATGATGAAATGATGATCTGTTTCCATCTTTATTTCCTCCTTTTAGGTTCAAAGGGAAAGTATACAAATGTTATCAAAGACTAGATCCACTATTTGGGCTTTTATTCCCAATCTATTTAGAAACTGGTTCTTTTAAGTACATCTTATATTTAATCAGCCTGCCATTGCCTCCTTCTCTTTGAACTTGAACCATTTCCCTCTTCTGAAAAATAATTTGACCTTGCTAATTAGGACTTTAATTTTGTGCATTAACTCAAACATTTCTTGCCTATATTTCTTTACTTTCTGTCCTCAGTTTTGATACTATTTACTTGTTATCTTCCTTTCATCTGATAAGGCATTGAACAAAGGTTGCTGTCTGTAAATGTACCCTAGAAATGCTCTGTGCACAGCCAGGATAAATGCATGTGGTGGTCTTGCTGACCTCACTCCAACTGCCTTCCCCAATCCTCATATTTCAAATTTATACTGCAGGTAGCTCCCAGGTTAATTTTCCTAATTGTGTGTGTGTGTGTGTGTGCACTCAGTCATGTCCGACTCTTTGCGACCCTATGGACTGTGGCCCACCAGGTCCACAGAAATCCCTCTCTCTGTGGGATTTTTCCCAGCAAGAATACTGAAGTGGGTTGCCATTTCCTCCTCCAATAATTTTCCTAAAATATAATTCAAACATTTCTTGAATGGAATGAAGTCTAAATGACTGACTCTAATTTTCAGTGCTCACCAACTGTCTCCCCCACCTCATTCCTACTTTTGCACAGAGGGCGTTCACTCCAGTCACAGCCATCGCCTAAGCAGACTTTTCCCACTGCCATTGCTTCATCATGTAGCATGTGCCATCTTCCTGTTTATAACTTTCCACCCACATCAATATCCATGTAACTTCTACATATCCTTCAAAGCCCAATTTAAAGTTTACATCTCTATGACACTTGACTTGCTGGAATTACATCTCATGACTCCTTGACTTGCTAGAATTTCTCCATCTTCTCTCTGATTCCTATACTATTTATTACTATCTGACTTTTTATTATACTTATTTCTGAATGTGTATATTCTCTGTCTTTACATTCAGTTGAAACTTCTAGGTGTCAGAGACCAAATATTATAACTTTTTGTAGCTTTCAAATTTTACAGCATAACATCTTATATATAGTGATGTACTTGGTAAAAGTTGATATGATAACATGATTTTCAATAATTAGTAGATTTTTATAACTATGCCCACTATAATTATGTTATCAAGTCCAAGCTTGTACTGCTCACTACACGACAGGCCAATAAATAGAGGTAAGTTGTTGAGGCAAGGAATAGAGTTACTTACTCTTATTCACAGAGTAAGCAGGATCAAGATGTTGGGCCAGTGTCTCAAAGAACCATCTTGCCCAGGTTTTGAATGCTAGGTTTTTTTATAGAATAAAGAGGAGGAGGTAAGGAGGTTAAGTTAAAAAAAAAAAAAAAAAAAAGACAGTAATTTGTTACAAGTATTTCCTGGTTCTGGCCAGACTCAAAAGGGGATGTATGTTGACTTCTTTCCTGTAGCCATTCACAGGTGGGCCTAGTCAGGATGCTTCCTGAGAGCAAAATAAAGATACTTTAGCTTAACACTCAGGCATGGCAGGCGGGTTTCCAGAAGATGGGCCATTATGTACACTTTAAGCTATAGGCAACATCCCTTTAGTGATTAACCTGTAGCAAAAGCAATAGAATATAAAGATTAAAGTAAAAGACACAGACCGACATGGAGTCAGATTTGTTTTTCCCTACTGCAATTACAGTCATATGTTGGCATCTTATAATAAAGATAGATTAGTTTATTGCACAGGGGTGTTTTGTTTGTTTGGTACTGTGTGTGTGTGTGTGTGTGTGTGTATGCTTACATGCACATGCTAACACTTCAAGTTACATAGTATTTAGAACTTGATAGTAGCTGTGTTACTACCATTATAGCTGAAAATAATAATTTGGAAATTTACTTCATCTAAGTCCTCCTGCTTGACTTGAGCATGACTGAGCAATTTAGCACACACACACACAAAGGACCACAATGAACATCAAGTTTCTGAAAAGTCCCTTAGTAAAAGGGAGGTTACCCTTCATGAATCACACCACATGATGTGGTGAAGGGGCTTGTGTAACTCAGTGAATCTATGAGCTGTGCCATGCAGAGCCCCCAAAGATGGATGGGTCATAGTGAAGAGTTCTGACAAAAGATGGCCCACTGGAGAGAGAAAGGCAAACCACTCTAGTATTCTTGCCATGAAAACCCCATGAACAGTACAGAAAGGCAAAAAGATATGACACCAGAAGATGAACCCCCCAGGTCAGAAGATGTCCAATATGCTGCTAGGGAAGAGTGGAGGGCAATTACAAATAGTTCCAGAAAGAATGAAGCGGTTGGGCCAAAGTGGAAATGACACTCACTTGTGGATATACCTGGTGGTGAAAGTAAAATCCAATGCTGTAAAGAACAATATTGCAATAGGAACCTGGAATATTGGGTCCATAATCAAGGTAAATTGGACATGGTCAAACAGGATATGACAAGAGTGAACATAGATATCTTAGTGTGAGGGGAGTGTAATCTCCTCAGTTCTGTCTCATCACAGCAAAGATTTGAAGTGATGGATGTTAAAGCCCTTGGCGCGTCACAGCTCTCAGACAGTCCATGTTATAGTTCTTGGACAGATCAGTTTTATTTAGAAAATACAGGAAAATACATCCTTGAGACGTGAGGGCATGCTGACCCAAAAGACACAAAGAGAAGAGAGAGCCCCGGCCCTTTGGCTCCTCTTTTTATATGTTTTTTCCTCCCCGCTGGGCCTGCCCTGTGTAAATTGGGCTAGCCAGGAGTGCTGTTTGCTCTACCTGAGGTCCTCACTCTGGTCCTCAGACCTTCCTTTGACCTTCCTTTATTCTATTTTCACGGGTTTTTCCCTTCCTTGTCTTTAGCCACTGCCATTTTGGACTCCTGTTTCCTATTCTAACTACCTAACATTAGGAATCAGTGAACTAAAATGGACTGGAATGGGTGAATTTAATTCAGGTGACCCTTATCTCTACTACTGTGGCCAAGGATCCCATAGAAGAAATAGAGTAGCCCTCATAGTCAAAAAAAAAGAGTCCAAAATGCAGTAGTTGGGTGCAATCTCAAAAACAACAGAATGATCTCAGTTTGTTTCCAGGGCAAACCATGCAATATCATAGTAATCCAAGTCAATGCCCCAACAATTGATGCTTAAGAAGCTGAAGTTGACCAGTTCTATGAAGACCTACAAGACTTTCTAGAACTAACACACATACACACACAAAAAGATGTCCTTTTCATCTTAGGAGATTGGGATGAAAAAGTAGGAATTCAAAAGATACCTAGAGTAACAGGCAACTTTGGCCTTGGAGTACAAAATAAAGCAGGGCAAAGGCTAACAGAGTTTTGTCAAGAGAACCCACTGATCATAGCAAACCCTATTTTCCAACAACAAAACAGAGGACTCTACTACACATGGACATCACCAAAGGGTTAATACCAAAATCAGATTGATTATATTCTTTGTAGCCAAAGATGGACAAGTTCTATACAGTTAGCAAAAACAAGACTTGTTGCTGACTGTATCTCAGATCATGAGCTCCTTATTGCCAAATTCAGGCTTGAATTTAAAAAGTAGAGAAAACCACTGGGCCTTTCATGTATGACCTAAATCAAATCCCTTATGATGATACACTGGATGTGATGGATAGATTCAAAGGATTAGATCTGATAGACAGATTGCCTGAAGAACTATGGACAGAGGTCCATAACATTATACAGGGGCAGTGACCAAAAATGACTCAAAGGAAAAGAAATACAAAAAGGCAAAGTGGTTGTCTGAGGAGGCTTTATAAATGGCTGAGGAAAGAAGAGAAGTGAAAAGCAAAGGAGAAAGGGGAAGATAACCCAAATGAATGCAGAATTTCAGAGAACAGCAAGAAGAGATAAAGCCTTCTTCAGTGAGCAAAGCAAAGAATAGATGAAAACAACAAAATGGGAAAGACTAGAGATCTCTTCAAGAAAATTAGAGGTAACAACGGAACAATTTATTAAAGGATGAGAATGATAAAGAACAAAAACAGTAAGGACCAACAGAAACAGAGGAGATTAAGAAAAGTTTGCAAGAATACACAGACAAACTCTTAAAAAATGATTTTAATGACCCAGATAACCACAATGGTGTGGTCACTCACCTAGAGCCAGACATCCTGGAGTGTGAAGTCAAGGGGGCCTTAGAAAGCATTACAATGAACAAAACTAGTGAAGGTGATGGAATTCCAGCTGAGCTATTTCAAATCCTAAAAGATAATGCTGTGAAAGTGCTGCACTCAATATGCCAGCAAATGTGGAAAACTCAGAATTGGCCACAGGACTGGAAAAGGTCAGTTTTCATTCCAATCCCAAAGAAGGGCAATGCCAAGGAATATTCAAACTATGGTACAATTGTGCTCATTTCACATGCTAGCAAGTTTAGGCTCAAAATCCTTCAAGCTAGACCCTAGCAATATATGAACTGAGAACTTCCAGATGTACAAGCTAGATTTAGAAAAGGCAGAGGAACCAGAGATCAAATTGACAACATTCATTGGATCATAGAGAAAGCAAAGGAATTCCAGAAAAACATCTACTTCTGCTTCAATGACTCTGCTAAAGCCTTTGACTTTGTGGATCACAACAAATGGAAAATTCTCAAAGAGATGGGCGTACCAGACCACCCTGCCTATCTCTTGAGAAATCTGTATGAAGGTCAAGAAGCAACAATTTAGAACTGGACATGCAACAACAGATTGGTTCAGATTGGGAAAGGAGTATGTCAAGGCTGTATATTTATTTATTGCTTATTTAGCTTCAATGCAGTACATCATACAAAATGCCAGGCTGGATGAATCCCAAGCGGAATCAAGATTGCTGAGAGAAATACCAACCTCAGATATGCAAGTGACAACACTCTAATGGCAGAAAGTGAACAGGAACTTTAGAGCTTCTTGATGAAGATGAAAGAGGAGAGTGAAAAAGCTGACTTAAAACTCTACATTCAAAAAACTAATGTCAAGGCATCTGGTCCCATCACTTCATGGCAAATAGAAGGGAGAAAGAGGAAGCATTGACAGATTTTATTTTCTTGGGCTCCAAAATGACTGTGCACTGTGACTGCAGCAATGAAATTGAAAGACACTTGCTCCTTGGAAGGAAAACTATGACAAACTTAGACAGCATATTAAAAAGGCAGAGACATCACTTTCCCGCAAAGGTCAATATAGTCAAAGCTATGGTTCTTTTAGTAGTTATGTACAGATGTGAGAGTTGGACCATAAAGAAGGCTGAGCACCAAAGAATTGATGCTTTCAAATTGTGCTGGAGAAGACTCTTGTGAGTCCCTTGGACAGCAAGGAGGTCAACCAGTCAATCCTAAAGGAAATCAATTCTGAATATTTCAATGCAAGAACTGATGCTGAAGCTGAAGCTCCTATACTTTGACCACCCTATGTGAAGAGTGACTCATTGGAAAAGCCCCTGATGCTGGGAAAGATTGAAGGCAAAAGGAGAAGGAGTAGCAGAAGAGATAGTTGGATAGCATCACCAACTCAATAGACATGAATTTGGACAAACTCTGGGAGACGGTTGAGGACAAAGGAGCCTGGCATGCTGCAGTCCTGGTGGTCTCAAAAAGTCAGACATGGCTTGGCCACTGAAACACAACAGCAAAAAGAGAAGTTTGGGATTTATAAATTGTATGGAAAAAAAAATAAAGTCACTATATTTGGAAGTATTTATTTCAGATGTTGTATCCTCTAATGTTAACATTTTCCAGGAAGTCTCTTAAACTTTTTATGATGGAGCTGGAATTGAATGGAAAAATAAAACCTACTACTACTCAAAAAAAAAAAAAAAGAAGAAGAAGAAGCATTTACAATTATTTGATGGGAAGGAAGGGAAATCTGTGAACCTATATTTGTTCGCCTGTAAATTTTTCTTTCACATGAAATTGATTTAAGTAATATTATTTTAACATATAAATAGAATATTCTGTAAACTTTAATTGCCCAAGAAATTTATTGTGAATCCCCAGAACTGTACTGGACTCATAAACCTAGGGCTGAACAATCAGGGGCTTGAAGTTATTACTGTAATTTGACAATCAAATATTAGTTGCTTCTTTTGACACAAAGGGCAACAGAAAACCACAGAATAAAATCCATTAAGGAAGATAAAGCTACTAAAAGCTCATACATTTTGCTATGAGATGTACACTCTACCCAAAACAGGAACAGAATTAGTTTTTGGCTGCAACATGATTTTCCTCAAGTACTTATTATTAAAACATGTAGTTGAAGGAGAATATAAGTTCTTGGCTTATTATTAGAATAATTTTCCAGCAGAATTTAAATTCTGGTACCAAGTAAGTGAATTTTTGGAGTCTTGTAAAGTGGTTTTAGTGGAACAGTTACAAGATTTTTGATTTAGACATACTTGATAGCTCTACTACCAATCAGATATGTGACAATGAACAAGTTACCTAATTATTCTGAATCTCTTCTCTAAGCCTGAAGTTAACACACTCTAAGTGCATGTAGAGCTACAAGACAATATTAACTTTTTTCTTTGCCCCTTCTCTTTTTTTTGCCACTTTTTTTTTTAACTGAAGCATATTTGCTTTACAGAATTTCATAGTTTTCTGTTCATATGTCAAGAATCAGCCACAGGTACACCCATGACCCCTTCGTCCCAAACCTCCCTTCCATCTCCCTCCATTTCTCACCCTTCTAGATTGTCACAGAGCCTCTGTTTGCCCCTTTCTTTTTTCTTCTCCTCTGCCTTCTTCCTTTTATTTGGCCCAAAGCATTCCATGATACTGAAATGCTTTATGATTCACCAAGGAAAAAATTAATTTTGTATTTTATGTATACATCATTAAGTGCTTTTACCATAATTTTCTTATTAGTAATTAATTTTTTTAAGTTCCAGCTATGTCAGCATCAGTTAAAGAGAGAGATGTATCTAATTAAACCACTTCCTTTCTATCTAACATGGACAAATAAAGATTTACATTAGTATTAAAACATATTTCAAAGGAGAAATTGAAACCAGGTAATACCATAGGCAAAAAGAAAAGCACAGTGCGGTCAGAAAAGGTGTCATAGAGACGAAAACACTTAATTTTGAGCACCATAAATAGTCTTACAGTTTTTAAAGTGTTTCCTTTTATTTATTCAATGAATAAATTTTCTAAATGCCCACTTTGTCTTTACACCAGGTGCTATGGATTAAAAGAGGAATAAAACCTTGGCCATTTATCTCAATAATCTTACAGATTAATAAAGCATTGACAGGTAAATAATCAATTCTCTTCTATTACTCAAGTGCAATAAAGGAATGATTTACAAGGTACCACAGAATGAGCAAGGTAATTAACTTTATGGGAGATGGGGATGGGAGTTGCCACACAAAATTGGTAAATACTGCTTAAAACTATCTTTTAAAGGTGGTAGGAAGGTAATGCATCATTTTCATTTCAGACATGAAGAAACAACTGGAGCTCAGTGACTTGCAGAAAGCTTAAACCAGGCTTCAAAGTCAAGTGTAACAACTCCTCAACCAGTGCTCTTCCCAGGATGATCAGGTACTCAGTCAAGTCTATCAAACCATACTCTTCCGAACTGTAGATCAGATCAGATTAGTCGCTCAGCCGTGTCCGACTCTTTGTGACCCCATGAATCGCAGCATGCCAGGCCTCCCTGTCCATCACCAACTCCCGGAGTTCACTCAGACTCACATCCATCGAGTCAGTGATGCCATCCAGCCATCTCATCCTCTGTCGTCCCCTTCTCCTCCTGCCCCCAATCCCTCCCAGCATCAGAGTCTTCCAATGAGTCAACTCTTCGCATGAGGTGGCCAAAGTACTGGAGTTTCAGTTTTAGCATCATTCCTTCCAAAGAAATCCCAGGGCTGATCTTCAGAATGGACTGGTTGGATCTCCTTGCAGTCCAAGGGACTCTCAAGAGTCTTCTCCAACACCACAGTTCAAAAGCATCAATTCTTTGGCGCTCAGCCTTCTTCACAGTCCAACTCTCACATCCATACATGACCACAGGAAAAACCATAGCCTTGACTAGATGAACCTTTGTTGGCAAAGTAATGTCTCTGCTTTTGAATATGCTATCTAGGTTGGTCATAACTTTCCTTCCAAGGAGTAAGCGTCTTTTAATTTCATGGCTGCAGTCACCATCTGTAGTGATTTTGGAGCCCAGAAAAATAAAGTCTGACACTGTTTCCACTGTTTCCCCATCTATCTCCCATGAAGTGATGGGACCAGATGCCATGATCTTCATTTTCTGAATGTTGAGCTTTAAGCCAAATTTTTCACTCTCCACTTTCACTTTCATCAAGAGGCTTTTGAGTTCCTCTTCACTTTCTGCCATAAGGGTGGTGTCATCTGCATATCTGAGGTTATTGATATTTCTCCCGGCAATCTTGATTCCAGCTTGTGTTTCTTCCAGTCCAGTGCTTTTCATGATGTACTCTGCATATAAGTTAAATAATCATGGTGACAATATACAGCCTTGACGAACTCCTTTTCCTATTTGGAACCAGTTTGTTGTTCCATGTCCAGTTCTAACTGTTGCTTCCTGCCCTGTATACAAATTTCTCAAGAGGCAGATCAGGTGGTCTGGTATTCCCATCTCTTTCAGAATTTTCCACAGTTTATTGTGATCCACACAGTCAAAGGCTTTGGCATAGTCAATAAAGCAGAAATAGATGTTTTTCTGGAACTCTCTTGCTTTTTCCATGATCCAGCGGATGTTGGCAATTTGATCTCTGGTTCCTCTGCCTTTTCTAAAACTAGCTTGAACATCAGGAAGTTCACGGTTCACTACTGACCTGGGGAGTTTCTCTTTCAGTATCCTATCATTTTGCCTTTTCATACTGTTCATGGGGTTCTCAAGGCAAGAATACTGAAGTGGTTTGCCATTCCCTTCTCCAGTGGACCACATTCTGTCAGATCTCTCCACCATGACCCGCCCATCTTGGGTTGCCCCACGGGCATGGCTTAGTTTCATTGAGTTAGACAAGGCTGTGGTCCTAGTGTGATTAGATTGACTAGTTTTCTGTGAGTATGGTTTCAGTGTGTTTGCCCTCTGATGCCCTCTTGCAACACCTACCGTCTTACTTGGGTTTCTCTTACCTTGGCGTGGGGTATCTCTTCACAGCTGCTCCAGCAAAGCACAGCCATTGCTCCTTACCTTGGACGAGGGGTATCTCCTCACCGCCACCCTTCCTGACCTTCAACGTGGGATAGCTCCTCTAGGCCCTCCTGCTCCTGTGCAGCCACGGCTCCTTGGACATGGAGTTGGCCCTCCCGGCCATCACCCCTGGCTGTAAGTAGAGTTTAAAAATAATTTTCCATTTAACAGTGTCATAAGGCTGCAGCACTACAGAGGGAGATAGTAGAATCATCATATATAATGCCAACAAAATATTCTAAAGAAGTTCACCATCATAGAATGAATGTTTGCTTTATGTCAACTTCATGCAGAAAGTTCTGCCAAAGAAACAGGATTACAGAATATTTAGCTGCTATATTCTGTAGCAATTCCATCTTGGTGAAGTCATGATGGCTAGGCAGAATCCATGGTCTAGGGGTCCCCACTTACCAAAAGGGCAATTTAAAATTGCAAGGAGATCCAACCAGTCAATCCTAAAGGAGATCAGTCCTGCGTGTTCATTGGAAGGACTGATGTTGAAGCTGAAACTCCAATACCTTGGCCACCCGATGCAAAGAACTGACATTTGAAAAGACCCTGATGCTGGGAAAGATTGAAGGTGGGAAGAGAAGGGGACGACAGAGAATGAGATGATTAGATGGCATCACCGACTCAATGGACATGAGTTTGGGTAGACTCCGGGAATTGGTGATGGACAGGGAGGCCTAGATTGCTGCGATTCACGGGGTCACAAAGAGTTGGACACGACTGAGCAACTGAACTGGACTGAAGTGATGGTTTCAAACAATGATTGAGTATTATTCTTGACCTGCCTATAGTGAGCTTTTTCTTAATATAGAACTTTTACTATTCTCCTTTAACAACTGTATATATGAACACATTGCATCCAAATATGCCAAAGGACTCCAACAAACACTCCCTTTAAAGTGAAATTTCAATATTATCTTTTAGCAAACTAGAGGCTATTTCCACCTTGGAAATACAGTTTGGTGAAGACTATAAATTTAAAAATCTAAGATGCCATATAGTTTTCCACTATGTAATAGAGTTGCTTCATTCCCCATGGATTTCTCTTTCTATTAAGTTAGTACCACTTCTATTCTCTTTCTATTTGAATTATTTTTACAAGGAAGGATAAGGAGTAAAAACGAAATAAGAGTATGGGATGTTTAGGACTTTTTTATGATAGAATATTCTAACATCTCTATACTTAAAATTTCTGTTCTTTACAAATATAAGCTGATTCTTAAGGTTGAATTTATGAGCCATAAATGTTCTTTAACAAAAGATATGAATATTTAGGTGGTGTGTCTTTACTTTGTGAACTTGCCCTAAGATAGAGGTCTACTTTTTGAACTTGACTAAGATGTATGCCTTCCTTCAAGTTAATTTATAAATCAAGTTATAATTTGTCTTCATAGTGAAAGAAAGTTTAAATCAAAATAGGGAAGTTGAATCTAATCTCTGTAGCCTGATACCAAGTTAAATCTATGAGACAGTTTTGGGTGAAGTACAAAAGAATAGCTTTATTGCTTTGCCAGGCAAAGGGGGCCACAATAGGCTAATGCCCTCAAAACTGTATGTCTCAACTTGGAGAGGTAGTGAGAAGTTTTAAAGTAATGATTCAAAGAAGGCATGATCAACTCATGGACATTCTTCTGACTGGTTGGTTGTGAGGTAAGTCCGAGTCAGCATTATCAACCTTCTGGTTCGAACTGGTAAGTGCTTGGGGAAAGCTTTTGGTTGTTAACTTAACTTTTCCCAACTGAAGGGGATTTCAGTATCTGCAGAACAGCTCAAAAGTATTGTTGTGTGTATCCCTTGTTGAGGAATCAGGCCTTGCCCCAAGGTTGCTCCTGTTGTTCCTCCTGACTGTTTCTCCCTTGTCTTGCATCCCTTCCCTTCCCTAATTAACAACTGCTTGAATCTGCCCATTGGAACTCAGGGAAGGTCATGAAGGCTGAATGAAGCCTATTTCTTGTATTCAAAGAACTGAGGGACACAGAAAAGCTTTTGTGCTCAGGAGCCCAAAAGGGCCTTGCTTGGTGTCAGTAGTGATGCTTCCTTCCTTTTGCAATTCTCTCGAAATGCAAAATTCAGATTTGGTGCATGGATAGGTTCAGAGACTCATATAAGTACCACAGTGAAATATGCAATTGCAATGATTCCTATTATCAATTATGATATGTTATATCTTCTCATGTTTCTTCTTTTCTTCTACCGTTGACTCTCTCATTTTATATAATAAAAATCCTTCAATAGTTTGTAACACTGTTATGAGCCTATTCATATTTGTGGAGCCATTTTATCATTATAAATATATACTCTATTGTATCAAATATTTTAGACTTTGAGAACATAAATAATATTTTATATACTTGTATGCCAATAGACATTTACAGTTAAAGACAATATTGACATGGAAAACTCAATCAAATATATAATCAGCATGTATATAAATTCTAATTTATAAAATACATAAATATATACATATATAAAATGCCTGCATATATATGCTGCTGACTGAGAAACAGAGCTCTAGAAATAGAGTCTGTGTGTTTATCTGTCTACCTATCTATAAATTCCAGTTACATTTGTTTAATATAACTCTCACATGTATTTTGGAATGCCTTAATAGCAGATGTATTATTTTATATGGATAAGAAAATGGACTGATAAAATGAAAAGAAAGAGCTATGTTTCTACTGGCAAATAAATAATGTTCAAGTCAAAATAGGAAAAATCAAGACAGGAAGTCAGCATTTCTTGGTTGGCTGCTATATAGTATAATTTGTAATGGACATGAGTTTGAGCAAACTCTGGGAGATAGTGAAGAACAGGAAAGTCAGGTGCTGCAGTCCATGGGGTCACAAAGAGTCCGACAAGACTTAGCGACTGAACAACAACAATAATTTGCCTAAATTCACAGATGGTTCAGTGACAGGACCAATACCTAAACCCAGATTCTTATCACTCCAAAACCCATGATTTGTTGTGTGTTAACTGGAGGATAGTGAGGTGGATTTTAAAAATTAAAGAATATTTTAGAAAACATAAGTCCAAATGAAAGAATAATTTTTTTCCTCCAAATTTAAACAGCACTCAACCCTCATATGAATCATCCTCCCACTCCTAGTCGAGTCTGTTATGTATCATCCTCTCAATCAACACATATGGGGAGAATTGAAAATAAAAACTAAGAAATTAAACATGAACATTCTCAAAAGGCTCTCTGTAAACTAATCTTACTATCAGCAAGTGAAATGATTTAGAGAAAACTAGCAGAAAAAAACAGGTCTATGTCCTAAGGGAAATACTTGATTACTTGACCTTCTTGGATTAAGAGCCAGAAGCATTAGCAGAAACGTATTATTATTATAAATTCAGTCAAAAATAAACGTATCATTCAATGTTGGTTTGGAAAAACATGTTCTTACTGATAATTAACTCCTGAGTATTAAGTGAAAAACATCCCCTTTTTAGAACAGTCCTCAGATGAAAGAGTTCTGAGCATTACTTAACTTCCTTCTTTAACTTAACCATGGCAAGAGCACCCCGGGCCTGAGTCCTGCTGAGCTGCTAACATGGCACACTCAGGCTTCCCAGCTGCTGGACTGCAAGTGGTGAAGATAACAGAGACCACAGACCCTGTGGCTCCCATAAGCTCTTTAACCTTACAAAGGAAACTTAAATGCATTCTGAAAGCCTCAGGATAATTATCACATGAAAGACTTTATTTATCAGGTTGACATAGATTCCCACTAGAGGTCAGAGCTATCCCCACAGTACGTCATTCCTTCCTGTGGCATCTCTACAGTCACAGAGTTTAAGGATAAACTTCACCAGGGGCATTTCCATGTAGAGTTTTCTAGGGCAAGAAGCAATTCTCTGACTGCTCATTGCTGCCTACATGACCAGCCTAGCTTTCTTCGGCTCAGCAATCTGGTAGAAGTCTGCTGAGTCAGATAAGATGCAGAGGATTCAGCTTTATAAGATTGCTATCCTTCCCATTATAAGCATCACAAATTCAATGGACCATAAAAGATTGAATCTTTCATTTAAGCATTATCATGACATTCATTTCAATTACTGTGGCTGAAGGAATACACTGAAAACAAAGAATCAAGGTATGTTGAGAAAAGCCTTTCCTTTTTTCCCTATAAATTTCCAAATGACTTATGATAGTGATGAAAATAATAGAACTGACAAGATAGTCCTTTTTGTCAGTAAGAAATGACTTTGCACTTGGTCTCAAAATCCCTTTATACCCTAATTATATATAAATATGAGTGTGTGGGTGTGTGGGGGTGAGAGAGGGTAAAAGAGAGAAAGCAAGTTTATTCTAATGACTTTGGATTAAACTGAGCACTTCTTTTTATACTGCAACAAATGACCTTTAGTTTTAGAGGCTAGGTGTACATAATTGACTTAAATAGCAAAGTCAGGAAACATATCTGATACAAGGTTACATTTGTTCCCTTTAGCTGATTATATTAACCAGACAATAAATAAATCTTTTATATTCCATAAAATGACTATTTCCGTGATACCTACTGGGGAGAAACTGGTTCCATTGTGAATATTCCTGTAATTCTTTTTCTAAGCATAGTTTTAAGAAGTCTCAAGATCTGGCTTTTCTTTGAGTGGCAAACTCAACACTCAAGTTCCCAAATATAAGTATAGGTCAAAGAGCCAAGAAACAGGCAGTAGCATCATTTAGAAGATACTTGAAGGGGTCAAAAGGATTCCAACAAGGAATTTGAGACTTTTGTAGCTTTTTATCATTTAATTTATTCTACATAACAGCTGCAAGTTGAAATAAAGTAGTTGTTAAGAGAGAAGGTGCTAATAAAAATAACTTTAGAAAGCTTCTGGCTTCATTGAGTTGGACTGTGAGTAAGGGAAAAAAACACAGTTCTCAAACATGCTTCATAGCACCAGTTTGCTCCAAATAGTTCACCAAGCCTTCCTTCACCAAGCCTTCCTCAGCTCAGAAGGCTAGTTTTTAGGTCCCTTATTTAATTATTTCATTTGGCTGATCAAAGGTCTTTTTATTCTTTCTAAAAGTGTTCCTTTAAAACAAAGATTATCTTGTCAAAATATGTCCCAAAAAACCCATGAAGAATGTCTTTTGTGGTAGCGCCCTGTTGAAGAATATCTCATTCATATTGTGTAAGTTATTCCTGAATTCCACTGTGAAGTTAGGAGTCAATTTCTAATCACTTGAGAAGCCGTGAACCAGGTCACTGTTGTAACCTCCCTCATCTGTCACGTTGCAGTAGCAAAGACCACACACTCCTGTTGTTAATGGTTTTAATAAGCAAAGGAAACGTCAGCAGCAATAGTGCAATCTCAGCCTAGGACACCACAGATTAACCTGGTCATGTTCATTATTTAATATTCATTAAGCATCTCATGAATACTTGGCTCTCAAATAAACGCTAAGGCGATTTTAGAAAATACAGAGAGGAAATGATCAGTGCTCTCAGGAAATCTGCTGCTCAAAAAGACTCATAAGAGGTATAGAGTACTCAATAAGAAAATGTAGGAACTCTTGATTCAGCCAAGATGATAAAGTGATATAAGCAATGAAAACTTGCAGGTGATATAATCATAAAAAGAATGAGAAAGAACCTCAGAAATGATTGGGTTGAATACCTCTCATTTTACAGATGAAGAAACTGAGGTTCAAAAGTGACTAGTTTGTTTTCATCATGTTCAGTTGGAAAGTCAGGATTGAAGTCCAGGTTTTCATGATCTAAATGAAGTCCAGTGCTGATGATGAATCACAGATTAGTTTCCTTGGCTATGGCTCTTCTGAATCCTTCTATGAATCTGCTCCTACACACACATACCCAACATAATTTGCAGAAGTAGAGATAGAATGACCACAATAGACACTGCCATACAAGAAAGGAAGGAATGGTAGGCCCAGAGCAGCCAAGGGTTCCGTGTACTTCTGAACTCTGGCTGGACAGGCGATGTCAGATACTTGATTAGGGTATAATCCCTATCCTAAGAAATGATTCTTGAAGGCTGTTGGTTCCTCCCTCTGAGTCATCCTTCCTTTTCAATAAGAAATGACCCTGTTTGTAGCTGGGTAAGTTTTCCAGGCTGTTTCCCCCCGTAGAAAATTGGGCTGTCAAAGGACTCAATGATAACCTTGAACTATTAAAGAAAAGCTGTCAAGACATTTATTTGACACAGTAGGAAACTTTGCAGATAAGAAGAAGAGGAGTTAGATTTGACCATTTCCTTTAAAAGGGGAATATAAACTTATAAGAGTATGAATACCGTGGCTATAGCTTTTTGTTGGGAGGTTATTCCCAAGTAAATTAATTTGAAAAGGAAAAATAATGCTTTTTAAAACCTAATTTCTTTTTCTCAAGCAAATTGAGGTTATGAAAAATGCTTTGCTTTTTGTGTTTGCAATCCATAAGAAATATAGACAAGTGCTCAACATAGAAAAAACAATCATTTATTTGGCAAATAGAAAAAATGCACTAAAGATTTTTCTTTCTTACTCTTAACGGGGTTTCATTTCACTATCACTACACAGTCCACATAGAACTTGATAAAGAAGAGAGCTAAGAAATACACATTAACAAAGAGCCTTTTCTGGAGGAACTAAATTCCACTCTAACTTGGAAGGGGAAAATATTTTGGATGACAAGATGGCAAGTTTCAGAAGATAAAGTACAAAAGTAGATAACACAGATACACGAATAAATACCCTCTCTCCTGAGGTTTTGTGGCCTTTGCCTTTATTCCAGAAACTGGCGACACAGAGGAATTAAAATGTCTTTGACAAGATATATGAGTTTTCTATTTTTCCTTCACTTTATATTCATAGCCTAACAACTTTTGTAATTAGTCTGTTAATGTCTCACTAATAAATTTTAAACTTAAGTGAAAGGATTCATTTGGGTTGCTATATAATCTTTATTTTTAAGATGCAATTTATCAACTTAAGCTAATTAAACTCACAGTTGTTGTGCTTCCTATGCTTCTTGGAATTCAAATTAAGAATTTGATATCATATCTTTAAAAGGTAATGAATATTTGTGACATTTGTTTCTTCTAATTAGTCTATTAAAAATTGTATAAGACTTGCCTGTTGACTGAAGAATTCTCTTTGCTCTAACAGAATAAATTAACTTTGACCATTATTTCAACTAGCCAATGAATTTTTAGCTTATAAAGTCACACCAAAAATTATCTATGTCAACTGTTCTATTCTCTTGCTGCTTTTAATTTTTCATTGGCATAGTCAAACCCTGATGGTCATCCATCTAACAACCTGTTACAGTGGCTAGACACAATTGAGACATACTACATCAGGCTTTCCAGGTGGTGCTAATGGTAAAGAATCCGCCTGCCAATGATGGAGCCACAAGAGATGCAGGTTTGATCCCTGGCTCAGAAAGATCCCCTGGAGGAGGGCAGGGCAGCCCACTCCAGTATTCTTGCCTGAAGAATCCCATGGACAGAGGAGCCTGTCAGGCTGCAGTCCATAGGGTCACAAAGAGTCAGACATGACTGAAGCAACTTAGCACACAGGGTATATCTGGTACTCTCAGAACAAGCAGTTGAGCATATGTCATTGACAAAACTTTCCCACTGACATAAATACTTTTTAAAATACTTTTTAAGGATTTTAAGTTAGACTAAGATAATCACAGAAAGTTTCATGAGAAGCTGCTCTTGAGAAATGTGTAGAAATTGGAGCAGTGGAAAGGAGGAAGGATGCTTAGAGCGATGAGTGCAAAATGGAAGGAAAGTATCTCTACCATGTAAATATGTTACGCCCGTATACTAGTGAGTTAATGAGAATGAATAAATGGGGAAAACTTTTCCTTCCTCTTGACACTTCTGCCTATACTTAGGATTACTCTTTTGGCCCTGAACATATCTTGACTTAAAGGATATCCTAAATATAATCATGCTAATCAAGATTATGAAAATATTGATAACCTCTCTTAAAAGTTTTTCCTAAGTGATCTTTTCTAAGTCAATTAAATTTTTGATCATATTCTTATAGCAGTTAAAATATTTCCCTTTAAAATTTTTATTATTTGAAATACTTCACTGGGGACTATATTTTTATGTTTATCAGAAACATTTAATTAAATTATTTTTATCTATACCAAATTTTATAGATTATGGATTTATCATCTATTACACTTTTTTATTTAGTTAAATGAAAAAAAAATGGTCAATTTTGTGAAAATGGTAAAAAAGAAAAAAAGCAAAAGAACAAGATGATGGAAAAGTGCAGAGAAGCGGAGTGGGAGAATAAGTCAAAGGAAGAAATTTAGAAAGAGAAACACAGGAAGAGACATGAGAGGTAGATTACAGAAATTTTATTTTATTAAGACAAAAAATATATAACAAAGTAAAGTATATTAATAATAAGGTCAAAACAATGGGTTAAAATCTCATTTTATATAGCTAAACAGAAAATTCATATGAGGGACATAAGTTGAGAATATAGATTGTAGAGGACCTAACCATACCAGGTAATAAATTTTATTTTATGCTAATGGCCAGGGTTTTGCTAAAGGATATTCCATACAGATTTAGTGATCCATAAAGAAAAGTTTATTTAAGTAAGTTTGGGGAAAACTGCATCTTATATTGCCCTAAAAAAGTATTACAATACATCTCAGCCTATTAACATATCTGAGGAATCCTGGGAAAATAAATTTGGTGAGAATGAGTTAAATCGTTGTTTACCAATCTTATTTAAAGACAGAATACTTACTGAGTGTGTAAAACCCTATTTGCATCCTGTAGAACATACTTTGGGAACATAGGCAATGGTGGAGCCATAGCTGAATGTTTAGGCTGAAAAAGGCATGAGAAGCATAGAGTTTAGAAAAATTAAAATCTCAAAATGAGGTGCTGGATGCCAACCTGACTGTGACTGAAAACAGACAAATTAATAGGCTATTTAACAATCAAAAGGAGAGACAAGGTCTTAGATTGGTCTGGATTATAGATGAAATACCAAGGTGTAGGTATGTGTAAGAGAAATCAACCCAGAAATGCTGATTGTTGCCCGGTCCACAGTGCCTCCTGATGTAGCTCTATCTTATACCGTGTTGCTCCACAATTCAACTGAACCAGGATGGGGAATCTCATCCAAAATGATTTATGCACAGCTGGTCAGCAAATATGACTTCTATAGTCTGGCTTAGAAACAGAAGTTAGATTAGATTTCCCTTCAAAAATTTGAAATTATGAAAAGAGAGACTGAGACTTTTAGAGAATAGATACAGATGTGTGTATGGCTGGGGAGAGGTGGTGAATAAACATGTATGTATGTTTGTATGTATGTGTGTGTATATATACACACACATATACAGAGAGAGAGAGTGTCTGTACACAATGGTCACTTCTTAGGCTCTATTTATACACTGATTTTATATCCACAATCCAGATTAAGGCTTGTCTGCTTATGAAACATCCATCAACAGCATGGTTGTTACCATTTGCTGTAAGGCATCCAGGAATATTAATTTCTATGTTTGGTTTTTCCTACTTCCTTCTATGAGACCTTTCCACCTTGAGTCAAAGGTACCCATATTTCCTCAAAGAGTAGAATTTTTTTACAGTAAGAACAAAAGGAGAAAGTAATCAATAGAGAAGGAAGACCTGAAGAAAGCTGGGCATGGGGTTTATGCTATAATAGCTAAATAGAATAAAGAATAGCAGAAATGTAGACCACTTCTTGTGCATACATATACCAGAGAATATAGGTTTATCTGGGCTAAGGAAGAGAGCAGAGGGAGTTGGAAACGGGGAGCTGCATGGGACACACCATTTTAGTAAATCAGGGAGTGAGAGATAAGAGGGGCTGACCTAGGGGTAGAAGAACCACGTGGTGGGAAATGGAGTCCTCACAGGGAGACTACCCATCTGACAGACCAGCGTCAGGAAATCCCATGGAAGTCCATTCAACACGTAGAGACAGCTCATTACCTGGACAGAGCAAGTTGCCTCTAGTGGTGGGGTGAGCCTTCCAGCTACAGATCAGCCAGTCACTCAGTCAGTTCAGTCGCTCAGTCATGTCTGACTCTTCACGACCCCATGGACTGCAGCACACCAGGCCTCCCTGTCCATAACCAACTCCTGGAGCTTACACAAACTCATCTCCATTGAGTTGGTGATGCCATCCAACCATCTCATCCTCTGTTGTCCCCTTCTCCTCCTGCCTTCAATCTTTCCCTGTATCAAGGTCTTTTCAAATGAGTCAGCTCTTCGCATCAGGTGGCCAAAGTATTGGAGTTTCAGCTTCAACATCAGTCCTTCCAATAAACACTCAGGACTTATCTCCTTTAAGATGGACTGATTGGATCTCCTTGCAGTCCAAGGGACTCTCAAAAGTCTTCAACACCACAGTTCAAAAGCATCAATTCTTTGGTGCTCAGCTTTTTTTATAGTCCAACTCTCATCTCCATACATGACTACTGGAAAAACCATAGCCTTGACTAGACAGATCTTTGTTGGCAAAGTAATGTCTCTGCTTTTTAATATGCTGTCTAGGTTGGTCATAACTTTCCTTCCAAGGAGTAAACGTCTTTTAATTTCATGGCTGCAATAACCATCTACAGTGATTTTGGAGCCCAAAAAATTAAATCAGCCACAGTTTCCACTGTTTCCTCATCTGTTTGCCATGAAGTGATGGGACCGGATGCCATGATCTTAGTTTTCTGAATGTTGAACTTTAAGCCAACTTTTTCACTCTCCTCTTTCACTTTTATCTAGAGGCTCTTTAGTTCTTCTTCACTTTCTTCCGTAAGGGAGGTGTCATTTAACCCAACTACAGATGCCGGTCCTTAAATAATTTTCAGCTTAAATAATTTTGCCAAGGGTTAGCTGAGTCCTATCTGGAATGACATTTGCAGGCGTCCTGAAATGTAGTAATCATGAGGAAGAAGAACCTCAGCACTGGTAGTTGGGTAAGACTGGACAGTGTTATATCCTATCCCTGTTAAACATTAAACATAACAGATTTTCTATAAACATTTTATTTTGAAATGTTATTCCTCTTAGGAACCGAACTATAAGAGGTCAAATTGAGCACAGTTTTGTTGTCTCTGGGTGCTTAAAATAATTCAAATGGAAATAAAACTGCATGAAAATAAAAACCTCTAACTTTAACAACAGTACATTGCTTTGTTTATTCCAAAACCCTCTGGATCTGAGGACCACCTATGTAGGAGAAATTAAAAACTAAATGAAAATATTCTACATTCCATGCCTAGCAATTTAATTTTTAAGCCTTTTATAAACCTAAAAATGCTCAACCATCATTTTTATGCTTTAACTTAGAATGTGTTTTCCAACAAGGATTCCAGTAACATTACATCTGATATTTATAGTCTCAATTTGTTTTTTGGTTTCTATGCTATTTCTACATGAGTTCTGATTAACATTTCCTTCATCTGAATCCTCTCTCTCTCCTTTTCAGTACCAGTATTTGCTGGGGGCTATATTTCAGACCCCAGGATGTAAGTCTAGTTTCCAAAAATGTAATTCTTCACTCAGATACAGTATTTTTGGTTCTGTGTGTTTGTTTTGCACTTTTATGATTTTCTGTTGCTTCAACAAAGTTTTGTGGATTAAACAGGGAACTCCTTTCAGTCCTTTTATCATCTCCCTTAGTATGGACTAGCCAAATATGTCTGCATCCACTAGAAATCTGCTCCTAGAAGTGAGGCGGTCATGGTTTCCGAATTAGGATGCATGATTGAACAACTGAAGGGCATAAAGCCCACATTCTTTCTAGATGGAACCCTCAAACGCTTTTCATAAGATCCACGCTGTTCATAAGCCAGACATAGGATGCAGATATTAAACTTCAGTCTTCTTTATTTTTTAGCATTTGGTTACGCTTAATACAATCTCTTTCAAAAAACTGAACTCTGAGTCCCTCCTAGGCCTTAGTGAATCTCTGAATTGGGTACTTATTCAGTCAACACATGTTTAACAAGCAACTACAATATGGTGGGTGTTGAACTTCAATTATAAGCTGAAGATAGAATGGTGAACAAAACATATGTAAGGCTGTGGTCTGGTTGGAAAGATAGACTTCAATCAAGTCGTCATGAAATATTAGCCCATCACTGTATCCCAACCCACCTGCTCTTTCTGCTTCTTGGCCTTCCTTGTGACTCTCCCTTGATATCGCTCAACCCTCCTCCCCCAACCCCATCCGGCAAACACCTTCACATTCTCTTGCTCTTCTCTTCTCCACCTGTATCCTAGAGTTTTGTCCTCAGCCGTTGTGTCTTGCAACTCTGTACCCCTGGAAGAGACAGCACACCTCATGGCTTTAGCTGTTATTTATACACCAAGAGGAATTAAAGAATTTTATCTTTTTTTATCTTCTTCCCTGATCTCTCTGCTCCTCTGCCTCACCCCATAGAACCACTAAGTTTCCAACCAAATCTGGGATTCATCTCCTCATCCTAATCCCATTTTCAGTGAGTGAACACTCTAATAACACCCTAATTATCTCCATTCTTCTCATTTCACACCTCCCTTTACTTATTCCATAATAATACTTCTAGAGTACAAAAACGATCATGCCATTTGAGATCTAAAAGTTCCTAATGAGGTCCTAAAGAAGCAATTTAAGGACTTCAGCAAGGCCCAGGTGGACTCAGCATCATCTTCTACTTCTCTCATGCTAACCTTATTTATTTTCAAAAATTGGTCATCAGCTTTCAGAAAGCTATTCATTTTGATGGCCATTCTGCTTGACATAAATTTTGCCTCCCTCTTATACTCTACATTTAAGGTTCAATTAAAGTAACTTCATCTCAGTGGAACTCCTGAGACTTACAGGCAGAATTAGTCATCTGTTTGCTATCCCATAGCCCACTGTGTATGTGCATGTGTGTGAGTGTGTACGTGTGTATGTTAGGTGTAAGTGTTTTACAGTACAGGCTATTTGAAAGAAGGGAAATTCTTTTTTGGATCCTTTGGATGGAGAGCAAGGAAGAGGGAAGAGGAGAGGAAGCATTTAGTAGACTCCACAGAATAGAATATTTTTTTACAGGAATAAAAAGTAAAAATCTTAAATAGAACCTGTCTACTTACTAATGATGTATCAAGATAAAATAAAGCCTTATTAATCACACATTTGGAATTGGCCCCCATAAATTTTGATGGATTTAGAGTTAATTTGTTCACAAGTGACAAAATCATCATAGCTGTGGCGTAAACAATTTGAAATCTTTTCCTTTCTCTTCTTACAGTCCAGGCTCCACAGCACTTCACAATGTCAGAAAACATGTTTTCTGCCCCATTGCTCTGTCACAAGTAGTTTCAACTTCATGGTTCAAAATAAAATGTGTGTATTCTAAGAAGCAAGATGGAAGAAGAAGCAAAGAAGCACAGCACAAAGTTTATATGAGCATTATCTCCTAAAGAAGGTTCCCAGGTGTCATATGACGCTTCAACGGGCCTCCTGTACAGGAGGCTCCCTAGTGGCTAAAGGAAGTCTAGAAAATGTAGTTTTATTCTGTGTATCCTGTTTCCAGCTAAAAATTCTGATGCTGTTGGAGGAGGAAAGAAAGGATATGGACTGATATGATTTGGTTTTACCTCTTTGTGTCTTGGGCTTTGTCCAAAATATTGTATAAGACAATTAGCACTCTGGAATCACTCAGCAACTGTTTTTATTACTATCCACTTTTATATCATTTACCAGTTCTCCAGGCAAACTGGATACTTTCACACAAAGGACTCTTTAGCTGTATGATAGGATATTGAATATTATAGCTTCCATCAGGCCTTGAACTCTTCCTGAACTGTACCTGAAGCTGTTAAAATAATAATGGCTAAATTCCTAAGGGTTTTCCTTGGTGGCTCAGGTTGTAAAGAATCCACCTGCAGTGAAGGATACCTGAGTTCAATCCCTGTATCAGGAAGATTCCTTGGAGAAGGGAATGGCTACCCACTCCGGTATTCTTGCCTGGAGAATTCCATGGACAGAGGAGCCTGGCAGGCTATAATCCATGGGGTTGCAAAGAGTCAAACATGACTGAGTGACCTTCAATACACACACGCACACACACATACACACGCACACGCGTGCACACACACACATACACACACACACATATATATATACACACACACACACATGTGCACATATCAAAAGAGATGGAAAATAATAGATGTTGAGTATGTATTTACTGAATGTTGCTGAATAAGGGAATGCCTCTGGTCTGTGTGTGTATATGTGTGTGTGTGAGTACACATGTGTCTGTCTACATATATACATTTTTTTTTCTTAAAACAAATTGTTTTTCTTTTATGGTTTATCCCAAGAGATTGGATATAGTCCCCTGTGCTATACAATAGAACCTTGTCATTTATCCATTCTAAATGTAATAGTTTGCATCTACCAACCCCAAATTCCCAGTCCATACCTCTCCTTCACCCCCTCCCCCTTGGCGACCATAAGTCTGGTCTCTATGTTTGTGAGTCTATTTCTGTTTTGTAGATCCATAGATTCATTGTGCCATATTTAGATTCCACGTATAAGTGATATCATACAATATTTGTCCTTCTCTCCCTGACCTACTTCATTTAGAATGATTATCTCAATGTCCATCCGTGGTGCTACAAATGGCACTGTTCCATTCTTTCTACGGCTGAGCAACATTCCATTGTGACATGTATCACATCTTCTTTATCCATTCATCCATCAGTGGACATTTAGGTTGTTTCCATGTCGTGGCCGTTGTGGAAAATGCTGTTATGAGCATAATGATGCATGTATCTTTTTGAATTGTAGTTTTGTCCAGACACATACCCAAGAGTGGGATTCCTGGATCACATAGTAATCAAAGGGTAATTATCTTTTTAGTTTTCTGAGGAAACCCCATACTGTTTTCCATAGTAGCTGCACCAACTTACATTCTCACCAACAGTGTACAAAGGTTCCTTTTTCTCCCATCCTCGCCAGCATTTGCTACTTGTGGACTTTTGAATGGTGGCCATTCATAATGGTGTGAGGTGGTACCTCACTATAGTTTTGATCTGAAACTTGCAAGCTTTTGCACAGAAAATTAAACCATTAAAAAACAAAAACAAAAAGACAACCTAGGGAATGAGAGAAAATATTTGCTAATGGTGTGACTGACAAGGGCTTAATCTCTAAAATACACAAACAGCTCATACAACTCAACAATGAAAAAACAAGCAACCCAACTGAAAAATGGGTAGAAGACCTTAATAGACACTTCTTCAAAGAAGACATACACATGGCCAGTAGGCGTATGAGAAGATGTTCGACATTACTAATTATTAGAAAGATGAAAATCAAAATTATAACCTGACTTTTTACCTGAGAGAGATGAACTCAAACATAGCATCTTAAACCACAAAGCCTCATGGAGGAAACTTCGTCTTACAGAAACATCTTGAACTTTACTTCCAAAATGATTGACAACACCATTATACATTACTGCATAAAGCTAACATTGTTAGTCTTCATATTTCCAGTGGTACTTAAAAAATAATATACATTGTTAATTTGATAATGTTCATTTTTCTTAACTTCCTCTGCAAGAAGCTAAACTTTATATAGAGTGATGTCTTGGTGGATAGATCATTTGTGTGAGATTTGGGCCACCTCATCTATAAGACAGGACCAAGGGCAGGACCAAAGCTACTACCAAATATGATAACTTTCCTGGTTAGTTGTTTGTCAGAAGTCATTATGCACCGTCTCCCACCCAGATTACTGAAAGCATGTTACATGGGTCCTAAGGGATTTCTTCCTTGTTCTCTGTAACCTTAACCATAGTAATCAGTGTTAAATGTTATAAAGCAGCACTGGAGCTTTATTACTGAATCCATCAGTTAAATTACAGTGATCATTAAAACTTCTAGTTAGCAACAAAATATTTTGACTATCAAATTCAGAGAGATTAATCATTGTTTTAAATATGCTCTGCCAGCAATCTGATCCTTTTTTCTGGTCCAGAATATCACTTAGTACAGCTTCTGCTTCTTCTACTTTGCAGGCTGGGAATTAAATGAAGGACAAGTGGATAGGACTAACCTTTTTGGGAAATTTTTAAAATAAGTTAATGATCCATTTCTGAAGCATGAGAAGCTGAAGATGGGTCATTAAAGCTAGTGATATTTATAATCAGTATTTGCAAAGAACACCAGATAATTGGTTACACCAGAACAGAAGTAAAGGTATTTCAGACTGAGACACATTTCCAAGGGTAGCAAGTTCTGCCACCAAAGCGTCTTTGACATCTTACTCAAAAAAAAAAAACAAAAAACGGAATTTTCAAAATGTGATAAAGTGATGAAAGTTAGAAGATGTTTGATAAGTTGAAGAAGTTAAGAAAATATTGACTCAGAGTACAGGTTTTGTTATAACATTGGCAGGGCCCTCAAGATAGGTTTGACAGTGATTGAATTAGGTTACATAAATTGACACATCTTGCTGCCTTGCTTCTTTTGTCTGATCAAAATTGAGACTTACTAAATTGTATCATTTTTACTTGTTTCTTCCCTATCTCTCACCACTGTCATAAAATCTGTGATGCTTGCTTTAATTTTCTGAAGCATTACCAAGATTTATTTTTAAAACATGAAGAATTATATCAAGTGACTACTCAAACACTTGCTAGAGTTATAAAAATACTATTTCTTTGAAAGAAAAAAAAAAAATCTCTTCAATTTTCAGCAACAGAACCTGACCCCTATGAGTGAATTCATTTGTCTAAAGCAAGGACAAGTGTGTACTTAGTTTTACCCTTTTGATGTCAAAGCCTACCCTAGATAGTAACTGTCAAAATGACAAATTTTCTCTAATTGTCTCCTGCCTACCTCCAATAAGACAAGTGATATGTTTAATAAAAATAATGTCTTAACTATTTATATGCCATTTCAAAGAAATTTTAATGAGGTCAGTAAACTTAGACAAACATGTGAAAGTGAAAGTGTTAGTCACTCAGTCATCTCCGAACTCTTTGCGACCCCGTGGACATAGCCCATCAGGCTCCTCTGTCCAAGGGATTTTCCAGGCAAGAATACTGGAGTGGATTGCTCTGCCCTCCTCCAGGAGATCTTCCTAACTTGCAGGCAAATTTTTTTTACTATCTGAGCCACCAGGGAAGCCCATACAAAGATATACTTAGAATTTAAAATCTGAATTCATTGCTGGAATTCACCTGCTTTGATTTTAGAAGTCAGAAGGTTAAAGACAAATGGTTGGAAATCTTAGAACTAGTGACATTGGACAGAAAGGCAAAGTTGGAGTTCTGATTCACTACTTAGTAGGATTTCCCACATGTGAGATTGATGCAGGCTGTCCTTTTTGACACACTCCAGCTGTTTCCTTCAGGGTCTTTTTATTTATTTTATTTTTTTTTTAAGATTTATTTATGTATTTATTTTTGGCTGCACTGGATCTTTGCTGTGCGGGCTTTCTCTCATCGTAGCAAGTGGGGGCTACTCTTCATTGCTCCATGCAGGCTTCTCCTTGCAGTGGCTGCTCTTCTTGCAGAGCACAGGCCCTAGGTGCACGGATTTCAGGAGTTGTGGCACGTGGGCTCTGGAGTGCTGGCTCAGTAGCTATGGCACACAGGCCCAGCTGCTCTGCTGCATGTAGGATCTTCCTGGGCCGGGGATCAAGCCTATGTCCCTTGCATCTGCCTCTCAACCACTAGACCACCAGGGAAGCCCCCCTGCAGTGTCTCGAGTGTTCTCTTTCCTATCTGTAGCTATAACCAGTGTGGCTGCGTCTCCCACTTCTGTGTGCTTCCCATTCTCATCCTTTAGTGTTTGTCTGGTGCAGCTCTATGTATGACCTTTAGGATATTTTGCAGGTACTAGGGCATCAGTCACGTAACATTCACCTACTTTTCCTTCTTTCCTTTTGCTTCCAACCCAGTTTTGTGCAACAAGCAAAGAAAAGAATTCCCATTTACTTTACGCCTCCTGTGAACTGGTACTGGACTCGATACTTACATATGTGACTTCATTTAATTTTTTCCACTCCAATGCTAGTGCTAGTATTCCTACAGATTTTTTGCAGATTTTACAGATGAGGAAATCCAGATTTATAGACGTTAGGACATTTTTTCTCAAGGTCACAGAGTAAGAAAATGGGGAAGTTGAGCTGTTCAGTTCTTTCCACTTCATACACCCATCTCACCTGTACCTAAGAATTATTTGAGGTTTCATAGAAATAAGGGCTTAATGGTGAAATTAAAATGTATGAAGATTACTGACTCACCAAGTTGTAACTGTTCTGATATACAAGCAGAACAAACTTTCTATAATGGAAAGTTAGGAAGTCTAATATTTATTATGAGCATTTAGATCTATATTTGGCATGAAGACATTTTTATGGGTAGTAATTCTTTTACAGTGTGCAACCAATATACATTATAAATCACTTGAAGTTTTTGTAGGCCAATTATAAACTTTATATTCCATTTTCAATATACTTGATGTGTATTTTAAAAGGCATTTACAGAATATTTCTCTCCTTTAAAACATTCTGGTCAACTTTAAAGCTAGTTTTATCATCCTCATAAATATATTAAAAAACTTTCATATTAGCCCTTATTCTGTTGAGCATTTCATTGAAATTCTGACTTAAGCATTTCTTTGACTATAAATTGTTATATACTACACTTAGTAATGCATAATAACACCTCAAGCCAATATTTTATATAATTACTCAGCATTTAGAAACTATAGCTATGCTGACTTAGTTTTATTAGTTTTTCACTAGTACACTCTGATATGCTTTTCACTCATTCGTTCACAAAACTCATCTACTGGAGAACTGTTCATTCAGTAATTTACTTAATCAGCAACACTTTTGATATGAATACCTATTCTTTATGGGGGTATGTTCATCCTGCAAGATAATATTTCAATGTTGTTCTTGTCACTTATATTTAGGAATTTCTTTTTTTATTTTTCAATTTATTATTTTTCATTGTTACCTTGAATCCACGGCAGAACAAGTAGTCTTTTGTTCCTCTTGTGTATTCTATTTTGTTGGAGGTAACATTTTGGGAAAAGACTTGACAAAAGAAGTTTTAATGATGAGTTAGAGTTCATCAAGAAAAATAGTTGGGAATCTAAACTATGAAAAACCCAGACAGCTGACACAAAGTTATCAATAAGACACAGCAAGAGTTAAGCCAATATCTTTCTTGTGTGTTGGGGAGATTAAGTGCATGCAGGTACAAGCGAATAGAAGCCCCAGTATTCCTCAGTTGCCTGAGACAGCCCTAGATCTAGAATACAAGCTCTGTGAGAGCAACCAGAACAATTCCTGACATAGAACAGTTTTTCTATAAAAAGTGATGCATAAATGTCCTAATGGTTTGGCGTAAGAACAGTCAAACGCTCAGACCCCTTCTGTTTTTCTGTTGGGGAACATCTATATATTTTTTTCCTGTCCTCCTATTTCATGTCCAAAGAGGAAGGGGACTGAAATTGATGAATGTGGGCTTAGGGACACTTTGGGGGCCAATATGATAGAGCTGCCCCTCTCAGTAGACAGTCTTTCTATTTGACTCTTCTTTCCTTGTATTTTTCTTCTTCCTTGAGACTGATGTGGCATAATATAGACTCCAAAAGAGGCTCTACTTGGACAGGCAGTCTGAGAAGACCCTCAGCCTAAGGAAAAAACTTGTTATCATCCTGCTCTCTTTCTGTCTTAGTATTGTGTATCTTAAACCTCTGAGTGGAGAAGGCAATGGCAACCCACTCTAGTACTCGTGCCTGGAAAATCCCATGGAGGGAGGAGCCTGGTAGGCTGCAGTCCATGGGGTCGCTAAGAGTCGGACACGACTGAGCAACTTCACTTTCACTTTTCACTTTCATGCATTGGAGAAGGAAATGGCAACCCACTCCAGTGTTCTTGCCTGGAGAATCCCAGGGACAGGGGAGCCTGGTGGGCTGCCGTTTATGGGGTCGCACAGAGTCGGACACGACTGAAGCGACTTAGCAGCAGCAGCAGCAAACCTCAGAGTATTTCTGTAAGGGATGAGCATGGGGCAGGGTACTAGCAACCCCAACATAGCCTCATGGTATAACCTTGCTCTCTAGAGAATAAAATTTGGGACCAATTTTTTTTTTCCTCTGGCCTTGATTCTCCACATGGATCTTATTAGAGTAACTGGGTTCTTTTTTGTTTGTTTGGGTGTTTTTGTTTGTTTGTTTGTTTGTTTTGTCTTTAATGAGAGTAACTGTTAACTGAAACCCTAGATTCAAACCAAATACCAGTTCCCAACCCCCATGATAGACTTGGTGAGAACAAACCATAACAAAGTATTCTATGGCCTGAACTAAGAAGGGCGTTTGCAGTGACTGAGATGAGAGAAACATTAACAAAGTTGAAGTCAAATTCCAGAAGAAACTGGTTTAACTGTGTCAAACTAAAGAGGCAAGTAAAGAAAACAAATAATAAATAATGGTGGATAGGGGACCCATAGAACAGATAAAGTAAGTCTTAAAGCTCTAAGCATGCAAACATCTACTACATTTATGGGAAGTCTATACCTGCTGCCTAAATAAGGCTGGCTTCCAAAAGTTTGGGGCTTCCCTGGTGGCTCAGATGGTAAAGAATTTGCAAAAGAACCGGGTTTGATCCCTGAGTTGAGAATATTCCCTAGAGCAGGGAGCGGCTACCCACTTCAGTATTCTGACCTGGAGAATTCCATGGACAGAGGAGCCTGGCAGGCTATAGTCCATGGGGTTTCAAAGAGCTGGACACGACTGAGCGACTTTCACTTTACTTCACTTTCAAAAATTTAAAGATTTTTAGATGAACATTCCTAGTTTACTTCCTCATTCTTTAGTGTGGAATATGTAAGTCAACACACCCTACCCTAGCCCCTCAGAAACACACACACAGAATAGAAAATTTATGAGTACTCTGTGCTAGTAAGTTCCTAAGGTAATGGGGGAAAACAAACTTTTCAGGTTCTCTGCTATCTTTTAGCATAATAACATAATATTTTCTCTCTGCTTGTATATTTTGCATGTATATTAATGCCTTCATATTAAGTACTAATAAATATGTGCTCTTTTCATGCCTATGTTTTATTTAAATTTCCTCACAGTGAAATTTATAGTCCAGAAACATCAAATTACTTATAATCACTCCCAACACACATACACAGAACTGTAAACTCCTCAAGGTCAAAGGCTGTATGATTTACTCATTTATATATTCCCAGTGCCCAGTATAGTATTCAGTACATGTTCAATAAAATAAATTAAATACTGTGAATTATTTAGGAAGTATAGACCATCAAGGATGCCAAATTCAGTTCCTTTGTCCCTACAAAGCTGATAGAAAATGTCCCCAGTGACAGGTATAAGAGAGCTTTCCCCTGAGATTTTACAGTAAAAAAGTAAAGCTATTTGGGTATCATCTCCATTTTTTTTAAACAATATTTTTTGGGGGTAAATAAATCTCATTGCAGCCTTTCCTTCTGCTATCCATGGCATCATTATTCTTTATCCTTCCCTCGTGTGGGTTTTTCATCCCATTTATATTTTTGGCTTGCTATTAAATATCCTCCGCCAGTTTCCTTAACATAAAATTTTCAGCACTTAAACCCACCCTGACTTCTACCAGAGCTGATTAGGATAGGAGGATTTCTGTTCAGCCATGGTTTGCTCTTGCTTTTGCACACCTCTCATTTGCCCCTTAAATTAATTTTCATTGCTGGTCACAATAGGTCTAGCCCCAGGTCCTCTCTAGATATCTCTGCCTACACAGTCTTACTCATATATTTAGAAATTATTTTTTCTTCTAATATAATTAGCTCACCTCTTCTATTTTCAACTGTGCTCTATTTATATGTACTTTCATTTTCAACTTGCCACTGTAATCTGAATTCTCATACTGCTGTTCTTGTTATCATTCTCCTGACCACTCAAATGGGTAGCCAAAGTACATTTAATGAATATGATTTCCATTTAACTACCCAGAACACTCATATCATTATCAAGGGCTCTCACATGACCAGACTGTGCATATTTCTTTTCAATATATTTTGTTCATATCCTATTAGAGGGCCAGCAGCTAAAAATAGTCAATACATTATTCCCAGTCAGAACCCACTATAATGAATTCTAAACGAGTGTTCACACTTTCTCATTGTATTTGAATTTCATTACACTGGGTTCAGTGTGGCTCATATGAAGGAGTCACAAGTCCTATTTCTCACATTAATCAGCCGAATATCATAATTTTCTATCCATTGGGGTAAATGTGCTAAACCATAACTAGCCTCCTTTCTAAAGTTTAAAGACTCAGTTGACAGGTAGATTTGGGTTAAGGGTATCAGATTTAGCAGATTCAAAATAAATTTGAACAACTATCTTTTGTGGTATAAATCTACCCCATGTAATATTTAAGATATATATACTAAAATATTTATCTTCAATTCAAATTTAAGTTGCATTGACATTTTTAGTTTGCTTTAGGTTTTTAGTTTATTATGTAGTTTAATTTAAATGTTTCATAGATATAGTAAAAATTATTTATTGTTTATGTGAAACTTGAATCAGGAGTCATATTTAATCTGGCAGCTCTAACTTGGGTGCATTCTCAGATTTAACTTAGACATAAAATTATTTCTACTGTCTGGAAGGCATAATGAGAACAACAAAGAAACTTGTGAGAAAGAAACAAAACCCTGAATTTTTTGAGAGCTTAAAAATAAGGATGGACATTCACTGATCTGGGATGTTAGATGCAATCTTGCTTCAGGAAAAATAGAAGACTTCAAGTTTCTAAAACTTGACTTCACCTCTTGCTTATGTTGCACCTATGTACATATCCACCCCTCTTTAAATAATTGCTTACTTGCCTGAGCAACTTGTTATAAATATAGATCAATTTCAGTTGTCATATGCTAAATAGCTACAATTATATTTTTCTTTTTCTATAAAGGGAATTTTCTAGGTTGTATGCGTAAGTTCTGAAGGCAGAAAAAATGTTGTGTACTGTCTTTCTAGAGTCAAGCTGTTTGATGTGGCGTGACACCCTGTGACGTTTTTGGGTCAAACAGAAAAATCTGTATATGCTCCCTGAAAGATATTACTATAGCCACTGTTCCAGGAGAAACCTATCATTTAGAACTTTAGCTTAGCTTCTAAAAAAGAGATAGAAATTTAATCCAGACCCAAACAGGGCACATGGGAGCAGTTTATTTCTTCAAACTCACATAACACATTGCAATCAACTCTTTACACTAATTTGGCCCAGAAATTTAAGAGCCACCTACCAGTTATTGGTCACAGAATCGCCTCTCTGGTTAGGTTTAGATAACATCTTCCAGTACATTCTTATTATAGAAAAGAAAATGTACTTAGATGAGGTATACACGAGATGGAGTTAGATTATTCCTAAGAAATTAAAAGGGAGAGTGAAAGGAGAGAGAAATTCACTTGCTCAACTGACACAGATTTAATTCTTGGAACTTGTTTAGCAGAATTGGCTCTGGGTGAGAGATGCCAGAGATTCCATTGATGTAGCAAATAATGTTGTGAATCTTGATTAATAAAACTAATCTGGAGCTCAAGGGGGTCAAGTCTGGTTGACTGGCATTTGCATCACTTCACTGGTGGAGTCACTGCTGAGAAGCTTAGCTCAGTTCAGATACTAATAGAAATAAAAGGATTTCATGGGGTCAGATTAGCAGGCGGTCCACAATAAATCATAGCTACAAAGCTCCAAATTTCATGTCTAGAGGAAAAAAAGAAGAAGATTTTTATGTGTAATCAGTTGATACTTATTGAATTATGTATTGTGTGCTTTCACAAAGTTATACTAACTCATTTAATGGTGACCGTATAATTTATTGTCCAAACCATAAAACTTTTGCCCAGGACAAATAGTAAAGCAGAGAGATTTTTGTGGACAATAGGCATAAAATGGGACGGTTCTAGGCAAACCTTAAGGTATATGTACTGAGATCTGTGTATATAATAATAACAAAAATTTTAAATCCATATAATAGACAAAACCACAAAGCAATTTGAATAGTCATGCTGCTGCTGCTGCTAAGTCGCTTCAGTTGTGTCCGACTCTGCGCGACCCCATAGATGGCAGCCCAGCAGGCTCCCCCGTCCCTGGGATTCCCCAGGCAAGAACACTGGAGTGGGTTGCCATTTCCTTCTCCAATGCATGAAAGTGAAAAGTGAAAGTGAAGTCGCTCAGTCGTGTCTGACTCTTAGCGACCCCATGGACTGCAGCCCACCAGGCTCCTCCATCCATCGGATTTTCCAGGCAAGAGTACTGGAGTGGGGTGCCATTGCCTTCTCCATTGAATAGTCATAATGAATGTTTATTTGGTGGTTACTATGTCCCAATACTCATTTTATCCTGGCATCAACTTTACGAGGTAAGAGGCCAGTTTAACAATTGTTAAATTATTACTCAGAGAGGCTAATAAATTTCATTAAATCACAAAGTTATATATTACAGAATAAGGATTTAAATCCATACAGTTTACACACATAACTCATACACTAAATAACATATGCTAACCTAGAATTAGCGAAACTAAAGACATATTAAGTATACTACTATATTCCACCATATAATATAAGGAACTAGATAATAAGTATTAAAAATGTAAATACAGACTCCTTTTTAAAGATAATGACAATGCTGTCATCACATTACAAAGGTGGCAAAACTTCTGATTCCTGAGAACAAGATACGCAAGTTTTAATGCACCCACTGCCCACGCCAGATTCACCTGGGTACTTACTAAGACTCAAGATTCTTGAGCCCCACCACAGACTTTATGAAGAATTCTACCTGGTTCTTATGCATTATAGTGTTTGAGAATATGTTTCCTAAAATACAGACGCAAGAGTAAATTTGTGACATTGGATTTATGTTGTTTCGTTTTTGCCTTTGTAACCTGTTAACATACAATTTATCATAACTAAGGGAAAGCACTGATTAGAGTGACTATTTAAGTACACAAAAATCACTATGTTGACTTAATCTCGGTTAATTAAAATATTAACTTCTACCCACTGGCTTCCTAGATACAGTTTTCTTATAAAATATTTTTAAATGTAATGAACAATGTATAATTTTGTATGAAAATTAGACACTTAGATAAGTCATTGTTATTAAAAAAAACTATTACTGACAACAGAAGAAATTGTTCTGATTGTATCATCTGCATTAAAAAAGTTAAAATTATAGATTATGATTTTTAAATACATCTAGAAAAGCCAAAATATCTTAGTTTTATTAGTACTCAGAATTGTTTATGAGATTTTTAAAGTGTTTATTGAATGTCTTATTTTATTCTTTCAGTTAATTTGAGATTCTCACAAGTTAAGATACTGAAACATAATGTCTTCCTTCTTTTAAACAATATTAGCCTACTACTTTCAGGCACTATTTTAGGTATTAACAAGTCAATGAACAAAACAAGTACACAAGAAATTACTGCCCTCTTAGAGTTTACTCACAATAGTGAGTCTTGTGCTTCCTTTGCCTTGAAATGAATGGTCACTTATTAACAAACTTTTAGCTTCATAAAGAAATGGTATACTAATCAAAGAAAGTGACTTCTGTCATCACTATAGTTTCCAGGGACGCTGTAAGAGAAAGTTAGGATAAGAAAAGTATAAATCAAGGACTGAAATAAGTTTCTTTAGTGTTAAGACCAAGCGTGAAACTTCCCGTGTGAGGCAGGGGTCAGGAGGACTTATATATTTCAAGTGTGAAGGTCTAGAGAGAAGTGAATCAGCCCCTTAAATGGAAGGGATAGCTAAGGTGATCGTACTTGGATCAACTTTGTACTATTCCGATAGATCTTTCTAGCCTCTTTGCTTAGAAAGGGAACTCTAAAGAGATTGATGTAAGCAAGCCCTTTAGTGGGAGTAGAAGGAGGGAGTATAATGGTGAAGTCAAGTGGGCCTTAGAAAGCACCACTACCAACAAAGCTAGTGGAGGTGATGGAATTTCAGTGCAGCTATTTCAAATCCTGAAAGATGATGCTGTGAAAGTGCTGCACTCAATATGCCAGCAAATTTGGAAAACTCAGCAGGGGCCACAGGACTGGAAAAGGTGTTTTCATTCCAATTCCAAAGAAACAATGCCAAAGAATGCTCAAACTACCGCACAATTGCACTCATCTCACACGCTAGTAAAGTAATGCTCAAAATTCTCCAAGCCAGGCTTCAGCAATACATGAACCATGAACTTCCAGATGTTCAAGCTGGTTTTACTTGGAGATCAAATTGCCAACATCCGCTGGATCATCAAAAAAGCAAGAGAGTTCCAGAAAAACATCTATTTCTGCTTTATTGACAATGCCAAAGCCTTTGACTGTGTGGGTCACAATAAACTGTGGAAAATTCTGAAAGAGATGGGAATACCAGACCACCTGACCTGCCTCTTGAGAAACCGATATGCAGGTCAGGAAGCAACAGTTAGAAATGGACATGGAACAACAGACTGGTTCCAAATAGGAAAAGGAGTACGTCAAGGCTGTATATTGTCACCCTGCTTACCTAACTTATATGCAGAGTACATCATGAGAAACGCTGGGCTGGAGGAAGCACAAGCTGGAATCAAGATTGCCGGGAGAAATATCAATAACCTCAGATATGCAGATGACACCACCCTTATGGCAGAAAGTGAAGAGGAACTACAAAGCCTCTTGATGAAAGTGAAAGTGGAGAGTCAAAAAGTTGGCTTAAAGCTCAACATTCAGAAAACAAAGATCATGGCATCTGGTTCCATCACTTCATGGGAAATAGATGGGGCAACAGTGGAAACAGTGTCAGACTTTATTTTTTGGGGCTCCAAAATCACTGCAGATGGTGACTGCAGCCATGAAATTAAAAGATGCTTACTCCTTGGAAGGAAAGTTATGACCAACCTAGATAGCATATTGAAAAGCAGAGACATTACTTTGCCAGCAAAGGTCCATCTAGTCAAGGCTATGGTTTTTCCAGTGGTCATGTATGGATGTGAGAGTTGGACTCTGAGGAAAGCTGAGTGCCAAAGAATTGATGCTTTTGAACTATGGTGTTGGAGAAGACTCTTGAGAGTCCCTTGGACTGCAAGGAGATCCAACCAGTCCATTCTGAAGGAGATCAGCCCTGGGATTTCTTTGGAAGGAATGATGCTGAAGTTGAAACTCCAGTACTTTGGTCACCTCATGCGAAGAGTTGACTCAGTGACAAGGACTCTGATGCTAGGAGGAATTGGGGGCAGGAGGAAAAGGGGACAACAGAGGATGAGATGGCTGGATGGCATCACTGACTCGATGGACGTGAGTCTGAGTGAACTCCGGGAGTTGGTGATGGACAGGAAGGCCTGGCGTGCTGTGATTCATGGGGCTACAGGGAGTCAGACATGACTGAGCGACTGAACTGAACTGAACTGAGAAGGAGGGAGAGCAGTGAGTTTACTTTATGGAATAAAACTCAAAGCAGAAAACCAATGGGACACCCAGCTGCCTCAGAAACAGTATGCCAGGACACACTAAATTAATTTTGGAAGATCCTCTTAAACTTGATAAATTCCCTGTGTATTATTTCCATTCTGCTCTGTCTATTTTCCAGTCTTGATCATACAGTAGTAAAACCCATCTAATGAAAGTGTCTGTTTGCTTTTCTTTATGGGAAACTAGGGAAACCCAAGAAAATCAAGTAGTGGCAAGGCAGCTTTAGAGGAGAGAAGAAAACCAGTTTAATCCTGCAAGCCCTGTTCATGCTGAAAAAAAGAAAGAATAGGAAATAGAGTATGAACTGCTGGCTGAGCCTGCAATGTGTGCCCATGTCTAATTGAAGAGAGATCCACTTGATGTACACAAAAATTATGCTGGGTATTGGAAAGGAAATAGTATTTCTTTCATTCATGGAGGCAATGGGCTGGACAGATGCATTATAACAATGCTTATCTCTGTGTTTATCACCTAATTCACTGTGAGTCCCTTAAGAACAAAAGTTAAGTCTGATTCATTTTTGCCTTCCCATGACCCACCGTGGTAGTTAACATAAATTACTCATAGAAGTTGATTTTAAAATAAATCAATTATTTAATTAATGACTTGGAATCCTCTTACAGTTTTTTAAAAATAAAACATTCACAGAATTCTTATTAGGGAAGAGGTGCTAGAAAATAATATGAATCACTCTCCTAGAGAAATTGATGTTTGATCTGAGTCTTGATCAATATGATGTGGAAAATGGGGAAAGGGACCTTTTAGACACAGAGACTAGAATTTGCAGATGGATAGCAGTGATGACTGGAGAAGGCGATGATGCCCCACTCCAGTACTCTTGCCTGAAAAATCCCATGGATGGAGGAGCCTGGTGGGCTGCAGTCCGTGGGGTAGCAAAGAGTTGGACATGACTGAGCGACTTCACTTTCACTTTTCACTTTCATGCATTGGAGAAGGAAATGGCAACCCACTCCAGTGTTCTTGCCTGGAGAATCCCAGGGATGGGGGTGCCTGGTGGGCTGCAGTCTATGGAGTCGCACAGAGTTGGACACGACTCATGCAACTTAGCAGCAGCAGCAGCAGTGATGACGTGTCTTTTGGAGTGACTCAAGTGTAAGAGGGAAGAGGTGAGTCTGGAAAAGTATGCCAGGACCAGATAATAAATAATTCTGAATGTCATGTTAGTTAAGTTTTCAGTTTTAATCAGTGGATCATGGGAAGACTGAAGAAGTTTGTAAGAACAGAAATGTGATGTGGGATCTGACTTGTCTTTCGGAAAGTTAGAACTGACACACATTTGCATAAAAGACTAACTGAAACCTATGAAAAAAAACAGGTTATGGGGCTATTGGAACAGTGAGGGAAACAATAAAATAAAATCTGAACAAAGATATGGTTAATGTGCATAAATATATAATGTCCTTAAACATATAAAGCAAAAAATACATATAACACATGATGTGGTAAAACATATAAAACACATTCCAAAAACTTACTGATGAATACTGAAGTACATCATGTAGGAGAGAAAAGATTCCAAAGTTTCCAGCTGGGGAACGGATAGTACTCCTTTATTAAAAAAAAAAAAAAGAAGAAGAAGAAGAAGGCAAGGGAAGATTCAGCAGAAAATGCTAGTTATCAGTCTGGGAACCTGCTGAATTCAAGGTGCCCATAAACATTTTATGGAGTTGTTCCTCAGATAACAGGATATTAAGTTTTATAGCTCTAGGAGTGGCTAGGATTGAGCATGGATTTGAGATTTATCAGCAAAGAATTAGAAGATTGTCCAAGGAGGGGAAAGCTCATGCCAATGAAGTGATTAGAGATGGAGGAAAAAAGTGAACCCCAGGGATGTCAACATCCAAGAAGCAAGAGTTGAAGAGAAGATGGAGAAGGCCATGCAGGGGGCCACTGGGAAGACACGGGAGAGCTTCTAACAGAAGACAAAGGAAGCCAAACCTCCATGAGGGATCCAGTCAGGTGTCACACAAGATGACTGGGGCAGGGAGATGACAATCTACTGGAAAAGAATCTGGTGACATCCTGCAGGGTTTTAAATTGGGAAACCACATTACAGAGTGTGGAAAAACCAATGGTAAATGGAAATTGGGGCATCCCTGGCACTTACTTGGTGATGAAAAGAAAGGGCAAGATGGGTTTGCAGCTGGAGCAGATGCCAGAATCAAGAAAATGATCTCTCTCTGGGTAATTTGGCCTTCTGATTCCTAGTTAGGGATCAGGGAGGGTCTGAATCTGTCCTTGAGGCTGACTCCCTATCTTTTTCAGTTTTATTCTTTCTTCATAGAGGTATCAGTTGCTAAGGAAAGTATGCTATTACCATTATACCCAAATAACAGCATCACTCTCAAATTTGAAAATGCTACTAAAAGTCACAGAATACTTCTCTCAAATATGCAGTAAGCCTTAACTACTTTCATTTAGTTTATTTTGACTTATTTTTGCCTCTGGACATCTTTATTTCCAACTGCCTTCCTTAACCTCTCTCCTTTTATTAGGTATTTCCTAAATGTTTTGAAAATCCTAACTGACATTATAAAGTTTTTATTGAGATGAGAAATTTTTTATGGTTCTTTCCTCATCTGCCCACATTACCAAATGTGTTTGCTTTTAAAGGGCCAGGTGGTTTAACTCTAGAGGCCACATGTATTTTGAAGAAGTCATAACAATTATCCAGAGGATAGAATGTAAACACTAGTTTATCCCATACTCAGTCTTAGAAATCACATGAAAGATAGAATAATCTCATTTACAGCTATAGTTTGTGGAGGGAAAAGTTTTAATATATATAGCTTATTTGATGGAAACTTTTTTTATTTGGTGACTCCAAATATGAGTTAAAATAACCGAAACTATTATGATTTACCAGGACAAATTTGTTCTTTTTTCCCCAGTGTCACTGGCCCCTTTACACTTTTCAAACACTTTTTTATTAATGTAAATCAGCCAGTGTTGGTTCCACAACAGATTCCATATTGCTCAGCCCCAAACCATTCTCTGCCAAGCGCATAGAGATAGTGTGCCCTCTGGAGAAATTGACAAATGTAAAATTGGAAGAAACAGAAGCACTTCTGTTTTCTTGTTCCCAAAGCTGTAGCCCTTCATCCTGCTCACGCTTAGTCCCACAGCAGGCGCTAATCCAAGGGAGGAAGCTTTCTCTCTGAAGGTCTTTAAGTCTTACTGTTGTTCCGAATTCTAGAAAACCACAGCTTCATTTATTTCCAATATGTTTTCAAAGTAAAATGGCCTAACAAAATGAGGTAGATGGAGCAGTTAGTATTTTGTCTCTTTAAATTCCCGGTGTTTTTTTCCTTCTGATTTATCAGTTTTAAGGTAGTTTTTCAAAGAATTAGATGCCCAAAGAAACAGTTTCCTGCTCAGTGGCTTCAGATTTCTTGTTATATAGCACCACCTCGTGGTTATTCTGTTTCCTTAATTATTTCAAGGAATGAGTGACTGATTTCCTATCCTTGTGTATTTTACTTTATGTTGCCATTATTTAGTGGCTCAGTCGTGTCCTACTCTTTGCGACCCCATGAACTGTAGCCCACCAGGCTCCTCTGTCCATGGGATTTTCCAGGCAAGAATACTGGTACGAGTTGCAATTTCCTTCTGCAGGGAATCTTCCCAAGCCAGGGATCTAACCAGTGTCTCCTGCAAGTCTCCTGCATTGCAGGCTGATTCTTTATCCCTTAGCCACTGGGGAAGCCCATTTTACTTTGTAACCATGACTAAAACTGATATATATCAAAGTATAGGTTAAATATCATCACTATGCTGGTAAAGATGTTTACATACACCCATCATCTCATTACTGCATCTGAGGCTCATAGTATTTGTTCTAGGGACAAAGATGTAAGGAGTTGTATCTTCATTGGAGTAGAGGAAGAGGAACACTGAAGAATTTTAAGGGAAGGATGGGAACTTTCTCCTTTTCCCCTGATCAACCCATTCCCAACTTTTTCATGTGCCTCTGATTAACCTTCCCCAAGAAGCCAATTCACCTCTCCTGCTATCCATTGTTTTCAGTCTAGAAACACCATCCTTCCTACCACGGCTGAGTTTTGTTCCCTTGACCAAGTGAGTGGTGGCTAATGTTGGCTCCAATGAGCCCTTGGCGGTAGATGCTTTCTGGGATCCAAAATGTGAATATATTTTATTAGGATTTTAAATGCAATACTTTTTGTATACATAAGGGGTACAGTTGCAAAACAGTCTCTGTATCTTTTTGACCAAGAAGCATGACCACAGTGAAAGCACTAATGACACTGCATATATCAGTAAACAGATTGGTTTATATT
The DNA here is from genome assembly GCF_029407905.1 of Bubalus kerabau. Taxonomy (NCBI): domain Eukaryota; kingdom Metazoa; phylum Chordata; class Mammalia; order Artiodactyla; family Bovidae; genus Bubalus; species Bubalus kerabau. Next base: position 256,228,944 of record NC_073624.1, read on the forward strand.
CCAGTTTGAAGCCAACGCGAAGTCTTAGAGCCACTCTAATCTATTGCTTAAACTGGAAGAAGTTTCCATATGGTCATTTTCAAATGGAAAGAGAGAGGACAAATGATTGTTTATGAAACAAAATCTATAAACTATTCTACAAAACCAGTCTATCATACATGTTTACAATTAAAAGCCAAGGAAGCTATAAATCAGCCACAATATTAGCATGTGCTGTCACCCAGATAAACAAACCTCAAAAAAATTCAACTCACACCTACATTTAACTCTATAAATTTGGGAGAATTATAACAAAGATCTCAATAATTCTCATAAATAACAGCCTTAGTGCATCCTTTTATACCTCAGAGCAAGATTTATTTTGATAACAAACTAAATTACATTGCAAGACAAATAAAAGTGCTTTGGCATTTTGACTTTTTGAGAAATTTAACAGTGAAATAAAGTTACAGTCTTATTAGGTTCTTACCTTCTTATTTAGAAGTCTTAAAGAGATTAAAACCAAGTTAAGATGCATATTGTCTATTTTCCCCCATTATACTGCAATTTGAAGAGAAAAAAATAATTATTTATGGTTTCATAACTTTAACCAAGTAAAAACAGTAATATATTCATTGTACATGTTCAAATAGCTTGTGCAGTACTTATTTTTCTAATGCTAAGTTAAGACTACTATAATAATCTATCATAAATCAGAAGAATTTATGTGTAAAGAATTCTATCTTCTAAAAGTTTTTAAATTTTTTTCATATGTAATATTATCTTCATGTTACAAGTAGAGATGCTGTGTTCATGAAAAATATTTATGTAAAGTAATTGGCAGTATTGGGCTTCCCAGGTGGCGCTACTGGTAAATAACCCACCAGCCAACGCAGGAGACATAAGAAACGTGGGTTCAATCCCTAACTTGGGAAGATCCCCTGGAGAAAGGCACAGCAACCGACTCCAGTATTCTTGCCTGGAGAATCCCATGAACAGAGGAGCCTGGCAGGCTACAGTCCACAGAGTTGCAAAGAGCTGGATACAACTGAAGCGACAGCATGCACGCAAATGTCAATTGATGATGTTAGTGAGTTTGTAAACATGGACAGGAAATAACTACTTAACTGTTTAAGCAAGAACTTCTATCCCACCCTCAATGTGGACAATTGACAACCAGTTGGCATGATTCTAAGAGTCCTCAGACATCTTGTTGGTAGGGGAGGAAAGAGGAATTTGAATAGGATCACAAAACTGAGTATTGAATTGATCCAAGTCATGGATTTTATAGAACAGGGATTGGAAGAAAATTGGGAGTTAAAAGAAATACAGATCCTTTAGCAGGTAAACTTTAGCCTCAATAACTGGTTAGGCATATAGACACAAGAGCCACACAGTATATATAAAGTCAGTAACCACAAACCTGATGTTGAGCATATACAGAGTTCTTTCATGTGGTTATATATATAATCCTCAAAGTCTTATGGGTTAGATATTATAATTTTTCCCCTTTTACAGGTGGTAGAGTTGAACTCAGAGACATTAACTTAGTTAAGCTCATAAATCTGAAACTAAACACATTTCCATATAAAGTCTGTCCCTTCTTGATTCATTTCTGGTTAGAGGTTACTTTGAAGAGGACATATCTGTGAAGGATAGTAGCTATAGCTATTATTGTAAAAGGTAATCATGGCAAACCTTAATTGGTAGAGGCAGAAATGGGGAACTTATGTAGAAACTACCCAGTTAAGAAATCTAGTTTTGTAATTGCTTTAATATTCAAAATTAATATCATCGTTCGTGTCTGAATATTTGTCAGACGTGAAATTCCATATGCATACTTAATATATGCAGATTCATAGGCATCCTTAATATGCATTTTTCACTTTGTTTTTCATTTCAAATTTGTCTCATTGAAGATTATTTTTAACTTTATTAGCAAAATGCAGACACAGAACTCTAAGTCCTAAAACGTAAAGCAACCATAGAAAATAAATCAGTAAACATAGGAAGTGGCAATGGACAAGGACAGTAGGGACTTTTCTGTGTCCCGTTAATGACAAGGGCTCAGTAATGAGACACGGATAAGAAACTGTGGTCATTTATTCATGCTTTCAACATACAGTCGATGAATGCCTCCTATGTGGCAGGGACTATGCTAAGAACTGTAATGCAAATATGAAAAATCCAAGGTCCCTGCCCTTATGGAACTCCTGTCTAGAGAAGGAAAGCAGGCTTGATGTAACTGAAGACTGCTCTGAGGCTCCCAGGACGGGGGGCCCCAAATCAGTACTAAGGAGGTTTGGGTAGGAGTGGGGCAGTCAAGAACAGCTGTTCAGAAAAGCCTATCCTAAACCTCATTCTTTAAAGACAAGTAGGAATGTTTTCTATCAGGTAATAATGGTAAAGGCATTGAAGGCCATGAGTGAAACTGCAAAAACTGAGAAAGTACAATTGGCTCAAAAATAGCAAGTCATTTCCAAACTGTGAGAGGCTAAGGTACCTTTGGGAAATTAAAGAAAAAGCAAAAAACTAGAGAGTCAGAAAGAGGAAATCATCACAAGCCTAATATGCTCCACTAAGGAGTTTGGGACCTTATACTGAAGGTGGTTCAGAGCTAGCAAAGAATTTAGACAGTAAAGTTCATGAATATGCAATATTTTAGAAGTGTTAAGCTAAAATTATATTTTGATGAGCTTATAAAACAAGAGAAATGCTTTGCTATCATGTTGACTAACATGATAAGGTAAGACTATGTGCAGACATAAATTAAAAATATTATGTTTCTGCTGTTGTCAAAAAGAAAAATCAAAACAAAACGACTGAGCAAAAGGAACTATGCCTAAATGTCAATGATGGCTGACTTTGGGTGCTAGGATTATAACAGGACTAATTTAATGAACTTATGTTGTGTATATTTAAATTTTATCTCTAAAAGACTCCAAACTTCTTGGCGCTCTTCATAAAGAGCTAAAAAGTGGAAAGTTATGTCTTTATTTTATTGTCAATATATGTTACAATTTCATGTTGTTACATGAGACTAAAATGTCTTTAAAGTAGTCTTTATTCACTACACGTTCACAGTGAATTTAGTGTTTCATCTGAAATTTGGAGTTCATATTGTCAATATGGTTTTCCTCTGAAGGATAAAGGAATTGGTCTGGAATCATAATTTCTAGAGAAAGGCAGTATGGTTTATAAAACAAAAAGACATGCTCAAGCCAGCAGAGGTTTATTTCCAGATGTTTGTCCTCTGACAAATTGCTTAATATTCCTGGAAAAGGATGATGATAATGACGACCTACAGATGTATGGGGCTTGCAGTGGGTGTGGTAATGGCAACAGGCTGTGTAGCCAAATTTCATCTGAATTTGTTTTTGTTACTTATATGTGGCTAATACTCACATTGTGAGAAATGGTTAAAAACATAGTTCTTACAGATATGGTGGATTTTTATCCCCCAGGCTTATTATCCTACTGCTGCTGCTGCTGCTAAGTCGCTTCAGTTGTGTCCGACTCTGTGTGACCCCATAGACGGCAGCCCACCAGGCTCCCCCGTCCCTGGGATTCTCCAGGCAAGAACACTGGAGTGGGTTGCCATTTCCTTCTCCAATGCATGAAAGTGAAAAGTGAACGTGAAGTCGCTCAGTCGTGTCTGACTCTTAGCGACCCCATGGACTGCAGCCTACCAGGCTCCTCTGTCCATGGGATTTTCCAGGCAAGAGTTCTGGAGTGGGGTGCCATTGCCTTCTCCCTATTATCCTACAGCACGGTTTATTTCCCTCCACGGGTGCTTCCTGACATGTCAGGATTCAAATATCTCTGCTTTTTTATTGTCCATTTTTGTGGACATTTAAGATCTTCCTTCAGTGATTATTCCACCATCTTTCCATTTCCTTGCTTAGAAATTGGTGACTCATCTGAAATTTTGCAAATTGTATCCCAACCTTAACTCTCAGATTATTTATGGATGGATATAAGAAAGTTAGGAAATTCTAATGGCCTCTCTTTGAATTGAATGTTCCTGTGTCTGCCCAGACATGCGTACAGCACTGGAGCAGGTCTTGACAAATTTGTAGAGTAGCCACTAATTTCTAAATATGCATCACAAAGAAGGAAGAGAAGCACCTTCATTGGTATGGATTGTTCTTCCGCCCCAAGCCTCTCAATGGTGTCTCATCTCAGAGTAAAAGCCAAAGTACACATATCTGTAAGACGCTGTAGTTTCATGCTTCTCCCTCTCTCTCTTTCTCTCTCTCTTTCTCTCTGACTTCAGCTACTATGGCTCCACTTCCTAGCTTGACTCCAGCTGCACTGACCACCTTGCTATTTCCTGTGCATTTCAAGACTCTGTACCTGCAGTTCCCATCTTTTTGCAACACTCTTCCCCACGTTTCTACCTGGTTTACTGTATCAGCTCCTTTAAGTCTCTGGTCAAATGTTTACTTACTAGTGAGTTCTTCCCTGCCCATCTCACCTAAAGTATTAACTACCCCACCAACACTTTTCTGTGCTTCCCTTCCATTCGCACACTTGACCTTTCAGAAAAGTTCTTTGCAGAGCTTATAACCATCTCTTTATTTTCTGTTTACATCATCTATAATGTAAACTCTTTGAGAGTGGAGATTTGTGTGAATTATGCTCCCTGCTATATCCCTAGCATCTAGAACTATATCTTCATAACTGTGTGCTCAATAAACTTTTACAGTATAAATACATATATTCATCATATGAAGTTAGAAAAACTTTGTCAAAGAGAATTTAATTGGAAAAAAGAAGTACTGGATCTATTTATAGTAAAATTGTATAATAATATCTCAAAATAAATGGGTCATTTCTTTCAGTTAATAAGGATAATTCATCAGGAGGAAGAAAGACAGGTAGCACTGGAAGCCAACAGAAAACACTTCATCCCAACACAGGAGGCACCAACTTAGACACAGGCAGAAGTTGTTGTCAGCCAAAATCTGGTTTCAGAATTTCATTACATAAAGACTCCATAGATCTAGAAGAATGATACTGACAATCCTACGTACAGGGCAGCAAAGGAGACATAGACGTAAAGAACAGACTTCTGGACTCGGTGGGAGAAGAGGGTGGGATGACTAGAGAGAATAGCATGGAAACATGTACATTACCATATGTAGAATGGATGACCAGCGCGAGTTTGATGCATAAAGCAGGGCACCCAGGGCCGGTGCTGTGTGACAACCTGGAGGGGTGGGGTGGGGAGGGAGATGGGAGGTGGGTTCAGGATGGGGGGACACATATATATCTATGGCTGATTCATGTTGATGTATGGCAAAAGCCATCACAATATTGTAAAGTAATTATCTTCCAATTAAATAAATTTTTTTAAAAAGACTCCATAGAATAGGCACAGGTGGTATTCTCCCTTCTAGTTAGAGGATTTGGGGCCAGTGACAATAAACACCACTATTCTGCTACCAGTTTGGAACAGTATAGCTTAAATAGAATATATTTGACCTGGCCTGATAAAAACTTGCAGTCTACGTGAAGCAAATCAAGGAAAAGCATAGGACTGTAGAGGTGAATGTCGCTTGTGAGTTAGAATTCTAATCATTGTTTTACAATTTACTAGGGTAGCCACCAGCCATCACTGAAGCCCTGCAAAGCTCAGAATTCTAGCTAGTTTTGAGGTTGAGACTTAAGACTCCATGAAATGAAAATGTCACCCACTTACTGTGATTGTGAAAATGGTGGATACTTAAAGCACTAAGCACACCAAGTAGTCGATTTAATGATGTGGAAGTTAAGGCTTATCTGAGGAGGGTCTAGCATCAAGTATAGTGGCAGAAAAGGAAGAAGAGGAAAATTCCAGAGGAATGGGAGCTTTTAGATTCTGTGAGCACATAGGCTTAGTTTACTCTGGGACTCTCTCCCCTATTATAAAAGTAGGAATTTGAGAAATAGGCAAGTCCCTAGGAAGAAAAGTTTCATGTCAAGTACACACAGAATATGGCCCTAAAAGGAAGTTGAGAAAAGGAGATTATTTTCATAACAGGAGTCCACTGTTTTCAAAGGGACACAATCTTGGAATGGGCCCTGAGTTTCAAGGCTACAAGCCTCAGGATAGAAAACTAACTTGACATTCTGGTCACACCCATTCCCTCGTGCTCAATAGACAGCTGCTTATTCTCGCATTTAAATTACATATACATTTTAGGAGATTTCTTCTGGTTTTGGAGGTCTGCCTAAAAATTTTCTCATTCAAGAACTTTAAGTCATAGAGATTGGGTAGCCTATGAAGTTTTCATAGGACAGTGGATAATACATTTTTATCTTTTCTAGACTATTACCTGTGAAAAGAATTTATGGGCAAACTTCCTTTCTGGGTATGGCAAAGATTTTACTGAAGAAAAATTGTAATCAAAAGAAAATATTAACTTTTAAAACAAAATATTATGTGCAACTACTTAAGATTTCCTGGGTATAGACATTTACCAAAGTAATTTGTTCTTTGGTTCTAGGAAAACACTTTGATAGGCCACTTTGGGAAATTTTTGTTGTATATAGTGGGGACCCCAGGGTAATCTAGATAGACAAGACTTAGAGAAAAAATTAAATGAAATCTCTTTCTTTGAAATAAAGTAGCAAAGATTTTGTAATTATCTACTAATGCTTGATAAATCAGAGTGAAAATCTTAGGAGAAAAAAGGAATTGAGTTCTAGACCTGTGGTATCCAATGAGAGCCGCTACCCACATAAATTTAATCAAAGTAAAAATTCAGTTCTTCAGTTATACTAGCCACATTTCAAGTGCTCAAGCCATATGATGCTAGTGGCTACTGGATTGGACCCTGCAAACGTTTTGTTGGGCAATACTTGTCTGGACAGATAGGATTCTCAGGGACTTGGTTTGTGGGAGGGTATTCAACAGCAGGTCAAGAGGAACGGTTAGAACTGGACAGGCAACAACAGACTAGTTCCAAATTGGGAAAGGAGTATATCAAGGCTGTATATTGTCACCCTGCTTATTTAACTTATATGCAGAGTACATCATGCAAAATGCCGGACTGGATGAAGCACAAACTGGAATCAAGATTGCCAGGAGAAATATCAATAACCTCAGATACGCAGATGACACCACCCTTACGGCAGAAAGCAAAGAAGAAATAAAGAGCCTCTAGATGAAAGTGAAAGAGGAGAGTGAAAAAGTTGGCTTAAAACTCAACTTTCAAAGAACTAAGATCACGGCATCCAGTCCCATCACTTCATGACAAATAAATGGGGAAACAATGGAAACAGTGACAGATTTTATGTTTTTGGGCTCCCAAATCACTGCAGATGGTGATTGCAACCATGAAATTAAAAGCACTTGCTCTTTGGAAGAAAAGCTATGACCAACCTAGACAGCATACTAAAAAGCAGAGACATTACTTTGCCAACAAAGGTCCATCTAATCAAAGCTATGATCTTTCCAGTAGTCATGTATGGATGTGAGGGTTGGACTATAAAGAAAGCTGAGCACCAAAGAATTGATGTTTTTGAACTGTGGTGTTGGAGAAGACTCTTGAGAGTCCCTTGGACTCAAGGATATCCAACCAGCCCATCCTAAAGGAAATCAGTCCTGAATATTCACTGGAAAAACTGATGCTGACGCTCAAATTCCAATACTTTGGCCTCATGATCCAAATAACTGACTCATTTGAAAAGACCCTGATGCTGAGAAAGATTGAAGGTGGGAGGAGAAGGAGACGACAGAGGATGAGATGGTTGGATGGCATCACTGACTCAATGGACGTGAATTTGAGTAAACTCCGGGAGTTGAGTGATGGACAGGGAGGCCTGGCGTGCTGCAGTCCAGGGGATTGCAAAGAGCCAGACACGACTGAGAGACTGAACTGAACTGAACTGATTCAACAGCAGAATTGTTTTCTGATCACGTGAGGATTCTTGTCTTCCTCAAGTCTTCAGCACAAATCTGTTTAACGTCGAATCCCATTCATTTGACATTAGTAGTACCTCTTTGGGGAATGAAGGAAGAGAGGCAAAGTTCCAAAGCTGTAGCTGGAAACCAACCACAAAGTAATGAAAGCCTGAAGTTAAGTGATTATGAGTCCTGGATATGACAAGAGAAAAGCAAATTTGAAATAACCTCCATTTCTTTCAATATTTTAGAGAAAGTTGGCCCCTAAAGAAGGGAGAAGTAGATGGAAGCTAGATAGTATTATCTTATAAAAGGAATTTGAGCCATTTTGTTTAAATGTTAGAATGAAAGATGGTCCCAGGAAGTGGGAGACCACCATGAATTCCAAGAGGCAAGTGTTTTGATTCCCTTAATATAAATGATTAAAAACTTTGTGAAGTATGATCTTAGAGTTTTGACTTCCTGGGTGTATCCCCAGAGAGTTAAGTTCTTTACTTGGGAGAAATAAACCAAGGGCACTATTTAACAACTGCAGTTCATTATAGATGAGGAGCATTTTTTTCCAAGAGTTAACTAGCATTTTAATCTTTCCTAAGTTAGTTTCATACCAAAGACATAAACAGGCATTCTCAGGCTTATCAGACCCTTTTTCAGCAACAGAAGGAAGATGATAGTTATAAAACCAGGCTGTACTTTTCCTTAAATGTATTTTTCCAAACAGGGAAAGAAAAAAAAAATGTATACCTTGAATCTCTGTTTAAAGAAAAAAGAAAATATAAGGAGATTAAATGATTTCCAACAATAATGACTCAGCTTTGTGTTTTCTAAAATCTTATTGTTTGAGAAACATATTACTATCCCTACTCCACCACTGTGGAATGCATGTGAGGAAAGAAATAGAACTTGCCTTTCATCATATTGGTTACCAGACCACACTAAGTCCAACTCAGTGAAATGACTGAACATCACCCAGAGACCTTGCATTTGAATGCAAGAGCTAGATGGGTCTATTTGAAGTTCTCTATTAAAAATGCAGATATTTTTGGTGTGGGAAGAGCATTTGATGTACAGAAATAAGTGGAATTTAGATGGTTAAAGACAGATACATGCCTAATGTGTTCAGAGACTGGGACAAGAATACAAAGCTATTAAATAAATATGTTTGTGGTAGATTATTTCTCAGATGGCCATGACAGCTCTTCCCATCCCATGCCTTTTGTCACTCCTCCAATTAAGTGCTTGAACCTATTTGACTTCTCTTTATATGGACTGGTCCTATGGCTTGTTTGGGGCACTAGAATATGGGGGAATGTGATTTCTGGGCCTAGGTCTTGAAAGGCCTTGCATCTTCCCATTTTTGCCCTTAGAACTCAGCCATATAAGGAAGCTGCCATATAAAGAAGCTTATGATAGACTCTTTGGCTCAGACAAAAATGGAAAGAGAGGTCAAATGGAGAGAAACAAGATGTCCCAGCCGGCAAAGGCTCCAAACACATGAGGGAAGCATCCTGGGTCCTCTAGCAACAGCCTACACCTTGTGGAATATCCTCACTGGAACAATGAAATGATTGTTGTTTCAAACCACCACATTTTGGCAGAGTCTGTTACTTAGCCTTAGACAAGTGAAACCATCTTCCTACTTTGGCAGTATACCTCCATAATGAGTTCAAAGATTCAATTTTCGATTTTTAGATTCAATTTTCAATTTTATGGCATCTCTGAGTTCTTCATTGGGATTATCTAGTCCTAGCAAGCTGACTCATACTCTCCCATTCTCTTCCTACCTCCAGCTCTGACCCTACAGGGGCTTTCACACATATGGCACATTTCCAGCCTGCTTGTCCAAGCTGTTTTCATACTCCTGCAGTAGTTCACTCTTCAGAGGACCACTGGAAGCTCTGGAAGCAGATCCAGGGCTATTCAGACAGGGAATTTTGAAGTCCTGGGTAGCCAAGTTCAAAAGGAGGGCATGATTCTGGTTGGGCTTCCCAGGTAACCCTAGTAGTAAAGAATCGGCCTGCCAGTTCAGGATACGTAAGAGACATAAGTTTGATCCCTGGGTTGGGAATATCCCCTGGAGGAGGAAATGGCACCCCACTCCAGTATTCTTGCTGAGAGAATCCCAGGGACAGTGGAGCCTGGTGGGCTACAGTCCATGGGGATGCAAAGAGTCAGAGACGACTGAGCATCTGAGCACACGCATGATTCTTGTTAGGCAAGTCCTCTTGGCCCTGTGAGCTCCTCACCCTGTGTGGAGTGGCATAACCAGAGGACAGTTATAGCAAAACCTGCTAAAACATTTGCCTTGTTTCAAAAGAATCACTTGAAATAGATCTAAATGTGTATACCTGTGGTGGATTCATGTTGATGTATGACAAAACCAATACAATATTGGAAAGTAATTAACCTCCAATTAAAATAAATAAATTTATTTAAAAAAATATTTTATGGGTTACTTTGTATCTGTTCTTTCCATCTTTCATTCTTACTGTAACAATAGAATTTTTAGTCAACACGTGGTTACTCAGCTAAAAGGCTACATTTACTCCTTTGCAGCTAGGCATGACAAGGAGATGACTAAATGTGCTTAGGCAATATGTGTAAATTATCGGTCTTGTCATTAAAGTGAAGGAGCACATGCTTCCCTTCTTTCCCTTTTGCTACTGCCTGGAATGTGAATGTAATGGCAGGAATGGGAGCAATCATTCTGTACCACTAGTTGGAACACTAGAGCAAGTAGTTAGGAGAAGGTGCTGTTTAATGACTGTAAAGGCACCCTGTCAGCCTCAAAATACCTAATCAGATTTGCCTGTTGGAGAGAGATAAGACTTTTCTTCTCTGGGCCAACATTAATTTAACTTCAATGTGTATCCTACTGTGGAATCATCTTTATAATTATACAATTTAATTAAACTCTGCCTTAATTGAAAAATATGAGTGTGAAAAGAAAATCACTCTTACATGCAAATTAAGTTAAATGCTTTGGAAAGACTTCATAGAGTCTAGGACAAAAAAATAAATAAAGCCATTGAATTACTTGAGTGAAAAAAGAGAAGGGAGGTGAGAGAATCATAGAAATATAGAATGATTCTGCACTCAGCTTCACAAGAATCTATAAATTTTTTTCTATATATGAAAGATACTAAGACACCAAAACTGGAAATTTTTAAAAGATGCATTATATGTATTGTTTATTTAAGGAAGATGAGACAGAAGTCTGAACAGTGAAATACTCTCACAGAAAAGGACTTCAATCTGTATCTAAAGGCTAAAAAATCCACATTTATATGTTTTGAGTTAAACAAATGTTTAAGGTACACCTGGATTTAAACAATTTGATTAGCCAACTCTTTACAGAGCCCAAACACAGAAGAGGGTTTTTACTATTACAGGAGACGGCAATTGCCCTTATGGAAACTGCATAGTAAATAATACGTACATTCTTATTTCAGATTGTGGATTTGCTGACACTAAATCAACTGTTTTAAGGTCTTCATACAATCACAAACACCCCTAATTATAGGTTAATGTTTGGAGTGAAGCAGACTACAATGTCAGTCAACTTTATCAAGGAGTTGGTGGTCGGCCTTCTTGTAAAATGCTTTGTTAATAAGGTTTATTTCTACTTGTTCAATACTCAGATGATAAGTCCTATTATTTTATTCACCTGTTTTATCAAATAACTGTAATCTGATATATTTATTGCTATTTAATAGAACTTGAACTTTCTCTCTCTTTAAAATGTTGAGAGAGGAAATCTTTCATTTTCTACAATTAAGAACAGAATTAATGTATGCTCTTTCCTATTTTTTTTTCTTTTTCTCTCTGAGCAGGCATTTTTCTTATTTTACCTTTAAATGTCATTCAGTTCTGTAGTCCTCCCTAAATCTGACATATATAGCAACAATCCCTAATTGTTGCCTTTAGAATATTAGGTTGTAGTCCCTAAATTCTTCCTTGGTCCTTCTAATTTCAGTGTGACATTTAACCCATGACATTTTATAGACACTGTTCTCCATAGTATACCAGGGAATTACAACTTTTAAAATCTTGTTTCTCCCTCAATATGTGCAATACGCTCAAGGGTGTGACAGAGGAATTCCTGAGCAGACACCAGAAATAAGAATATTCTAGAGAGAGGATAAAAACATTCTGAGTTAGAAAATAATTTCTTTCAAAAATGAAAGCTGTCTTTTTCTTAAAGCTAAAGAACTTCCAAAATGTGTTTGGAGATGATTTTCAAGTTTTCTCTATAGGTAATTTTTGCTATTTGAAAAGTCCTTCTTATATTTATACCTAATCCCACAGTTGTCACTAGTTTGTTTTTGTAATTTGGCAAACCACGTGGTAGATTTATTTACCTGGATTAACTTAACTGTAATTTGATTTTATGGAAATTCTCCTACCTACAACTATTCTCTGTTTCTGCCCCTGATCCCCGGTCTTATGTAGTATAAGTCTGGCTTACTCCATTTCTGGTATGTTCTGAAACCAAGGGATAAGAATATAAATATATTTAAAAATTCAGAAATACTAAATTACATCCTCAAAGCTATTTCCTAGGTTGGAGTGAGGAGGAGGGAGAACCACAGCAAGTAACCAGGTATAGGAATTAAGACTTTATTAATCTAAATACCTAACATGAACCTTAATGTAGCTATATTTCTTCAACCCTTTGTATTATCCAGTTCTTATTTCTTTGGCATACATTTTTAGTTGTAAGAAGCAATATCACCTATTGATTAAGGGCATAAGTTCTAAGGACAGACCATCTGGTTGATTCATCACTTGCTACATGTGTCATGTTGAATGAATTGCTCAATTGTTCCATCCCTCAATAAACGGCATAAACAGAGCCACCTCTCACCTATTTTATATAAACAAGAAAATATGTATACTGAGTTTAGCTTAATACCTAGAATGCAGTAAGTGCTTAGTGAATGCCAACTTTGTATATTATATTTTAAAAAGACCTTTCATAAGCTCTTCAGTAATTCTAAATGTTATTCAGAAAAAAAATGATTAAACAACATAGCATGTGTGCTTAGTCAGTTGTGTCTGACTCTTTGCGACCCCATGGACTATAGTCCACCAGGTTCTTCTGTCCCTGGGGATACTCCAGGCAAGAGGACTGGAGTGCATTGCCATGCCCCTCTCAAGGGGATCTTCCCAACCTAGGGATCAAACCCAAGTGTTCTGCACAGCAAGTGGATTGTTTACCATCTGAGCCACCAAGGAAGCCCATGGCGTTTAAAGGATAATGCTATGCTATGCTATGCTAAGTCACTTCAGTCGTGTCCGACTCTGTAGGACCCCATAGACAGTAGCCTACCAGGCTCCCCCGTCCCTGGGATTCTCCAGGCAAGAACACTGGAGTGGGTTGCCATTTCCTTCTCCAATGCATGAAAGTGAAAGGTGAAAGTGAAGTCACTCAGTCGTGTCCGACTATTATCGACCCCATGGACTGCAGCCTACCAGGCTCCTCTGTCCATGGGATTTTCCAGGCAAGAGTACTGGAGTGGGGGGCCATCAATTCAGTGGCATATATGATTGGAGGAATTGAGAAAAAAATAATAGATACTAGGGTGAGGCTATCAGTAAACTTATTTTTTAATGATACTGTTTTAATGTTAATTTTATCATATAAAAGACATGTTTGGGATCCAATTCTCCATTGTATGACTCAATGACATGTTTACTTGTTAAATTATCTGACTCATTCTCTCTGGTACAGCACAAATATGTGAAAGAAGAGTAAGCAGGGAAAATCTAATAAATTCAACTCCAGGGGGTTATTTAGACACTACTATTTGTGCTTGGTGTCCATTTGCAGAAAATACCATATTATTTCTTGCAGAAAAATATGACATTAGGTAATAAATGAGAGTATAAAAAAGAAAAAAAGTGCAGATAAAGAGATGCGGTGACAAAAAGCAGAATAGAGGAGAGCAAAGAAAGCTCTGTGTCCTGGTGTGTTTAACATTCCACCACGGGGAGAGCAGTGATTCAGTCCTGAAAACACAGATTGAGAGCTTTTCAGATGCAAGGACTGTCGAACTCACTTTCAGCCCTTCTCCTCTCACAGAAACCTACTTGGATTTTCCGTCATGGAATCTCGCTTCTAGAACAATGCTGAGGAATATTTCCTCCCATGTGAGGAGTAGTAAGACTGTATTTTAAAGGACAGCATGTTAACTTTTCTTCCATAAACATTCAAAAAATGGAATATTGCATAGACATCTGATATATAAATAAATTAATAACAGCAGGATAGTAAAAACTTATAAGACTAAACTTCAGAACTTGTAATAATTTCAACAGAAACTCACCATGACTGGTTTTCCAAGATACATTATTTTAAAGTTTTAAAAAGTTGATTTCACATTTTTTTAATGAGTCCACTTGATAAATTAATAGTTCAAATAGGGTTGCAGAAAGTTTACATTATCAAAGCACCATAAAACATGCAAAACAATTGATAGCATCCTTGTAAATCACTTTTATTTATAACTGAAAATAACTATAAAGGTTTAATTTATGATTTTGACTCCAATTATAGTGAGCTTGTAACTCTGAGAATGGAAAAGCAAAGCCAAACAAAATAAGCTCATATTTTAGGATTGCAAATAAATGGAAATGAATGGGCTATATCTAGGTAGTATACATTTACTCTAAACATCTCCAACTACTTCTAAACATGTAGTGCTTAGCGCTTACTAAAATGAGTTAATGTTTCTTCCTTTTAGTGACAGTCAGAACAAAGAAAGATTTGGAAACTAGACCTCTGTTCCTCAGAAAAATGCAATTAATCAGAATACCTCACTTGTCAGTATTCTTCTAATGGCTTAATTTATCCATTGTTACAGGATTATCATAGAAATCAGTGGAACACATTCTCACATTTTTCCCTTGCTAATTTGGAACTATCTGAAAACATCTAAGTCATTTAGAGAGATGTAGGTTTCTCTAAGTTGATGAATACTGATGTGCTTTTTACAAATTTTATTTATATTTTATTGAAATAAAGTTGATTTGCAAGGTTGTGTTTATTGTTGTACAGCAAAGTGACTAAGTTATACATCTATATAAAACATACACCTATATATATTTTTTCATATTCTTTTCCATTATGGTTTATCACAGGACTCTGAATATAGTTCCCTCTTCTCTACAGTAGGGCCTTTTTGTTGATCCATTCTATATATCCGCCAGTTTTCATCTGCTAATCCCAAACTCCCAATACATCGCTCTCCCACCTGCAGTCCCTTGGCACCACCAGCCTATTCTCTGTGTCCCTCATTCTGTTTCTGTTTCTGTTTCATAGATAGTTTCATTTATGTCATTTTTTAGATTTCACATGTAAGTGATATCATATGGTGTTTGAATTTCTCTTTCTGACTTCACTTAGTGTGTTAATCTCAACTTGCATCCATTTTACTGCAAATGGCATTATGCAATACTTTCTTGGAAAAAGCACAAAACCTTTGAGGGACTACTAACTAGTGGAACTTAAAACAATTCCATAGAAACATTTAATTATGTATAGAGTTAGTGTAGTTTTCATTGTTTTTCTTCCAAAATACCTATTCAATACAGTTAAAGCAATGAAACAAACGGCTAATCAATAAAACAGTAAGAAGAGTAAGTTCAGTGACTTCACTTTTGTCTTTAAAAGTCACTCCTTTGATTCCTCAGGTTCAGTCAAATTGTTATTATTCCATTCACTATAGTTATTGGTTAAGGAGCAAGGTTTAGCAAATAATTCCTGAGCATACATTTAAAATGCAGGGGTTGGCTCCCACAGTATGGCCGGCGACATTAGCTAGCGCTCGCTCTACTCTCTCTAACGGGGAAACAGTGGACTACGAGAGACTGAGCTGTATCTGCCTCTATCTCCAACAGGCTCACGTTCAACTTTTGCTCACCCACACACAGAAAGCCGGGAAAATTTTATTAATCCTTTTTTTTTAAGTTAATATAAAATTATAGCCAAAAAAAAAAAAAAAAAAAGAAGGAACCTGAACTTTAGTAACACAGCTGGAACAATCTGCGGTGGCAGGGGCGGCGGGAGAAGAGATTTAATTTAGTTGATTTTCTGTGGTGGTTGGTTGTTCACTAGTCTCACGGTGATGGAAGCTGCACATTTTTTCGAAGGGACCGAGAAACTGCTAGAGATTTGGTTCTCCAGGCAGCAACCCGACGCAAACCAAGGATTTGGGGATCTTCGCACCATCCCAAGATCCGAGTGGGACATACTTTTGAAGGATGTGCAGTGTTCAATCATAAGTGTGACAAAAGCTGACAAGCACGAAGCTTATGTACTCAGTGAGAGTAGCATGTTTGCCTCCAAGAGACGTTTCATTTTGAAGACACGTGGTACCACCCTCTTGCTGAAACTTGCTAGGGATTACAGTGGGTTTGACTTAATTCAAAGTTTCTTTTATTCTCGTAAGAATTTCATGAAGCCTTCTCACCAAGGTTACCCACACCGGAATTTCCAGGAAGAAATAGAGTTCCTTAATGCAATTTTCCCAAATGGAGCAGCATATTGTATGGGACGCATGAATTCTGACTGTTGGTACTTGTATACTTTGGATTTCCCAGAGAGTAGGAAAATCAATCAGCCAGATCAAACCCTGGAAATTCTGATGAGTGAGCTTGACCCAGCAGTTATGGACCAGTTCTACATGAAAGATGGTGTTACTGCAAAGGATGTCACTCGTGAGAGTGGAATTCGTGACCTGATACCAGGTTCTGTCATTGATGCCACAATGTTCAATCCTTGTGGGTATTCAATGAATGGGATGAAATCGGATGGAACTTATTGGACTATTCACATCACTCCAGAACCAGAATTTTCTTATGTTAGCTTTGAAACAAACTTAAGTCAGACCTCCTATGATGACCTGATCAGGAAAGTTGTGGAAGTCTTCAAGCCAGGAAAATTTGTGACCACCCTGTTTGTAAAGCAGAGTTCTAAATGTCATACAGTGCTTTCCTCACCCCAGAAGATTGAAGGTTTTAAATGTCTTGATTGCCAGAGCGCTTTGTTCAATGATTACAATTTTGTTTTTACCAGTTTTGCTAAGAAGTAGCAACAACAGTAGAGTTGATTAAGAAACATGAAGAAAAAACACAAAAAGAGAACACACATAGAAGGTGGTGGCTGCTTTTTAGATATTGATTCCAAGGGCCATGCTTTCCATAACCACCACCTCGTAGTTGCAGAAAGCCCTAGATGTAATGATAGTGTAATCATTTTGAATCGTATGCATTATTATATCAAGGAGTTAGATATCTTGCATGAATGCTCTCTTCTGCGTTTAGGTATCCTATGCCACTCTTGCTGTGAAATTGAAGTGCATGTAGAAAAAACCTTTTACTATATGAAACTTTACAACACTTGTGAAAACAATTCAATTTGGTTTATGCACAGTGTAATATTTCTCCAGGTGTCATCCAAAATTCCCCACAGACAAGGCTTTCGTCCTCATTAGGTGTTGGCCTCAGCCTAGCCATCTGGGACTGTTCTATTAATTGCTGCCAAGGCAATGGCACCCCACTCCAGTACTCTTGCCTGGAAAATCCCATGGACAAAGGAGCCTGGTGGGCTGCAGTCCATGGGAGACGACTGAGCGACTTCACTTTCACTTTTCACTTTCATGCATTGGAGAAGGAAATGGCAACCCACTCCAGTGTTCTTGCCTGGAGAATCCCAGGGACAGGGGAGCCTGGTGGGCTGCCATCTGTGGGGTTGCACAGAGTCAGACACGACTAAAGCGACTTAGCAGCAGTAGCAGCAGCAGGATTTTATGTCCAGTTACCTCCACTTTCTAGAACATATTCTCTACTAAGGTTATTGAAACCAATTTCTACTTCATACAGATGTTTTTGCAACAGCAATTAAAGTTTTTCTTCCACTAGTGGCGTCATCTAAGAAAACTATCCATTCTGTGTATTTATATTTTAACACTGCTTCCTGTACTTGTATTACTTTGATTCCTTCCGTTACCATGGTGTCTCCCTTCCCAACCACACCCCCTCAATAAAGCAATACACTGTTACACTGTGGGTTCTATACTAATCTATACCCCAGAGGGGTAAGGCGGGGGTAGACCCTAGGCTTAATTTTCTTTTAAGGTCAATGGAGTTTGACATTTTTCATTGCCATGAGCTCTTTTGGAATAAACTATTGTTGATTAGCAAAGAAGGCATAGATTGGTACTAGGGAATATTGGCAGAACTAACTGTATGGAAACTGTGCCATTTGGTGTCCCCCATTAAATAAAATGAGCTTCTAAAAAAAAAAAAGCAGGGGTTTTCTTCTGCTTCCTCCTACAGAAACAAGACTTCAGACATGCCCTCTTTCTTCAAATGTCTTTAATTAATGTGCTTGCCCCTTCCTATGTTCATGAAAATTTACTGACAAATATACCACCTTTGATATATTCCCATTAATTGTTACTGTGCTTGGAAAATTAGAATCTAAATCCACAAAACAGTCTCAACTATATATGTTTCCCTACACATTGATAAGGTTCATTCATCTAAACAAATTATTTTTTGTTTTCTACTTCTACTTAGGAATTTCATATAGACATGTCTTTGACTTAAGAGGTTACTTTTGCATTTGAGCATTGAAAATTTCAAGAATGGTGCTTAGGAAAAAATTAATTCTCCTTTTAAAATTCTTAAGATAAGCTTAGTGGAACTCATCAAAAATGAAACATTAATTGATGATTTAAACTTTAAAATGATTTGCTACTCATTATTAAAAATGAAATTTTAACTTTTTACAGACATTATAGGAGTTCAATAAAATACTAAAAGCATAGATATTGTGTGTCCAGAATACAAACTGGCAAAAGGAAGAACAATGTCTACCTGATGGTTTTTATCCAACTAGACTAATCCTAGTTGTGGCTTATATTTAACTATTAGTTAAATAGTTAATAATATTTAACTAAATAGTTAAATAGTTAAATTTAACTATTTAGTTAAACTCCTGATTGATTGGAGTTTATGCTAATTAGCTTAAATAAAACAGATAAAATAAATAAAACAGATTAAAAAATTATCATAGAATGAAATCGTTGTGGGTGTACTTCACCTTAAGTATCTATAGATGGTGCCAATATGACATTCAAATCCCCTAGAAGAAATCTAAAAGTCTAATGAACATACTTAAACTTATCTTCACTAATCTGAAAAACAGGCTATAACCAACTAAATATGATTTTTTATTTATCACTGAGTCACAATTTTTCTATCAAGTTTCATGAGCTTCAATCACCTTCTGTATTCAGGACATAGGAATGAATTCTTGCAGGCTTGGCCAAGGAATTAGAAAAACTAGCAAACCACAAAAAGTCAACAAACCATACTTCAATAAATTTTTATGTATTTCACCATGTACAGACCAAAGTAAAAAATCTTACATTCTATTTATATAGACTCTAAGTGGAATGTAATTGCTGAGAAATTATATAGACTCTAACGGTTAAGGAAACTTTGAAGATTAACTGTCTATTTTTCTTGATAAGGACACTGCATCCCAAGATGACTGTAATGTTTCCATTTTTTCTTCAGCTGGTTTTCAGTAGAAACAGAATTAGAACTCCCATTCCTTAGTTGTAACGCACTGTCCATGCAGCATCCTGAGTAGTCTTATTGGAGTCTCTCTCTCTTTGTCTCTGTTACAAATATTCTCTGAAAGTGTCTTTAATTCTTTTTCAGAAACATCAAAGTTGTAACTTCCTGCTTGGCTGATTCTAGCCAGTACCTGAAGTGTTCCTCAAATTGGTTTATTAAAAAGTAGAAAGTTAATCTGTTCCCAAATGGCTTATCTAAGTATTTTCTTAAAAGAAGAGATTTTTTTAAATCACACAGTGGGACTATAAAGAATCCTACCCCGTTTTGCATTAACCTAGATAATAAAACTAAAGAGAAAGTGACCATGCAGCCGCAAAATGTGTATTAAAATCTTGTTTTAAATGTGTTAATGTTTCCAGCAAGCATACAAAGTAGCTCAAATGTTATCAAATTCTGTATTAAACCATCTGTCAAATGACACCTCAGTTCAGTTCATTTCAGTTGCTCAGTCCTGTCCTACTCTTTGCAACCCCATGAACTGCAGCACGCCAGGCCTCCCTGTCCATCACCAACTCCCAGAGTCCACCCAAACCCATGTCCATTGTGTTGGTGATGCCATCCAACCATCTCATCCTCTGTCGTCCCCTTCTCCTCCTGCCCTCAATCTTTCCCACCCTCAGGGTCTTTTCAAATGAGTCAGCTCTCCGCATCAGGTGGCCAAAGTATTGGAGTTTCTGCTTCAACATCAGTCCCTTCAATGAACACCCAGGACTGATCTCCTGTGTCTATAATTAGAGCCCATGGTTAAAAAAAATAAGAAAGAGAGCATCGTGCATTCTGCACACAAATTTCCAATCTTTCATCTGCTGAGTCAAACATCATTTCACAAAGGGAAAAGACCCAAGTATTGATTCTTGTAGCAATAAAACTTCATGCTGTTATTTCTTGATCTCTGCTGAGTGCAATTTAGAATTAGCTTTCCCCCTCATAAATGCAATGACTTTTAGCTACGGCCTGCTTCTTTGAGAACTTCATACTACATTGTTTCATTCCTGAAAATTTCCCTCCACTTTCCCCCAGAAACCATATACATATAAACCAACCTTATTCCTTCACACATGAAGAGAAGGGGTGGGGGAGAAAGAGAAAACCTCCTTCCATTATAGGAATGAAATAAAATAAAATATCATCAAGTATTAATACTATATTAAAGGAAAATGGTGTTCATGGTTTTCAAAATGTTCCCTGATAGTTCTTGATCAGATTTTATTAAATCTTAGATATTTTCCAAGATACATACTTGTAATCCAAACAGCCCTTATACAACCCTTGCTATTGTTACTTACCTAAGTGGAGATTATTATGATAAAAATAAAGTACAGTTATCTTCGAACAGCAGAGCAAAACTAAAAAAAGAAAAACTTCATAAGCTTAAACTTTAATTGCTTTGAAGGTGATTTATAAACTTAATAACTGGCATTATATCAAAGACATTAAAACAGTTTTCAACCTAAATATTTTTTTTGTCCAAAGAAACTGAACAGTTTCACTTGATAAAAACTGAAGATGAGTCTTTGTTTTCACTCATCTTCTCATTAGATTAGATAGTTGACTGGCTTTCTTTTTAAGCTTTCATCAATTTTCTTTTTACTATATAGTAAACAAACAGGAAAATAGAAAACCTCCATAGTAAATATAATGGCTTGCGATAAGCCCCAGAAATCAGGCAACAGATCAAAGCTCATAATCTGTCTTACAACCACCTCCCCCCTTGAAGTAATACAGCCCCTTATTAGTGATAATGTTTGAGTCCACCAGAATAAAAATGAAATTCTTTCCTGCTTTCTTTAGAAGTGATTATTCGATGTTTTGTTAATGAGGGCTGTATGTCAGCCATTTTGGAAGCATCTAGTATATACTGCTAAGAGTCCTTAACAATACAAGCATTATTTATATGGGAGTTAAATTGTTTTGTTTTACTTTGACTAGAAGGCTGAGCACTGAAGAATTGATGCTTTTGAACTGTGGTGTTGGAGAAGACTCTTGAGAGTCCCTTGGACTGCAAGGAGATCCAACCAGTCCATTCTGAAGGAGATCAGCCCTGGGATTTCTTTGGAAAGAATGATGCTGAAGCTTAAACTCCAGTACTTTGGCCACCTCATGCGAAGAGTTGACTCGTTGGAAAAGACTCTGATGCTGGGAGGGATTGGGGGCAGGAGGAGAAGTGGACGACAGAGGATGAGATGGCTGGATGGCATCACTGACTCGATGGACATGAGTCTGGGTGAACTCCGGGAGTTGGTGATGGACAGGGAGGCCTGGCATGCTGCGATTCATGGGGTCGCAAAGAGTCGGACACGACTGAGCGGCTGATCTGATCTGATCTGATGAATAATAAAGAAGTGTTTTAATAAAAATATCATTGACAGTGAAAAAGCATTTTTCTTTGCTTGTGGTCCATGTAAAAATCTAGGAAAGTGACTTGTCATTCGGACAGAGATAGAAATTAGCCCTCACTGTCTGTATCATCAGTGGCTATGTACTGCACTCTTTTCTTTCTTTGTTTTAAAACTTTGGTTACATTTTCTGGTGGCAAGAGATACAAGTACTTTTTTCTCATTTTCCTGGAAAGAACTGTTCATAAGTAAATTGGGTAAACTGTAAACTGCTAAGAGACGACTAAGCGATCATTTTATGTAAATCTCCCATAGTCTCAATTTTATACTTGCTAAATTTTAGGAGTTTGATATTTAGCTTGGAAAAATGAGATGCTAGAAGTTAGGAGAAAGTATCTGGGGGTAGATAGATGGCACTACTATGTGCTATAATAATTAATTTTTCCTCTTCAGAAAGTTAAGAAATGTATGGATTTTACAACAATGTTTCTGAAACTTTAATTAATATAAGAATCATCTGAGATGCTTGTTAAAAATTTTTTTCAACTCCTTGTTAAATTTTTTTGTCAACTCAAATGCAGTAAATCAAAGTCTTAGGGGCCAGGAAGTAATTTTGATGCAGATGGCCAAATATGACTTTTAAAATTCTAACCAACTGTTTACCCCTCTGCTGTCAAGATGACTATAGAAATATGCTAAGGCTGTCTTTAGAAGTCTGGTCCAATGGTTCCATGACTCTGGTTTCCTACTAGATGTACCAGGGAAAGTTAACGACCACAACACAGATCAACTGAGGCAGACTATTTGGAGACAAATCTGATGCACACACAGCTCTACGTATTCCTGACCTAGAACAGACTGCTGAGGACTGGCAGGAGTAACACAGTTTTGGAACCATGTTCTCCTGAAATACTAGGTGTAAAATCCCAGAAATACCTGCCAACACCATAACAGTAACTATAGATAGGCAAAAAATATTGGATTGGCCAAGAAATCCGTTCTGGTTTTCCATAACATCATATGGGAAAAAAAACCCGAATGAACTTTTTGGCCAACCCAATAATTGATATCATCTAAAGTCAGAGGGATATTGAAATATACCTAGAGGTTTCTTCTTCAAAAGATGAGAGTCATCATTTCCTATTTGTATTGACATAAATACACGTAGAGAAGAGTGAAATTAAGCATACTGCTCAGTTTATTGGCATAAAGTGTACAGACTTGTATAACCAGCTCCAGACCAAAAAACAGACAATTACCAAAGGTTCTCATTATTCTCCCTTCCAATCACTGTATCAGTAAGGAAAACCACTATCCTGAATTTTAAAAGAATAAATTAATTTTGCTATTTCCTATGCTTTATATAGATGGAACTACACTTTATATGATGGAACTTTCTCTTGCTAGTTTCTTTCCCTTAACAATGTGTTTGCAAGCTTCATCAGTATTGTTGCTTAAACTGTGTATCGCTCATTCACATTCCTATTTATTCTGTGTGTCTGTTCATCAGTTCTATTATGTATTAATATTTTGGTAATTATAGTTTTTGATGATTATGAATGGTACATTATACATTTTGGAAAACATATGTATGATTTTTACTAAATAAACCTATGAGTTGAACTACTTGTTGCTAGAATATTCATATGTTCCAAAGTTGTACCAATTCACAGTTCCACCAGCATTGTACAAGAATCCAGTTTCTTTCTTCACCAACATTTTTTTTTTGTAATCATATTGGTGGTTATGAAGTATTATTATGTTATATCCTGGATTAATTCACATTTCTCTTATAACTAATGAATTTAAGCATCAGCTTATAAGTTTACTGGCCACTGGAATATCCTTATTCATAAAGTTTCTTCACATCTGGAAATCTGGCCCACTTTTGTTGGGTCATCAATCTTTTTCTTATCGATTTGTAAGGATTCTTTCTATACTCTTAACAGAAGCCTTTTGTCATGCATATGGATTGTGAGTATTTTCTCCCAGTGCATAGCTCACCTCTTCACTTCCTTTACAGTAACTTTTAAGGACAGAAATTATCTTTAACATAATACAGTTTTTCAACTCTTTTCTTTCATGCTTATACTTCTTCTGTCCTATTTAATATTTCTTGGCCTACTCCAAGGTCATGAAAATGCCCTCATATGTTTTGCTCTAACATCTTCTTTTATTAATAAATTGCATTTCAGCAATCCACCTAGAATTGACTTTTGTTTATGTGGTGAGGTAGAAGCCAAAGTACTTTTTCTCTGTATAGCTATATTAAACTCAGCACCATTTACTGAAAAGATAAAGCATTCTTTCCTATACATGCAGTATCTTTTCTTTCTTTGATAAATCAGGTGAAAATACACATAATGTTCTATTTATAAATTATTTATTCTGTTCTGTTTGTAGTTTATCTCTGTACCAAATCACATTATATTAGTTATATATTATCTTATAAGTATACTAATGAGCTTATTTTGTGATCGTGATGCTAGTGTGTTGAAATAAATTCTGTGGTTGATGTGACATATGGGGCGTGTGTGGTCTCTGTGTGCACAGGCACTCACGTTTGTGTGTGTTTCACAGAACTACTTGGTCTTTATTTTTTTTTATTATATACAACTAATTTAATTATATAATACTCAAGCTGCCAGATCACATAGAGTTTAAGCATAGCTAATATGTTTGGATATATTTAAAAAGGAGAAAGTAACTTTTGTGTACTGGACTTCCATGTGCAAGCAAATGATGTAATGGATTAATAAAAAGAAGGCCAGATTTGATAAGGGTTTCCCAACACAATGCTAATATTCCTTGCAAGGCAACTTCTTATCCAGTAAATTGATGAAAGTTCAATAATTTGTCCTTCACAACAAATCTAGCTATAACTCTACCAAATAAAAGCAAGTGGTCATATAATTGATCATGTTGTTAACCTTGAGGGAAGAGATTTTAATTTGCAGCTATATATAAAATATTGCAATCCATTAATGATTCCATGTTCTGCCTAGTAGTCTGTCAATTCTTATAATAAAATTAGATAAAATTCATGAGTTTATTATGTTAAAAGGCATCCAGTCTGAAAGAGGAGTCTTTCGTAGGTTGGAATTTAGAAAATTGAATCAAATTGCAAAAAAAAAGGCAAGAAAGGAGCCTTACTCAAGCCACACACACACACACACACACACACACACACGCACACACACACACATACACATACACACACACACACAAAGAAATGGGGGGGGAATAAAGGAGTGAATTAACTCTTTTGACTGCTTCTGTAATTACATTTAGTAAGTAAATTATCAGTTGCTGACTTTAGTTTTTTGCATAGACTCAATTAATGTTTGACATGGACGGGTTCTGTGCAAAATAGACTGAATCAGAGAACTGTGTGCAAGTGCTTTTGGGAGAGGGTCTTTGAGAATGATATAGGCACTCCAAGGCAGTTAAGGAAGCAATTTAAGGCAAAGAGGACACTTATCCTGTCTCAGTCATTCCCATGCTGCTGCTGCTGCTGCTAAGTCGCTTCAGTCATGTCCGACTCTGTGCAACCCCATAGACGCCCACCAGGCTCCCCCGTCCCTGGGATTCTCCAGGCAAGAACACTGGAGTTGGGTTACCATTTCCTTCCCAATGCATGAAAGTGAAAAGGGAAAGTGAAGTCTCTCAGTTGTGTCCCATAGGGAGCTCTAAAGTTAAGATAGTACTTCAGAAATGTCAGATTTATAGAAAGACCCGGGCCTTTGTGGGCTTCCCTGTGGCTCAGATGGTAAAGAATCCACCTGCATTGCAGGAGACCCTGGTTCAATCCCTGGGTCAGGAAGATCCCCTAGAGAAGGGAATGCCTACCCACTCCAGAATTATTGCCTGGAGAATTCCATTGACAGAGAAGCCTGGCGGGCTGCAGTCCATGGGATCACAAACAGTTGGACACAATTGAGCGACTAACACATCTTCTGGGCCTTTTTGGGCCTATGCATAGACCAGTGATGTTACCTCTTTAAAATGTCCCTTGAGAGAGAGTGGGACCATGGCCAAGGCAGTTCTCCTGGTCAATGGAACTTGCAGGGGAGGCATTCAACTCAGCCATCAGCAGACAACATTCCCAGCAGGTAGGGAGATGAACGCCTCATCCCAGGTAGACTCTGGTTAGGGAAATACAGTGTCATTACATGTCAGCATTACATCTAGAAATCTCTTCAAGAAAACTAGAGATACCAAGAGAACATTTCATACAAAAATGGGCACAATAAAGCACAGAAATGGTGTGTGGACCTTAGAGAAGAGGAAAATATTAAGAAGAGGTAACATGAATATACAGAAGGATAATACAAAAAAAGATCTTAATGACTCATATAACCATGATCATGTGATCACTCACCTAGAGCCAGACATCCTGGAGTGTCAAGCCAAGTGGGCCTTGGGAAGCATCGCTACAAACAAAGCTAGTGGAGGCTATAGAATTCCAGCTTAGCTACTTCAGATCTTAAAAGATGATGTTGTTAAAGTGCTGCACTCAATATGTCAGCAAATTTGGAAAACTCAGCAGTGGCCACAGGACTGGAAAAGGTTAGTTTGCATTCCAATCCCAAAGAAGGGCAATGCCAAGGAATGTTCAAGCTACTGCACAATTGTACCCATTTTACATGCTAGCAAGGTAATGCTCAAAATCTTCCAAGCTAGACTTCAACAGTACATGAACCCAGAACTTCCAGATGTACAAGCTGAATTTAGAAAAGGCAGAGGAACCAGAGACCAAATTTCTAACTTCTGTTGGATCATAGAAAAAGCAAAAAATTTCCATAAAAACATTTACCTCTGCTTCACCGAGTACACTAAAGCCTTTGACTGTGTGGATCACAACAAACTGTGGAAAATTCTGAAAGAGATGGGAATATTAGACCTGAGAAATCTATATGCAGGTCAAGAAGCAACAGTTAGAACTGGACATGAACAATGAACTGGTTCCAAATTGGGAAAGGAGTATGTCAAGGCTGTATATTGTCACCCTATTTATTTAATTTATATGCAGAGTACATCATGAGAAACTCTGGGCTGGATGAAGCACAAGCTGGAATCAAGACTGCTGGAAGAAATATCAGTAGCCTCAGATATGCATATGACACCACCCTTATGACAGAAAGCAAAGAGAAACTAAAAAGCCTCTTGATGAAGGTGAAAGAGGAGAATGAAAAAGATCGCTTAAAACTCAACTTTCAAAAAACTAAGATCATGGGATCTGGTCCCACCACTGCATAACAAATAGATAGGGAAACAATGGAAATAGTGACAGACTTCATTTTCTTAGGCTCCAAAATCGCTGCAGATGGTGACCACAGCCATGAAATTAAAAGACGCTTGCTGCTTGGAAGAAAAGCTATGACCAATATAGATAGCGTATTAAAAAGCAGAGACATTACTTTGCCAACAAAGGTCCATCTAGTCAAAGCTATGGACTTTTCCAATAGTCATGTATGGATATAAGAGTTGAATCATAAAGATGGCTGAGCGCCAAAGAATTGATGTGTTTAAACTGTGGTGTTAGAGAAGACTTGAGAGTCCTTTGGACTGCAAGGAAATAAAACCAGTCAATCCTAAAGGAAATAAACCCTGAATATTCACTGAAAAAACTAATACTGAAGCACCAATACTTTGGTCACCTGATTCGAAGAGACAACTAATTGGAAAAGACCTTGATACTGGGAAAGATTGAAGGCAGGGGAAGAAGTGGATGACAGAGGATGAGATGGTTGATGGCATCACTAACTCAATGGACATGAGTTTGAGCAAGCTCTGGGAGATGATGAAGGACAGGGAAGCCTGGTGTGTTGCAGTCCATGAGGTCACAAAGAGTCGTACATGACTGAGTAAACTGAACTGAATTGCACCTTTGGAATCCACTTGCTTCACATAATAAGTTTACTTCAGATACAGTTCCTCCAGGATTCTGATTGCTCTCATTTCCTGGGAAAAGTTAAATGAAAAAGAGTAGTGGCACAAATTACAATCCCCATGACTGCAGCTAGTTTCAGGGCTGATTAATAATCATTAGCATCCTATACTATCAATTCCAGATCAATCACAACTTCAGCAAGTACCTCTGCTTTTCTTGGTGGCTTACTTAGTGACGTGAGTGAGACATCCAGCCCTGAGAGATCTAAATTCTGGAAACCATGCCCTTCTCAACTCATGGCTGCTGATCATGTCCACTCACTGTCATAATTTGACAGAGGACCCCCAATAGGAACCCCATTGAATCACTTGGTTCTCAATCAGATTCTTCCCTGACTCCATTGTGTAACAGCAGTCGTATCACTTCCTGATTATCAAGTCAATTTGCCCTGCTAATCCATTGAAAAAAAGGCACCCAGGGTGCCTGGGTGACAGCCATACCTTAAGGCTTAATGAGACCCTTGCTGTGTCACTTGATGAAAGCATTCCCCTTTTAGGAACCAAAATCTCTAGAACCATGTGATTTAGAGCTTCAGTGACAAATCTACTTCCCAAGTAAATCACTGAGATGATGATAAGAAGGTTGACTCCTACTTTCACCAACTGCTTCCAAGACTCTTGTTTCCTGCTCACTGAAGGCATATGGCCTTTCATTTAGGATGTATCCTGCATCTCAGAAGATGGCACCTTATCCTTGCAAGGTACCATCTATAAGCTAACGCATCAGCTGGGCCTTCAAAGATCTTTTCGAGGGGCAGGGAGGGTAATGACTGTAAGTGGGCCTAAGGTTTCTTTGAGGGCATGATAAAAACGGTCTAAATTAGATTGTGGTCATGGTTGTATAATCTGTGAACATTCTAAAATTCATGGAGCTGTACACTTAAAGTGAGTGAATTCACCAGCAGGTCATTTATATCTCAATACAATCTTTTTTAAATCTTCTCTTCACTTTTATTTGGTTTTTAATTTATTCTTTTACTGGATCCTATTCAAGTTTGGCCTGGAAAGTCAAGCAACCTCCTCTAGAACAATCTTATGGGATGGTGTAGAATGAAATCGAAGGGAGCTAGCCCTTCATCTCCTTTTGTAAGCTAAAGACTGGGAAGCAGCAAGACATGGTGGCAAAGTGAGGAAGTGCTGGAGCAGACAAATGTGAGTGAAGCCTCTCTTTACTTCTAATAATTTTCAGTTGGTTTTCTTGGATTTCATGTATTACCATTATGTCAGAGACTTAAATTTTATATTTTCTTTTCTTCTGATTTACTTTTAAGTATTTAAAACTATAAACTTCTTTCATTAAAGCATTAACTGAATTCCAGAAATTTTTCTTACGTTGTATTTTAAATAGCCACCATTTTGATTTTATCCTGGACACATTGATTATTTAGGAAAGCTTTATTTTTTTAATTGGAGGATAATTGCTTTACAATGCTGTGTTGGTTTCTGCCATACAACAACATGTGTTCCCTCCCTCTTGAACCTCCCTGCCTCCTCGCATCCCATCCCACCCCTCTAGGTTGTCCCAGAGCACCAGGTTGAGCTCCCTGTGTTATATAGTAACTTCCCACTGTCTTAAATATGGTAATATACATGTTTCAATGCTACTCTCTCAATTCATCCCACCTCCACATCCCTCACTGTGCCCACAAGTATGTTCTCTATGTCTGTGTCTTTATTCCTGCCTTGCAAATAGGTTCAGCAGGACCATTTTTCTAGATTCCATATATATGCATTAATATATGATATTTGTTTTTCTGACTTACTTCACCTGTATAACAGGCTCTAGGTTCAACTTTGTTCTTTTTCTGTGGCTGAGTAATATTCCACTATATATATGTACCATAACTTCTTTATTCATTCATTTCTCCAAGGACATTTAGGTTAATTCCTTGTCATAGCTCTTGTAAATAGTGCTGCAATGAACATTGGAGCACTTGTGTCTTTTTGAATTATGGTTTTCTCACAGTATATGCCTGGTAGTGGGATTTTGCGGTCATATGGTAATTTTATTCCTAGTATTTTAAGAAATCTCCATACTGTTCTCCATAGTGGCCATCAATACAACCTTTTTTTAAAAATGTTTTTTTATGTTGTGATTTTATTCATTTCTTTATTTTTTTGCCTGGGTCTTCGTTGCTGCACACAGGCTTTCTCCAGCTGCAGTGAGCGGGGGCTGCTCTCTCTTTGTGGTTAGTGGCCTTCTTGTTGCAGTGGCTTCTCTAGTTGCAGAGTACAGGCTCTAGAGTGCGTTGGCTCATAAGCTGTGGTACACAGGCTTAGTTGTCCGGCAGCATGTGGAATCTTCTGGGACCAGGGATCGAACCTGTGTCCTCTGTATTAGGTGGATTCTTAACGACTAGACCACCAGGGAAGTCCTCAATACAACCTTTTGTTTTCCCTGGTGGTCTAGTCGTTAAGAATCCACCTAATACAGAAAGGCAGTTCTATCACCGGTGGCTTCTCTATGGCATAGTGTGTGATAGAGCCAGTGACTCCTGTGTTCATGTTCCCACTATAACACTTCCTTGGCTGTAAAGTGCATCCCTTGGACATTGTGCTGAATTCTATATTATGGACCGAACACTCCCTCTACTCTCTCCATCCTGAATATGTATGAAACATATTGAAACATCCTGAAACGCAACCTAGTGAAAGGTTGTTGTTGAATCACACGAAGACACTGGGATTCTTGGCCCCGAGAGGAGAAGAATTCAATCTGGGGCCAGAGACGAGGCTTGATCGCTCAGAGCTTTTGTGTAATAAAGTTTTATTAAAGTATAAAGAAGATAGAAAAAGCTTCTGACATAGGCATCAGAAGGGGGTAGAAAGAGTACCCGCTTGCTAGTGTTAACAATGAAGTTATACAATCCAAAGAATGTTTGGAGGTTGTAAAGACCTCATCAGACCTACTCCCATAATGTACATTTTAAGATAACACTGTCCTCAGGCAGGATACATCCTGGTAAAGACCAGGTCTACTCCCATAACTTACATTTTAAGATAACAGAAGGTTTAATCCAGAGACTGTCCTTAGGCAGGATACATTATTGTTATATAATCCTAAGGAATGTGGAGAAAGAAAGAAAGTTTGTCCTTTCTTCCTCCTTGAGAATTCCAGACCCCTCTCTTCTTGGGGACCCCTGGACTCCTTATCAACCTGCCTAGGAACTGACTCTCTCATTCCCCCCTTTTCTTTTAGGAGAATTATGTTGCCTTGGGAAAAGGGGCGTCGTTCTCATTCCATAACTGCTTCCGAGCTGACAAGGGGCGTTGTCCCTAAATTGGTGAGGCAACGTATTCTCCTAATCCTCATATTGAGGATATCTGATCCAGGGGCCCCAAATAGTAATTGCAGGAAGTTGCAACAGTAGCAGGAGTTTGAGCAATCATTTGTAACTTAAAAGCTTTCATGCGGCTAGAAACAAATCCAGTTATACAATTACAGATGCAGGCAACATAGTCATTAAAGCAAGTTAAAATCGAAATTAAAAGTCACATTATGTCCATAGTTAAAGTGCAACATGTTGCACCAGTCCATTTTAGGGTTGGTAGATGTCATCAGATGAAGAAGAGGCATTGCATGTGATTGTTGTCGAAGGTATTCACAGACTTGGAGAAAGTCTTTTCCTTGAAGTGGGGACGTCCACCACGGGAAGCCTTCCACTGATGAAGAGGGGAGCACTCCGCAGACCCAGCAGTTAGACCGATTGTGGAACGCAGCGTAGGAGCGAGCCCAGGACAGGAAGACATTGTCTTGAGGATCAAACGGCAGACTCAGGATTTTTGGAGTCAGCAGAAGTAGACTCACATAGATTATCAGGCCCATCCGCTGCCCTTTGCTTAACTCTAGAGCTCGGGTCAGAGCCACAAGCTCCGCTAACTGAGCACTGGTTCCCTGGGGGAGAGATTTTGCTTCCAAAACCTGTTCAGCAGTCACCATGGCGTAACCTGCTTTACGCTTTCCTGAACTGCCATCTGTAAATATTTCCATGTCAGGATTGTCTAATGGGGTATCCTTTAGATCCTCCAGAGCTGCATAGTTTAAAGTTAGGAATTGAGAACAATCGTGATCAGGTGTTTCATTTTCCTTCTCAGGAAGGAAAGTGGCAGGATTTAGATTTCCACAAACTTTAAGCTTAGTTACTGGTCCTTCTAACAACAATGACTGATACTTAAGAAGCCTACTGTCTGTCATCCAAATATTAACCTTAGAATTTAAGATTCCACTCATATCATGAGAAGTCAGTAAGGTAAGGTTTCGTCCATTAATTATTTTTAAAGCTTCAGGTGCTAATAAAGCCGCTGCTCCAATTACTCTTAGGCAGTGGGGCCACCCACATGAAATTACGTCTAATTCTCTGCTTAGATAAGCAATAGGTTGCTGGTGAGGCCCTCGGGGTTGTGTCAAAACTCCCAATGCCACACCTTTTCTTTCAGTGACAAACAAATTAAATTCTGACCCTGTGGGCAAGCTCAGAGCTGGAGCTTGCAGGAGAGCAGTCTGAAGAACCTTAAAAGCCTTTTGAGTTTCTGGAGACCAAACCAGTTTGTTGGTTTGGGCCTGCTGAGTTTCAGCTATAAGTTTATATAAAGGCCGGGCAAGTTCCCCATAACCCGGAATCCAAATGCGACAGTAACCTGTGATTCCCAAAAATCCTCTCAATTGTCTTAAAGTCATAGGTAGGGGATGATTTAGTATAGGTTTAATTCTCTCAGGGCCTATGGCCCTAGTCCCTTCTGATTTGATTAGGCCCAGATATCTAACCGATTGTTGACAAAGCTGAGCCGTTTCTCTTGATGCCTTGTAACCACAGCCTGCCAGAAAGTTTAAGAAATCTTCTGAGGCTCGCGAACAAGCTTCCTCTGTCTCAGCACAGAGCAAAATATCATCTACATATTGTAACACCACCGCTTCAGAGCTATTGAAGTTTTGTAGATCCCGTGACAAACTTTGTCCAAATAAGTGAGGACTGTCACGAAATCCCTGGGGCAAAACTGTCCAGGTTAACTGAGAAGCTGGCTGTGGAGGGTCTTCAAAGGCAAATAGAAATTGACTTTCTTCCACCAAAGGCACTGAATAGAAGGCATCCTTTAAATCAATTACTGAAAAATATTTGGCCCGTTCAGGAGTTTCAGACAATAGAGTATAAGGATTAGGCACCATGGGGTGTAAAGGAACTACAGCCTTATTTATTATTCATAAATCTTGAACTAGTCTCCATTTACCATTCGATTTCTTTATACCCAAAATAGGAGTGTTGCAAGGACTGTTACAGGGAATTAATAGTCCCTGCTTCTTTAAATTTTCGATGATGGGTTTTAACCCTTCCTTAACTTCAGGTTTCAGTGGATACTGCTTCTTATGTGGAAATACGTGTGGGTCTTTGAGCTTAACAACTACAGGAATAGCATTTTGTGCTCGACCCACAGATTTTCCATCAGCCCATACTCTAGGATTTATATTTTGTTCAACTAAAGGGAGAGAAAGGAAGGGCTCCATATTCATGAAAACAGAGGCATGGACCTTGCTCAGTATATCCCTTCCCAAAAGGGGTGAGGGAGATTCTGGCACGATCAGAAACTCATGTGAAAACAGCACAGAATCCCAGTTGCAAGATAAAGAATAACTGAAATAATACCTTTTGGCTCATCCAGACAGTCCCATTATGGAAGTAGATGGGGAAGAAAGTGGGCCAGGGGCTTCAGTAAGCACAGAATAAGTTGTCCCAGTATCTAAAAGGAAATCGACGGATTGGCCCCCCACAATTATTAATACCCGGGGTTCCTCAGGTGTAATTAGGACGGGAGCTTGTGTGGGGACCCCCCAGGCACCTTCAGTCCTGATTGTCTTGAGAGTCCGACCCCGGAGACCTACACCTCTGGGGGCAGTCTCTCTTCCAGTGTGGTCCTTTGCAGACCGGACATGGAGCCAGGGGTGGCTTAGATGCCTGAGGGCAATCCCGCTTGAGGTGCCCCTCCTTTCCACAGTAATAGCAAGCCCATCCCTTTTCACCTGGGCCCCTCTGGGCATTTTTCTCAGGCTGTTTAAGAACGTTTTTCATAGCCATGGCGAATGCTTCCGCCTTTTCCTTTGTCTTTTTTTGCCTTTCTTTCCTTTCCTCATATTCCCTACCATAATAGACTGTCTGAGCCAGTTGTAACAGAGTATCTAAAGACTGACTTGATCCATATGCCCGTTTTAATAGCTTACGGTGGATATCTGGAGCCGACTGAGTGAGAAATCTATCCTTTAAGATCACTTTTCCCTCTTCACTTTCGGGATCAGTCTCAGTGAATCTGCGAAGGGCTTCTATCAGTCTGTCTAGGAATTTACCAGGAGCTTCCTTCTCCTCCTGTTCTATGTCTGCAAATTTGCCATAGTTTAAAGGCTTAGAACGCGCCTGCCTGCGTCCTTCAAGAATACATCTAACAAAATGACTCTGATCCCATCTTCTTTTAGCTGTGTTGTAGTCCCAGTCTGGTTCTATAGTTGGGACTGCCTGATTCCCAGTGAAGAGGGCCGTTATCTCATTCTCCCTCTTTCCTACTGATTCATTACCAAGCCATTCATCTCCATAAGCAACCGCTTTTCCCAAAACTTGAGTCTTTGACTCTGGAGTCAACGTTTGTCCCAAGATATACATCACATCCTTCCAAGTGAGGTCATAAAGCAGAGTAACACCTTTAAAAGCTCTAATATATTTTTCTGGGTCCTCTAAATAGTCTCCCAGATCCTCCTTCATTCTTTGTATTTCTTGATAAGAGAAAGGCTTATTAACTCTCACAGACTGATTATTTCTCCCGGTGGGTGTTTCATAAAGAGGCAACAGCTTGTGTGGCTGTTCCTCAGTCTCTCTGGCTGCTCTGCACATATGATCCCAGGGATAGATTGGAGAAACCTGTTTTTCCTCTTCTTTTTTGTCCCCTGTCCTCCATCTCATCTCTTACTTTGATGGTCTGAGTTTCTACTGAAACCAGAGTAGTCTGAGGTCATACTGAGACAGGAGTTGTTTGGACCTCCACGTGGGCAGTTTGACTTCAGTTTGGATTTCCAGGTACGGGGGCAAAGTAGGAGGACAGGAGGGAGCTGAAGGTTTCACACCCAAATCTATACCCTTAGGACATAAGTCTGGCATATTTCACAGAGAGAAAAAGGGCAACACATATGCTACTTCTACCCATTTCCCTTGTTCCTTACAGAACCGGTCTAATTGTAGAACAGTATTATACTTAAGAGACCCTCCAACTGGCCACTGTTCGCCTCCAATGGATACTGTGGCCATGCAGTATCACATAGGAAGACCAGGTGTGTCTTCTTTAAGCCCTGGGGATCAAATCTATCCCAGTTTTTCAGGATACAGTTCAAAGGAGTGAGGCTGGAATTGTTAGCTCCCATCTGTAAGAGAGAAAAAAAGCGACCAGCACCATTTTTCTACCGGAGGCGTCCCTCCCTGCTCTAGATGGGGGTGTAGACAGACGTTACACCAAAAGCTTTTCCTTCCTGGTCGGACTTAGTCTGTCCCTTACCGACGCAGTCCGCGTCCTTCCTGGTTCTACCACCCAGATGGGGTGGGGATGTACCAGGGGTAGACTTGATAGCATCCCTATTTGACGTCCAGCTCTTCACCTTTAACCTTGCTTGCCTCTGAAGCCACCCGGGGTGAATGCCTTCCGGAATGCCTCCCAAGCTAAGACTGCTGGGGAAAACATTTGTCACCTGAGTGCCTGTGCACAACCCTGAGTATTTCCTGACCACAATAAGACCGACACAAACATAAAACTGAGATGTTCTTTCCAAGCATCACCACACCAGTATAATAGCCTCCTCTGATCCACTAAGAGCCGGCATTACCAAAGAAAAAAAAACCCATTGCAGTCCCTATCTGAGTAACCTTTAACCTCAGAGATGTTCTTGGAGCTAGAGCTCCATCTAGCTTCCGAACTTGTGATTCCTAGCGAGGCTAGGCGCTTTCTTGACTACCAATCCAAGTTTGGGACCTAAGCCACAGTACACAGTAACAGTATAGATCACAAGTCCCTTGAAAGTCTATGATCTGATAGATTAAGTTAGTACTTCTAATTCCCAAGGAGTTATGAAAGGGTCAAAGAGACCAAAAAGTTTGACTGAGAAAGGAGAGTTCGGTCCACACGCTTTGCCCATTTCTGGTCAGTTCCTGAAGGAGACATTGGGTGCCTCTTGGCATTGGCAGGTGAGTATAATGCCCCGAAAGGTTTCTGCCATAAGCCGTACGAGATTACCGTGGAACCGCAGAGCAGGGCTCCTTACTTGCTTCATGCAGGGCCTGTCATTCATTCATACAAGCACACGGTAGAGTTAGTAAAGCACAGCAGAAAACGTGTTCGCTAAGAGAACAAAGAACTAAAGCTCCAAGCATCCTTACCTTGTCCTGAAGGATCCCGGACAAGCCCCCAAGATGAAAGGTTGTTATTGAATCACACGAAGACGCTGGGATTCTTGGCCCCGAGAGGAGAAGAATTCAATCTGGGGCCAGAGACGAGGCTTGATCGCTCAGAGCTTTTGTGTAATAAAGTTTTATTAAAGTATAAAGGAGATAGAGAAAGCTTCTGACATAGGCATCAGAAGGGGGTAGAAAGAGTACCCGCTTGCTAATGTTAACAATGAAGTTATATAATCCAAAGAATGTCTGGAGGTTGTAAAGACCTCATCAGACCGACTCCCATAATTTACATTTTAAGATAACACTGTCCTCAGGCAGGATACTTCCTGGTAAAGACCAGGTCTACTCCCATAATTTACATTTTAAGATAACAGAAGGTTTAATCCAGAGACTGTCCTTAGGCAGGATACATTATTGTTATATAATCCTAAGGAATGTGAAGAAAGAAAGAAAGTTTGTCCTTTCTTCCTCCTTGAGAATTCCAGACCCCTCTCTCCTTGGGGACCCCTGGACTCCTTATCAACCTGCCTAGGAACCGACTCTCTCACTAGAATATGTATGTATTTCTGTCAAGATGATTTTTCCCGTTCCAGAATAGAATGGGTTAAGTGTTTTAAGTTGCTGCAAAGTGGCTGGTAGGTCTTCCAGAAAGATAGTGTCTCTGTTGCTAGCAAGTTGAACATTCAGCAACAGTAGGGTGCCAGATCTGTTTGGGTAAGTGAGCAGCCATGCTATTGACTCATTTAGAGCCTCCATCCCTGCTCCCATTATTAGGCTAGTAATCCATTACTGTGTACTAGCACTTGGCAGGTCAACAAAAGAAGGTGATTGTTTCTTGATTGTTTAGTGCTCCTTTTATGGTGGACAATGGTTGCTACCATTGGATACATAGATCTTTATAATTTATGTTCCCTTTATAATTTATGTTCCCTTCTCCAGGGGATCTTCCTGGAGATCCCTCCCCATAAACAAATAATTGTTTATGGGGAGGGAGGTGGGAGGGGGTTTCAAATGGGGAACATGTGTACACCCATGACGGATTCATGTGGATGTTTGGCAAAACCAATACAATATTGTAAAGTAATTAGCCTCCAATTAAACTAGATAAATTTATATTAAATATATATATATATATATATATATATATATATAGAGAGAGAGAGAGAGAGAGAGAGACCTGATTGTGTCCCTGGGAAGCTAAGGTAAATGAAGCTTGTAGGCTCTGAGAAACTCCCTAAGGAGAAAATCGGAGTATGTCCTCCACTGTCTTCACTTCCTGATGACTCACTGAACCCCTGAAAAAGAATTTTGAAGCCTCATGGCAAGGATCACAAAGACACAGACTCTTTAAATAGTTCACTTCACAGAAATCTGTGTGTGGGCTTATTCAGCAATAGGTGGGCTGAGTCTCCTTCTCGTATCTTCTCCAGAAAGAATATGACATCAGGGAACCAAAGACCCCATGCCACTGGCTCACAGAAGAAGGTCACTTCACCTTTCATTGCTTGTAGGACTCCCGCCACTTATAGTTTGACAACCAAAGAGCCAACAAAATAAAAATAACAGTCCAACAAATGAGCTGGCACTCAGAGTGTGCTAGAGTCAGAATAAACAGAACACATGGCCAGCCCTTAGAACTGCTGAAGGATACTGGCATCTTTGCCAGAAAAAAAAAATGATAAGAGCACTTATAAGGAGCTCAAGGACTTCCCTGGTGGCTCAGATGGTAAAGAAAACACCTGCAATGTGGGATACATGAGTTCGATCCTTGGGTTGGGAAGATCCCCTGGAGAAGGGAATGGCTACCCACTCCAGTATTCTGGCCTTGAGAAGTCCATAGACAGAGGAGCATGGCGGGCTAAGTCCATGGGGTCACAAAGAGTCAGACACGACCGAGCAACTTTCACTTCACAAGGAGCTCAAGTACAACATCCCTAGAGAAGCCATCAGTCACCAGTTGAGTCTGCCCCAAGTGACCCAGGACTTCACTAAAAGAGCAGCAAGTCTGTCTGACACATTTTCAGGCCTTGAACACTTTTTCCCTAAAAGCAAAAATGAATCTAAATTAAGATGGAGGAATAAAGTATATCAGTAATTATAAACTAAATTATAACTATAAACTATAATTATAAACTAAAATTTAATAAATTGAATTGACTGTTAAAATCAAACTTTCAGAGAATATTAAAAAACCTAATGCTAGCTATAAATTGTATATCCAACAAAGTCACTTAATACAAAGTTCTTGTTTAAAGACTGAGTTCAATAACCCTTTTCAGAACTGAACAAATCTAGCAGAAAATAAAAAGAAGTAATATCATGAGGAATATAATAGTTCAATCAATAAACTTAATTTAATGCAGAGAAATTTTCATCCTTTGAATACAGAATTTACATTTGTCATATATCCATGGAATATTTATAGAACAATCATGTCCATCCATAAAGATGAAAAACTTTAAATGAAGTATGACACAGAATGATTGAAAGGGATATTTGTGTTATAGAACTGTTTTATTCTGCTTTCTGCAACAATTCCCACTCTAAAGAGATTAAGATCTCAGGAACTAGAGAGAAAGACAAACCTTAGAGAAGAAACAGAGCCTTAAGCATTTTATTTCTTTCTGTGCTCTGCAAACTGCCACCAGCTAAATGGGAGGTGAGACCAGGCAGGGGTGCTAATCAGTAACGGATGTGACATATCCAGGAGAGGAAGTGGTTCGTGCCTCGTCACTTCACCTGGAAAATCAGAGTTGACAACTTTCCACATGGCATGAAAGTCAGACAAATGAGACCCGTGCGAGGGGTGTCAGTAAGAGAATGAATGGCCCCTGAACAGCTCGGGGAGCCTGTAATGACAGAGATTTGCAGGAGAGGATGTGTAACTATAGGACAGAGTTCAAAAACTGGCCAAGAAGAAAAAAATCAGGCACGTCTGCAGGAATATCTGTGATGAGAGAAAAAGATGTGTATATTTCTGAAGCAAAGGATGAGGAGTGGACCACATAGATGAGAATTATTCCATGGCACGAGGGAGAAAACTTTTGAGGGAACAGTGAACTGAGTTAATTCTCAAAAAAACACCAGCACAAAACGAAAATTTCGGCTGAAAATAAGTGGGTATCCCCTCCTAGCTGATGACTTCTAAATTTTGTATAAGTTTACCTCTAAGCACAAATACTGTCAACAGAGATAATATCAACCTTCGGGGAGACGGGATGGATGAAAGAGAAACAATCCTAAGTCTCACTTTTTTAACACACTGTAATGGAGAAATCAAAGGAATTTGCCTACATTTACAAATGTATATCTAGATTATTTTTTCCGAATAAGGCAAAAAATGGGGTTTCAGAATGAGAATTAAAACAGGGAAAAAATTAAGTCGAATTTTACATATTCATACCTGTACTTATGACTTATGAAACTCTATCTGCTCTACCATATTTTTACAAGATTTTCCACCCTTGATCATCGGCTTTATTAATATCCTGTAGTTTTGCCTGTATTCTAAGAAAGATATTTCAATCTAATCATATGCAGGTGGAAAGTTACAAAAAGCAGAAATGTTCTATAATGAGAAAAAAATCCACTTGATTTATGAATTAGGAAATCATTTGTGGCCCTGTTAAAAATAGCATTTATTGAGCATTTACTGCTGATAAGTGAGTGTTAAACAATTTACATGGATTATTTTATTGCTTGACCCCAAAATTCTATGAGAATGGTTATAATTAACCCCATTTTCCAGTTTAAGAAACTTTTGTTGTTATTGTTCAGTCATTCAGTCATGTATAACTTTTTGTGACCCTGACTCCATCGACCCCAGCACGCCAGGCTTCCCTATCCTTCACCAGCTCCTGGAACCCATTTAAACTCATGTTGGTGATGCCATCCAACCATCCTGACCTCTGTCATCCCCTTGTCCTCCTGCCTTCAATCTTTACCAGCATCAGAATCTTTTCTAATGAGTCAGCTATTTGTATCAGGTGGCCAAAGTTTGGAGCTTCAGCATCGGTTCTTCCAGTGAATATTCAGGGTTGATTTCCTTTAGAATTGACTGGTTTTATTTCCTTACAGTCCAAAGGATTCTCAAGAGTCATCTCTAACACCACAGTTCAAAAGCATCAGTTCTTTGGTGCCAGCCTTCATTATGGCCCAACTCTCACGTCCATACCTGACTATAAAAACTATAGCTTTAACTATATAGACCTTTGTTGGCAAAGTAATGTCTCTGCTTTTTAATATACTATCTAGTGTTTGTCATAGCTTTTATTTCAAGGAGCAAATGTCTTTTAATTTTGTGGCTGCAGTCATCATCTGCAGTGATTTTGGAGCCCAAGAAAATAAAGTCTGTCACTGTTTCCATTGTTTCCCCATCTATTTGCCATGCAGTGATGGGACTGGATGCCATGATCTTTGCTTTTGGAATGTTGAGTTTTAAGCCAGTTTTTTCACTCTCCTCTTTCACTTTCCTCAAGAGGCTCTTCAGTTCCTCTTCTTTTTCTGCCACCAGGGTGGTGTCATCTGAATATCTGAGGTTATTGATAATTCTCCAGTCAATCTTGATTCCAGCTTCTGCTTCATCCAGCCCAGCATTTTGCATGATATACTCTGCATATACATTAAATAAGCAGGGTGACAATATATAGCCTTGATGTTCTCCTTTCCCAATTTGGAACCAGTCTGTTGTTCCATGTCCAGTTCTAACTGTGGCTTCTTGAGCTGCATACAGATTTCTCAAGAGGCAGGTCAGGTGGTCTGGTATTCCCACCTCTTTCAGAATTTTCCATAGTTTGTTGTGATCCACACAGTCAAAGTCTTTAGTGTACTCGGTGAAGCAGAGGTAAAAGTTTTTCTGGAATTTTCTTGCTTTTTCTATGATCCAACAGAGGTTGGCAATTTGATCTCTGGTTCCTCGGCCTTTTCTAAATCCAGCTTGTATATCTGGGTGTCCTTGATTCATGTACTGTTGAAGCCTCACTTGGAGAATTTTAAGCATTACTTTGTTAACATGTGAAATGAGTGAAATTGTGCAGAAGTTTGAGCATTCTTTGGCTCTGCCCTTGTTTGAGATTGGAATGAAAAGACCTTTTCCAGTCCTATGGCCACTGCTGAGTTTTCCAGATTTGCTGGCATATTGAGTGCAGCACTTTCACAGCATCATCTTTTAGGATTTGATGTAGCTCAGCTGGAATTCCATCACCTCCACTAGCTTTGTTCACAGTAATGCTTCCTAAAGGCCCACTTGACTTCATACTCCAAGATGTCTGGCTCTAGGTGAGTGATCACACCATCTTGATCATTAAGATCTTTTTTGTATAGTTCTTCTGTGCATTCTTGCCACCTCTTCTTAATATCTTCTGCTTCTGTAAGGTCCATACCATTTCTGTCCTTTATTGTACCCATCTTTGCATGAAGAAACTGAGGTACAGGGAATTAAGGAAGTTCTCTGGTGACACAGAACATGACTGACCCAGATGTCCAGCCCAGCACTCTTGACTCGAGAACCCATACACTTCACCAGCACATCAGCTGTAGGAGTCGGTAGGTAAGAATCGTCTTGTGCTGCTAAAAAGGAAACAAAGATCAGTGAGAAGTTTGAAGATTGTTTCTGTCTAATGAAGAGGAAGCCTGAAGGCAGGCTAACTAGGCTTGCAGTAAACTAGAGTAAACTTCACTTGTCATCACAAACTATGTTCTTTTTAACTTTCTGCTCCAGCGATTCTAAGAAATAACCCTCATCATCATACTCTCAAGGTTTCTGCCACAACTCCAAGCATGAGTCATTCTGGGCCGGTTAAAGGGAAGAACGAAGGATGAAAACAGCTATGGATATTGAAGTCAAGCTCTTTTAATTAGCTAGTATATATCTCATTGGAGAAAACTCTTTCTCATGACCACCTCTAATGGCACAAGACACTGGAATTGTAATAGGGAACGTTGCTTACCTCGGGTGTAGTTAGGATTCTGTCAGTAGGAAGAGAAAGAACATGTATTAGATGGGCAGCTGGCAGTCTCTACTATAAGTGGCTTCAGTGGGATAGAACTCAAAGTACAGTGAATGAAAAGTGAGTTCAAATAAAGTAAATTATATGTTTTCTTTTACTTTTATTTAAAATCTGATAGAAAAAAATTAGCTAAAACATAGAAATGTACATTCTTTTGCCAATCTTTAGGTCTAGGGCCATACCTTTCCTTAAGAGTACATGCCCACTGATTATAATTCTGCAACAGCTTTCTTATATTTTTCATACTTATAACATCTCTCTTTTCCCATTTCTTTTTAAAAAAACAACCCTCCCAGTTATAATCAAAGTACTAAACCCTAGATTTCTAGATTTTTCTGTCTTTGACAGTTGTTTTTTTAATTTAAATAAATAACAATTTTTCAGTAAATTTTTATTGCTTCTTTTCCAAAGTGTTTAAGTTGCTTTTGTAGAAATAATAATGAGTTTTTCTGGCGTGTGCATTCATATATTATTTAGCCAAATTATATAATTATAATAGCAAGTGCAGCTAACATACGATTTGGCATGCACATCAACTCAGGCTAGCAGAAAAAAGGACATAAAAGGAGTAACTTACTACTCTCATTTTGCTTCCCTTGAGTATTCTGATGTTTTATAAAGGAGATGGAGAGTGTAATGATCCAGAATTTGTTAATTGGCAGTTGGAGAAAAAAACTTTTTGTAGTTGCATTACTTACTCCTGTGCTAGTTTTAAAGTCTTTGTGGGTTTTTGTGTTTTTTTTTTCAATTGAGATATGATTGACATACAAAGAGTCATGTTTTTAGTGTATGTATTTTGATGAGTTTGAAGATAAGCATATATCTGTAAAACTGTCACCGTAAACAACATCATAAACTTAACTGTCACTTCTAAAGATTTCCTCCTTCTTTTTTTTTCTTGTAATAAGAACATTTAACATAAATCTACCCTCTTAACAAATTTTTAAGTATATAATATACTAGTATCTATACATACTGAGCTGCACAATAGATCTCTAGGACTTAACTTGTAAAATAAAATTTGCACCTTTTGACCAACATCTTCCTGATTCTCCCTCCCTTGAACCACTCTGGTTCTGTGAGGTTGACTAGATTTCCGATATAAGTGGGACCATGCAGCATTTCGGAGAAGGCAATGGCACCCCACTCCAGTACTCTTGCCTGGAAAATCCCATGGACGGAGGAGCCTGGTAGGCTGCAGTCCATGGGGTCGCTAAGAGTCGGACACGACTGAGCGACTTCACTTTCACTTTTCACTTTCATGCATTGGAGAAGGAAATGGCAACCCACTCCAGTGTTCTTGCCTGGAGAATCCCAGGGATGGGGGAGCCTGGTGGGCTGCCATCTCTGGGGTTGCACAGAGTCGGACACGACTGAAGCAACTTAGCAGCAGCATGCAGCATTTATTCTTCTAGGTCTGACTTATTTCACTTGGTGTAATGCCCTCCAGATCCACGCATGTTATTCCCAATGAAAAGATTTTCTACGT
Source organism: Bubalus kerabau (assembly GCF_029407905.1). Classification (NCBI taxonomy): domain Eukaryota; kingdom Metazoa; phylum Chordata; class Mammalia; order Artiodactyla; family Bovidae; genus Bubalus; species Bubalus kerabau. Next base: position 256,272,671 of record NC_073624.1, read on the forward strand.
TTTTTAAAGCTGGATAATTGTATGTACATACCATACTTTTTCAATCAATTCATCCATTGATGGATATTTTCCATATCTTTATTATTCTAAGTTATTCTGCACTTAACATGGAGTGTGGGCATCTCTTTTGAGGTCTTGATTTCAATCTTTTGGATATATACCGAGGTGAGACTGCTTGATCATGCTGCTGCTGCTAAGTCGCTTCAGTCGTGTCCGACTCTGTGCAACCCCACGGATGGCAGCCCACCAGGCTCCACTGTCCCTGGGATTCTCCAGGCAAGAACACTGGAGTGGGTTGCCATTTCCTTCTCCAATGCATGAAAGTGAAAAGTGAAAGTGAAGCCTCTCAGTAAGTGTCCGACTCTTCATGACCCCACGGACTGCAGCCTACCAGGCTCCTCCGTCCATGGGATTTTCCAGGCAAGAGTACTGGAATGGGTTGCCATTGCCTTCTCCGACTTGATCATATGGTGGTTCTATTTTTAATTTTTTGAGGAACATCCATACTGTTTTCCACAGTGACTATACCAATTTACATTCACACTAACAGTATACAAGGATTCCCTTTTCTCCACATCTTAGCAGACACTTACCTTTTTGTTTCTATAATAATCATCTTAATAGATATGAGGTGACATCTCCTTATGGTTTTGATTTGCGTTTCCTTGACGATTAGTGATGTTGAGTTCCTTTTCATATACCTACTGGTCACTTGTATATTTTATTTGGAGATATGTCTATTCAGGTCTTGTATCCATTTTTTAATTGGGTTGTTTTGTTGCCATTGAGTTATAGGAGTTTTTAACACATTTTAGAAATTACTCTTTCTTTCTCTCCTATAAATAAATGTCAGTTGATCTCTGAAAAGTGCTAAATACCCAAAGATATGAATTGGTAGCTTCTAGAAAAAAAGTAGAAATGATGAAATAAATCAGCTGAGGTATTTATTTCAAGTAAAAACAAAATAATAATAATAAGTATCTGGAAACAAATGATAGATCCAAAATTTGTACTCATTTTCAAATGCTTGCTTTTCATGTTTTCATTTTTTAGTAAGTTGAGAAATTCACCTTATTATGATCATTTAAGAAAACGATATGAACAGTGAATAATAAGTTTTAATCAGGGTCACAGAAACCTTTCTATCTGCTTGAACACCTACAGGGCTTGACTTCTCAGGTCACTCTGCCAACTAATGATAAGAATAGAAATTCAATTATATATTAACCCTTATAATGGATATAGTCAAAATTCATATGCCAAATAATTAAATTTAAAATTTGCTAAATTTAAAGCAGAAAAGGGGAAATCATGGTAGACGTGGGAATATACAGCAGGGAAAAGAAATGATTTGCTGATTAATTTCTAAAATGTGAACCAAAGCATCAGAAATTCCCTTTTATCAGATTCAACAAATAGTATTGTGGTTATTGTGAACCAGATACAATGTGGTGTTACATTCAGATTTCAACTCTATTTCTTGTGCCTTAGTCTGAAGTATATACTAGTACGTTTCTCAAACTAGTGTTTATTATAAACTGCTTTGCTATGTATTAGCTTAATAACTATAGTTCAGTTTAATTTGTCTTACATATACTTCACTCTCCTTTCTGTCTATTAAACACAAATCCAAATAACACTTTACATGCAGTCCCAATTAAAAATTGCAGATTTTATTTTAATTTTCCAATTTCTAATGATTACATAGATGGTAATAGTTAATTTAACTAATAGAATCTGTTGTGTAGATTACTAAAGTTACTGTTGGTTCTATGTTAGATCATAAAGCAAAAATATGCTAACCATTCAGAGTGTAAGACTAAGTTTCAATATGCTTGCTGCTGCTGCTAAGTCACTTCAGTAGTGTCCGACTCTGTGTGACCCCAGAGACGGCAGCCTACCAGGCTCCCCCGTCCCTGGGATTCTCCAGGCAAGAACACTGAAGTGGGTTGCCATTTCCTTCTCCAATGCATGGAAGTGAAAAGTGAAAGTGAAGTCACTCAGTCGTGTCCGACTCTTAGCGATCCCATGGACTGCACCCTACCAGGCTCCTTGGTCCATGGGATTTTCCAGGCAAGAGTACTGGAGTGGGGTGCCATTGCCTTCTCCAAACACACACTCAAATATGCTTTATTTTCTAATCATTCTCTAAACTGTCTGAAAAAAAACTGTATTCAAATTTCTAGTGATTTATATTTATTGGACACTAATTTTCAGACTTTTATCCCATTCCTATATGATTTAGTGGCTCACATAAACTGTGGATTAAGTGTATACTAGCTATCTAGATGCCTTAATGCACATCCACAGGAGCCCAACTGGACCTGACTTGGGTATTGACACAGGACCAACCCAGCCAGTGTATCCAGAACACAGGTTACCGAGTGGGAGTTCTTTATCAACTGAGCTACCTAAGTGGGATATCTAACCTCTGCCTGAGATCATTATTTAAACAAAAATTATGATGTGTACATTTAAATTCAAAACCTCCAATTCAATGGGAGCTTACTATTAGGTGACAAATACAACTTTTATACAGGTTTCCCAGGTGATGCAGGGTAAAGAATCTGCCTGCTAATGCAGGAGACTGCAAGAGACGCGGATTTGATCCCTGAGTGGGGAATATCTCCTGGAGTCGGAAATGGCAACCCACTCTAGTACTTTTGCCTGGAAAATTCCATGGACAGAGGTGGCTGGTGGGCTATAGTCCATGGGGTCGCACAGAGTCGAACATGACTCAGCACACAGTGCACATCTGTGACTTTTATACAACATTAAAAAGTCTACATGTTGCTACTTTGCATATGACGTTACCCAAACAAGATGAGAAAATATTAAGATGAGAAGATATAAAACCAAGGCTTTCATTGATGTCTGTAATTTGAAAACGTAATACAGTATTGCTGTCTTGGGCTTCTTTGGTGGCTTAGTGGTAAAGAACCTGCCACCAATGCAGGAAATATGGGTTCAATCCCTGGGTCAGGAAGATCCTCTGGAGAAGGAAATGACAGCCCCGTTCAGTATTCTTGCCTGGGAAATCACACAGACAGAGGAGCCTGGTGGGCCACAGTCCATGGAATTGCAAAAGAGTTGGATGTGATTTAGTGACTAAAACAATGACAACAACATGTGGCTGAGCCTGGTCTGTGACATGAAGAATGCAAACCAAACTAACATGAGCTGTCAAAGCTGTTATCAATGAGGAAAGGTCACCTTGTGGATCCAGAGCGTTAGCCATAGTGCTTATGTTTTGCATGAAAGGTCTAGAAGTCTACACCATTTTACTGATTAAACCATATGAGTGATTTAGTTAAGGAAATAATAAATAAGTAGTTTTCCAAGGTTCTTCTGAATAGTAGACAGTTTATTTGGGGTTATTGTTATACTTCGCCAAAATATAAATATATACCATTCATTTGATACTAAAAAGATTGTCTAAAACCACAAAGGAAGTAACCACAGACTCTACTCTTAGTATCTACAAAGAACTTGGCAAATGGATGTCATCTAATAGATATTCAGTTCACAAAGATTCCCATTTATTTTGAAGATTATTTTTTTCTCCTTTGAAAGGAAGGTGCAAGGAATAGCAATTCCAAGCCTACGTCTCTCCCTAGGAACAACACGAAGACAAGGGCCAACTTCTGGATGTTTGACCTGTGCTTGACTTAACGCTCTGATGTTGCCTCTTGATATTCTTAATAGTTTTTTAACAAGAGGCCCCACATTTTTATTTCGTCCTGGGTCCCACAAATTTTGTAAGTGGTCCTAGTAAGGAGATTGGCTATGGATGGAGGAACAGACTCTGCTTTAGTTTGTTACCAGGATATAAATGAACAGAAACCCCTTTCTATAGCTCTGTTTTTGCACGTTCTCCATTAATGTTTTGGCCCTAATTTCACTCACATCCTGCTTCCTAGTTCTCTTCCTGTTGAAAAAAACATCAAAAAGTTCACCAATTTACTAACCCTAAGTGATAAATAAATTGATATAAAATTGCCTTAACAATGCATGTTGTAGGAAGACCAGGTTAATGTCAATCGAGGATACTTTCATTTTTAAAAGCAAGAAAGATACAAGTAAGTATAATAAGATATAGCATCAATTTTTTCCCATAAAGGAAAAATTTACATTTTATCAATGTTTGTATTAGAGGAATTATAGCATTGTCTCAATGTCAGAAACACAGCTGAGTATACACTTATCTGTAGCAAACTTTGTCCTTTCTTACTTAAATATATTTTAAGAGTAATATATAATTAATTTCTTCATATTAGAAAATGCCCCAGTATAATAAAGCTTCAGACATTTTTAGAACATCTATTTCTATGTTTTGAGAGAAGTTTTCTGGTCAAAAATTTGTTGCCTTTTAAACTTCTTCAAATACAGAAAGTGCAGATGATAATTAACCCAACCCAAGTCATGGCTGCAGGAGGCCTTATTCTCAGATAAGAGAAGTAACTTGTTAGTGGTGAGATGAAAGTGTTAGTTGCTCAGTCTTCTTCTTTGCAACCCCGTGGACTGTAAACCACCAGGCCCCTCTGTCCATGGGATTCTCCAGGCAAGAATCTGGAGTGGATAGCCTATTCATTTGCCAGGGGATCTTCTGACCCAGGAATCGAACCCCAGTCTCTTGCATTGCAGGCGAATTCTTTACCATCTGAGCCACCAGGATGCTAGGTCCCCTGCCCTACTACAAGTCCTTACAATACCTTCCTTTCTCACACACTGATGCCTAAAATCCTGTGCCTCAGATAGCTGGTAGTCACATATCAATTGTAATGGTGCCAGGCACTCTGCTAAAAGCTTTACCTATGCAATTCATTGAATCCTTTCAACAGATGGATACTATTTTACACCTGAGGAAACTGAAGACCAAAGAGATTCAGCCATTTGCCTAAAATCACACAGTTAGTAGTGGCAGAGTTGACTGTTCAAATCTAGGAAGTTGGCGTCAGAGTTGTTCTTGGGCAGTAGGTGTCACTGCCTCACGCAAGAATTTTTTTCCTTTTGTTTTTGGAGCTCTCACCCATTAATGTGTAAATGCTTTTCAAAGAGACTGCCCTGGGGTCAGTCATTTATATCTGAGAAGGAAGAAAATGAGAGCGTATTTGAGGCGGTGGAAAAGAGCAGGGCAACAAATACAGGCCAACGTGGGGAGGAAGGAGATGTGACTGGAAAAGAATTCTGCCCACGCTCCCAGCCCAGAGACTGGAGATCTATGATTTGTTGTCTCCACTTGCATGCTGTTACTATTTTTTTCTTTGACTGATGACAGATTCTCTCAGTAATGAGTCACATCCTTCTGAGTGGGATATATGGAAGCTTTTTGCAAGCTAACCCCAGGGCAGACTTATGAAAAGTATTTATACCTTCATGGGTAAGAGTTCCAAAAACAAAAGGAATGAAACAATTTAAACAGGTTAGAAAATATTTAATGATAGATTTTGGGCAAGCAAACAGGGTGTGACAGTAGGAAAAGAGGAAGAAGGTTCTATATCAGCATTTCTTCAATCGTCTTCTTCAGTTTTAAGTGATTTGCAGCTTTAAACCCATTGTATTCATGCTTAAGTGCTTTGGGTTCTCATTTTGAAACACTCCCATCATTATTCAACCAACCACTATTATGGTTATTAAAAATACACACTGGTGGAATATTCTAGCATATATATAGTCCATATTTATTATTCACTTTCTTCTGTTGCTTTTCATCTGTAAACAAATGCACAATGTATGAATCTGCAAACCAAATTCAACAATGTTTTCTAATTTTTTTCAGTATTTGTGAAAGATGCTGTCATAGGCTCTGTATACATAAAACAATTTATAAAATAAAAAGCACTTACCATTTCTACACTTAAGAATCTAGTATACATTCTTAACAGTTGAAATACAGGGCGAGTTTGACAGACAAAAGGAGGCAGCTGCTTATAAAGCAAGCTGACCGCTGTGAGGCCTCTGCACTGTAACAGTTTCTTAGTAAACAGTGCCACCGTGTGGGGTTTCACTCTAAAATAAATTTCAGGATTCATTATATTCAGTTCAGTTCAGTCGCTCAGTCGTGTCCGACTCTTTGCAACCCTATGGATTGCAGCATGCCAGGCTTCCCTGTCCATCACCAACTCCCAGAGCTTACTCAAACTCATGTCCATAGAGTTGGTGATGCCATCCAACCATCTCATCCTCTGCCATCCCCTTCTCCTCCCGCCTTCAATCTTTCCCAGCATCAGGGTCTTTTCCAACGAGTCAGTTCTTCGCATCAGGTGGCCACATATTGGAGTTTCAGCTTCAGCATCAGTCCTTCCAATGAATAATCAGGACTTATTTGCTTTAGGATGGACTGGCTGGATGTCTTTGCTGTCCAAGGGACTCTCATTTTATTATATTATACATTTCATTATATTATATAATTTAATATTATTTTAATAATATAGGTAACAAAAATATTTTTATAACTGCATTATTAAAAAACATTATGGCTAATATTTACTAGTGTTCATAAATATTCATCATAAAGGTTTTATATAAATACTTTTGTTCACTAAATATTTTTATGTATCAAATATTTTTCAACAGTCTTACTTATTTTCATGTAAAAGAATCACACTCTAAACCTTATCACTCTCTAAACACTTATCACTATCTAAACACTTATCACTGAAAAGCAAATTGAAAACCATAGTCAAAAGCATAAGCTAATTTTCTTAAGTATTGAGTTCAACTTGGCTTGTAAAGACTATGAAAATGCTTTTATTTTTATTTCTTAATTTTTTTTTATTGCAAACACATCCCACACTAATATAGTTCAAAATACAAAACTCCAAAAGTAAGGTGTGATTGCCTCATCATGAAAATGCTTTTAAATGTGCCTTAAAATATATTTTCGCTCAATTATTGTATTTTAGAAAAATATGTTCAATGTAATTAGATTTATTTATTTCCTTCTTTATATTTATAGGTTTACTAAGTAGTTTAAACTACAATGAAACTAATAGACTAGAAGGAGACTTACAAGGATATATGATATACAGTGTTTGTCGTCATATTTTGAAAAGAAAAAAAAGAAACCTCCAGGAAAGATAAAGCACAACTTACAATTTTTATTTTGAAAACTCTTACTAGCAGACATTTTTATACCCCCCCTAACCGTGTCATTTTTTGGGGGGGTGAGGAGTGTTAGTTCTAAAAGGTCTTGTAGGTCTTCATAGAACCGTTCAACTTCAGCTTCTTCAGTGTTACTGGTTGGGGCATAGACTTGGATTACTGTGATATTGAATGGTTTGCCTTGGAAACGAACAGAGATCATTCTGTCGTTTCTGAGATTGCATCCAAGTACTGCATTTCAAACTCTTTTGTTGACCATGATGGCTACTCCATTTCTTCTAAGGGATTCTTGCCCACAGTAGTAGATACAATGGTCATCTGAGTTAAATTCACCCATTCCAGTCCATTTTTGTTCGCTGATTCCTAGAATGTCGACATTCACTCTTGCCATCTCCTGTTTGACTACTTCCAATTTGCCTTGATTCATGGACCTGACATTCCAGGTTCCTATGCAATATTGCTCTTTACAGCATCGATCCTTGCTTCTATCACCAGTCACATCCACAACTGGGTGTTGTTTTTGCTTTGGCTCCATCCCTTCATTCTTTCTGGAGTTATTTCTCCACTGATCTCCAGTAGCATATTGGGCACTTACCAACCTGGGGAGTTCCTCTTTCAGTATCCTATCATTTTGCCTTTTCTAGAAAAATTCTAGTAAAAGACATAACTAGTTAAGAAAAACAGAAAGCATATCAGTAATTTCACAGGGTTGTTGCTGTTGTTTAGTTGCTAATTCATGCCCAGTTCTTTTTGAGACGCCATGGATTGGGCCTTCCAGATTCCTTCTGACCATGGGATTTCCAAGGCAAGAATACTGGAGTGGGTTACCATTTCCTTCTCCAGGGGATCTTCCCAACCCAGGGACTGAATTCATGTCTCCTGCATCAGCAGGTAGGTGCTTTACTACTGGACCCACCAGGGAAGCCCAGTTTCATAGGGTTAGGGATAGGATAGGATCAATGACTACAAGGAGTTAAGAGGGAATTTTTTTGAACACTGGGAAATCTCTATATATTGAATGTATGATACTTTTTATTGTATATAATTAATATTGTATATATAGATATAACATGTATATAACATTTATAATATATATATTTATACATATATATTAATATATACATATGAATACACACAAATGCATAATATATACATACATATATATGTATATGTAGACATACACAAACAAATGCATACACACACACACGCATAAATATATATATATATATATATATATATACCAAATCTGTCAGCTCTATTTGAGCAAATACATGTATTTTAGGGTCTTTTGGATCTCTCTTAAAAAATAAATCTACTTATGATATAGACTAATCTATAAAAAAATAATAAATATAATTTAAAAATAAAAATAATAATAATCTTAAAAATAAATCTACTTATGATATAGACCTAGATAGCATATTCAAAAGCAGAGACATTACTTTGCCAACAAAGGTTCATCTAGTCAAGGCTATGGTTTTTCCTGTGGTCATGTATGGATGTGAGAGTTGGACTGTGAAGAAGGCTGAGCGCCGAAGAATTGATGCTTTTGAACTGTGGTGTTGGAGAAGACTCTTGAGAGTCCCTTGGACTGCAAGAAGATCCAACCAGTCCATTCTGAAGGAGATCAGTCCTGGAATTTCTTTGGAAAGAATGATGCTAAAGCTGAAACTCCAGTACTTTGGCCACCTCATGCGAAGAGTTGACTCATTGGAAAAGACTCTGATGCTGGGAGGGATTGGGGGCAAGAGGAGAAGGGGACGACAGAGGATGAGATGGCTGGATGGCATCACTGACTCGATGGACATGAGTCTGAGTGAACTCCGGGAGTTGGTGATGGACAGGGAGGCCTGGCGTGCTGCGATTCATGGGGTCGCAAAGAGTCGGACACGACTGAGCAACTGATCTGATCTGATGATATAGACTGCTTCAAGAATAACTAATAATATATCTTCTGGCAAGGCAGATGTACAGCCACTTGATGAACAAATACTAATGATGAATACTTTATGTGCAAAACACTCTGATAGGCAATTTGGAATTCTAAAAAATTTTTATGGTCTTTTCTCTTAAGCAGTCTTCCAACTCAGTTAAAAGGACCAGAATAACAAGAAATAACACCAAAGATACATTTTGCATACAAAACACATGTGATGTACATATGACAATATAGTTGTAGAAATTAAAAAGAGGAGAGAGCACTCGATCACTTGTTGTCAGTGTAGAGGCAATGTTTCCTGATTGTTCACTGGGTGAATTAATTGTTACACAAATGAACTTCTAATCAAAGAGTTCATACCTTTACGTAATTCTCTTCTAAACCCCTGGCAATTATATCAAGGGGAAAGTCTAAATTTGGTGCTATCACATCCTTAATGCCTCCCTAACATTTACTAACCTCTCTCTTACAACCAGAAAGCAAAAACAGGAACAGTGTCTTTAACAAAAAAGGGAATATAGCAAAAAAATAAAATTTAGTTTTCCTGTTACTCCTTTTATATTTATCTTTTATTTATGGTCAGTAATTATTTTCCATTTGAATTTACGTCATCTGTGTAAAACTAATATTTTCTATTTCCCCTTTCTTTTTATTATTCTGAAAATCTATGAGGACACAAACCAAAGCAGAATTATGTAAATACAACAAACCAAACCAAAACAAAAAAAACTGCTTCAGCAACTTTTTTAAAATGACAGACATTATTTGCAAGATTTAAAATTTAAAATGTAACATTCTCTAAGCTTCTGGATACTATTTTTATAAAAAATGAAGCTAAGTAGAATATACTTGTTCACACATAACAGACAGTCTTTTCACAAAGCAAATTTTGCAACTTCTGCTTTAAAAATACTGACTCTACTGATTTGTGTCTGACTCATTGCTGATACTTTGAATTTAGGAAGTTGCATTCCTTTTGAAATACTAGCAAAAGGTCAACCTTAATCCTTGGGGGATTCTGTTGTCAGGGCTGTATGTCCCAAGATTCGGGTTGAAAATATGAAATATTAAGTTTATCTAACATGTAAGAAAAAGATCTGAATGCAGCAAAGTGATATTAAAAAGCCACAATACTAACACTTTTGCTACCTATTAGGTTACTTTTTAAAAAGTTTTAAGTTTTAATATAATAGAAGCTTGTTATAATTGTGATATTTATCTCACTTTTTTTTCTGAAAAACTAGATTTTTAAACCTAGTGTATTGTCATATACTTCAGTTCAGTCAGTCCAGTTCAGTTGCTCAGTCGCATCTGACTCTTTGCAACCCCATGGATTACAGCATGCCAGACTTCCCTGTCCATCACCAACTCCCAGAGCTTACTCAAACTCATGTCCATTGAGTCGGTGATGCCATTCAATCATCTCATCCTCTGTTGTCCCCTTCTCCTCCTGCTTTCAATCTTTCCCAGCATCAGGGTCTTTTCCAAAGAGTCAATTCTTCTCATTAGGTGGCCAAAATACTGGAGTTTCAGTTTCAACATCAGTCCTTCCTATGAAAACCCAGGACTGATCTCCTTTAGATGGACTGGTTGGATCTCCTTGTAGGCCAGGGGACTCTCGAGAGTCTTCTCCAACACCACAGTTCAAAAGCATCAATTCTTCGGCACTCAGCTTTCTTTTTAGTCCAACTCTCACAACCATACATAACTACTGGAAAAACCATAGCCTTGACTAGATGGACCTTTGTTGGCAAAGTAACGTCTCTGCTTTTGAATATGCTAACTAGGTTGTTCATAACTTTCATTCCAAGGAGCAAGTGTCTTTTAATTTCATGGCTGCAGTGATTTTGGAGCCCCCCAAAAGAAAGTCTGTCACTGTTTCCATTGTTTCCCCATCTATTTGCCATAAAGTGATGGGACCGGATGCCATGATCTTCGTTTCTGAATGTTGAACTTTAAGCCAGTTTTTCACTCTCCTCTTTCACTTTCATGAAGAGGCTCTTTAGTTCTTCTTTGCTTTCTGCCATAAGGGTGGTGTCATCTGCATATCTGAGGTTATTGATACTTCTCCTGGCAATCTTGATTCCAGCTTGTGCTTCATCCAGCACAGCGTTTCTCATGATGTTCTCTGCATATAAGTTAAATAAGCAGGGTGACAATATACAGCCTTGATGTATTCCTTTCCTGATTTTTGATACCTAATCAATATCTTTGGTAAGGAAGTAAATTATTTTTCAAAAAATTGATGAAAATTTTTAGGAAACTCAGCTTTAACCCAAAGTTAGCTTTATGTTTGTTCCCAGATTTATCTTCATAACATTCCTTAAGCTAATCATCCATTTAATGTTGATTAATATCATGATCTTTGATATGTATGCTCAAGCAGAAATTTTGGGAAATTTTCTCTTCTAAATAGTTTAACCTTCAGTTACTATATAAAATCTAGAAAACAACTTCTGATTTAGTAATAGAAGTTTTAATTTTAATGAAAACTTTTAATTCCTTGAAATAATCTTTCCCCTTCTGATCTATTCTTATGATGAGTTTAGGGGGTTGGGGAAGATTTCTACCTCTGCTCTGCTTAATGCAGTCTTACTAACTTTTCTAGTTTTTTCTAATGTTTCATTAGATCACTGTCTAAGAGAGATGCTCCTCTTTGTCCCATTTACTCTTTACAGTGACATTTTCCTATAGAATTTTGTTCATTGATTTATCTGCATCAATTGACATAGAGATTTTGATTTATACATTTCAAGAAAAAAAATAAAGCTCCTCTCCTCTGAAATACAAGCATTTTAGTGCACAAGCCAAAAAAAAAGCTCATTTTAGAACCATCATTATGGTGCCATGTGTAATATTGTGCTTAAAATTAATCAATGGATAAGATTATTGACTACATAAGAGAAAATAATGCTACATATAGTGGCAAAGCCATTTCTAATGATTAAGACTTAATAGTATTCATTAGAACAGCTTTTCCTATAGGATTTAAGTAACAACAATTACTCTGGGTTTCTCTGGCAGCTCAGCGGTAAAGAAGCCCCTTGCAATGCAGGAGGCTAAGGTTTGATCCCTGGGTTGGGAAGATCCCCTGGAGAAGGAAATAGCAACCCACTCCAGTATTTTTGCCTGGGAAATCCCATATATAGAGGAGCCTGGCAGGCTACAGTCCATGAGGTTGCAAGAGAGTCGCACGACTTAGCGACTAAACGACAAAGAACAACTGAATTAATTTATCACATAAGAACTAAACTTATGTTTAGTTTGTGACAGAAGAACTGGCTGATATGACATGTAGTGCCTGAAGGTAAGGTTAATAACAAGAACAAACGTTGCAAAATCAAAACTCTATGCAATAATTAATACGATTTCAGTATGTATACTCACTCTCTTCGGGTAATTTTCTTATAGGAAAAAATTCTCTTTAGGTTAAAAAACTATTTGAAATCAGCTTTTGTTTATTTTTAATGAGATTAATTTTCCTGGTTTTTTTTTTAAAGCCTTCTTTCTTGGTTTAACTAAGCTTTCTGTTCCTCCTTTCTCCCACATAGATAGGTCTCAACTAAAAGAGTATGCATTTAATTAAGCATGTGACCATTTAAGAAGCCTTTCTTTGGAGAGGTAAGGGGCTTGACCACCACATTTTAGGGAGACAAAATTGCTATTTTAAATTGAAATAAAATTACTTATTGTATATTTAAACAGATAAAATATTTGTTTTGTTGTTCAAACTTCTTACCACATTTTTTCACATTCTTGAGGACATTCTGTCATGTCTGTGGATAAATATTGTTAGTGTATATTCAGGTGTGATACAGTAGTCTTCACTAGGTGAGAAAGAACTCACAGAAATTAAGGAACCATTTTTCAATTTCTAGTTGAGAACAAATTCAGAGGTAATCTCTTTAAATAGTCAAATGACACAGTTCAGTTAAGTTCAATTCCGTTCAGTTGCTCAGTCGTGTCTGACTCTTTGAGACCCCATGAATCGCAGCACGCCAGGCCTCCCTGTCCATCACCAACTCCCGGAGTTTACTTAAACTCATGTCCATCAGGTCAATGATGCCATCCAGACAGTAGATGTTGCGAGAGGGCATCAGAGGACAGACACACTAAAACCATAATTACAGAAAACTAGCCAATCTGATCACACGGACCACAGCCTTGTCTAACTCAATGAAACTAAGCCATGCCGTGTAGGGCCACCCAAGACAGACGGGTCATGGTGGAGAGATCTGACAGAATGTGGCCCACTGGAGAAGGGAATGGCAAACCACTTCAGTATTCTTGCCTTGAGAACCCCATGAACAGTATGAAAAGGCAAAAAGATAGGACACTGAAAGATTAACTCCCCGGGTCAGTAGGTGCCCAATATTCTACTGGAGATCAGTGGAGAAATAACTCCAGAAAGAATGAAGAGATAGAGCCAAAGAAAAACAACACCCAATTGTGGATGTGACTGGTGATGTAAGTAAAGTCCAATGCTGTGAAGAGCACTATTTCACAGGAACCTGGAATGTTAGGTCCATGAATCAGGGCAAATTGGAAGTGGTCAAATAGGAGATGGCAAGGGTGAACATCAACATTTTAGGACTCAGTGAACTAAAATGGACTGGAATGGGTGAATTTAACTCAGATGACCATTATATCTGCTACTGTAGGCAAGAATCCCTTGGAAGAAATGTAGTAGCGAGGTCAGCAAGAGTCCGAAATGCAATACTTGGATGCAATCTCAAAAATGACAGAATGATCTCTGTTCATTTCCAAGGCAAACCATTCAGATTCACAGTAATCCAAGTTTATGCCCCAAACAGTAATGCTGAAGCTGAAATTGAACGGTTCTATGAAGACCTACAAGACCTTCTAGAACTAACACCCAAAAAAAAGATGTCCTTTTCATCATACGGGACTGGAATGCAAAAATATGAAGTCAAGAAATACCTGGAGTAACAGGCAAATTTGGCCTTGGAGTACAGAATGAAGCAGGGCAAAGGCTAATAGAGTTTTGCCAGAAGAACACACTGGTCATAGCAGATACCCTCTTCCAACAACACAAAAGAAGACTCTACATACAGACATCACCAGATGATAAATACTGAAATCAGATTGATTATATTCTTTGCAGTCAAAGATGGAGAAGCTATATAAAATCAGCAAAAATAAGACTGGGATCTGGCTGTGGCTCAGATCATGAACTCTTTATTGCCAAATTCAGACTTAAATTGAAGAAAGTAGGGAAAACCACTAGACCAGGTATGACCTAAATCAAAACCCTCACAATTATACAGTCGAAGTGACAAATAGATTCAAGGGATTAGATCTGATAGAGTGCCTGAAGAACTATGGACCAAGGTTCGTGACACTGTACAGGAGGCAGATCAAGACCATACCCAAGAAAAAGAAATGCAAAAAGGCAAAATGGTTGCCTGAGGAGGCCTTACAAATAGCTGTGAAAAGAAGAGAAGTGAGAGGCAAAGGAGAAAAGGAAGGGTATACCCATTTGAATGCAGAGTTCCTAAGAACAGCAAGAAGAGATAAGAAAGCCTTCCTCAGTAATCAATGCAAAGAAATAGAGGAAAACAATAGAATGGGAAAGACTAGAGATCTGTTTAAGAAAATTAGAGATAACAAGGAAATATTTCATGCAAAGATAGGCACAATAAAGGACAGAAATGGTATGGACCTAACAGAAGCAGAAGATATTAAGAAGAGGTGGCAAGAATACACAGAAGAATAATACAAAAAAAGATCTTAATGACCCAGATAACCACGATGGTGTGATCACTCACCTAGAGCCAGACATTCTGGAATGCGAAGTGGGCCTTAGGAAGCATCACTACAAACAAAGCTAGTGGAGGTGATGGAATTCCAACTGAGCTATTTTAAATCCTAATATTTGATGCTGTAGAAGTGTTGCACTCAATATGGCAGCAAATTTGCAAAACTCAGCAGTGGCCAGTGGCCACGGGACTGAAAAAGGTCAGTTTTCTTTCCAATCCCAAAGATAGGTAATGCCAAAGAATGCTCAGACTACCTTACAATTGCACTCATCTCACACACTAGCAAAATAATGCTCAAAATTCTCCTAGCCGGGCTTCAACAGTACGTGAACCATGAACTTGCAAATGTGCAAGCTGGATTTAGAAAAGGCAGAGCAACCAGAGATCAAATTGCCAACATCCATTGGATCCTCAAAAAAGCAAGAGAGTTCCAGGAAAAACATCTACTTTTGCTTTATTGCCTATGCCAAAGCCTTTGACTGTATGGAGCACAACAAACTGTGGAATATTCTTCAAGAGATGGGAATACCAGACCACCTGACCTGCCTCCTGCGAAATCTATATGCAGGTCAGGAAGCAACAGTTAGAACAGGACACGGAACAACAGACTGATTCCAATTTGGGAAAGGAGTACAGCAAGGCTGTATATTGTCACCCTGCTTATTTAACTTATATGCAGAGTACATCATGTGAAATGCCATGATGGATGAAGCACAAGCTGGAATCAAGATTGCCAGGAGAAATATCAGTAACCTCAGATATGCAGATGACACCACCCTTATGGCAGAAATTGAAGAAGAACTAAAGAGCCTCTTGAGGAAAGTGAAAGAGGAGAGTGAAAAAGTTGGCTTAGAACTCAACATTCAAAAAACTAAGATCATGACATCTGGTCCCATAACTTCATGGTGAATAGATGGGGAAACAATGGAGACGGTGACAGAGTTTATTTTGGGGGGCTCCAAAATCACTGCCCATCGTGACTGCAGCCGTGAAATTAAAAGACGCCTGCTCCTTGGAAGAAAAGCTATGACCAACCTAGACAACATATTAAAAAGCAGAGACAATACTTTACCGACAAGGGCCCATCTAGTCAAAGCTTTGGTTTTTCCAGTAGTCATGTATGGATGTGAGAATTGGACTAGAAAGAAAGCTGAGCACCGAAGAATTGATGCTTTTGAACTGTGGTGTTGGTTGAACCGAACTGAACCGAACTTGAAAACTCTCAAAACTTTGCCCATATTTTAAAAGCATTGTTTTTCTTCTTACTGTTGAGTTATAAGTTTTGTATATATCTTCACATGAGTCTTTTGAAAACAGGTATATATTTTGTGAATATTCTCTTCCATTTTCTTAAAGGTGTCTTTGTAAGAGCAAAAATTTTAATGATATCCAATTTATTGATTCTTTTCTCTTACAGGTCATGTTTTTTATACGCTATCTAAAAATCTTTTTTAACATAGATCAAAATCATTTTCTCCTGTATTTTCTTCTAAAAGATTTGTAGCTTTAACTTTTACATTTAGGTGTATAATCCATTTTAACTTAACTTGTATGTGTGGTAAGAAGTAAGAATTAAATTCAAATGCCAGAATCATTTGGTGAAAGACTACCTTGTCCTCATGGAATTACTTTGCCATCTTTGCCAAAAATCAAATAAATATATATGTAGAGTTTATATTTCTATACCTTGTCCTATATAACTATATTTTGCCATTATCATATTATTTTAATTACTGTAGTTTCAATGTAACACTCAAAATTAAGTACCCTAAGTCTCCCAAATTTGTCAATCTTTTTTCAAAAATTCTTGTGTCACCATATACATTTTTTAATAATCATGTCAATTTCTACCAAAAACCCAGTGAACTTTTGACCAAGTTTATTTTAAATCAATTGATCAATTTGGAGAAAATTATAATCTCAACAATATTGAGTTTTCGAATCCATGATTAAGATGTATCTCTCTCTAATTTTAATTAGTCTTACTTTCTCTCATCAATATTTTACACTTTTCAATGTACATGTCTCAAATACATTTTATCCCATTTATCCCTCTGTATTTCATTATTTTAGATGCTATTTTATTTTATTTTTTTTTCCTGGGTTCAGAAGGGCTCTGCCCTTGGTGAGGTGTTTTTTTTTTTTTTGTAATTTTATTTTATTTTTAAACTTTACATAATTGTATTAGTTTTGCCAAATATCAAAATGAATCTGCCACAGGTATACATGTGTTCCCCATCCTGAACCCTTCTCCCTCCTCCCTCCCCATACCATCCCTCTGGGTCATCCCAGTGCACTAGCCCCAAGCATCCAGTATCGTGCATCGAACCTGGACTGGCAACTCGTTTCATACATGATATTTTACATGTTTCAATGCCATTCTCCCAAATCTTCCCACCCTCTCCCTCTCCCACAGAGTCCATAAGACTGTTCTATACATCAGTGTCTCTTTTGCTGTCTCGTACACAGGGTTATTGTTACCATCTTGCTAAATTCCATATATATGTGTTAGTATACTGCATTGGTGTTTTTCTTTCTGGCTTACTTCACTCTGTATAATAGGCTCCAGTTTCATCCACCTCATTAGAACTGATTCAAATGTTCTTTTTAATGGCTGAGTAATACTCCATTGTGTATATGTACCACCGCTTTCTTATCCATTCATCTGCTGATGGACATCTCGGTTGCTTCCATGTCCTGGCTATTATAAACAGTGCTGCGATGAACATTGGGGTACACGTGTCTCTTTCCCTTCTGGTTTCCTCAGTGTGTATGCCCAGCAGTGGGATTGCTGGATCATAAGGCAGGTCTATTTCCAGTTTTTTAAGGAATCTCCACACTGTTCTCCATAGTGGCTGGACTAGTTTGCATTCCCACCAACAGTGTAAGAGGGTTCCCTTTTCTCCACACCCTCTCCAGCATTTATTATTTGTAGACTTTTGGATCGCAGCCATTCTGACTAGTGTGAAATGGTACCTCATAGTGGTTTTGATTTGCATTTCTCTGATAATGAGTGATGTTGAGCATCTTTTCATGTGTTTGTTAGCCATCTGTATGTCTTCTTTGGAGAAATGTCTATTTAGTTCTTTGGCCCATTTTTTGATTGGGTCATTTATTTTTCTGGAGTTGAGCTGTAGGAGTTGCTTGTATATTTTTGAGATTAGTTGTTTGTCAGTTGCTTCATTTGCTATTATTTTCTCCCATTCTGAAGGCTGTCTTTTCACCTTGCTAATAGTTTCCTTTGATGTGCAGAAGCTTTTAAGGTTAATTAGGTCCCATTTGTTTATTTTTGCTTTTATTTCCAATATTCTGGGAGGTAGGTCATAGAGGATCCTGCTGTGATGTATGTCAGAGAGTGTTTTGCCTATGTTCTCCTCTAGGAGTTTTATAGTTTCTGGTCTTACGTTTAGATCTTTAATCCATTTTGAGTTTATTTTTGTGTATGGTGTTAGAAAGTGTTCTAGTTTCATTCTTTTACAAGTGGTTGACCAGATTTCCCAGCACCACTTGTTAAAGAGATTGTCTTTAATCCATTGTATATTCTTGCCTCCTTTGTCAAAGATAAGGTGTCCATATGTGCGTGGATTTATCTCTGGGCTTTCTATTTTGTTCCATTGATCTATATTTCTGTCTTTGTGCCAGTACCATACTGTCTTGATAACTGTGGTTTTGTAGTAGAGCCTGAAGTCAGGTAGGTTGATTCCTCCATTTCCATTCTTCTTTCTCAAGATCGCTTTGGCTATTCGATGCTATTTTAAATGCTACAGTAAATCTCATTTTATTTTTCAATTGTTCATTGCTATTATATGTAAATACAATTAGTCTTTTTATATCGATTTTGTCCTGCAACCCTGCTAAACTCACCCATTATGTCTGGAAGATTCTTGTAGATTCCTTAGGATTTTCAATATCCTAAGGATATTGAAAACTAAATATTTTTTAGGACCAGGAACATGGTGTCTAAGAATAAAGACAATTTTACTTTTCCATTCCAATCTGTGTGTCTCATCTTTTTCTCTTTCTTTCTTCCTTTATTTTTCTTCTTTTGTGACTTTATCACACAGGCTTGTTTGGAATCTCAATACAATGCTAAGTAGAAGTGGTGAGAGTAGTTATCCTTGTTTTTTTCCTGATGTAATGGGGAAAACATCCTGTCTTCTATTTATTAGTTGTATGATGGATGAATGGATAGATAGATAGATAGCTATCTTTCATACTGTAAAAGTTTTCTTCTACTATGTGTCTGGTTTTTACAGAGTTTTTTTGTTTTTTGTTTTATTCATGAATGGGTGTTGAAGTCTGACAAATTCTTTTCCCAAAGTTATTGAAATTAGAGGTTTTCTCTTTTGTTCAGTTACATTTGTTTTTGAATGTTAATCAACTCTGCATTTCTAGAATATATTTCACTTTGCCATGATGTATTTTCCATTTTTCAGTTGTACAAATTGCTGCATTCAATTTGACAATGTTTATTATAAATTTTGAATATATGTTCATAGTCATCTTTAGTTTTCTTTTCCTGTGATACTTTGTCTGGTTCTTGCTCTCAAAGTAAGATTGAACTTGTAAAAATGAGTTTTGAAGTAGTCCCTATTCCTTTACTATCAGAAAAAGTTTGCATAGGATTGGTATTATTTCTTCCTAAAAGTTTTGTAGAATTCATCCATGATGCTATTTCAGCCTGCTTAGAATATTTAGTTTCTTTAATTAAATAAAGCTATTTAGAGGTTCAATTTCTTCTTGAATAGGTTTTGGTCAGTTATTTTCTTCAAGGAAATTGCCCCTATAGTCTACACTGTAAATTTATTGACATATAGTTATTTTTAACATTACCTTGTTATCCTTTTAAGATCTGTAGAGTTTCTAGCAGTGTTCCAACTTTTACTACTGATATTGTCAATATAGTTCCTTTTGGAATTTTCTTGAGTAATATAGGTAGAGATGTCAAATTCATTGATTATTTGGGGGGAAAAAACAGGTTTGAGGTTCATTGATTTTTCTCTATTTTTTTTTCTGATTTTAATTTCTTTGATTTTTTTACATTTTATTTTTATTATTTACTTTCTTTTTCCTTGGATTTAATTTGTCATTTTGTGATTTCTACAGTCAAATTTGAATCAATAATTTTTAGACAGTTTTTCTTTTTAATACAATCATTTAAAACTATACATTTTCCTCAAATCACTATTTTAGCTTTATCTCTATTATATATGTATATATATATAAAATGTAGTTTAATTATCATTCAATTCAAAACTTTTTCTAATTTCTCTTGTACTATGCTCTTTGTCTCATGGAGTATATAGGCCATTTATATTTAATGTAATATTGCACAATGTAATATTAATATGGTTTAAATCTACCATCTTTCTCTTTATTTTCCATTTGTCCCATCTGATCTTATTCTTTTTTTCTTATCTTTATTTTGGGTTGAGGATATTATTAGTACTCCATTTTTATTTTCACAATGCCTTATTATTATGTCTACTGTAATTTTTTAGTATTTTTGCTAATAATGTTATCAAAATACACCTTTAGTTTATGATAGCAAATCTTCAGATAATATCAGACTACTTCATATATAAGAAACTAACAGTAATACACTTACATTTTCCTTTGTTCTTTATGCTGTTGTCATTTTGCATTTACTTCTACATACATTTTACTTCTACAAGTGTTGCAAAACCCACACATATTGTCATTGTTATGTTTTGGGAAACTAAATATCTTTTAAAGAATTTAATGGTAAGAAAATTATATCTTTTCTATTCACCCATCTGTTTTCCTTTCCCAGTGCACACAGATCTCTATGAAGATCTGAGATCCTGTCTCATATAATTTTTCTTCTGCCTGAAGAACTTACTAGGACATTTCTTATAATGCAGCTCTGCTGTCAATTGATTTTCTAAGCTTTGATTTTGTCTAAAAATTATTTATTTTATCTTCATTATGAAAATTATTTTCACTGGATGTCTTAGTCCATTTGGGCTTCTATATGAAAAATAATAATAATAGATCAGATGTCTTTTAAACAACATAATTTTATTTCCCACAGTTTGGGGAACTGAAATGCAAGATCGGAGTAACAGCATGATAGAGTTCTGGCGAAAGTCCTCTCCAGGTTGCAGACTGACAACTTCTCTTTGTATCTGCACAAGGTAGAAGTGAGGCTCTCTCTAGTGCATCTTTTCAGTTCAGTTCAGTCACTCAGTCATGTCTGACTCTTTGCGACCCCATTAACCACAGTACGCCAGGCCTCCCTGTCCATCACCAACTCCCTGAGGCCACCAAAACCCATGTCCATTGAGTCGGTGATGCCATCCAACCATCTCATCCTCTGTCATCCCCTTCTCCTTCTGCCCTCAATCTTTCCCAGCATCAGGGTCTTTTCAAATGAGTCAGCTCTCCGCATCAGGTGGCCGAAGTATTGGAGTTTCGGCTTCAACATCAGTCCATCCAATGAACACCCAGGACTGACCTCCTTTAGGATGAACTGGTTGGATCTCCTTGCAGTCCAAGGGACTCTCAAGAGTCTTCTCCAACACCACAGTTCAAAAGCATCAATTCTTCGGTGCTCAGCTTTCTTTATAGTCCAACTCTCACATCCATACATAACCATAGCCTTGACTAGACAGAGCTTTGTTGACCAAGTAATGTCTCTGCTTTTTAATATGCTGTCTAGGTTGGTCATAACTTTCCTTCCTAGGAGTAAGCATCTTTTAATTTCATGGCTGCAGTCACCATCTGCAGTGATTTTGGAGCCCCAAAAAATAAAGTCAGCCACTGTTTCCCCATCTATCTGCCATGAAGTGATGGGACCGGATGCCATGATCTTCATTTTCTGAATGATGAGCTTTAAGCCAACTTTTTCACTCTCCTCTTTCACCTTCATCAAGAGGCTTTTGAGTTCCTCTTCACTTTCTGCCATAAGGGTGGTGTCATCTGCATATCTGAGGTTATTGATATTTCTCCTGGCAATCTTGATTCCAGCTTGTGCTTCCTCCAGCCCAGTGTTTCTCATGATGTACTCTGCATATAAGTTAAATAAGCAGGGTGACAATATACAGCCTTGACGTACTCCTTTTCATATTTGGAACCAGTCTGTTGTTCCATGTCCAGTTCTAACTGTTGCTTCCTGACCTGCATACAGATTTCTCAAGAGGCAGGTCAGGTGGTCTGGTATTCCCATCTCTTTCAGAATTTTCCACAGTTTATTGTGATCCACACAGTCTAAGGCTTTGGCATAGTCAATAAAGCAAAAATAGATGTTTTTCTGAACCTCTCTTGCTTTTTCTATGATCCAGCGGATGTTGGCAATTTGATCTCTGGTTCCTCTGCCTTTCCTAAAACCAGCTTGAACATCTGGAAGTTCACCATTCATGTATTGCTGAATCCTGCCTAACTAAGCCATGCCATGTGGGGCCACCCAAGATGGGCGGGTCATGGTGGAGAGATGTGACAGAATGTGGTCCACTGGAGAAGGGAATGGCAAACCACTCAGTATTCTTGCCTTAAGAACCCCATGAACAGTATGAACAGTATGAAAAGGGCATCTTTTACAAGGGCACTAATACTATTCATGACATCTCTGCCTCCTTGGATGTTATGTTTTCAACATATGAATTGAAGGGACACTAACTTTCAATCACAATGTGTATCACAGTATTGGATATAAAATTCTGTACCCTCTTTTTTAGCACTTATATGTCATTCCAGCTTGATTAGCTTCTAATGAGAATCATGTAGTCATCCTTTCCTTCATTCCTCTGTGCATAATGTGACTCTAGTTTTTCTTCCAGTTTTAATACTATATCACTAGGTTACAACAATTTATAATGTGCCTTGGTGTGTTTTTCTTTGTGTTTATCATGTTTGGGTTTGTTTGAGCTTCTTAGATTTGTGAGTGTCTGTGGTTGTTTCATTGCTAAGTCAGGTCTGATGTTTTGCCGTGCCATGGACTGCAGCACACCAGGCCTCCCTGTCCTTCACAGTTTCCTGGAGTTTGCTCAAACTCATGTCCATTGAGTTGGTGATGCTATCCAACCATCTCATCCTATGCCACCCTCTTCTCCTCCTGCCCTCAATCTTTCCCAGCAGCGGGGTCTTATCCATTGAGCTGGCTCTTCAAATCAGGTGACAAAGTATTGGAGCTTCAATTTCAGCATCAGTCCTTCCAGTGAATATTCAGGGTGGATATCCTATATGATTAACTGGTTTGACCTTCTTGCTATCCAAGGGACTGTCAAGAGTCTTCTCCAACACTACAATTCAAAAGCATCAATTCTTTGGCACTCAACCTTCTCTATGGTCCTGCTCTCACATCATACATGACTACTGGAATAACCATAGCTTTGACTATATGGACCTTTGTCAGCAAAGTGATGTCTCTGCTTTTTAATATGCTGTCTAGGGTTGTCAGAGCTTTCCTTCCAATAAACAAGTATCTTTTCATTTCATGGCTGCAGTCACCATCCACAGTGATTTTGGAGCCCAAGAAAATTAAAATCTCTCACTGTTCCTCTTTTTCCCCTTCTATTTGTCATGAAGTGATGGGACCAGATGACATGATCTGTTTTGAGAAAGTTGAGTTTTAAGCCAGCTTTTTCACTCTCTTCTTTCACCTTCATCAAAGAGGCTCTTTAGTTCCTCTTTGCTTTCTGCCATTAGAGTGGTATCATCTGTGTATCTGAAGTTGTTGATATTTCTCCCAGCAATCTTGATTCCAGCTTGTGATTCATCCAGCTTGTCATTTCACATTATGTACTCTGCATATAAGTTAAATAAACAGGGTGACAATACACAGCCTTGACATAGTCTTTTCTCAATTTTGAACCAATCTGTTGTTCCCTGTCTAGCGTTCACCAATTTTGGAAGTATTTGGCTACTATTTACATTTTTTTCTGTTCCCCTTTCTTTGTAGGACTTGAATTGTGTATGTGTCAATGGCTCTGTGTTAGGTTGCTTTTGGTCACTGAGACTGTTAATTTTTATTTTCAGTCTTTCTTTTCTGTGTTTCATTTAGAATATTTATATTACTATTACTTCAAAATCTTTACTCTTTTCTTCTACTATGTCCAATTTGTAGGCCATTCTATCTTATAAAAGTTTTCTGTTTAAAACTTCCACTTTGTTCACTTTTAATAATTTCCTTTTTTCTCATGTTACTCATGTTTTCCTTTAGATCATTAAATACATTTAATACCTACACACACATATGTATGAGTGTGTGTATAAAATTATTTTAAAGTCATGTGTGTAAATTCCATAATTATTGCTATTCCTGTGTCTGCTTTAATTGATCAAAATTTCTCCTGGTTAAGGATCACATTTTCCTACTTTTATTAAATGTTTAGTAATTATTCTTTGGATGTCAGACATTATTAATTTTATGTTGTTGAGTGCTGGATTTCACTATATGAAATTTTAAAGAATGTTTAGTTAGGCTTTGTTTTTGTAGGTAGTTAGATTACTTCAGATCAGCATGATATTTTTCAAGGTTGTTTTAAATGTTTTTAGAGCAGGTCTAGAATTACCTTTGCTCCTGGTCTAGCTTAGCCCTCTCTACTAACATAACTTCTCGATTTTTTTTGAATGTTCCATGTACTCAATGAGATCTCTACTCTGGCTAGTAGGAACTCAAATCATTCCTTGCCCTGTGTAAATTTTGAGAGTTGTTCACCTTATAGTTCTCCATTAATTATTCCTTCCCTGACAGTTTTACTTTACCTCACCTGACAAAGTTCCAAATTTATATGTACAGATATGAGTTTGGCCAAAAACTCTAAGGGGGCTCATTTACAGATTTCTGCAGCAATCTCTTCTCTGTGAATCTTACCAGGAGATTCTAGTCACCTTGACTTTCTAATATCTGGACTTGATCCCTTCAACCCATTAACCTGTTAGGACTCTCCACTTTCTGCCTCCAAATAGAAAGCTGAAGGCAACCATGGAATTCATCTCATTTGCTTTCTTCCTATCAGGATTCATGGTGCTGTGCTGTTAACCAATATTTGAAAACAGTTGTTTTCACATATTTTTCCTATTTTCTAGTGTTTGTCAAGAGGGCAAATTCCATAGTGGTTTTCCATTCACAGTGGAAAAGCATATCCATGTTGTAACCTAATTGTCTTGTATGACTTTTATTAAGGAGACATTTGAGAGGGGAGTAATTTTGTTGTCAACTCTGTTGAGGGTTAAAGTATTCACTGGTTTCAGAGCAGATTTCTCATTAGTTTCTTGGCTCAGTTTCCACAAAAATCATAAAGGCTCAAGGTTTTGCGATTGCATTTCCATGCACAGTCCAGGATTAATGACTATAATCTACATCCCTTCCTTGGATAAGAAGGAAGAGTATTTCCAAGTGGACTGTATATTTGCAGCACCTGTTTTTATGCTGCTGAGGTACAGAGGACTAGCCTCCTCTATCCATTATCTACAACCTTGAATCCTGCTGTTTCGTTGCCATTAAAGCCCCAGCTTCTAAAGCATTCACCCTGTGGACCACACAGCTTCAACTCCCTTCTTCCACCGATCATTTCCACTTGCTTTCTAGCACTTGAAAATGTAACTTTCTTCTCCTGAAACTCAGCTATGTAATTTTACATGCCTTTAGCAATTCTATACATTTGTGCTGAAGAAGTGTTTTTTCCAACGTCAGCTAACCCTGCCATTTTGACTCTAAGTGCTCCAAAATTTTTACATGCTGAAACTGCAGGTCAAGAGATTACAGCATCTGAGCAGGATAGAAACTGATTACTAGGAAAGCAGGAAAGTGATGCTTTATAAATCAAGAAATATCTTGTTGTACTTCAAATAATCTTGAATTGAAATTTTTCATTTGCTGCCTCCAAACAGAAGGTAAGTCTAGCTTGAGTGCAGCAGGCATATAGCCCATAGTACTTAGTAATTAATAAGTGTTCATAAGTTTTTTTTGATGATTGTAAACAGCAGTACACTGAAAAATCCCTTTTTTCAAATAAATACTGGAAGCAAGTAGCAGAAATTTAAAATATAGCTGAGACATTTAATACTATTGCTTTCAAGTATGTAGAGGATTATGAGACTTAAAGAAAACTATGGCTTTTTAATGATTGGATTTTTAAAAATTATTGGTATATAGAGTTTTATATTGAAACTTATTTGCTAATATGTTTATTCTACAAAACTATATACCCTCACCCTCCCTGCATAAAGTTTAAGAGAGAGCATTTAATTAAAAAAAAATTCTGAGTAAAACTTTAGTCCATATCCAAATTTTACTTACTATAATTTTAACCACTGTTGAAATTGCCATCTTTTATAATACTTTTTCCTCATTTCTCAAGAGAACATTTATTTTTAAAGGATGTTTACAAAACAAAATTCAACATCCTTGACAAAAATGTGGGATTTAAATAGTATTTCCTCCTAATTTTTGTTAAATATACATAACTCATGTTCAAAGTGTGGACTGTGTCAATCATTTTCTCCTCCAGATTAGCCAGATGCTACTTTAAAATAATCCAACTTTTAAAAACATTTGGGATCATTACTGCTGCATCTGTTTCCACATTCCTGGCCAAATACAGAAATAAATAGATGTTACAAGTGTAGTTAGCCAATATGCATGTGTAAATGTCTAATCCATTTATATCAGTTCAAATATGTCTTCCTTATTTAAATTTAAGCCTAAGTGCCTTGAATCAGTACAATCAAAGCAGGAAAAACATAAAACAGCATTATTTACAGACACTGAAACAATGAATAAATGATCAGGACCAGTATGTAAAATTTTGATTAACTGATCAATTAAAAACAATTAGTGGCTAAAGGAAAAGAATCTAAAAGAATAATAGATAAATAAGTATGTACAACTGAATCACTTTGTTATACACCTGAAACTAACACAACATTGTAAATTGACTATTTCAATAAAAATTAATTAATTAATTTTGAAAAAACAAAGGGTGGCTATACACTTAGCCTCAGTCATAGAGAAAGTGAAAGTCTCTCAGTCATGTCCGACTCTTTGCAACCCCATAGACTATACAGTCCATGGAATTCTCCAGGCCAGAATACTGGAGTGGGTAGCCTTTCCCTTCTCCAGAGGATCTTCCCAACCCAGGGATCAAACCCAGGACTCCCACATTGCAGGCAGATTCTTTTCCAGCTGGGCCACAAGGGAAGCTATATGATGTCATATAAATAATACAAAGTTACTAATAAAATGAAGTCCGTTGAATTGTAAATTGCTACTGGGTAATTTTGCATTAGGTTTAAATGTATCATCTGCCACATTTGTCCAAATTGAATACATGTCATACGGTGAAATAAAATATGAAGAACCCCTTTAAGTGTGAAAATTACAGGCTCAATATTGCTGATCTACTTAGCATTCTACATTATAATTCCTGAAAATCCATTTTCCCTTCAAGTTTTTTTTCTCTTCTACTAGTAGCATTAATAGACTAGTAGTAAATTAGTGGGTTGATCTTTAAAAATTAAAAAAAAATATGAAGCAAAATTAATGAATTTCCTGTATATTCATTTTTCCTGTATAGTCATTCATAAAACATTAAGCCATTTTCAGCATTATTTTTTTAAGCATCAAATTCTGAACATGTTTTCTAACATTATTTTTGATAAATAATGATTTTTAGGGAATAAGCATCTTGAGTTTGTGATTTCAGAAAGACTTTTACTAAATTTTAAATATATTCCTCAACGAAGTGGAAATAGGAAAAAAACATTGGAAGGCAGCAGTCTTGCAAGAAAAATCATCCTTTAAAACTTCTTTGGCATAAAATTTTCCTGAGACAAAGGCTTATCCCTTTATGGCACTTAGCAATTTTTAGTTTTATATAAATTACATGTAATCAAAATATTAGTTTCAAAATGCACTAATATAATTTGGTTATACTTGCAATAATTTAGAGACAGCCTAATTATCATCAGGAGAGGAGTCTGGTATTCACAATATGATGAAGCTATTCAAAAAGTAAGTCACTGTGTGTGGTCCTTATGGAATATCAACCCCACGTCTCCTGCCCTGCAGGCAGATTCTTTACCACTGAGCCACCAGGGATGCCCAGACCAGTTCATAAATGGGGATTATTCCATTTCATATATTCTTTTTATACTTTTCTAATTTTTATGGGATTGGCTAAAAAGTGGTACATAAGCAAGTGTATCTACACACGCAGTAGTGTTTGGTCACTCTCTGGGTTTAAGGTGCAGTACCTGTAGGTGAGTGAAAGCACTTAATCTTCTACACAGGCCACCAAAACAGATGTTGGAATAAGACATGGATGACTGGGGAAAAAGCAAGTTGGGAGTTAAATCAGGTAAAAGGTGAAAATACATAGAGCTACATGCATGACCAAAGCTAAGTTGCATGACAGAAGTTAGCTGCTGAAAAACAGAGCAAACCATCCAGCTCATATGAAGCAGTAGGGAGGAAAGTCAGTCCAGCAGCATGCCAGGAGAGACGAATCAGTTGTCACTTTAGAATCCATAGAAGCGAAAATGAACTCATTTAGGCAGTTTCTCATCACAAATTCATTTCTGACCAGACTTCCAAAAAAGCGTATACTCATAAAGCAAGCAGTTTTGGTTACACCATCTGTGCCATGTATTAAGGTATTGCTTCTCCACAACAAATTCACCCTTCACTGCCTGTTCTGTGATAGATAACAGATCTGGGTCTTCTATGTACTTTTCCTTTGCCAGCAGATATCACGTTAAGTCTTTTCAGCAGAGAGTGTTAGAGAGACATTGAAGAAGGAAGGATTTTTCTTCCTGGTTCCGGTGGCTTGTTTTCCAAGTTCTTGCAATGCATGCGGTTTTTCCAGTGCTGGTTGCTTACTCTGAGCTGGCTTCTGAAGCAATCCAACTTCTCCAGTGTTTGGCTCCCACAGTGCATAGCAGCTAGCGAATTTCCTTGGCATCCTCTAGGGGTAATTTTGTAGCAGAGTGCTTCTCGTGAGATACCTCCTGTGAACAGCACTCCCTAGCAACTTAGAAGGCAGATTTCAGTCAATTCCCAAGGGTGAGTTTCCAGCCAGTCCCATTTGGCTTGGCATCACAGTAAGTCTCTGCCATTCAGTAGCCACATCCGTGCCCTCTCCAATATCCGAATCTCAGCCTTGAGGCCTCTCCTTGAACACTCCAGGCACTCTATCTTAGTCCTGTGGGTAGTGTGTGCCCCTTATACCTGCCATTGCTATATTTCTTAGAAGAATCTTGACTTCTTCTTAACCAATCTCTCATTAGTCCAATCCACTGTTATAATTAATCACTCAACTTTCCCTATTCAAATTATGTGGTTTCTCTTTCCTAATTGGACCCAGATTCATATAACACTAAACTCCTAAGATAAACATTCACTCTCCTCTGCCCTTAGAGGCACTTCCGGGGAAAGGACTGAAAAGTGCTTACAGAAGAGTTTCCTCTCAAATATTTTTAGCCATGATTCAAATATGCAGCTATTTAATGCACTTGATTTTTAGAGCAGTTTCATATTCAAAGCAAAATTAAAGGGAGAATATAGGTAGTTTCCATACACTCCCTGTCCTACACACGTATGTGTAACTATTTTCTGGATTTTTTTTTTTTTTTCATTTTGCTGTGCCAGGTCTTAACTGTGGCATGTGAACTCTTTACTGCGACATGTGAGATCTAGTTTCCTGACCAGGGATCAAGCCTGGGCCCCCTGCCTTGGGGGCTCAGAGTGTTAGCCAGTATTCAGTCCATCAGGGAAATCCCTGTTTAACTATTTTAAACTGGATCTTAATAATAATGGTCACTTGTCTACTTTTTTATCTATTAAATATTTTTCACAAATTTGTTGATAAAAAGCAAGAAGTAACTCCCAAGGTCTTTAGACCTTCTAAACTTGTATTCTCAAACCCAAGTAATGATTTTCCTAAGATTTTTATGGAAACAGTGAACAATAATGCATTCAACTTTATTTTTTTCTTTTTTTAATATAAATTTATTTATTTTAATTGGAGGCTAATTACTTTACAATATTGTATTGGTTTTGCCATACATCAACATGAATCCACCACGGGTGTACACGTGCTCCCCATCCTGAACCCCCTCCCACCTCCCTCCCCGTACCATCCCTTTGGGTCACCCCAGTGCACCAACCCCCAAGCATCCTGTATCCTGCATCAAACCTGGACTGGCGATTTGTTTCATATATGATATTATACATGTTTCAATGCCATTCTCCCAAATCATCCCACCCTCTCCGTTTCCCACAGAGTCCAAAAGACTGTTCTATACATCTGTGTCTCTTTTGCTGTCTCGCATACAGGGTTATCATTGCCAGCTTTCTAAATTCCATATATATGCGTTAGTATACTGTATTGGTGTTTTTCTTTCTGGCTTACTTCACTCTGTATAATAGGTTCCAGTTTCATCCACCTCATTAGAACTGATTCAAATGTATTCTTTTTAATGGTTGAGTAATACTCCATTGTGTATTATGTACCACCGCTTTCTTATCCATTCCTCTGCTGATGGACATCTCGGTTGCTTCCATGTCCTGGCAATTATAAACAGTGCTGCGATGAACATTGGGGTACACGTGTCTCTTTCCCTTCTGGTTTCCTTGGTGTGTATGCCCAGCAGTGGGATTGCTGGATCATAAGGCAGTTCTATTTCCAGTTTTTTAAGGAATCTTCACACTGTTCTCCATAGTGGCTGTACTAGTTTGCATTCCCACCAACAGTGTAAGAGGGTTCCCTTTTCTCCACACCCTCTCCAGCATTTATTGCTTGTAGACTTTTGGATAGCAGCCATTCTGACTGGCGTAAATGGTACCTCATAGTGGTTTTGATTTGCATTTCTCTGATAATGAGTGATGTTGAGCATCTTTTCATGTGTTTGTTAGCCATCTGGATGTCTTCTTTGGAGAAATGTCTGTTTAGTTCTTTGGACCATTTTTTTAATGGATAGTTTATTTTTCTGGAGTTGAGCTGTAGGAGTTGCTTGTATATTTTTGAGATTAGTTCTTTGTCAGTTGCTTCATTTACTACTATTTTCTCCCATTCTGAAGGCTGTCTTATACATTCAACTTTAAAATTAAGTTAGTAAAATATGAACCCTACTATTTATTTGGCAACTAAGATGACTGTGGATAAGAATGCTGATATGAGTTTGATCCTAGATTAACTACTGTCCATATAACTTTATGTAAATCACTTAACTTCTATGCACTTCGATTTTTCTCAAAAGTAAAATGGAAATAATGGTTTTGCTTGTTTTATAGGATTTTAGTGATGCTTAAATGAGATGACCCATGTAAAGATCTAAATTAGAACAGTTTGGCTTTCCAGGTGGCTCAGATGGTAGAGAATCTGTCTGCAATGCAAGAGACTTGTGTTTGATCCCTGGTCAGGAAGATCCCCTGGAGAAGGGAATGTCAACCCACTCCAATATTCTTGCCTGGAGAATTCTATGGACAGAGGAACTTGGCAGGCTGCAGTCCACGGGGTCACAAAGAGTCAGACACAACTGAGCACAAGCACATAATGAGCCATAGCTAACACCATACTCAGTTTTTTCACTTTCAACACAATTTGGCAAATATTAAGTTCTCAAAGACACTAGCTTTAGAAATAATACCATTTAAAGCTTTAGTAAAATTTTGGAGTTAAGAATAGTAAAAATTAAAACAGAATAGAAACAAATCATTAGGGCAAGAAAATCTAGAAAAACTATTATTATGAATCATTTTGAGTGTTGGCATATTTGGAGACTCAGCTAGTTTTCTAACCAGAAATTATAATTTTAAATAGAAGGTATGGTCTATGTATCATATATCAAAATAAACTCCACTTGGCTTTTATTAATTGTTTTTGTTATCATTCAGGCTGAAATGCAATCTGGTAGTAAACTGACATCACGTCAGTTATGTTGCTTAAAAGTAAATTTAACTTTGTTGTCCTTTAGTCCTATTCTGATTGACATGTGGTTGATATCCTTCCAAAGAACATTAGTTCAAATGTGAGGAAAATTATTATTCAGATCCTAAAACTTAAATTTAGAATGGCATTCAAATGGCTAATCTTTCTTTTAAAATGACTGATAGAGACTGTAAGAAAATAGCATTTTGAGCATTGATGATGAGTCCTTAGACGATTTGGAGAAATATACAGATGACATCCTAAATTTGGATGATTTTGGAAACCCATTCAGAACAGTGGTTAGTAACCTAGGCAGCAGTTAGGAGAGGAAACAGTTTTCAGGCCCAACTTTAGGAAATTTTGGATGCATTTCAACCATAAATGAGTTGAACAGACCACAAAACTGATAACAAAGCATCTAGGTTGTTTTCTTCAGCTTAGCATAGATCGTAATTTTAAAAATTGGTCAGCAAAGACCAAGCATCTCCATGTAAGTAAGTTAGTAAGTATACTCTGGTTTCTTTCCCACTCCTCCACAAACTCCAACTTCTACTTCATGCTGAGCTTTGCTGACTAAAGTTTTCCAAAAAGTACAGATTTTATACATATTTCTTGTCTTATTTGGTGGAATCACTTCCTATTTTGACAATTCAAGGAGTAAATGATAATGTATTCCATTTCCGTGAAATCAAGGCCTCCATTTTGCATAACACAATGAAGTTTTTAAACAGGAAAAGGAAAAGGAAGAATTTAATTAGTGGGGAAGTTTGAAAATATACTTTAAAGAATATCCAGGAAAGGAATAAGAGCATTTGACATTCTCTAGAGATCTTTTCTATATCACTAAAGTTTATGAGAAAAGCAGATGTTACCAATGAAAAGTGCAAAACTGAAATGCCCCCACAGTTGCTCACCAACACCAAAGAAAATGGCTCACAAGGGCCAGGATAGTCTTCTGTCAGGAGAGGTCTCCGGAAATCCACATGTATGTAGATAATCCTTTAGTACAAGGGTTACACTATCAGGGAATTGCTTTCTTTGCAAGAGAGGCCTGGGTGATGTTAGGACTCTGGAACAAGCCCAAGTCAATGGGTAGAGTAAACGTAGATTTATTTTCATTATTTGAATCTCTAATTTACTTTAGAGTCTGTAGTCTTGAAATGACCAGGACTCAACTAATCCAAAATTTTTAGACCACTTCAGACCCTTGTCTGATTCTATACTAACCTCTTGTCGGACAAAAGACTATCAATCTAGTCATTGTTTCCTCATCGCTGGTAAATTATCAATATGGAGAAAAAAGGACATATGTGAGTACAGCACATTAATACTCTATAGATGTTACTTCCATACAGGCTGTTTCCAAAGGCAAAGGGTGAAAGCAGAAAATAATACTTGAAATGTCAGAAACTGAGGATAGCATGGGGAAATTAACCCCTGACACATATGAAAAAGAGTTGTTGTAATAGATGAGGTTTTAGCAAGCTATAGAAAATACTAAAAAAGTTAAAAAAAGAAATGTCATACTTTGTATATTTCTTTTTCCTCACCTAAATAAGTAGAAATTAAAGAATTATTTGACATGTTTTCTTAACAGAACATTTTAAAAACATACAAGCTTACATGGAATGTAACACTGTTAACAGCTTTTCCCCTAGTGTTGAAAGCAGTCCTCTTTGCTCACACCCCGAACAACTGCTTTTTAAAGTGTAAAACAATTATGAACATTTGCTCAAGCTGTTTAAATGTGAATAATTATGAAAAACCGTCATTCTATGATATTGTTTATTGGTCAATACTACATAATGCTGGAAATAGCCCAATGGATTGAGACCAGTCATTCCTAGAACAGGAGAAAATAAGCTAAGGTTTACAATAATCATTCCTGTTTGCATTGTTGTAATGCTGACTATTGAATATTTGCTGGTATTAGACATTGTTATAGGTACTTGCAAGTTTTATGCTTTAAAAAATTTTTTTTTTTTTTTTTTGTGGTTGAAATATTTTATTTCTGCCATTGACCTATAAAAATATTTTTTAATATTTCATTTTAATGCAAAATATTGCCTTTTACCTCTTCTGATGTTGTCAAGTTTGGGTGATAAACCACATAAGTTTTTAAAAATTAATTTTTACTATTGGCAAGAGAATAAATTAACATGTTTTAAAAATTCAAGTAGGGCTAGTAACAAAAATCAGTGATCCCATGGCTTCTCCCAACCTAAGAGGCAACCACCTTCAACTTATGGAATCCCTTTTTCAGGTTTCTTTGTATTTTCAAAAGATATTTATGTACCATGATCTCTTAGGTTATTGTTTTAGATGTTATTTATTGTCTTTATTCTAATAGATGCAAAAGTTAGCTTTCAATTTCATGTTTCTTTCTTGCAGGCATTCTTTTGGCAACCTTTTGTCCTTTCCTTCCACTCTGGTCCTGTCTTTCTCCAGGAACACATGCAAACTGTCTTAGGACTTCTCTTTTCCATCATTTGAGAAGTCCTTTTAGCTCATCTCCTCTTCTGTGTTCTAGCCCCCAATTCCTGACTCTCACACCTTTCATTTTCTTGGTTTACTCCTTAATTTTGGTGAAATACATCTTCCAGTAGCTTTTTGGAGAAGAGTGTATGGGAGATAAATCTTTAGAAACTGAAAAAAATTTGTCTGTTTTCCACTCCCATTTTTTTGGGGTATAGTAATTTTAGATAAAAATTCCATTCTGAAGGTATTGTTTTAGTGCTTTCCAACTTTAGTGTTGCTCTTGGTAAGTCTGATACTACTTTTTTTTTCCAACCATTAGATTTTTTAACAACCATTAGATTTTTATATAGTAATTCAAAACTTACAATGATCTTTATGAAGGGGTAGCAAATAATAAAGCACTTTTTTTTAATGTTACTTATCTGTTTTTGGCTGTGGTGGGCCTTCATTGTTGCATGGACTGTTCTCTGTAACTTGTGGCTAGCAGGCTACTCTCTAGTTGCAGGACATGAGCCTCCCATTGTGGTGGGCTCCAGGGCCACAGGCTTCAGTAGGTGCAGCCTGTGGGCTCAGTAGCAGTTGTGGCTCCGGAGCTCTGCAGCGCAGTCTCAATAGTTGTGGTACACAGGCTTAATTGCTTCAGGGCATGTGAGGTCTTCCCAGATGAGGGTTGAAATCTGTGTCTCCTGCCTTAGCAGGCAGATTCTTTACCACTGAGTCACCAGGGAAGCCCTTACAAGCTTTATCTTGTTTGATATTCAAAACTAGAACATTGAATAATTTGCCAAAAAATTACCAACTAGTGTGTAGACAAGCCCAGATTCAAACCCAGATTAATCTGATTCTAAAGCCCTATAAAGTGAAAGTGAAAGTGAAGTCACTTAGTCGTGTCCGACTCTTTGCAACCCCATGGACTGTAGCCCACTAGGCTCCTCCATCCATGGGATTCTCCAGGCAAGAATACTGGAGTGGGTTGCCATTTCCTTCTCCAGGGGATCTTCCTGACCCAGGGATCGAACCCAGGTCTCCTGCATTGCAGACAGACACTTTAACCTCTGAACCACCAGGGAAGCCCTATAGCCTTTCTCCTAAATTACACTGCCATCTGAAATGACTTGTTTGACAAATGCTGAGAGGACTAGCTTCTTTTTTGTATATATGTTTCTAACATGAGATGGCTGGATGGCATCACCGACTTGATGGACGTGAGTTTGGGTAAACTCTGGGAGTTGGTGATGGACAGGGAGGCCTGGCATGCTGCAATTCATGGGGTCGCAAAGAGTTGGACATGACTGAGTGACTGAACTGAACTGAACTGAACATCTTATAAATAATGAGAACCTCCATTGTTTTGTAATAATAGTGACTAAAAACATATTTCCTGGATGAATGAATGAATGGTCAAATAACTCCAGAATCAAGCCCAGATAGACAGTGTATGTTTAAACATTGTCAAAGAAGCACTATCCACAGTCTCACTTGGTAACCAACTTACATTAATTTTTAACAATTATTATCAGAATCTTAAAAACATAAATAGCTGAGTACACAGTAAAATTTCAAAACGAGTGAAGCCTATCAGTTTAATATGGAAAAAAACAACTAGCTAACACCATTTATTTCGAATTTTAAAAGTAAAGTTGTACAAAGGAAGTTGTATAGTGAAATAATTGTTAGAAATAAGAAATTTAAATTTGACTCTCTTTTTCATAAAAACATACTTAAAATCATTTGTATTTTCATTTTTATTAAATGCAATGGTCTCCACCCCTGAAATTGTAAAGCAAACTATTTTCTGAATATATTCAGCCCTTCTGATGATACAGAACTCTGGACGTGGGCTGTATCGTGGTAGGAAGCATTCTGTTATGCTCACCCTTGAAAGTATGCTAAGACGATTCCTCCTTAGGGAATCTCCCTGACTACCCCTCACCCACCCTCCAAGTAGAGCAGCCACCCCCATTTCTCTATCCCAAAGGACTCCACCAGGGCTTGCTTCATTATGTTGTAACAAGTATATGTTTTCTTCATTCTACTGTGAAATTTTTGGCTGGGGAAAGGTTATCTTAGTCATTGCTCAAATATTTGAAGCTAGAATTTTCTTCCTTTCTTCTCCAAAGTAAACATGTATAATATGTCTTGCCACTTCCCAAAGTTTTCTAAGTTCCTTACACAATCTGCCCACCCTTCTCTACATGTTCTTTGTTTAGCAAATGCCCCTATGCCTCAAAAATAGCACCAAATATTGAAGTCAAATAAACTCTGTAGGCTTTTGCAGAAGCCTACTGAGTTTATTATAATCTCTTGGGTGTAAAACCATCTTATAAAAATGTTTGTCTAAATAACTGAGCATCTTGGATAGTATATAAGATAAAGTTATTCAACAGGCACGTATTTGGTAGCTCCTATGTTCCAGGCACTATGCTAAGATGATATCGACACTGCCAAGGAGGCTCTTCTTGTGTAGCCTACTGGAATGAATTAACATGTATCACATGTTAATAAGGGTTTCATAAACAAATACTTTAGGGTCACTCTGAGTTATATCTGTCCCTTTGGACTTTTTGAAACTTCTAATATTCAAATGTATTCTGTGACTCTCCAAGACTCAAAATATAGTATATGTTATTTTCCAAACTTCCCTGATCACACCAGGCTGTTTTCACACTACGTTTTAAAGAAGCAGTAGTTGAGAATACTTTGCAAAATACCCTCTATAGTAAGGCTCCCCAGCTTCTGGGCTGTGGACCAATACCTCTGACAGGACCTGATCCTGTCAGATCACTGGGGATATTAGATTATAAATAAAATGCCCAGTAAGTATACTCTATTTGAATCATCCCGAAACCATGCCCTTCACCCCGTCTGTGGAAAAATTGTCTTTCATGAAATTGGTCCCTGGTACCATAAAGATTGGGGACTGCTGCTCTAGAGTTTGTAGACAAACAGATAATTGTAGTTTAAGAAAATAAGACCTAGGGTAGCATCACAGGGTGGAATACAACTACAAATGAAGGTTTCAAGGACTGAGAGTATATGTTATTAAATCCAAGCTCATACTACTGCAGGACAGGCTAATAATTTAGAGATGAGTTGTTGGGGCAAGAAATAGTGATTTTATTTGGAGAGCCAGCAGACCAGGAAGAGGTGGACTAGCGTCCCAAAGAACCATCTAACCCAAGTTAGGCTACCCAATTAGGTTACCCAATTCAGGGCTTTCTTTGTATCAATACTGAAAGGGGAGGGGGTGTATGGTTAGTTACTACAAACTTCTTGGTGCCAGAATCCTTTGTTCTTGTAGCTGTCCATGTAGGTCTGGTCACAGTGTTTCCTATAAAGCTCCAACAAGACAAATGTTATTCTCTGTTTATCTCAGAGAATACAACTTTTTATCTCAATATGAATGGAAAAGTGTTATAGCTTTAGAGGTCGGAACTTGATACTGGGCTAACCTGTATATTTCAGTCTATAGGCAATATTCTTCTAGTTATTAACTAGAGCAAAAAGTAAGAGAATACAAAGGTTAGAGTAAAAGAAATATTTGAGTCAGATTCACTCTTCCTTATTATATGAGGGAAAGCTTCTGCAAAGAAGTGATAACATTAAATGATCTCCAAGAATGAGTCTGAGTAAGCCAAGTGAAAAGGGAGAAGTCAGTGGTGGAGTTTTAAGAAAGGCTTTTCAGTCACGGGCAAAGTTCAAAGAGGCTTACTGAGCACAGTGACATTGTGTGGTCAGAACTGCAAACACATGTTATGTTAGCTGGGATAGGCACATGGAAAAGGCAACACAAGTCCTTTTAAGTGAGAAAAAGGCTACAAAAGTCTGAAATCCTTTCTCACCCTCCTCTTCAAGAAGTACACAAAACCAATAAGAATAAAAAATAAAAACTTAATAAAAAATCTTTTAAAATAAAGTAGGAAACAAAACCTGAATACAACTACGAATTGACAAACACAATTATGATTAGTCAGAAGCATTACCAAAGTTCATGATAAGTGAACTTATAGAAAGTGTAGCATGCCTGATGTTGGAGGGTGTCCCCCCAAAGTACCAACTAAAATACAGCTTTCTGAAAATGAAAGATCCATTCTGAAATCCAAAACTGTAATCCTTGTTTGCAACAAGGGTGCAGGAACTGTGTTGAGCAATACGGGTAGCAATTTGATTCAGAGAAGAGGAACATGAGCAACTCTGAAGGAGAATCACACTGATTAATACTATTTGCAAGAGCAGTCTGCTTCTGTGGCAGCAAACAAGCAGACGTATTCTAAGTGGTGACCCCTACCTCTGTTTAACCATAATGAAATCTACGGAAAATATCTGGTCTAGGAAAATTCAACCCATTTGATAATAACTAAGAAAAGGAGTAAATACAGAATCAATAAAAGATAGTATAAGGGGGAAAAAAAGTCAAAAACAAAACCTCACCAGAAACATGAAGCCAACAAGAATAAAAAACAGAACAAAAAAGAGTAACTCCCCCAACACTATAAACCATATCATAAATCTTTAATAATTAAAACAGTGTGGCAATGACACATGAATTGACAGATCAATAAACAAATTGGTAAATTCAGAAGCTGACCCAAATACACACAGGAATCTAGTATAAGGCAAAGATGGCATCTCAAGTCAGGGAAAAAGGCAGACTTTTTAAACAAAAGATATGAAAGCAGCTGTGTAAACTTCTGAAAAAAATTTTTTTAAGTAAAATCCATACTTCACACTGCACACCAACATGAATTTCAAATACAGCAAATGTTTAAATGTTACCAAACACTGCTAAAGAACTCTAATTCATACTCCCATTATTGGGCTTCCCTGATAGCTCAGTGGGTAAAGAATCCACCTTCAATGGATTTGATTCCTGGGTCAGGAAGATTCCCCTGGAGAAGGGATAGGCTACTCACTCCAGTATTCCTGGGCTTCCCTGTGGCTCAGCTGGTAAAGAATCTGCCTACCAAAAAAAAAAAAAAAGGGAGACCTAGGTTCAATCCATGGGACCTGAGTTCAGTCCCTGGGTTGGGAAGATCCTCTGGAGAAGGGAAAGGCTACCCACCCCAGTATCCATTATTAGATATCTATAAGGATGATTCCCTAGTACTTGATATTTTCAAACTTTCTGGTCTTTGTCCATCTAATGGTAGAAACATGACATCTTCTGTTTTAAGTTAGCATTTCCCTGATTTTTGCAGCTGAAATATCATCTTATATGTTTATGACCATTTGGATTTCCTCTTCTGTGAAATTGCTGTTTGAATCTTTTACCTACTTTTTTAAAAAATTTTATGGTTTGTCTTTTTCATATTAACTTTAGTGTTTCTTTTAACTTCCTAGAAAACAATCTATCATTTGCTTTATGTGAGACAATATTTTCTCCTATATCATGACTTATCTTCTAATTTTATATGTGGCTTTTTCTGATGTGTACCTGTTTTCTTTTTATCTTGTTTTTCTGATGGCATCAAATTGTCATTCTTCTTCTTTGTGATTTTTGCTTTTGTGTTTTTATTGGCTTATATTTGCCTACTGAATCTCTGGAAGAATGCACAATTAAATATAGTGTTACCAAGGTATGTATAAGGCAGAGAGGAGGAAAAGGCAAAAAAGAGATAGTAGAAGGCAGGCTTTGCACACTACACATAATTCAATGTTTTGTTTTGTTTTTTTTGAAAGATGATCTTATTACTTTTAATCAATGGATTAAATTTAAAAATCAACTTATTTTAGATTAAGTGAAATTAATTTAGTTTAAAAAATAGAAACCAAACAATAAAAACGACGCTTTTGGCTAGCTTTCTGCCTGAGTTTGAAAAGTCACACTTTCAGAGATATGGTGGGAAGTGGTACCCAGTTCTAGTATGCTGCTATTTTTGTTTGTCAAAGCGAATGAAGTTTCCTGAGATAGTTCAGGACAGGAATTATGAATTTTAACATTTTTTTCTAAAAGAGACTGTGAAGGGATGAAACAAATTATAGTAAGCTAAAGTAATGAAAATACGCCATGCAGTGCAAAAATATCAACTTTAAAATTAATCTGAATATCACCTATCTAAAAAAAAACAAGTTGACCATTAAATGATCAACTGACAGCTTGAAGCAGAATATACAGAAATGTATAACATTTTATTATCATATCTATTTCTTGCAATTCAGAAAACCCACATAGAATATCATCTAAATCTGTAATTTAATGCCTAACACTGTAACACATTTCTAAAGCAAGTTGTAAAATGAGTCAGCCTTATGAGACTGAGTGACATTTTTGTCACTGATTTAAAGGAAAATACTGTCTCTGTTAAGATCTTATAAAAGATATAATGAAGAAAAATGCAGTATAGGTTTAGACAAATTTGAGAATTTTATCACCTTAACATCAGAGTGTTAATGCATTTGTAACCACAAATGTTTGAGCTATTCCATTCATTATATCAGATGACAAGAAGGTGTCTGAAAATGGTCTTATTTGTTCAGGTAAATTAAATAATGTCAGATCCATGAGTGATGTATTTGTCATTATAGGATCTAGACGTTCAGAGTATCATGGACTAAAACAACATTTGTAATGGCATGAAAATGAAATATTTCAACATTAATATTTTCTGTGAAAGGATTTATTTT
The DNA here is from genome assembly GCF_029407905.1 of Bubalus kerabau. NCBI lineage: Eukaryota > Metazoa > Chordata > Mammalia > Artiodactyla > Bovidae > Bubalus > Bubalus kerabau. Next base: position 256,313,488 of record NC_073624.1, read on the forward strand.
CATGGTTACTTTTTTTTCTGTTGGACTACCTGGCTTACAGTGTTTTCTACAGAAAAACAACGTGAAAAACAAGTGTCAGGTTAATTTAGCACAGCAAGGGTAAAGGGAGTATTAAAAATGGATGAAGATAGATGTTAGAAGCTATCTCGTGTTAGTTAAGTAACCTACAATTATAAAGGCTATTTACAGTTTGGGTGGTTCTCACTGAAGGACATAGAGCATGCACAGGAATGAATGACCACAGGATGGGGCCAAAGGCGAGGACAGTTGAAATGCAATGAGCTCCAAAAGCATAAAAGAAAAAGAAAAGGACATCCTTGAACATGTTTACTTCTCTTTTAACTTTGACATTTTTACTTATTAAAAAACACATCCTTAATTCCAAGAGGTGAGGGGAGAACAGAAATGCTGTGTCCTGAGTGTCCCCATCAGCACAAGTAAGTTCTGCTCCATAAAGGTGCTTGGCGTTGAAGTACTGTGACCCACCCAGGACTGCAAGGGTGGAAGTCAGCTTGAATGGGAGAAGCAGGGCCAGGAGTGGGAAGGGCTATAGCCACTGCTACCATATGGCCAGATTTTTTTTTTTTTTTTTTTGGTCAAGAGAAAGTAAAAAAATCTGTATCATTCTTCTGATATTTAAATGTGGAAAAAAGTTATAAACAGCCTGCAGGAAACTAGTTTGCACTAATCATGATAAGAAATCCTTATGCCAACTCCCTATGTGCCAGGGATATGCTCTAAGTGCTTTACATAACCTTGTTTCATCTTCCTAACAAGCGCTTGAGGTTTGTTCCATTTTATCTCCATTGTCAAGATGAGTAAACTGAGGCATAGCAAGTCTATAACTTGTTCAAGTTCACACAGTTGTCAATGGCAGAGGTGACTTGAAAGGAGAAAGTTTGTTTCACAGTTCACACTCTCACACACTGAAGTGTCCCAATAAGAAAATTTCTCCTTCAAAGAGCTGCTTAGGAGTATTTCATTAATTATAGAACTGAATTCGCTGTTTCTGGCTCTATACTGATGTATTTCCATATAATTATTTTTCTAAAGTCACTTTTTAAAATTTAGAAAATTTCATAAGCCATGATTGTTTCTAAAGGGTCCAGATAGGAAGAGGGGAAATTTGTATTATTGAATATTCTAAAAGTAAAATATCATTTTAGAGAAATGTATATTTTTTTATGTTTCAGCTATCACTTCCCATTTTGCTTTTGATTAACTTTTTCATTGTGAAATACTGAACTGAAACTAGAAGCCAACCTAAATAATGACTTCTAAGTTTCATTAGAAGAATAAATTCATACTCTTTAAAAAGTGCATTTGTTTTGAAAACTAGTAGCTCACCATATATTATGCTTGAACTCTTTGAATTTTCATGCTTTATTATCTTATCCTATATTCATATAAGGATCTATAACTGTCAGTAAATTAAATTATGAAAAAGCAAAGGGGTTAGAGAGTGTTTATTTCTTGTGTAGAAAATGCAGATATTTTTGATATATACCACATGTACCTCAGAATTTCTGCTTATTTCAGCTTCATCTACTACTTTAAGAAATGGAATTTCAGATCACTCTTTGGAGAGGGTTTAACGTCAAGTGGTCTTAAAATTTATACTCAATTTAGCAACCCCAAACCACTAAAGTCAATCTTCAAAAATTCTAATATATAAATATCTTCATTTCTGGACATTCCTCTAATTCCCAATTTGTTAAAATATAAAATATCATCTGAGAAGGGTTTATTGTAGATGTTTGCTATTGTAGTAAAACACTGCATAATAAAGACATATACATGTATGCTTGGATATTTAATTATTTATTTATTTTTGGCTGTGCTGGGTCTTCGTTGCTGGGTGCAGGCTTTCTCTAGTTGCAGCAAGTGTGAGCTACTCTTCATTGCAGTGTATGAGCTTCTCGTTGCAGTGTCTTCTCTTGTTTGAAGCATGGATTCTAGGCACACAGGCTTCAGTAGGTGAAGCACATGGGCTTATTCGTTGTGGCACATAGGCTTAGTTGCTCTGCGGTGTGTGGGGTCTCCCCAGACTAGCGACTGAACCCACATCCCTGCATTGGCAGGTGGATCCTTAACCATTGGCTCACCAGGGAAGTCCTATATATGTATGTCTATACACATTGATACATAATTATAGTTGGAGGGCTGCTTCCCTGAATGGCTCAGAGGGTAAAAATACTGCCTGCAATGCAGAAGACCTGGGTTCAATACCTGGGTCAGAAAGATTCCCTGGAAAAGGGCATGGGAATCCATTCCAGTATTCTTGCCTGGAGAATCCATGGACAGAGAAGGCTGGTGGGCTAAAGTCCATAGGGTCACACAGGGTCAGGAATACGACTAAAGCAACTTAAAACACACATATAATTACATATGACCTGTATATTAAATAACTCATAATACTGGTGTATGTGTGTATGTAGTGACAAAGATAGTGACCTCAAGCAAGACACCCAGAAGTGCTTCAGCTTTTGTTTTCCCTAGCTGTATTGCAATGTACTTGATATATTAATTTGTGTAAGTTTAAGGTATAGAATGTGATGATTTGATACAACTATATATTGCAAAATGTTTGTCAGAATAAGGTTAGCTAATACATTCTTTACCTCACATAACTGCCATTTTGTTATTATTGTTATGGTGAGGACATTAAAGTTTCAGTCCCAGCAACTTTCAAGTATACAATACAGCACCATTAACTACAGTCACAGTACTGTACATTAGATCTCGGAAACTTATTTATAACCAAAAGTTTGTACGCTTTGACTGCTGTCTTCCCCTTTTCCTCATCCCTCAGTCCATACCAACCACCACTCTGCTCTCTGCTCCCCCTCTCTGCTCCCCCAATGGTGAGAATATGCTCTCAGTTTCTGTAAGTTTCCTATTTGTAGATTCCACATGCAAGTGAATTCATACAATGTTTATCTTCCTCTGTCTTATTCATTTCATTTTGCATAATCCCCTGAAGGTCCAGCCATACTGTCACAAATAGCAAGACTTCCTTCTTTTTTATGGCTGAATAATATACCAATTATATACATAGCACATCTTTCTCTTCTCGTTTTATCTGTCAGTGGACAATTGTTTCCATGTCCTGACTTCTGTAAATAATATTTCATTTAACAAGGGAATGTAAACATTTCTTTGAGATAGTGATCTTATATTCTTCAGATTTATACTTAGCAGTGGGATTGCTAGATCATATGGCAGGTCTATTTGTTTGTTTTATATTAAGAGTATAGTTAATTCACAATGTTGTATTTTCAGGTGTACAGCAAAGTAATTTAGTTATACATATTCATATATCTATTCTTTTTCAGACTCTTTTCTTGTATAGGTCATTACATAGCATTCAGTAGAGTTTCCTGTGCTATATAGTAGGTCTTTACTGATTATCTATTTGTATGTGTTAATCCCAACCTCCTAATTTATCCCCTCCACCATCACCCTGGTAGCTCTATTTTTAATTTTTTGAGGAACTCCCATACTGTTTACCTTAGTACCTGTGCCAATTTACAGATTGATGGAGACTCTCTAAGTATTCATTCCTAGGTCTATGTAAATCTCAGCGAATTCACAGATGTGGGTTACTTACAAGTGGTTTTTGTTTGCCCTTGGGTGAGGTGTACTGTTTTTAGAGAGTTGATTACTCACCCTACAATTGGATGGTATAAGCCTGTCCCATCATATCTATGGCCATGTCTCTGGAATTTACATCCAGACTTTTCAGAGATGTCATTGCAAGGAAGACACCTGAAAAGTCCACCCTGCTAGAATGATCCACCCTCACCCCAGGTTTAACTCTTTCCAAAGAAACCTCTCTTGCAGACTCCACTTTTGGTTGGAGAAGAAATATTCATATTCATTATATAAGAAATAGGTCCTGTATATCTTCTCTAGGATGACTATTCATTTTTCACTATTAAACCTCTGTCTGTCCCTAATATTGACTGTGGACCCACCAGTATGCTTTTTAAATCCAAACTTCTGACTTGCACCAGCTCCAAAATCATCCTACTTGTCCTTAGAGTAAGTAGGAGTGATTTACTTAAGCACCACCATGAAAGGATGTCAAATTCTTATTGTTCCTCACCAACAGAAGTTACCAAAAATATTATTAAACCCAAACACATACACACAATATAAACTAGTGCTTTGCCCTAAAATTTCCATTCCCTTCCTTAGCCCATGCAGTTTCAGCTAGCAGAATGCTTAGCATTTTTATTGTGCTAAAATTTAAGTCATCCCTAGTACTTTCTCCTCTGACCTGGCTGTTGCCAGCACTGAAGGTAAGTGAGAAGTTTGAGGAAGTCATTAAACACTCAGCAGACTTTCAGACCCTCAGTCGAGTTTCTTCCAACTGAGCTGGGACCATGGAGATGCAGTGCACAGCACTGGACAGGAAGCCAGGCTTAGCTAGGTAGCAGAGAGGTCTTAGATAAAGCAAACAAACCAGGGCTTTGTGAGGTGACAAAAAGGAAATGAGCAAAGTCACACCCTCAGCCCATCAACCAACAGTCTAACAGTCTAGTGAGCAGGAAGCAAAAGCCACAAGACCAATGGCCCCCAATGGTGAGAATATACTGCACAGGTGATCAGGAGGGAGCTAGCAATCGGTTCTGTCCTTTTAGACACTTTGATGTATTCTAATTGCCCAGAGCTCTGCTTGAAGAAAATGAGGGAAGAGTCTTCTTGTTTTGAACTAACAGTAAACATAATATTGTTGTTTAGTTGTCCAGTCACGTCTGATTCTTTTGTGGCCCCATAGATCGGGATTTTCCAGGCAAGAATAACGGAATGGGTTGCCATTTCCTTTCTCCAGTGGAGCTTCTTGACCCAGGGAACATAGTATATGCCTTGCTAAAAGCTATTTTATAAAATAGCATGAACCTGATTTTACAAAATATTGTCTGATATGAACGATCTTAAATTGCTGCTAAAAACACTATTTATTTTAGAGGCAGAAAAAGTGAGAGACAACTTACAACTTGAAGATTTAGCATTACGTCCAGAATCTCTTTGTCCCTCAGCAAAGATAAACCCAAGCCTTTGGAAGTTGACTACTTTTTTCCCTGTTCTCAAAATACAGAAGACCTCTGTTGATAATGAAGACCATGAAGGAATTTTGAACCAGGATGCTTCTTAAACATTTGATAATATCTAAACAATAAGAAAATTACATTTAATCTAGACATTAAGGAAATTACAATCTAAATGTTAAATAAAACAAAGAAGCAGAATAATTTACAAACCATTCAAAGTTAAATTACAGAATAAATATCTTTGTCATGAACATTTGGGAAAGATAGTAATGTGTATGTGTTTAAAAATAAATTGAATGTTTAGATAATGTTTCATGAAGGGCACAGGAAAGTCTAATTGGAGTGTAAGCAAAGGATAGTAACCAAGACATCCTCAATCCTCAGAAGCAACTTAATTAAAGAAAAGAAATAGGAATGAGTATAATGCATGTGGAAAGAGAATGGATGAAATCACTCTGGGAAAAATAGACTGAATATATTAGGGAGCGATGAACAAAGTTATACAGTCAGGTAGTCTGAGATTTAAATATATGGCTGAAGAACTTGAAATTGATAGGTTAGACTGGCATTCTAGTTTCTATAGCCAGAGGTGACACATGAATAGAATGTTTTAATAAGTTATGTAGGTTGGGTCTATGGAAAGATGAGTTAATTTTTCCATATTAGCCATAAAATTAAATCCATTAATTCAGGCGTGATATGCTAAGAATCTGATTAATAGTGGGGTACTTCAAAAGGAAACAAAAGGATGAATTTGAGAAATGGTGAAAGAGGAGGAAACCTAAGTCCCTAATGGACTGGATATAGAAGAATAAGACACATATCGAGTATAACTGCATCAATCCTTTTATAAGTACACAGGCCCATAGAATACTACTAGAAAACTCCTTGGAGAAATGGAGAGGCTGAGAAATGAGGTCTAAAGTGGGGGCTGAGGGAGCACTCTCATTTATTTCTCATATCTACTATCATTCAAAGCAGTAACGATTGGCATTCAACATTTGTCCTTGGCTGGCATTAAGGATAGAACATTCTAACTTTGAGGAGCTTTTAATATAGTTAAGCAAAAGAACACAAGGCAGACTGCTGTAGGAAACAACACAGAACTAAATGTAAAATTTATGATAATGAATAAATGATATTTTTATCACTTATAGAACTGAAAATAAAGGGATAACACAGGAAGTGGGGGCAGTGGATTAAAATGTTACAACTGGGAAGCAGGAAGCCCAATCTTGAGTTATGCATGGAGAGATTAGAGATAGAGGAGGAGGAACTGAGGTGGAGCCAGCCAGGGCGGGAATCTGCTGAGCTGTCAGAACGCGGCCCTGAGGCTGCGACGCGGCAGAAGTAAAAGCGATACTAAGTAACAAGAACAGTTGCAAAAAGCCTGCCTTAAAGGGAGGTTTGCAACGTACAAGCAAACTGCAAGTTACAAGTTACAGTTACCAACTACTGAATAAAACCGAGGTGATGGACAGTCCTATTTCTCCTGATCTCGAACACACGTGTTTGCTCCGTAGAGATGGAGACTGTGTGGACACTCTCGGTTCTATTAAGAAGAAATGGTAATAATTGTAACAAGCCCTTCTTGAAAAATGCCTCGTTTAAATTGCTACAGCAAGTTTTACACTTGTGAAAAAAAATGTTAATGGATTGTAAACAGGTGCAATTTTCCTTTTTAATTTATACAGTTCCTGGTGTGTTGGAGGGGAAAAGTGGGGGGAGGGGAAGAGACAAAGAGTAGGAAAGTGGAAGAAAAACAAAGCAATAAAGACAAAAATTAAGCTATTGTACCAACCAGCACAGAAATGGGATTCTGTTAAGAAGTAAAGGGAATGAACTCAGGCTTAATCAGTGATGGGTTGGCCAAGCACAGGATGGAGCTTCAGTGTTGTTAATCTCAAAGTTGACACCAGCTACTAACCAGAACATATAAACTGACTTTGAAGTAGTTGTAAGTGCCTTCAACACTTAACGCTTCAAAGGTAGGACTATCCTTATCTGCCTCATCCAGTCATTGTTAGGATTAATTAAGACACCATCTGTAAGTCACTTAGCACTCTGAGTGGCCCATAGCAAGAGCTTTTGAAGTGTTACATAATCACTGTTTGGAGAATTTCTTCCTCCTTGCTTAAATAAAGGACTATTTGCAAATACCCTCCTTCCCAGTTTCTCAATCTGAAATGAGTACCCTATATGTGATAATGAGCACTTTAGTTCCCTTTGGATGACCTTTGAGAAAAGATTTTGACATTTTGACATTTTTAGGCTGTCTCCAATTTCCTATTTGCTCTCCTGGAAGCAGATTTCTAGGCCTAATAGATACTTAATATTTCCTTATAAATATTTCCTGCACACTATGTGTCGTTTAGCTATAATACATTCCACAGTAGTTGAGTAACTGCCTTGTTCCAGGACTGAAGCAGTGATACAGTTTCACATATGATTTCTCTACATGTATCACAACAACTGATACCCGGGTAAGAAACTAGAAGCAATTAAAAATTCAAAGCAATGATTTGAAGGACACCATTAAAAACTATGAAACTAACTTTGTCCAAGATTTAGTATTTCTTTCACTGTCAAAACACCAATTTACCTATCTAGATTTTTTGTAACATGTATGGAATTTCAAGTTATTACATCATAGTACCAACAAGTGAAACTCCAGTACTTTGGCCACCTCATGTGAAGAGTTGACTCATTGGAAAAGACTCTGATGCTGGGAGGGATTGGAGGCAGGAGGAGAAGGGGATGACAGAGGATGAGATGGCTGGATGGCATCACTGACTCAATGGACATGAGTCTCAGTGAACTCCGGGAGTTGGTGATAAACAGGGAGGCCTGGCGTGCTGTGATTCATGGGGTCGCAAAGAGTCGGATACGACTGAGCGACTGATCTGACCTGATCTGACCAACAAGTAGATTGTTCCATTCACGCATCCTGAATGACCACTAATACTGTATTGTGTCAAGGAATTTTGCATATGTGGAAATATAAGCCACATAGATCCATATTATAAAAAAGATCTAGACATTTGTCAGTGCCTTCTTCCACCAGTGCACACACTGTGCTATTGTTTGTATGTGAAATTACCACCCACTAACTCTTAGGAAAGCCGTGTGAGTCATTTCCAACAACATATTTAATTGAAAAAGAAATGCAAAGAATTTTCAGGTATATTGAATAGTAAATTGAAGGAATAAGAAAGTGTTGATGCACTGTATACTATTTCCTTATTAATTTCTATCACTCACATTACCCAAGAATTCTCTCCAACTTAATCACAAAACATACCCTGACCTTTAACAACTAGCAAGGCTGAAATGTTAACCTTCAACATTTTGCAAAATTCTTCTTTAAACACTTCCTCTGGAAAACACACAGCTCAAAGTGCTAAAATTGTCTCCTATAATAACCACAGCAGGATCCTAACAAACCCGCTTTTAAAAACCAAATAAAGTCTTCCGTGGGGGCGGTTCACCACTTCCCCTTTTTTTAACATGCAGGAACTAATTTAGCTGAGAAGATAAAAGCAAAAGCTGCCTACAGATGTACAAGGAAAGGAGATCCTAAAACAAAACACCTCAGTGGCAAGAGGGTCTGGTCCTTTTCTGTAGAAAAAGCCTTCTCTGACTTAGAAGGTCACACATGAAAAGCAAAGAGTCTGAAATCTGTATATATTAATACAAATGGTAGACAGAAGAAAGAAGAGAAAAGGCACACAAATTACTTTCAATTATATTTATGCATTTTCCAATGAAGTAATTTTATACCCATTTTCAATTTAATACCATTGTAAAGATATCAAGAACTCAGAACTAAGACAAAAGGCCTGAACATTTTTGTGGTAAGCATTTAAGAATATATGCACATATCAAATCATGTTTTACACTATATATAATCACATGTCAATTGTATCTCAATAAAACTGAAAAAGATATGCTAAAAAATAATCACTAAGAAAGACTACTTTCAAACTACCAACAACACCTGAAGTGTTAAGAACCGAGTGCATTATCAGATGACCAAACTCACCCCTTTGTTTCATAGAAAGAACTCATGAAATCCCATCTGTTCTATAAACGCTTACCTCTTTCAGAACGATGGCCATTTGATCCCATCCCAGGTGGTCTAAACATGCACATAGCATGTGACCTTGTCACTGAGAATCCCATTAAAAGTACTTAGTTCATTACTCATTTATAAATTCCCGATTTCATTCATTCAATTTTCAGATTATCTACTTGACCATACAGAGAAGGCAGTGGCACCCAACTCCAGTACTCTTGCCTGGAAAATCCCACGGACAGAGGAGCCTCGTAGGCTGCAGTCCATGGGGTCACTAAGAGTTGGACACGACTGAGCGACTTCACTTTCACTTTTCACTTTCCTGCATTGGAGAAGGAAATGGCAACCCACTCCAGTGTGCTTGCCTGGAGAATCCCAGGCACGGGGAGCCTGGTGGGCTGCTGTCTATGGGGTTGCACAAAGTCAGACACGACTGAAGCGACTTAGCAGCAGCAGCGCTTGACCATATATCTGTGGGATGCGTTGTGTGGACTCTGGTAGATTACGAACTGCAAGATTATTGGCCACAAACCTTATTAACATATACATTTTCTAATCATCATTTAGTAAGTGTCCTGTAGTTTTTAATATAATGACAAAAGTAGAAGAAAATACAAATATATAAAAAATGCAGACTCTGGCCATAATTCCAAGGCTCTTTGTAATAAGTTTTACTGGGCTACTTTATCAAAAAGAATATATCACATTAAGTTTTCTATGAATTTTTCCTTTAAAAATATGTGAGAGACAAACATAGTAAATCTTATCCTTTAAATAAAAGAAAAAACATGGTTTAAAAAATGTTTCATTCAGGAAGCTTTCATACTAGAATGCAATTTGGAAACATTTTCTACTCTACTGTTACAAACTATTTTTTAAAGTGGGGCTTGAATACCATATTAAGAGACAATGTGCATGTGGAGTTTGATTAGAATATTAAGTATCCCTGTCTGCATCTTCTTCTTTCTGAAATCCACATGAATCCAGCACCCCAGGCTACTTCCTGACTTCTCAGGACATCCGAGTAAAATATATCATTATATTTTCCTTCTATCTCCCTCATAAAATATTTTATCTGCTGAATTACATTGTGTCAAAGTTTGTTCTCTATCTATATACTTCATTTCTCCAGGCATCACTTTCTAGAAATACATAGAAATACACCTTTTAGTAGGTGTTTTAGGAGATAACTTCTGAAACCAAGGGGTTTTGAAATCTTTCAAATTGTGTCAGCTTTCTCTGTTAATGATGTACCTACTTGGCTAAAGATCTATGGCTTGTGGAGATATTTTCAAGCAAGTTAAAAATTAGAAAAACAGCAACTACAAAAACAAGCGGTTGTTTTACATAGTTAACTAGTAACTTAAGGTTTCCTGTACACCACCCCCCATGGTGGTGTTTAAAACATGACAAAATCAGTCTTCCATTTTTACTGTCTCTAGAGTGGGCTCTATCAATGCCAAAAGGAAAAACTGGATAACTCCTGTCTTTCCCCCATCCTCATCCTTTCTCCATTTTATGTGGCGGGGGACTTGAGGAGAAGCGAAGGACTGTCAACCTGAACTCCTTCTTAGGCTAGAGAAGGAGCCAGTCATTACAGTATGATGTAGTTTCTTTCTCATTCTGATAGACTTCAAGCAGGAAAAAAACAATTCCTACTCTACACAAAAATAGGTCTTATACCTGTGGCGGATTCATTTTGATATTTGGCAAAACTAATACAGTTATGTAAAGTTTAAAAATAAAATTAAAAAAAAAAATAGGTCTTATGGATTTTTAACATAGCCTCCAGTTCTTCCCCTCCCCACGTCCACAACTTTGCCACATAACTTTGTAGATCTTCCCAAGAGTAGATAGGATGTAGTTCTCTGCCCCTTAAATCTGGATGAGTCATTGACTTGCACTGCTCAATGCTACTTTAGCAAATGAGACGCAGCACAAGGTTGACAGTGCTTTGTACTTTGGGACCTGACTTCCTGATGCTCTGGGAACACTTTAGCTGCCACGTGAAGTAGGCCCTGTCTTTGCAACGATGTGAAATGAGCAGGTTTGCTGGATGATGTGAGCGAATGTCCCAGATGACGCGACACACACTGTCCAGGCACTTCCTGTCATCCCAGCTGACACTGAGCTAACCCCTGGGCATGTGCAAGAGGCCACATCAAGGGTGCCCTAGCTGGGTTATCAGCAAACAGCAGACACAAGAGTGAGACACAATCAGCTACAATCAGGAGCAAAATGATCATATAACCCCAGCCCAAATCACCATCATGCCCATGGAAACAAAAAGCTAAATAAACAGTTGCTGTGTGAAGCCATTAAATTTTGTTTTGGTTTATGACTCAGTGAAATCTTACAGATACACTGACTGCATGGGAAGGGAAATGGAACTTGTTAATTAAGGAAACATTACGTTTTTCAGCATGAGTTTGGACTTTTTTGCTGTTCCTGAAAATTAACATTGGTCTCTCAGAGAAGTGCCTATATTTGCCCTTAGCATGTCATAGTTTAAAAAATGTTGTCTGGAGTTCACATTGGTTCAATTGTCCAAGGAATAAGAAAACCAGAGACACAAGGTCTTAATGGTTGGTGTGTCTCTGGGATCCTAACGGCCCTAATGGCTCTCCTCCAGATGAAGACCTTGGACTGAACAAATGGAGGGAGGAGCTGGAGGCAGAGAGTAGGACATTCCTATAAGGAGGATGGCAATTAAGGAGAGGTGTGGCTGGAGATTATCATAGAGAAGTGAAGAAGATGCTAGAATGCGAGCCAGAATCTCAGAAAAGTTGAATTCCAATTGGACTGTGTTGGAAAGGGCCTAACTTACTGCAGTACTCTCTCTCTGGTGCCCTAGGGTAAGTTCTAGTTATCAAGTTGTAAAATATTTCCTATCCTACTTTATTATTTCCCTTTTAAAATGACTCCATACGTATACTAATACAAATTTTGTAGATTTTCTCTGCCTGGTGTGGTAACCTTAGAGAGACTACAAGGAGCAGCCAGGGGGAAAAAAAAAATGTGTAACCCTAAAGAGGACTGAAGAGAGACGCCTAAACAGACTGTCTTTTCCGCCTCTTCCCCCATATGGTAGAGGAAGCTGACTTCTGAAAGAAGAAGGCAGGAAGAAATCTGAGTTTCAATACCTAGAAACAGATAAACGTGCCTGAGGTCCAGAATTATTCAGAAGATGCTAGATGAAAAAAGTCTCTTTTAAGCAGGTTCCATTTGTACATCTTTCCCTCTTGAAATAATCTGCTTGAAATGATTCTTGGTTACTACTAGATGGAGAGGTTAATGCAAATGAAATACTAAACCAATATGTAGCCAATTTCATCTTTTGAATTATCTTAAGTAGCAATCCTGTCTTCTCCGGAGGCATCATTTTCTTTCTTGTATTACACTTATTTTTGAATACATATTACATCTTCTGGTGCATTGCAAGCTATTCAAAAGAAAGAGTCAGGCACTGGTCATTAATGAAAACCACGAGCACCCAGAACTAAACATTATTTTGAGTAGTTGTTCAGTATCCTTTTGATTTACTGTAATAAATAAATGGGTAAACAAATTCCTGAAGATTTACACATTCAACAAATACCTAAAGGAGTGAATTCTATTAATGAGTAAAGATATTTTACTTCAAGAGTGAAGAGAACTCTTGAGAAGTCCTGGAGTTCCAAGATGGTGAAGTACAAGGATGTGCATTCATCTTCTCCTGTTAGAAATCCAAATTTACAACTGTCTGCTGAACAACCGTCAACAGGAAAATGTTGGATCACAATTTTTTGGTGGATGACTGAGCTACTGAACTGAACTGACCTGAACCAAAAAAAGATACCCTACATCCAAGGGCAAAGGAGAAGCCCCAGCAAGATGGTAGGAGGGGCGAAATCACGTTTAGAAACAAACCACATACCCGCCACAGATGCTCAGAGGGCTCAAACAAAACCTTGTGCACACCAGAAGACCCCACAGAGACCGAGTCAGATCTGCCTTTGTGTGTTTGAGTGTCTCCTGAGGAGGTACGGGTCAGCAGTGGCCTGCCACAGGGGCAGGGGCTCTGGGTAGAGCAGACCTGGGTATGGCATAAGCCCTCTTGGAGGAGGTCGCCATTAAACCCCCACCAAAGCTCAACATTCAGAAAACGAAGATCATGGCATCCGGTCCCACCACTTCATGGGAAATAGATGGGGAAACAGTGGAAACAGTGTCAGATTTTATTTTTCTGGGCTCCAAAATCACTGCAGATGGTGACTGCAGCCATGAAATTAAAAGACGCTTACTCCTTGGAAGGAAAGTTATGACCAACCTAGATAGCATGTTCAAAAGCAGAGACATTACTTTGCCAACAAAGGTTCGTCTAGTCAAGGCTGTGGTTTTTCCTGTGGTCATGTATGGATGTGAGAGTTGGACTGTGAAGAAGGCTGAGCGCCAAAGAATTGATGCTTTTGAACTGTGGTGTTGGAGAAGACTCTTGAGAGTCCCTTGGACTGCAAGGAGATCCAACCAGTCCATTCTGAAGGAGATCAGCCCTGGGATTTCTTTGGAAGGAATGATGCTGAAGCTGAAACTCCAGGACTTTGGCCACCTGATGTGAAGAGTTGACTCATTGGAAAAGACTCTGATGCTGGGAGGGATTGGGGGCAGGAGGAGAAGAGGACGACAGAGGATGAGATGGCTGGATGGCATCACTGACTCAAAGGACGTGAGTCTGAGTGAACTCTGGGAGTTGATGATGGACAGGGAGGCCTGGCGTGCTGTGATTCATGGGGTCGCAAAGAGTCGGACATGACTGAGTGACTGATCTGATCTGATCTGATCTGATAGAGCCACCAGAACTTACACAGGACTGAGGAAACAAAAAAGGGCACAAACAAAACCTTATGCACACCAGGAGCCAGGAGAAAGGAGCAGTGACCCCACAGGAGACTGACCCAGACTTACCCATGAGTGTCCAGGAGTCTCTGGCAGTGGTGTGGGTCAGTGGTGGCCTGCTGCAGGGTCAGGGTACTGAGTTGGCAGTGCTTGCATAGGACCTTTTGAAGGAGGTCACCATTATCTTCATTACCTCCACCATAGTTTCACCACAGGTCAAACAGAAAGGGAACACAGCCTCACCCATCAGCAGATAATTGGATTAAAGATTTAAGGATTATGGCCCTACCCATCAGAAAAAGACCCAGTTTCCACAGTTTGGAGAAGGAAATGGCAACCCACTCCAGTGTTCTTGCCTGGAGAATCCCAGGGACAGGAGAGCCTGGTGGGCTGCTGTCTATGGGGTCGCACAGAGTCGGACACGACTAAAGTGACTTGGCAGCAGCAGCAGCTGTTTTTCTGGAGAAGGCAATGACAACCCACTCCAGTACTCTTGTCTGGAAAATCCCATGGACAGAGGAGCCTGGTGGGCTGCAGTCCATGGGGTCGCTAAGAGTCAGACACGACTGAGCGACTTCACTTTTCACTTTCACTTTTCCACAGTTAGTCTGTCCCATCAGGAAGCTTCCACAAGCCTCTTATCCTTATCCATCAGAGGGAAGAGAGAATGAAAACCACAATCACAGAAAACTAATCAATAATCACCACCCTTACAGCAGAAAGTAAAAGAACTAAAGAACCTCTTGGTGAAAGTGAAAGAGGAGAGTGAAAAAGCTGGCTTAAAACTCAACATTCAGAAAACTAAGATCATGGCATCTGGTCCCATCACTTCATGAAAAATAGATGGGGAAACAGTGGAAACAGTAAGAGACTTTAACTTCTTGGGCTCCAAAACATTGCATATGTTGACTGCAGCCATGAAATTAAAAGACACTTACTCCTTGGAAGAAAAGCTATGACCAATCTAGACAGCATGTTAAAAAGCTGAGACATTACTTTGCCAACAAAGGTCCATCTAGTCATTGTTTTTCCAGTGGTCATGTATGGATGTGAGAGTTGGACTGTAAAGAAAGCTGAGCACTGAAGAATTGATGCTTTTTAACTGTGGTATTGGAGAAGACTCTTGAGAGTCTCTTGGACTGCAAGGAGATCCAACCAGTCCATCCTCAACGAAATCAATCTTGAATATTCATTGGAAGGACTGATGCTGGAGCTGAAACTCCAATACTTTGGCCACCTGATGCTAAGAACTGACTCACTGAAAAAGACCCTGATGCTGGGAAATATTGAAGGCGAGAGAAGGGGACAACAGAGGATGAGATTGTTGGATAGCATCACCGACTAGATGGACATGAGTTTGAGTAGGCTCCAGGAGTTGGTGACAGACAGGGAAGTCTGGCGTGCTGCAGTCCATAGGGTCACAAAGATTCAGACATTACTGAGGGACTCAACTGACTGAGATATAGTGAGGACCTCCCTGGTGGCTCAGTGGTAAAGAATCTGCCTGCCAATGCAGGAGACACAAGTTTTATCCCTTGGCTGAAAAGATGCCCAAGAGAAGGGAATGGCTACCCACTCCAGTATTCTTGCCTAGGAAATCCACGGACATAAGAGTCTGGTGGGCTACAGTCCATGGTGTCACAAAAGAGTCGGGCACAACTTAGTGACTAAACAATAACAACAACAAAGATACAGTGAGTAAAACCCAGAAAAAAATGAGGCTAAGAGGTACCACGTTAAAAACAGATCTCAAACAATATGCTTAGTTGGGTGACCTAAGTTCAGGAAAGAATCACAGAGACATCTAGCTGAATAGCTTATAGATTTATGAACCTTTTTCACTTTAGTAAGGAGAAAAAATCCATTTTAAAAACAATAGTTTTAAAATATCTTTTCCATGTTAATTTGAAGGCATTTATATATAATTTTTTACACACATTTTATATTTCCAAGACAGAGTAAAACTATAGAGCACTAAGTTGAGAGACAATTCTAGGCTATTTTAAAGGATAATAGCGAATAGTTTCCACATGGATGTCAATTTAATTTACTTGATAGGCAATGTGCTACTTTAATTCTCACCTCTCCTCCTCCTCGGACATTCTTGCTCCATCCTCCTTCATACTTTGTGGAAAATCCAAGCATATCACAAGATTGCTAGAAAGAGTTCTGAAAATTCACACATCTAAACAAGTCAGGGAGGGGATCTTTCATAGTCAATATATAAAATCTGAATTAAGTCATTTAAAAATACATACATAGCAGTTACTTGATTATTCTCTAGAATAATAGCACAAGCTAAATTATCTCTCATACAGTCCATAAGCAGAATACACAAATTGGTTGGTACTTATGTATTTCCCTGTGTCTCTGAACTTGCAACCCCAAACCTTCTGATTTTGTCCCAGTAAGATAAATTCAAAGACTTTGTCTCTTGCCTTTGGCATTAATTTGAGAAATTACTCAGATACCTTCTCAAATGTATAGATCTTTCTAAAATGGCATAAGGCAGATTTAAATGGGTATAATTTCAAAGCCGAGCAGAAAAGATTAAATGTTCATCCTACAGATTGAACATCTGAAAAGATTTTAGGGTAAGTCCCTTTTGAAAATCCTGCCCTTGAGAGATAGCTCACTGTTCATCACACATTTAGATTTTCATTTCATTTTTGCCACTTTCACAGAACATTCTGAAACTGTTTCTCCTCTTGTGGTTGCACTTTAACGCTGGATCTAATAGCAGAAACCACTTTCTTTCCTCTTATCTTAAACATAAGCGCAATCTGAATAAGTTAATTTTATTTCTCTCCTGTTGTGGAAGTTCAGTCCAAATGTCTATAAAAATATTTCCAAGTTCTCTCTCCCATATTTAGATTTTAAAAGTTCATCCTTCACAAATACAGATTTGAAAATTATTTCCACAAATCCTCTAAAGAAGCCTATTACATTTCATTTTGAATGACTGCAATTTGTTGGAACAGCAAGCAATAAGACTACACATATTTGCATACACACTGAAAAGTTATATAATCTGAATATTCTCTTTTACTAGCATTTTAGTAACACATTATCACATCTTTCATGATGGAACCACAAAATGTAGCCTTTCAGAAAATGCTTCATTTTTTTCTGAAATAATGTTTTTAGGTAATGGCTTTTAAATTTTGAATAACACTAGCCATAGTCTAACACCTAGCCCTTTGTTATTTAAATACAGACCATAATTTTTCTTGGACAGTCTTTAATGAAATTTTAAAAATCTACTGCAAAAGAGAGAAAAGGAAAGAAAAAAGAAGGAAGTAGGGAAGGAAGCTAAATAAAATAACAGAATAATGCAACAGAAATATAAAGAATTCTCTCCTGGCTTTACGGCATAAGGACAGTACTGAATTTACAGCTAAGGCTTCCCTAGAAGTGAACATACAGCAAAGAAGCAAAAACCTTTTATGTACAAACATCTCTTAAATTTATGTCTATAAAGTGACAAGTAGAGGTCCCACACTTGGACACATAACTATGACCAATCACAGAGTCACAGACTGCCTCACCTATATTAAAAGCACTTATTGAGCATATTACAGACTTGAAATTGCCTTAAGATATAAGAGTATCATTTCAGGATGGTTTATGATGAACACATTCCAGTTAGCTGATTGGAGTTGTTTTGCACAGGAAAAATCATATAGAAAAGCTGTAGACATTAAAGGGCTTCCCTAGTGGCTCAAATGGTAAAGAATCTGCCTGAGATGCAGGACACCCAGGTTCAATCCCTGGGTCGGGAAAATCCTCTGGAGAAGGAAGTGGTTACCCACTCCAGTATTCTTGCCTGGAGAATTCCATGGACAGAGGAGTCTGGAGGGCTACAGTCCATGGGGTCTCAAAGAGTTGGATACGACTGAGCCACTAACACTAACTGTAGACATTAAAAGTCAACAGAATCATCTATAACAAAAAGGCTCTGAAATGTCAGACGTTAAAATAAGACATACCCTTGTGATTTATGAGGCAGGAAAAAAGAATTTAAATTTAAGGAATAAACCTTAACAAAATATACAACAGCTTGAATCTCAACTGAAAGAACGGCAATTTTTGTACAGTTCCCTGAAGGGCATTTAATTGATCCATGGCTTTTGATGTATGGCCTTGAAATTTGTTTTTAGCCATGGAACCACTTGTTCAAATAGGAAAAGAAAAAGTAAAGATTAGTTCTGATCCATAGAGCTGAGATAGTATCTGATAATCTTCCAGTTTTAGTCCACATGCAACTTTACAAGAAAATCCCTAATTAAAGTCTCACCAGAGTAGATGAAGAAAAAGGGAAGGATGAGGAGGGGGAAAAAGAAAGAAGGTGCTGGCAACCTTGTACATCTCTGGGGAAATTTTCACCCAAACCCCAATCCCAATTTGGGACCTTAAGAAAAAGACTAAGAGAATCGTAGAAACTTCTGATGTTTTTGAGCCACTGAACCAGCAGCTACCTACCTCCAAACTTCTATACAAAAGAAAAACAAGTTCTAATGTGTTTAAGTCACTATGACTAATAGTCATATTAGTTATATTAGTCATATACCTAACTGATAGAATAGCCAACTACCTGACGTTATTCAAAGCATTTCGCGATGCCCCTATTGCCTACATCCCCACTCCCCACATTCCTCTTGCATCCCTTAACACACACACTGACACAGCCCAGTACATGTCCACATGCAGATACTCATGCCTCATTCACCAGTTGGCCTAAGCCTGAAATTCCACAATTTGAGACTCACTTCCTTCATGGAAGTCCTTGATTGCATTCACACTACAAATACTTCTATAATTAGTAACACAAGCCTTAAACCTTCATCCTTTCAACAATCCTTTATAGCTTATTTATTGTGCTGCCCACAGTCTTGTGATTCCTTTTACAAGGGATCTAAAAGTAAATAAGAAGCAATCACTGCCTTGAGGATGCTACACTGCAATGATAAAGTCAGCCCTGAAAACTCACATTATTTTAAAAATAGAGTCTAGGTGCTCAGAAAGACGTGTGGGCTTGTGTTATGGAGACTTGAGGAAGGTAAACCAAATTGATTATGGTGAGTAAAGGAAGGTTTCCCAGAGAAAAACCTCCGTTTTAGTAGCAGGGTCAGGACCAGTAAGAGTTAGTGTGTGCAAATACATGTGTGTGTGTGTGTGGGGTTGGGGGGTAGTGTGGGTAAAGGGAAGGATGCTGGGTTAAGAGTAAAGAGGTCAGCAGAGGGTAAATTCTAGGCTTCTAAGTGTGGAAAGGGCTTCCCAGGCAACTCCCGCCTGCCAATGCAGGAGACGTGGGTTTGATCCCTGGGTCAGGAAAATCCCCTGAAAAAGGGAAATGCCATGGACGGAAGAACCTGGTGGGCGATCAAAAAGAGTCAGGCATGACTTAGCAACTAAACAACAACAAAGCGTGGAAAATAATGAATGTTTCAATCTAACTGGCCCAGGGGGATCCATAAGTGTCTTGTAAGAGAGGAAAGGCAGAGTCTTGGGAACAGTTTTATGAGTTTAAACTTTATGCTGGAAGTTAAAACCACTAAAGCCTTCTAATACATGTTATGATGTGAATAGATTTGAGTTTTATAGAATTATATTTTTTAATAATTTGTAGAAAGAGCTATAAGGGAATAAGGCAGAAGGCAGGAGTCCAAAGAAGACGTTATCTCAGGAACCTAAGCGAACAGTGATAAAGGCCCATGGCAGCAGCAGAGGCTCTGGCGATATTGCTGGTTAGGATATGATTACTGGAAAATACTTATGAGATCGGTTGGTCAGGGTTTGGTAACCAAGCAGATTTGAAAAGTATATAAGCAGAAAGGTAACAAATGCTGCCTATATTCCTCACTTGAGCCGTAATAATATTTCTAACTCTCCATATTAAACTTTTAATGGATTCCACACAAGTGGAAAAGTTGAGTTTTAAACACAAGCCACTATAATGCCAAAGCCTAATAAACAGTCACTGCCTCCCACTGCTTAACAGCTGACACTGACATATACCAATATTAGGAGAAGGCATTTTGATGGGGGATGACAGAAAGAATAGATTTGCCTCATTTATTTTTTCTTTTTGCATCTTCTATAAGAAGCCAGAGACTTAACATAAAAATTCTCACAGTATTTCTAAAATCTTTTCCACTCACTATAAGTGAAAATACTTTCTGATGGAGATGTTAGAGGCTTATAAACAGTGTATGGCCAGATGGAAATCCCATAACAGAGGCCTAGATATGCCTGTAGGGGGTTAAATGTAAGTGCTCAGCTTCAAAAGGTTCTTCTGAAAAATGACAAGTATTCTGGTGTCAGTGCTATTTCATTGTGCTCACTTCTGTCTCTTTCCTCATCAAATCTGAATTTCCAGTCATTAGTCACTGTGGAATGTGGGATTCTCTCAAATGAGGTTTCAACCTGACACCAGCACAGTGTCACCTTTCCATAGCTGAAATAACTCGAGGCATTCATATAATAACCAACCCTAGAGATGTGTAAATAATCTGCCACAGGCCGTCAGTCATTAGGACTGTTTGTCTAAAAATGTCCTTAGGTCAACTAGCAGGATGCTGTTCTTCTAACCTCTTCCCATTCTGGATTTGTTTTGTTTTGTTTTTTCCATTTGCTGACTTCTCACAGGATATGAAATTGAATGCAGTGACACAGAACCATGAAGAACCTTTCAGAATTAATGAAGACCATACAGCATAGTCCATGTTTCATTCATCCTTAATTTGCAAATGAAGGCTGTTGATGATATTTATAAACCGTGTCCTCATGGCTTCTAATGCTCCCTTGTTCCTCAAAAGATGGCTTCTCAGTCATAGAACGTCTTAATTTTTTTCTTAATATCTCTTCAACATAGCACTGCTCTTAAGAAAAGAACACCTGTGTTTTTATACTATGAAGAATGTCTTCTAATCCCAAGAAGAATGGAGGGTATCCTTGACTATTTAAATTTGCTAATCTCCTGGTATGAAATATTTGAAATTGCTTTAGCTGATCCCCAATCCATCACACCTATGCAGACAAAAATCACTGACATTGAAAATTAAAATCCTGCACTATTTTATAAGGCATGTTTTGTTCACTACGCTGATAATGAGTTCTTTTTTAAGGTATCACTGATTCAGCCACTTGTCACTGACTGTCAAAAATTGCAGATTGCTCTTCTGATAAAGTGACACAGCATGATATACATCTCTGAACACAGACTGCTATTTAAGTTGTGGAGCTCACACCTAAGCAAGCAATACCATTAATTGGAAGATGTCTTAAGAAAGATCACAATGTGTTGCAACAATAGACTACCCAGTTATGTTTTTGAATATAAAGAATAAGAGAAAACAATGCTAATTTTCTATTCAGTCCATACAAATCATTAAGTATGTTTCCTAGTATGGATAAATATTTATTTTCCGGTCCTAGATTTGGCAGAAATGCTGCCACTCTGAAATCATCTCTATTTTAGTAACATTCTTCTTTCATAAAGTTCTCTTACTTAGTTCTAACACTATCATATTCTCATATTAAATTACTTAAAAATAATAATTACTAAGCTTCCAAACATACCCTGACGCCTGCCCTGCCTAGGAGGACCATGAAGGTGTGGTTTGCTTTGGGCAAGAGAGGCCTGGGCTCGTCTCCAGGTGAACTCACTACCCTGCATGTCCTATGTGACAAATGGCCTCCTGCTATCACTGTCTAGATTCACTCTTTCCCCAGTTTTCTTGTTTGGGTTTTTCATCAGTTGCAGAAGAGGAGCACTGGATGTGTTATCCTAAAAGTCAAATTTAAGTTGAAGTAAAGACAAATGAGCCAGACCAGTTGAATCTACCCTAGAAATCAATGAAAAGTTAGTGTTGTAGCCAAACTACTTCACATCTCTCTGTTCAGTCATCTCCAAAAGCAATGCCTTAGGACTTATCAACTCTAATTTGAAATCAATCTTATTCTCTTGCCAGAGGAAGCTGGACATGTAGAGCTATCCAACTGGAAAATGAATTTTGGTGAAGATGGCTAGATAGCATGTGATTTATATACTTATCACAGTGGCAATACTACTAAAACCCCACATAAATTAAAGAGATTCCCACTAAAAAAGTAGAAATATTAAATGTGTTCTAGTTAACAACAGTCTCCATGTTTTGAATTTCAAATTGATCTTCCCTAATTTGATAACCGAATCCCCTCTTTTGCAAAGATGAAGATTACCCATGGAATGTCCTCCCGAGAAAGGACTGAAAAGTAATATGAGTAGAAGTGGTGTGCATATCTCCTGAGCTTCACCTTCTGGAGAAGACCTGGCTAGCTGCAAACTTCCCTTTTCCCTTTCTCCCATTCCAGTACCTCCTGAACCACCAAGTACTTAGTCCAAAGTATCCGGTTCGAGAGAAATCTTAAAACATTTATTCAGAACCAAGATGAATTTATCAAGTTGGATTTCTACTACATGGGCATTCAATACATGCAACATTTGTTGAGGCAGCCAACAGGCAAGGTCCTGTGTAGGATCTTATAGAGAAGATAAAAATGAATATTCATTTAGGAACTTAGATCTAACAGGGGAAAACCCAAGTATGTAAATGACTGCAATAAAAAGATACTCATTCTTCAGTTTTCAGCTTAAATGTTGCTTCAGAAAGGCTCTCCCACTCCCCCCTCCCTAAATCTAAATAGATTTCCTTTGTTAGCTTGTCTCCTGGTGTGATTTCGTTTTCCTTCATAACACTTACCATAATATACAATTACAGTGTCTCATATTAATTTGTTTAATATTTGTCTCTACCACTTAACTATAAGTTAGAGGAAGGCAGGAATGGTTCTTCCTGTTTGTTTGCTTTTCCTTTTTCTCACTGTTAGAACTTTGCACAAATGCTTAGCACAGTGAAAGCGGGCAGTGAGGAATGGATACTTGCAAAAGCTTTACTCAGTAACCAAAAGTGAAGTGCAAAGAAAGTGCAATTAATTAATTTGGAGAGACTTGGAAAAAGTCCACAGAGGAAAAGAAATATAGATAACTAGGATTTCGACATGCAAAAGTGGAGGGAACAACTAACTATATCCCCACAGGTTGTGGGGAAAATGTGAGCAAAAAATAGTGGAGAATGCAAGGCATAATTCTAGAGTAGTGTGTTAGATTAGAATGTCTCATTTATGAGAAAGAAAGTAAAAAATCTGAAGGGAGGTGAGGGAAGAATAATTGTGGAAGTTCTGGTTGACATACTAGAAATTTTGGCACTTGATATTACAGCACTTAGTCATAAAGGTTTTTGTTCCTATATGTATCTCTGTTTCTCTTCCTCTCAAGAATAGAAATAGCAATGCTAAAGAAACTTTAACAGATTTGGGGAATAATACAAAGTTTTTTTTTTCTATTTAAAAAGTAATCAAAATCCTTGATATTGTTCATGACAACTACAAAATCAACCTAATATTTAAATGATGAATGATAGAGCACAGAGCTTGATTTGTGCTTGTTTCTTGGTCATTGTTTTCTTCTGAGATTTTATGAACAGTTGGACTTTAACACAGCACGTGGTACACCAAGGGTCGAACTGGGTGCCACCAACTTCCCTGGTTGAGTTCAGATGCGTAAGCACTGAAATTAGCATTTGGGAAGTAGGTGTTTCCTTTGATGAGATTTTCAATAGCACACTTTGTGGCATTGGGTAAGGATCTGCTCTCATTTTCAGTTTAATGAACATCACTCCTGCCCCGTGGGTTAAGCGCTGGGACGGTCTCCTGTGCCAGGTGGAAGCAAATGGAAAATTACTGAATTAAACCTAATGGTGCATCAAATCCAGCTTTTCCCATCCTGATTATTAGAATGTGTTGCCCTGACTACCTGGCTCTGCTGCTTTCTGTCCCTGTGGCTTTTTTATCTTAAATTTGGATTTGTCCTTTATCATTTTTGACTGTTGGTTCCCAAACTGGTCTTTTATTTCTTGCCTGTCCTGATCTTCAAATTCTATATATTCATTGAAATTTTTACTTCCTTAATTATTTCTTTGGCCTGATAATAATCATAATTATGGTAAAGACTAACATTACAAGGAATTTACTGTCTGCCAAGATTGCCAGGAGAAATATCAATAACCTCAGATATGCAGATGACACCACCCTTATGGCAGAAAGCGAAGAAGAACTAAAGAGCCTCTTGATGAAAATGAAAGAGGAGAGTGAAAAACTTGGCTTAAATCTCAACATTCAGAACACTAAGATCATGGCATCTGGTCTCATCACTTCATGGAAAATAGATGGGGAAACAATGGAAACAGTGACAGACTTTATGTTTTTGGTCTCCAAATTCACTGCAAACGGTGATTGCACCCATGAAATAAAAAGACGCTTGCTCCTTGGAAGAAAAGTTATGACCAACCTAGACAGCATATTAAAAAGCTGTGAGGTTACTTTGCCAACAAAGGTCCATCTAGTCAAAGCTATGGTTTTTCCAATAGTCATGTATGGATGTGAGAGTTGGACTATATTGAAAGCTGAGCGCCAAAGAATTGATGCTATTGAACTGTGATGTTGGAGAAGACTCTTGAGAGTCCCTTGGACTGCAAGGAAATCCAAGCAGTCCATCCTAAAGGAAATCAGTCCTGAATATTCATTGGAAGGACTGATGCTGAAGCTGAAACTCCAATACTTTGGCCACCTGATGTGAAGAACTGACTCATTTGAAAAAACCCTGATGCTGGGAAAGATTGAGGGAGGGAGAGAGAAGAAGGGGCTGACAGAGGATGAGATGGTTGGATAGCATCACCGACTCAATGGACATGAGTTTGGGTAAACTCCGGGAGTTGGTGATGGACAGGGAGGCCTGGCGTGCTGCAGTCCATGGGGTTGCAGAGTCGGACACGACTGAGTGACCAAACTGAAATTGAGATACACTCATTATTGCATTCTTGAAATAATCTTTCAGTGTGGGTATCATTATTCCTATCTCATAGATAAGAAAATGAGATCTCTAAAATGATAAATAACTTGTCTAGTTCACACATCCGGTAGATGGCAGAGATAGAATTTATACCAGGTCTGTCTGATTAAACCTCCATTTTCTTTCCTCCACTACCACACTAACTTTCAAAGTCCTGCTTTTTAACTCCTGTGTATCCAAACTCCTCATTTCCTATCAATTTAATGACTCACAGCCTAACTACGCCTATGTCCTGCCTCTCCAACTATCACTGATTTATGGAACTCTGGAAATAAAATCAGTTT
This sequence comes from Bubalus kerabau, assembly GCF_029407905.1. Taxonomy (NCBI): domain Eukaryota; kingdom Metazoa; phylum Chordata; class Mammalia; order Artiodactyla; family Bovidae; genus Bubalus; species Bubalus kerabau. The sequence goes on from NC_073624.1 coordinate 256,338,730, forward strand.
GCATTTTTCACTTAGCTGGAAAAACATTGAGTATGGAGTCAGAGACATTGATTAGAATCCAAAGTTCTGAATTTCATACACCTTGCAAGTCCTTTAGAAAGCTGTTAATCTGTTCTGAAACCAGATGGCTTACCTATTAAATTAGAGATCTTCACTAGAGAGTACATACCAACACTTTCTCCATCTCTGGGATGTGTCCTCAGCCCCTCTGACAAGCTCCCTATCTACCAATTTTGACGTCCCACCATATTTGAAATCATATCTCACATATTCCATGTGATTTCTTTACAAACCAATGTTTGTTCTTCTTTTTAAGGATGTACAGTGTCCCACTTACAAGAACCCACTGGAAAAGTCTTTCAGATTTCAAAGCCTTGCAAGCCTTGAATTCGCTTAAATAATTTTTCATATGTTGGGTCTATAGACACTGCGAACTTGTGAATCATCACATTGTTTCTTTTGGCTGTTAGAAAACTCAGAACCTAAAAACTCAAAACTATTCTACCTCTAGGAACTATTAAGAATTTATGGCATGGTTTTTGTATGTTACATTTGCATTCCATTTCCCTTACTATTCATTATTTACTTCTGTTCTTCTTGTCACAGTCATTCATTCATTCTCTTTATCCTGTATAGGATATATATTGCTGTAAGTACGTTTAGAACTATTTTCTGAATTGGAGAATGGGGCAGAAATGTTTACTAATGGATGACTAGATAGGTGAATAGATAGATTCATAAATAAACAAATAAATAAATATAGTATGGCAGGACTTGCTTTTCTACAACTACTAATCAAACAGTAAATTTTAGTTTTAGTATGTTTAGGTCTTGATTATTCCACACAAATTTATGCAAGTGTCCAAAAGCAGCATTGTCTTTACCAAACTGAAAACACCTTTAATAGTACAATCATTAAAATTGAGATCATCAACAGAATAAAATCTAATATTCACTAGGATATTGCTTAGAACAAAAAGTGATACGTCAATTTTGTCTTCAAAGTAAGAAATTCCTTATGTCTCTTTGTTAATACCAGCCAAGCAAAGAGAATCACAGCATTGTCAAATCAATCAAACAATTGGACCTTATTAGCACAGTGATTCAAAAGGACATATGCTTCCATATATGAAAGACCATTTTGTCAAGGATGGGGACACCACAGTGTTTTAGGAATAATCCATTTGGATTTATGAAAGTCTTGATCCAGCATAGAACACTGAATCTCATAGAATCAAACTTGTTTTTCTCACCCTCCTCTCAAATTTAAATACCCATATTTCCAGTGGATTAGGAACAAAATAATGGTCTTTTCATTAGGTCTGGTGTTTGAAAAACTCAGAGTATGAAAATACTACGTGCGCCATTACTCGTGCTGTATTTGAGATCTGCAGAAATTCATCCAGACTTATTTTATTCAGTAAATGTTCATCCAGCAACAACAATATGCCTGGTACTGTGCTGGCTACTGAGAGTACAGTGATAAACAAGACAAAGTGTCTGTCCTCTTGGCTTTTACATTCTATTCACGTAAACCAATAATAGCGCAGTGAAGTACAGACAGCACAGAGAGTAACAAAACTAATTGCAGATACTGATAAGGACTTTCAAGGAAATAAAGCACTAAGCATAAATTAGCATACAATCAAGGAAATAATCTATTTAAAACAAAGGTAATAAATTACTGACAGAGCTGAAGCATCAATAGGACATACTTTTCAGAGATTAGCAAGAGTGTCATTACCACTCCTAGATGGGAAGAATGAAGGAAGGAGGTCATGTTAACCAGATTCTAAGGACTGGGGTCATCTGGATGAAGCCGAAACTACAGTGCACCCGGAGTGAGCTGGAGGCACAGAGAGAAAAATAGGCACTGCTTGGAGACATGGAGACACACTCCAGACAGAGGAGGGTGGAGGGATTCCGGCTCTGCATCAGTGCCACTTATTGGCCAAATGCAACAGGAAGCCAGCTGACAGGCCAGACTGGAAAATATAGCCCTGCCATAGTCAGTCCCAGGACTTCCCTGGTGGCTCAGATGGTAAAGCATCTGCCTACAATGCTAGAGACCTGGGTTCGATCCCTGGGTCAGGAAGATCCTCTGGAGAAGGAAATGGCAACCCACTCCAGTACCCTTGCCTGGAAACTCCAGGAGTTTCCAGGAGGAGCGTGATGGGCTACAGTCCATAGGGTCCCAAGAGTCAGACACGACTGAGCGACTTCACTTTCACTTCTTTCAGAGCCAATTCACTTTCACTTCTTGCAGAGCCAGTCCCAGTGTCCAACAGTCCAGTGGGAAATGGACAAAGATGGGACTGAGGGCAAACCTGGGTTTGCAGGAGAATAGAGAGTGACCAGAAAGCAGAGAAGCTACTTTAAATAGCGGTTGGGGATGGTCATACTGGGTGATATTTGAGCAGGAACCTGAAGATAAGGAGAACACCAGGGGAGATCTGAGGAGAGCATTCCAGGCAGAGAATCAGCAAGGGTAAATGTGCTAATTTCATCAAAATGAATCCGTTTCTGTGACAGTTGACTTCTGATAACACAAAAAAAGTACATTCAAACACCAAGCAAGCACGTTTAAATAGAAAAGTGACTTTATTCAGTTAAGGTATAATTGTTAAGGCTAACAGTGGTATTCAGCAATACATGAACTGTGAACTTCCAGATGTTCAAACTGGTTTTAGAAAAGGCAGAGGAACCAGAGATCAAATTGCCAACATCTGCTGGATCATGGAAGAAAGCAAGAGAGTTCCAGAAAATCATCTATTTCTGCTTTATTGACTATGCCAAAGCCTTAGACTGTGTGGATCACAATAAACTGTGGGAAATTCTGAAAGAGATGGGAATACCAGACCATCTGACCTGCCTCTTGAGAAACCTATATGCAGGTCAGGAAGCAACAGTTAAAACTGGACATGGAAAAACAGACTGGTTCCAAATAGGAAAAGGAGTACGTCAAGGCTATATATTGTCACCCTGCTTATTTAACTTCTATGCAGAGTACATCATGAGAAACGCTGGACTGGAAGAAACACAAGCTGGAATCAAGATTGCCGGGAGAAATATCAATAACCTCAGATATGCAGATGACACCACCCTTATGGCAGAAAGTGAAGAGGAACTAAAAAACCTCTTGATGAAAGTGAAAGAGGAGAGTGAAAAAGTTGGCTTAGAGCTCTACATTAGAAAAAGAAGATCATGGCATCCGGTCCCATCACTTCATGGGAAATAGATGGGGAAACAGTGGAAACAGTGTCAGATTTTATTTTGGGGGGCTCCAAAATCACTGCAGATGGTGACTGCAGCCATAAAATTAAAAGATGCTTACTCCTTGGAAGGAAAGTTATGACCAACCTAGATAGCATATTCAAAAGCAGAGACATTACTTTACCAACAAAGGTCCATCTAGTCAAGGCTATGGTTTTTCCAGTAGTCGTGTATGGATGTGGAGTTGGACTGTGAAGAAAGCTGAGCACCGAAGAATTGATGCTTTTGAACTGTGGTGTTGGAGAAGACTCTTGAGAGTCCCTTGGACTGCAAGGAGATCCAACCAGTCCATTCTGAAGGAGATCAGTCCTGGGTGTTCTTTGGAAGGAATGATGCTAAAGCTGAAACTCCAGTACTTTGGCCACCTCTTGCAAAGAGTTGACTCATTGGAAAAGACTCTGATGGCGGGCGGGATTGGGAGCAGGAGGAGAAGGGGACGACAGAGGATGAGATGGCTGGATGGCATCACTGACTCGATGGATGTGAGTCTGAGTGAACTCTGGGAGTTGGTGATGGACAGGGAGGCCTTGCGTGCTGCGATTCATGGGGTTGCAAAGAGTTGGACACAACTGAGCGACTGAACTGAACTGAACTGATAAACCTGATTGTTATGGCAAGGGAAGTGGGATATTGTCAGGTATATTGTCAGAGATAAAGTAAAAATCTTCTATCATCATCTACTGTATTATTAATAAGCTAACTAACCTAACAGTAATGCATACTGTAATAATCTGTGAATGTCTTGAAACCTAGAATTCTATGAATGCTTGATGATATAAATATTAAAACATTACTTTTTTTTTTTTTTTAAAGAACCAAGCCAAGATCAATTAAGGAATACCCAAATGAATGGGAGTTTTTATGTCAACTTTGTGCTGAAACTAGAGAATATTATATAAATAATACCTTAAGTGATGAAGAATTCATTTTCCATCATTTTGCATAACTAAAATATAGGCTGAAATAATTTTGTTAACTCACCAAGAGAGAAATATTCTACCAAACCTGGCCAAAGATCTGCTTTTCTAAGGAAATAAAATAAGTTCATTGTATCCAGATTTAGGATAAATCTGTTCCTGCAAGGAGAGGCATCTGTTGCTACTAGCATTTTTTCGTGTGTGTGTGTGAATATGAATCGAATAAGAATTTCACTTTCTTAAGCTTCTTTTTCCATCTAATTTCCAAACTCAAAGTTCTGGAAAGATTTAAAGGGAAGTAGTTCCTTCCCAAACTCTAAGGACTATAATTTAACTAGAAAGAAGAATAAATATGAATGTTGAGAAATAATATGCTTCTATGTTTGTTTAGCCCAGTTTTAATAAATAACATAGTCTTGTGTTTGTGAAAACCCAAAGAGCATTAGAGCTCTTGGATAGCAGTAATATACCAGTTAAACCTGAATCATTTGCAGGCCTTGCAAGACTGAATGGAGAGGAAATTCAGGGAATGTTTTTATTCCCTTAAAATTAAGTGAACATATACCCAAGGCAAATGTTTGCTGTGATGGTTGATTATCGCAGTTGAAATGTCCAGGCTCTTAGACTGGGCTTAGCTTCTGTATGTATCAGTATGATATTTGCATACACACCACCAGGTTTCATGTCTACAACTAAAGCTTTAGCAGAGAAGTTAGGGATACTAACAATCAGAGGCAATCAAAACTGGGCTGCAGGCCCAACTATGCATCTTCCTAGATGTGTGACCCTAGCTAAGTGGTTCACCTTGCAAATCTCATCAGCTTCATGGGGTGGTGAGAACTGTAGGAAATAAAACTTATCTCCTTACTGCTGCTGCTGCTGCTGCTAAGTCGCATCCGACTCTGTGCGACCCCATAGATGGCAGCCCACCAGGCCCCACCATCCTTGAGATTCTCCAGGCAAGAACACTGGAGTGGGTTGCTATTCCCTTCTCCAATACATGAAAGTGAAAAGTGAAAGTGAAGTCGCTCACTTGTGTCCAATTCTTAGCGACCCCATGGACTGCAGCCTACCAGGCTCCTCCGTCCATGGGATTTTCCAGGCAAGAGTACTGGAGTGGGGTGCCATTCCGTATCTCCTTACTACTGAGGGGTTTTTCAAGTCCAAAGACCTTCACTGGCCTCTGTACATGTTCCATTTGCTCTGCCTCTGGGGAAAGACTTTTCTGATTAGTAAATTTGGGAAGGATAACTCTTTACACTGAGCTTCAAGGAGCATGGCCACCAAAGTTATGGGGAGCAAAGGTGTGTTGTGCTTTCCCGTGCCTTCAGTCTTACAGGGGAGGCTTGGCCCAGCTCAGCGTTGTCGTGATTGGTGAATGAGACTTAAAGCCATGTCTTCTAATATGGCCTCTACTATTAATCAAGGTGACACTTAACCCTCTGCTTCTCTCCCTTATTTCTTAACAAGTTTGGAAGCCCAATGGGGAAGAGGAAGTGCCCCTTTGGAGATCTCAATATTTACTAAGATTCTTACTATTTTGATTGGTCATTCACTGATTGGGGAAAGGGGAAAGGGTTGAAATTGTTGAGTACTCTTCATCACCATTCCTCCGGATTTTATTAACATTTGTGGGATAAATTATGAAATACTGGAACAGTATGGAACCTTAAAGACCATCTAATCCAATGCCATCTGTATACAAATAGGAACCTTAAGACTTAAGTGTATCCTAGTCCCTCTAGGGACTGAATCAAGACACAATCCAAATTTTCAGACTGCTAATTCTCCAGACTCCTAATCTGATGTTCTCCTTGATCCCTACTGTACTGCTGTACTACTCTAAATCAGGGATCCATTCTCAGTTTTTCTTCTCTCTTTTTAAATTAATAAGTTTCCTTTTTGTTCTCAATTCACAGTTAGGATTTTGGAGAGAAACTGAGCACCCCAGAAATAAAGAGGAGAGGGGAAAAAAAAAGCTTACATCACACAATTTGACTCAAATAGGAAGTACCATCTTCACATTAATAGTTAATTTTAGTTTTCAAGACAAGCCAAAGATTTGCCAGCTCAGTGTTTCACAAAATGTGGTTCTCAGACCAGCAGCATCAGCATCATCTGGGAACTTGTTAGAAAGGCAAATTCTTGAGCCCAGCCCAAACTTACTATGTTAGTCAGCGAGGGCCACCATGACAAAACAACACAGATTGAGTGGCTTGAACAACAGAAATCTGTCGACTTGCAGTCCTGGAGGCTTAGAAATCTAAGGTCAAGGTGCCCACAGATCTGGTTTCTTCTGAGGTCTCTCTCTCTCTCTCTGGTTTGCAGATGGCTGACTTCCTGCTGTGTCCTCCTGTGGCCTTTGCTCTGTGTGTGAGCACCCCTGCAGTCTCTTCCTCTTTTTATAAGGAAAATTAGTCATGTTGGATTAGGGTCCCACCCTTTTGACCTCATTTAAACTTTAAAAAAATATATATTTATTCATTTGGCAGCACTGGGTCTTAGCTGCAGCATGCAAACTCAGTTGTGACATGTGGGCTCTAGTCCCCTGACCAGGGATCAAACACATGCCTCTGGCATTGGGCACAGAATCTTAGACGCTGGACCACCAGGGAAGCCCCTCATTAAAATTAATTGCCTCTTTAAAGGCCCCATCTCTAAATACAGTCATTTTCTAAGGTACTAGGGTTAGGGCTTCAACATACAAATTTTGGGGAGACACAACTCAATCCATAAATGTATTGAGTAAAAAACTGGGAGGGGGGTGCCCAGCTATCTGTATTTTAATAAATCCTCAAGGTGATTTTTAATGCAAGTTAACATTTGAGACCTAGTTTGCTAAGACACCATCTTACCATAAGGAAAGGGCAGTCTGGGCTGAGGTGATAGCTTATCATGAGGATCTACAGATTTTTGAGAGAGGATTATTTCTGGTGCATGAAGGCAAACACAGACACACCCACTCACAGAAACATTAATCTAGAAGATCTTAGAAGTGGTGTTGTTTCTTAAGCATGTGAGTATAAAATAAGGGGATTTCTGATCAGAAAGCCCAACTGTGGAGCTTGGGTAAAGGCAAGGATCTCACCACCAAGATCATGACTGCAAGCATCTATTAATACTGTGAATGCCAGAAGCACATGCAATAATGAACATATTCCACCATTTGGTATTCTCTCCAGCTGGCCTTGGGAAGTGGATAGAACCTTTTGGACTGAGTAAACCACCCCCAGGAAATATCTTGGTTCTTAGAAAATTCTGGAAGAGGTGGAATCTCCAAATTGATGCTCTGTTTTAAAACATTGAAACCTATCTTGAAATGCAAATATAAGAAGGTGTAATACATTAATGATATAATTATTGAGACCAATTAATCTCAAAGAAAAGAGTACTCAACTTCTTCCATGAGGTGGGAAGGTGTTAGAGAATGACACATTTTAGGACTTAAAATCCTAGCTGACTCTCAGAATCACCTGAAAAGATTGTCAAAAATGGATTTCACAGACCCATCCATATCTGGCTGAAAAAGGAAGATAGGGCGGAATTCTCAATAATTCCTGGCCCTCTGAGTGAGTAATGAAAGTAGGAATAACATGCAGAATGAACTGAATTAGTAGCTCATCATTATTAAGCTTCAGAAATCAAAAATAGGACTCATTTTTTTTGTCATATATTTTATAAGAACTGGAAAAAGCAGAGAATAAAGTGAAAGAAGTTTATCACAAAATACCTCCAGAACATAATTTAGATGTCACGACACATAACACTGATATGCCAAATGGAATCAAAATTACTTCCCCCCCTCTCTTTGCCTTTACCCTACTGTGGCTCTCTACCCAAAGTCTGGCCCTGACCCATTCACCACAACCAGATGTCATGGTGGATGCCAGCCCTTGAGCACCAGCAGCTTTAAACCACACTCATTTCTTAATTACTTACTCTCCTTTGCCATTTCATATCAAAATAATTGCTCAAGAATATAGATATGAGAGCAATTATCCTCCAGTTAAAAAAAAAGAAGAAGAAATTAAAAGCGTGAAAAAATAATATAGACACAGCTTTGTCAAAATTTAGAATGAACTTTAAAATCCTATTTTTTCATAGGGTGAGGATCTCAGCAAGCCCATATGATAGTTATACACGAGATTCTAAAAACTTATTCAGCCCTTTATCTCCCCCAAACTGAAACAAATTTGGCTGATTTCAAAACAAATTAAGTAAAATAATCTCCTGTTGAAATCTTGGAATGATATTACGCTGTCTTCTTGTCATGCATCTGTGTTTCTAAAAATTCCCTTTCCTTTTATACCAAACTTAGTTGCCTTTGTATAAAGGCCTTGCTTCTGTTATTCGTTTTTGAAAAGCTGCCTCCTTGTTTTTAAACAATTAGCCTCTAGATGTATGCAAAACGGGATTATGTGTCTTATCTTCCTAACATCAACAGTAACAACCAGAAACTCTGTTACATAGTTACTAATTTTACCTATAACACGGACCTGAAAATGCAGTTGCCCACAAATCAGGACAGATTTATGTGATGTATGGAATAAGTCAGTAAGGTCCTTGCACAGGTTTAATTAGACCAGAAAACCAAAATTACATTGCCTTCTTTATCAAACAGCCTCTTCTCTATTACCAAAGTTTCTCCATTAATTTTCACTTTTGTCCTTCATTTTGCAATGTTTTTTGCAATTTTCTACCGTATTAAGTACTTGAACTATATTTTATAAAGGGTCATCAGTAACAATTCATTGGTATAATTTTCACATTCATCTATGGCTTCAACTGTATGGCAGTTTGCAATCTCAACCCACTTGATATACTTCCCATAATATCACAAAAGATTGCCTTTAAGTATATCTCTTCCATCTGCCTAGATACCAATGGTGAAGAGGTTTCAAATTAATTTTGATAGTTGTAGTTAAGAATGTTAATGAGCTTGTTTATATCATATTTGTCTCCCACACATGAATGTGAAAACAGTATAATTACTGTTTAGAATCTTCCCCTGTGTCTCCGTATAAATTTTGCACCTGTCCTAGATCATTCTTTGGAGCTTTGTGATCTGTTGGCAACATTATACAGCTACCTCTGTTGGACTTGGAGAACCAATGGGGCCGTTTCATATGATTCCCGTGGTCTGTCTGAACACAGCATCTCTTTCCTTGAAAGTACTAAGAAAAACAGGCAAGTAAGACAAAATGTAGCATCTGCATACAATTCCCATTGATTTATGGGACAGTTGTTTATTGGGTTCTTCTAAAGACAAAAGAATTGAACTGGTGCTGGGAGTTATGAATGAGATATTGCTATGGGACCTCAAGGAGGTTACAGTAACAAATGAAAAAGTGTAGTATCACAACATAACTCCTTCCCTTGAGTACCAGTGTTAAGCAAAATGTTATACAGGAGATGAGAGAAATGAATGTAGAGTCTGTCTTTTAGGAGTTCATAGTCAAATAGGAGAGAAGAAGCAAAAAAGGTAAAGAAAGCTAAAAATGACAAACAGCATCAGTGAGGTAATACAAGGCACTAGGGATTGAAGGAGAGCACAATGTGATCAGGAATGACTAGAACTGAGCCTCTGCTACTGTAATAAGCAATAATTATAAAAGGTTATCGAGACATTTCTTTTTATGAGAAGAATCCATGTAAAAATTCCTAAAATGGATATTAAAATTATTTTCCAATGTGTTTCAAAATAACAGGATACAATGTACTTGATCCCGTATGCTAAATAGAAGCACATTTGCGTAGCATCTGATGTGCAGTTTTTCAGAGTGCTTTTATTGGAAGTTGACAGAAGCCTTCCAGGTGTCAGTGTTTTCCCCGGAAAGACATTTTCCATTCCCACATCTCTACACATAGCGAGCATGACATTAAACGCTAAAAGGACACTGTTGAATTTTAACCTAAAAAAGATCCTTATGAATCTGCCAAATATTTTTTAATTCCAGATATAACTTTCATCAGCAAATGTAACATGAAAAATAAATATGCAGCTGGCTTTCAGGGTCCATGTGTTGAGCATTTGGGAAAATTAATCTTCTAGAGAGTGCCACATTATTGTTCTTCCACAGCTAAATCGTGGACATTGTACTCTAAAATATTCAAAGGATAGGATTTAGTGAATAATTAAATCACAATATTAAAAGGGAAAGATGTTACATGATAAAATCAAATTGTTGGTTAGTTGCTAAGTCATGTCCAACTCTTTTGTGACCCCGTGGACTGTAGCCCGCAAGTCTCCTCTCTCCATGGGATTCTTCAGGCAAGAATAATGGAATGGGTTGCCATTTTCTTCTCCAAGGGATGGTTCCAACCCAGGGATCAAACTCACATCTCCCTCATCTCCTGAATTGGCAAGAGGATTCTGGTCTAATGTAATTCATGTTTCACATCTTACAGTTTTGGTTGGTTTTATTTTCTCAGTGTTTGATCTTATCCACCAAGACTCCAGATCCCTTAAATGTTAGTATTAGATTGCCTTTGACTTCTCTTCCAAAAGGTTTCCTTCCCCACCTTTTCACTCATCTCATTCAACATAGGACTAAATAAAAATGAACCCCAGAGGAACGCAGGGTCAATACTAAGTATTTTATGAGCAAAGATGGAAGTAGGCTATTATCTAAAGAAGTGATTTGTATATTAAAAGCTGCTAATCATTCGCAAGACCCTGAAAGCAAGGGAACAAGGAAGTTCAAAAGCTCTCATCCTGGGAGGTATCCAAAATTGGAAGCAGGAAATACACACAGGTATCCGGAAATGAAAAGGCGGGTTCAGATGAAGGGCAGCTTGACACATTCTGCCAAGCACTTCCACCTCACCCCACACTGTTCTTTATGGGTCACCAGCTGCTTTCATTCCAGCGTGAGAAAGGTGTCATTCTACCTTGGACACACCTCATCCTTTAAGGCCTTGCTAAGAACTCACCTCTAGCCTGATTCCTCACCTTAAATTCCCAATAATCTTTCTAATCTGATTTCCCATACCATTTTCAGGGCTCTTCTGCACAACTGAATTGACTGTCTGACTACTTGTGCTGCTAACATAGCAGTTTATAAAAAGAGGATGAAAATCAAGCGCAGAAAAACCCGAGACAAGGCTGGGATAGCAAATAAAGCTTAGCCAACTGCGTGGTTCAGCCCTGGTGGAAATGCAGATACAGGTGATCACCAGGTGGAGCCTGGAACTAGTGAATCATTCTAGAAAGAAAACACTTGCTGAATAGCTGGACCAAAAGCTGAGGTCAAAGTGATAGCTCAGAACCATCAATCAGACAAGGCCAGGAGGATAGGAAAGTACTGAATATTAGAGCCGGCAACAAACTTTGGAATCCAGAGAGATTCTAAAAATGGTAGATTGTGTTGTAAATGTTAAGTGACACCATGTATCTAAAATAGTTTCCCATTCTTTTCCCTTAACAGCACCTACTCTTTTCAGTCTCTCCCAAGAGGACATAGAAGGTCCCATGACCTTGTCACACCCATGGTGGGGCAGTAAGCCCCTAAAAGCAGGGATTATAGCAGAGTACTGCTTCTGATTCACAAGCCCAATCTAAAAAGAAAAAAAAGAATGTGGGAAATTGTAGTATTTTTGTACATATTTAAAGTCATATTATTTCTAATGTACTATTAAGGTCTTATTTGACATACTATTTATAAAGGAGCACTTCCCAGGTGGCACAGTGATAAAGAATCTGCCTGCCTATGCAGGAGATGCAAGAGAGGTGGGTTTGATCCCTGGGTTGGGAAGATTTCCTGGAGTAGGAAATGGGAACCCACTCCAGTATTCTTGCCTGGGAAATTCCATGGACAGGGGAGCCTGGCAAGCTACAGTTCATGGAGTCACCAAGAGTCGGACATGACTGAGTGCACACACACAACACACACATTTATGAAAGAATGGATATCTCCAGTTTTTCAACTCTGGGTGCTTGTGTACTCCCTATGCTTCTCTGTGTCTGACTGTCTTTATTTCATTTAGATGCCTGCCCTACCAGGACCTCCTGCAGAGTTATCACACAACTATTTTTAAAACAGCTAAATAAATTATAAAAGTATGTTTCACACTTTCCACACTTATCCCCCACCTGCAGCCACTAGCTGGCATTTCTTTCTGCTTTGAAATAGCAATTTTTGATCACCAGAGGCTTATCAGAGTGAAACACACTTTCCTTGCTAGAGTATCCGGAGGGCTAAATCAGCAATAACTAACCCCCCTTCTTTCAGAAAGTTATTGACACTATCTATACCCAATCAAACTATTAATGGTCATTTAAAAGTAAAATGTAAAAAAAAATTAATTTGAAGTTTTGCTTGCCTTTTAGTGAATTAGAAATTCAATACATTTAGTAAAAACAAATACTACATATAACAAATAAAATCTATCAGTTAAGTAAAATTGTAAACAAATGAAACTTAAAAACCGAGTCAATACTAGAGGGAGAGGAGAACACAAACCATGCTCATCTTTCAGGAGCTCGGACCCTGCTTGCTTCAAATTCTCCTATCAGTCCCCAGAAACCACAGGATAATTGCTACTCCTTTCTTTCCGTCTTTCTTTTTTATTGAAGGATAATTGCTTTACAGAATATTGTTGTTTTCTGTCAAACCTCAACATGAATCAGCCATAGATATACATATATCCCCTCCCTTTTGAAGCTCCCTCCCATCTCTCTCCCCATCCCACCCCTCTAGGTTGATACAGAGGCCCTGCTTGAGTTTCCTGAGCCATACAGCAAATTCCCATTGGCTATCTATTTTACATATGGTAATGTAAGTTTCCATGTTACTCTTTCCATACATCTCACCCTCTCCTCCCCTCTCCCCATGTCCAGAAGTCTAGTCTCTATGTCTGTTTCTCCATTGCTGCTCTGTAAATAAATTCTTCAGTACCATTTTTCAAGATTCCGTATATATGTGTGTTAGACTAGGATATTTATCTCTTTCTGACTCACTTCACTCTGTATAATAGGTTCTAGGTTCATCTACCCCATCAGAACTGATTCAAATGCATTGTTTTTATGGCTGAGTAATATTCCATTGTGTATATATACCACAACTTCTTTATCCATTCATCTGTTGATGGGCATCTAGGTTGCTTCCATGTTCTAGCTATTGTAAATAGTGCTACAATGAGCAATAGGACGCATGAGGAAACTTTGGTTTCCTCAGGGTATATGCCTAGGAGTGGGATTTCTGGGTCATATAATGGTTTTATTTCTAGTTTTTTAAGGAATCTCCATACCATCTTCCATAATGGCTGTATTAATTTACATTCCTACCAACAGTGCAAGAGCATTCCCTTTTCTCCACAGCCTCTCCAGCATTTACTGTTTGTACATTTTTTGATGATGGGAATTCTGACCAATGTGAGGTGATATCTCATTGTAGTTTTGATTTACATTTCTAGATTGCCGGGAGAAATATCAATAACCTCAGATATGCAGATGACACCACCCTTATGGCAGAAAGTGAAGAGGAACTCAAAAGCCTGTTGATGAAAGTGAAAGTGGAGAGTGAAAAAGTTGGCTTAAAGCTCAACATTCAGAAAACGAAGATCATGACATCCGGTCCCATCACTTCATGGGAAATAGATGGGGAAACAGTGGAAACAGTGTCAGATTTTATTTTTCTGGGCTCCAAAATCACTACAGATGGTGACTGCAGCCATGAAATTAAAAGACACTTACTCCTTGGAAGGAAAGTTATGACCAACCCAGATAGCATATTCAAAAGCAGAGACATTACTTTGCCAACAAAGGTTTGTCTAGTCAAGGCTGTGGTTTTTCCTGTATGGATGTGAGAGTTGGACTGTTAAGAAAGCTGAGCGCCGAAGAATTGATGCTTTTGAACTGTGGTGTTGGAGAAGACCCTTGAGAGTCCCTTGGACTGCAAGGAGATCCAACCAGTCCATTCTGAAGGAGATCAGCCCTGGGATTTCTTTGGAAGGAATGATGAAACTGAAAGGAAACTGAAGGAAAGCTGAAACTCCAGTACTTTGGCCACCTCATGCGAAGAGTTGACTCATTGGAAAAGACTCTGATGCTGGGAGGGATTGGGGGCAGGAGGAGAAGGGGACGACAGAGGATGAGATGGCTGGATGGCATCACTAACTCGATGGACGTGAGTCTGGGTGAACTCCGGGAGTTGGTGATGGACAGGGAGGCCTGGCGTGCTGAGATTCATGGGGTCGCAAAGAGTCGGACACAACTGAGCGACTGATCTGATCTGAATAATGAGCGATGTTGAGCATCTTTTCATGTATTTGTTGGCCATCTGTATGTCTTCTTTGGAGAAATGTCTGTTAAGGTCTTTTTCCCACTCTTTGATTGGGTTGTTTGTTTTTCTGGCACTGAGTTGTATGAGCTGCTTGTATATTTTGGAAATTAATCCTTTGTCAGTTGTTTCACTTGCTATTATTTTCTCACATTCTGAGGGTTGTCTTTTCTTTTTTTTTTTTTTTTGAGGGTTGTCTTTTCATCTTTCTTATAGTTTCCTTTGCTGTGCAAAAGCTTTTAAGTTTAATCAGGTCCCACTTGTTTATTTTTGTTTTTATTTCCATTACTCTAGGAGGTGGGTCTGGAGAAGGCAATGGCACCCCACTCCAGTACTCTTGCTTGGAAAATCCCGTGGACGGAGGAGCTTGGAAGGCTGCAGTCCATGGGGTCGCTGAGGATCAGACACGACTGTGAGCGACTTCACTTTCCCTTTTCACACAATGCACTTCATGCATTGGAGAAGGAAATGGCAACCCACTCCAGTGTTCTTGCCTGGAGAATCCCAGGGACAGGGGAGCCTGGTGGGCTGCTGTCTATGGGGTCGCACAGAGTCGGACACAACTGATGCAACTCAGCAGCAGCAGCAGGAGGTGGGTCATAGAGGATCTTGCTTTGATTTATGTCATCGAGTGTTCTGCCTATATTTTCATCTACAAGTTTTATAGTTTCTGATCTTACATTTAGGTCTTTAATCCATTTTGAGTTTATCTTTGTGTATATTGTTAGGAAGTGTTCTAATTTCATTCTTTTACGTGTAGCTGTCCAGTTTTGCCAGCACCATTTATTGAAGAGGCTGTCTTTGCCCCATTGTATATTCTTGCCTCCTTTGTCAAAAATAAGGTACCCATAGGTGCATGAGTTTATTTCTGGGCTTTCTATCTTGTTCCATTGGTCTATATTTCTGTTTTTGTGCCAGTACCATACTTTCTTAATGACTGCAGCTTTGTCATATAAACTGAAGTCAGAAAGGTTGATTCCTCCAGCTTCATTCTTCTTTCTCAAGACTGCTTTGGCTATTCGGGGTCTTTTGTGTTTCCATATGAATTATGAAATATTTTGTTCTAGTTCTGTGAAAAATGCCATTGGTAATTTGATAGGGATTGCACTGAATCTGTAAATTGCCTTTGGTAGTATAGTCATTTTCACAATATTGATTCTTTCTACCCAAGAACATGGAATATCTCTCCATCTGTTTATGTCATCTTTGATTTCTTTCATTGGTGTCTTATAATTTTCTGTGTACAGTTCTTTTGTCTGCTTAGGTAAATTTATTCCTAGATATTTAATTATTTTTGCAATGGTGAATGGGATTTATTTCTTGATTTCTCTTTCTGATTTTTCATTTTTAGTATATAGAAATTCAAATGATTTCTGTTTATTGATTTTGTATCCTATAACTTTGCTAAATTCACTGATTAGCTCTAGTAATTTTCTGATACTGTCTTTAGGGTTTTCTATGTACAGTATCATGTCACCTGCAAACAGTGAGAGCTTTGCTTCTTTTCCGATCTGGATTCCTTTTATTTCTTTTTCTTCTCTGATTCCTGTAGCTATTACTTTCAGAACTATGTTGAATAATAGTAGTGAAAGTGGACACCCTTGTCTTGTTCCTGATCTTAGGAGGAGTGCTTTCAGTTTTTCACCATTGGGAAAAATTTTTATTGTAAGCTTATCATATTGGCCTTTACAATTTTGAGGAAGGTTCATTCTATGCCCAATTTTTTTGAAGAGTTTTAATCATAAATGGATGCTGAATGTTGTCAAAGGCTTTTTCTGCATCTATTGAGATGATCAGATGGTTTTTATCTTTCAATTTGTTAATATGGTGTATCACATTGATTGATTTGCATGTATTGAAGAATGCTTGCATTCCTGGAATAAACCCAAATTGATCATGGTGTATGAGCTTTTTGATGTGTTGCTCAATTCTGTTTATTAAAATTTTGTTGAGGATTTTTGCATCTATGTTCATCAGTGATATTGGCCTATAGTTTTCTTTTTGTGTGTTGTCTTTCTTTGTCTGGTTTCAGTATCAGGGTAATGGTGGCCTTGTAGAATGAGTTTGGAAGTGTTCCTTCCTCTGAAATTTTTTGAAAGAGTTTTAGAAGGATAGGCATTAGCTCTTCTTTAAATGTTTGATAGAATTCTCCTGTGAAGCCATCTTCAGTGCTTGTAATTAGGTTGTTTATAATTTCTATTTCTTCTTGGTTCAGTCTTGGAAGATTGAACTTACCTAAGAATCTGTGCATTTCTTCCAGGTTATCCATTTTATTGCCATGTAGTTGTTCATAATAGTCTCTTATAAACCTTTGCATTTCTTCATTGTCTTTTGTAACCTCCCCTTTTTCATTTCTAATTTTGTTGATTTGATTCTTCTCTCTTTTGTTCTTGATGAGTTTGGCTAGAGGTTTGTCAATTTAGTTTATCTTCTCAAAGAACAAGCTTTTAGTTTTATTAATCTTTATTATTGTTTCTTTCATTTCTTTTTCATTTATTTCTACTCAGATCTTCATTTCTTTCCTTCTACTAATTTTGAGTTTTTTTGTTCTTCTTTTTCCAGTTGTTTTAGGTGTAAAGTTAGGTTGTCTACTCAATGTTTTTCTTGTTTCTTGAGGTAGGATTGTATTGCTATTAACTTCCCTCTTAGAACTGCTTTTGCTGCATCCCATAGGTTTTGAGTTGTCATGTTTTCACTGTCATTTGTTTCTAGAAATTTTTTGATTTCCCTTTTGATTTCTTCAGGAACCCGTTGGTTATTTAGAAACATATTATTTAATCTCCATGTGATTGTGTTTCTTTCTGGTGTTTTTTTCTTGTAATTGATATCTAGTCTCATAGAGTTGTGGTCAGAGAAGATGCTTGATACAATTTCAATTTTTTTTAATTTGCTGAGGTTTGATTTGTGACCCAAGATGTGATCTATCCTAGAGAATGCTCCATGTGCACTTGAGAAGGTGTATTCTTCTGCATTTGGATGGAATATCCTGAAGATATCAATGAGATCCATCTCATCTAATGTGACATTTAAGACTTATGTTTCCTTATTAATTTTCTGTTTTGATAATCTGTCCATTGGTGTGGGAGAAGGCGATGGCACCCCACTCCAGTACTCTTGCCTGGAAAATCCCGTGGACTGAGGAGCCTGGTAGGCTGCAGTCCATGGGGTCGCTGAGAGTCGGACACGACTGAGCGACTTACCTTTCACTTTTCACTTTCATGCATTGGAGAAGGAAATGGCAACCCACTCCAGTGTTCTTGCCTGGAGAATCCCAGGGATGGGGGAGCCTGGTGGGCTGCCATCTATGGGGTCACACAGAGTCGGACACGACTGAAGCGACTTAGCAGCCAGTGGTGTGAGTGGAGTGTTAAAGTCTCCTACTATTATTGTGTTACTGTCAATTTCTCCTTTTATGTCTGTTAGTGTTTGTCTTATGTATTGAGGTGCTCCTATGTTGGGTGCATAGATATTTGCAATCGTAATGTCTTCCTCTTGTATTGATCCCTTGATCATTATGTAGTGTCCTTTCTTATCTCTTGTAATCTTTATTTTAAGGTCTATTTTGTCTGATATGAGGATTGCTACTCCAGCTTTATTTTGCTTCTCATTTACATGGAATATATTTTTCCATCCTCTCATTTTCAGTCTATATGTGTCTTGAGGTCTGAAGTGGGTTTCTTGTAGACAGCATATATATGGGTCTTGTTTTTGTATCCATCCAGCTAGTTTGTATCTTTTGGTTGGAGCATTTAATCTATTTATATTTAAAGTAAATACTGATACGTATGTTCCTATTGCCATATTATTAATTGTTTGGGGTTGATTTTGCAGATCTTTTTCCTTCTGTTGTATTTCTTGACTATGTAAGTTCCTTTAACATTTGTTGTAAAGCTGGTTTGGTGTTATTAATTTTCTTTACTTTTGCTTGTCTGAAAAGCTTTTTATTTCTCCATCAATTTTGAATGAAATACTTGCCGGGTACTGTAATCTTGGTTGTAGATTTTTCCCTTTCAGTACTTTAAATATATCCTGCCATTCCCTTCTGGCCTGCAGAGTTTCTGCTGAAAGATCAGCTGTTAAGCGTATGGTGTTTCCCTTGTATGTTACTTGTAGCTTCTCCCTTGCTGCTTTTCATATTCTTTCTTTGTATTTAGTCTTCGTTAGTTTTATTAGTATGTGTCTTGGCATGTTTCTTCTTGGGTTTATCCTGTATGGGACTGTTTGTGCCTCTTGGACTTGATTGACTGTTTCCTTCTCCATATTGGGGAAATTTTCAACTATAATCTCTTCAAAAATTTTCTCATGCCCTTTCTTTTTCTCTTCTTCTTCTGGGACCCTATAATTTGAATATTGATGTGTTTGATACTGTCCTAGAGGTCTCTGATACTATCCTCAGTTCTTTTCATTCTTTTCACTTTATTCTGCTCTTCAGAAGTTATTTCCAACATTTTATCTTCTGGCTCACTGATTCATTCTTCTGCTTCAGATATTCTGCCATTGATTCCTTCTAGAGTATTTTTAATTTCAGTAATTATATTGTTTGTCTCTGTATGTCTATTCTTTAATTCTTCTAGGTATTTGTGAATTGATCCTTGTATTTTCTCCATTTTGTTTTCAAGGTTTTTGGTCATCTTTAATACCATTATTCTGAATTCTTTTTCAGGTAGTTTGCATATTTACTCTTCATTTATTTGGACTTCTGTGCTTCTAGTTTGTTCCTTCATTTGTGTAGTATTTCTCTTCCTTTTCATTATTTTTTAACTTATTGTGTTTGAGGTCTCCTTTCCCCATGCTTCAAGGTTGAATTCTTTCTTCCTTTTGGCTTCTGCCCTCCTAAGGTTGGTCCAGTGATTTGTGTAAACTTGTATAGGGTGTGATTTGTGCTGAGTTTTTGTTTGTTTGGTCAGCAAAAGAGTCTGAAATGCAGTACTTGAATGCAATCTCAAAAACGACAGAATGATCTCTGTTCGTTTCCAAGGCAAACCATTCAATATCACAGTAGTCCAAGTCTATGCCCCAACCAGTAATGCTGAAGAAGCTGAAGTTGAACAGTTCTATGAAGACCTACAAGACCTTTTAGAACTAACACCCAAAAAAGATGTCCTTTTCATTATAGGGGACTGGAATGCAAAAGTAGGAAGTCAAGAAACACCTGGAGTAACAGGCAAATTTGGCCTTGGAATACGGAATGAAGCAGGGCAAAGACTAATAGAGTTTTGCCAAGAAAATGCACTGGTCATAGCAAACACCCTCTTCCAACAACACAAGAGAAGACTCTAAACATGGACATCACCAGATGGTCAACACCGAAATCAGATTGATTATATTCTTTGCAGCCAAAGATGGAAAAGCTCTATACAGTCAACAAAAACAAGACCAGGAGCTGAATGAGGCTCAGATCATGAACTCCTTATTACCAAATTCAGACTTAAGTTGAAGAAAGTAGGGAAAACCACTAGACCATTCAGGTATGACCTAAATCAAATTATGATTATACAGTGGAAGTGAGAAATAGATTTAAGGGCCTAGATCTGATAGATAGAGTGCCTGATGAACTATGGAATGAGGTTCATGACATTGTACAGGAGACAGGGATCAAGACATCCCCATGGAAAAGAAATGCAAAAAAGCAAAATAGCTGTCTGGGGAGGCCTTACAAATAGCTGTGAAAAGAAGAGAAGCGAAAAGCAAAGGAGAAAAGGAAAGATATAAACATCTGAATGCAGAGTTCCAAAGAATAGCAAGAAGAGATAAAAAAGCCTTCTTCAGCGATCAATGCAAAGAAATACAGGAAAACAACAGAATGGGAAAGACTAGAGATCTCTTCAAGAAAATTAGAGCTACCAAGGGAGCATTTCATGCAAAGATGGGCTCAATAAAGGACAGAAAATGTATGCAACTAACACAAGCAGAAGATATCAAGAAGAGGTGGCAAGAATACACAGAAGAAGTATACAAAAAAGATCTTCATGTCCCAGATAATCACAATGGTGTGATCACTGACCTAGAGCCAGACATCCTAGAATATGAAGTCAAGTGGGCCTTAGAAAGCATCACTATGAACAAAGCTAGTGGAGGTGATGGAATTTCAGTTGAGCTATTTCAAATCCTGAAAGATGATGCTGTGAAAGTGCTGCACTCAATATGCAGGCAAATTTGGAAAACTCAGCAGTGACCACAGGACTGGAAAAGGTCAGTTTTCATTCCAATCCCAAAGAAAGGCAATGCCAAAGAATGCTCAAACTACCACACAATTGGACTCATCTCACATGCTAGTAAAGTAATGCTCAAAATTCTCCAAGCCAGGCTTCAGCAATATGTGAATCATGAACTTCCTGATGTTCAAGCTGGTTTTAGAAAAGGCAGAGGAACCAGAGATCAAATTGCCAAATCCGCTGGATCATGGAAAAAGCAAGAGAGTTCCAGAAAAACATTTCTGCTTTATTGACTATGCCAAAGCCTTTGACTGTGTGGATCACAATAAACTGTGGGAAATTCTGAAAGAGATGGGAATACCAGACCACCTGATCTGCCTCTTGAGAAATCTGTATGCAGGTCAGGAAGCAACAGTTAGAACTGGACATGGAACAACAGACTGGTTCCAGATAGGAAAAGGAGTTCATCAAGGCTGTATATTGTCACTCTGCTTATTTAATTTAAATGCAGAGTACATCATGAGAAACGCTGGACTGGAAGAAACACAAGCTGGAATCAAGATTGCCAGAACTATCAATAACCTCAGATATGCAGATGACATCACCCTTATGGCAGAAAGTGAAGAGGAACTACAAAGCCTCTTGATGAACGTGAAAGTGGAGAGTGAAAAAGTTGGCTTAGAGCTCAACATTAGAAAACAAAGATCATGGCATCAGATCCCATCACTTCATGAGAAATAGATGGGGAAACAGTGGAAACAGTGTCAGACTTTATTTTGGGGGGCTCCAAAATCACTGCAGATGGTGACTGCAGCCATGAAATTAAAAGATGCTTACTCCTAGGAAGGAAAGTTATGACCAACCTAGATAGCATATTCAAAAGCAGAGACATTGCTTTGCCAACAAAGCTCCGTCTAGTCAAGGCTATGGTTTTTCCTGTGGTCATGTATGGATGTGAGAGTTGGACTGTGAAGAAGGCTGAGCACCGAAGAATTGATGCTTTTGAACTGTGGTGTTGGAGAAGACTCTTGAGAGTCCCTTGGACTGCAAGGAGATCCAACCAGTCCATTCTGAAGGAAATCAGCCCTGGGATTTCTTTGGAAGGAATGATGCGAAAGCTGAAATTCCAGTACTTTGGCCACCTCATGCGACGAGTTGACTCATTGGAAAAGACTCTGATGCTGGGAGGGTTTGGGGGCAGAAGGAGAAGGGGACGACAGAGGATGAGATGGCTGGATGGCATCACTGACTCGATGGACGTGAGTCTGAGTGAACTCCGGGAGTTGGTGATGGACATGGAGGCCTGGCGTGCTGCGATTCATGGGGTCACAGAGAGATGAACACAACTGAGCGACTGAACTGAACTGAACTTTGTTTGTTTTTCCTCTGATGGGCAGGGCTGAGTGAGGTGGTAATCCTGTCTGCTGATGATTGGGTTTGTATTTTTGTTTTGTTTGTTGTTTAGATGAGGTGTCCTGCACACAGTGCTACTGGTGATTTAGTGATTCTGGGTCTTGTATTCAAGTGGTTTCCTTTGTGTGAGTTCTCACTATTTGACACTCCCTAGGGTTAATTCTCTGATAGTCTAGGGTCTTGGAGGCGGTGCTCCCACTCCAAAGGCATGGGGCTTGATCTCTGGTCAGGAACAAAGATCCCACTAGTGGTTTTGTATGGCATTGTGAGATTTAAAAAAACATCCAAAAATGAGAACTCAAAGATGAACCCCAGATAAATGACAGTTACAAAATCAGGCAAATAATAATTAAAGTAATGGAATGTACACATATACATATACACCCATGAGCAAAGTGAAAACAGTCTAAAAAAAATAAAGCACGATAGATTGACCCAGCAAACAAAGGAAACCAAAAATCATTTACCAGTTAAGAACAAAACTAACTAAAGCACAAAATGGAAAACAAAATTAAAGCAAGGTGCCAAGTGAGGAATAAAGCAATGAAAATAAAACTAACAAATATGTTGAGAGGAAAGGAAAGAAAGAAAGAATAGTTATGCAAAGTTAAGTAGAGGTAGATGAAGAAGGTTTATACACATTAAAGATTAACTGCAAGGGGGAAAGAACAGTAGGAAAGGCAAACAAAGGAAGAGATGTAGAAAAAATATAATTGGTTTAAAAAAATTAAAATTATTCACAAGAGAGAGAGAAAAAAAGGAAAACTCCCCAGAACTGCTAAAGCCCAATGTAGAGGCAGGGGTTATTATTGTTATAAAACAACAATAAAAAATGTGACTAAGAAAAGAAAAGAAAAGCATAATTAGATTTCAGAGTGTCAATAAAATTGACAACTACAACAGAGGTAGGGTAAAAAAAAAAAAGGAAAAAAATCCAAAAGAATCTGCAGAACAAGTCAAAACATAAGAATAATAAATGTTTTTCTGGAGTAACTGCAGTCAGAGTCCCTTCCCTCACTGGGAGTCACAGTCCACCTCATCTCCCTAGGATGCCCTCCAACACTGTGCTGATCTCTGGACCTGCTGTGGGGGCAGCTCAGATTTTAATCTGGTCCTACTCCTCTGTGTTCTTGCCTCCAATGTCCACAGCTATCAGAACTACTGTGTTTTCCTATGTGGGAGCTCTCAATGCCCTTTTATATATTCTATAGACACATAGTCTGCCTAGTTGATCACATGGATTTAATCTGCAGCTTGTATAGCTGGTGGGAAGGTTTTGGGTCTTCTTAGTCACAGTGCCCCTGGGTTCCAATTGTGGTTTCATTTCCAGCTCTGCATGTGGGTGGTCCACTGGGGTTTGCTCCTGAGGCTGCCCTGGAGGACTTGGGTTTGCCCCTGAGAGGGCCAGGTGTGGAGGTGGTGCAGCTGCTTGGGTCGCAGGGGTTCTGGCAGCACCAGCTACTCAGGGGAGTTGGCAGCTAGGGCAGCAGGAAATATAGTGATCTAGAAGGGTATGGCAACCAGGATTGGCCAATACGCTCCAGTATTCTTGCCTGGAGAACCTGTCCTCCCTGACAGAGAAGGCTGGCAAGCTACAGTCAACAGGGTTGCAAAGAGTTGGACACAACCAAAGCGACCCTGCCCACATAGACATGAGACTTTTTCTGCCTGTGGCAGCTCTTCTGCAGTGAGAATTGAGCGTGAAGGTGGAGCAGCTGCTGGGCTTGCAGGGACCCTGGCATCACCAAGTGTGCAGGGACACAGACTGCTTCCACCACAGGAGTTATGGCCCTGGTCAGTCTTTTTTTGAGCCTCTTGTAACTGGTGATCAGAAAGCCCCTTTGGCCAGTCTTTCTCTGTAGCTCCGCCTGTTCAGGCACTTAGAGGATTTCCTTGCCTGGGATCCTTCTCTGTTGTTCGGCGCATCAGACACATAGAGGGCTCCCCCCCCAACCCCGGCTGGGGTCCTACTCTGTAATTCAGTGCATCAGGCGTTTGATGGGCCAGTCTCGCTACTATCCAGCTGTCAATGCTGGCCTGGGAGGGAAGAGAGGCTACGGTGATGGATCCACCCCCTGTGCATGACTCAGCAGTATCGTCTTGCTTCCTTGGCTGCCTGGCTCTCCTCCACAGGCACTTCCCACCATGATCTCCTCCCTCACATCCCCTCGACCCGTCTCTGCAGTCAACAGCAGCCCTTGTCCTGGGATTGCTCATCAATCCCCAAACTCCAGCCCCCAGCCACTGCACCTTCCAGGGCGTCTACGTCCCTGTCTGGGTTATGTATGGCTGTGTCAAGAACTGCCTGATTCTCATTCCATTTAGGCTGCCACAGATCGGTTGTTTCACCCTCAGCCTTAAATGTTTCTCCTCTGACTCAGATGTGGGAATCAGACCCCTGCTTCTGTTCCCCCACTTACAGAAGGCAGGTCCAGTCCTACTAATACTCCTGTTTTTCCCCCTAGTTCCTTCATCCTACCGAGTTTCGCGTGGTTCTATATATTCTTTTCCACTGGTCAGGTACTCCTGTCTGCTCTCAGCTGGTGTTTTGCATGCACTTCTGTGTCTGAAGGTATATTCCTGATGTATCCATAGAGAGAGATGTACTCCATGTCTACCTACTCCTCCACCATCTTGTTCTTCCAACCTGCTCCTTCATAATTTTTATAACAGAATATCAAAAACTATCCAGCTGGTTATGTGGCCATAAAGCTGGAGAGTAAGTAGACCAGCCAGCCTCCCTTGCAACTACATATAGTCAGACAACTGAATTTTGGCCAATGGGATATGACTGTAGGTAGTGTGTGATAATTCCAGCTTTTGGCTTTAAAAGCTTTGGGCACTTTTGGTGCCCTTTCTCCGTTCTTATGGGTTGGAACATGATCATGATACTGGTGACCATGCAGACAAGGACAACTAACACAACTGACCTTACATTGGAGAACTCACATATTACTATGACTGCAACGGAAGAGATAAACTTTAATCTTATTGGAGCTATTGTACTTGAAGTGTCCTTCTTTTTCAGCAAAAGATTATCCTTTGCCCTAAATGTTATATCCATCAATCTATATCTAAGCCTCACAAGAAACTCCTTCTGCCTTACCTTAATCAAACCCAACTGTATGTAGACTTTCCAAACACTCCACCCTACTGAAAATGGAAAACTAGTTCCAAATAAGTAGGTGAAGAAATAGATACAGTTCTCCCTTATCTATGACTGAATTAAGTTTGCCTGAATTAAATTCACCCATTCCTGTCCATTTTAGTTCACTGATTCCTAAAATATCAATGTTCACTCTTGCCATCTCCTGTTTGACCATTTACAATTTACCTTGATTCACAGACCGAACATTCCAAGAGATATCTGGAATGACAGGAAAGTTTTTGGCCTTGGAGTACAAAATGAAGCAGGGCAAAGACTAACAGAGTTTTGCCAAGAAAACACACTGGTCATAGCAAACACCTTCTGTCAAAAACCTGAGAGACAACTATACACATAGATATCACCAAATGGTCAACATGCAGATGACACCACCCTTATGGCAGAAAGCGAAGAGAAACTGAAGAGCCTCTTCATGAAGGTGAAAGAGGAGAGTGAAAAAGTTGGCTTAAAACTCAACATTTAAAAAATGAAGATCGTGGCATCCGGTCCCATCACTTCACGGCAAGTAGATGGGGAAACAATGGCCAACAGTGACAGACTTTATTTTCTTGGACTCCAAAATCACTGCCGATGGTGACTGCAGCCATGAAATAAAAGACTCTTGCTCTTTGGAAGAAATGCTATGACAAACATAAGCAGTGTATTAAAAAGCAGAGACATCAGTTTGCTGACAAAGGTCCGTCTAGTCAAAACTATGGTTTTTCCATTAGTCATATATGGATGTGAGAAAGCTGAGCACTGAAGAACGGATGAACTGAACTGTTCATCAGTATCATCAGTTCAGCGTTCACTGAGCACTGAAGAACCATAACGAAAGCGGCACTGAAGAACTGATGCTTTTGAACTGTTGTGTTGGAGAAGACTCTTGAGAGTGTCTTGAACTGAAAGGAGATCAAACCTGTCCATCAATCCTAAAGGAAAGCAACCCTGAATATTCACTGGAAGGACTGATGTTGAAGCTGAAACTCCAATACCTTGGCCACCTGATGCAACGAGCTAACTCATTGGAAAAGACTGTGATGCTGTAAAGGCAGGAAGAGAAGCAGACAACAGAGGATGCGATGGTTGGATGCCATCAGAGATTCAGTGGACATGAGTTTGAGTGGGAGATGGTGAAGGACAGGAAAGCCTGGTGTGCTGCAGTCCATGGGGTCGCAAGAGTCAGACATAACTGAGTGACTGAACAAAACAAAACAAATATCTATGCCTAAGAGCTTAATAGACAAGAATAGATCATCAATATTCAACAACTTAAATTGCATTAATCAGGATTCTTTTCATTGCAGAATACACTCACTTGCAGATTATAAAGCAAGGGAGCTTAAAATAATGCTATTTAGACACAGAATCCATTGCAAAGAACCAGGAGGATTCAGTGGAACTGAAGTCATCAAGGACCTGAGACAATTTATTTCATCTCTTGAGATTCACCATGGCTTCTAGTTTCTACTTCTCTCTGCACAATTTCTCTTTCCCCTTCCTTATCTTTGCAGACCAGCTTTCTGGCAAGGTGGTCACCGGTTACTTGGGACTGTTTATTACCTATGCTATATAAAGAACAGAGTCTCAAAGGAAGGGTTGATGGGCAGAGATGCTCCAAAGCAGATCTACCAAAGATGTTAAGTTCTTAAATCTCTTCTTTGTGTTCTTAATAGGTCTCCCCTTTGATACCCTTCCTCCATCAGTAAAAAAAAAAAAATCCAAAATCCAATTTTTGATGGGGAGACCTTCTTTCTAGGTCTCTTTGTTCTTTGCCTCCCTGATTCTATGAAACCCCAAACATGCCTACACCCTGAGCTAATACAAACACCATCACCCAAAACTGTCTCAGCCCTTCCCCAGAAGGGCTACCCCAGTATCTTTCTACCCCAGTATTTTTTCACTTTCCTGTAATCTCCCTCATTTTTCATCCAGCTAACATTTTACTTACTGATTTTTTATCTACACCTGATACCACATGCAGGATATATCGTGGGGTATGGAGTAAAGAATCACTAAGCCTGGGTCTCACTCAATAAGTCCTCAGAATAAACTAATAATCTCTCAGAATTATACCTGTAGTCTTTGAGACACACTTACGACCTCATTTATCAAAAAACTTTAATAGCCCACTACCAGATACCTATAGTGCATCACAAATTATTTTTAAATAAAAACCCAAATAATTTTTTATAAATAACAATTACTACATCATAACTTATGTATTAAGATATTATTTCTTATAATATTAAAATTTAGTTTTAGGTTTTTAAAACATATTCTGAGGAAATAAAGAAAGGGAAGGAAGGAGGGAAGGGCCTTGCTCAACCTCTGAAAGGCTAACTTGGATTTTATCCCCATGCATTCACACGTGTCTTAGTGAAGTTAGTGGATGCAGAGAGGTAAGGAAGAAATAACAAGTAAGAAGACAGTATAGGAAGACTGGCCAGAGAGGTAGAGAGGAGGGAGATTTCTTTCAACTGAGAAGCTCAGGGGCTTCCTAGGTGGCACTAGTGGGAAAGAACCCCCCTGCCAGTGCAGGAGATGCAGGGGACATGGGTTCAATCCCTGAGTTGGGAAGATCCCCTGGAGGAGGGCATGGTAACTCACTCCAGTATTCTTGCCTGGAGAATCCCATGGACAGAGAAGCCTGGTGGGCTACAGTCCATGGGGTCGCCAACAGTTGGACATGACTGACGCAACTTAGCATGCATGCATGAGAAATTCAGAGGCAGACATGGAAGTTAAGTTGGTTTTAGGATATATTTTGTGTGAAATGAGTGATATGAACATCAGAGAAAGGGATGAAGGTGGAAAAGCATGGGGAAAGTGTGGAAAGAAAAGGGGAAAGTATGGGAAGGAAAGAAAGTCATTTCACAGGTTCAGTAAACAAAACGTGATATTTGGCAGAAACCAACACAATTCTGTAAAGCAGTTATCCTTCGATTAAAAAATAAATAAATTTAAATTTAAAAAAGAAGGAAAACATGATATTCTGTCAACAGTCAGACAGAGCAGCATCTCCATAACCCTCTACTGTCTCGTGTATTCCACAAGTTACAACCTATACTTCTAGAGATCCATTTTGGGGAGACTAAGCAAAACTCTCAAGTGAGTAATATATTAGGTCTGTCTCAGTGATGAGAAGCTCTGTTGACTGCCTTGTGTGACTGAGAAGGGAGGGAATAAGCAGAGACTAAGCAGGTGAGTCTTGCTAAGGTGGGGTGAGGAGCAGTAAATGGAGACCCACTGCGTAGTTTCTGGATGGATGGAATTGAGTTGGGCTGGGCCATATACACTCCGGTCATGACACACGAAGGGAAGAATACGATAAAATACCCATCTTTTCCCTATATTATTATTTTGCCCAGAGCCACCCCAGAAAGAAAGGAAATGACAAAGGGAATTGAAGTTATAAAGTGCCCAAATAAAAGGTCCACAAAGGCACAGGCTTTGTCTAATTTGTTTCTACTTTGTCCCAGAGCCCCTACATATTTGTGAAGTGTGTGAACAAATGCCTACCCTGTGATGATCCCTGTGGCTTGGAGAAGCTCATTTATGTCTCACACATAAACACAGATGAGGAGATTCAGGTGCAGAGAGAATAAGAGTCTTGCCCAAGGTCATCTAGCCAGGGAATTGCAGTGCCAGAATTCAAATCCTAGTGTAACTGACTAAAGTTGGTACTATGACCCACCATGAAAGACTTCTTCATTAGACAGGAAACCAGACCATGACTGCAGTACCCAGTAATGTCAGTTTGGCACAGCTCATTCTGATGATAGCATCATTCAGATGGAAACTGGAGGAACCAGTTTTAAGGAAGGGTGAGAAGGTACGGATCTGAGCCATTAGGTGGACTGTATTATTTAATGGTCTCAAATTTTATTTTCCTCTCATTTAGTTAGGACCAGAATTAGTGAAAACACAAATAAAAGTTTTGTTTTGTTTTTGTTTTTTTTTAATCTCTGCTTCTCTCGGGTTTAGAATTCTGTAGAAGAAAAACAGAAATAGTCCTTCATTAAACAAATGGCCTCAAAATCTATTTGAAAAGTACCAGGTAATTTCTTAGTTTCAGAAATCTTGATCTGCTGCTAATAAAATTCTGTGAAGGCTGAAACAACCAATTACTCAGAAATATTTTGGTGCTTCTTTGGCAGACTTAAACTGAATTGTTTCTATATCTAACCATTTCTATTAATCATCAGAAGTTCAAAGACATTTATTTTATTGAAGAATGAAAAGATAAGATGAATAAGTGAGAGGAAATATATATTAAATAGTACCATTCATTTTGTATCCATTACTAATGAAATTTGGCAGGTGACATTGTGCATTCAGGCTAAGTCAGTTTCTGAATGTTTCTACTGAATACCAGAGTGATGTGAAGCAACAGAGACCAAACTGACCGCCAGCCTCATATTCGCCAGAAAAGAACGGAAATGAGTCAACTACTTTTCACCCACACTCTTGAAACCAAACCTGAAAGGGGAGAAGTTTAATACAAAATACAACTTCATCTTATTTATTACCCTGTTCACATCCGCTAGAACAGTGCCTGACATGAATGTTTATGGAATAAGTGCTTAATAGATAGAAATACTGTCCCTGAGCAGTATTTGTACTCATTCCTGGTATTTTGGGAAAGTATTCAGTGGTTCTTATTTGATAGGGTCTCTGCAAGTAGGATATAAACTATGATTGAGACAGAGTCTTTTTTATATTGGTTTTGGAGCAGAATCTGACAGCCCTTGCTTCAGGAAACACTTTTAAACTATCAGTGTATCAATTGTTGAATGAATGAATAGGTGACTTTT
Source organism: Bubalus kerabau (assembly GCF_029407905.1). Classification (NCBI taxonomy): domain Eukaryota; kingdom Metazoa; phylum Chordata; class Mammalia; order Artiodactyla; family Bovidae; genus Bubalus; species Bubalus kerabau. The sequence goes on from NC_073624.1 coordinate 256,368,730, forward strand.
TCTATTGTTCCCTCAAGCTCAATATAGGAATATGCAGGAAGGTAAGAACAAGGGAACGTGTGGATTACCCGCACAGCTCTTAAGTTTCCTGAGACTGCAGACAGACATATTCAAGAGCCATTTAGATATCTAATAGACATCTTGAGCTAATATGTCTAAAACAGAACATCTCATTTTCTCCCCTGTAAACTGGTCTCCCCAATCTTCTCTCAGTAAATGTGCTTCCATCTAGACAGCTGCTCAGGGCAAAATCCTAGAAAGGATAGATGATTTCTCTCTTTTCCTCATATCCTTTATCTAAACTCTCAGCAAGTAAACTCTGCTCCCAAAATGTATCCTGTTTGTCCTTATGCTGTTTGATCTTCATCCAATCATGCACCAGGTAATTTTTCAGTTGTAGAAGCTATGACCATTTTAATTATGAATATTATTTCACTCCTTTGCTTATAATTTCCAATGGCTTCCCGTTGTACTTAGAATAAAAGTCGAATCTATGGTGATTTCTAGGCCATGTGTAGTCAGGAGCTCTCACTAACTCTCTGACCTCATCCTCCACCATACTGCCTCTGTCAGGCTGGCTTGCTTTCTTCTGTTTGAAGATTCTCATTGCAAGGACTACCCAGCTGCTATTTCTGTGTCTGGAATATTCTTCCTACAAATCTTTATGTGGTTGATTCCTTCTTCTTATCATTTATATTTTAGCCCCAAAGTCTCCTTATCTAGGATGACTTTCCTGAATAATTTTGCTTCCCCATGAAACCCACATGCCAGGTATTTCTAGCACGTCACCCTGCTTTATTATCCCCATAGAACTTAATACTATCCGAATGAATATATATGCTTGATTATTTTGATAAAAGGAAGGATCTTATTAGTCTTGTTCTTTGTCATATCTCCTAGACCTTAACAAATGTTTATTGAATAAATGAATGTTTTCTGCAAGCCTCTGAGCAGTATTTGTATTTATTTGTGATACTTTTGTGGAGAGTTCATTGGTCCTTATTTGATAGGGTCTTTGCAAGTAGGATACAGGCCTCCTAGGTGGCTCAGTGGTAAAGAATCCACCTGCAGTGCAGGAGACGAAAGTTCAGTCCCTGGGTTGTGAAGATCCCTTGGAAAAGAAAATGGCAACCCACTCAGTTATTCTTGTCTAGGAAATCCCATGGCCTGGTGGGCTACAGTCCATGGGGTCACAAAAGAGTTGGACACTGCTTAGTGACTAAACAACAGCAATTGCAAGTAGGATAGAAACCATCATTAAGACAGTCTTTTTATACTGGTTTTGGAGCAGAATCAGCCTTCAATTCAGGAAACACTTTTAAACTGCCAGTGTATCACAGAGCCAATTCTGACACATATATATCAAGAATGTTTCCTCGATTCTGTATGTATATCATTCAATTTTTTTTTGTAAATATTACCCACATCTGACATGTCTATTATAGCTAAATGATTCTTTTAACCACACATTTGCCACTGTTTCTCTGTCTTTCCCCCTCATTTTTATTTATATTGAAAACCTGCTACATGTAAGTGGCTGTGCTCTACATGCTGACAGGAAAAAGTAAACTACAATGGCAGAGGGATCTGGTGTCACTTCACCAAGTGCTTCTTCAAGTAGCTAAGTTCCCATTAGAAAGCCAACTTTCCAGAGTAGTTCAGAGGTGTTTAGAATGATCCCACCTTACTGGCCAACATGTCCTGTTGTGACACCCTGAGGCCACTTGCCCTGGAGTGCCACCAAATGGCACTCTATCCCAATCATCACTAAATATGAACCCCGAAGCCTGATCTCCAAACTCTAAGAATGCAGCCTGCATCTACACGAGGGGAGACTGGATTTTCTTTAAAATGATTTAAAATGGTTTTAGTTTATTATAACAACCAAACCTTCATATTTAAAATAATTGCATTAACTGCCATCGCAAACAAAGCTGCATTTATATTTTTAAGTTCATTTTTTATAGTATTTATCATTTGCCCCTCTGCTCATCTACTTGTACTCAAATCACAACACAATTTTTATAGGATTTTTTTTTTAATTTCTCTGTTGGAGAGAAGGGTAAGAATCTAACTTGAAAAGACAAATTCTAGAGAAGAAAATTAATGTATATCTTTAGGAGATATAGATAAACAAAGTAAATAATATTTTTAAAAAACCAAACCTTTTCAAATATCAATCTTCAATTTTTTTGTTTTTTAACAGAAATTTTTTGTTACTTTTTTAATCAGAAATTACAGTGAAAACTAAATTTCCACTTTCACATTAAACGAAGACAGTGATGGTAACACTAAAACCAAACAGATTTCTGATAGTTATTATTCAAGACTGATACTTTTGGGGTACGTTTCTGTCACAAAAACAGGAATGTACCTATACAAAGGCTAAAAATAGGCCATCTTTTTAAAATTAATTAATTAATTTGGCTGCACCGGGTCTTAGTCATGGCATGCGAGAACTCCAAGCTTCATTGCAGCATGTGGGATCTAATTCCCTGACCAGGGATTGAACCCAAGTCCCCTACATTGGGAGTACAGAGTCTAGCCTCTGGACCACCAGGGAAGTTCCAAATAGGCCATCTTTCTAGACAAAAAAAGTGATCATTCATGAAAGGCTATGAGTATACATAAACCAGTGATGCAAATCTGGTAGAATTTGTCAAAATTAGTCACATCTAATAACGCATCTGCTGTGTCCTTGTATAAAATATCACAGGAAGAAAAAGATTTTATCAGGTTTGTTCACAGACGACCAAAGACAGCATAAACAGTATTTCCTGAGATGTTAGGAAACATAATATTTTTTCCTCAACCTTTTCAGTTCAAGACTTTCACTCAATAAAATAGCTGAGGATCTGAAACTGAGAAGAAGTATTTGAATACAAACAACTTGTGAACCATCCAGGATATTACTGAACTTACACCCAGCTTGCCCACTCAGTACACAGTTCAGATGGAAGAGACACTTCTCCCTACAGGAGCCTGTAGTGTCTTCAATAATATGCTTCCTGTTGTGTTAACACAGGCAAACATGTTCTGGGTAGTAATTTAATGTTCCTATTAGTAAATGAGGTTACTAGCTCCCACTATAGGATGGGGATTTCCTCAGTGTTCTTTATTTTGATGTTTGGAATTAGTGATGCAACATTCTAGAGCAAGGTGCTCAGGACCTGCTGTGTCCAAAGGACTGATAAAGCAAAAAGATCTATTTATTCTTTGATTTGATACACAGATACAGTCTTCAAAAACAAAATTAGTAATGATATAAAAGCAACATTGCATGTGATATCATATAAAAAATAACAATTTGTATTATTTATTCATTTTCCAATTATGTTCAAATGCTGAGTTTTTCAATAACTCCCTAATATGAGGAGCAAATGGAACACTAACACAGAGATTATCTATTAACTGTGATAATTAAGTATTAATGCCAAATATTTTAAGTTATCAATTAGAGGAGTTTTAAGTGGGACTTGCCTAAAGACGTCCCTTATTACTTAGCATTAAAAATATCCAAATATGGAAGACACTGTAGCAGACTTCAAGAACTTTTAAATCTATTTTGGAAAAACAAAATAAATAAATGTAAAGTCATCTAAGCCCAGTGACAGATTAGTGGTATCAGCTTTAATTTTGAGAGCGCAAATATAGTAAAGGAAGTCAATTAGTTTTCCAATTTAAATATTCTAATAAAAACTATATGAAGGGAACTTGTCAAAATCTATCACAATTAATGTTTATAAAAATTTAAAACTGCAACAGTGCATGTAGGAATTTGTCCTATTGAAATACATCCTTCCGGGTACAAAGATATATGTAAAACTAAAACTGTTGATTGCTGTAAATGTTTATTTCTGAAACACATGGAAACAAATGTCTGATGATAGGGTTCTAAATACACAAAATAAATTACTATATCCATATATTTGTAAAGTATATGTAATTGCTGTTGTTTAGTCACTAAGTCGTGTCCAACTCTTTTGTAACCCCATGGATTGTAGCGGCAGGGCTCCTCTGTCCTTGGGATTTCCCAGCCAAGGAAACAAGTGCGTTGTCATTTCCTTCTCCAGGGGATCTTCCCCACCCTGGCTCTTCCCCACCCTGGTATCAAACTTGCATCTTTGGGGTCTCCTGCTCCACAGGCAGATTCTTTTACCACTCAGCCATGGAGGAATGGAGTAGTATGTAGTTATTTTTTCAAATGAGTTAGAATTGTAACTTTAGTTTATGAAGTAATTAGTGTGTCGCTAATTCCATTGTTTCCCTATCTATTTGCCATGAAGAGATGGGACTGGATGCCATGATCTTAGTTTTCTGAATGTTGAGTTTCAAGCCGGATTTTTACTCCCCTCTTTCTCTTTCACCAAGAGGCTCTTTAGTTCCACTTCACATTATGCCATAAGGGTGGTGTCATCTGCGTATCTGAGGTTATTGATATTTCTCCTGGCAATCTTGATTCCAGTTTGTGCTTCATCCAGTCTGGCATTTTGCATGATGTATTCTGCATAGAGGTTAAACAAGCAGGGTGACAATATACAGTCTTGACATATTCCTTTCCCAATTTGGAACCAGTTCGTTTTTCTGTGTCTGGTTCTAACTGTTGATTCTTGACCTGCATACAGGTTTCACAGGAAGCAGGAAAGGTGGTCTGGCATTACATCTCTTGAAGAATTTTCCACAGTTTGTTGTGATCCACACAGTTATAGGCTTTAGTGTAGTCAATGAAGCAGAAGTAGATGTTTTTCTGGAATTCTTTTTCTATGATCTAATGGAGGTTGGCAATTTGATCTCCGGTTCCTCTGCCTTTTCTAAATCCAGCTTGAACATTGGGAGTTCTCAATTCACATACTTGATGCCTAGCTTGGAGATTTTTAAGCATTACTTTGCTAGCATGTGAAATTAGTGCAATTGTGTGGTAGTTTAAACATTCTTTGGCATTGCCCTTCTTTGGGATTGGAATGAAAACTGACCTTTTCCAGTCCTGTGGCCACTGCTGAGTTTTCCAAATATGCTGGCATATTGAATGCAGCACTTTAACAGTGTTATCTTTAAGGATATGAAATAGCTCAGCTGGAATTCCATCACCTCCACTAGCTTTGTTCATAGTGATGAACAGAGTGCTTCCTAAGGACCACTTGACTTCACACTCCAAGATGTCCGGGTCTAGGTGAGCGATCACACTATTGTGATTATCTGGATCATTAAGATCTTTTTGTATAATTCTTTCTGTATGTTCTTGCCACCTCTTCTTAGTATCTTGCTAGGTACTGTTAGATATCTGTTTAAGTATTTGTTTAGCTTCTGCTAGGTATCTGTTAGATCCATATGGTCTCTGTTCTTTATTGTGCCCATCTTTGCATGTATTGTTCTTTGGTATCTCGAATTTTCTTGAAGAGAGCTCTAGTCTTTCCCATTCTATTGTTTTCCTCTATTTCTTTGCATTGTTCACTTAGGAAGGCTTTCTGATTGAATACCCTATAATAAATTTCACTTGATCATAGTGTGTGATCCTTTTAACATGTTATTAAATTCAGTTTGCCAATGTTTTGTTGAGGATTTTCATATCTATGTCTGTCAGGATATTGGTCTGTAATTTTCTTGTGGTGTCCTTGTTTGGTTTTGGTAAGAGAGTAATGCTAGTCTCATAAAATGAATTTGAAAGTGATCCCTCCTCTCTTTCTTTTTTGAAATAGTTTCAGAAAGGTTGGTAATCATTATTCTTTAAATGTTTGATAGATCTTACTGGTGAATCCATCTGGCCCTGGACTTTTCTTGGTTGGGAGGGCTTTTGATTACTGATTCAATCTTCTTACAAGTAAGTGGTCTGTTCAGATTTTCTATTCATGATTCATCTTGGTACGTTGCATGTTTCTAGGAACTTATTCATTTCTTCTAGTTATTTAGCTTGTTGATATTATTCATAGCAGTCTCTCATAATTCTTTGTATTTCTGTGGTATCAGTTGTAACATCTCTTCTTTAAGTTTTGGTTTTATTTATTTGAGTCATCTGTCTTTTTTTTTTTTTTGGTGATTTACTTCAAGTTTGTCAATTTTGTTTATCCTTCCAAAAAGCCAACTCTTAGTTTCATTGATCTTTTCTATTGTCTTTTTATTTCTATTTCTGGTCTGATCTTTGTTATTTCCTTCTTTCTACTAACTTTGAGTTTGTTTGTTCTCTGGCATATTTTAATATCATTAATTGTGATCTTGTTTTAAGCATAGTTTTCTTTCCCACTTTTCACTATTTTGACACTAATATTTCACCAGGCTATTGTAAAATTTAAATGGCAGTAAAATATTCTATTCCAAGGTACCATGTTTTCTTAACAGCCCTTTATTTATTTTTTTCATCAGTGCTATGGTAAACATTTGTTCATGAAGCTTTTTAAAAAATCTGATTTGTTTCTTAAGATCAGCTTCTAGAATTTCAAAGTCATATACTGTGAAAAATTTTAATAATCTGGAAACACAAAGCTAAATTGCTTTCAAACATGTTCTTAAATTTGTATACCCACAGATGTGCATGGGAAATTCATACACTTTTCACAGAGATGTAGGCCCATTTCACACTAATTCTAAAATAAGTTATTTTAAGGAAATAAAAAAATGACATTTAGCATTAAATGCTTTGTTAATGCTTGATATTACTATCAAGTTAACTTCAAGTATATAGTTCAAGAATTTTATTCTAATACACTGCTGCTATATGTTTTCAAAGAAGCTTTAAATCCATTTTAGAAGGTTCAGAAAATTGATAAATGTCATACTTATATTTTCCTTTTATCACATTAAATTACATTATATCTAGAACACATATATTCATATTATAGAACTTAGAGCATAATGTTTATTAATTATATCTGTTTTCAATTGTCATATCTTTGCTTTGCCCATGTGATTAAAACTATGGTTTACCTGGTATTGCCTTTACTGTGTAATACAACCCTCAGTTATATTGTTCCTACAGAGAAAATTGACTGTATTGAAATGATCTTCCATTATGGTCATCTCCATAAAAACTTTGTATGAAAGTATAGCATTCTTAAAAATTTTTGAACAACTATATAAGGCCATAACCCACTTTACCCTTGTAATCACTTAAATAGTTACTGAGTCCTTTCATCATGAAAGCATAGTACCAGGGACTGAGTAGACATACATGGAGATTCATTGATCTAGTGTGGAGATGAAGAAGGAGCTGGAAACAGTACATCAGGATGTCCCAGGTGGTGCTAAAGTTAAAGAACTCATATGCCAAGGCAGGAGAGGTAAGAACCATAGGTTCAAACCCTGGGTCAGAAAGATCCCCATGAGAAGGAAATGGCAACCCACTCCAGTATTCTTGCCTGGAGAATCTCATGAACAGAGGAGCCTGGAGTGCTACAGTCTATAGGGTCACAAAGAGTCAGACACGACTGAAGCAACTTAGCACGCATGCATGGGAGCGTAGAAGGCACACTTGAACTTATCAAGAGATGAAATGTTATTTGAGCTAACATTTGAAGAAATCTATGTTAGTCAGAGAATAATGAGGAAACATTACTTTCTGTGGGAAGAATGTATATAAAGACACAGAGTCATTTTTTTCTAAGTGTGATACATTCTAGAATCTATAGGAAACATTAGTAAAATCAGAGTTGAGCTTGGGAGGGTGGGAAGAAACACAAAGCGGAACGAGTATGCAGAGGCTACATCATGAAGCATATGCTACTGTTGTGAAAGGAGTTTAGGTTTTATTCTGCAGATAATAGGGAACTATTGAAGAAATCTGCCACGAGAAAAAATTCATGTTATAGTCTTAACTCTTGTGTCTGTGTAGTGAATATTTTGGAGATAGAGAGAGCCTAGAGGTGAGGGCATTTGAGAAGTTTTTATATGAGCCCAGACAAACATTAGCGTTTTCACTGAAAGTGAAAAGTGAAAGTGAAAGTCACTCAGCGGTGTCCGACTCTTTGTGACCCCATGGACTATACATTCCATGGAATTCTCCAGGCCAGAATACTGGAGCAGGTAGCCTTTCCCTTTTCCAGGGGATCTTCCCAACCCAGGGATCAAACCCAGGTCTCCAGCATTGCAGACAGATTCTTTACCAGCTGAGCCACAGGGAAGCCCGGGGTAGTGAAATTGGAAGGAAAAATAAGGTAATAAAACACTGTATTTTATGAGAAAGATGGTAAAAGCAATAAGACATACAAATTGACTGAATATGGAAGATGTTGCCTAGAGCCAATTCTGTAAAAATTATCTCAGATAGATTATTCAGGAAGATCTCACTAATTCATTAAAATTAAAGGAAAAGGTCATGATGGTTTCTCAAGTCAGAATTATAGAATACTTGTCTGTAAAAGATATTTTAATGTATTCTCATACAGAAGACTTACCAGTCACACTTTGGTGGTATTAGAAACAGATTATAGGAAATTTTTACAGAAACAACGATTCAAGGGAAATTTTGCTCTACCAGACAATATTATTTCTAAATTTGAGATGTTATATAAGTTGGTAAAGGCTGGGCTACTAAAACAAAGCACCACACATAGGGTGGTTTGAACAACAAAAATTTATTTTCTTACTAATTTAGAGATCAGCCTGTTAGTAGTGTTAATTTCCTCTGAGACTTCTCTCTTTGGCTTATATATGCTCACGTTCTCCCTGTACCTTTTCACAATCTTTTGTGTGTGTGTGTGTGTGTGTGTGTGTTTGTCCTAATCTCTTGTTCTTTTAAGGACCACAGTTATATTAAATTAGGGCCCCTTGCCTCATTTTAGCTTAATTATGTCTCTGAGTCCCCTGGTTGTCTCTGTGGTTGTCTTCAAATACAACCACATTCTGAGGTACTGAGAGTTAGGATTTCAATATATGAATTTCAAGGGATAAAACTGAGCCCATAACAGATATGGCGGCATTGGTCTCAAATGGTATTTTCATTCTTATACAATTGAGAATGAATGCCATATGAAGAAGATTACATAAATGAAGAAAATTTTTAGCAAAATATTTTTTTCAGTTAAACTCCTAAGTTCATTTTCATTCCCAGTTATTAAATGAGAGCATATCTTCTCAATACTAATGTGATTTATTTATTTATAAGAAAACCCTAATAAAAACAAAAAAAGAAAGAAATTATGAAGGCATTTCACTACATTTCAACATTGTTTATCAAAATTGGTCAAGTTAATTGTGTACTCTACATTTATTTGTCAGAGAAACTGGATTATTATCTTAAGCCAATTGGAAAAGTTTTTGTAGTTTTTGTTTAGATGGATTCACATCCAAAATTTTCAAGAAACTGAGACTTTAAAAATCAAGATTTATAAAGGCTGAAAATGATCACTAGTCAGATTATGCAAAACAGCTAAAATTCACTTACACTAAATGAAATTTCAATTTGGACTTTAAGATTGAAAAGGGATGGTATCAAGTACTATGCTTTAATAGGTTTTGGAAGTCCTATTTAACCATTTTCTTTTTTTTAACTATTTATTTTAATTTGAGTCTAATTACTTTAAAATATTGTAGTGGTTTTTGCCATACATTGACATGAATCAGCCATGGGTGTACTTCTATGCTGAAGCACAACATACCATACAGTAGAAAATTATAGCTTCCTAAAAAACCTTCTGTGAGATTTTTTTAAAACAAAACCATCTCTATGGATACCTACACAAAATAGATGATAAGACATTCCAAGCAAAGAGCATGATCTAATAGTGCTTATCACAGCACCATGCCAAACCAAGAATTCAGGTCCTATTCCTACCTTCTCCATTTCCTCTCTGCAATCTGCAATTTAACTGCTCTTTAGTTTAGTTCTCCCTTTGTAAGAAAACTGTACAAAAGAATTGCTATTTGTTTCACATTTTGCTAGCAATGGGTCAAGGGGAGGAGGGGAACGAGTTGGAGTATAATATACAATCCAGTAACAATTCTGAGATTCTTGGAAGCGCATCTCATTGTAAAATACTATTATAGTCCTGCAAGTTCAGAAATTACCCAGTTGCCAGACCATCACCACAACAGCAGACAATAACAACAAAAAGACCTAGATGAGAATATATGGAGCCAGAAAGTAATATTTATTGTATTCCTACTCTGAGTTACACAGGGTGTTACATTATTTGTATGCTCTACAAATAGAATTTTTAAATTAAAAAAATAATTTTATTTTAGTCTTAAAAAAAGCTTAGGAAACTAAGGCGGTGAGGGAGGTTAAATGATTTTCCCAGCTTACTCTGACCAGCCAACAATGGAATTAGTATTTTAAAATAAGTCTAACACCCAAATCATGCACACATTCCCACAACATGCCATAGAGGCCAAGATGGTCACTGCTGCTGCTGCTGCTAAGTCGCTTCAGTCGTGTCCGACTCTGTGCGACCCCCGAGACGGCAGCCCATCTGGCTCCACCGTCCCTGGGATTCTCCAGGCAAGAACACTGGAGTGGGTTGCCATTTCCTTCTCCAATGCATGAAAGTGAAAAGTGAAAGTGAAGTCACTCAGTCGAGTCCGACTCTCAGCGACCCCATGGACTGCAGCCCACCAGGCTCCTCCGTCCATGGGATTTTCCAGGCAAGAGTACTGGAGTGGGGTGCCACTGCCTTCTCCAAGATGGTCATTACTGCTGCACAAATGTGGTCAGAACAATCGAGAGCTATGGAAGTCATATTTGCCTGGATTAAACAACTCAATCTACAAACCACTTATAACCTTAATATAACTTTATTATAACTTTAATATATAGTGGAAAATAGGATTTCAAAAGGAAAGAAGGAGGAGAACAAGGACACAAAACTAGTTCCAGCAAAGAGGGCAAGTGAGCAATTAAAAATAAACCTTTCATGATTTGCTCCTTCAGGGAAGTAATGCTTTTCAATCCTGCTTAACCCAAAGTAATCTGAGTTATTTGAAGTATTATAACCACTGGTGACAAATCAGAGTTTATTATGTCCTTTCACAAGCAAAGATTTCACAGAAACAGGAAATGCATATGAAAAGGGACCAGGTTATCCATGTTACAATATGTGACTTTCTGTTATATCTGAAGGGGTCGCCTTCTGTACCTCATGCGTGTTGGACGTTCCACCCTCCACAATCTAGACTAGGAAATCTTTTCTGCATTCTGGCTGGGAAACCACAATATTGTCAGTCCTCATGGGCACCCAAACACAAGTGAAGTCATAAAGCCAGAGAGAAATTTGCACACCATCAGGCCAATACTTTACACATGAGAGCCATTCTTTAGACACACCTGTGGTTAATAACAGAATCCCGGATAAGAAAGCTCAAGATTTCAGAAATTCAACTATTCCTCCCAAATAAATGCATAGTTTCATTTGTAAAGTAGGGCATCATTACCTAAAGATAACAGCATCTGCAGAAATACTTACTTAGCAACTAAATCACAAGGTCTTCCTTAGAGCTTCCTTTAGGCTAGAAATAGTCCCTGCTTAGCCAGCTGGCCTGAAAAACTAGCAACAAACATAAAAACCAAAAGAACTGCAGAACTCATTCTATCTCCACAACTACTTTTAAGAGTATTTGTAGCACTTTTTTGAGACTAAGGATCATAACACTAATGGAAGGAAGAAATGCCTGGATTTTCTTCCTTTGTGGCATGTTTTTATACCTGTAAATACCTACCTTGCTAGCTAACCTAATGGTATTAAATAAAATATTTTTTATTCAATTGCTTCTTAATTTTAATTTTAATTATTTGCAAAGACCATGATAGCCATGACTTATTCTGAGGCCTCAGCTCTGCCATCCAATAAGCCTGGAGAAGACAACAGATCCTGCAATGTGTCAGTACCACCCATAATGCAAGCACCCATGGAGCATGAATTATCCTGATTTCCAGGTGGCCTCAGGGATCTCAAAAGAGGATACCTTCACTGTCTTAGTACTAAAAACACATTTTTACAATCTTCTATTGCTGTTATAATTTTGTCATGTTATTTTCCTAATTTATCTTATTTGCCAAGAAAGCAAATATTTTCATAATAATGCTATCCTGATTATAAGGCAAAAAATAAACTTACATCATATTTATTCCTATAATAACAAGCAGTGTTTTACGTTTGCTCATGGCTCATCAAAGGAGATAATAATTCTGCAACAAATTATCTGTAAAACAAAATGCTACTTCCCATTTTCTTTGACCTAAGTAGAGACAGAAAGACCCATCTAACAAAGTTTGATTGAATCCCTCATATCATCATATTTTCATGGAGCAATAATTGTATGATATTGTCATAGATGCTGAATATATAAGAAGATCTATGAAATAAAACCCCTGCTTCCATGGAGTCTAGTCTGATTAAAGTTAATAGACACATACTTAAAATGCAGGACATGTCAGTATAGAAAAAGTACACTGCACATCAAACAACTTGTTGTCCAGTTGCTAAGTCGTGCTCGACTTTTTGCAACCCCATGAAACACTGCAGTCCTTCACTATATCCCAGAGACTGCTCAAAACTCATGTCCATCGAGTCAGTGATGCCATGCAACCATCTCATCCCCTGTCATCCCCTTTTCCTGCCCTCAATCTTTCCCAGCAGCAGGGTCTTTTCCAAAGAGTCAGCTCTTCACATCAGGTGGCAAAAGTATTGGAGTTTCAGGTTCAGCATCAGTCCTTCCAATGAACATTCAGGGTTGATTTCCTTTAGGACTAATTGGCTTGATCTCCCTGTTGTCTAAGGGACAACTTAGCATTAGGAATTATATGAGAAAGAATCCTCTGCTCAGTGCAAGAATCTACAAACTACAGTCCATAGACCAAAGTCACCTGGCACCTGTTTTTATATGGTTCATAAGCTAAGACTGCTTTCTATATTTTTAAGTGATTGAACAAAATTCAAAGGAAGAACGGTGCATCATGACACTTGACAATTTCCATGTCCACAGTTCTATTGGAACACAGCTACACTCATTCCTTGACATTTTGTGTATGTATGCTTTCATGATACAGCAGCAGAGTTGAATGGTTGCTACAGAGATTGTATGGCCCAGAAAGCCTGGAATATTTATTAATACTATCTGGCACTTCACAGAAAAAAAAATAATTGACAATCCCTGGCCTGGAGGATCAAGGAAAGCTTTGCGAATGACCTGTGTTTTAAATCAGATCTTGAAGAATAAAATAGAATTGGTACTGGTAGAATGTTGGCGGGGGGAGTGATTTTTCAAGGAAAAGATGGGCAAAACATAGAATGAAGACAACGCGTGGCTTTTTCAGAAGGCAGTGATTAAATACATGGGCTGCCGGGTAGAGAGCTTACGAAGAAGATTAATAGGAAATTCACTAAAAAGACACGTCAGGCGGACTTGAGGGTGAGGGGAAAGAAGTGCTTCTCCCCACTTCTTCCCTTCAACCACTTCCATTTTCCTGTAGAGAATAAAAACCAATGAAGGTGTTTTAAAACCAAGCAGTAACATAGTCGAAGGAAAGTTTTTCAAATGATTGATTTGGTAACAATGTGCAGGATGACTAGGAGGTTGGTGGAAAGAGGAGGCGAAAAAGAGAAGGGAGACTGAAAACAAAGATTTAGATAGGATGCCCTTAAACAGTTCTGTCAGTAAAGAGGGAAGACAGAGAACTGAGTGCTGTCTCTTTGATACATGCAGACTCAGAGATCTGCAAAGAGGACACAATATATACTGCTCGGATAAATGCACAAATGGATTAAAGAAAAGAAGGATGGAGAGGTAGACAGGGGAGAAAAAAACTTTGATTTTGTCAGTTGATTGAGTGAAGTAAAGAATGAACACATGAACCAAGTTAAAAGTTGAGCTTTAGCTACGTAGAGTTTTAGGCAACAAAGAGGCATTCACAATAAAATATCCAGCAGCAATGGGAAACATGAGATGCTGCTCTGGAGCACGATCAGGATGGAGATACAGATCGGCAGCAATCCAGCTCCTCCTTCAAGGAGTCTGACAGTTCCTACAAGCTTCTCATGAGTAATTAGGAGGAGCTTATTATGTGTGTATTTATTTTAGAAACGCAGCTCCCTAATCGCTTCAGTTGTGTCCGATTCTGTGCGACCCCATAGACGGCAGCCCACTGGGCTCCCCCGTCCCTGGGATTCTCCAGGCAAGAACACTGGAGTGGGTTGCCATTTCCTTCTCCAATGCATGAAAGTGAAAAGTGAAAGTGAAGTCGCGCAGTCGTGTCCAACTCCTAGCGACCCCATGGACTGCAGCCTACCAGGCTCCTCCGTCCATGGGATTTTCCAGGCAAGAGTACTGGAGTGGGGTGCCATTGCCTTCTCCGAAACCTTCCAGAGAAAGTGGTTAAGAAGGACCTTGCACTGTGTCTAGCCGTTTACAAGGTGTGTCAATGGTAACTGTATTAACAACAATCATTGGCCTCAGAGATTCCACACCCATGTCATTACTTCCATCAATAGCAAAGAGAAACAGAGAGGGAGAGAGAGACAGAGGTATCAGGACACCACTCTGTTATTTGCAAGAAGATACTTGCTTCTGGAAAATTATGATTCAGACTAGATGAATGGTGGAAAATACCAGCTTAATTTTTTTCTCGCCCAGATATCTTTTAAATAGATCTGGGAAACAGGTTTCTAAAAGTGTGCCTATAAATGGTCTGTATTTATTTGCAAAGCTGCCCTGGAACCCTTCCCTTCCCTGATCGTGCCCATTTCCAGCAATTATCATATTAAACTATGTTTTAAAAACTAAGTGACTTCAGTAACACAGAAAAGGGCACATAACAATTTCACAGTGTGACACACTTTCTATGAGCTGCACTAATGCCAGAGGATTGCAATAAATAAAGTGGCTTTTACTTAGCTGATTTATTAAAAGATATCCACATAGAACACCTACAAAAGTCATAAGTAGTTTCCTATTTCCTGTTGAACATTGACCTTTCTTGAAATACATGCTTGGTCATGCAATCTGGAGAAGTATCTGTCTGCATTTTATAAGCATCGTTATCAGAACAATGGAATGCAGGGAATGAAAAATATCTCCACTAGGGATTTATGTTCATTAAGAACTCAGAAAACACAGTATCTGCACCTGCTACAAGATAATATTGGGCTTGCAAAGCAAAACAAGAATTTTAACACAAAGCTTAAAGATATTTATACTATTGGTTGTTGTGATATTTACTGAACTGGGCCATGAAAAAAAACTAAAACCCAGATGACTTCTTATAAAGTGACCCAAAGTCCAGAATTTCAAGACCCTATTAGATACAAAGAATTTAGATTTGTGCCATCAAGCAAGAGAAAAGATACTAAAGATCAGATTACAAAGGAAGGAAGGGAGGAACAGGTCCTGCCAGTTCTGGCAATTCATTCTGCCCACATACACATCTTACACTGTTTTCTATTTTTAATTGAGGTAGAAAATGCCTCAGATTGTACTCTCTGGCAGTCTGTCCTGTTAGGAATAACACTGCGAGCCTAAAGGATGGCAATGAAAATCTAAAATGTTTTTCTAGGTCTTTATCTACAGCATATGGTTACCCAATGGCATTGTTCCCCAGTAATAGTCCCCCAATAATAATATCACCCTTTGCACCCCAGTCTCATAACTGAGGGCCTTTCTGTCAGCCTTATAGCTGTGACAGTGAAATGTATGGGAGCCTAGTGAAGCTCATAGCAGTTCAGGGTAGGGGCCAACCAGTATGCCTCTTCCTGTTTTAGGGTTCTCATTGCTGCCAATAATAATAATGCCCTGTAGCTGTCCTCCAAAGAGCACAGATTATTCTCATATATATTATTTTATTCATCCTCACTACTTTCCTACAGATGGCAATAGTGGTAAGGAACCCGCCTTCCAGTGCAGGAGACATAAGAGACACGGGTTCAATTCCTGGATCAGAAAGATCCCTTGGAGTGGGGCATGGCAACCCATTCCAGTTTTCTTGCCTGAAGAATCCCATAGACAGAGGAACCTGGTGGGCTATCGTCCATGGGATTGCAAAGAGTTGGACACGACTGAGATGACTTAACATACACTTTCCTATCAACAAAGGAAAATAAGGATTTGTTGATTGCCCCAGTGGAAGAATTGAGAGACAGTAAGTTAACAGATAACCAAAAAAATGATGCCAGAATATGCATGATCCTTTAACCTACATTTCTAACTCAAAACTCTCATCTTTTATATGCTAAGTTATAATTATGCAAAACTTATCTCCAGTGGGTGGTGGTTATTTCTTGGTTATAGGTTCCCCACCCCATATCAGAAGTTGATTGTTCCTATGAAACCTTTTGTAAGCCAAAATGGTGTAAGCGAAGAAGAAATTACCTTTAAGGTACATCTTGCTAACGGATGAACAAAATAAATGAAGATAAAGTACAGAGGCTCAAAGACACAGTTCAAAGCGATGGCAGCTGGGATTTGAGATGCTGATTCTAATTCTCCGGGGAAGGAGCTTGGCAGGACCACACTTCATTGCTTTGGCCGTGAGCTCCTTATATAACGGCCACAAAACAGACACTGAGAGCCATTTTCACCTTGCCTTTTCTGTAAAAGCAAAACCAGATATTAATGTAGGTTTGCATAAAAGTAAAGTGGTATAATACAAACTTTTGAAAAGCAAGGGTAGCTATATTTGGAAAAAGCCTAGAGAATTAAAGGTAATTATTGATTGCAAATTTGAACATAAATAATCTTTGTTGAGCTATCACAAGCCAAATATTTCCAACATTGTCATTCTAAACTCAGATTTTCTAGTGTAAAAAATAACATTTGGCTGTGAAAGGATTAAGTATTTACGTCTAGGTGTTCTTCAATGTCTAGGGGCTTTCAGTGTTTTTCTAGTTATTGTGACTGAGTCAACCTTTAAAAAGTGAAAGGAGATCCCAGATTTTCTTAAACCCTGAGCAAGTTCTTCAGAGCAAGCATGAGATATAGAGTTATATTAATTGTTAATTTGCTATTTCACAGGTCAAAAAACTCTGTTTAGGCATGATAAGCTGTCTACAGACAGACACCGAGGCATCAAAATGGAAACAAAAAAGCAGACAAGAGGTGCTGCCCAGAAAAGAGAAAGGGGGCTGGTGGGTCCTTGCAGCAAGTATGAGAAGAGAGAGGAGTGTCAGCGGCTTATCATGTGACTATGAAGTGAACAGGACACACTGCATATGGGAATAGGCAAAATAAAAAAGGAGTGTTTAAAAAGAAAAGACTGTGACCAATGGGTTTCATTTCCAAAGAGATCCTATATGAGAAGTCTCCGACAAACACTAATTTCGTTTCTGATTCCTATGATAGGCATTGTGCTGGGCACTTTCCATGCATCACCTCATTTGATTCTTACTACTCTGAATGTAGGAGTTGCTCTGCATGGTTTAGAGATGAGAAATTGGGTTGAGATGTCACCTCACCTGCCATGGGTCCCACAGCTGTTAATGGGTAGAGTCAGAAAGTGAAAAGTGAAAGTCGCTCAGTTGTGTCCGACTCTTTGTGACCCCAGAGACTATACAGTCCATGGAATTCTCCAGGCCAGAATACTGGAGTGGGTAGCCTTTCCCTTCTCCAGGGGGATCTTCCCAACCCAGGGATGGAACCCAGGGTAGAGTCAAAATAAGACTCCAAGGTTTGCTCTGAACCACGTTGCCACGCTGACTGATTTTGAAGCAATGCTGTGCTGTGCTCATTCGCTTCAGTCATGTCTGACTTTTTGTGACCCTGTGGACTGTAGCCCGCCAGGCTCCTCTGTCTATGGGATTCTCCAGGTAAGACTACTGGAATGGGTTGCCATTTCCTCCTCCAGGGGGTCTTCCCGACCTAGGGATTGAATCCATGTCTCCTGAGAAGAGTCTCCTGCATTGCAGACAGATTCTTTACCACTGAGCCTTCTATAGGGAGACTTTGAGGCAGTAGATTAAACCTATGAGAAAAACTACCAAGGACTTTTTCTCAAGGATTTTCTCTCACACAGTTCCTCTGTGCTTCCCTTTTGCTCTTGAACTAAAACACTCCAATACTATGGGAGGAGTGGGTCAGAGACACATAGACATATTATACCTATTACTCATGTCTCACAAGAACCTGAAGGGTAACTCTGTCCATGTAATCGTGAGCAGAGGCGTAATTAAGAATTTTGAGTACCTGAGTGAGTGCCAAGATTTATACTCCATCCCAACTAACCTTTCTTTATTCCAGTTATAGAATCAAATATCATCTTTACATATACACTAAAGCCCAGTAAGTCACGAGCATTTATGGATACCCATCATGTGCAAATCTATACAGTAGAAACTGGGGCCAGTACCGCACCCTGTCTGGGGGTGTCCCTGCAGGATTCAATTGTCCTTACCCTAGTTTTAGATCATTTTGCCATCAGTGGAGAAATATGGTCTATTCACATCAGTCCCCAACCAGCCAACAGAGGAACTAACTGCTGTCAAAACCTAACTCCATCAGTCAAGTCTTCAACAATCTCTAAATTGTTAAGCATGGCATTCAAAGCCACTCACAGCCTCCTTTTCTTCCCCTACCTCCACTCCCAATCTTCTCTTCTCACACCTCAGTCTAACATCATCCACATGGAGTCACTTTCTGGTCCATAAATACATCATATGCTTTCATGGTCTGGGTCTTTGAAAATGCTGTTCTTTTATCCCTGGGTGCTTTTTTCTCTCGGAATCAGTAGGTAACTTCTCTTAGCATATTTTTGAGGTCCAGCTCAAAAGTTCCCTTCTGTAGAAATCTGTCTGTTTTCTATACTGCCTTCTCCCTCTGTTCTTGTGGAAGTGTACAATGCTTCTGTTCTAGCATCCATTGTGTTACACATAGAATTTCTTCACATGACTGTCTCCCCACCTGATCTGTGATTTCCAGCACCTAGAGCACAACCCAACGATGTAGTAAATAATAGATGGTGACTGGATGGTCTGTGAGTCAATGAAGAAATGAAACTCTGACCGTACACTTATCCTCAAATATCTCACAGTTTTGAGATTTGTAAGTTTATGCATGTACTTTGGCATTACTGACATAGTTATTCTCCCTGAATTCAAATGGAAGCTGTAGTGGTTGATTTTTTACCCAAGAGGAAAAAAAAAAATTCTATTTGAGATTAGTGGGACTGTAGAATTGGCAAGCTCAAAGGACGCAGCTCAGGAACCACAAAAATGTGGAGGAATAGGAAGGAAGTGAGTAAGAAGGGCAGCACACTAACCGGGCAGCTGTTATCATCACAGATGCCAACAATAGCGCGATCTACATGAAGTTGCTTCATGCGCGATTCCTTGGCTGATTTTCCCCTCTGGTGACAGAACTTGGCTTCTTGGCCCTAGACAGTAGCAGGACCTCCTCCTTCTGAGTCATTTCTTGCAGGGTCTCTCTGGCATCATTCCTCTACCAAGAATGTATTTCCTCTTCCTATTCATCAATGTTGTTTTCTTGATAAATTCTGCAGCGATTGCCATTACGTTGTGGAAGTACCCTTTGCCCTTAAAAATTTCATAGTGTGGCTAATGAGCATTTCTGACTAAAATGTTTTCATCTTACAGTCTCTGATTTATTCTCAAAGCATTATCTTATAAATGTAAGAAATGACAATAAAGAAAGGGGTTAAAAAAATACTTTTAAGAGCACAGACATTTGAAATATTACCTGTTTGTGTTAACAGAATTTATAGTCACAACAAAGACTTTAACACTGTAAGTGAACAGAATTTACTGGGGAAAATTGAGTAATGGAAACATTTTATCAAGGGCATCTCAATAATCCATTCAACCAGCCTATGCCTAACACTGTGCTATATATAAGTAATAATGTCAATAAACATAAATTTCCTAAATTCTAGTGTTTCATAATCTACAGGAAAGGTTCTAATTATAATGTAAAGTGAGAAGAGGAAGAATAGAGATTATCCATGTAATGGCTATAAATCTCATCTTACAAACTCACATGCACAAGAATTACATTTATTATTTTCTATAATTAAACTTGTTTTTTTTGTTTGTTTGTTTGTTTGTTTGTTTGTTTTTTTAACACCAAGCCCCCATCTTCCAGGCCAGCAGAAAATTTGATCTTGATAATTCTTAATTCTTTATCCTGTATCCTCTTACCAGCTTCTTGGGAATGGGAAGGAAAAGAAGGAGGAAGTCTTGCCCCTTGGGCACAGAACTCCTCAGCTCAGGGGCCTTTGACCACCTATGTGTCCTGCAGGACAAACAAGAAGCTTTTACATGGCTTTCTCTGCCCCCAGCTCCCCAGGCAGCCAGCCTCAAGGAAAGAGGCAGAATCATGCATTGCTTCATAAGACTGACTTTGGTGTCACTTGAACCCACATCCTGGGCATGCCCTGTCTGTGTGACCTCAAGCAGAATGTTTTCAATTTCCTAAACTTCAGATTTTCATCTGCAGAGTATATATATATATATATATAATATTTATATATAAATATAATAATGTTATACATGATTTATATATATAACATTATATTTATATTTATAATATATTATATATATTTATATAAAATCTACCTGACAGAGTTGCTATAAGGCCAAAATGAGGTAATTTAATATAAAATGTTAGGAACAATACCTGGTATCTTATAAGAATTCAGTAACAGTTAATTGCTCTCCTTTTCATAATCATTGCTTCTGTTATGATTACCGACTCTATCATACTCCAGATACCAGCAGAAGAAGTACATGAGTCCTCTCTGCTCCTAGGATGCACAGATCACTTCTCTTCCTCCCTTTCCCAGGTCAGGCAGAAAGGTCCCACTCTCTCCACCACTCTTCCCCCAGACTCACAACCTCCAGTCACACACCATTCTATCTTGGTATTTTTCCTACGGTCACTTACCAAAATGTCCTCAGTAGCTTATGTAGTTGTTTTGGAGGGAAGAGAAGGGGTTCTTTTCCCCAAACTGCTCTGGTCAGGGAATAGAAAGGAGGAAAAAGGGGAAAGGATCGGTAAGTTTGTATAATTTTTACAAGTTAAAAGCATTTGTATCTAAAAATAAAATTTATCGCTCTGATGCAAAGTGATATAGAAACATTAAAAGGGAAAAAAGAAAAAAGTAATTCCCCCTGGGAAAAGCAGAGAAAGGTAGGTGATCCAAACTGCACCCTGAAAGATGACTGCGTGTTCATTGCAGCAAAGATTTCCCTCAGTCTTCTGTAAGCTCTCTGAGGGGAAGGGACAAATTCTATTTTGTTGTCCAGTATATCTCTAATAGAGCTGGGTGCCTGGCATGTCATAGGCATTTAATAAATACAGGGTAAATAAAACAAATTTCTGTAAGAAGAGATAGCCTGCACAAAACCATGAACCTAAAAATAGTTTCTGTATCCAGAGAAGTGACAGGTAGATGAAAGCATAGCTCTAGAGGGTAGAGAAGCAGCAAATAATAGACATAAAACTTTCTATAAAAGTAACCAGGATGAATTTATTGATCTCAGTAAAAAGTTTACATTCTTTCTATACTGGAAAGATCTATTCAAGTAGTGAAACAATCACATGGTTATAAATAATGAGGATATGAAGCCCCATTTGACACAGAGTAATTGGAGAACTAGACAGAGTCTGTAGTGGTCCAGAAGAGGACACTGAATTATTGGACATAATTATTTTCTCCTCTGTAATAGAATTATGCACCCTCAGCTTTGCCACAGCTTTGTGGAGGAGAAGGCTAAGTGAACTTCTACTTGACGTTGGACTCAGCCGTGTCTTCCTTTGACTGATGTTTGTGGGCATAGCTCAGGCAGAAACTTAGAATGTACTTGTGCACTCGAGGTGGCCCTTTGAGCTCTGGAATCTGCCAGAACTGAACTCTGGCCTAGGCTCCAGAGTAAGATGCATGGAGCAGTTATGAACCCACCTTGCAGCCTGCAGCTGAGGGCAGACTCACCCAACTGAAACCTCTGAGTATAAAAACTTGTCCTAAGTTAGCCATTCAATTTTAGACTAGTTTCTTACAGAATACTCTAGATTCTAAAAACCTGAGATTTTTTTTTAAACTTGGTGGCCTCCTCCTCACATTGCTGCCTCTGCTGTTAATAATACCTACAAGACCCCGAAAGTGCTAAGGTTATGAGCAGCTTGTAGATTTTTAGTTCTCCAACCAGGATTGAACCCAGGCCTTTGGCAGTTAGAGTGTGGAGTTCTTACCACTGGGCCACCAGGAAATTCCTGCTTAAAAAAAACTGGAGTAGAGTTGATTTACAATGTTGTATACTTTCTCTTGTATAGGGAAGTGACTCAGTTACACATATGCACATACATAAACACATATCCAGATTTTTTAGACTCTTTTCTCATATAGGTCATTATATAGTATTGAGTAGATAGAGTTCCCTGTGCTTTATAGTAGGTTCTTCTTACTTATCTTTTTAATATAATAATGCTGTGTATATGTCAATCCCAATCTTCCAGTTTATTCCTCCTCCCTTTTCCTCTTATAACCATAAGATTGCTTTCAACCTCTGCAATTCTATTTTTGTTTTGTAGATAAGGTCATTTGTACCATTTTTTTAGACTCCACATATAAGCTATATCATATGATATTTGCCCTTCTCTGTCTGACTTCTCTCAGTATGACAGTCTCTAGGTCCATCATGTTGCTATAATGTTATTTCATTCTTTTCATGGCTTAGTACTATTCCATTGTGTATATGTACCAAATCTTCTTTATCCATTCCTCTGTTGATGGACATTTACGTTGCTTCCATGTCCTGGCTATTGTAAATACTGCTGCAGTGAGCAGTAGGTTGCATGTATCTTTTCAAATACATTATGGTTGTGTCCAGACACGTGTACAGGCGTGAGATTGCTAGATCATATGGTAGCTCTATTTTTAGCCTTTTAAGGAACTTCCATGCTGTTCTGTATATTGACTGTACCAATTTACATTCCCACCAGCAGTGTAAAATTCCCTTTTCTCCACACCCTCTCCAGCATTTATTGTTTGTAGATTTTTTGATGATGGCCATTCTGATTGGTGTGAGGGCATACCTAATTGTAATTTTAGTTTGCATTTCTCTAATAATGAGTAATGTTGAGCATCTTTTCGTGTGTTTTTTGGCTATCTATACGTCTTCTTTGGAGAAGAGTGAAATTCGATCTTCTGCCCATTTTTTGATTGGATTGTTTTTCTTTTTTTTTTATATTGAACCACATGAGCTGTTTATATATTTTGGAGACTAATCCCTTGTCAGTCACTTCATTTGCAAATATTTTCTACCATTCCGTGGGTTTTCTTTTCATTTTGTTTATGGTTCCTTTTGCTATTTAGAATCTTTTTTTAAGTTTAATTAGGTACCATTTGTTTGCTTTTATTTTTATTTTCATTACTCTAGGAAGTGGGTCAAAAAAGATCTTGTTGAGATTTATGTCAGAGAGTGTTCTGCCTATATTTTCCTCTAGGATTTTTATACTATCCAGCCTTACATTTAGGTCTTCAACCCATTTTGAATTTATTTTTGTGTATAGTTTTAGGCAGTGTTGTAATTTCACTTTTTTTACATTTAGTTGTCTAGTTTTCCTAGGTTCACTAACTGAAGAGACTGTCTTTTCTCTACTGTATAGTCTTGCCTCTTTTGTTCTAGATAGCTGACCATAGTGCGTGGGTTTAATCTCTGGACTTTCTGTTCTGTCTCATTGATCTATAGTCCTACAGTCTTAGGTGGAGTCCTTGAGGAAGCCTGTTACTTTGTTTCAAAAAAAAAAAAACAAAACAGAAAAGTACCAGCTCATTGTTTGGAAGAAAAACCTGAACTCAATGAAAGAACTATAATGCAAGTGCTTTGGAATGGAAAGTTAAGATTTAATCATGAAAAGGGGAGAATTTTTAAGAAGAGTTTTCAGAAATTGTGTTTTTAGAAAATATTTCTTTTCACAAACTAGATTTCAGCCATATTATAACTATTAACGAGTACATATTCATATTTGGAGCATTGTCTGTCTCATTCTCTGAGTATTTGAAATGCAAAGCAAGCAGAAAGAGGATGGTAAGAAGGTCTTACAGGCCCAATTCTTCCTCTACCTCATATTAATACTACAGAGAGGAAACGGACTGAGTAAAGCCAGTAGACACTTCCCTGGATAGCTGCATGTAAATGAAACATCACTCAAAGTAGAAAAATCTGTTAGGTTATGGTGTTGCAAGGTCTTTTGATGGCTCCTAAGGCAAGATCATGACACGACTGAGCGACTTCACTTTCACTTTTCACTTTCATGCATTGGAGAAGGAAATGGCATCCCACTCCAGTGTTCTTGTCTGGAGAATCCCAGGGACGGGGGAGCCTGGTGGGCTGCCATCTATGTGGTCGCACAGAGTCAGACACGACTGAAGCGACTTAGCAGCAGCAGCAGCAGCAAGGCAAGATCATAGCTTTGCGGATAGGTGTAGACTTTTCCCTGAAGATAGTAGGTCTCATTGTCAAACATCTTGAATGAGCTCCAATATGAGGCAAGAATGAGGACTTAGGACCTTAGATTGAGGTGAATGACACCTTCACTTTGGGCCTAGGGATTTAGAAAGGCCTCTGAGTGATGGATATGCTGGGACATTCCTGGTGAGACATCAGTCAGCCTAAAGCTGGACCAATAAGAGATTCTGAAGTGGTCTACACTAAAAGTAACCATTTCTATAGCAATAGTAAATGACTGTCTTTACCATACTTTCCTTCCACGATGCCCAAACCTTTAATAAGCTCTAGTTAACATTTTAACCTGTTCTTGGTTGTGCTGTAGAGAGTTATCAGGGATCTGTCTCATTTTTCAGAGGGAGGAGAGTGAGGGTCAGGCTGTGTGAGATTAAAAAGGCAGCAGTGTCTATGGCCATACCACCTTGAACACACCTGATGGCTAATCTCAGAAGCTAAGCAGGGTCCGGCCCGGTGAGTACTTGGATGGGAGATTGACAGCAGTGATAGCTGTGGTTAGTTCGGACAAAGTTGCTGAGCCTGTATGTTTAGAGGTCTCAGGAGCAGAGCCAGAGGCTCAGACAGCAGTGTAATTCTGAGTAGATGTGAAGTGAGACCCAGGAAAACTCTCAGAAGTCTTACTTCCAGTGACTAGAATGGTGGAGATTCAAGCTATATGAATTGGACAATTAAAAGAAAGCACTATCTTATTTTCTAGTCACTTACTGTGAAAATCTGGAACATTGAGTTGTAGCCATTACTCAACTGATCACTAAATACTTATCCAATTTATAAAGGATTTTTTCCTGCAAATATAAAACTAACATATTCCTATAAGAAAAATCAGCATAATCCAAAATGTAAACTCTCAAAGATAAATCTATTTTTCAATTAAAAAAAATCACTATCTTTGTAAATAACAGTTAATGCGTATGGCAGATAAATACTGGCATGGACACATGGAAAGAATGTAAAAGGCTGGAAGCTTCATAGAGGCCATTAGTAAGAAGTTACCTAAAATAAGCTATTTTTCCAATGCCAAGAACATATTAATGAGAGAGAGGAAGTCATATTCTTGGCTTTTTAAAGATGCATTTGGCTTCTCTCTTTAAAGACTGCTGCCCTGAAATTAAAGCATTAACGCTTGAAAAAAAAGTGTGCTTTCAAAAAATGCAGAACATCATTTTTCAGTTAATTATTTATAACAGCTTAAAAGAGTTTGATTTCCATAGCCAAGTTAATTTAAGAGCCAGATTGAGAAAAAAAAAAAGAAAAAAAACAAGCTTTGTCTCCCTACTCTAAAAAAGAAAATATGTCTGTTACTTTTGAAAGAAGTTTAGGTTTTAATTGATAATGTTTAATATTATTTAAAATACTTAAATTTAGAAACTACTTTTTAACAAAATGCTTGCCATTTTACTTACTCACTTCTAACATTTGTAAAGTTGAAAACCTAACCAGACACATCTTTGTATTTGTGTGGTCTTTTTATTTTGCTTGAATTCTTAAATAAGTAAAGATTGGTTTCTGCACAACGTATATCAAGAGAAGGGTGCCCCCTTCTCTAAAGTCTTTGAGAGTAACAGCATTCATTTGGCTCTCAGACCTTGGCACTTTTCTATAGTTCCTCCCATGGGTATACTGTATACTCAGGACAAACTTAAATATTTTTAATGAAAATGGTAGTATATAAAATATACTAGTATATAAAATAAAATAAGAAGGCAATTTCAGTGGAGTGATTTTCTGATATACATCCCTGTTCCTCAAAGAAAAGATAACGCAGACATCATTAAAATCCATTGAATCTCTCAAATGAGCTTTTAAATCATTCTCTAAGCAATCCAAGCTCTCAACATTTCAAAAATGGTACTGTCTTATGTGCAGTGGTAACTAGTGACACTTCTGCTTCTCATAAAGTGGAGCAATAACTGTTCGTTTGAATTAGAAGTCTTTAAGATCTTAATATATTTTTCTTTTGAGAATGAGTATCACCTTCTTGCTTTCATTCACAATTACAGTCCAGGGCTGCTCCTTATTAATATTTACTTGCTTATTGATCTATGGAACATACGAACACATGTCTGATTAGCACTGTTTAGCCCTGGACAGAGCAGGGCTCTGTCAGCACCACAACAAGATGCCGGGAGGACGTAACCCCCAAGAGTGTCAGCACTCCAATCTCTTCTGTCTCTTCTCTCTAGAGGGGAAAGTGAGCAACCTATAGGCACTACTTAAAATAATAATTACTTTGAAAATCTATTATTTGGTCTTCAAAAACTGCATAGAAACTAAACATGCCTCCTAATATGGAATCTATAAAAATGCTCCTTTATCACTTCTTAAAAATATATCTTTTCAAAGCACAATGGTATTCTAAATAGAAACAGCTGGGGAAGGAATAGCAACAAATGCCAGCCAAGAAAACTTTGGTGCATAAAAATGAAGTGGGTTAAGACCAGAGACTTTTCTATTATTAATGAAATGGAGTTCCAGGAGTGAATGCAAGGAGACCAGAGTAATAGCAAAGTCATGAATTAAATAGTGACTTAAAGGCAAGAGTTCCTAGTTCCCTGGCACATGACACCTCCCTACTAAAGTTTATTCAGTGGGGAATGATGAAATGGTACTATTGCTTCAAAGAAATACATTCAAAATGTAGAAAAATGATTTCAATATCGAGATAATTATGGTGAACAACATCAAGTATCTATTGCAGTTATTTTAACAGCTTGTACTAGTCACATGCCTTCCTCGGCTCACACATAAGGACTTTTCTGTGATGTACATCTTTCTTACACCAAAATGAAAATCAAACCCATAAACTTTACGTAGTTTATCTTGTCTGAACTTGCTGCGCTACAGATGAATTTTGTAACTGTGATAACATTATAAGTATTAATACTGAAAGAGAAGTGTCAGAACGTAGAAGCAGGACCAATGCACAGCCCCTGTGATAACTCTTGGAACTACTCCCATAACAGTCACTTTGAAAAGCTCACAATGAAGGTAAAACAGTTCTTCCTATTCTTCCATAACAGAAAGGGAAAAGGACTTAGCCTTTAACGTTCATTTTCACAGCCCATCAAGCTTCACTTAAGTATTTGGGAAAAATATGTCTTATTCATTTATAATTCCTCAGTGCCCATCATGACAGCTATTATTTAATTACTTCTATTTAATTAGAAGGTTATTGAAAAGAATAAATGAAATAAGACGTCTGTTCTTTATTAGATATTATAAGGACGGACTGTGACCAATGGCAACAAGGTACAATTTATTTTATTCCCTTGGAGCCTACATTTACAAATGAAGTGAACACTACTCAATGTACCATAAGAATCAAGGAAAATAAAAGTTAGATTAGCAAATTATATCATTTTAGTTAGTTAGTTAAGTCGCTCAATCATGTCCAACTCTTTGCGACCCCGTGGACTGTAGCCCACCATGCTCCTCCGTCCATGGGATTCTCCAGGCAAGAATACTGGAGTGGGTTGCCATTTCCTTCTCCAGGTATATCATTTTGGGATCATTTAATAATTACTCCTGAAAGTTTTAGACTATGTTTCAAAGAAGTGTGACAGGGTTTTGTAATTCAATTAAGATGTGTAGGATAGAATTCTTTATTGAGGAAGGACAATACCACCTTTAGATAATAACGGAAAACAGGTTTTATTGGCAACTTGTCAAGAAACAAAAAGCGATTGGGAGTCCCACCCAGGACAGGTGTAGTTAATGCTGGGGTAAATTTTTTAAAAATTAATAACTCACTGTAACTCATCAATTGATCACCATATGAAAGGATATTTATTTTCAGGGATATCCAAATGTTTTCTCACTATTTTCACTGATACTTCTGCCAAGGTGTCACTTCAGACTTTGGCAGTTTTTTTCAGGCTATTAGATATCTTAAACATAAAACCACTTTCCTGAGTATGCAAAACCACACTTCCACACCTACCTACCATCCCCACCTGTTCCAACACACACATATACTTGAGGAAATCAATAATAAGTATTGTTATTATAAAAATATTGACAGCAAACGGATTGCACATTTAAAAGTATAATGTGAAGAGGTTTTATTTGCCCAGAGATTATTCAAAAAGGAATGGATGAGCATATATATTGGAACCACAAAACATTATTGAGAATCCAGGGCTATCAGCTGCCAGTCACTGACATAGACTCTTAGGAATGCTGGAAATAAGTTATTTGAGGCCAAAAGGAGAATGTATCACTACAGGCTTTCTTGAGAGGACTGAAGACTTTCTGTGGAGGAACCTAGCCAGCCTGAGGGTAGAAGGTAGATCTATAGCAGAAAAAGGGAGTTAGCTGGCATGGCAACTTTGAAAGAAGCCTCAGTACAAGGGAAAAAGTCATTCATTTGCAAAAAATGAATGCTTAGTAGACAGCTTTCAGCTTCCCTTGGCAGATGGATTTGGCTATGGATTTGACAGATGACCCTGGAAATAACGGGATTCTGCTCTCAGGGGATTCCAACAAATATTCATTGATCAGCAACAACTATGTGTCAAGAATTATTCTAAGCACCAGGGATTAGAGCATGAATAAGCCCTGGACTCTGTCCTGCAAAATGTTGTAGTCTGGAAAGAGAAGTAGGCCCACAAACAGATCATTACAACATAACATAAAAAGGGCAGTCAATGAAAGTATGAATTCCTTAAGGCCATAGGCTAAATCACATTCTCTTTTGTAAAACCAGCACCTACCCAAATGCCTTGCACATAGTGAGAGCGAATAAATGTTGACTGAATGAAAGGTACAGGGTTTGTATTAGAGCAAAGCTTGGACGGACGAGCTCTGCTCTCTGTTAAGTCTTCAGCAAACTTATTAGAAATGTTTGCAGTTCACAGGTGTCATTTTGCTTTTTCATTTATACTGTTTTTCATTGTTTATTCCCCCAGATTTCCTTTTATTGCCCATATGCCAGTGACACACTCCACCTACCCTGTGTAGACTACCTTCTTTCTATTCTCAGTTAAGACTTGTCTCATTTCTTGGGCCCCTGCTTTTGTAACATATATGTGTCATATAATGTATATGAATTTATTCAATATGTAAAATATTTTAGATGATAAGGCATATTGAATCATGGGGAGGAAAATGGTCTACTCAAATGCAGTGGAACAATTAACTAGCAATTTGGGATGAAGGTAAACTTATCTACTTCATGCCTTGTATTATAATAATTTCAGATTGAGTTAAGGTTTTAAAATGGGAAATGAAATGATGATAAAAATATAAGAAGAAAATTACTACTATTTAAGTTCACCTTGAGAAAGGAAAATTTCAGTTCAGAGAAAAGTCACTATAAACGAGGGTGAAAAATAAATGGCAATGAGAAAAAATTTTCAATATTAGACAAAGTGTTACTATCCATTATGAAACAAAGAAGAGGGCATTGTGACTAGGCTTGGACAGTGTCTGGGAAAATAGTGTTTCCCATAATATAAACAAATCCACAGTTGCATACAGTTTCTCTCAAATGTTATAGTTTAGTAATGAATAGAAAACATAAGGTAAAATTATAGCAGTACTAGCCAGTGAAGGAGAAGGCAATGGCACCCCACTCCAGCACTCTTGCCTGGAAAATTCCATGGACGGAGGAGCCTGGCGTGCTGCAGTCCATGGGGTCGCGAAGAGTTGGACATGACTGAGTGACTTCACTTTCACTTTTCACTTTCATGCATTGGAGAAGGAAATGGCAACCCGCTCCAGTGTTCTTGCCTGGAGAATCCCAGGGACCGCGGAGCCTGGTGGGCTGCCACCTATGGGGTCGCACGGAGTCGGACACGACTGAAGCAACTTAGCAGCAGCAGCAGCCAGTGAATAGCCTGATACACATCTTTGTGAAGAACTCTTAAAAATCAATAAGAAAAAGCAAACGTCTCCATAGTAACTAAGTAAAAGGCATGAATAAGCAATTCACAAAAGCACAAGTGGACAATAAATATATTTTAAAAGCTTACTTTTTTTAATCTTTTTCCCCCATCCCTCAGGGTCATCCCAGTGCACCGGCCCTGAGCACCCTGTCTTGAGAGTTATTGAATGACAAGTCCAATTTGGGATGAAATGCAGGAAAATTGGCACTCATACAATTTTTTGTCAATACAAATTACTTCAGCTTTTCTATGAAGTAGATACTTGTGCTGCAAATAAAAGATGGCCATGATATTGACACAAAGAAACAAGATTAGGGAAGAATGGCTATTTGTTAATTTGTTAATGATTGATATTGAGATTGTGGTTTGTTTTGTGGAAGAGTCCTTATCTTTTAGAGGTAAGTATTGAAGTGTTTATTGATGAAATGATAGGCCATTTAGATTTGCTTTAAAAATAATTCAAGGCTGGAGGAATAGGAGAAGGCATAGATAAAACAAGTTGATCATTGTTGATAGAAATGGGAATTCATTATACAATTTTTCTAATTTTTTTACATGTAAGAAATATTTCATCGTAGAAAGTTTTTAAACTGTTTATATACTAGCATCCAAATTTTGTAAGAAATAAGATCACATATGCATTATACATAGGCAAAAGAACAGATGGAAAGATACCAAAAGTTAGCAGTGTTTATCTTGGGGGCAGTCTTTGATTTTATCACTGTTGCTTCCTTGTGTATTCTAAACAATTTATAATGAATGTAAGTTACCTTTATCACCAGTAAAATAAGATTCTTTTTTAAAAAAAGATGGATTCAGTGCAGTCATCTTAATCTTGGAAAATAAGAGCCATGAAAGACAAATTAATAGATATTTTTCTAAGAGACACTTTTATCTTCAAACATTCACTTTTATCTTCAAACATTCACCATTTTTATGTGTTTTTTTTTCCCTTCACTCCACTTGCTTTCAATTCAAGAACATAAGGCATACTGTTCATTGGCTTAAATACACTTGTATTTCATAATCTGTATTCTATTCAATCTCTTTTATCTATTTAGTACATCTCAATATTAGGCCTTTATTTTAACTACAATTGTACATTATAAACTAAATCCAACATTTTACCCCATCATAGTTTCACTTGAAACCAGTAAGAACTCATTTATAATATAAACTATAAGCAACATAGAGCAAGATTGAAAAAATTTGCCTTAAGATATTTCAATTATTCAGGCAGACACCATTGTAATGGGACTTGTGAGCAGTAATGTTAGAGTCCATCAAAGTAGAACTCTGCTTTAAGTGAATTTTTAAAATAGCCATGAACTATATTTGTCCTTGGACAGAGCACAATATTATAAGACCAGAGAGAAAAGTGAATTTTAAAATAAAATGTTTGAGGGGACAAAGTGAAACATTCTGTCTCCTCCTCCTCTGCCCCTCATCAAGTTTGCAGAATATTTGTCTTGTAATGATGATAAGAATATCATTATCATTACTACCATGACAATACTGTAATAAGC